>NC_133158.1:101392500-102642500 GCF_040802235.1 Manis javanica
TAGGGTCACTCCCCCAGATTCTCAGGGGACAAGCACACAGGTGTATTTACCTATGTATGCATGCCTATTCCTATCTATCTATCTATCTATCTATCTATCTATCTATCTATCTATCTATCTATCTATCATCTATCTATCTATCTATCTATCTATCTATCTATCTATCTATCTATCTATTTATCTATCTGTCTGTCTGTCTATCTATATCTATCTAATCTGTCATCTATCATCTATCCTGAAAACCATGAATTAACTCCATTATCTTTCATTCCATTCAAGCCCACAGGGTTCATTCTACTTTCTCTCTTTCCAATTTGTAACTCCTTCAGGAATGAGAAACTGGACTCCCATTATCCTTAACAAATTTGCTTATTTGATCAATCTCTACGCATATAACCAGCTTTTCATTGCCACTCTTTCCCCCTCCCTGAACTGCCCTCTTCAGCCCACTGAGACTCTCTCTGACAACCTACATCCAGGCCCTCATCTCTCCACATGCCCTATAAGCATCCCTCTGGTGGTCTGACAGCCTGCATCAGCTCCAACTCCCTGAACTAGCTCTAACGCCCCACAGTAGCAGCCCCCCTACCCACTGGGGACACCTACCTTGCTCTTCCCACCTAATATCGCTTGGACTGAATTGTTAGAGAAGGAAAGGGGAAGGGGTAACATAAACTTTTTGTGTTTTCTTAGGGCATTATGCTGGTGCCCTAAGAGTATCTGCAGTAATGAGATTTTACCTAGGTTGACTGATCAGAACATCTCAGCATACATACCCAGACATGTGACTAATCTGCAGCCTGCACTGACACGAATTGTAACTCTGCAGCAATCCATTTCTCATCCTGTCCATTAGCACAACAGGAGCAAGAGGTGGGTAACTGGATAGGTCCTCCTTTTACTTCTAATGAGCATTACGTTAGTGATAATGATTAAGAAGAGGGTTACTTAACTAGTTTCAGACCTTGTACTAAACTTTCTTTGTACCTAACTAGGTTTCCATTCCAAATTCACTTAGGTATGAGGTAAGAATTTGGCTTCTTAATGAGCTTCTTTGCTGGTCCAGCTACCTTAGCCTTCTCATTGGTTTTAAGATGTGGTATAGAAATAATGTCATTTCTACAAAAGAGATAATACAATATAATATAATATGGGACATTTGAGGCTTTGTACACACTGTTGCCATTTCTTTCTGTTGAAAGAGTAAGTCCTACCCACACTGTAGAAGTCTGTAGGATATTTAGCAGTTCCTTAAGAGATTTAGACTATAGTTCATCAAACATACAACTACAATAATATATGACTTTTGTGCCTCTGCTTTGAACAACTAGTCAGTAGCCATGGGGTATGTGGTTTCTTTTTTTTCTAGGTAATAGCAGTGAGCATGTATAAGCTTTGACATGTCCTAGGAATGAGTTTTGTTGAAACTGGCCTTTTGATATAAAGAAGGAATTTGCTGTCTTCAGGTTTCGATAGCAACTTGTATCTTGCAGCCTATCCGGGTTGACTTCCAGAATGAGGACATGTAGGATACACTCTGGATTCACTAGCATTTGTCCTGGTTCAGACAAAACCTTGCTGTATTTAGCAGTGAAAACTGGCTCTGCCCTTTCTTTTCCCTGTGTTTTCCTCTCCTGGCTGTTTCTGTGGTCCATCATTATGTGGGGAAATACCCTACAATTCCATTAGACAGAAGATCTTGTGTGATAGAAATAAAAACCAAGAGACCCGGTGGAGGTGGTATATTATGGGAACTCTGGAAATAGAATCAGGAGATTTGGGGTTTGCTTCTTGACTCTGTGATGAAGAAGATCTGTAGGATATTTAGAAGTTCCTTAAGAGATTTAGGCTATAGAAAGGGGTGAGACTAGATAAGCAGTTTCCAAGCCTTATTTTGAGGATCCCCAGGGCCTGCTGGTTAGTCACAGCTGACCTATAGCTCTGGTGTAGGTGGCAGTTTTGAGGCAGGGGTGGCATCATTGAGAACAATGGGAAAGGGGCTTTACTCCAATAAATGCCCTTGTTTTTCATGTAGAACAGCTTTATTTTTATATATATTACACTTTAGTTGTTCTTGAAGGATTTTTTTTTTTTATTTTTGAAGGAAGTGCTTTCATAAAATAAAACTAAACAAGATCAAATGAAATCAAAGCTATGAGACTCTCAAAAGTCTCTTTAGTGCCACATATTTACTGGTTTCCTATGATATTTATATTTCTCACATGCTGGTTCACTTTGTTCTCTGAGATGAGAGCAGTCTGTGTCAGTCTGGGACAGAAATCCCATCCACGCCTTGATGAAAAGCAGTGTGGATGTGAGTGTCCACCGGCTGGCACTTTGCCCACCACGGGTATGAAGAGGAGAGGAGGCGGAATAAAAGGGGATGTGGCTTTGCGTGTCACTTGCTCAACTCCCCTGCATTTATTTTCTGTGAAGCAAGGGAAGCTCCCTCACTCTCTCTGTAGGGTAGAAATGCACGGAACCCGTGTTCCGGGGGCTGTTATGAGAAGCAGTGTGGCAGTCAGTGGAGACAAACTTAGCAGGCGGCCCAGGTGCTGCCTTTTCTATGCGCAGAGCTGTCTCATCAGCACAACAGGGAACAGCCTCCCCACAGCCAGACTGGCAAAATGTCATCACTTACCCAGTTAGCCGTGGGGAGCTCTAGAGCTCTTCTATCACCAGGTCCACCGAAATCTGTTTCAAAAATGTGCGCTTTGGGCTGGCCACGGTTGAGATTGAGTGGTATCTTTCTTTGATACAAAATAACTCGCTGGAGAGTTATCTGTGGGGTGGAGGTAGGAGACAGCAAGGAGAATAAGAAAGGTGCAAACCCGTTAATATTCTAAAACCTTCAATAATGTATCTAAACTTATTTGGTATTGAATCTTCTAGAAACTGTGTGTATCTTTTACTTTTTTTTTTGTTTGTTTTGAGAGGGCATCTCTCATATTTATTGATCAAATGGTTGTTAACAACAATAAAATTCAGTATAGGGGGGTCAATGCTCAATGTACAATCATTAATCCATCTCAAGTCTAATTCTCGTCAGTCTCCAATCTTCTGAAGCATAATGAACAAGTTCTTACATGGTGAACGAATTCTTACATAGTGAATAAATTCTTAAATGGTGAACAGTACAAGGGCATTCATCACAGAAACTTTTGGTTTTGATCACGCATTATGACCTATAAACAATCAGGTCAAATATGAATATTCATTTGACTTTTGTACTTGATTTATATGTTGATCCCACATTTCTCCCTTTATTATTATTATTTTTTTTATTTTTAATAAAATGCTGAAGTGGTAGGTAGATGCAAGATAAAGGTAGAAAACATAGTTTAGTGCTGTAAGAGGGCAAATGTAGATGATCAGATGATCAGGTGTGTGCCTATGGACTAAGTATTAATCCAGGCTAGACAAGGGCAGCAAAACATCCACGGATGAGGAAGATTTCTATCAAAGCAGGGGGGGGTGAGGTTCTGAGCCTCACCTCTGTTGATCGCCAAATTCTCACCTGATGGCCCCTCTGCGACTGTGCCTGTCTTAGGTGGTTCCTCCCTTGAGGAATCTTACCCATCTCTGGCTAACCAGTCATCTTAAGGGGCCATACGCGGAAATGTAAAGTTGGTAAGTGAGAGAGAAGCCATATTGTTTGAAAAGGTTAGCTTTTTACTTCTTTGCAGATTTATGCCCTGTGGCTTCTATGCCCAGCACTTGTCTCGAGGTATCTTTACCACCTGGAGGAATTATGATACTCGGTAAATTCGATATGAGGCACGAATTCTATTTAAGGGTTGTAATTAGGAAGAAAGAAGAAAAGCTACAGATGTAGCATATGGAAGGAAACATGGGAGGATTGATTATTTCTTTGACATATCTTCTTGTAGAGTACCTTAAGTATGTATAGGTTTTAAACTACTAACTAATTTGCACACACATATTAACATAATAGGAATACAGTTACATAACAAAAGCAGATCTATAATTACCATCCATCTCCAGTGAAGCCAAGAAAACCATTTAGGCACCCTAGGCATTTGTGAAAATTTATCTATGATATGATGGATATTGTCCAACTGTACTTGAACAGTCTGAGAGAAATCAGACAAATTAAAGCAGCCCATTTCTGGGATCTGTTCACATCCCATATGTTCTTTTAACCGTAGATAGTCTATAGTCATAAGATTTTGGAGTGCTACACCTTGCACCCCTCCCAACTCCTGGTTGAGTTCCAATGGTACAGATCCGGTCAAATTCGTTGTCTCACTGTATGCACATGCCAGCCTAGACATCTCCCTCCTCATTCCAATGGCAAGTCCAGGAAACGGTGGGGTGGATGCAGCCACAACCGCAGCATCGCCCAGATCACTGTGGACGCTTTTTGATGATCATCCCCCTGGCACAAGTCCTCCAGAGAGAGCTGATGCCGGAAGCTCCTCCTCATATCGTATCTTAGTTCATTTTCTGGGTAGCCAAGCTAGGCCTTGATCTTCTGCATAGAAACAAACAGACCCTTTGCCCACACTTTGACATGCCCTCTATACAACTGTGCAGACCTCATTGGAGGTCAGCACACAGTAACTGCTTTTTTTTTTTTTTTATTAAGAGAAAGGAATATTATCAGAAAAGAGTGCCTCCATAGCTGATCATCTGACACCCTTTAAGTGATCAACATAAAGGATATTTAAAGCATGCGTTGATCTTTGATTTACCAATAGTTTTATCCTATCAAGGAGTAATCCCCCTTTTCTTTCTTTCTTTTTTTTTTTTTAATTTTTAATCTACACTTACATGAAGAATACTATGTTTACTATGCTCTCCCCTATATCAGGTCCCCCCTAACAACCACATTACGGTTACTGTCCATCAACTTAGCAAAATGTTGTAGAGTCACTACTTGTCCTCTCTGTGTTGTGCAGCCCACCCTCCCCTTTCTCCCTCCCCCTCATGCATGCTAATCTTAATACCCCTCTTCTTCTTCCCCCCCCCCCCTTATCCCTCCCTGCCCACCCATCCTCCCCAGTTCCTTTCCCTTTGGTAACTGTTAGTCCATTTTTGGGTTCTGTAATTCCGCTGCTGTTTTGTTCCTTCAGTTTTTCCTTTGTTTTTATACTCCTCAGATGAGTGAAATCATTTGGTATTTCTCTTTCTCCGCTTGGCTTATTTCACTGAGCATAATACTCTCCAGCTCCATCCATGTTGCTACAAATGGTTGGATTTTTCCACTTCTTATGGTTGAGTAGTATTCCATTGTGTATATGTACCACATCTTCTTTATCCATTCATCTACTGATGGACATTTAGGTTGCTTCCAATTCTTGCTATTGTAAATAGTGCTGTGATAAACATAGAGGTGCATCTGTCTTTCTCAAACTTAATTGCAGTGTTCTTAGGGTAAATTCCTAGGAGTGGAATTCCTGGGTCAAATGGTAGGTCTGTTTTGAGCATTTTGATGAACCTCCATACTGCTTTCCACAATGGTTGAACTAATTTACATTCCCACCAGCAGTGTAGGAGGGTTCCCCTTTCTCCACAGCCTTGCCAGCATTTGTTCTTGTTTGTCTTTTGGATGGCAGCTATCCTTACTGGTGTGAGGTGATACCTCATTGTAGTTTTAATTTGCATTTCTCTGATAATTAGCGATGTGGAGCATCTTTTCATGTGTCTCTTGGCCATCTGTATTTCCTTTTTAGAGAACTGTCTGTTCAGTTCCTCTGCCCATTTTTTAATTGGGTTATTTGTTTTTTGTTTGTTGAGGCGTGTGAGCTCTTTATATATTCTGGACGTCAAGCCTTTATTGGATCTGTCATTTTCAAATATATTCTCCCATAGTGTAGGGTTCCTTTTTGTTCTATTGATGGTGTCTTTCGCTGTACAGAAGCTTTTCAGCTTAATGTAGTCCCATTTGCTCATTTTTGCTGTTGTTTTCCTTGCCCGGGGAGATATGTTCAAGAAGAGGTCACTCATGTTTATGTCTAAGAGGTTTTTCCCTATGTTTTTTTCCAAGAGTTTAATGGTTTCATGACTTACATTCAGGTCTTTGATCCATTTTGAGTTTACCTTTGTATATGGGGTTAGACAATGGTCCAGTTTCATTCTCCTACATGTAGCTGTCCAGTTTTGCCAGCACCATCTGTTGAAGAGACTGTCATTTTGCCATTGTATGTCCATGGATCCTTTATCAAATATTAATTGACCATATATGTTTGGGTTAATGTTTGGAGTCTCTAATCTGTTCCACTGGTCTGTGGCTCTGTTCTTGTGCCAGTACCAAATTGTCTTGATTACTATGGCTTTGTAGTAGAGCTTGAAGTTGGGGAGTGAGATCCCCCCTACTTTATTCTTCTTTTTCAGGATTGCTTTGGCTATTCGGGGTCTTTGGTGTTTCCATATGAATTTTTGAATTATTTGTTCCAATTCATTGAAGAATGTTGCTGGTAATTTGAGAGGGATTGCATCAAATCTGTATACTGCATTGGGCAGGATGGCCATTTTGACGATATTAATTCTTCCTAGCCATGAGCATGGAATGAGTTTCCATTTATTAGTGTCCCCTTTAATTTCTCTTAAGAGTGACTTGTAGTTTTTAGAGTATAAGTCTTTCACTTCTTTGGTTAGGTTTATTCCTAGGTATTTTATTCTTTTTGATGCAATGGTGAATGGACTTGTTTTCCTGATTTCTCTTTCTATTGATTCATTGTTAGTGTATAGGAAAGCTACAGATTTCTGTGTGTTAATTTTGTATCCTGCAACTTTGCTGTATTCCGATATCAGTTCTAGTAGTTTTGGAGTGGAGTCTTTAGGGTTTTTTATGTACAGTATCATATCATCTGCAAATAGTGACAGTTTAACTTCTTCTTTACCAATCTGGATTCCTTGTATTTCTTTGTTTTGTCTGATTGCCGTGGCTAGGACCTCCAGTACTATGTTAAATAACAGTGGGGAGAGTGGGCATCCCTGTCTTGTTCCCGATCTCAGAGGAAATGCTTTCAGCTTCTCGCTTTTCAGTATAATGCTGGCTGTGGGTTTATCATATATGGCCTTTATTATGTTGTGGTACTTGCCCTCTATTCCCATTTTGCTGAGAGTTTTTATCATGAATGGATGTTGAATTTTGTCAAATGCTTTTTCAGCATCTATGGAGATGATCATGTGGTTTTTGTCTTTCTTTTTGTTGATGTTGTGGATGATGTTGATGGATTTTCGAATGTTGTACCATCCTTGCATCCCTGGGATGAATCCCACTTGGTCATGGTGTATGATCCTTTTGATATACTGTTGAATTCTGTTTGCTAATATTTTGTTGAGTATTTTTGCATCTACATTCATCAGGGATATTGGTCTGTAATGTTCTTTTTTGGTTGGGTCTTTGCCTAGTTTTGGTATTAGGGTGATGTTGGCTTCATAGAATAGTTTGGGAGTATTCCCTCTTCTTCTATTTTTTGGAACACTTTAAGGAGAATAGGTATTATGTCTTCTCTGTGTGTCTGATAAAATTCCGAGGTAAATCCGTCCAGCCCCGGGGTTTTGTTCTTGGGTAGTTTTTTGATTACCGTTTCAATTTCTTTGCTCGTAATTGGTTTGTTTAACTTTTGTGTTTCTTCCTTGGTCAGTCTTGGGAGGTTGTATTTTTGTAGGAAGTTATCCATTCCTTCTAGGTTTTGCAGCTTGTTGGGGTATAGGTTTTCATAGTAGTCTTTAATAATTCTTTGTATTTCTGTGGAATCTGTCGTGATTTTTCCATTCTCATTTCTGATTATGTTGATTTGTGTTGACTCTCTTTTTCTCTTAATAACTTGGGCTAGAGGCTTATCTATTTTGTTTATTTTCTCGAAGAACCAGCTCTTGGTTTTGTTGATTTTTGCTATTGTTTTATTCTTCTCAATTTTGTTTATTTCTTCTCTGATCTTTATTATGTCCCTCCTTCTGCTGACTTTAGGCCTCATTTGTTCTTCTTTATCCAGTTTTGATAATTGTGATGTTAGACTATTCATTTGGGATTGTTCTTCCTTTTTCAAGTGTGCCTGGATTGCTATATACTTTCCTCTTAAGACTGCTTTCGCTGCGTCCCACAGAAGTTGGGGCTTAGTGTTGTTGTTGTCATTTGTTTCTATATATTCCTTGATCTCTATTTTGATTTGTTCATTGATCCATTGATTATTTAGTAGCATGTTGTTAAGCCTCCCTGTGTTTGTGAGCCTTTTTGTTTTCTTTGTAGAATTTATTTCTACTTTTATACCTTTGTGGTCTGAAAAATTGGTTGGTAGAATTTCAATATTTTGGAGTTTACTGAGGCTCTTTTTGTAAGCTAGTATGTGGTCTATTCTGGAGAATGTTCCATGTGCACTTGAGAAGAATGTATTTCCTGTTGCTTTTGGATGTAGAGTTCTATAGATGTCTATTAGGTCCATCTGTTCTAGTGTGTTGTTCAGTGCCTGTGTGTCCTTACTTATTTTCTGCCCAGTGGATCTATCCTTCGGGGTGAGTGGTGTGTTGAAGTCTCCTAAGATGAATACATTGCAGTCTATTTTCCTCTTTAGTTCTGTTAGTATTTGCTTCACATATGCTGGTGCTCTTGTATTGGGTGCATATATATTTAGAATGGTGATATCCTCTTGTTGGACTGAGCCCTTTATCATTATGTAGTGTCCTTCTTTATCTCTTGTTACTTTCTTTGTTTTGAAGTCTATTTTGTCTGATTTTAGTACTGCAACCCCTGCTTTCTTCTCACTGTTGTTTGCCTGAAATATGTTTTTCCATCCCTTGACTTTTAGTCTATGCTTATCTTTGGGTTTAAGGTGAGTTTCTTGTAAGCAGCATATAGATGGGTCTTGCTTTTTTATCCATTCTATTAGTCTGTGTCTTTTGATTGGTGCATTCAGTCCATTTACATTTAGGGTGACTATTGAGAGATATGTACTTATTGCCATTGCAGGCTTTCGATTCGTGGTTACCAAAGGTTCAAGGTTAGCTTCCTTAGTATCTTACTGCCTAACTTAGCTCGCTTATTGAGCTGTTATATACACTGTCTGGAGATTCTTTTCTTCTCTCCCTTCTTATTCCTCCTCCTCCATTCTTCATATGTTGTGTGTTTTGTTCTGTGCTCTTTTTAGGGGTGCTCCCATTTAGAGCAGTCCCTGTAGGATGCCCTGTAGAGGTGGTTTGTGGGAAGCAAATTCCCTCAGCTTTTGCTTGTCTGGAAATTGTTTAATCCCGCCATCATATTTAAATGATAGTCGTGCTGGATACAGTATCCTTGGTTCAAGGCCCTTCTGTTTCATTGCATTAAGTATATCATGCCATTCTCTTCTGGCCTGTAGGGTTTCTGTCGAGAAGTCTGATGTTAGCCTGATGGGTTTTCCTTTATAGGTGACCTTTTTCTCTCTAGCTGCCTTTATAACTCTTTCCTTGTCCTTGATCCTTGCCATTTTAATTACTATGTGTCTTGGTGTTGTCCTCCTTGGATCCTTTCTGTTGGGGGTTCTGTGTAATTCCATGGTCTGTTCGATTATTTCCTCCCCCAGTTTGGGGAAGTTTTCAGCAATTATTTCTTCAAAGAGACTTTCTATCCCTTTTCCTCTTTCTTCTTCTTCTGGTATCCCTATAATACGAATATTATTCCTTTTGGCTTGGTCACATAGTTCTCTTAGTGTTGTTTCATTCCTGGAGATCCTTTTATCTCTCTCTATGTCAGCTTCTATACGTTCCTGTTCTCTGGTTTCTATTCCTTCAATGGCCTCTTGTATCTTATCCATTCTGCTTATAAATCCTTCCAGGGATTGTTTCACTTCTGTCATCTCCTTCCTGACATCTGTGATCTCCCTCCGGACTTCATCCCACTGCTTTTGCATTTTTCTCTGCATCTCATCCCATTGCTCTTGCATTTTTCTCTGCATCTCTGTCAGCATGTTCATGATTTTTATTTTGAATTCTTTTTCAGGAGGACTGGTTAGGTCTGTCTCCTTCTCAGGTGTTGTCTCTGTGATCTTTGTCTGCCTGTAGTTTTGTCTTTTCATGGTGATAGAGATAGTTTGCAGAGCTGATACTAGTGACCGCTGGAAGAGCTTCCCTTCTTGTTGGTTTGTGGCCTTTTTCTCCTGGGAGAATAGCGACCTCTAGTGGCTTGTGCTCTGCAGCTGTGCGCAGACAGGGCTTCTGCTACCTGCCCATTTGCTATGGAGTTTATCTCCGCTGGTGCCGTGGGCGTGGCCTGACTGGGGCTGCTCCTCCAAAGTGGTGGATCCCTGTTGGAGGGGGAGCGGCCGGGAGGCTAGTTATCTCCGTAAGGGGCCTCTGTGCTCCCTGCTGCCCAGGGGGTTAGAGTGCCCAGAGATCCCCAGATTCCCTGCCTCTGGTCTAAGTGACCTGTCCTGCTCCTTTAAGACTTCCAAAAAGCACTCTCCAAACCAAAACAACAACAGCAACAATGAGAGAGTGAACAGAAAAAAAAAAAAAAAGGAAAAAACACGTGATTTTTTTTTTGTCCTCAGGCGCCAGTCCCAGGCACCTGCTCACTGGTCCTGCTGTCCTGCCTCCCTAGCACCAGGGTCCCTGTCCCTTCAAGGCTTCCAAAAAGCACCCACCCACTGGTCCCGCAGGGAAAAACGTGTGATATTCTTTGTCCTCAGGCGCCAGTCCCAGGCACCCGCTCACCAGTCCCGCCGCCCTGCCTCCCTAGCACGGGGGTCCCTGTCCCTTTAAGGCATCCCAAAAGCACTCGCCAAAAAGAGAAAAAAAAGGGGAAAAACACACGATTTCTTCCGTCCTCAAGTGCCGGTCTCAGGCACCCGCCCACCGGTCCCGCAGGGAAAAACGCGGGATATTCTTTGTCCTCAGGCGCCAGTCCCAGGCACCCACTCACCGGTCCCGCCACCCTGCCTCCCTAGCAATGGGGGCCCTGTCCCTTTAAGGCTTCCAAAAAGCACTCTCCAAAAAAAAAAAACCTCTCCGGTTTCTTTCCACTCGCCGGGAGCCGGGGGTGGGGCGCTTGCGTCCCACCGGGCCGGGGCTTGTATCTTACCCCCTTCGCAAGGCGCTGGGTTTTTGCAGGTGTGGATGTGGTCTGGATGTTGTCCTGTGTCCTGTGGTCTCTATTTTAGGAAGATTTTTCTATTTTAGGAAGATTTTAGGAAGATTTTCTTAGGAAAATCTGAGAGTGTTCTCAGTTTAGCTCTCTATATTTTCATAGCTCTATGTGTTTTTGGGAGGAGATTTCCACTGCTCTACTCACGCCGCCATCTTGGCTCCGCCCCCCCATCTTTTCCTTTTTGTATAAAACTCAGTCTTCAAATAGTTTAACACCAAACACCAGATTGAGAGAAAAAAGGATAATTTGATAACTGTCTTTGTTACACAAAGGATTATTTTAAAAATAATGAAAAGCTGTTCCTCTAAGCCCTCTTAGAACACACAGAAAAATTCAAAATAATCTAAGAGCCTCTTGAATGTGTGTCCTTCTCTGGAGATCGTAAAGACCTGAGCTGAGGGGTTTGGGGTAGGGCTGCTGAGAGGCAGCTGTGTGGATGAGGTGACACCAGATCCTAAATTTCCAGACTTATCATACTCATGGAGTATTAAAATAAAATTAAAAATAGTGATCACTGTGATGGTTAATTTAATGTGTCATCTGGGCTAGGCTGTGCGGCCCAGCTGTTTGGTCAACATCAGTCTGGATGTTGCTGTCAAAGTATTTTTAAAATGTGATTAATATTTAATTCAGTAGACGTTGAAGAGAGCAGATTATGCTCCAAAATGTGCGTAGGCCTTATCCAGCCAGTTGAAGATCTCAGGAGAGAAGTCCCAGGTTTCCCACAGGGAAGGGGTTCTGCCTTCTGCCTGCTTTCAGGTTCAAGATGGGAACGTCAACTTTTGCCAGACTTTCTAGTCTGCCGGCAAAATTTGGACTTGCCAGCCACCTCAACTGTGTGAGTACTTTCCTAAAATCAATTTCTCTTCTCATGTACATATACCTTTGGTTTTGTTTCTCTGGAGAACCCTTATGCACCAACATAAGAATGTGATTTCTATTTTTACCAAGTAAGGATTCAAAACTAAGCAAATAAAAAAAAAAAACTATTATCTATTGCTACTATCACTTCATGATGGAACAATTTTCTACCTCCCATATTAGGAAAGTTGTAATCTCAGAATAAAGGACAGTTATACTGACTGAATAAATTATGGCCTACTAAACAGCTTGCCACACTGCCTTTACATTTTGTTTTCCATGCATAGGTGGAAGTGTCTGAGCTAGTGTTCAGGAGCTGTGACCTGCCCAGCTTTTGACCGCATGGGAGAAACATCCCACTGTTACTACAAAAAGAACAGTGCCAGGTTGATTCTGTTTTTTTCTCTTTGTCATAGATGATCATAGAAATATAGTGTTGTAAAAGCACCTTACAGTTTCTTCTTAAATGAAATCACCCTTCTTTTATGTCCTTTTAGTTTAGTTCTACTGTTCATGCAGGGGCTGGGGAGATTTTCCATCCCATATTTCTCAAAATTTATTCTCTTGTATAGAGTGTTAGAGCTGGAAGTTCTCTAATGATCACCAAGTCCAATTTCATGTTTCACAGATGAGAACACTGAGGCTCAGAGAGGTGGGGTACCCAGGAGTGGCAGAGGAGGGTCGGAGCCCAAGTTCCCAATCATCAGCCTAGAAATGGCCTTGCTCATCACGACTTCCTCTTCTGCCTTCATCACTGTCAACTCCGCTGCCTCTTTCCCCCAGAAGTATCCTTCCCCTTGTACATGGCCTTGGCTCTGCTTTGAAGTTACAGATTTGAAGCTCTGTCTTGGCTTCCTTCCACATTCTGCATACCGACTAGCCTCTTACAAACATCCCTTTATCTAGGATAGGTACTTCTCTGCTTCCCTCTGCTGAAGCTTGATATCAACTGACATATAAGGGCTTGGCCGTCAAAACAGAGTCAGTCCACTCTGGCCTGAGAGAATCTGCCTGAGAGACTACTGAGGGGACAGGTGAAAATTATTTCTTATGTCACAGAACTCGTCTTTTCCTCTACACACTATTTGAGGTAGCTTTTCAAATTTCTCATTTTTCCCAGATTTGAAATTTTATCTATTGGGTAGGGTATTTTTTGTGTGTGAATTTTCTTTTTGAAATTTATCTGAGTTTCAAATTCTAATCTATTTTCAGTAGTGTTCTCAGTTTAGTTTACTCCAATTGCAAAAATACTCCTTCCCTGTACGTATTTACAGCAACAAAATCTGAATGTAAATTCAGAGAAATTTGATTAATAGGGAGTGATAGATTGCAGTCTCTGCCTCTTCTAACCAGCCTGGCAACCCTCCTGTGCAGCCAGGGCCTCTCTCTCTCTCTCCTCTGGTAGCAGCTATTTAGCACTTCACCACTTTGCTGAGCCTCTGATCCTATCATCTTTTTCTGTTCTCTTATGGAAAATAGAAATGGCCAGGTAGGTACTTGCTCAGCTTACTCTCCAGCCAATCTCCCTCAAACACATTCACCTGCAGTCTTACCTTATCTCCAGTGTCAAAGCCTGAGGTGATCCTAAACCTCTTCAGAGACAAATCATTCTAGGTGTGCTGTTCTATTCTGCCTCTTCAATACTTTACTCCTTTGATTATTGCTACCTCGCTCTCTTTAGCCTTTCCCCTGGATCTGTCCTTTCAAGACTCATGTTCAAGTACTTTCCAACTTAAAAAAAATAACTTTGGATAGTTCATAATGCGTGATCAAAACCGAAAGTTTCTGTGATGACTGCCCTTGTACTGTTCACCATGTAAGAACTTATTCACTATGTAAGAATTTGTTCACCATGTAAGAACTTGTTCATTATGCTTCAGAAGATTGGAGACTGACGAGAATTAGGCTTGAGATGGATTAATGATTGTGCATTGAGCATTGACTCCCCTATACAGAATTTTATTGTTGTTAACAACCATTGGATCAATAAATATGAGAGATGCCATCTCCAAAAAAAAAATGTATGAACTGAACAGACAGTGGTACAGCTATTCATATTTTATTGATAAGGCAAAATGTGGCATAAGTGGATGATATAAAATGAAAATAAATTTTGCACAATTATCTGTAAAAAAAAAAAAAATTTGGACACACATCCTAATTTCCTCAACTTAACTTTATGATTAAACTTCTTAGAGCTTACACCCCAAATCCACTATCCTACCTCTGTGCCTGTACTTCAGTTCACTGTGATCTACTTTTGCTCCCATAGGTCTGCTAAAACTGTTCTCACTGAATTCCTAGCTGCTAAATCCAATGGGTGTTTTCAGTCCTTATTTCCTTTCTGGGCAGAATCCTTTCCAGTCAACCAAAACGTCTTGCTGACGTTTATATCCCTTGTACATGAAGCTACAGGACTTGTCAGAGCTCTGGCACAACCAAATTTCAGTGTGAGGAAAGAACTAAAATGGGAAATAGGTGGGAGCCAAATGGTGAAGGCTTTTAATGCTGTGCTGTGAGGACTGGTTTTGATTCTTTAGGCAATGGTAATCTAGAAAAGTCTGAGCAGGCTAGAGAAAATGAAAGTTCATATGGCCAGGATTCTCCCTTGGCCGTGGTGAGCTTGCTTACGTGTAGGCAATACATCATTACTGACTATATAAAGAGCTCTGCCCTGCGCTCTGGCTGCACAGCTGCTGGAGAGCAAAGCCTGGAGTGGGGTTGAGGACAGAGAGGCCCAGAGGCAGAGACCGACTTGCTGCCTGCAGACTTGTTCTGAGTGGACAGGATTCTAGTGACTGACCTGCCACCATGAGAGTAAAGGTGGGTATAAAGTCTCTTCCCACAATGCCTCCTTGTGTGATTCGGTCTAAGCAAACCCAATGAACTTGCTTGGATGGAAACCTCTGGTAAGACAATAGGGCAGTAGTAGTACCACTTTATAGGAAGTGAGCTGTTTGGAGCAGTAGTCTGAAAAGTGCAGTGTAGATCAGCTGCATTGGCATCACCTGGGAATTTGTAGGTAAAAACGCTTGGGTCACATCCTGACTTACAATCAGAAACCCTGGAGGTACAGCCAAGTGACATGTTCCATTAAAACCCAGTTAAGGAATAGGGAGCCAAGATGGCAGCGTGAGTAGAGCAGCAGAAATCTCCTCCCAAATACATATATCTTTGAAAATACAACAAATACAACTATTCCAAAAAGAGAGACCAGAAGATACAGGACAGCCAGACTACATCTACACCTGCGAGAACCCAGCGCCTTGGGAAGGGGGTAAGATACAAGCCGTGGCCTGGCAGGACCTGAGCGCCCCTCACCCCAGCTCCCAGCAGGAGGAGAGGCGTCGGAGCAGGGAGGGAGAGGGAGCCCAGGACTGCTAAACACCCAACCCTAGCCATCCGCACCAGAGCGCAGACACACAGTGTGTGGGGTGCTAGATACTAGGGGAATGGGGCAGTAAAATCTGTGAGCAGATCCCTGCAGCCAGTGCCCCTGGGACAAAGAAAAGCGAGTGCCATGTGAAAGTCTTAAAGGGACAGGGACCCCATAGCTGGACGGAGGCATCCCAGAACAATCAGCTTAGCAGCTGGGAACCCAGGGAACTCTGGGTGCCCTAACCTCCTGGGTGGCAGTGCAGCTCCGAGGCCCCTCATGGCGATAAACAGTCTCCTGCCTGTTCCGCCCTGGTGCGACCTCGCCATAGAGCAGCCCAAAGCAACTGCATGCGGACCTTCCTTCACAGCAGTGGAGCAAGAATCAGAAACCCCATCTGCGCGCAGCTGCCCAGCACAAGCTTCTAGACGTTGCTGTTCTCCCAGGAGAGGAAGGCCAGAAACTAGCAAGAAGGGACGTTCTCCCAGGTGACACGTGCCAACTACCCATGACTATCTCTATCACTATGAAAAGGCAGAAGAATTTGATACAGACCAGATTAGCTCAGACCGTCTCCCCTGAGAAGGAATCTGGGGAGATAGACCTAACCAGTCTTCCTGAAAAAGAATTTAAAAGAAAGGTCATAACTATGCTGATGGACTAGCAGAGAAATATGCAAGAGCTAAGAAGGGAGAATACAGAAATAAAACAATCTCTGGAAGGATTTAAAAGCAGAATGGATGAGACACAAGACACCATTGATGGATTAGAAACCAGAGAACAGGAACACATAGAAGCTGACACAGAGAGAGATAAAAGGATCTCCAGGATTGAAACAACATTAAGAAAACTGTGTGACCAATCCAAAAGGAACAATATCCACATGATAGGGGTACCAGAAGAAGAAGAGAGAGAAAAAGGAATAGAAAGTGTATTTGAAGAAATAATTGCTGAAAACTTCCCCAAACTGGGGGAGGAAATAGTCGCTCAGACCACAGAAATACACAGAACCCCCAACAGAAGGGACCCAAAGAGGACAACACCAAGACACATAATAATTAAAATGGCAAGGATCAAGGACAAGGAAAGAGTTTTAAAGGCAGCTAGAGAGAAGAAAAAGGTCACCTACAAAGGAAAACCCATCAGGCTATCATCAGACTTCTCAACAGAAACCTTACAGGCCAGAAGAGAATGGCATTATATATTTACTGCAATGAAACAGAAGGGCCTTCAACCAAGAATACTATATCCAACACGATTATCATTTAAATATGAAGGAGGGATTAAACAATTCCCAGACAAGCAAAAGTTGAGGGAATTTGCCTCCCACAAACCACCTCTACAGGGTATGTTAGAGTGACTGATCTAGATGGGAGCACTCCTAAGGCTAAATAGCTGTCACCAGAGAAAATAAAATCACAGCAAAGAAAGCAGACCAACCAAATACTAACTAAAGGCAAAAAATAAAATCAAGTACCCACAAAAGCAGTTAAAGGAAACACAAAAGAGCACAGAATAAAACAACCAACATATAAAGAATGGAGGAGGAGGAATAAGAAGGGAGAGAAATAAAGAATCACCAGACAATGTTTATAATAGCTCAATAAGCAAGTTAAGTTAGACAGAAAGATATTAAATAAGCTAACCTTGAACCTTTGGTAACCACGAATCTAAAGCCTGCAATGGCAGTAGGTACATGTCTTTCAATAATCACCCTAAATGTAAATGGACTGAATGCACCAATCAAAAGACACAGCGTAATAGAATGGATAAAAAAGCAAGACCCATCCATATGCTGCTTAAAAGACACTGACCTCAAATCCAAAGACATGCACAGACAAAAGTTAAGGGATGGAAAAAGATATTTCATGCAAACAACAAGGAGAAAAAAACAGGTGTTGCAATACTAGTATCAGACAAAATAGACTTCAAAGCAAGGAAAGTAACAAGAGGTAAAGAAGGACATAACATAATGATAAGGGGGTCAGACCAACAAGAGGATATAACCATTATAAATATATATGCACCAAACACAGGAGCACCAGCATATGTGAAACAAATACTAACAGAACTAAAGGAGGAAATAGAAGGCAATGCACTCATTTTAGGAGACTTCAACACACCATTCACTCCAAAGGATAGATCCACCAGATAGAAAATAAGTAAGGACACGGAGGCACTGAACAACACACTAGAACAGATGGCCCTACCAAACGTATTCAGAACTCTACACCCAAAATCAGCAGGATGCACATTCTTCTCAAGTGCACATGGAACATTCTGCAGAATAGACCACATAATGGGTCACAAAAAGAGCCTCAGTAAATTCAAAAAGATTGAAATTCTACCAACCAACTTTTCAGACCACAAAGGTATAAAACTAGAAATAAAGTGAACGAAGAAAGCAAAAAGGCTCAAAACACATGGAAGCTTAAAAACATGCTCCTAAATAATCAATGGATGAATGACCAAATTAAAATAGAGATCAAGCAATATATGGAAACAAATGACAACAACAACACAAAGCCCCCACTTCTGTGGGATGCAGCAAAAGCAGTCTTAAGAGGAAAGTATATAGCAATCCAGGCACACTTGAAGAAGGAAAAACAATCCCAAATGAATAGTCTAACGTCACAATTATCGAAACTGGAAAAAGAAGAACAAATGAGGCCCAAAGTCTGCAGAAGGAGGGACATAATAAAGATTAGGGAAGAAATAAATCAAATTAAGAAGAATAAAATAATAGAAAAAAATCAATGAAACCAAGAGCTGGTTCTTTGAGAAAATAAACAAAATAGATAAGCCTCTAGCCATACTTATTAAGAGAAAAAGAGAATCAACACACATCAACAAAATCAGAAATGAGAAAGGAAAAATCAAGATGGATCCCACAGAAATACAAAGAATTATTAGAGAATACTATGAAAACCTATATGCTAAAAAGCTGGAAAAGCTAAAAGAAATGGAAAACTTCCTAGAAAAATACAACCTTCCAAGACTGACCAAGGAAGAAACACAATAATTAAACAAACCAATTACCTGCAAAGAAATTGAATTGGTAATCAAAAAATTACACAAGAACAAAACCCCTGGACCAGATGGATTTACCTTGGAATTTTATCCGACATGCAGAGAAGACATAATACCTATTGTCCTTAAAGTTTTCCAAAAAATAGATGAGGAGGGAATACTCCCAAACTCATTCTATGAAGCCAACATCACCCTAATACCAAAACCAGGCAAAGACCCCACCAAAAAAGAAAATTACAGACCAATATCCCTGATGAATGTAGATGCAAAAATACTCAACAAAATATTAGCAAACCGAATTCAAAAATACATCAAAAGGATCGTACACCATGACCAAGTGGTATTCATCCCAGGGATGCAAGGATGGTACAACATTCAAAAATCCATCAGCATCCTCCACCAGATCAACAAAAAGAAAGACAAATCCACATGATCATCTCCATAGATGCTGAAAAAGCATTTGACAAAATTCAACATCCATTCATGATAAAAACTCTCAACAAAATGGGCATAGATGGCAAGTACCTTAACATAATAAAGGCCATACATATATGATAAACTCACAGCCAACATCATACTGAATAGCAAGAAGCTGAAAGCTTTTCCTCTGAGATTGGGTACAAGACAGGGATGCCCACTCCCCCCACTGTTATTCAACATAGTACTGGAGGTCCTAACCATGGCAATTAGACAAAACAAAGAAATACAAGGAATCCAGATTGGTAAAGAAGAAGTTAAACTGTCACTATTTGCAGAAGATATGATATTGTACATAAAAAACCCTAAAGACTCCAATCCAAAACTACTAGAACTGATACCAGAATTCAGCAAAGTTGCAGGATACAAAATTAACACACAGAAATCTGTGGCTTTCCTATACACTAACAATGAACTAATAGAAAGAGAAATGAGGAAAACTATTCCATTCAAAATATCATCAAAAAGAATGAAATACCTAGGAATAAATCTAACCAAGGAAGTGAAAGACCTATACCCTGAAAACTGTAAGACACTCTTAAGAGAAATTAAAGAGGTCACTAAAAAATGGAAACTCATCCCATGCTCTTGGCTAGGAAGAATTAATATCAAAATGGCCATCCTGCCCAAAGCAATATACAGATTTGATGCAATCCCTATCAAGTTACCAACAGCATTCTTCAACGAACTGGAACAAATAGTTCAAAAATTTATATGGAAACACCAAAGACCCCGAATAGCCAAAGCAATCCTGTGAAAGAAGAATAAAGTGTGTGTGTGTGTGTGTGGGGGGGGGTATCTCACTTCCCTACTTCAAGCTCTACTACAAAGCCACAGTAATGAAGACAATTTGGTACTGGCACAAGAACAGAGCCACAGACCAATGGAACAGAATAGAGACTCCAAACATTAACCCAAACATATATGGTTGAGTAATATTCGATAAAAGGGCCATGGACATACAATGGGGAAATGACAGTCTCTTCAACAGATGGTGCTGGCAAAACTGGACAGCTACATGTAAGAGAATGAAACTGGATCACTGTCTAACCCCATACACAAAAGTAAATTCGAAATGCATCAAAGACCTGAATGTAAGTCATGAAACCATAAAACTCTTAGAAAAAACATAGGCAAAAACCTCTTGGACATAAACATGAGCGACTTCTTCATGAACATATCTCCCCGGGCAAGGGAAACAAAAGCAAAAATGAACAAGTGGGACTATATCAAGCTGAAAAGCTTCTGTACAGCAAAGGACACAATCATTAGAACAAAAAGGTATCCTACAGTATGGAAGAATATATTCATAAATGACAGATCCTATAAAGGGCTAACATCCAAAATATATAAAGAGCTCACACACCTCAACAAACAAAAAGCAAATAATCCAATTAAAAAATGGGCAGAGGAGCTGAATATACACTTCGCTAAAGAAGAAATTCAGATGGCCAACAGACACATGAAAAGATGCTCCACGTCGCTAATCATCAGAGAAATGCAAATTAAAACCACAATGAGATATCACCTCACACAAGTAAGGATTGCCACCATCCAAAAGACAAACAACAACAAATGTTGGCGAGGTTGTGGAGAAAGGGGAACCCTCCTACACTGCTGGTGGGAATGTAAATTAGTTCAACTATTGTGGAAAGCAGTATGGAGATTCCTCAAAATGCTCAAAATAGAAATACCATTTGACCCAGGAATCCTACTTCCAGGAATTTACCCTAAGAATGCAGCATCCCAGTTTGAAAAAGACATATGCACCCCTATGTTTATCACAGCACTATTTACAATAACCAAGAAATGGAAGCAACCTAAGTGTCCATCAGTAGATGAATGGTAAAGAAGATGTGGTACATATACACAATGGAATATCACTCACCCATAAGAAGAAAACAAATCCTACCATTTGCAACAACATGTATCGAGCTAGAGGGTATTATGCTCAGTGAAATAATCCAGGTGAAGAGAGACAAGTACCAAATGATTTCAGTCATATGTGGAGTATAAGAACAAAGAAAAACTGAAAGAACAGAACAGCAGCACAATCACAGATCCCAAGAATGGACTAACAGTTACCAAAAGGAAAGGGACTGGGGAGGATGTGTGGGAAGGGAGGAATAAGCCCGGGGAAAAAGAAAGGGGTATTACGATTAGCATGTGTAATGTGTGTGTGCGGGCACGGGGAGGGCTGTATAACACAGAGAAGATGAGTAGGGATTCTGCAGCATCTTACTATGCTGATGGACTGTGACTGTAATGGGGTTTGTGGGGGGGAACTTGGTGAAGGGGGGAGCCTAGTAAACATAATGTTCTTCATGTAATTGTAGATTAATGATACCAAAAAACAAACAAACAAACAAAAAAACTCAGTTAGGAACCACACATTTGATGGAGAAACTGAGACAGGAGAAGTGAGAGTTATCAAAGGCCTGACATAACATCCTGGTGGGTGGTGTGTGTGGAGAGAAGGTGGGGTATTCAGTCATTGCATGAGGGCCTCAGGCATTTTTGAGGGGCTGTGATTTACTTTGAGAAGACATGCAATCCCAGTGCTGGTTCTGAAGTCTCATTCATTTGACTGATGCTTACTGGCCTGGCAGTCATTTGTATTACCAGAGAGAACACAGGCAAAGCCCAGAGCTAAAGTTATGATCATCACCGTTTCTGTTAGTCCATCTCTTCTAAGATCCAGTGGATACCAACTATGAGCACTTTCAGCAATTAGAGTAGGGCAGTGGGAGGTTCTCCAAAGTCACCCCACTTGTGAACAATGAACAGGAAAACTGACATCTATGTTACCAAAACGTTTAATTTCTCTTCAGAATTTCCTGTTTCAGCTGACCAAACAGGCAGCCCAGGAAGTCCTGAAGCATAGTTATGTGTTGGCTCTTAGCACTTTGCTTTTGAAACCAATTTAGTGAGATCTCAGAGCAGGAGAGTATTGGACATGGACTCAGTGGATGGAGTGTAACAGTCCAGAGTTGCAAGCCAGAGAAAGCAACAAGTTGACTTAGGCTGAAAAGGAGTTTACACTTGACCTCTGAATAACACAAGTTTGAATAAACTATGTGGTTCTATGCTGCATATATATTTTTTCAATAAACATTCAAAAATTATTGGACATTTGCGACAATTTGAAAAAGCTTGCAGATGAATCATGTAGCCTAGAGATACTGAGGAAATTAAGGAAAAAGATATGCCATGCACACATAAAACATGTAGACACTAGTCTGTCATGTGCTACCATAAAATACATTAAAATTTATGAAAACATGCACACATTTAAAGACCACACATGGTGCCATTCACAGTCAAGATAAACAGAAACAAGGGTAAAGATGCAGTATTGTCACACCTGCAGAAAATTAACTGTAATACATGCTGTGCTAATTAGTAATTTTGTAGCCCCTTCTCATTGCTATTACAGTGAGCTCAAGTGCTGCACATATCCACTTAAAGCACCCTCTTATGCTAGTCATCTCCACATGGGCAGTTGGCCTCCAGTAAACTGCTTATCACAGTAAGAAGTCATGAAAACCTTCCATTTTTTGTGAAAGACCTGTTTTACCTGCTATTGAAAATTTTTGCAGGTGCAGGATTGCTGTTAGAAAGGTGTATCTATAAACTCTAACATGATTAGAGAAAAAGTGGTCATTTTGTGACAACTTAAAGCAAAAGGAAGGTGAAGACCTAGAGCTGGACAATTTAATGTTAGCAAAGGATGGCTTGATAATTTTAGAAAGAGGTTTGGCTTAGAAAATGTCAAGATTAACAGAAGAAACAGCTTCTGCTGACCAAGAGGCAGAAGACAAGTTCCCCAGCACTATTAAGGAAATCATTGAGGAGAAAAGGGTATCTGCATGAACAAGTTTTTAACGCAGATGAAAGTGCCCTATTCTGGAAAAAATGCTGCAAAGGATGTTAATCAGTAAGGAAGAGAAGTGGGAACTAGGATTTAAGGCGAGAAAGGATCGGCCAACTCCACTGTTGTGTGCAAATGCAGTTGGGTTTATGATCAGGACTGCCCTTAATCTATGAAGAGGATAGACCCCCAAAGCCTTGAAGGGGAAAAATAAACACCAGCTGCCAATCTTTTGTTGAACAAGATGTTTTATAACTTTCCTCTCCAGGAATTACATTACTGTACAATATACCTCTCTCATGTAATTGGAGAAACTGCCTATCAGCCCATCATCACAGGTAAGTGGTTTTCAAAAAATTAATGATGTTTGCTACTACTGTATTATGAATATTATGAATAGGCTAGGTTACAGTGAAATAATCACATCGATTACATTAGGCTACCATACATTGTGGCTTCTTCTTTATTTATGGCTCTAACAATTCATGCACTGATAAACATGAATTTCTTTTTCACATTTTTATTACTGACATCTAATATTAGTAATATTTTGTATTATATGACAGACTTGATAGAGGTACTGACAGTTAACTCATCTTGTTAACAGGACACAGAGTATTGACACAGTACAGTACTGTAAATTACTTTCTGATTTCCTTAACATTTTCTTTTCTCTGGCTTACTAAGAATATATAATACATATAAGATAAACGTGTTAATTTGACTGTTATGTTATTGGTAAGGATTCTGGTCAATAGTAGGCTATTAATAGTTATGTTTTGGGGAAGTCAGGTTATACATGGATTTTCAACTGCGTGGGGATTCAGCGCTTCTACCCCTACATTGTTAAAAGGTGAACTGTATTCAAAAGGCAGAGATCATCCAGATGGCTTGGAAACCAAGCAGCAACAAAGGTGTTTAAGTAAGTCTTTTCATGGCCAAATTCACACAATAGCAACAGCTACTCAACACCACACAGCAGGAGCTTATCAGTTGCCCCCACTGGATATGGGACGCAGGATGTTTCCCCTATTGACGTGAGACTCCCCTGCTCTCCACATGGATCCTTCCCTAAAAAGTTTCTTTGCTTCACCAATCAGGGTGGGGTGTCCTAGATGCAAGGGAGTTTGGGATTAAGTTTTTGCTTCACTGGAATGGAATTCAGGTGCAAACAACAAAATAAAAATCCACTGATGTAAACTACAGGTTAAGTGGAATTTAAGAGAGAAAGGATCTAAGGCATCACCTACATCAGATTCTAAAATATTTAAAAGATTTTAAGAACATTTTACAAATTATTTAGAATATCAATACATATATAAATGGTGTAATGGCACTGGTCTGCCTGCAGCTCTCCCTCCTTTCCCCCCACACATTCACACCTACTTGCCAGTGCCTAAGGGACCTGCAAATTATTCCAGGTCCTAAAATGTCATTTGAAAAAGAACAAAACACTATACAGTAGCCTTCTTAAGAAGGGCTGGAAACTGGACAGGAACAAAGGTGATAAAACAGCAATAACTTACATTTTATCAACTGTTTGCTCTAGTTTAGTAGGTTCAGGCTTAGAAAAGTTAAGTGATGAATTTCTTTAATGTCACAAGTTAAAGGTAAACTGAGCAATTTCATTGGTGGTCTGGTGCTTTTTCCAGTACTTTCTCCCAACCATTCTCTTGGTCTTTATCGCCTCTTCTGGAAAACAAAGTTGTCTGACTTAGACTGTTAAGACTCTGGGGAGACCTTCAAGGATGATTAACAGTCTCTTAACAACCCATTAAATGTTTCAATAATGAAACACCCCCTTATTTTGTAACCTGTCTCTGCTCTTTTGTACAAATGTCTTTGTTTCCTAGTTTTATTTATTACCACAAGTTTATAAATTATTTTAGAAATTTGTGGGAAAAAATGGCAATTTAATAAATACTCAGATTCATGTTACACATAAGTGACCTTAAAAATCCTATTTTTAATATATTTTAAAAAGCCAACTTAAAAATACAACTTTATTCCTATTGGCCCCAAACTGGAAACTCAAATGTCCATCAACAGGTGAATGGATAACAAATTATAATACAGTCATAGGATACTAGTCCACAAAAAAGAGGGGGAACAAATTACTGATCCTTGTGCTTATATGGATGAAAGCATCCAATTGAGTGAAAAAAGCCAGAGCCAAATAAGTACATCCTGTATACCATTTACATCAAGTTCTAAGGCAGGCAAATGAAAATTATGGTGACAGAGATCAGAACTGAAGGGTCCCCACCAGTAAGATGGCAAACTTCCGGCTTCTCTTCGGGGTCCTCAGTTCCCGCCAGCGCCACCTGAAGCCCAATCACCTCTCGCCCCCCTCCCAATCCCAGCACCTAGCCAACAGCCACCAGCCCCGTAGAAGTGACACCTCAATCAATTCATGCCCCTTCCTATATAACCCAGCACCTTTCCCTAATAAAGCAGAACTCTCTGGTGAATTGCGGCTATGTGTCGCTCCTTTCCTTTCATTGGTGCCGAAACCCAGGAGACGGGACACCCCAACTGGGCCCCGTCTTCCCCCCGACACCAGCAGCAGCTTGCCCTCGTCCTCTTTTACCGGTGCTGGCTCATCACACTCACCACTCCTCTCTGGCCTTTAGGTAAGTTTTCCCCCTGGAGTGGGCCACTCTTCTCTGAGCTATTGCAGTGCCATTGACCGTGATCGTCTGGCAAGGCCCTGACGCTCGGGGATGAGGAGGGAACTCTCCCCGCCTCAGGCCTTCACGGCTGCGGCCGACTCTCAGGCACCCCCCTCCAACAGCCATAAATGAGGTGACTCCTTTGTGGATGAGAACACTCCCTTTTCCCCCCTTCCTCCTTCTGCTCCGTCCGCCGAAAACGCCTAGCGCTAGGTACCTCGTGACTCCGGCACTCTGCCTTCTTAGGGAAGTCTGGGTGATGACCCACACTTCCTAAGAAATTCCGACTCGTATATGAGTTTCCGCAGACCACCAAGGATCATCGGGGACGCCCTTTGTCTCCTTGTGGTCTGCTTCCAGTCCGAGGATCTCTGTTCATCTTCCCCTGTTTGTCTCCTTCTCTGTCCTTTAGCCATGGGAGCCTCCTCATCCCTCCCTGAAAGTTCACCTCTTGAATGCCTGCTTAAGCATCTGGCTACCCTCTCCCTGACGCCTGATATAAAACCAAAACTCCGTAAATATTGCTCCCAAGATTGGCCGACATGCCCCCTAGACAATAACAACCAATGGCCCGCAGGGGGAACTCTTAATCCTAACATCACTCGCGATCTTTTTAACTACTGCCAGTGCCTGAAAAAATGGAAGGAGATTCCCTATATCGAAGCTTTCCGCCTCCTCCTCCCCCCCCACGCCCCCTCCCAAGTTCTCCTAACCTGGAAGCTGCCGCCCCCGCAGAAGCCTCCCGTTCACTCCCTTCCCCTTCTTCTCCTACAACAGCCCTCCTCCCTTCCTCCCCAACCATCTCCTCCCCCATCTCACCTCCTCCACCTTCATTCCCTGCAGATTAAGCCTGAGCCTTTCAGCCCCCCTTTAACTAAGTCCCAGGGGCCTCCTCCGTCTTTGCCCTCATCACCTGTTTCTCCCCTGTTAAGGACTGCCTTTGTCTTCTCACATGTTTGTAGAGAGAATGGGAAAGCACCTCCCCCCATGTCTGAACGCAGCGTGGGAAAGCACAAGCTAAACAAAAACCGGTGCAGTCCTTAGAAGTTATCTGTCCACAAAAACATGTGCAGTCCTTAGAAGTTATCGGTCCACAAAAACATATCTTGCCAAGACTCCTCACTCTGAAAATAGGGAGACCTTAAAGATGTGTAGAAACACTGCCCCTGCTTCTAGCTATGCCCTTCCTCCACTTGCCGATGTGACAAGAATAGAAAACAACGCATTCCATAAGCAATCAACTGGAGCCCTGCTGTAGTTCAATTAGTAGAGCATGGGACTCTTAACCTCAGAGTCATGAGTTCAAGCCCAACTAGAGCAGCAGAGGCAAGCAGCTGGGCTGCAGGCTGGCAACACGTGAGTCTGATTCTATCTTTCTTTATTTTCTTTGCCCCCCTTCCGCACTTCAGGACCTGCTTGAATAGGCACAGCTAGACCACGTCACTCCCCCACAGACTGAGCCAGAACCCTTCAGTCCCCCTCAGACTCAGTCCCGAGAGCTTCCCAAAATTATCGCCCCCCCTCTGGGAAGTAGCAAGATCTGAAGGCATCGTGTGCGTTCACATCCCTTTCTCCTTAGGAGATTTAGCCCAACTAGAGAAACGCCTAAGTTCTTTTTCCACTGATCCCACGACATACATCAGGGAGTTTCAATGGACCCTCCAGTCTTACAGCCTCACACATCATGACATTTTCATGCTCCTGGCCAATACTCTCCTCCCTGAAGAGCATAGACGAGTTTGAGACTTCGCCCAAACGCATGCTACCGAAACCCACAAGACTGACCCCACCTATCCCCCTGGCCCCACTGCTGTCCCTGAACAAGACCCACACTGAGATTATAACACCGCCATGAGTCTCTGCTCTCGAAATATTTTTGCCTCCTGCTTAATAGCAAGTCTGAAAAAGGCAGTTCGTAAAGTAGTCAATTTTCAAAAGCTCCAAGACATAATTCAAAAGAGAGACGAAACCCCCTCCGAGTTCTTAGACTCACTCAAGCCCTATTACAGCATACCAGCCTGGACCCAAAAACACCTGAAAGAAGACATGTCTTTATGACATACTTCCTAGCTCAAAGCTACCCCAACATTAAAGCTAAACTCAAAAAGTTAGAACAGGGCCCCGCTATCCCACAGACTGAGATCCTAACAGTGGCCTTTAAAGTCTTCCATAACCGGGAGGAGGAGAAAGAACACCGTAAACAAAAGGCTGATCAGGCCAACTTCCAGATGTTGGCCCAGCTGATAAAACCACAACCTGGGTGCCCCTCTACAAACAAGCCCCCACCAAGAGCTTGTTTCAAGTGTAGAAAAGAGGGACATTGGTCAAGGGCATGCTCCTCCCCCAGATCTCCTACCATCCCATGCCCCAGATGCCACAAAAAGGGCCACTGGGGGTCTGATTGCCCAACCACCCAAAGGGGAGGCTGGACGAACAACCCCCATCCTAAGCCCGCCATAGTGGGGCTGGCAGAAGAAGATTGACAGGGCCTGGGGGCTTCTCGCCCGACCATTTCCATCACCAAACAGGAGCCCAGGGTTACTTTAACAGTAGACGGTCGCCCCATCTCCTTCCTCCTAGATACAAGAGCCACCTTCTCAGTCTTGCGAGAATACCAGGGCCCTACCACGCCAGCCATTACTCCTATAGTCGGGGTAGGAGGTAAACAGATTTTCCCATTAAAACCCCCCCCATACCTTTCTCCCACTCCTTCCTAGTTATGCCCCAGTGTCCCTTCACTAAGACGAGACAACCTTTCCCTCCTCCACGTTTCCATAACTATATCCACTCCCACAGCCCCCAGTACTCCCTTTCTGATGACCCTCATAGCCGACAACCCCCCTCTACCCAATGAAAGCTCCAGTTCCGCCCTCATACACCCTGTAAATCCCAAAGTTTGGGACATTACAAGCCCCTCCATGGCCCTATGTCCCCCTGCCTCTATCAAATTATGTGACCCCTCTCAGTATATCTGTCAGGCCCAATACCCCCTAACCACTTCAGCCCTCATAGGCCTCCAACCCATCATTCAAGCAGACCCACTCACTCCCCATTTAATACCCCCATATTAGCTGTTAAAAAAACCAACGGATCTTTCCGCCTTGTCCAAAACCTTCGCCTCATCAACATAGCCATTGTCCCTATCCATCCCTTAGTTACAAATCTATACAGCCTCAGCATCCCACTTCTCAGTCCTAGATCTCAAGGACCCATTTTTCTATCCCTCTAGACCCCTGCTCCCAAGATTTTTTCATCTTCACCTGGACGGACCCATACACAAGACATTCTGAACAACTCACTTAGACAGTTTTGCCACAAAGCTTCCGAGATAGTCCCCATATTTTTAGACAGGTCCTAGCTCAGGACCTCAAACAGTTTCATCATGATCACTCCAAGTCCACCTTATTATAATACATGGACAATCTTCTACTCTGCAGTCTCTCGTGAGAACAGTCTCAACTTGACACTGCCTCCCTACTTAACCTTCTAGCTTCCAGAAGTTACCGAGTATCCCCCGTCAAAGCTCAAATCTCTTCCCCTCCTGTCACTTACCTGAGATTCCTTCTATCTCAACAAAGAAAGTCCATTCATTACCTTAGAAAGAAAATGGCTCCTCTCTGACCTGCCCATTCCCAAAACCAAGACAGAAATCCTTTCCTTTCTAGGCCCTTTCTAAGCCTGGCTAAATATTTTAGAACATAGATCCCTAACTTCTCCCTGCTCCCTGTTGGCAAGGCCCCTATACGACCTCAGCAAGAGCCCCCCCCCAAAAAAACCCATTATCCTCCTCACCCTGACACTCCTTCATTAAGCTCCGTCAAGCCCCAGCTCTCCATCTTCCTGATTTGTCGAAGCCCTTGTCATTATACATTCATGAGAGGTCCAGTCAAGCTCTAAGAGTCCTAGGCCAATATTATGGCCCATCCTTTGCCCCAGTAGCTTATCTCTCCAAGCAATTAGACCCCACAGTTCGGAGATGGGCCCCCTGCCTACGAGCATTAGCCGCTAGACAGCTCTTGCAGAAGGCAGCTCATAAACTGACATTCAGGGCGCCCCTTACCATTCTGGTCCCACATCACCTAAAAGATCTCTTAACCTACAAAAGTTTACAGACCCTCCCTCCAGACTCCTGACCTTACTGTCCTCTTTCCTCCAAAATCCCGTTCACCCCCTTTGCCATCCATACCCGAATCATAACTTTTTCCTCCTTTACTGCTCTCTTGCTTTTTTCCTCATTCTTATTGTCTTCCCCGCCACCCCAGCCTCCTTTGTATGGCGATTCAAAGTCAGACAGACGTACACACAGCATCAAACAAAAGTTACTGCCCTCATTGCCACACCAGACTGCCCTCTGAAAAGCTGCTCTGAGCCTTTATACCTCCACTTTCCTCCCTCCACTGAAGTGTTCACTAGCAGCTACCCTTATTCTCCCTACTTCTGCTTCCTCTATGACCAAGAACAAGCCTATTGCAGGCGATAGCCAGACACCTACAAGAGATGTCCCTACTGGTCTTGTGCAATTCACTACATGAGTAACTTCCAGTACCCACAGTATTACTCCTCCAACCGTTTCATGAAATATCCCAACAGCTCATTCTCCTTATCAATCCCAGATCCCTGGGACTCTTGATGAGCTGCCAGAGTCACAGCCTCAGTTTACTATGGGGGAGGGTCCTCGACCCCCCACGGTACCCTTCATATCTCTCAAAAGTATGTTCCCTCTCATTCCCAGATCTCTCAAGTTGCATCAGATAGCAGACATTCCGAAAAAGTCATTATCCAAACTCTTGATGGCGCCTCTTCATCTTCTTATCCCCGCCCCTCTTCCCATTTCTCCTACTCTTCATTACAGCTCATTCAAGACACCACCATCTTTCTCAACCACACCCTTAACACAGCCAATTGTTTCTTGTGTGCATCACTACAGCGCCCACTACTGGCCGCCGTGCCCCTTAATATTTCCAACTACTCCTTCCATGCAGAAAGACAACCCCTCTGCCCCCTGGCAGACATACCCCTATGGGAACCAGAATACGCAGATAATCTCACCATCCACCACTGTGTAGGCCCAACTCCACCCCCCTCCAGCGCACTTCACTGCCTCTCTATCTACACCCCTACCTCCGGCTCGAAGAGTTTTACGCAACCGGGACACCTCTTTTAGTGTAATGGCAGTCTTTTCAACTCAGTGCCTCTCAACTGCAATACACCCTGCATTCTCGTCACCCTAATCCCCCGGTTAACACTTTACAGCATGGCAGAATTCCTTGAGCTCCAACCTCCCTTGCCCTCACACACAAAAAGAGCTGCTTTCCTTCCCATCATGGTCAGTAGCTCTTTGATCACCTCAGCCATTGGGGCAGGGTTTTCGGGAGAAGCCTTAGGTCACTCTCTATAGGCAGTTAGAGATCTCAACGCCAAACTTGAGAGAGCCCTGACATCCACTGCCGATTCCCTAGCCTCTCTCCAAAGACAGGTCACTTCGCTAGCTAAAGTCACCCTTCAAAACCGGCGGGCCCTAGATCATCTGCTTACAGCCGAGAAGGGCGGCACCTGCGTCTTCCTCTGGGAAGAGTGCTATTACATCAACGAATCCGGCATTGTAGAAACTGACATTACCAAACTCACCGACCTTGCCTCCAGTCTCCACTCTGCTTCCAATTCCAACCCATTCTCTTCAATACTAACAAACCCCCTCCTCACCTAGCTCTGGCCCATTGCAGGCCCCATAATAATCATTCTTCTTGCCTGTCTCTTCTTACCCTGTATAATAAAGTTCATCAAATCCCAAGTCGGAAAAATCTCTAATCAAGCTTTCAACCAGCTTTTACTCAGGAACTACCAGCTTCTGGCCACAGAAAATCCCTCACCCTCACGTGACCTCCTCACCCCACGGTGAGATGGACCCCTCTCTCCACTGGAAACTGTTCCTGGAAACAATGGCCGCAGACGCCTGGCTCCTGACACCCATTATCCTCTTGGCACCATTGGAATCAACAAGTCCTCAACCTATAGTTACAGGGAACCTTCATTAATTTCCAAACGTGAAGAAGTCCACATCTACTCGTCCTTACTGCAGGGAGTCCTATCAACCCTTTCCTCCCAATCCTCAAGCCCTCACTCCCTTCTCCGCCCCTGTTCAGCAGGAAGCAGCCAGAGAGACAGCAACGTCCACAAACCCATATCGGAGAAAGGGGGGAATGAAGGGTCCCCACCAGTAAGATGGCAAACTTCCGGCTTCTCTTCCGGGTCTTCAGTTCCCGCCGGTGCCACCTGAAGCCCAGTCACCTCTCGCCCCCCTCCCAACCCCAGCACCTAGCCAACAGCCACCAGCCCCGTAGAAGTGACACCTCAATCAATTCATGCCCCTTCCTATATAACCCAGCACCTTTCCCTAATAAAGCAGAACTCTCCAGTGAATTGCTGCTATGTGTCGCTCCTTTCAAGAACAGTGGAAGAGAAATGGGGAGCAGAGATTGGAAAGGGTCACAAAGGGGGTGATGGTTGTACAGTTGTATCCATTTATTAAAACTCAAAACCACACTTAAAACTGTGTATTGTATGTAAAGTACACTCCAATTAAAGGTGCATAGATATCTAGTAAGCCACAGGAATCTTATTTCCTGCTTCTGGACTCTTGGGATAGAGGTAATATTAACTTAAGTATCAAAGATTCTCACAAAAAGTAAGAAATTGTTAGATGATTATCTATATAGACTCCTTATGCCTGCAAAATGAAACCATACAGGTCAAGCATTAAAAAAAAGCACTTAAAATATTCACTGAAGCTAACAGATAACAAAATAGTGATTTTATTGTTGTAAAATTTGAAAGACACAAGGATATGCAGTTAACAGTTCCAAAGCAGAGCAATACAAATATATAAATTATTGCAGTTTTAAAAGAAAAGTGTAACAGCCAAGTAATGTCTAAATAAACTTTTTTGAAACCAACTTGTGTTTTCACTATTGCAGTTTTTCTTTTCCCAAAGGTTTTAGCACAATTTTGTAAAATAAATCTGTAATACCAAAGAAAGATTAAAGTTCAATGACCATACTACATGTTACTCAGGTTTAAAGGTTAACACACATACACAAAGTAGGGATGACATTTAACAGAAATCACTACTGAACACTTTCTAACCTGCCTCTTTTGGAAGCAGAATGGAAATAAGTATTTTGTGTTTGAAAGACACATACATTTCCTAAAATCCCCTTTATGTGCAGTTGAGAAAAAGTTCAACTAACAATTTTTGGGGGGAAGGTGGAAGGCAATACTTATCTTCATGATTTTTTCTTTGTTTTACTTTGGTAAGCTTAAAATTCTGGAATAATTCAATATTACTAAGATGCATTTGTAATCTGGACATCTTTTAAACTGAGAAGAATAGGGCAAGTTTATTATAAGTAGGTATGAAAAAAGCTTAATGGTTCACAACAAGATGAACAAGTTGCTCAATAGGTTAGATACAAGGGAAATTATGAAAGGATGAAGTTAATGAAAATGTGCATGATAGATCCTTGTTATTCTGCACACAGTATTACAGCCTTCCTCCCAGACACCTTTCCTGTGCCAGGGCCTGACTACCTTATTATTCTGATAAATAAACTCTCTCCCACCCCACCACCACACAACTTGGCAAGAATAATCTGTTAAGGGTTTTATCTCTTAATGAATTTCTGCATAGGTTTCTTCAAATAATTATTTCCATCAACCTAAAATTAAAAATTGAACTGAAATCAACTCTCTCTTCCTCACAGTCACTTCTGACCAAAAGGTATTTAAAAAATTCTGTAGAGTACTAAACCTTCTGTAAGTACTTAATACTCACATATCTTACTTTAGCACTACCAATAACATGTCACTAAATCAGAAAAAAACACTATGGTAACTTTACATGTACCATTTAAGTTTTCATTACATGTAATCTAATTTATGTTCATTAACCTCAACCTACTAATTAAAAAAAATTTCTACTACAGTTTAGAGCATATACATTTTGTATTACATTTCACAAGATTAATAAGACAAATGGATTTCTTCTAAAAGCAAACCAACACCCAAACTGGTAAACATTAACACACTCAAATAGATCCAAAAATAACTAACAAAAATTGACTAACAAGCCTCAACAGTGTGAACACCAAGGTAAAAAATATATAAACAAAGAAAGCACTTTAAGCCATTTACAGAATGGTACAGAATATGGTAAAATGAAAAAACCCGAGAAATCTCAAGATGCCAACAAAAATAGAGTATATTTTTGACTATATTTCTGAAATCACTCTCCAATGTGAATTTATTTTTAAAAGAATCCTCAAATGTATATAAAAATGGGCACTCAGTGGTATAATGAACATATAATTTTAAAAACTAAGAACATTTCTTTGTGTCAGCATTGTGTCTAAGGAACTACATAATGGAACAAAACACTATTCGGCTACCTACATCATCTATTATTGGTATTGGTGTCCTAAGGGCATGCTTTTTTTTTTTTAAAGACTAATTTGGGTAAATACTAGAATCAAAGGGTGAAAATCTCAAAGTAAATAGATCAGCCTTTTTAATTAAAAGGTTGAACAAATTTGAAAATTTTAAAGAGAACAATCTTGTATGGTCAAAATCACTTCTGATTTCAGACTGATTTTTTAAACTCAATTCAACTTGTCTTAATTATAAGATCTAACATGAAAAAATATTAGTCTTATTTTAACCCCCAATCACATAAGCTCTGCGAATATTCAACAGCTGATTGACAGTGACAGTCTCTTTTGCTATTTTTGAAAATGAAGGTATATATGAGATTTTCTTCTCAACTTCCTCATAAAGTGCTAACAATTGTACATAATAACAAATATGGTCATCAGTATTTGTGAAATATCATGGTCTCTCAAAGAACTCAACTCTGTCCCTTATCCTTATTTTAGCATACCCAATAATTGCATATTCAACCAAGAAAACTAATGGGAATATAAAATTAGTTTACCAAGTATTTGGATAAAATGCTGTGCAAAACAAACATTTTTTTACTAGAATATTCATCCAAATAAAGTACTAGTATGAGTACTAGCACTGAAGATACTTTTTTAAGAGCACCTTTCCTTTGGAGAGCTTAAGTAGAAATACCTAAGTGGAATAAATCAGAGTCCCGATTAAAACCTTAATACAGGCACTAAGACCTTAGTACAGGCACAATCTCATCCAACTATTTCAAACTCAAAGCTCCTGTTTGCCAGAAACCCTTTAAAGAAATAATTAAGCAAACACTTTCTTTGGATAACACTGTTGTTTTCAGTATTATAGCATATGGCTCATATTCTGGAAATATATCCTATCAAATGCAACACTTGCCAAACTTTTTTCACTGTCCCTAAGTGATCTAAACAGAAGCACAAATGTGTACAAGCACACTGGCTGGTAACATTCTTAATGAATAATGCCAAAGAACAGTGAAGTCAAATTTGAAAATTGTGACCATAACAACTAAGCACTAAGATACTACTGGCATCATCAGGAAATATCTTTATCCAACTTGTAAACTTATAAAGGTTTTGATATTGCACACATTCAATTTAAAGCTTACCATAACTAAGGCAATGTATCCCCATTCCCTGGATTTTAAATTCATTTTGAATGACTTAAAGAATTGAGGGAAATTGAAAGCGTCTTTCAAAAGCTCCCTGCAAAAGCTATGTCGTACTTCAAAGAAAACAGAATCAATGAGATATTAATTAATACTCAGGCAAATTTAACATGTTAGGATTACAAAATATGATAGGATTACAAAAAGGTGTTTTGATTAGATGGAGGCATTTCTTTGTTTAGTCAAATACTGTTTGTGTTCAAGACTAAAATCTGACCCAAGCAGTGCAGGCTGCCAAATTTAAGGCAGAAGTCATTCATATCTTTATACATGAAGCTGCCAAGTTAATGGGCTTTTCTGTAGATACTTTCAAGCAAAGGATCATATTTCATACATACATTCTAAGAACAAATTGAAAACAGAATTTGGGGCCCATTTTAATTCTGCTTTGGTAATAACTTTTACTATATTATTAAAAACTTAACTAGCTGTTTGCGACAATCTATTAGTTCAGAACTCTGGAAACATCACAGGTAATTTTAAGTTTTAAAGAATATCCTTTTAAAAATGGGCTTATTTCTTGGAATTGGAGTTTTTTTTTGCCAAGCAATTTTCTCTTTTCCTTTAGATTCTAATGTCTAGAAAAATACCTCACAATGCTTTCTTTGGGTACTAATTTTAGTGATGTTGGTAAGAGAATTTGGACACTTCAGGGATTTTTGAACCTTTATCTGAAATGGCACATAGAGTAATTTTAATTTTTCTCAAAGACTAGACAATTTTGCAGCACATTCAGTTTGAAGATTGTTACATTTGACTTGTGAGGCTTGATTTACTCTGTCCAAATTCTAACACATTAAAGTTCTCAGAATGAAAGAATTAATGAAATAGAAGAGGCATTTACTTCTACGGAGACAAATTGACATACAAAAACTAGATTAGCATCTGCTTCTCAGATCTCCTCAGTTCTGAACTAACTCAGAACTGCTTTTGTTAGAAAAAAATGATGTATTTTATTTTCTTGGACACTTGCTTTAAAAACTTATTAATTCCTCTTTCATCCGAATTATTAGAAGTCAAAACAATTCAACTAGATTTCTACTTCAAAATATGTTATCTTTGGAAACAAAATAATAGTTGTAAAAGCAGTGTATTAAGAGCATTAAAATGCAGTGATCTGAAATATGGGTAAACATTCATACATGAGAGTGTAATATATACAGAGCAATTCAAATACACATTTATAAAGAGAATGGAAAGGTACCTAAAATAGCAATTTTATATATAAAATTTTCATATTAAAATATTGCTAATAAATAAGAGGTGATATTATGAATTCCATTTCCTTCTTAAAAGTTATCTTTAGTAGTTCAGACTAATCTAAGGAGTTTTATAATCTATTGTTTTGACAGGTGAATCACATTAAAATGTTTAATAAAATCACACTGTAACGGTAGTCACAAGTGTAAGTTAAGGAGGGCCACTTAGTAATTATGGGAAAACAGATTCCCCAAATGATCCAAAATAATTAACCCTAGAAGACTAGAGTGTAATGATTTGTTTTGACAAAGATGTTAAATACTGCCTTAAATTTTGCAAATTTAATGACCATAAAAAGTGGACCATAACTTTCTCCAGCATCTTCAAAGTTTGCATGCCTGGCAGGTCAATAAATGGTAGGGCATAAGGGCATAGGAAGTTGAGTATAAGTTTAGTTTAGTGGTTTATGGGTAGATGTGACTTCATTCCTGTTCGCCCCACTTGCACGCATGGTAACTTGGAATAGTTCTTGAGAAGCTGTTCAATGGCGATGTGGCGGACGTGGAGCTCTGAGGCCAGAGAATCTTTTTCTTGCACTTGGTGTGTTAACTCTTCAAAAACTTCTGTAAAGATTTAAAAGGTAGTTCCATTTTTAGTACACAGAAAACAAACCCCAGATTTATATTTCAAGTACTCTAAGTGAAATGAATGCATTTGGTGAACGTTTGCAATGAAAGCAATTTGCACCAAGGAAACAGTTGTTTTGATCATCCTAGGAAGGTATACACTTTGCACAGCCAACTGGAATACCGTATTTCTCTTCTCCATCAAGTGACTCTTAAGAGTCATAAGCAATGACTATAGAAACATACAGCAGATATGGCAGTTACAACTACCACTGAGGTATTTTTCTCTATTTGAATATGACTTATAGATAATGACTGCCTATTAAAACCTAGGTCTGGAAACCCCTCTAAGAGTCTTTGGAATCACACTACCTGGATTTTGAATCCTTGTTCCTACTCTTTGGAGTTTCAGGAAAGTTAACTTAAACTATGTTTTAATCTCCTCTCATCTATAACCTTGATAATGATAGGAAGCACCTAACAGGGACACTATGGGAATTAAATGAGATACTTTTAAAGCACTTACCACAGAGTAAGTACTTGATAAATATAAGTTACTATCACTGTTATTATTCTGAGATGCTGTGTGAAGACAGGGGTTAGAACGCTTATTCTGTTATTGATTGAATGCATGATCTTTGGAAGCAATTTAATGTCTCTGAAGTAGTTTCCTCACCTAAATGGGAATCAGTTATAAAAAGAAAAAAAAAAAAAGACAATTGGAGAATGTGAACACTAACTGGTAACTATTAGTGGTAGCATCATATTTGATGATGTTGAAGAATTACTAGCTGGGTTTTTTTTTTTTAGGTGTGATAATGAGGCTGTGATTGCCTAAAAAAAAGTTATGCTTTAGAGAAAATACTTTAGTATTTGTGGACAAAACATTATGTTGTCTGAGCTTTGTTTCAAAGTAATCCATGCTGGGAGTAGAGGTGGGGCAAGAGGAATGGGTATCAATAGACATGAAGCGAAGTTAGCTATGCTTTTGATAATAGTTGAAGCTGGTGAAAATGGGTCAAGGGGTTCATTATACTATTCTCACTACTTTTGTGTTTGAAATTGTTCACAATTAAACCAGGCTAATACCACCTGCCTTAAAGAACTGTTGGGGAGCACACCCACGCAGTGCCTGGAATGATAACCAGGTAGTCAGTAAGACATTAATGAGATGGAGGTGAAGCTGTAGTCTCCATTTTCACTTCAAGAAAAACTTATTTCCCCTGCAGTTCATAAAGAAGTTGCTTTCTTACTTTTTTTCCTCTGGAAACTCTTAACAGGTTTTAAAACCATTTCCAAATTTAAATACAGATAAAGCTAGTGGTGCCCTCTCAGGGTATTTTCTACATCAAAATTTTCACATGCAAGAAGTACTGACATGGATTCTTTACCCTGTATTTGCTGTTGGAGCTTTGCATTCAGTTGCTTTACCTCACGAAGTGTCATCAAATTCACTGAAACATGAAAATATATTCATTATTATCACAACAACCTGGGAAAATAAGCTGTCTGTACACTAACACAGGATCCTATTTTTAAAAACATTTGCACTCATCTGCCTATGTAACATTCAGTAGTGCCCTAGGTTCATTCTGGAACTCCTGCAGTATGGAGTTTTCAAATCCCAACCACAACCCCCAGGAGAAACTCCTTATGTCACTCTCAGTAAACCTTCACTTGAAACAAAAGTTTCACCCAAAATACTTATATTAGGTCCCTTGGATTCTGATATTTCCCATTCTGTTTCTAAAGTGTTAGTCACTACCCAAGTTGATTTTGCTTAAGTTAAGCACTACCATAGTTCAGGATCCACAGTTTGAGAAAAAAACTACTTTCAAGTACCATGGAAATAATCTGAAAAATTAGTAGGTCTATCTGGTTAGATAACCTTAGATAATTCACAAGTAGAATCAAGAAGTTTTATAAAAATATACCCCAAATCCCTTGTAGCTCCAAAATCATTTGATTTTAAGTCGATTAAAATTATCTCAGTTTCTGAGAGTTCTTGTGTAAGTAAAGCAGACTGAATGAGTCACTTTTCTAACTTAAAAGTAAGTGCACACATTACCTCTGGTCTTTAATAGAATGTCAGATTTTTGCTTTTAAAATGCTGCCCCCAGTCAGTTAATCTTGTAGGGATTACCAACATGACTATGTACATTAGCCAAAGGCTGAGGCTGCATTTCTAAATAATTATTAACTTTCCAGTTCAGTTTGTTGATTCCATTCAATTTAGCAATTTAAAATGGCAAACAAATGATGGGACTGCAGAATTCTAATGCTAAGGGCATACTAAGGAGTACTCCAGAGAACCAATGGAGGGTGTTGGGTTCATCCTAGCAAAATTGAGATATCCTATCATTTAAATACCCTACCTACCAAATCTTGCAAATCTAGCAAAATTCTTGGCACATGACATATGTAAAAACATAGAAAAATCCCCCAACTACTCCAGCATTTACCTTTCTCAGCATTTTACTTACATTCCCCTCTGCTGTAATGTGGATGCTGGGTCTCAGCATCAGCCTCTGGACTAGAGAGTGTCTCTTCTTTTTTCTGTGCCTGGTTTTGACTGTGAGGCCATAATACACTACTGTGGTGTAAAGAGGCACCAGAGTCTTGTAACATAGCAAGCTCAAAGTCTGTTTTTTCCTTTTGCTCCAATATTCTTTGTGTACAGTTTGAGAGGCCACCTGTACTTCCATCTATCCACTTTGCAGAATATTTTGGTACTTGGGAGTCAAACTGTGGGAGTAACTTTTTATCTGGCTTATGCCTGAAATTTAACAGATGATGCTGGGGATTTTTGGAACATTCAGAATCTGAATCCAGATCCTTATTTTGTGCATACTGTACAATCCAGTTTATCTTCTTACTCAAAATGGTTTTAACTTCTTCATAAGTACTTTTTGAAAGCTTAGATCGAGTACAATCCTGGTTTGCAATCAAATGGTATTTTTCAAAGCAGTCTCTATGGCCCCTTAACGAACTAGAGTGCAAGAGATTAGATTTTGGTACTCCTATAGAAAAAAAGAAACAGAAGACTTGAGAAAATCTTGTTTTTTATAAGGTGCATTAAGAGGATATAAATCTTAGCAAAATGCAGAGTCACATAGTTTGTAAATTAGATGAAAAATGCTAAAGAATAAATGTTATTAATAACAAATGGTCTAATAACCTCTGCTTTAGTTTAATTATATATTCAGTAATACTAAATTCTTATGGATAGCAAAGACTTTCCAAGGACTTAATGATTCAATTTTAACTGCAGTTCAGAGGCATGTTGTTGCTTACAATATAAAAAAAATACAACTAAACTGGCAATTTACATTTATAGAATTTTGGCTTTTACATTATAGTGATTTCTTCACTAATACTCCTGAAGTACACACTTGTAAAAATTTCTACTACAAGGCTCAGTAAGAGGAAAGCTTGACAATTTATTTTTCAAGCAAAACACAGTAAATCATGTTCTTAAATTATTAGTTGTCTTTACTGGGGAAAGATAAACCAGAACCAGAAAAACACACATTAATAGAAGCCTCAAAAAGTCAATGAACTGTTTAGATTTATTTTTTTAAGAAAATGAAAGCACCTAAATGGTTTCATATTTGTTTCATATTAAAACTTTATCAAGATAATTTTATCTTCTAGAAGAATTGCATTACACATAATTATTTTTCACGTAACAGTAAATTAAATCTGCCAATATATGACAGCTAGTATTATTCTTCAATTCATAAATGTTCATTACACACCATAATAATGGGAATATTCTTATTATTTTTATCTACTAACTTTTAGTAGAGTTTAAGTATACTAACTCAATTGTTTTTAAAATATAAATATATATAGACTATACTTCAAATATATATTTTAAAACATAGAAAACATTCACATGTTTCCTAAGTTCAAGCCTTATTATTAAAGTCAAACAGGAGTGCATTTATATGAAGGTGAATAAGGAATGTGGAGCCAAGAATTTATGCTTGCCAGAACTAACCAGTCTAAGTCTGTTTAGTTTTGAAAACAGTAAGCGGAGAGCCATTCAGGTGCTAGGTTAAAGGAAAAAAAAAAGTTTTAGCTGACTCATCAAAAAATTACATTCTGCATTCCTTGTTTTAAACACTGAAGTTGTGACAGTTTTATTAACTGACCTCCAAACTCTGGCTAATAGTAAGATAATGATGCATTTTCACTTTAATGGTGTTAAATCAGGTTTAAAAGCACTTGTGAGGTTTTAATTTGTTCTAAAATAATATAAAGTCAGCCACTGGTAAGACTGAGATTGCCTGATCCAGGGCTAAATGGGCTGTCAGTTCCTTCACAAGTAAGCTATATGAGTATACGTTCTGAACACTGATACAAGCGTATGTGAATGCTTGTGAACAACTGCTCTTAAGATGTAAACTCCCCTATCTCAGACTGAGCTTAAAACAGAATTTCATACACATCTTATTTACTCCTTTGTTACTTGCACTTCAATTGTGTAGGTGCATTTTTTTTTCCCCCTAATTGGTATTGTCTGATTAGGTCAAATTTCCAGCAAAACTGAAGTACTTAAACAAAGTACTTAAATAAAACTCTTTTGATAACACACTGTATAACTTCAAAACTAGGTAAATTAGCATAAAAAGCTCACAAACTTTGCTTATTAGAATAGAAACATTAAAAGTTTTGTTAAGTATGTTTAGATGATAAATAAGATGAAAGACAGTACAAATTATAGACCAAATAAAATTCCATTCTGCTGACACTAACATTTACTAGTCTGGTTAAATAGCAGGTAGCAGAGAGAACTTGAAACCTGCTTACTTTACTAACTTTGGAAAATGTAGTAGAGCTTCCGTTCTCTTTGTGAACTCTTTTAGGTCTCGTTGCCATCAGATGGTTAGCCAATCCCCCAAAGAATCATTGGTCGCATTCTCAGTCTGTTATCACAGATCTAATCCATGTAGCAATGACTTAGTTGAATCTAACAACAGTATATTACAAATTTCTCCTTCAGTCTATATGAGAGGAAATTCTCTGGTGTATAAAATGGGTTCTAACTAGACAGAAAGTAATTTTTGCTGTTAAATTTTGTTCTTTGCTTTTGTATTTATTCCAAAACTGTATTAAAAACTTTTATGAAAGAACAAACTTATAGATGTACCCCAGAGCTTCAACAATAGGACAATATAATAGGTATCCTATCTGAAGAATAATGTGGGCTTCTGAAGTTGAAGATATCTTTTATCCAATGTTGCTTCTTAGTAGTAACGTTTATGTAATGTAATATAACTTTTCTTTTTCCAGAAACAATTTTTCTTTTAGCTTTTACTTTAATCCCTAAATGAATTCTAGGAACCCAGAGAAGTACATGATTATATGCATATAAGTAATCTGTTGAGATGAAGAGTGTATCAGAGAATATTCAGTTTACTGTGAAAATACAGAAATGTAACATAAATTTCACATTCTTTCAGATAATCATGAGGAAAAAAACCTTATTAAAGAGATGAAAAAAAAGGTGTCATAAGTAAGAAATGTTCTGAATACAAGGAGACATTTCCATTTAGACATCCCACAGGCATCTCAAACTCACCCTGCCTAAAAGAAACTCCTTTTCCTTCATTCCCATAACCCAAACTCAGTTCTCTAAGTCAGGCACCACCAACTGCTCAAGGGAGCAACCTGGGTGGCCTCCCTGTAGCACTCCCTCATCCCCCCACCATCTCAGATGTTTTGCTGTCCATCTTAATAGGTTTTTGCCCCTTGTAATCTAGCAGTACGACCTCTCACATCCTTCTTTTCTCAGTCTCTACTTCTACAATACCAACTGGGGTCATCATCATCACTTCTGAGAGTCCTCGCCTCGTCTAAGAAGGCTTTTCTAGCCAATACACCTGAGTTAGTTTATCACACCGGATTTTACAATTGCTTCTTCACTGGTCTTTTTCTCCAGCTAGTTCTGTGAGAAAGGCAGCCTTACCCTCAGTGTCATAGTGCCTGGCTCATCGTGAGTACTCAAGCAAAAGCAGTAAACTGGATAAAGGAAAATTAAGATTAAAAAAACCCCCAAAGCTTATTACCAATTATCATTCAAGGTCTACTGCAGTGAAGTTTTGCCCATCCTAGCAAGGGAACCAGGATGTGCAGTTTTACCAGCTGCTCAGAGGTTAATTAAAGGCATCTTCCATTGAAGGTACTCCTATACTTAGTTTCATGGACCATTAGTTTCAAAGTTGATGAGTGGCTTTAATACAGAGATGGCAGTCCTGCAGCATTTCTCAATCTGCTAAGCAAAATCATCAATTTCCACTCATTTAATATGTTTTTAATAGAAATTTGTAAGCAGTGAACATATAAGGTTATTTTATGTAAACTGTACCTCGTTAATCCAGATCTGTACCTCTTCTTTAGCTTGCTAAAAATTTAAAACTTGACTGAATTTTAAAGTTTAATTTAAAAAGATGCGTTTTATAAACACAGTTGAAAATATTTCATGGAGAAGCAGAGGAAAAAAAATATGTTGACTACTTCATATATTTGAACAAATTACTTTTTAATCTAGAAAAGTATGTGAGTAGACCACTTAATTTGTATCAGCAATATATGTGTCATTTCATAAACTACTGAAGTGATTTTGTTTTTTCTACCTTGTCAGTTCAAATTAATAAGAGAAACAGCCATTGCTATTATCAGAGATCACAGTGAGTTTCCCAACTGACTTTTCAATTTTAATTGCATTTACAAGTGTAAACAGATCTGAGGACTAGTTTGTTTCCTCAGCAGCTTTCGAAAGGGAATGAATCTAAATGCAATTAAATGAGTTAATATTTTTAAGGAGCTGAGTTGTAAGGAATTTCCAAACCAGTTCAACAAAAATTACACTACAACTTCCTTACTAATAAAAACTTTGGAGGCCAATGGTAACTGACCTAATACTACAAGAACTTTGAAACATACCTCAAAAATGTCCATATAATTTTTTGTTATGAGGTCATTATTATTAGAGAACCAAGAGTGCTATTTTCTTTCTTTTTTTTTTTTTTTTAAGTCTTAGTTTGTTCTGGAGAAAGGCCATTTCAAAATTTATACAGGCAGTATATTTCTGTATGAACAGTGGTATTTTAAAAAGTTAAGCTGTTTCTATTTAATAGTTTTCTTTCTCTTTCTCTTTTCCCACTTTTATCTCTGATTCTGTTATACCGTTCTCACATACTTTGAAAACCCTCCCACTAACCCATCTGGCATGCTATCCCCATTTCCATTCTCTATGTCCCTTTTTAAGATCAATTTACTTTGAAATCTTGTTAAACCCATAGAAGAGCAAAAGCCATTCAAATATAGATCTTCTTATCTACCTACCACTGTTACCTTTTTAAAATAATGATATTTCCATGCTCATATTTAATCTGCCTATAGTAGTAACATAATTTTTTCCCCCTAGTAAGAAGATACTGAAATGGCACTAAAAAATAGCCACAAAAACTAAAACATTTACTAAGTTCTATCATCTGTCCCATTATCCTTGGTTTTCACTCCTAGCCTCCTGAAGACTTTATGATTTGGTGGTAATGAGGTAAGCTAAGCCATCTCTTCCTGACGGCTTCCCAGCTGGTCCTGTCAAACAACACTGTCTCCCAGCTGGTTATACTGATGCCACTAGGCTCTACTTAACACCTTCCTGAAGTCCATCATCTGACTGACTTAGTCTCTCTGTCAGTTAGACTTTACTTTGAATTTGATTACTGTATTTCATTTCCCAAAGGGATGGATGGCTTCATATAATTTGGAACTCTGTAGGTAGAGCAAATATAATACAACCAGTAGTTGGATGTAGAGCTATAATACATGCTACTGCATCAGCAGCAGACTCGAATGCTCTAAGAGAGTGAGCACTTCTACTTCAAACTATAAACAGAATTAGAGACTGGCAGTATTGGCTTTCCAAATGATAGATTTGTATGTTCTTTCCTAATATTTAAGTAAGGCAAGAAAATTTAGTTATAAGTTCCAGGTTGCTAACATGCTGTGAAGAAATTTTAAACACATGGCCTGCAAACAAGACCAACATTTGTGCATCGATTCATGCAGTACTGCTTTTTACAGAGGCTCATGTTTTGTCCAGCTTCCAGGGTTAAGGTTTTCTTTTTATGATGATCTTATCTTGGTTGCTAAGAAAGGGAGAACAAGTACCTGCATGTTTACAGGCTGGCCGTATTACGAAGTAATCCTGTGTTTCTTTAAGCAATTGTTAATTGTAAAAATTGGAAGATAGCTAAATGTTGCCATACCAAGAAAGACTACAAGGACTGAGATGTTATATCTGTTTTTGAGGATCAGATTTCCATTTCTGATAAAAGGAATAGAGGAAAAGCTTTGTAAGTAGAGTTGACACACAGCCTGAAGTCTGGATCTATACTGCAGATAAGATTTAGCGTTTTAAAAGAAAAAAAAAAAGATCCACATACATACAATTTTCAATGTCTTGGTTTCTCTTAAGAACAAAATCAGAAGATGGGGCAACAACTGGTTAGTAACAAGCAGCAGCTACTACCTGAAAATAGGGCAAGTGCTCTTCAATTCAAAACAAGTTTATCATTTCCTTCATTAATACAGGTACCTACGACTGAGCAGTTTTGCAGCCATGTTGGTCAGTGACTGTACTATGGTCATGTAGTGCCAGAGGTCTGGATTGCTTTGGTGTAAATACTCCTTCATCTAACAATGCTTCCACATCCAACTTGACCAGGTTCTTCTGCATCTGCTGAGCAAGCAGCAGCAGCCACACCATGATTGAGGAAGAGTTAATACCATTTTATCTACTGTCATCAGAGCCACTTAGTGGTAGGATGCCTTCAAATTATCTATCCTGTTAAGGACTAACAACAGGAGATTAGTCCAAAGGTGGGAAAGCAAGGATGATAGCTGGAGCACCCGCTTCCTTTCTGAACCTACCACAGAACAGGCTTTTACTCTTAGAAATTTTTCAACTGTGCTGTGTGCACAGAGAGTACTGTGACAAAGAGTGTGCACTCCCCTCCCCCTCAAGTTATTCAGAGTCTGTCATGGTCAAATACCAAACATAGTGTTTAAAAGTAATAGGTAATTTCTTATCTCTACATTGCTAGCAGATGGAATACTGGCAACCATACTAAGCCAATACACAGATGGGTTCAGCAACTTGCTTTTTCACATTTTAAGAATCACTCGCCTTAAGAAAGACATAACAACAGGTGGTCTTTAGACAGATTTCAGCTTAGAGATGTTTATTCCATTTGAAAGTTTTTTTGTGTGCTAGGGATTAAGCAGTTAAAGCAGCTTAATCCAATAAAATGAATTATAAGGACAAATTTCAGTGTGCAAAGAGTTCAGAGTAATAGTGTTAACAGATAAACCTCAACCTCTGATAACCAAGGGACCCAGGGTGGAACTGAGTTCTTGCACTGACAGGAGAAGCAAGAATTGCAAATGACTTGTCAAAAAGAAAACCTCTCTCTCAGTGAATTTTCCTTCTTCACTATAACAGTTGGAAAATTGGGCAAACACACCTACATAACAACTGTTGATTACTAACAAAAAATAACAGTACACACTCAATTCTACTCCTTAATTTAGCTACCTGTTTTTTAACCAGCAATGTCCAACACAACTTTCTGTGGCAATGGCCGTGTTGTATACCTATTATCTCCAAGAGGGTGGCCATTAGCCCACATGTAGCTCTGGGCATTTAAAATGTAGCCAGTGTTACTGAGGAACTAAAGTTTAATTTTATCTAACTTTAATTAACTTAAATTTAAATAACTAACATTGTGGCTAGGCTACCAAACTGGACAGGATAGTTTGTCTACAGGTAATTACTTAGCAAAAGGATACTTGAATGAGAACAAGGATCTTATTGATGGTCTAATATGGGACAACAAGCTCACAGCAGTATACAATATAAAAAGCCAAATTAATTTTTCTAGTACATTTATATCAAATTTAGACTATAATTCTTAAGTGGCACAATTAAAGTTATTTATAAAATGTATTAAATTAACAATGTAACAGACCCAAGTAACCCTCTACTTGTTCTATTTTCCGCCAAATGGCTCTAATTGACCCTACTGACATTTATTCTAAGTTTTTTGTGAATGAAGTTGCCAGAATGGACTCCTAAATAGCTATTCAAATTAACTATAATGACTGAGTTGACACTTTCAATTACCCACTTATATGTGGCATATGGTGACACTAATTTGCGGGAAAAAACTTTTTCCCAATGACAGACAAGGTTAAAAAGATAAATAAATGATGTTTAAACAAAAGAGAGCCTGAAAAAATGCTGTCATAGTAACACCAGATAAATGGAAGCAGACCATTATGACAAGGTAAATTTATAGGTTTGATAGCAAGAAATGTGATAGACATTTGCCCTTGATCTCTGAACTGCTATCTGCCCAGTTAACGTCCTGAATGATATACTTTCTTACAAAGAAAAACAAAATAAAAAGCTGTCCTGCAGCTATTTTAAGATGTCAGTTTTACATCTCAACTTCTTTGTACATATTTGAATCACTGCTTCTTAAATTCTCGTTGACTATTCCCTAACTAAATGTTTTATAGCAGCTTCAAACAGAGATACATCAGCTCGTGAATTTGAAAATTAAGGCTGTTGGGAAATAACCACTACAACTCACCAACTATTTGTTAAGAAAAACTGAAGCAGTAAAGTCAAAATGGATCAAAGACCTGAATGTAAGTCATGAAACCATAAAACTCTTATTAGAAAACAGAGGCAAAAATTGCTTGAATATAAACATGATCAACTTTTTCTTGAACGCATCTCCTTGGGCAGGGGAAACAAAATATAAAATGAACAAATGTGACTACATCATGCTAAAAAGCTTCTGTACAGCAAAAGACACCATCAGTAGAACAAAAAGGCATCCTACAGTATGGGAGAATATATTTGTAAATAACATATCTGACAACGGGTTAACATCCAAAATTAATACAAGGAACTCACATGCCTCAATACCCAAAAAGCAAATAACCCTATTCAAAAATGGGCAGAGGATATGAACAGACACTTCTCCAAAGAAATGCAGATGGCCAACAGGCACATGAAAATATGCTCCACATTGCTAATTATCAGGGAAATGCAAATATCCTAAGACAATGAGATATCACCTCACACCAGTTAGCATGGCCAACATAGAAAAGACTAGGAACAACAAATGCTGGCGAGGATGTGGAGAAATTTACAACCCTGGTGGGAATGTAAATTAGTTCAACCATTGTGGAAAACAGTATGGAGGTTCCTCAAAAAGCTCAAAATAGAAATACCATTTGACCCAGGAATTCCACTCCTAGGAATTTACCCTAAAAATGCAGGAGCACAGTTTGAAAAAGACACATGCACCCCTATGTTTATCACAGCACTGTTTACAATAGCCAAGAAATGGAAACAACTTAAGTGTCCATCAGTAGATGAATGGATAAAGGAGATGTGGAACATATACACAATGGAATACTATTCAGCTATAAGAACACAAATCCTACCATTTGCAACAACATGGATGGAGCTAGAGGGTTTTATGCTCAGTGAAATAAGCCGGGTGGAGAAAGACAAGTACCAAATGATTTCACTCATCTGTGGAGCATAAGAACAAAACAAAAACTGAAGGAACAAAACAGCAGCAGACTCACAGAACCCAAGAATGGACCAACAGTTACCAAAGGGAAAGGGACTGGGAAGGGTGGGTGGGAAGGGAGGGATAAGGGGTTTAAGGGGCATTATGATTAGCACACATAATATAGGTGGGGTGGGGTACAGGGAAGGCAGTATAGCACAGTGAACGCAAGTAGTGACTCTATAGCATCTTACTACACCGATGGACAGTGACTGTAATGGGGTATGTGGTGGGGACTTGATAATGGGGGGAATCTAGAACTACAATGTTGCCCATGTGATTTTATATTAATGATACCAAACACACACACACAAAAAAAAAAAAAACAAAAAAAAGGACAATGTGTTATAATAAAAAGAACAATGGCACATTTGTCAAAATAAAAAGAAAAGCTGAAGCTCAAAAAAAAGGCATCAGATGAATCATACTGCAAAATGCTAAAATAGAAATATTGTGACTATGTTATAATTGTATCATAGCAATTCTAGAGTAAAAAGAATTTTGCTATAAAACAAAGGCATTGGAGAACTGACATACAATCCGATTTTTCCATTATGAGACAAATAGTTTTTTTTAAGTGGTAGATTACATGGTCTTAGTTCCGTAGTAACAGAAGACATTAAAACAAATGATAGGACTGCAAACTGAGACATGCCTTTGACCTAAAGTCTACCTCTGGAAATTTAAGCCATAATGAAATGGAAATTGAGAAACAGACATGCAAAAAAGATGTACATATATAAGAAAGGTTTTAATACCAGTAAATTGGAAGCAAGCTAAACATTCATTAATGTTATGCTGATTAAATAAGTCACAGTACCACAGGATGCAACGTTAAAAAATAATTCAATGTGGGAGAATGTTACCTAACATGAAAAAGACGTTCCTAATACAGTAAGTGAAAATGTTGGTTATTAAATAGTATATACAGACTAATTTCACTTTCAAAACACAATTTACTAAACATGCACATGCTCACACACACTCTTGCAAAGACTAATTTAGAACATACCACAAGTATTAAGAGATTGTTGGTAGATAGGTGCGATTATTAACCAACATTCTTTTTGCTTCTTCTTATTTTGATTTTTCTATAGCAGGTATAGTTTGCTTTAAAATGAAGAACTCCTATAAAGAAACATATTTTGGTTTGGGGAAGAACACAGTGTTCCTTAGTCCAAGGCAAATTAGGCTTTAAGTCAAGTACTGTATGTTCCAATGAATTAAGTGAAACAAAAGAAGACTGAGATATATCAACATAGTAGAAGACACACATACCTAAAATTCTTAATTTCTTTTAAGATTGTTAGGATTTTCTTAGGCTAACAATGTATCTAGCAAAGGAAAGTATTTAACCCTCACATGATAGAAGTCTCCTCCCCCAAAGTAAAATCATAACCATATTATGGTCTTACGTGGCAATCCTGTTGGAGAGCCAAAGACTCACAGGGAATGAGGGGAAAAAGACACTGACAAGTGGAACACAATTTTTATTGTTGATTAAAATAAAAAAAAAGAAAAGAAATAGAAACTGGTGAAAGGATTTGCTGAGCAGCTACACATGAGGGAAATGATGGCAACTAGAGCAGAAAAACCTATGGAAAACCAAATCGTAGAAAGGTAAACTCAGGATAAATTCAAACTTCCTCCTGTATATAAAACATCAAATTATTTTGTTAATGGAGGAGCTGTTCAATATACACCAATCTTAGCAGTTTTTTCAGTAGTATTTCCTCTATTCAGATGAGATAAAAAACAAAACCCTTCTATATTTGGATTTGAATTAATATTACCACTTGCATCACACTGTATTTATCAGAGGGGTCCCACATTCATCATCTGTAGTGATCCTCATAGCAGGCCTCTGAACATAGGCAGTGGCACTATTTACCATCACCTCTATTTAATAATACAGTACTCTAAAAACATTGCCTACTAGGAGGAAGGAGAAGTAAATGTGTAGGGCAGAGCAAACTAGACAAACAAAGGTGTGGAAGTGAGAAAGGAAGGAAACAGGGAGGGAAGGAGAGACTGGGCACAGGTGACTGGCTTGCAGAGTGCCTCTGAGGGTTAATGAAAGTTAAGCAGATACCTGGTCATGAAATGTCTTACATGTCACGTTAGGGAACGAATAGCTTAACCTGAAGAAAATGTCAAGCAAATCAATGGAGAGTTTGAATACAATGATCAGTACATGATCAGATTTGTACTTTAAAGATCTTTTTGGTGACACTGAGAGAACGGAGGTCTGATATACTTATGAGAAGTGGGATTAAGTCTATGAAACTAATTAAGTAGGTCTTGAGGTGACACTGGTAAGGAGGAATAAGGGCCTGGTCCAAGGTGTAACAGTAAAGATGGAGAATCAGGGAACAAACTGGAGAGAATCAGTAAGACTCAGGCAAACACTGCATGGGCAGGTTGGGGGTAGGAAAGCAGTGAGGGTAACAAATAGGTTGGCTGCTAACCCACAGGCCAACTGCCTTTGTAAACTGGAAAGCCATCCCGACCAGGGCACACAGCTTGAACAGCAGAGTTTAGGTAAGGTTTCAGCCTTAATTTGTCCTAGCATCTACACAGCTCTATAGGGGAAGTACTGAGGAATCTGAGCCATTCATTCACTAAGGGGAGTATTTTAAAGTTATGGTCCTTAGACGACCTGCATAAGAGTCAGCTAGGATTCTGGTTAAAAATGCAAATTCCTTAAACCTAACCAAGGAAGTGAAAGACCTATACTCTGAAAACTACAAGACACTCATGAGAGAAATTAAAGAAGATACCAATAAATGGAAACACATCCCATGCTCATGGATAGGAAGAATTAATATTGTCAAAAAGGCCATCCTGACTAAAGCAATCTATAGATTTAATGCAATTCCTATCAAAATACCAACAGCATTCTTCAATGAACTAGAGAAAATCATCCTAAAATTCATATGGAACCACAGAAGACCTTGAATAGCCAAAGCAATCCTGAGAAGGAAGAATAAAGCAGGGGGAATTACACTCCCCAACTTCAAGCTCTACTACAAAGACACAGTAATCAAGATAATTTGGTACTGGCACAAGAACAGACCCATAGACCAATGGAACAGAGTAGAGAGCCCTGATATAAACCAAGTCATATATGGTCAATTAATATATGATAAAGGAGCCATGGACATACAATGGGGAAATGATAGCCTCTTCAACAGCTGGTGTTGGCAAAACAGACAGGTACATGCAAGAGAATGAAACTGGATCATTGCTTAACCCCATACACAAAAGTAAACTTGAAATGGAAGTCATGAAACCATAAAACTCTTAGAAGACAACATAGGCAAACATCTCCTGAATATAAGCATGAACAACTTCTTCCTGAACCCATCTCCTTGAGAAAGGGAAACAAAAGCAAAAACGAACTCATGGGACTACATCAAACTAAAAAGTTTTTGTATAGCAAAGGACATAATCAACAAAACAAAGACGCATCCTACAGTATAGAATATATTTGTAAACGACATATCCGACAAGAGGTTAACATCCAAAATATATAAAGAACTTAACACACCTCAGCACCCAAAAAGCAAATAATCCAATTAACAAATGGGCAGAGGATATGAAGAGACGATTCTCCAAAGAAATTCAGATGGCCAACAGACACATGAAAAGATGCTCCATATCACTAATTATCAGGGAAATGCAAATTAAAACCACAATGAGATATCACCTCACACCAGTAAGGATGGCCAGCATTGAAAAGACTAAGAACAACAAATGTTGGCAAGGATGCGGAGAAAGGTGAACCCTCCTACACTGCTGGTGGGAAGGTAAGCTGGTTCAACCATTGTGGAAAGCAATATGGAGGTTCCTCAAAAAACTAAAAATAGAAATATCATTTGACCCCAGAATCCCACTCCTTGGAATATACCCAAAGAATATTGAAAAAGATTGAAAAAGACATACACACTCCTATGTTCATCACAGCACTTTTTACAATAGCCAAGATATGGAAGCAACCTAAGTGTCCATCAGTAGATGAATGGACAAAGAAGATGTGGTACATATATACAATGGAATACTATTTAGCCATTAAAAAGAAACAAATCCTACTATTTGCAACAACTTGGATGGAGCTGGAGGACATTATGCTCAGTGAAATAAGCCAGGAGTAGAAAGACAAATGCCAAATGAGTTCCCTCATTTGTGGAGTATAACAATGAGGCAAAATTGAAGGAACAGAATGGCAGCGGACTCAGGGACTCCAAGAATGAACTAGTGGTTACCAAAGGGGAGGGGTGTGGGAGGGCGGGTGGGGAGGGAGGGAGAAGGGGACTGAGGGATATTATGTTTAGTACACGTGGTGTGGGGGATCACTGGGAGAACAGTGTAGCACAGAGAAGGGACATAGTGAATCTGTGGCAACTTGCTTCACTGATGGACAGTGACTGCATTGGGGTATTGATAATATGGATAAATGTAGTAACCACATTGTTTTTTCAGGTGAAACCTTCATAAGAGTGTGTATCAATCATGCCTTAATAAAAAATAAAAAAATGCAAATTCCTACACTCAACTCTAGACTTAATGAAACAAAATCTCTGGGATATTGGTAAACTAAAGATGAATGAAATACAAAATGCATGTGTCTATGTAAGGAGATAAATTTAGTTTAAGAAACTTAAATTCAAGACACCTATAGAGTACCTAAATAGAAAGGTCTGGCAGCCAGTTAGATATACATGTCTGGCACTTAGGTGAAAGGTTTGGCCTGGTGATATATTTGTGGAGTTCCACGGGCTTACAGAGGTATAGTTGAGGCCACCACAGTGAAAGCAACAGATGAGAGCAATAGAAGAAGACAAGACAAGAACAGAACTCAATGCAACACTAGTGTTTTAGGGACTTGTAAAAGGCAGTGCACCTGGGAAGACAAAACTGGGCAGAAGGTAAGAGGCGAGAGCTATTTTATCACAGAACGCAGGGAGTCTGGTGTTTCAATAAAGGGGAAAATGTTGAATGTTATATTTTGAAAACAGCAAGAATATGAAACTATTTATTGTGTTGATTACTAGGAGGTCACTAGTGAAAGCGAAAGAGGTTGGCAAATCATAGGGGCACTGAAGAATAAATTGGGTGGAGACAGAACAGACCTTGAGAGAACACTGGTCTTTCAAGAACTATGATCTAAGGGAAAAAGAAGAAAGATTTTTCCCCTTTTTTCTTTTCTTTTAAATATGTGAGACACAAGCATTTCTGCTATTCTAATAATTGTTTTTCTGGTCTCACTGGTTAACAGAGATAACTGTAGGTAGGCAAGATGATGAATTAGTATAAAGTAAAACAAATGGAGGGGAGGTAAATAAATGAATTAAGAATAGCGGTGGTAGAAAGGAAAGGTTATCTGAGGCATGAAATTGTTTTATATCCACAACTGGATATAGGATTCTGAGATTTTGTTTCTTTCCCAAGATACTTATGGCAGATGTTTATCAGACACATTTGGTTAATAACTACACTGGTAACTTAAAACTGAGTTTTCTGGAGAACCTCCTGACACAGAATGTAGAAATTTTATTTTATTTATCTTGTATTTATTCTACTTTGTAGTAGAAATATAGCTAAAAGGTTGCTTGACATTGAAAACTGTTGACATATTGAAAATAAGCTGGTAAACCAAAGTGCCATGGGCAAGATCAGTAAGGCTACTGTAATTACAGAAACATTCTCAGGGAAAATACTATTAATAAACAGTGTGAGGAAGTAGAAAGAATACAAAAACTTTAAAATATTTTATACTTGCCCCAATATGCAAAAATCCTCTTTAGTATTTGAAGATTGAAATATAAAAGTAACAGTAGGAGGGTACTTCCTTTTAATTCTGGAACACTCCCCCGCAATACCACCACCAAATTTCCTCAACATATAGGCTCAATTTCCAAACAAACTAGCAATTATTATTCATTAAATTCACTGTGGATACTGTTCCACCAGTTATGAGTTTTAGATATTAAAAATGTCACAAGTATATTTGTACAGCACTTCAGAGGTTGGAAGGTGTTTTAACTGTCTAGTAGACCTAATCTCCATGTTATTATATAGGAAATGAGTATTAGAAGTGAATTTTAAATAGGTAATGCATAGAAAAATACAAAGGTGACTAAATTGATACTTCATAAAGGGAAGGATATACCTGCATTACCTCTCAATAAACATTAAAAATTTTAATTCTATTATCTTTCATATAAGCTTCATAGTGGTGAGGATTTGTGTTTTCTGAACTGCTACCAGAACACTTTCTGGAACACAGCAGTTGCTCAGTTAATATTTACTGAATGAATGGTTTAAAAACTGTTGCAGACTCAACCACATAACTTTAATTCTGATATTTAGATTTTAATGAGTACACACAAGACATTATTTTTGCTTTACTGTTACACAATTGAGAAGTAACGGCAAAAAGCTACCAGAAGTAGATACTTTAGTTTAAAATTATTTATAAACAAACAACCATAATTTGTTCTTTTGTTACCAACCATAAATCCAAAGCTGTTTAACGGGTTTATTCCCCTTATCAAAATCCTAAGAGAAGGTGTGCCAATTAAATTAGAACAATTTAAATCCACTCAAGCTAGAACTATAGTTAATTTTGAATTTAGTTCTAAAGTCTTATGTAGCCACTTTGATTTCAACCATTTAAACATTTTCCATGTTATTATTATGTCACACTTAATGTTAATTTCTTGAATAACATGATTAAATTTAAGGTGCTGTGAAAGCACCTTTCTTCCAACCTCTAAAATGCTATACTAATATAATGCTGTCTTCATATTATATTCAGTAATACTGAAAAATTTTATTATTACCAACAGAGGGACATGTTGGTCTAAATGTTCTAAATATTTCTAAAATATTCTACTGATACAGTGAAGTTAATGCTCATTTATCTTCTAAACTCAGAAGCTAGAAAACTCACTTCATAGACTACCTGTTTCTGTCTTTCTAGAAAGTGCCCCAGGCTCCACTTTTGTGGCTGATAGGAAAAGGGAGATGGTGTGCAATTCCAAGGCTGCTGCTGACATTTTCATTTGTTTGCACTGACTGCCTCCACTTAACTCAGAGCCTGACTTCCTCTTGAGGGAAAGACTAATCAGGGTGAGTATGTCAGCCTCCATCACCTGGATGGTTGTTGGCAGGACAGACAGCAGGGTCAGAGTCATTGCCTCCTGACACCTGCATGATTCTGTAACAAAATTAAAATATAGTTCAACGAGCCTGTCCCTTCTGGGCAGGACCTGGCGAGACTGTTGCATGTCTGTCCCTCATCTTCCTAGTTCTTCCCTTCTCTGTGATAATCACAAATCTAAGAGTTCTAAAGACTATTTTCTTGATGGATGTTTAGAATACAGTCCATGTGGAGACTGCATTCTCCTCCTCTCCGGGTCATTAGAAATGTATACTTTTGGGTATTTTGCTGAATGCGTATTAATCAAGTATCATGGGTAGAAATGATTTTTCAAAAGTAAACATCTCTTGGAACCCAAAGTTTGTTCCCTGTGTGAATATTCATGTTTGTGTAACTGACCTGTCACTTTGCCTAAAAGTTACTTAGTATCTCCCAAATTCTTTATAATTTTCTTTGAAAGCAGAAATGATGTAGGCACTGGCTTTTTGGAATCAGCCTTTGGTTTAAACTTCTAAATTGTGATTTTGGACTACTTACTCAGGCTCTACTCACTTTACTTGTTCATCAGATTGGAGCAACATAGCACCTACCTCATACAGGTGTTTCCAGGATGAAATAAAACAATGCATGTAAATCACACAATACCTGACAAACAGTATCTGTTACTTACATGTCACCCATCTAAAAGTGTAAATCCCTTAGGATTTATTGACAGTTGAACTAGCTTCTCCTAACGAGTGATCACTTCTTCTGGAGTAGAGAGAAACTTATCTACCTCTTCTTTGTTCGGAGGCCATTATTATTTTGCATGTAATAGAAAAATTACCCTTTATTTCTGGGCAGCTAATTTCTCTTTATCAACTTTCCAGGAACAGTTATTATAAATTACCTCAACCATGGAAATTGTGTCCCTTTCCTGAGAACAGACAACTTTGACCTAGATTTTCAATCTAGATGTTTCCATATAGCTCATAAAACATTTTTCATCTTTGTCAACATGTTGGGAGGAATGAATTATGAATTTGAACCAGAATGCCATTTTCACATGCTCTAAACAAATGTTTTATTTGTAATTTTGATATTCTTGTTAGGATATTCTGGGTTGTATATTCTATTTGTTTTCAATTTTAAATCACTGATTCAAAGAACGTACTTTTATCACTGATTTAAAAAGCAGTCAGGACCATCAAATGGTTCGCGGTCATCATTAGGAGCACACATCACTACACTGGGGTGCCCAGGCTAACAGAGTCAGAGTGTAAAATCAGTCTAGAGACTCCCATTCTAAACACAGCCCTGTTAAAACTTCTTGCTCTGTGTTTTGGGAGAAATATTTTGTGTTTTTTATCCTCCTGGTTGAAAAAGAAGCAGATTATCACTGTCGGTATTATTGGCCACATTGTATCTGTCTTCTGAATATGAAATAAAGCTATTCTATTGGCAAGTTTCATAAAACTTTATAAGTAGACTCTAGAAAGATCTCTGAGAAGGGAGGTAAAAATAGCAAGAAAGTTTCATTGTAGGCAAGTTTAGGGAAAAAATGTAAAGAAAGACAGTTCTCTAAAGTCTCCTTTAGAGTGACTCACCAAATATTCATTCACTGCTCCTTGCCAGTCCTTATGTTACTGCTTAATACTGGTAAATAAAACAGACTCTTATCCATGCCCTTATGGGACTACTAAGGGGGGAGGGGAGAAGCATATTAAATAAGCAAATAACTTACAAATAAACACACAAGCAAATAACTAGTAACAAATGATAACAAGTACCATGAAAAAAAGGGTGCTGTGAGGAAAGGAATTTTGGGGTGGGTAGTGATGGTGGTGGGGAAAGGAGCAATGAAGGCCGGGAAGGCTGCTTTGAGATGTACTCTTTCAAGAATTAGGGCAGGCAGGTTCTTTCTGTGGAGCTGCCTTGTATATATTTAGCTGGGCATGAGTCTATCCCTTCTTTACACTTCACTTCTAATCCTGGTATTTCTGGTTGCAGGGATGGAGGGGGAATTTGCTTACTTACTTATTCATTCATTTTGAAAAGAGATATGGATTGGGTTGGCCTTATAGTTTAGCCTAAGACATGCAGTTTGAAAAACTTACGTGATATATAAAATGTCTAAAAATTAGTTGCTTTTATAGATGTGTAGCTTGGTGGGTGTGGGGGAGAGGTAGGAGGAGATGTGCTAATTACCATATAAAAGATCATAAAAGCTCAGAGTGAGGATAGGAGGCCTAGGACAAGAGCATGCCAACAACAACAACAAAATTAAAAAAAAAAAAGGGGAAAAAAGGGGCCACTAAAGATTATCACAACTAATTAAGGACATTAGGAAAAGCAGTGAATGAATGCTATCATCATAGGGGATTACAATTTAAACTGAAAAAACATGGCAAAGGTCAAACAGAGAAATGTCCCTTTCCCACAGTGGTTACAAGAGCTCTGACATCAGAGACCTGATTTGAATCCCTTGTATGTCGCTTACTAATTGACTTTAGGGCAACTTTACTTCACCTCAGAGCCTTCATTTGGCCACATGTAAATGGGATACTACTACTGTCTTAGTCCTGATGGGAGAGCTCTATAAATGTTAGCTATGATAAATGCTTGATTATGCATAAAAATCAGTTGGTAAAGTGAGGGCTTCCAACCTTCCTAGGCATTTCTACAGGCATTTTAGTTATACACTACATCACTAAGGAGAAAATAAATACTATTTAAAACTCAGATGTGCATATACCTCTAGCTGAACTGACACAACAATAATACTCATAAGTAATTTTCTGAGGTCTCAATATATGGGGTTCAAAAATACAGTGTGGCTCTGGAGTGTGTGACCCCAACTGGGGTTTTTAGACCTCCAGAGCACAGAATTAGGAACCTATGCTAGGTCCTAATCACTATGCTTCAATTACTCTGCATGCTTCATTTGTTGAAGATAAAAGAAATAAATAATAAATCTGAGCTGTATGCTTCTACTTCCAAGTATCTTCTTGCAACAAATGGCAACACCTGGAATTCAGCCTTTTGTATTCTGGCACAATAATTTCAAGATTAAGAAATAAAAATATGAAATTGAACTTACTGGTAACATTTGGGAATGAGTATGACACTATAAACTTAGGTATCTTGCCAAGAAAACTCAACTAGTAAGTGGCAGGGTTAAGAAGCAAGTCGAGGGCTGAGTCCAGGGCCCACATGCTTAATCACCAGAGCAGTACTGGAGAAGTGGCAGATGTATGCAGCTGCAGAGAAGCAATCTTTCCTGGAAAGTTTTGAGGAAGGTGGAATTACATGTTAGTCTACCATAAACAAGAGTCTAGGAGAAAGCAGGGAGCAGTTTTTCTAAGTTTATAATATCTAACTTGCTTAATCACTCAAGTTTCTAACAGAAAAAAGAAAAGGAACACAATTGGAACCTTTTCATGAACAGTGGCATTAATCACTACATTTTATGTACTTGCAGTGGGTCAGAAACTTGAAAATTCTTGTGGCTTTCTAGCAACAAGTCTACATGACACCTGGCTGCATGCTTATCCTCAGAATACAATCCCTCATTTTGCTAAAATCACTTCCAGTTCAGACTCCAGGAGTAGAAGCATCACTAGAGAATTACTTGTTGGTCTTATTATAGCTCAAATAGTTTGTCTTCAGTGTGGTATAACCATTAATTACTGAGAAAGGCCTCTTTGTGGCCAATTTTTCTAGTTGCTTACCCATACATAGCCTTTGTCACTTTCTTTGTAAAACACTGATTTTATTTGGAGCAACTTCTCTTGAATAGACAGTGAAATATGTAAGATCATTAGAAGGGACTTCAGGAAAAGCATCTTCTTAGATGCAGGAGACTGCTGACATACACCTTTTGTCAGATGTCCTTTCTTTTCTGAGTAAGGACGCAATGGCTGGAGTTCCTATAGCCACCTTGGCTCAAGAGATGATCTTGAAGATGGCAACTATGTGTTAAGGAAGATGCACTAGAAAGCTAGAAGCAGCTTGAGTCCTTCTTATCACAGAAGATTCCATCCTAACTCCAGACTCAACTTCATTTTATATGGGAGATAAAAATATCCATTCCATTTTATTTCATCATTATTATTTGGATTTCCTTTTACACACAGCCCAATCGAATTCCTATCGGATATTTCTTCCCAACCAAAATTTCTATGGGATCTAATTTTAAATTCATTCTAGACTTTAGAATCAGAAAGTTTAATAAAGCGAAAAGGGGGAAAAGTTGGGACTAACTAAAGAAAGGCCACTAAGGACAGGGATAAGAATCTACACCTGGCTCCTCATGAATGGGTTGTTAGTTTAAATCACACGTCTTTACTAGATGTTGTTAGCCTAGTTTCAATTGCTGTTCTTTTAAAATATGGTACTTTAAGCTTATCACCAATTAAACTCATTTTTCACTTCTCTCCCTCCCCACTCCAGTCCAAATAATGAGGTCTTACTATCAGAGCCATTTTAAAAGTGTTCATATTTATTTAAAATGACACTAAGAGTCAATCAAAGAAAAAAAGTAACTTTGTTATCTGTATTTCCAAGTACATCAAAGATAGCCAAGCTGGAGTTCAAAAGTCCCATTAGGCTTTATATTTAAAAGTGCTCTTTTAGTTAATTCTAATGCATGATGTTTGTAATTATGTAAAATAAGAAAAAGAAGCTAATGCTAGACTGAGCTAGTTATACACAGCCTTCCTGTCACAAGTGGTAAGCACCTTTACTGGAAAGATGCTGGTATGTTAGAAGCAGGACAGAAGAAGAGTTGTTTATAGACTTTCAGTCATAAATAACAGTTTTCACTTCCCAACTAAATCAGGATTTAATATTAAGATTCAAACTGCTCCCTGACTACTGACCCTTTGAACAGTGTTTTGGTCAAAGACATAGAGAATCAAGTAAGAACGAGATTATAAGTAAGCATTGGGTTTGCCAGTGCCTTAACCAAGAGAAAACACCTACAGATTTTTCTTGCAGGAAGGATTACTAAGAATCTGAGTTTGGGTCTGCCTCTAGAGAAGTTCCTGGAAACCTCAACAACTTAGGGGAGAATGATGTCCGAGATGAACTAGCAAGTGCAATGCAAGATACTCAACGTGGCATTAGCTTCTTGTTTCACACAATTGCAAACATAATCTATTAGTATTAACTAATAAAAGAGCATTTAAAAATATAAATCCTAATGGGACTTTTGATGTAATCAACTAGCAAGTTCAACCTACAATGAAAATTTTGCTTGGCCTGAGATAAATTGATCCAGTCTTATAATAAACTTTATATAAATGAAAGGACATCAATTATTAGAGGAAGGTAGAAATGCTCTAAGAATTATTTGCACAGTATTTTGGCACAAGATGAAAACAGTATGAAGTATCAGATTGCAGTCCTGGATCTTTATCTCTTTAGTTTCATTTCTAACTTTGTCACTTTACAGGTGAGTTTCATTACCTTTCTTCCAAACTCAATAGCTTAAGGAATGTAGTAATTTGGTCACAAAATAACTTTAAGGATTTTAGAACAATTAACTGTGATGCATATTAGAATAAGTGATTATACATTTATAAAGAAGTTTATATTGTCTTAAAGCCAAGGATATACCATAGTATTAGGAAATTTATGCCTCCGTCCCCTAATTCTATAAATAGACTAATGGTGAATTATAGCATATCCCATCTCCTTTAAAAAATCAATCTTGTGAACATTTTAAAAGATTTGAGTCCTCAAAGTACATTTCTTAGGTCCTTGAAGTATAACACCTATGGCTTGGAAGTATATAAAACATAGGTAACCCTTTCCTTTTAATTACTGTAGAGTCACAGAAAAAAGTCAGTTTAGAGCCATGATCAGAATACGAAATCTCTCTAGCAAGATTTAGAATATTGTTATTTCTCTTTCTTTTGTTTCATGTTATAAATATATGCATGCACACAGCTTTAAACAAGAGGCCATTTGATAAGACCAGTTTTTATTTAATGTAATCAAGAATCCAGAAGGTATAAATTATTTTTGTTTACTATGATGTGTGAACTCAAAACTGGCAAATTGTTATTATTCCTCAAGAGAATTTTTAACAAGCCTCAGAGTATAGAGAGACAGTATAATGCTTTAGGGCAAATTTAGCAATTAGTAAACTAAGAAGCCAGGCAACGGCAACATTACCACACTACGGAAAGATTTATCAAACTGGTAAAGTTAAATGTCATATTTTTTAAAGTTCCTCTTACATTGTAACATTTATTGACTAGCATTGTGGTGAAAACTTTAAAGGGAAATAAGCCTTCCAAAACACTAAAAAGGTTTGCCGACACAGGCAAGGATATAACTTGCTATTTTTTAGGTATGTGACTCTTTTATTACCACTTTTTTACTGATTCCTTAAAAACCTGTACACTGCTTATTTCCCTCCTTTTTCCTACAACAATCTTATGTTATTAAATTAAAATTGTTATAATGCACTAGGTCATCACTGAATAAATGCGAAAACATTTGTGAGAACTGACATCAGATTGACATAAAAATTTAATTATAAAATAATTTTTCTCATGAATGTTTAAGTGGCATTTAAAAATATAAAACCTTTAATGTATATCGGGTTTAAAATCACATAGTTCTAATTCAAATTGAGAATTTGTCTTTTAAATTAAACTTAACTATTTCAATAATACAGGACTTACATCACACATATATTACAATAAATGTTATCGAGACTATAAAGATGACACTTGAGGAGTATTTGTATTTCTCTATTTAATGACTGAGAACTGTTAAAAGGCATGTAAAAAAAAGGCTAGAAAAGCAATTATGAAAGTTTAGGTTTCTGTAGAAAAATTCTATCACAGCATGAACACCACTAATGATGATTTTGCAGGAAGCATTGGTACTGAAACGATGGCTGACAGAACAACAAGGAGAGCCAATCAGGACTGAGGAAAATGGGTTTCTAATATTAGCTGTTGATTAAAATAACTATTGACAGAAGACCCTTGGAATTATGATCATGTAAACTAGACCAGATTGCCAAGCTTTGAAGCCCAACACCATTAATTATTGATGTGCACCATTCAAAGTGCATTTCTCAGGTTTCAATGGTTCCATTAACTTCAAAATAGGTAACAGTAGCCATCCTAGAGCTATTTTGAGTTAAGATAATCCATGTAAGGTGCTTAGTACAGTGCCTGGCATATGGTAAGAGCTTGCCTTAACCACCTGAGCAGTCTTGAGAGTCCTACTAGTTGACCTTCAGTTTCCTTCAATGTAAAGTATAGGTTTGGGTTGGATCATTTCTAATACCTTTGCCCAACTAAAATTAGAAATCTACAATGTAAAGGAATATACAGGGCCTTACTGCATTTCTGAAGAACATAAATTTAGATCTTTCGCTCTAGCATGATTAAGGATGTGGTAATTTAAGTGCTACAGAAGAATCGTACTTTTATGTCATTCCTGTGAAATCAGTTGTCATTACTACACTTATTAAAGCCAAAGTTACATGTATTCATCTGTGTAGTCTATAGGAAATCTATGATCTTCCATCAACTACTGTGTTCAGTAGCTACAATTCTTCCAGAGAGTATAATGGTAAAGCTATCATAACCAACATGATCTTAAATGGAAGATGAATGTCATGAAATTTTATTAAGTTTTCAGTAGTCTACTTATGGTTTTAATTTTGATTTTCACTACAGAAATATCTAAACATACTAATTTGATGTCTATAACAATTTTTGAAAAGTCCTAATAGGAATCTCAAGGAAGATAAATACAAAAACATTAGGATTATCTATAAGAACATTTCATATTTCCTACTTAATAGAAAAAATAAAGATAATGAATTTTTCAAATACACAATCCAGGAAAAAGAATGAAATATTGTTTTGTAACTGTCCAAAATCTAAAGATCTAACAAAATCTCTCTACTGATATGATATGTTGCAATTCAAAATTCAAATGACAGGCAAACTTTTTTTATTGCAGGACTATTAAGACACATTTTGGTATGACTCATAAATACTTTTTAAAAATCAGAGTTTTATCATGACAACATCAGGAATAAGGAAACATATCCCACGTGTTTCTTGGGGACAAACTTCTGATCTCCATACACACATTAACTGTACATCAATCCAAACAAATACACTCAATCAAGGATAAAAAAAAGTATCTGTAGAACTCTTCTCATATACTCAGAGATACTATTAAGAAATATAAAAAAAACCTTATTTTTAAAAATTATTAAAGTTATGTGTAAACTGAAAAGAGGTTATCTAAAAATCTGAAATACATTTTTCCAGATAATAAAATTGCAATGGGGAAAAGAGTTAGTTCTAGCTCACCTCAGACAGGTACTAGCATGGTAGGCCAAAGGAATAACAAATTACATTGGCCTATCAATGTAAATGTTTAGTTATATTAGTTCTAAATATGAAAAAATAAAACCACACACACACCAATGTCTTAAAATCTGACAACGGAAGCTCTCACCCCAGAAAACATGTTTACTAATCAACACTCATACCTCATTTTTATACTGGCAAAAATAGAGTTAATACTGTGGTAGTTAAAATTTTATTTTCCCCTTAATTTCACAGCTGTGCTAACCTCAGCTTCCTGTCTACAAATCTTATCTTTAACAGATCTTCACACTCCATACTTGGTACGATTTCTCATCATTCAAAAGTTCTAGTTTTCCCTTATAACTCGTTCATTACAAAATAGCTGTGCAAAGTTTACACCATAAAATTGATCTATACTGTGTCCTTACCCTCAATATTTAGCTCAAAACAAACGTGGCAGAAGGAGAGTGTTTCTTTGTCTGTTCCCAGTTTACAAACACTGCAAACGTTGTCATCATTCAAATCAATGTTTACAAACTGCTCCTCTTGGTTCATGCTGCCCCTATTAAGAAACAGAAAAGGAAAGTTACACAATCTCAAAAACCTGTCATTATAGCAAAATCAGGAACTTCTAGGAAAAGAGAAGAACGCTGTTCAGTTCATCTAATGCACAGCCCCATCAAACAAGCCTCGCCATACTTGTACTTAAATACTACTTTTCTTGTGCAAAGACACAAAGCTAGTAAACTAAAAGCCTTGCCATACATAGGTCACACCATTCCGAAGTGCCTTTTCTAGTCCCGCATTTTCATGTGGTTGAGGAAGGTATCTGAAGGAAAGTAGTTTTGCGGGTGTTCTAGTTCACCTCCCACTCCTCCAAAGCCCCCAACCCAACAGGCATTGAAAAGTGCTTAGCAGCGTTGCCGGGGTCTGTCCACCTACTTAGTGCTGTTAAATGCAGGAAAAACGCCCTATTCGGGACACTGCTTAATTCATTGCGGGAACCTTGATGCGTTTCCCTAACTCAACGTAGCGAAGCTTCCCATCCTCGACCCGCTGCAAGAAAATGCACGTGGGAACGAGAAGGCCCGGGGAGGGCGTCCCGGCCGCCACCAAGGCACCCGCGCGAAGGCTGCAGCCGCACCACCGTGCGGATCGCGTCCGGCCGGAAGAGCGGGGTTTAAGCCCCGCCAGAGAAGCCATGGGTCCCGAAGCCCCGCTGGCAGGGGCGCCGCGTCCCCGCGCCCATGGCTTCTTCCTACCCGGGAAGGCGCCCTAAGGGGCCCGTCGGGGAGCCCAGCGCGCAGCAGCACCAGGGGCCACGGGGCTCGTAGCGCGAAGGCGGCGGGGCCGCGGGGCCAGAGCGCAGGCAGGGCGGGGACAGGGGCGCGGGGTGTTTACCGTCCAGCTCCGCGCGCCGCCGCCGCCGTTCCACGCGGCTCTGGCTCCTCCACTATTGTTTCGGGCTGCAGCGGAGGCGGCAGCCGCGCCGGCCCCGCCCTCTCCCGCCGGCGCCACCCCGCGAGGGCGCGGGGAGGCGGGCGGGCGGCTGAGCGCGGAGCTGCGCGCCCGCACGGTGGCTGCGGGCCCACCACGAACCCGCGCCGACGCCGCGCCCTTGACTCGGGTTTCCTCGGGCTCCCGTGTCTCCTGGCCTGGCCTCTTACCATTTTCTGGAACGTGGCTCCTCGTGTGTCCCCTCCTGGAGGTACGCAGATAGAGGAGTCCGTTACCCCCTCCCCTCCAGCGGAGTGGAAACTACTGCCCCCGGGCGGGGGCCGAGAAGCAGCGAGTGGGAGGGAGAAAGGGACAGACATGAGTGTGGGTAGGACTGTGTTTGAAATCGGCAGACAGAATCAAAATACGATTTCTGAACTTTGTGAGGTATCATTTAAAGTATTTAATGAGGGGAAAGTTCTATTTTAAGTTTCATAATATAAGGATAATTTTAAATATAGAAGCTTTTTTTTAAAATGGGAGTACTCCTCCCCTGTATATATATATATATATATGGTACATTTTTGGCACGCCCACTGGGGAAACCCCAGAGTCCCACCTCTTACTTTGAGGTCCCACCCCTTTCTTAAACTCCCTGTGGTACTTAAGCTCTTCTGCCAATTTAGCTTGACATTTTAAGTCATTCTATTTTTTTAAGGTTATAGTTGACGCAATACTTTAACTTACATCTCTTGTAAGCCTCACAACAGCCTAAAGATGAGAAACGGGAACCATTTTCTCATTTTGCAGCCTAGAGTGACTCAGTCAGATTATTGGTTGTTTAGAAATAGAGCTGGGACAACCCTAGAATGCTGATATAAAATCACTTATTTTCCACACATCATAACCCCCTGTACTGGTTACATTCACAAACAGAAAAGAAACTGGTTGTAGTTGATGGTAGGAATGGATTCCATGGATCTGGGGGACTTCTAGACCAAACTGGCACTTGATATAAATGCCTCAGAAAAGTGATCTGTTGTTTTGCTACTTAAAGTATAGTACATGAACTAGCATTAAAATCACCTGGTGGTTTGTTAGAAATGTAGAATCTCAGGTCTCACCCAAGACTTCCTAAATTAGAACCTGCATTTTAGCAAGATCTCCAAGTGATTCCTATGCACATTAAAGTTTGAGAAGCATTAATTGATGTAGAAAAGTCTATGCCTTTTCTTTTTCTCATTCGAGGTAAATATAACTAACATGTCTTACTTACATCATGGATTCTACCCAATTTTCTTAGACGTGCTTTACAAAATCACTATCACTTTCCTTTTAGTGAAACAAGTTCTTTTTAATACTCACTGTTATCCTTCTTTGGGGTTTTACCCTGTTAACCATCCTTGAAACTCTTCCCCCATTGTTTTTTTAAGTCAAAAAGTCCAGGAATAATTTATAGAAATAAAATTTTCCCATTGAAAAAATACAGTTGATGAATTTGACAGATGTATACACTTGTGTAACCATTACCCTAATCAAGATACAGTTTTCCACAATCCCCAATATAATTTATATCACTAAAGACAAGTTTCACTGTCCTAGAATTTCATACACATGTAATTAAACAGTATGTGTTGTTTTTATGACTACTTTAATTCACCATGTTTCTGAGATTCCCAATAATGTTTTGTAGCCATACTTCCTTGTTATTGTTCAATAATACTCCACAATTTGTTTATCTATTCATGTATTGATGAACACTTGAGTTGTTTCTAGTTTTGGGATTATTGTCTTAAAACTGCTATGAATATTCATGTAAAAGTCTTTTTTGTGTACTTGTTTTTTTCTCATAGGTAAATATCTAGGAGTGGAATTGCTAAGTCATCTGGTAAGTGCATATTTACTTTGAAAAGAAATTGCTAAACTGCTTATTCCAAGTGGTTATTCCATTTTACACAGTTATGACTGTTGTGTCTTAACCCTTTCATCATTATACAACTTTTCTTTTTATCTCTGGTAATATTTCTTCGTCTGAAATCTACTTTCTCCAGTATTAATATAGGCACTTGTGCTTTCTTATGATGAGTGTTTCCATGTGTATATTTCCCCTCTTGATTTTTACCACATACTGCCCCACCTCATCTATATATGAATGTGTTTTTGGTAGACAATTTAGTTGCCTTGCTTTTTTAATCCAGTCTGACAATCTCTGTCTTTTACTTGATGTGTTTAATACATTTACATTTAGTATAATAATTGATATAGTTGAGTTTAAGTCTACCATCTTGCTATTGGTTTTCTATTTGTCATATATATTCTTTGTTCCTTTTCCCTCTTTTCATGCCTTCTGTAGATTAGGTGAATTCCTGTTTGTCTAATGTTTCATTTCTTTTTGTTTCCTCTTTTAGATATGTTTTATATATATGTATGTATGTGTGGATATATATATGTATTTTGGGTCTGTGAAACATCATGTGTTGAGTAGATTCATCTCTAACTTATCACAATCTACCTGAAATAATAATATATTGCTCTATGTAAAATATAAGAAGCTTACAATAATATGTTTATTTACTTTGATCATTTATTATTATCATATATTTTATTTCAAATTTGTCATGGACTCCAAAGAAGTATGAAAAGAAGCTGTATTTTTCACTTTTGCAAAGGAGGAAAAGTTTTCCTGAGTGAACCCAGTAGATTTCTGCTTCCCTCTAATCACCAGAATTTATCTAACAACATGGATTCTAGGAAAGTGAGTATGTAGTTTTTTCAGCCTCTATGACAGAAGGCAAGGAAATGAGATTAGGTAAATAAACCAACAATGACTGATAGAGTGTCTACAGAACTTTCTTACAATCACTTTTATATCTGCTATGATGAAAATAATCCCTATTCATCATTCAAATGAATGTCTGCTATGAAAATTTCTCTGATTTTCCTTTTCTGAACTCCACAGTTCTTGTTCATGCCACCACTAGTTTTGGTATTTTTTTTCTGAGATGGTCCTGTTTTAAAGTAAAGGATTCCATATACTTAGTGTATCAAACTGTCTATCTCTCAACTTCTGATGCCTTTTTTGGTCTTCATGTGTTATCTCAATCTCTGATGTTAGAGATGTGCATTATCCATTTAGCCTGGAAAATTGGCACATGCAGCCCCAGACTTAGAGCCTTCTAGTACCACCCCCAAAGGCACCAGAAACTCAAGTATGTGCATTGATTGCATTGTTGTTTTTATTTTCTCATACCCTGCCTTTTCTCTGTGACCTTATGGTTTACAATAGTGGGCTGAATATATTTCCCCCCCACAATGGAATATTAATGAGTATGACATGAACAGAGACCTTAAATGTACATGAATAGTTTAGCTTTGCTCCTTGTGCATTTGCCATATGTCATGAGAGGAAGTTCACCCAGATAACTGCTGGTCCAAGGAGGATAGGAGACACATGGAAAAGAACTGAGCCCAGTCTACAGCCTAAAGCCACATAGGCCCAGCTGACCTGTAGACTGATGATAGATGTTTGTTGTAAGCACTGAGTTGTGGATTGTTTTGTTTTGCCACATATTGCAGTGATAGCTGTTGATACTGTGGTATTCTAAATGGCCAAGTTTAATTCATGTGCTCATTCCTGATTCAATTACGATAACCAATACTTTCATTGGTCAGACTTTGATTACATTCTCACCTCCCTCCACCTGCTTTCCTGAATACCTGAGGTTGGCTCAGGAATGGGGTTACAGAAATTAAAATGGGATATCATGATATGGGAGAAAAGTTTCTCCAAAGGGAAATGGTGGTTGTTACCAGAGAAGGGAGTTGGTCTGAAGACATAATAAATAGGCAAAAACTATTATAATCTACTCTGGTGCTCTTTATATTTAAGTACCATTGCTCAGATTTAAGTTGATGATGCACAGGAACTCGGTCTTATTCATCTTGTATTTATTTCAACACCTGTAATATCTTAAACCTTGTGCTTATATTTAGGATTAGGTTTCACTATAAGTGATATAAAAACCCCAAATAACAGTGACTTCAAAAGATAGGACTTTATTTTTTTTCTGGCATTAAAGTCTAGAGGTGTGCAGTCTAGAGTGTGCTGGCTTTGATACATAAAGTTCTCAGGCATGGATGCTGTTTTTAGCATTTTACTCTGTCATCCCTAGGATGTGTCTCATGTTTGTGTGCAAGAGATTGGCCCTTTAATTAGAACCACATTCCAAAAAGCAGGGTAAAGGAAGGTGGGAACACAGAGCAGAGAATATATACCAGTTGCCTTTTATTTCTTTATTTATAAAATTTTGGTATCATGAATATACAATTACATGAGGAACATTGTGGTTACTAGATTTCCCCCATTATCAATTCCCACCACATATCCCATTACAGTCACTGTCCAAGCATAGTAAGATGCTATCGAATCACTACTAGTCTTCTCTGTATATACTGCCTTCCCTGTGTTCTCCCCACTCCACTACATTACGTGTGCTAATCATAATGCCCCTTTTACCCCTTATCCCTCCCTTCCCACCCATCCTCCCCAGTCCCTTTCCCTTTGGTACCTGTTAGTCCATTCTTGGGTTCTGTGAGTCTGCTGCTGTTTTGTTCCTTCAGTTTTTTCTTTGTTCTTATACTCCACAGATGAGTGAAATCATTTGATACTTGTCTTTCTCCGCATGGCTTATTTCACTGAGCATAATACCCTCTAGCTCGATCCATGTTGTTGCAAATGGTAGGATTTGTTTTCTTCTTATGGCTGAATAATATTCCATTGTGTATATGTACCACATCTTCTTTATCCATTCATCTACTGATGGACCCTTAGGTTGTTTCTATTTATTGGCTATTGTAAATAGTACTGTGATAAACATAGGGGTGCATATGTCTTTTTCAAACTGGGCTCCTGCATTCTTAGGGTAAATTCCTAGGAGTGGAATTCCTATTTTAGGAATGGTATTTCTATTTTGAGTTTTTTGAGGAACCTCCATATTGCTTTCCACAATGGTTGAATTAATTTACATTCCCACCAGCAGTGTAGGAGGGTTGCCCTTTCTCCACATCCTTGCCAACATTTGTTGTTGTTTGTCTTTTGGATGTTGGCCATCCTAACTGGTGTGAGGTGATAACTCATTGTGGTTTTAATTTGCATTTCTCTGATGATTAGCAATGTGGAGCATTTTTGATGTGCCTGTTGGCCATCTGAATTTCTTCTTTGGACAAGTGTCTGTTCAGATCCTCTGCCCATTTTTTAATTGTTGGATTATTTGCTTTTTGTTTGTTGAGATTCATAAGCTCTTTGTATATTTTGGATGTCAACCCCTACCAGTTGCTTTTTAAGGATATTTCTCAGAAGCTGCCATATAACGTTCCTGGTCCCCTGCCCAATTTGCAGGGGTAAGAACCTAGCTGAAAGGGGCATGTGGGCATCAGTTCTTCATTCCAGCATTCATATGCCCAGCTAAAAATTACGGCTTTAAAAAAAACAGAGCATGAATATTGGAATAGATGACAAGCAGTCTTTGCTACAGTGCTCAATAAAAATTTCTTGAATGAACGTATGGATGAATGAATCACATATTAAAAATTAAAATTGGTTAATAAACATTGAAGGCTAAATTTTCAACCTTAGATTCAATGATGACTTAAGGAATATATTTGAGGTTAAAGTACCTATTTAAACTGTTTCTCATTTTTAGTAAGCAAGAAAGCAAAAACTGAGTTAGAATATTTTGCTTTGCATTCAAACTGAACAGTGTCGCAAGCTTATTTCAGTTTTGTTGATCCATTTTCTAAAAACCTAATCCTTATAGGGTTCTGGACAAAAATCTAGTATAGCTCTACTGGAACCCTTAACTCTAAAGAAAATGTCTTTCTTAAAATTATGACTCCTGTTAAGCTTAGAAGTAGCCCTTTGAAAGTTTGGGATACAAATATTCCATTAAAGGGATTTACCATCTATAGTTTCAGTAGTGCTGACATTATGGGTAAGCTGTCTGCTGATCCATTATATTTTTGTGCAAGCAGAACAAACCAAACCTATTTGCAGTCTGTGGATAAATTCACTGTTGTCATTGCTGGGAGGAGATTAGAGTTAACTACCCAAGCTATTGATTTTTTTTTTTACTGTGAGCCAAATCCAGTCTTTAGTAATGTGTACAATTCCCACTGTTAAGTTCAAGGTGATAAAAAGGAAAGTTTGGGACTGATGTCTGAAGTTAGAAAAGAGTCTGTTTCATAATATTTTACCGAGATTTATTTTTATATTTCATTGTATATATATATATATCAGATGTCTGGCTATGGAATACTCAAGCTAGAAATTGAAATCCAGACATATTTCTGAGTTAACTATTGGTATGCCTACTTAATTAGATGTGAAATTTAAAACTTCAGAATTTTAAAATTTCAGATATTTTAATCGAGAGAGGTTTGGTGATAGGAGATAACATAAAGGGGTAACCATTAAGCGTAAGAATATAACTTGTTTCTAAATTTCTACTAAATATGGTACTTTTTCACAAAAATTAAAACTAATTAAAAATTTTAAATACTTTTTTCATTTAGTCATTCACACATTCATGTAACAAATTTTTATTAAATGTTCATTATGTGTGAGATAACTGTTTTAGGTATTAGTTATATACTAGAAAGCACAAGAGAGACCCTTGTTTTGAGAAATTTAGCACTTAGTGCAAAAGGCATTAAGTAAATTCTGGAATGGAGTTTTTAATGGGAATTGAAATATTTGCATTTTAATTGCTGTAGCACTATAAAGATGTCTAAGTAACACATTGTCAAATAATGTTTTTTGTCCTGCTCTTTTCCCATTATTCTGCTAAATCTTATATGTTAAGTATAGTAATGATTAATGTATAATCTGTAAAAAATGAGGGGTTCTTTCATAGTGTTTTTTTCCAGTGTGATTGGGAAATGATGGTTTTATAACTTAAAAAACTTTTAGCTATTTTTGAAAGAAAGCCATAATAGACTGAATGTTTGTGTCCTTTGAAAATTCATGTTAAAATCCTGACCCCCAGGGTGATGGTATTAGCTGATGAGGCCTTTGAGAAGTGCCTAGGTCATGATGGTGGAGCCTTCATGAATAGGATGAGTGCCCTTGAAGGAGAAACCCCAAAGAGCTCCCTCCCACAAGAGGACACAGCAAAATGATGGCTGTCTGTGAGCCAGGAAGTGGGCCCTCACAAGGCACTGAATCCTTAGCACTGTAATCTCGGATTTCCAGTCTCCAGAACCTTAAGAAATACATTTGTATTGTTTATAAGCCACTAAGTCTATGGTGTTCTGCAGTAACAGTCCAAACTGACGAAGACAAAAGCTTTCTAAAGCATATTATACTTGTTTTTTTCCGATTTAATAAAATATGGAAGATAATTCTTTCATTAGCCAGGAAATTAAATTTCTCTTAGAGTAGACTAAGTTGTTGGAAAATAGACTTAGAAAATCAGTGGCTTAATGAACAAGGACTAGTTAGGGTGCTGCAGGTTGGTACCTGCCCTCTTCCACATGGTGATTCAGGGAGCCAGGATTCTTCCCTCTTGTGACTCCTCTAGGACCTTGTTATCAGGTGCACAGTCAGGGCTTGCTCACCACAGCCAGGTTTTAGCCTGTGGAAGGGGAAACAGTGTGGAGGTGGCATATCTCTCTTAAAGGTTCTGAAGAATCAGGCACGTATCACATCTCCTCACTTATCGTAGCTAAGAATTTATCCACATGATTATATCCATCTGCTGGAGAGATTGGGAAATGTGACCTAATTGTGTACCCACAGATAGGAGGTGGATGAATATTGGTGGGTGACTGCTGTCTCTCCTACAGCCTGGAACTTTGGTTGCCAAGTGTCTGTTTGTATGCTCACAGTCATCCTTTCACTCAGGTCCAGATGTAGGGTGGATCAGAAAATTAAAACTATTCAGAAAAGAGGGGATTGAAAAACACAGCAGCTGATGGAGACTGGCTGGGCAGGGGTCCCAGGGACCTCAGCTGTGACAATGGAGGAAATTCTTGATTAGACCCTGTTTCTGCTCTCTGGGAAGGAATTCTTGTGCATTGCTCTCTATGACCTTGGCTCTGCTCTCTGGAAGGACCTGCCTTGTCTGTTATTCTTCTTAGCCACATCTGAAATGGGTTTTCGAATGTGTTCTCCTTGGGGACTGCATGTATTTTACAGCTGTTTGCAGGCCCATATAGTGTTTTAAGGCTCAGAGAGAGGCTCATGATTGGTAGGCTCATTGATTCTTTAAAAGCACAAGTTCCTCAGTTTTGGTAAGCTTCTAAATTATTTGCTTCCAATGTGCCTGTAAGTAAAACCCAAAATTTTTCTGAATATATTCTACACAGTCCTTCAGTTTTTGCTGTCTTATTCTTCTTCTGACATGTTATTTCACTTTAATGGTGGCTATCTTGAGACCATCTGAAGAATTAGGCTGGACTGGGAAGGCAATATCTGACTTTCTGCCATTTGGGATCCAGAATCAGTCAGCTTTTCATACTGGTGGGGAACTTAATCTTTGACTTTTTCACTTTCAAATCATTGTGACCTCCTCAGGAGGGCTTCTGTAATCATCCTGTTTAAAGTTTCCACCCAGTCCCATTTTACCCTAATCTTTAAAAAAAACCCAAGTTAGGATGGCCAGCATCGAAAAGACTAAGAAAAGCAAATGCTGGCAAGGATGTGGAGAAAGGGGAACCCTTCTACACTGCTGGTGGGAATGTAAACTAGTTCAGCCATTGTGGAAAGCAGTATGGAGGTTCCTCAAAAAACTAAAAATTGAAATACCATTTGACCCAGGAATTCCACTCCTAGGAATTTACCCAAAGAATGCAAGTTCTCAGATTCAAAAAGACGTATGCTCCCCTATGTTTATTGCAGCACAATTTACAATAGCCAAGATAAGGAAGCAACCTAAGTGTCCATCAGTAGATGAATGTATGAAGAAGAAGTGGTACATATACACAATGGAATATTATTCAGCCATAAGAAAGAAACAAATTCTACCATTTGCAACAATATGGATGGAGCTGGAGGGTATTATGCTCAGTGAAATAAGCCAGGTAGAGAAAGACAGGTACCAAATGATTTCCTTCATTTATGGAGTATAACAACGAAGCAAAACTGAAGGAACAAAACAGCAGCAGACTCACAGACTATAAGAAGGGACTAGCAGTTACCAAAGGGGAGGGGTCGGGGAGGGAGAAGGGGATTGAGGGGTATTATGATTAGTACACATGATGTTGGGGGGATCATCTAGAACACAGTGTAGCACAGAGAAGACAAGTAGTGACTCTGTGGCATCTTACTGTACTGACAGACAGTGATTGCAATGGGGTATGGGGGGGAACTCGATAATATGGCTGATTGTAGTAACCATTTTGTTTTTCATGTGAAACCTTCATAAGAGTGTATATCAATAGTACTTTAATAAAAAATATAAAAGAAATCCATAAAACAAAATCACTTATCACTTTCATATGTGTGTATATGAAATATATGTATATGATACATATGTCTTATTTATCACACATACTGTTCATTGTTTGTCTTCCTTCTCTAGAATGTAAATTCCGTGTGGTTTGGGAGTTATATTTTGTTCTCTAGTGTATCCCAGGGATGGAGAATAGTCCCTGCCATATAGCAGGGACTCAACAAATATTTGTTGAATGAATGAATGAATGATTTGACAGTGTGCTGACTTTTCAGGGCCTGCTATATATGTATCATGCGGTTAGTGAGCTGTACAAATACTGCATGTTATATTCCATTTCTTCCTCTTCCGTGTAAATAGAATCCTCATTTTGTTTATTTGGTAGAGTAGAGCAGGTAGGATGCATCTTTGTTCTCTGGTATCTAGCCATAGAGAAGTGTTTTATGCCAGTTAGGGAAATTCCATTCTTCTCTGTGCATCTAACAATGGACCAGTGACCCAGTTTTGGCTAGTGAGAGGTAAGCAAAAGTGTGGCAGAATGAAGAACCTCTGTATGGAAAAAAAATTTTTTTCGTCTGCTCACTCCTTCACTTTCTTTTTTGGCTATTTTTATTCTTTTGATAATGTGATGTTGAAGCTTTAGCAGCTGTCTTGTGACCATGAATACAGATTCACTAATGTACTGTGTTTGGAAGAATGGAAAGATAGAAAGAACTTGGATCCATGTGACATAATTGAATCACCGTCAACCTTGAAATCACTTCACTTGCAAATGAGATACTAAATATCTACTTCATTTATTCCATTTTTGGTCAGCTATTCATTTACTTGTTGACTGCAGCTGAAAAATTTCTGAGAGAGTAGCTGTATCTTCAGTGGCTGCTGAGACTAATTTGCCACCATACTGCTATCCATTTAACCATTTGTCTACTCACTCATTTATTGAGTTTAATATAGGCTATGTGCAAAACTTACAGTGAAAGGATTAGTAAGATACAGTTCATGTATATCCTCAAGAAATTGACAAGAGGGGTACAAACAAAAATAGAGAGTTATTTATCTAACACACTCTTACCACAGAGCGTGTGCTTTTTACTGCATTCAAATTCAGGATAATTAGTAGAATTGGTTAGTGTTCTAGGCAATCCAGATAGATAGAGGTATTTTATCCTATCATTTCTACAGTGGACCTATGTGGATTCTATTCTCAGTCACTACTTGAGGGGAGCTTTATTCTATTGCCACAGAAGGAATGGTGCCAATAGGCAATATTGGCTCTATTATTTATTTCCTATCTATTCAGACATAAACTCATGGATGAAGGAGCTTACAGGGTTAAGGAATCAGGTGGGATAGTTTGCCTCTTTCTCCTCCAGGTCCACTTATGGGTCTTTTTTAAACACTGGGAAAAATGTAACTGACTGTGTTACAGTGTGTTGACCAACTTGTGGTAGCTTAAGTATACTGTTACAGACTATGGATAAAATCTGCATGCATGCCCAGAAAATAAATTAGAATTGCAGATCGTTAAATATTTCAGTTTAATCTTCTGGAAAACTATAGTGTTTATTTATAAAACCAAAACCAAACCAAACAAAAAAGCCCTGCAGCTTTATGATCCCCGACTTGCTATTTCATCATTGATATATTGAACCATTTTTTCTTCTCTTTTGCAAAGCCATTCAATATCTGCAAATGGTAATGCTAACTGCCAAACGAGTATGTGGGCTTTATAGTTAGAACTCAGTAAGAGAAGTTGAGTATACCCAGCTCTTTTTCATACTTAAGGTTCAAATAACAAATGCATATATGCTCGGGATGAGCTTTAATCTCTCAAAGTGTACCATATATTATTAGGTTCATTGGCTTACTTTTTATGTTAGGCACATTAAAAGTTTAGATAGGAAAAAAATTTATATAGCAAACTCAAAAAAAGGTAGTGACTCAGGGCAGCACATTGATGTCTGATAGACCTAACAGGTAGATTAATTTAATGCCTATGGAAACCATTCAGGGGCTACTCTTAGTTTGCTTTATTTATTTAAAGTTCGTGTCAAGATCCTTTAAGTCTAAGTGTCCTTAACTTTTTTTCTCTCTGCTGTGGAGTTTACATTCTTTGCTCATGTCTGCTCTCTTACCACCAGATTCTATAATGGCATTTGACTGTTCCCTCTGTTTGGTTTTGGTTTGTGGTGTATAATGTCTAGTTGCAATTAACCAGATGTAGAAGAAAGATTATAATTTTCATTTTGATACATGTAAAGTCACGATTTTAAAAAGAGGAACCACTGACATATGTATCTGTGAGAAAACAAAATACAGATGATCAAAAGTGTCAGAGAAATAGAGCTAACAACTGTGCCTGTACCAAAGTATATTTTGATTTTTTTATAATTCCTTTCTTCTGTGGAGGTCAAAATATTCCATGTATCAGCTTATGTTCATGACATTCCTAGTATTGCACAAGAGCAGATCCCATCTCCATTTTGTACCATGGCTTTGAAGAGTGGCTTTGCATGGGACAGAGATGAGAATAATTTTAAAAGCAGCAAATTTGCTATTATGAAAGACATATTTCCCAATAGGAAAGACATATTTACTCACTGTCATTCCATATACAGTACCCTGTATTGTGTACTGAGTTATTGCAGTGCCCACTGGGGGGGTCTCTAAACATTCTGACTTACAGGACTTCCATGGGTCACACTCCACAACCTATTCAGCTGGAGGAATATGGGTCACAAAAAGCAACATGCTGGGACAGCAGAAGTGCAGCATTTGGGCATCCCTCCTTAGTAAGACTTCTTGCAGCAGTCATCCCACCAATCAAGGGGCTAATCTTTGGATTCCAAGTTGGCAGTTCAAATGCAGGGTGATGAGGCACATACATGTGGTGCATCTTAGCTTGAAAGCCTCATGTCTCGAATAGGTACCAGTATGTTTTATAAAAAAGTTTGGGGCATCAGTTCCAGAGTCCCTGAAAGGCTCTGCTGAGTTATGAAAGTCATCACACTCAGCCCAAAGCTATGGTTTCCCACCAGGTATTTATAGTTCATACATAGTTTCTCTCTTACCAGATGCAATTTCTCATGTTTTTATCATAAGAAATATTGCCTTGTAGCACCACGTCCATTCTACCTTTTTCAGGTTTCCAGGGAAACAGAACTATTAAGTTAACCCAAGGGTAAGTTTGTTCATAAAGGACAAAAGGCTTTGTTAATGCTTTACCCACATGATGCAGCCTCTTTTGAACTACTAAGGCTGGGTTGAAGTCTTAGCAGATCTTGGTCACTGGTCAAATGATATACTTTGGTCTTTAAGAAGATGGAGTTGGTTACATTTAATTTTACAGTTAACAAAAATATTTTCCAACCTTGTTACTTTATAAATAAAATCCAGTTATACCATATTTGAATTTACAACTGTAAGTAGACATAGAATTAACTCTTGGCACTTAGCAAACAGTGCAGATCTTACATAGCAGAGAACACAGCCCCACTGTTGAGAATTCCTGCTGTGTTAAAATGTAATCCAGGGTGAAACAACCTGTATCACATAATCTGACTCTACTTATATTTAAAAGTGCACAGACAGGACAGATCTTGTCAGGCATATAGGAAACACAGGCACAACCCAACAGAATTTCTCCTAGTTTAACATTATTTTTCCAGTAGAATGCCTGTGATTTTGAATACCTGAATGTCATAAAACATACATATCTCTCAGCTGTGTACATTTAGGACAAACTCATGCTTCTAAAACACAATATGATATATATTTTTGAAGTATAATTTACATGTGAGATATACACATTTTAAGTGTACAATTCAACAGTGAATTAATACATCCATATAATCCACACCATTGTCAAGACAGAAAGCATTTCCATCATCAGAAATCCCCTTGTACCCTTCCTGGTCAATCCCCTTTCTTTCCCTCCACCCCAAGGCAACCACTATTCTAATTTCTGTCAATGTCAATTTAGTTTTGCCTGTTTTGAGCTTCACAAAGATGAAATTATAAAGTATGTACTCTTTTGTGTCTGACTTATTTTGCTCACCATGTTTTCGTGATTCATGTATGTAATTGTATACCTCTATATGCAATTCTATATACTATATAATTGTATGCAGCAGTAATTCATTCATCAGAGTATGAATATGCTACAGTTTATGTGCTTCCTGTCGTTGGACAATTGTGGGTTTATAGTGTTAAGTTATTAATATGGCTTCTGTAAATATTTTTGTATAAGCTTTTGGTAGACATTTTCACTTCTCTTGGGTAAATACCTAGGGTAGAATTGCTGGGTCGTAGAGTAGGTGTATGTTTAATATCATAAGAACCTACTGTGCAGTTGTCCAGAGTGCTTGTACCACTTTGTGCTCTCAGCAGCAGTTTATGAGATCTGGTTGCTTCACATCTTGGCTTGCATTAGAGATCAACCTTTATTTTTGGCCATTCTGTGCATAAAGCTTCTGGAAGAAAGACACAAAGAATACCTTTGTGACCTTGAGGTAGGTAAGGATTTCTGATAGAAGTTACTAAATGAAACAATTGAATAATTGGATTTACCAAAATTAAAAGCTGCTGCTCTGTGCAAGACACTGCTAAAAAAGTGAAAAGCAAACTACAAACTGGGGAAAACATACAGTATATATATATATATATATGTATGTTTGACAAAGGATTTGTACCCAGAACATATGAGCAACACTTACATCTACATAATAAAAATACATGTAATTGAATACAGGAAATAGTTAAAATGCTTGAAGAAACATGCAACAAGGGAAGATACATAAACACCTAATAAGTGCAAAAAGTATGCAATACAATTAATTGCCAATGAAATGAAAAATAAACAAAATATTTTCAATGTCTGGAAAATTTTTGACTTATTTCAACCACAGCATCAGAGATACACGTTGATATTTTGAAAAGTTTTTGAGTCTTCAGAGATCAGATGTTTAGTATATTGCTGTATACCAAACAATTAATTATTAGCTATATTAATTTGTTGGTTATTGGGGAGTAATGTTTTAAGTATTTCATATCCTAACATGACATAGTTTGTTATTTATTTAAAGGTGTTTTACTGAGTTTTAGTAAATTGGCTCTGGGTTTATGGTTTGTATATGCAACATTATAATTTTTCCCATAAAATCAGGGTAGTTAGGTTTCCAGTCAGTGTTTTTGTGCAGTACTATTTAAGAACAGATTACTGAAATTAAGAGGGAGATTAATGTATTTACTTTGTGATTAATTGAATTCTACATTTAAAGGAGAAAAGGAAAGTATTTAAAGACTGTACTTTTATTTCTATTTAGAAGTTAAACTATTTTTTGAAACAATCTAATGACCATTTTATAATTTAAGGTTTACATTTTTTAAAGCTAAATTTACTAAATGACCTAGTAATTTGTTTTCCAGTAAAACAGAAATGTAATATTGAGCTTGTTCTATTATAGAATTCTTCCTCTCCCTTTTTTCTATCCTTAAATATTGATCTCTATATTTACATGCCCATAATATGAAATCCTAAATAGACAAATGAGTAGATTGCTATCTGTGTCTTTCTTGCTCTAAACTAGACCCAGAACTAAGTTTATCTGAGTATTGTTACTATTATTATTATCATCACCACCCAGAACCCTTTTTGTAACAGTTCTAGAAGTTCTGTCCATGCTCTCCCCAGAACAAAAGTTCCTGTGAACACAAAATTCTTATATTAACAATTCAAAGTGATTGTTCAACTCTGTGAGGCTGCCAGGCTCCAGCATGTGATTAAGCTTCTAACATCTCTAGAGCAGACTTGGCAAACTTGTTATTATTGACATTTTTGACTGTTGATTGTTGTGGGGACTATCTGGGTGTTGTGGGGTGTTTAGAAGCACCTCTGGCCTCTAATCACTAGATGCCAGTAGCACTACCCTTGTTTGTGAAAACCCAAACTATCTCCAGACATTTCTGATTGTCCCATTTAAAATCATGGTAATTAGGTTCCCAGTCAGTGTTTCTGTGTAGAACTATTAAAGAACAGATTATTGAAATTAAGAAGGAGATGACTTCCCTCTTCCCAAGCTACACGCCTGGGAAGCAACCAAACCGCCCGCTGCATCTCCTCAGCTTCCCACTGAGAACCACTGCTCTGGAATGTATCTTTACTACTAGGTCAAGTTCAACTCCTAATGCATCTTTTTGGAGCCCTCTAGACTTAAACTGACCCAAGAATGGACTGGGATTTTTAGAGTGACCTGTACTGAATAATAGTGGCTAGCATCCCTTATCACCTTAGTGACCTACACCCAACATTAAATTAGAATCTGAACATGCCTCAGACAGAAGGCCAGACATGAAAAAAATAGCAGTTCACTTTGCTAATTTCAGTTTAGTGTTGAACCATTTGTGAATGATTTATTTTTTTTGATAAAATAAGTTGTACGTCCCCAAAGAGAGCTCTTAATCCTCTTAAGAATGTAGTAAACTCCAGTATAATTTTCATAAGCCCTAAGGTCAAACATACAGAGCAGGCAACATTTTGTTTTCCCATAATTGAACTTAGTTTTTATTCTGTGCCCAGTTTCTCCTGTTGCTATAGAACTTGATTCATTTCCAGGTGAACTCTGTCTTTGTCATGCTTTTCCAGTCACTTCAAGTTTAAAATCATGTCATTTCTAGATTTTACTTTCCTGTCCTCCTCTTCAGGGCGACACTCCCATTCCAGGATTTATTTATGATCATGACAGGATGGAGGTTGCGGGGGAGATCAAGGAGGCAGCATGTCTGCTCCTTAGTGGTTAGGTATTTGGCACTGTACCGGAAGACTCCCTTTTGAAATCTCTAAAATTGCAAAAGTCTCAGTTCTGTGATTCACACTGGTATTTGGGTTACAAATTCTAGCCCCTTTGGCCCTCAGCTGTCTCCTCAAACTAACACCAAGTTCAGCCCTGCTTGGGGGAGTTCATTCATCCGTTTTTCGTTGGTGAGCTTAAGGTATAGTAAGTGCTGTTATGAGGGCTTCTTCGTTCCCTGAAGCACACCCAGCCATGTCTGATTGTTGGCCCCATGTTATAGTGGCGTAGAGACTCACAGTACACTTCTGCCCTGACGCAGGAGTACCAAGTGGACGTGGTAGATCTAGAATATCACACTTCGCTCCAGCCCTTGCTCTTCCCAAGCTACACACCTGCGAAAGAGGGTCTTGTTCGAATCCTCTCTGCATGTGCATTTAACCCTTTTGCTTCTGCCCCATGACTTCTTTTCATCCTAATCAGAAGGCTCTTCTCTACTGGGAGTGGGAGTTTGAGTGGAGAGGAAGGATGTGGTCTCTTTCTGCATGCACTCTTGCAAAGTCTTTGTTGTCCTAGAACATTTCTTTTTAAGCTAAACACAAAGAATATGACATCCTTTTATCTGTTTCTGCAGTAATTTCTTTTCCTGAGTTAGAAAGTGCCTCAGAATGAATAGGATGTGGGGAAGTTCCTGGGACAGTCAGGAATTACCACAGTTCTCTCTCTCTCTTTCTCTCTCTCTCTCTCTCTCTCTCTCTCTCTCTCTCTCTCTCACACACACACACACACACACACACACACTTTAAGTCATCATTTTGTCACCTTATGTAGGAAAACATTCCTCTCCTCTACCCTCTCCAGCCAGAGCCATTTAGGTTCTAGCATCCTCTTAATTTTATTTTATGATCTGAGTGTTTTCTTTCATTGCCATGGCTTCCTCCTTTTACTCACATATCCAGCATTTTGCAACAGCCTGCCAGGTAGTCTCAGTCAAACTCCCATTTTTGCATGCTACACACTAATTCTGCATGAATCTTTTAAATAAATAAAAGCTTCAGTGTTGCTATGCTGCCTCTGAGATAAATTCTATTGACATCCTGCATAATCTGACACCAACCTATTTTATAAAAATCACCTCCTATTTCTTCCTATAATGAAATCTCTAGTTTATTTGTGTATAAGCCAACTCTGAGTACTTACTATGTTCCAGGCACTGGGGAATGGGTGAAAGGTTTCATTCACTTAGAATGAAAGATTCTTAATGATAAGAACTGTGACCAACAAGAAACTAAGGAAACAGTGGGAGTGCTTATAAACTTTGATAGGTTTCATGTGTTTATGCATTTTTCTAAATCAGCCAAGGTGAAGGAAGGGGGAAGTCAGAGATTTCTCATAGAAGATGAAGAGGAATTATTAATGTAGAGAAGGATGAAGATGTGTTTCAGGCATGGTTTTCAGCATCAGTAAGGTAATGGGGGTATGAAATATGGTACATGTAATAGTGTTTGTTTTTGTTGTGATAACCCAGCATTTGAATACCCTTCCCACATTGGAGAATTCCTTATTTTATTGAACAGAGCCCATCTCTAATTGCAGAGGCTGAAGATACCAATGGGAAGCAATGGACATGTGGTTCAGGCTCCATCAATCAGATGTACTCTCCAGACTTTGAACTGAGGGTAGTGGTAAGAAAAAATGCAGATAATACAATGCATTTTGGTAGGCCTGGAAGTGGTGGTAGGAGTTACGTGCACTTTCCAGAAGCTTTGGCAGTACCCAAGTTCAGCATGCAAGCTGCAGTTTCCAGATCTGGTGGGAGAGGTGATAGAATTTCCACAGGACCGGTCGGGTGGCTTTGGGGATTTGAGACATTATATTATGTAGATTTTGCTACCTAACAAACTAAGGGGCAAGTAACAAAGACTCTCATCTTAACTAAACTTTAGATAGGCTCCTCTGAGCCCTCTTTTCAAGTAGACCTCAGATTTGGCCTATAAAAACAGCAGACTCTTGGCATGAATAATTTCATCCATTTTCTTTCCCCCTACTACCATACGCACTAAAAGCCTGAACAAACACTAACAGTTTTTAACAGCCCAAGGCCACGTCTCTGGGATGAACTTAGCCCTCTAACGCACCTGCCTGAGAAAGTCAAGGCATACAGGAGAATTACTGTTTGTTCCAGCCAAAACCTGGTAATAGACACATAGGGCCCTGAACCCCTTCTCTTAGAGGAATTACTTTAGAAAGCTTGCAGATGTGTAGAAAGCTTGCAGTTATAAATCGTTTCTCTCCACCTCTGAGATAGATCTGCCACCACAGAACTATCTTCTTGAACCTGAGAGTCTTGGCTTTGAAGTGCAAACATTCAGGGAAATAACTTCTGCTTTTGTTCCCAGCCTGGAGAGTACCTTGCTTAACTTACACTACTACTTCCTGAGTAAAGATCCAAGCACTTTCCTTCTCCTCCAGATACATACCACTAACACACACAGTCACACAGTCTCCACTCATTCCCTGGTCTACTCCCTCATTTCACTTAAATCGCCCAGTCACCTCTGCTCAGATTACAACCGAGTGCAGTTCACACTGGTCCTTCTTCCCCACCGCAATGGTTATTACTGTATAAAGCCTATCCTTATCACTTTAACTAGCGATCAGATTTATCTTTGACACAAGCCATCGTACAGCTTGGTAGTCTATGTAGCTCAGGATTCTGTGGGATCAGCCGTTTGGACTGACTGGGTTTAACTGAGCAGTTCTGAGCTCTCTCGTGTCTGCAATTGGCTGCTGATCAGCAAAGCAACTCTGTTTCTGTGGTTTGGGTGACAGTCAGCTGAGGCTATAGAGATGAATGGACCACACATCCTTGTCACCCAGGAGGCCAGTCTGGCCTTGTTCACATGACAGCTCAGCAGGGTTGCACGAAGGAAGGGGCCTCATGAAACCTACATTCAGAATTGGTTCAACTGTCACCTACATTCAGAATTGGTTCAACTGTCACTTCTGCTGCTTCTGTTGACTAAAGCAAGTCAAGAGCTAGCCCCAAATCAAGGGGTAAAGAAATTCACCCCATTTCTGATGGAAGAGCTTCAAAGTCACATTGTGAAGGGACAAGGATACAGGGAGGGGCACAAAGAGCCATTTTTGCAAACAATCTGCAGATACCCTACCTGGCTGTACAGCCTCCAAGCTTGGTTTTTTGGACCAGGTTTTTGTAATGTTATTTTTAATACAGTATTTCCTGCTTATATCAGCCTAAATTGTTTCTGTGGCTTCTAAAGAAATATTTTGTTGAGTATATCGAGTTATACCCACATTCATTCTCTCTCTCTGTCTCTCTCCACACTATAGCTCTTACAATTTCTAGAGCAGTAGTGTTCAATACAAATCACTAATGTAATTTTCAGATTTTTAGTAGCCATATTATAAAAAAGTATAAAGTGAAATTAATATTAAAAATATATTTAACTCAGTATATCCAAAATATTACCATTTCACTAATCAATATAAAATTATTAATGATACTTTACATTCTTGTTTTATGCTAAGTTTTCCACATCTGTTCTATACGTACGTACACTGGCAGTATCTGTCAGTTTGGACTAGCCACTAGGTAGTGGCTATCATAGTAGGCAGCTGGTTTGCTGAGACTGACTCTTGATAAGACTGAAAAACTGATTCATCAGTTTAGTGAATGGCATTTATGAAGAGATGCAGGGAAGGGAATCATCATGTAATAACCACATATTGTGTACTGGGCCTTATTAAAAGCACTTCACATAACACCTTAGTTTGGTTTTTCCCCAAAGCAAAGCCTGTGAGAAGCATTTAAGAGAAGGTAATCTATTTGAGAAATGATCAAGGAAAGGTGCATTATTGAACCAGGTATTGCTGTGGGCAACTGGTACTCGATTCCATTGAGGAGACCTCCCACAAGGAGCTGTGTAGAATGGGATTCAGACTTGTCCCACCCAAGAATGGAAGACTGGGGCATGTCCACTGACCCCCATTCCTCATTGATTAAGCGTTGCTTCTGTGGGTGTTAACTCATGTTTCTGGAATGTCCAGCATAAGGCTGAGTAATCTTGTATCTAAAGAACAAGTCCTGAGGCAGAAAAATGGAGCGGTAAGACAGACACTTAAGTGGAGTTTTGCCATAGCACAGAAATTGCCTACTGCCAGTTGGAATTGGAGTTGGTAATGAACCAGGCACTTGTCAAAGCCTTTGCTTTGCATATATTATATATACAATACTTACAAGATAAACATTACTATTCCCACTTTAAAGATGAGGAAGCTGGGTATCAGGTAAATTCCAGTAATTGTTCAAGGTGACATAGCTCTTGAGTGATAAAGTGTGTTTCTCTAAAGTGTGATGCACAACAAGGTCTACAAAGGCCATATATTTTTTTGAGATTTTTCTTCTTAGGGGAAATATCCAGAGTTATTTTTCTTCTTTGTTGCATATTATTTTTTAGAAATTTAGACAAATCTACAAAGTAGATTTTGATTGTACTCTCTTTAACCAATCCTTTTGAAAGGGTAGCACCATAAACTTCATAGTCTCATAAGAATGTGATAAACCATTAAAAAAAGGTATATGTTGTATTGTGCCTGATATATTTTCTGACCTTCAGAAAGAAATATACAATAAAGTTTGTGCATTCACTTACTTCCATCATTCACTGCTGAATTCCTAGTGCAGAACTCATTTTCAAGTCAATTTTTGGTACAACAGATCCTCCCTAAATAGAAGAGACTGAACACATCACAGGCTGGACAGTTTCCATTATCTGAAATAGCTGTAAACAGCTTTAATGTTAGAGATTTGCTTTAAGGGATTGCCCTCTTGGAGTACTGGCTGTGGTTGGTTGTGAGGCAGAACAAATTATAAAATGATTATGGCTTTAGAGTTGTGTATTTTTAAATGATTGCTTCACCAGTCCATAAAATGTCTGCTTTTAAAAAACAGATGAAATATGAGAGCCTTAAGAGATTTGATCATTTGCATATTATTAAAATGTCTTTACAGGACCTGGATGCCAGGCCACTGGGCATATAACTTACCAGGAATACTGACAGGAAGTTATGAACATGAAGAAAGAAAGGCAAGTTTAAAAATGAAAAAGAAAAGCCTTAAGAAAAAAATAGTAAACAAACCTAACTTAGAAAAACAGTTGAAAAGGTATAGCCCAAACCATTAACTCTGTTTTCTCTTCAGAAGGCTGTGGAATTAGGGGTGTTTAAAGGTGAGAGGGATAGGACCAAAGAAGCCTTTTCTTTTTCTCTGTATGCTCTGTATTTCCTTGAATTTTTAAATACACAACATGTATTGTGTACAATTTGTGCAATTGAAAATACTCTTAGAAGGGAATGCCACTAATAGACTTACTTTTCAGTTTTATCCTGCTATTTTTGCCTCTAGTATAACTTTCAAGCCTAATACCATGCAAGATATGCTCACTGGGTGTTTGCTGAAGAAGGGAGGGAATCTTCATATTTTTTGATATTGTCAACCATTCCATTTTGCAGTTAGGTACAAGTTTCCAGTTCTCAATATTTTCTTCAAAAAATGTAAATTTTGCTGTTAAATATGATTTTATGCCTGCCAGACTTATTCTGTACAGTGAAGAACATGGTGCTGTGTATTAATAGGACCTCAACAGAAGCTTTTTAGAAAGTACAATAATAGGAAGCCTACCTGATCTAGAGGAGGAATATTTGATGAATATGTAGGGAAAACTAATTTTTTTTACATTTTGTTATATCCCATTGATCACTTCTTTACAAGTATTTATGTAAAATATTTTTTCTTATTATAAAAGTTGCACATGCTCTTTTAGAGTGTATTTAGGGTCCTACTTCTTTGGAGTTACTTCTCTCCCCCAACATTCAGCTGAAAGAAAAGAGGTCGGGTGGTTACCATATTTTGACCAGCTGACTTCCTCTTCCAGATTCCAGCTGATTGAACCAAACAAAAAGCCCTGACTCAGACTGGGCCAGTCAGCTTTCCCCTTGTGGATTTTATTTGAGAAATACAAAAACTCAGTCAGATAATGGTGGTCTCTGGAACTGTAGACTGAGACAAGAGCAGCCATGTTGGGCTCCTGTGCACTGATCTACAAGCAGAGGGGATCAAGGGAATGCTGCAGAGACCCACAAGCAAGCATACAGGATATTATGTTCCTGGTGAGAGAAGGGTCAGAGAGAATTATTGTCTTATTACTTTCAGATACATTTAAGTTTCTTGTGAGATCTGGTCCTAATTCCTGCCTTTGGTTATGTGGGTTAGTCCTGAATACTTAAGAGAGATTGAGTAAGCTTTGATTTTTTCAAAAAAAATTTAGAGAATATCTAAGAAAATAAAAATTGCCTGTAAGACCATACCCATGTATAAATTTCCTTTCAGTCTGTTCCCCCTCTCCCAATATGGAAATGTTATAATCATGCTCTATTAAAATTTTCCTATCTTTCTTTTTTTTTTTTTTTTTTGAGAGGGCATCTCTCATATTTATTGATCAAATGGTTGTTAACAACAATAAAATTCAGTATAGGGGGGTCAATGCTCAATGTACAATCATTAATCCATCTCAAGCCTAATTCTCGTCAGTCTCCAATCTTCTGAAGCATAACGAACAAGTTCTTACATGGTGAACGAATTCTTACAGAGTGAATAAATTCTTACATGTTGAACAGTACAAGGGCATTCATCACAGAAACTTTCGGTTTTGATCATGCAATATGACCTATAAACCATCAGGTCAAATATGAATATTCATTTGATTTTTGTACTTGATTTATATGTTGATCCCACATTTCTCCCTTTATTATTATTATTATTTTTATTTTTAATAAAATGCTGAAGTGGTAGGTAGATGCAAGATAAAGGTAGAAAACATAGTTTAGTGCTGTAAGAAGGCAAATGTAGATGATCAGATGATCAGGTGTGTGCCTATGGACTAAGTATTAATCCAGGCTAGACAAGGGCAGCAAGACATCCACGGATGCAGATTTCTCTCAAAGCAGGGGGGGTGAGGTTCTGAGCCTCACCTCTGTTGATCCCCAAATTCTCACCTGATGGCCCCCCTGCGACTGTGCCTGTCTTAGGTTGTTCCTCCCTTGAGGAATCTTACCCGTCTCTGGCTAACCAGTCATCTTCCGGGGCCATACAGGGAAATGTAAACCTGGTAAGTGAGAGAGAAGCCATATTGTTTGCAAAGGTTAGCTTTTTACTTCTTTGCAGATTTATGCCCTGTGGCTTCTATGCCCAGCACTTGTCTCGAGGTATCTTTACCACCTGGAGGAATTATGATACTCGGTAAATTCGATATGAGGCACGAATTCTATTTAAGGTTTGTAATTAGGAAGGAAGAAGAAAAGCTATAGATGTAGCATATGAAGGAAACGTGGGAGGATTGATTATTTCTTTGACATATCTTCTTGTATAGTACCTTAAGTATGTATAGGTTTTAAACTACTAACTAATTTGCACACACATATTAACATAATAGGAATACGGTGACATAAACAAAGCAAATCTATAATTACCAGCCATCTCCAGTGAAGCCAAAAAACCATTTAGGCACCCTAGGCATTTGTGAAAATTTATCTATGATATGATGGATATTTTCCAACTGTACTTGAACCATCTGACAAATTAAAGCAGCCCATTTCTGGGATCTGTTCACATCCCATATGTTCTTTTAACCATAGATAGTCTATAGTCATGAGATTTTGGGGTGCTACAACTTGCACCCCTCCCAACTCCTGGTTGAGTTCCAACAGTACAGATCCAGTCAAATTCGTTGTCTCACTGTATGCACATGCCAGCCTAGACATCTCCCTCCTCCTTCTTATGGCAAGTCCAGGAGACGGTGGGCTGGATGCAGCCACAACTGCAGCATCGTCCGGATCCCTGTGTAGGCTTTTTGATGATCATCCCCCGGCACAAGTCCTCCAGAGAGTGCTGATGCCGGAAGCTCCTCCTCATATCGTATCTTAGTTCATTTTCTGGGTATCCAAGCTAGGCCTTGATCTTCTGCATAGAAACAAACAGACCCTTTGCCCACACTTTGACATGCCCTCTATACCACTGTGCAGAACTCATTGGAGGTCAGCACACAGTAACTGCTTTTTTTTTTTTTTTTTTTTTTAATTAAGAGAAAGGAATATTATCAGAAAAGAGTACCTCCATAGCTGATCATCTGACACCCTTTAAGTGATCAACATTAAGGATATTTAAAGCATGCGTTGATCTTTGATTTACCAATAGTTTTATCCTGTTAAGGAGTAATCCCCCTTTTCTTTCTTTCTTTCTTTTTTTTTTTAAATTTTTAATCTACACTTACCTGAAGAATACTGTGTTTACTATGCTCTCCCCTATATCAGGTCCCCCCTAACAACCACATTACGGTTACTGTCCATCAGCTTAGCAAAATGTGGTAGAGTCACTACTTGTCCTCTCTGTGTTGTGCAGCCCACCTTCCCCTTTCTCCCTCCCCCCATGCATGCTAATCTTAATACCCCCCTTCTTCTTCCCCCCCCTTATCCCTCCCTGCCCACCCATCCTCCCCAGTTCCTTTCCCTTTGGTACCTGTTAGTCCATTTTTGGGTTCTGTAATTCTGCTGCTGTTTTGTTCCTTCAGTTTTTCCTTTGTTCCTATACTCCTCAGATGAGTGAAATCATTTGGTATTTCTCTTTCTCCGCTTGGCTTATTTCACTGAGCATAATACTCTCCAGCTCCATCCATGTTGCTGCAAATGGTTGGATTTTTCCACTTCTTATGGCTGAGTAGTATTCCATTGTGTATATGTACCACATCTTCTTTATCCATTCATCTACAGATGGACATTTAGGTTGCTTCCAATTCTTGGCTATTGTAAATAGTGCTGCGATAAACATAGGAGTGCATCTGTCTTTCTCAAACTTGATTGCTGCGTTCTTAGGGTAAATTCCTAGGAGTGGAATTCCTGGGTCAAATGGTAGGTCTGTTTTGAGCATTTTGATGCACCTCCATACTGCTTTCCACAATGGTTGAACTAATTTACATTCCCACCAGCAGTGTAGGAGGGTTCCCCTTTCTCCACAGCCTTGCCAGCATTTGTTCTTGTTTGTCTTTTGGATGGCAGCTATCCTTACTGGTGTGAGGTGATACCTCATTGTAGTTTTAATTTGCATTTCTCTGATAATTAGCGATGTGGAGCATCTTTTCATGTGTCTCTTGGCCATCTGTATTTCTTTTTTGGAGAACTGTCTGTTCAGTTCCTCTGCCCATTTTTTAATTGGGTTATTTGTTTTTTGTTTGTTGAGGCGTGTGAGCTCTTTAAATATTCTGGACGTCAAGCCTTTATCAGATCTGTCATTTTCAAATATATTCTCCCATACTGTAGGGTTCCTTTTTGTTCTATTGATGGTGTCTTTCGCTGTACAGAAGCTTTTCAGCTTAATGTAGTCCCACTTGCTCATTTTTGCTGTTGTTTTCCTTGCCCAGGAGATATGTTCAAGAAGAGATCACTCATGTTTATGTCTAAGAGGTTTTTGCCTATGTTTTTTTCCAAGAGTTTAATGGTTTCGTGACTTACATTCAGGTCTTTGATCCATTTTGAGTTTACCTTTGTATATGGGGTTAGACAATGGTCCAGTTTCATTCTCCTACATGTAGCTGTCCAGTTTTGCCAGCACCATCTGTTGAAGAGACTGTCATTTTGCCATTGTATGTCCATGGCTCCTTTATCAAATATTAATTGACCATATATGTTTGGGTTAATTTCTGGGGTCTCTAATCTGTTCCACTGGTCTGTGGCTCTGTTCTTGTGCCAGTACCAAATTGTCTTGATTACTATGGCTTTGTAGTAGAGCTTGAAGTTGGGGAGTGAGATCCCCCCTACTTTATTCTTCTTTTTCAGGATTGCTTTGGCTATTCGGGGTCTTTGGTGTTTCCATATGAATTTTTGAATTATTTGTTCCAATTCATTGAAGAATGTTGCTGGTAATTTGAGAGGGATTGCATCAAATTTGTATATTGCTTTCGGCAGGATGGCCATTTTGACGATATTAATTCTTCCTAGCCATGAGCATGGGATGAGTTTCCATTTATTAGTGTCCCCTTTAATTTCTCTTAAGAGTGACTTGTAGTTTTCAGAGTATAAGTCTTTCACTTCCTTGGTTAGGTTTATTCCTAGGTATTTTATTCTTTTTGATGCAATGGTGAATGGAATTGTTTTCCTGATTTCTCTTTCTATTGATTCGTTGTTAGTGTATAGGAAAGCTACAGATTTCTGTGTGTTGATTTTGTATCCTGCAACTTTGCTGTATTCCGATATCAGTTCTAGTAGTTTTGGAGTGGAGTCTTTAGGGTTTTTTATGTACAGTATCATATCATCTGCAAATAGTGACAGTTTAACTTCTTCTTTACCAATCTGGATTCCTTGTATTTCTTTGTTTTGTCTGATTGCCGTGGCTAGGACCTCCAGTACTATGTTAAATAACAGTGGGGAGAGTGGGCATCCCTGTCTGGTTCCCGATCTCAGTGGAAATGCTTTCAGCTTCTCGCTGTTCAGTATAATGCTGGCTGTGGGTTTATCATAAATGGCCTTTATTATGTTGAGGTACTTGCCCTCTATTCCCATTTTGCTGAGAGTTTTTATCATGAATGGATGTTGAATTTTGTCTAATGCTTTTTCAGCATCTATGGAGATGATCATGTGGTTTTTGTCTTTCTTTTTGTTGATGTGGTGGATGATGTTGATGGATTTTCGAATGTTGTACCATCCTTGCATCCCTGGGATGAACCCCACTTGGTCATGGTGTATGATCCTTTTGATATATTGTTGAATTCTGTTTGCTAATATTTTATTGAGTATTTTTGCATCTACATTCATCAGGGATATTGGTCTGTAATTTTCTTTTTTGGTGGGGTCTTTTCCTGGTTTTGGTATTAGGGTGATGTTGGCTTCATAGAATGAGTTTGGGAGTATTCCCTCTTCTTCTATTTTGTGGAACACATTAAGGAGAATGGGTATTATGTCTTCTCTGTGTGTCTGATAAAATTCCGAGGTAAATCCGTCCGGTCCCGGGGTTTTGTTCTTGGGTAGTTTTTTGATTACTGTTTCAATTTCTTTGCTTGTAATTGGTTCGTTTAACTTTTGTGTTTCTTCCTTGGTCAGTCTTGGGAGGTTGTATTTTTCTAGGAAGTTGTCCATTTCTTCTAGGTTTTCCAGCTTGTTGGCATATAGGTTTTCATAGTAGTCTTTAATAATTCTTTGTATTTCTGTGGAGTCTGTCGTGATTTTTCCATTCTCATTTCTGATTATGTTGATTTGTGTTGACTCTCTTTTTCTCTTAATAAGTTGGGCTAGAGGCTTATCTATTTTGTTTATTTTCTCAAAGAACCAGCTCTTGGTTTCGTTGATTTTTGCTATTGTTTTATTCTTCTCAATTTTGTTTATTTCTTCTCTGATCTTTATTATGTCCCTCCTTCTGCTGACTTTAGGCCTCATTTGTTCTTCTTTTTCCAGTTTTAATAATTGTGATGTTAGACTATTCATTTGGGATTGTTCTTCCTTCTTCAAGTGTGCCTGGATTGCTATATACTTTCCTCTTAAGACTGCTTTCGCTGCATCCCACAGAAGTTGGGGCTTAGTGTTGTTGTTGTCATTTGTTTCTATATATTCCTTGATCTCTATTTTGATTTGTTCATTGATCCATTGATTATTTAGTAGCATGTTGTTAAGCCTCCATGTGTTTGTGAGCCTTTTTGTTTTCTTTGTAGAATTTATTTCTACTTTCATACCTTTGTGGTCTGAAAAATTGGTTGGTAGAATTTCAATATTGTGGAATTTACCGAGGATCTTTTTGTGAGCTAGTATGTGGTCTATTCTGGAGAATGTTCCATGTGCACTTGAGAAGAATGTATATCCTGTTGCTTTTGGATGTAAAGTTCTATAGATGTCTATTAGGTCCATCTGTTCTAGTGTGTTGTTCAGTGCCTGTGTGTCTTTACTTATTTTCTGCCCGGTGGATCTATCCTTTGGGGTGAGTGGTGTGTTGAAGTCTCCTACAATGAATGCATTGCAGTCTATTTCCCTCTTTAGTTCTGTTAGTATTTGCTTCACATATGCTGGTGCTCCTGTATTGGGTGCATATATATTTAGAATGGTTATATCCTCTTGTTGGACTGAGCCCTTTATCATTATGTAGTGGCCTTCTTTATCTCTTGTTACTTTCTTTGTTTTGAAGTCTATTTTGTCTGATATTAGTACTGCAACCCCTGCTTTCTTCTCACTGTTGTTTGCCTGAAATATGTTTTTCCATCCCTTGACTTTTAGTCTATGCTTATCTTTGGGTTTAAGGTGAGTTTCTTGTAAGCAGCATATAGATGGGTCTTGCTTTTTTATCCATTCTATTACTCTATGTCTTTTGATTGGTGCATTAAGTCCATTTACATTTAGGGTGACTATTGAAAGATATGTACTTATTGCCATTGCAGGCTTTAGATTCGTGGTTACCAAAGGTTCAAGGTTAGCTTCTTTAGTATCTTACTGCCTAACTTAGCTCGCTTATTGAGCTGTTATATACACTGTCTGGAGATTCTTTTCTTCTCTCCCTTCTTATTCCTCCTCCTCCATTCTTCATATGTTGTGTGTTTTGTTCTGTGCTCTTTTTAGGGGTGCTCCCATCTAGAGCAGTCCCTGTAGGATGCCCTGTAGAGGTGGTTTGTGGGAAGCAAATTCCCTCAGCTTTTGCTTATCTGGGAATTGTTTGATCCCACCATCATATTTAAATGATAGTCGTGCTGGATACAGTATCCTTGGTTCAAGGCCCTTCTGTTTCATTGCATTAAGTATATCATGCCATTCTCTTCTGGCCTGTAGGGTTTCTGTTGAGAAGTCTGATGTTAGCCTGATAGGTTTTCCTTTATAGGTGACCTTTTTCTCTCTAGCTGCCTTTAAAACTCTTTCCTTGTCCTTGATCCTTGCCATTTTGATTATTATGTGTCTTGGTGTTGTCCTCCTTGGATCCTTTCTGTTGGGGGTTCTGTATAATTCCATGGTCTGTTCGATTATTTCCTCCCCCAGTTTGGGGAAGTTTTCAGCAATTATTTCTTCAAAGACACTTTCTATCCCTTTTCCTCTTTCTTCCTCTTCTGGTATCCCTATAATACGAATGTTTTTCCTTTTGTATTGGTCACATATTTCTCTTAGTGTTGTTTCATTCCTGGAGATCCTTTTATCTCTCTCTATGTCAGCTTCTATACGTTCCTGTTCTCTGGCTTCTATTCCTTCAATGGCCTCTTGCATCTTATCCATTCTGCTTATAAATCCTTCCAGGGATTGTTTCACTTCTGTGATCTCTTTCCTGACATCTGTGATCTCCTTCCGGACTTCATCCCACTGCTCTTGCATTTTTCTCTGCATCTCATCCCATTGCTCTTGCATTTTTTTCTGCATCTCTGTCAGCATGTTCATGATTTTTATTTTGAATTCTTTTTCAGGAGGACTAGTTAGGTCTGTCTCCTTCTCAGGTGTTGTCTCTGTGATCTTTGTCTGCCTGTAGTTTTGCCTTTTCATGGTGATAGAGATAGTTTGCAGAGCTGGTACAAGTGACCGCTGGAAGAGCTTCCCTTCTTGTTGGTTTGTAGCCTTTTCCTGGGAGAATAGCGACCTCTAGTGGCTTGTGCTGGGCAGCTGTGCGCAGACAGGGCTTCTGCTTCCTGCCCAGTTGCTTTGGGGTTTATCTCCGCTGTTGCTGTGGGCTTGGCCTGGCTGGGGCTGTTCCTCCAAAATGGTGGAGCCCCGTTGGAGGGGGAGCAGCCAGGAGACTATTTATCTCCGTAAGGGGCCTCTGTGCTCCCTGCTGCCCAGGGGGTTAGAGTGCCCAGAGATCCCCAGATTCCCTGCCTCTGGTCTAAGTGACCTGTCCTGCCCCTTTAAGATTTCCAAAAAGCACTCTCCAAACCAAAACAACAACAGCAACAATGAGAGAGGGAACAGAAAGAAAGAGAAAAAAAAAAGGAAAAAAAAGGAAAAAACAAGCGATTTTTTTTTTTTTTTTTTTTGTCCTCAGGTGCCGGTCCCAGGCACCCGCTCACTGGTCCTGCTGCCCTGTCTCCCTAGCACCAGGGTCCCTGTCCTTTCAAGGCTTCCAAAAAGCACCCACCCACCGGTCCCGCAGGGAAGGAACGCTCAATATTCTTTTTCCTCAGGCACTGGTCCCACGCACCCGCTCACCAGTCCCGCCGCCCTGCCTCCCTAGCACCGGGGTCCCTGTCCCTTCAAGGCTTCCAAAAAGCACTCGGCAAAAAGAGAGAAAAAAAAGGGGAAAAACGCGCGATTTCTTCCGTCCTCAGGTGCTTGTCTCAGGCACCCACCCACCGGTCCCACAGGGAAAAATGCGGGATATTCTTTGTCCTCAGGTGCCGGTCCCAGGCACCTGCTCACCAGTCCCGCCGCCCTGTCTCCCTAGCACCGGGGTCCCTGTCCCTTTTAGGCTTCCAAAAAGCACTCGCAGAAAAGAGAAAAAAAAAGGGGAAAAACGCGCGATTTCCTCTGTCCTCAAGTGCCGGTCTCAGGCACCCGCCCACCGGTCCCGCAGGGAAAAACGGGGGATATTCTTTGTCCTCAGGCGCCGGTCCCAGCCACCCGCTCACCAGTCCCGCCACCGTGCCTCCCTCGCACTGGGGTCCCCGTCCCTTCAAGGCTTCCAAAAAGCGCTCGCCAAAAAGAGAAAAAAAAAAAAAAAGGGGGAAAAATGCGCGACCTCCTCCGTCCTCAGGCACCGGTCTCAGGCACCCGCCCCCCGGTCTCGCAGGGAGAAACGCGGGATAGTCTTTGTCCTCCGGCGCCGTTCCCAGGCACCTCCTCACCGGTCCCGCCACCCTGCCTCCCCAGCAACGGGGGCCCGTCCCTCTAAGGCTTCCAAAAAGCGCTCGCCAAAAAAAAAAAAAAAAAAAAAAAAAAAAACCGCTCCGGTTTCTCTCCACCCGCCGGGAGCCGGGGGGAGGGGCGCTCGGGTCCCACCGGGCCGGGGCTTGTATCTTACCCCCTTCACAAGGCGCTGGGTTCTTGCAGGTGTGGATGTGGTCTGGATGTTGTCCTGTGTCCTGTGGTCTCTATTTTAGGAAGATTTTTCTTTGTTATATTTTCATAGCTCTATGTGTTTTTGGGAGGAGATTTCCACTGCTCTACTCACGCCGCCATCCTGGCTCTCTCTCCTATCTTTCTTTTTTATAAAATTGTAAGCATTTTCACATTTTGTTCGTCCCAGCTCTGGTTAAAGCTAACTCTCAGTTTCTCAAAGTCTGTGCCTGTATGGCCAAACAGGCCTGGAGGAAAACATCACCTTGCTAACTATTCCCACTTTTAATTCATTGCTACTAAGCACAAGTGGGCAGCTAATACTGTCCGGTAACCATCCTGCATTTCTCTTGTTTTCTACCCACCCATTGCCCAGAGACTGTTTTCTTCTCTCTTCTCTTTCCTCAGTGCCTCCTGCTCCATCCTCATTCTCTGCTGAGACCTTATTTCCCATTTTACTGGGATAGTAAAAGCCACCAGAAGACACTTCCAGCATGCTTCGGCCACCACGTCTCTCCCACTGCTTGCTCTGTGCCCACAAACTCTGTCTTTCATTATTTTTTCCACACTCCTAGGTAAGGCCCACCCCCTCCACTTGCTAACCAGTTTCCAACCCTTCTCATGTGTTAAGAAAACCACATCAGCAGTTGGCTTATCTCTTATGTAATATTGAGTGTTCTGTGCTCATTTTCATGAACTTTACAATGTAATTCTCTCTCTTATCTTAGGGAGAACAAAATTTTTCAGACTCTCTTATACTCCTTCAGTTCCTGGATCATTGCTTCTGTGAAAAGCAAATCTTCTCAATAGTTATAGCTATTTTTTTATTAAGGTATTATTGATATACACTCTTATGAATGTTTCACATGAAAAAAACAATATGGTCACTACATTTACTCATATTATCAAGTCCCCACACATACCCCAATGCAGTCACTGTCCATCAGTATAGTAAGATGCCACAGATTCACTATTTGCCTTCTCTGTGATATACTTTTCCCCGTGATCCTCCACAACATGTGTACTAAACATCATACCCCTCAATCCCCTTCTCCCACCCACCCCACCCACCCTCCCCCTTTGGTAACCACTAGTTCCTTCTTGGAGTCTCTGAGTCTGCTGCTATTTTGTTCCTTCAGTTTTGCTTCATTGCTATACTCCACAAAAGAGGGAAATCATTTGGCACTTGTCTTTCTAAGCCTGGCTTATTTCACAGAGCATAATATCCTCCAGCTCCATCCATGTTGTTGTAAATGGTAGGATTTGTTTCTTTCTTATGGCTGAATAGTATTCCATTGTGTATAATAGAAATGAATTGAAAGTGAGAACAGTCAGCAAGGTGATGTTTTCCTCCAGGCCTGTTTGGCCATACAGGCACAGACTCTGAGAAACTGAGAGTTGGCTTTAACCAGAGCTGGGATGAACAAAATGTGAAAATGCTTACAATTTTATAAAAAAGAAAGATCGGAAAATTCTAAAAGAGCATGATTATAACACTTCATGATCTATTAGCAGAGGGGATCAAGGGAATGTTGCAGAGACCCACAAGCATGCACACAGGAGATGACATTCTCGGTGAGAGAAGGGGCAGAGAGAATCTTCTTTATCCATTCATCTACTGATGAACACTTAGGTTGCTTCCATATCTTGGCTATTGTAAAAAGTTCTGCAATAAACATTGGGGTGTGTATGTCTTTTTCAATCTGAGGAGTTGTATTCTTTGGGTAAATTCCAAGGAGTGGGATTCCCGGGTCAAATGGTATTTCTATTTTTAGTTTTTTGAGGAATCTCCATATTGCTTTCCACAATGGTTGAACTAGTTTACATTCCCACCAGCAGTGTAGGAGGGTTCCCCTTTCTCCACATCTCGTCAGCATTTGTTGTTCTTAGTCTTTTTGATGCTGGCCATTCTTACTGGTGTGAGGTGATATCTCACTGTGGCTTTAGTTTACATTTCCCTGATGATTAGGGATGTGGAGCATCTTTTCATGTGTCTGTTGGCCATCTGAATTTCTTTGGAGAACAGTCTCTTCATATCCTCTGCCCATTTTTTAATCAGGTTATTTGCTTTTTGGGTGTTGAGGCATGTAAGTTCTTTATATATTTTGGATGTTAACCCCTTGTCAAATATGTAATTTACAAATATATTCTCCCATACTGTAGGATACCTTTTTGTTCTGTTGATGGTGTACTTTGCTGTACAGAAACTTTTTAGTTTGATGTAGTCCCATGAGATCATTTTTGCTTTTGTTTCCCCTGCCCAAGGAGATGCATTCAGGAAGAAGTTGCTCATGCTTATATTCAGGAGATTTTTGTCTATGTTGTCTTCTAAGAGTTTTATGGTTTCATGACTTACATTCAGGTCCTTGATCCATTTTGAGTTTATTTTTGTGTATGGGGTTAAACAAAAATCCAGTTTCATTCTCTTTCATGTAGCTGTCCTCTTTTGCCAACATGAACTGTTGAAGAGACTGTCATTTCCTCATTGTATATCCATAGCTCCTTTATCATATATTAATTGACCATGTATGGTTGGGTTTATATCACGGCTCTCTAGTCTGTTCCATTGGTCTATGGATCTGTTCTTGTGCCAGTACCAAATTGTCTTGATTATTCTTCCTTCTCAAGATTGCTTTGGCTTTTCAGGGTTTTTTATGGTTCCATATAAATTTTAGAATGATATTGTCTAGTTCGTTGAAGAATGCTGTTGGTATTTTGATGGAATTGCATTGAATCTGTAGATTGCTTTAGGAAGGATGGCCATTTTGACAATATTAATTCTTCCTATCCAAGAGCACAGGATGTGTTTCCATTTATTGATATCTTCTTTAATTTCTCTCATGAGTGTCTTGTAGTTTTCAGAGTATTGGTCTGTCACTTCCTTGGTTAGGTTTATTCCTAGGTATTTTATTCTTTTTGATGCAACTGTGAATGGAATTGTTTTCCTGATTTCTCTCTCTTCTTGTTCATTGTTAGTGTATAGGAATGCCACAGATTTCTGCTTATTAATTTTGTATCTTGCAACTTTGCTGAATTCAGATATTAGATTTACTAGTTTTGGAGTGGATTCTTTACGTTTTTCTTTGTACAATATCATGTCATCTGCAAACAGGGACAATTTAACTTTCTCCTTGCCAATATGGATGCCTTTTATTTCTTTGTGTTGTCTGATTGCCGTGGCTAGTACCTCCAGTACTATGTTGAATAGAAGTGGGGAGAGTGGGCATCCTAGTTTTGTTCCCGATCTTAAAGGAAAACCTTTCAGCTTCTTGCTTTTAAGTATAATGTTGACTGTGGGTTTGTCATATATGGCCTTTATTATGTTGAGGTACTTGCCATCTATACCCATTTTGTTGACAGTTTTTATCATGAATGGATGTTGAATTTTGTAAAATGCTTTTTCAGCATCTGTGGACATGATCATGTGGTTTTTGTCCTTCTTTTCGTTGATGTGGTGGATGATGTTAATGGATTTTTCGAATGTTGTACAATTCTTTCATCCCTGGAATAAATCGTACTTGATCATAATGGGTGATCTTTTTTACATACTTTTGAATTTGGTTTGCTAATATTTTGTCGAGTATTTTTGCATCTATGTTCATCAGGGATATTGGTCTGTAATTTTCTTTTTTGTGGTGTCTTTGCCTGGTTTTGGTATTAGAGTGGATGCTGGGCTCATAGAATGAGTTTGGATGTATTCCCTCTTCTTCTACTCTTCAGAAAACTTTAAGGAGAATGGGTATTAGGTCTTCACTAAATGTTTGATAAAATTTAGCAGTCAAGCCATCTGGACCAGGGGTTTTGTTTTTAGGTAGGTTTTTGATTACCAATTCAATTTCATTGCTGGTAATTACTGTGTTTAGATTTTATGTTTATTTCTGGGTCAGCCTTGGAAGCTTGTGTTTTTCTAGAAAGTTGTCCATTTCTTCTGGTAATCTAGTTTGTTAGCATATAATTTTTCATATTCTCTAATAATTCTTTGTATTTCTGTGGTGTTTGTAGTGATTTTTCCTTTCTCATTTCTGATTCTGTTTATGAGAGTAGACTCTTTTTTTCTTGATAAGTCTGGCTGGGGCTTTATCTGTTTTGTTTATTTTCTCGAAGAACCAGCTCTTGATTTGATTGATTCTTTCTATTGTTTTATTCTTCTCGGTTTTATTTATTTCTGCTCTAATCTTTACTATGTCCCTCCTTCTACTCACTTTGGGCCTCATTTGTTCTTCTTTTCCTAGTTTCATTAATTGTGAGTTTAGCTTGCTCATATGGGATTGTTCTTCTTTCCTGAGGTAGGCCTGTATTGCAATATACTTTCCTCTTAGCACGGCCTTCACTGCATCCCACAGATTTTGTGGTGTTGAATTATTGTTGTCATTTGTCTCCATATATTGCTTGATCTCTGTTTCTATTTGGTCATTGATCCTTTGGTTATTTAGTAGCATGTTGTGAAGCTTCCATGTGTTTGTGGGACTTTTCATTTTCTTTCCATTATTTATTTCTAGTTTCATACCTTTGTGGTCTGAGAAACTGGTTCGTACAATTTCAATTTTTTTGAATTTGCTGAGGCTCTTTTTGTGGCCTAGTATATGATCTTTTCTTGAAAACGTTCCCTGTGCACTTAAGAAGAATGTGTATTCTGCTGATTATGGGTGTAGAGTTCAGTAGATGTCTGTTAGGTCCATCCGTTCTAAGGTGTTGTTCAGTGCCTCTGTCTTTTTACTTATTTTCTGTCTGGTTGATCTGTCCTTTGGAGTGAATGGAGTGTTGAAGTCTCCTAGAATGAATTCATTGTATTCTGTTTCTCCTTTTAATTCTGTTAGTATTCATTTCACATATGTAGGTCCTCCTGTGTTAGGTGCATTGATAATAGTTATAGCTATTTAGTATCTGCAATTTGCTTCTCTCTCATTTTATAATCAGGCATTCATTCTCATTGGCTCCCACAAAACAGCTCTTACAATATTGCCACAGACTTTCACACAGAAGAAACTAATGTTTGATCTTAGTTTTCATCTTACTTGAATTGTTGGCAGCATTTGACAGAGATTTGCTCATCCCTTAACAATATTCTTCCCTTGACTTTTAGGACTCTGGGCTTTTGGATCTGGTCCTATTTTGCTGGACCCTCTTTTCAGGCTCCTTGGTTTTGTGCCCTGTGTTCATGTCCTTCATATATCTTAACGTCCAAGCATTGGCATGCCCCAGCCTCAGTCTCAGATCTCATTTTCTACACTCACTTTCCAGGTGATCTCACTTGGTACAGTGGTTTTAAATACTATCTATATACTGAGGACTCTCAAATTTACTTCTCAAGCTGACTTTTCTCCTCATCTCCACATTCACATATGCAAACTCCTACCAAGAATTTCCTGTTGGATGTCTAATAAGCATCATAAATCCCTAAATGTCTGATGACCTCAGAACTCAGACTTTGGATCTCTCCTTTATTTTCTTTTTTTCTTCCTTTTTTTGGATAGCATTATTGATATATAACTCACATAATATACAATGCAAGCATTTGAAGTATACAATTCAATAGCTTTTAGTATATTTATAGAATTGTGCAGATGTTACCATAGTCAAATTTAGAACATTTACACCACCCTTGAAAGATACCCCATGCCCTTAGCTTTTTTACCTCCAACTCAGCTCCCCCTCCCTCTCCCAAGCCCTATGCAACCAATGATCTACTTTCTGCCTCTGGAGATTCAATTATTCCTTATTTTTCACATAAATATAATCATATATTATGTGGTCCTCTGTGACTGACTGGTTTCTTTCACTTCACATAATGTTTTCAAGGATTATCCACATTGAACTATATATGTAATGATACTTTGTTTCTTTTGTTTTCAAATAATATTCCATTAAATGGATATAGCACACTTTTACCCACTCATCAGTTGATGGTTATTTGTATTGTGTGTACCTTTTGACTACTATGAATTCTCCTGCTTTGAACATTAATGTACAAGATTTTGTATGGACATGTTTTCCTTTATCTTGAGTATACCTAGGGGTAGATTTTCTGGATCACAGAGTAACCCTATGTTTAATCTTTGGAGGGATTGCCAGACTATATTCCAAAGCAGTTTTTAATTCTTCTCTATTGGTGCCCATTCCATTGATCTCATCCAGTTAGTAGTTTTAACTACAACATGTATGCTAAAGACTCACAGACTTACATCTGCAATCTGCAGCTTGCCCCTGACCACCAGATTCACATTACCCATGCATTGCCCATTAACATGTCCATCACTGAACTGATCTTCCCCTTTACCTCATGCCCCTAACCTCAAACCTGCTTTCCCCTTGTCTTTTTCCCAGTTAGTGATAGTTCCATTCTTCATTTGCTCAGAACAAAAACTTCACAATCACTCTTGACTCTTCTCTTTTTTCCCAGCCCACATCTAACCTATCAGCAAATACTGTTGTGTCCCTCCCAAACTCATAGGTTGAAGTCCTAACCACCCAGTGTGATGGTATTTGGAGGTGAGGCATTTAGGAGGGAATTAGGTTTACATAAGGGCATAAAGGTGGAACCCCATGATGGAATTAGTATATTCATAAGAAGAGGAAGGGAGGCCAAAGCTTTCTTAATCTTTCTCTCCAGCATGTGAGGACACAGTGAGAAGGCACGTATCTGCAAGCCAGGAAGTGGGCCCGCTGAGCTGAACTGAATGTGCCAACACCTAGATATTGGACTTTCCAGCCTCTAGAACTGTGGAATAAATGTCTGTTGTTTAAGCCACACAATCTGTGGTATTTTGTTATGGCAGTACAAGCAGACTAAGACCATCATTTTTAATAACACATTGTAAGATGCTTCTGCCATCATTGCCTCATTCATATCCCCTTTACACAGCTTTTCACATCTTACTTTTCCCATCCATGCTAATGGCATTGGTGATTTTCTGCCCAGAGTCTTTCTCTGGATGTACATTAACACTGGCCAGCACAGGCCAAAAGTGCCAGGCACATAATGTTCCCAGGATCAACCTCAGCCTATCATCCTCTCCACTCAGATGGCACTATACTGAGGTGCAATCTAAACAGTGTCCCATTTCACATTTCAAGGGCTCAGTAGTTGTGTAGGGCCAGTGACTCTCATATTGGGCAGTATAGGCCCAGATCTCAGAGACAATGGGCACTGGGTCTTCACACAGGACCAAATGTGTGCTGTGCTGTGATTAATGATGGTACTGACCTTATAGCCACTGTGCCTCATCCTTTAGTCCTCTTGTCACATCTGTTAACAATTCAATATTCTCATTTTTTTAGCCAGAGTTGGTTTCTTCTGTTTGCAACTAAGAACCTATTGATAAAGACATTCAAATCACAAGTTTGTGTAGGCACAGGCATTCAAAGCAGTAAGGAGGTCTGGAATTGCTTCCCTGACTTTGTTAGGAATTGTGATTTTGGATTATTGTACAACAAATATTCACTTTCATTTTTTTCCTATTGTGGGTGGAGTATTCTTTCCTGCCTCACTGATGTTGGGCTTAGCCATGTGACTGATTTTGGCTAGTGGGATGTTTGTGGTGATGTGAACAAAGATCTGAGATGTGTTTGTGTAAGAGTTGAATTTCTGCTCTTGAATTTCTTCCCTCTTGTGTTTCTGTCATTATTATGAGAAAAATATGCCCCAGCTAGCCTAGTGGGCCAAGGAGGCTGAGATGTATGTAGAATAACTTGAAGATCCAGTTGAGTCCAAGCTAGATCAGCCAACCTGAAGTCACATGCAAGAAAAAGTGATTCTATTAAGCCATCTAGTTTTATTATATGGCATTATTGTGGCAATAGCTAACTGATACAGACATAGTGGTAGTGAAAACTCTAACTAGTAAGTAATGGATCTCTGGCACACTGATATACAGAGGAGACAAAGTATATTAAATAATTCACCCTGAAATATAATGCTAATTGAAGAAAAGCTTTTGCAGGGTGACTGTGTCTGTGTGTGTGTGTGGGGGGGCCGTGGCGGGGGATGGACGGTACACAATTATTTTCTGCTACAGGCCAGTAGGAAGAGCTATGTAAGACCTATAGCATATAGTGTTTACTCTTAACCTTTCCACAAAGCTTAAAGAAATAGATTTACTAGTGCCAATTGTGTGATTTCCCGTTTAAGGAACAGATTGAAAAATCAGTGATATTTTGACTCTGCAAAAGGAGTCAAAATATGTAACTCTTTGCAGCCACTGGGCTGAGAGAGCCAAAAGAGACACAAATAAACCTTGAGTCTGTGAGTTGCCTAAATTTAATCTCAGTTGATTTATAGCCTTGTAATGTGTCTGATATGAAGTCTGGACATACATTGATCAGGAAGAAGTAAGATACTGAGAATGGAGATTTTGTTATATGGGAGGATCTTCAACTCTCCCCATCTTTTGTTGCCAAGTAAAGCAGCCCTTCTTCTTTCTCTGTCAGGGTTTTGTGTGCACGTGTGTGTGCGGATTCTGAGAGAGTGAGGCCAGTGGGGAACTGACGATTTTAGATCAGGTTGTTTTTAGCATGAGGGGACACTTGCTGAGATTCTGGATTCAATGTACCTCTTCAAGCTGGGAGTAATTCTAATTGTTTGCTTGCTCAGTTGACTTGCCTAAGAAACAAAGCCTCACACTGTGTTTGAATCAAAAACAACCAGTGGCATTATTATTCTAAAAACCAGCAGATGTTGGGAAAGAAAAGCACACTGAACTGATTCCTCCTTACTCAAAATTTTTATAGTATGTATAGTTTGGAAAATGTAGGGAAAAAAGATTGAGAAAATAAATTGGGGATTTTATTTTATTTTTATTTGTTTATTATTGGGATAAGTTGATATACAATATTGGTTTCAGATACACAACATAATGATTCTATAATTGTATATTCTAAATGCTCAACATAGTAAATGTAATTACCTCCTGTTACCACACCAACATATTACAGTATTACTGGTTATAGTCTCTATGCTGTACTTCCATTCCTGTGACCAATTTATTTTATAATTTGAAGTTTGTACCTCTTTATCATACATTGGGAGTTTTAGACAATGTAAGACATATTATTCATTTACCAATACTATTTGTTTTTGGTTGGAATACTGTCAAACACAATTTAAACTTTGGTAGGGCTTGGAGGGGAAAGATCCATTTACTTATTCCTTCACTAAAATATTTATTGAATATCCAATATATTCACATTCTAGGCACTAGAGAAATAGCAGTAAAACCTAGACAGATGAAAATTCTCCAACATAATTCATGGGAGGAAGAGAGAAAATAAGCAAATAAATATCTATCTATATCTATATCTATATCATCTATATCTATATCTATATCTATCTATATCTATCATCTATGTCTATGTCTATATCTATATCTGTATCTGTATCTGTATCTATATCTATCTATCTATCTATATATCTATAACTTTATATCTATCTATATAATCTATAACTATATATCTATACATAAATATAAAGGTGTATCAGAAGGTAATCTGTGTAAAGAGAAAAATAAATCAGGAAAGTAGGATTATCAGGGTAGGAAAGGGTTCAATATGAAAAAAGTGTTGTCAGAGAAGATGTCATTGAGAATGTAAAAATTGACCCATGGCCTTAAGGAGATGTTGAAGTAGCCTTGTGCATTTCCAGGACAAGAGTATTCTAGGCAGAAAGATTAAGAAGGGAAAAGGTCACAAACATGACTGGCTTAATGGAGGAAGAAAGCAACTGGAGTGGAGTAAGCCCATGCAAATAGTAGGAAACGAGGTCAGAAATACAAAGTCGAGCCAGTTTGGATTATTTCTTTACCAGTAAGATGAAGAACAGAGACTATACAATAAGTAATGAATAATTAGAAACCAACATTGATGTCAGATATGGACTGAATATATCCTCCATCAGCAAATGAAGTGATATATCCAGGACTGGGTACAAGCCAGTTGTGAAGAGAGAAATAAATTGCACAAGTAGTTTCAGTAAGTCTCACTTTGCCTCTTCCTGCTGCATTGTACCTTATTTTCATGGGAGAATTACTTCAGACTGACTGACTGAATAATAAAATATATGAGTCTGCTTAAAAATGGTTCTGCACAAATGGTTCTGTTCACAGGGAACAACAAAAGACCCTAAATAAGCAAAGCAATCCTGAGAAGGAAGAATAAAGCACAGGGGATTATACTCCCAACTTCAAACTCTACTACAAAGCCATAGTAATCAGGACAATTTGGTACTGGCACAAGAACAGACCCATAGACCAGTGGAACAGACTAGAGAACGCTGATATAAACCCAGCCATATATGGTCAATTAATATAGAATAAAGCAGCCATGGATATACAATGGGGAAATGACAGCCTCTTCAACAGCTGGTTTTGGCAAAACTGGACAGCTACATGTAAGAGAATGAAACTGGATTCTTGTCTAACCCCATACACAAACATAAACTCAAAATGGATCAAAGAGACCTGAATGTAAGTCATGAAACCATAAAACTCTTAGAAGACAACATAGGAAAAAATCTCCTGTAGTAAGGCAACAAATGAATGAACCTTGGACAAACTGCTTATTATTAACAACAAGCATCTATTAAGTATAAAGCACCAGGGTTAAGTCTGAATACCTCAAATCCTATCATTTATCCTTAAAAACAACAAAACAAGACAAAATGTTTTACCTTCTGGATCCAAGCTTTGTCTTACATGGACTTTAAATGGCTCAGAAGGGAAAAAGTGCTTGAAGACACAGCTAATGACTATCCCCTTGGAGGGAGGAGCCCAAGAGAGTGACATAGAAATATTTTGTGGCATAGACTCTAAGCAATTCATTGCCATTCAGAAAATGGGTATTGGGCACTGAGGATTGTTGAAACATTAGCCTTAAATGCCTGGAGAGGAGTCCACATGGTGTCAGTGTCTAGGTATTGACTAAATGGACTTTAAACTGAATCAATACAGCATAAAAATGACCTGTGATAGCCCTGAGGCAGGAATGCAATAAACAAGTGAGTAGTTAGAAACATAAGATATGCTGCCTTTTAAGTCAGAGACCCAGATTCCAATGTAGTCTTGAAATTTGTGTATGTTTATATGTGTTGTTGTTTCCACTGTTTTATCTTATACTTTATAAATTGGGAGACTAACTCAAAAATTTATATTTACTATCTGTGTAAAGACATATCTGTGCATAAACATAGATATATGTAAATTAGAGTATATATATATATATATATATAATGGTTTATTAGAGCTTTCTTGATTGTAAATGCTTGAAAGAACTCTAATTACTCTGTCCTTATGTCTTAATTAGGCACTATGAAGTGCCCCTAATATTTACTAGGCCTGAATATGAGTACTATAAAAGTTACATAATAATTATCTCAGAAACTCCTTCTCTACTAAAGTGATAAATCATAAGAATTAAATAACAGCTGGAAACACAAAGTAGCTCACTTTCATAATAAGTCACCCAGCCTGCCAGTTTCTGGGTAAAGTTGAGTAGGGCAATACATTTAAAAGTAGAAATGTGTCCATCTGAGTCATTCCAATTATGCTTTTTTTCATGATCAATTTTAATTTACAATTGCACCATTTAGGAAGAAACTTGTATTCAGACTTAGTACCCACTACTACATTCAGCTTCTGGTAACACAGACCTAGACAGACTAAATGAAGTACAGGTCATATTCTCTAATGTAGCAAAAGTGTAAAATAATGCTGTCATGGGCTTGTATGAAAGCTGCATTGCCACTAGGGAACCATTCTCCTGTCTTTCTTTATAGAGTATGGCTTTGCATCTTCAAGGACACATGATATTGCCTAGAATTCTAGTCATTGTGAACATATTTCAGGCAAAAGGAGGGGAGAAGTAAATGTCAAATCTATTCCTCCCACCCCGGTTGAGCCAGTGTCCCTTAACGTGGTTCCAGAAAGCCAGTAGTGAGTTTTTACATCTTACTGATCATATATCATGTCAAAGAAGAGTAAGAAATGTAGTCATTGAGCTGGGCACAGAGTCACCTAGAATAAAATTGGAATTCAACAGAGCACAATAATGGGCAAAATGGATATTGTATTCTGCCACAGAGATTCAAAGTGATCTAAAAAACTTTCAGTGCAATAGCTATTTATTTTTAGATACTTCATATATGCCAGCTGTCTGCTATATCCTGGGACACAAAGACAAATATGGTATTGGTCCAGCTCTAGAGGATCTGAATTTTTAGTAGAGGAGACAGATTATAAACAGCTATTCTCAAATCATGTGATAATAGTGAAAGATTTGCTGGGTGGTTGTGGAAGAGCAGGTTGGGAACACCCAGGAGCTTCAGGCACTCCCTCCCCCTGGCTGGCATTGCATGCTGAGGCCCCCCACAGTGATACACAGCCTGCCATTCCTTCCTCCTGGTCGAAACTGGTTCACAAATTTACTGCCTCCGCCCTTGCACCAGGCCAGTCAGAGGGTGGCTCCACCTATGGGAGATACAGGGGTTTAAGGCAGAGATTCTTCCCTGTGTGCTCAGCCCACTGGCCCTGGCAGAGGAAGCAGGCTCTGCAGGTGAGAAGCAGGAAAGAGCTCTTTCCTCCCAGTAGGCAGTAGCACTGCTTACCTGCAACCCCCACCTTTGCTCCAGGTGATGGGCATTTCCAGAGAGTAGAGCTTCTATGCACTAGAGAGCATTGCTTACACAAAGTTATTATTCCACAGCAACCAATACAAATATCAAACAGCAAAGAAACCTGGTACAAACCCACATCCCACAAACACCAGAAAGAGGGCCAAGTGAAACTGAATTCCAATCTTCCTGAAAAAGATTTCAAAATAAAAACCATAAACATACTCATGGAGCTACAGAGAAATATTCAAGTCCTCAGGGAAGATTCAAGAAAGAGATAGAAACATTGAAAAATACAGTATCTGAAATGAAATATACAATGGAGGGATTTAAAATCAGATTAGAAGAGGTAGAGGAGATAGTAAATGAAATGGACATAAGAGAACAGGAATACAAAGAAGCTGAGGCACAGAGAGAAAAAAGAATCTCTAGGAATGAAAGAATATTAAGAGAACAAACAGGACAATATTTGCATTATAGGGGTATGAGAAGAAGAAGAGAAAAAGGGATAGAAACTTTCTTCAAGGAAATAATTGATGAAAACTTCCCCAGTCTGGGGAAGGAAGTAGTCTCTCAGGCCATGGAAGTACATAGATCTCCCAACACAAGGGACCCAAGGAAAGACAACACCAAGACATAATAATTAAAATGGCAAAGATCAAGGACAAGGACAGGGTATTAAAAACAGCCAGAGAGAGAAAAAAGACCACTTACAAAGTAAAACCCATGAAGCTATCATCAGACTTCTCAGCAGAAGCAGTACAGGTCAGAAGGGAGTAGCATGACATATTTAATGCAATGGAACAGAAGGGCCTGCCTTGAACCAAGAATACTTCACCCAGAACGATTATCATTTAAATATGAAGGAGGGATTAAACAATTTCCAGATAAGCAAAAGTTGAGGAAATTTAGCTCTCCCACATACCATCTCGACATTGTATTTTGAAGGGGCTGCTATAGATGGAAGTGCTCCTAAGGTTAAATACCAGAGTATTTGTCAGAGAAAATAAAACCACAGTAAAGGAAGTAGACCAATTAATTACTAAACAAATGCAAAATTAAACTAACTACACACAAAGTCATTCAAGGGATACACAAAGAGTACAGAATATGACATCTAATATATAAAGAGTGGAGGAAGAAAAAGGAGGGAGGAAAAAAAAGAACCTTTAGATTATGTTTGTAACAACATACTAAGTGAGTTAAGTTAGAATGTTAGATAGTAAAGAAGCTGCCCTTGAACCTTTGGTAACCATGACTCTAAAGCTTACAATGGCAATAAGTACATATCTATTGATAATCACCCTAAATGTAAATGGTCTTAATGTTCCAATCAAAAGACATGGAGATATAGAATGAATAAAAAACAAGACCCCTCCATATGCTGCCTACAAGAGACTCACTTCAAACCCAAAGACATACACAGACTAAAAGTGAGGGGATGGAAAAAAGATATTTCATGCAACTAATAGGGAGGAAAAAGCAGGAGTTGAAGTACTTGTATCAGACAAAATAGACTTCAAAACAAAGAAAGTAACAAGAGACAAAGAAGGACATTACATAATGATAAAGGGGTCAATCCAACAAGAAGATATAGCCATCATAAATATCTATGCACCCAACACAGGAGCATCTACATATGTGAAACAAATACTAACAGAATTAAAGGGGGAAATAGAATACAATGCATTCATTTAGGAGACTTCAATACACCACTAACTCCAAAGGACAGGTTAACCAGACAGAAAATAAGTAAGGAGGCAGAGGCACTGAACAACACATTAGAAAAGATGGACCTAACAGACATCTACAGAATGCTCCACCCAAAAGCAGCAGGATATACATTCTTCTCAAGTGCATATGGAATATATTCATGAATAGATCATGTACTAGGCCACAGAAAAAGCCTCAGTAAATTCATAAGGATTCAAATTGTACCACCTAGCTTCTCAGAATAAAAGGTATGAAAGAATCAATAGAAAGAATCAGTGAAACCAGGAGCTGGTTCCTCAAGAATATAAACAAAATAGATACACCATAGCCAGACTTATGAGGAAAAAAAGAGACTATGCACATAAACAGAATCAGAAACGAGAATGTATGCATCACGAGACACCACAGAAATACAAAAAATTATTAAAGAATACTATGAAAAATTATATGCTAACAAATTGGATAACCGAGAAGAAATGGACAACTTTCTAGAAAATTACAACCTTCCGAAACTCACCCGGGAAGAAACAGAAAATCTGTGTAGAACAATTAGCAGCAATGAAATCAATTTGGTAATAAAAAACTCCCAACAAACAAAAGTCCAGAATGAGGTGGTTTCAAAGCTGAATTCTACCTAACATTTAACAAAGAGCTAATACCCATCCTTCATTAAGTATTCCAAAAGACAGAGAAGTGGGGAACACTTCCAAAACTCATTCTATGAGGCCATCATCACTTTCATACCAAAACCAGACAAAGACAGTACATAAAAAGAAATTTATAGACCAATTTTCCTGATGAAGAAAGATGCAAAAATACTGAAAAACAAATAACAGCAAACTGAATTTAAAAATACATTGAAAGGATCATATATCATGACCAAGTAGGATTTATTCCAGGGATGCAAAGATGGTACAATTTTAGAAAATCTATCAATGTCATACAACACATCAAAAAAAAGAAGGACAAAAATCATATGATCATTTCCATAGATGCTGAAAAAGCATTCGACAAAACACACCATCCATTCATGATAAAAACTCTCAGCAACATGAGTAAAGAAGGCAAGAACATCAACATAATAAAGACTATATATGACAAGCCTAGGGTCAAAATCATACTTAATAGCAAAAAGCTGAAAGCTTTTCCTTTAAGATTGGGAACAAGACAAGGATGCCCACTCTCACCACTTTTACTCAACATAGTACTGGAGGTCCTAGCCCTGGCAATCAGACAACACAAAGAAATAAAAGGCATCCAGACTGGTAAGGAAGAAGTCAAACTGTCACTGTTTGCAGATGACATGATATTGTACATAAAAACCCTAAAGAATCCACCCCAAAACTATTAGATCTAATAACTGAATTCAGCAAAGTTGCAGGATACAAAATCAATACACAGAAAAGTGTTGCATTCCTATACACTAATGATGAACTAGGAGAAAGAAATCAGGAAAATAATTCCATTCACAATTGTATCAGAAAGAAGAAAATACCTAGGAAAAAAACTAACCAAGGAGGTAGACCTATATCTTGAAAAACACAAGATACTCATGGGAGAAATAAAAGAAGACACCAATAAATGGAAATAGATCCCATGCTCATGGATAGGATGAATTAATACTGTCAAAATGGCCATCCTGCCTAAAGCAATCTACAGATTCAATGCTATCCCTATCAAAATACCAACAGTATTCTTCAACAAACTAGAACAAATAGTTCTAAAATTCATATGGAACCACAAAAGATCCCAAATAGCCAAAGCAATCCTGAAGAGGAAGGAAAAAGCTGGAGGGAGTATGCTCCCTGATGTCAAGCTTTACTACAAAGCTACAGTAATCCAGACAACTTGGCACTGGCACAAGAACGGACCCATTGATCAGTGGAATAGAATAGAGAGCCCACATATAAATCCAAGCATGTATGATCAGTTAATATATGATAAAGGAGTCATGGATATATGACGGGGAAATGGCAGCCTCTTCAACAACTGGTGTTGGCAAAACTGGACAGTTACATGTAAGAGAATGAAACTGGACACTCTCTAACTCCATACACAAAAGTCAACTCAAAATGGATCAAAGACCTGAATGTAAGACATGAAACCATAAAACTCTTAGAAGAAAACATAGCAAAAATCTCTTGAATATAAACATGAACAACTTTTTTTCTGAACACATTTCCTCTGGCAAGGGAAACTAAGGCAAAAATCAACAAATGGGGCTACATCAAACTAAAAAGCTTCTGTACGGCAAAGGACACCATCAGTAGAGCAAAAAGGCATCCTATGGTATGGGAGAATATATTTGTTTACCACATATATGATAAAGGGTTAACATCCAAAATATATAAAGAACTCATACACCTCAACACCCAAAGTACGAACAATCCAATTAAAAATGGGGAGGGGATCTGAACAGACCCTTCTCCAAAGAAGAAATTCAGATGGCCAACAGACACATGAAAAGATTCTCCTCATTGCTAATTATCAAGCAAATGTAAATTAAAACCACAGTGAGATATCACCTCACACCAGTTAGGATGGCCAAATGTCAAAAAGACAAGGAACAACAAATGCTGGCAAGGATGTGGAGAAAGGGGTGCCCTCCTACACTGTTGGTGGAAATGTAAACTAGTTCAACTACTATGGAAAGCAGTATGGAGTTTCCTCAAAAAACTAAAAAGAGAAATACCATTTGATCCAGGAATTCCACTGCTAGTAATTTTCCCAAAGAAAACAAGATCCCAGACTCAAAAAAGACATATGCACCCTTATGTTTATCACAGCACTATTTATAATAGCCAAGAAATGGAAGCAACCTAAGTGTCCATCAGTAGATGAATGAATAAAGAAGAAGTGGTACATATATACAATGGAATATTATTCAACCTTAGGAAGAAAAGGAATCCTACCATTTGCAACAACATGGATGGAACTGGCGGATATTATGTTTATGAAATAAGCCAGGTGGAGAAAGACAAATACCAAGTGATTTCACTCATTTGTGGAGTATAACTACAAAGCAAAACTGATGGAAAAAAACAGCAGCAGACTCACAGACTCAAAGATGGGTCTATCAGTTACCAAAGGGAAGGGGTTGGTGATGGTGGGTGGGGAGGGAGGGAGAAGGGGATTAAGGAGCATTGTGATTAGCACACATAATATGAATAAGGGGGCACAGGGAAGATAGTGTAATACAGAGAAGATAAGTAGTGGCTCTTTGGCATCTTGCTACTCTGATGACTGAGTGTGGTGGGGTGTGTGTGTGGGGACTGGATAATATGAGTGAATGTAGTGACCACAATGTTGTCTATGTGAAATCTTCATAAGATTGTGTATCAGTGATACCTTAGTAATAATAATAAGAAAAAGAACAATTTGTTAGAGCCTGAAAGATGGTTATCATAGCTTGTTTGGAAAAGGTTTCCCTATAGGAGTAATATTTAAGCTAAGACTTAATAAGGAGTTAATTGAGTGAGGGGAGGTGTTTAGAAATGGAGACAAAAGTATTACAGGGGTCATAGTAATCCACCATGAATAAAGGTCCTGAATCTGGGAGATCTCAATAATTTTGAATTGAGATATAGAAACTGAATAGTAGAAAACAAGGAAGAAGAGAGAGAGGTATGTGACACACCTGGAAAGGTAGGGAGGAGCTAGTTCATGTATGACTAAATAGTTCATATTTAAGCATTAAAAGAAATGGAGACTGTATGCAAGGACCATTTTAAAATTATTTTGTATGCCGAGCTTCCTGTTTTTAAAGTTATCTTTAATTACCCTTTCTTCACTCTATGAGGTTTTGGTAGAATTTTCAATTACTTGGGTGGGTTTATATCCCAGGATAGCTAATAAAAATATCCCATCCCTTTGGAGACAAGGATTAGGTATGGGGTGGGATATAATCCAAGATCCAAGTAGGGCTGATCATAGTCTGATTTATGTGGATGCTTGGATAGGGAATTTTCTTTTGCTCTCCTTAGATTTGCCAGCAGCAACTTTGATATGTGAAAAAAGCATCTCGAAGAATGAAGCCAGGTAAAGGCAAAGTAATTAAGAGACGGGAAAAGAGTACAGACCTGAGGATCTCATTTGATCCTTGGATTTGCCTCTTGCAATTACTACATTTTAAAATACAATTGCATCTCTTTTTGAATGATTATTAAGTTGGGTCTTTGTCATGTGAAGTTAAAATACCACAGATATTGATAGATACAGAATCAATATACAGAAATCAATTTTTTCTATATATTATTAATATATGTAATTAAAAGGTAAAATTTAAAAAAGATACAACAGAACCACGAATAAAAAACATAAGGATAAATCTAAGGAAAGATGTACAGGACCTCTACAAAAATCTACAAAATTAGACTGAGAATAATTAAAGATTTAAATAAGTGGAGGACACAGGATTGGAAAACTCATTATTTTGAACACGCCTGTTTTAAAAACATTGATACATAAAAATTAATGCAACCCCAATCAAAATCCCAAAAACCCCCTTAATCAAAATGTGTTTAATATGTAAGATATATTTCTATATTTTATTTGCCCATACATATTTTGTAGAATATGTGAAACTAATTCTAAAATTTCCATGGGATTTTTTTTTTAGGGTTAGGCCTAGCCAAAAAAATCTTGAAGAAAAAGAAGAAGGCATATTACATAGCTATAGAAATAAAGAAAATGTGGTATTGGTACAAGGATAGACACATAAACCAATGGAACAAATTGAGAGCCAGTAATAGCCTCCTGTGTTTATGGTCATATGACTTAGGACAGCTGTGTCCCATTGTAGTATAGTGGGAAAATAGAGTTTCTTAAATAAATAATGCTGGGTAAATTAGGTAGCCATATTAAAAAATGAATCTTGGCTCATACCATACATGATATGCAATAATCAATTCCAGGTGGATTACATCTAAGTGTGAAATGTAAAATAAAGCTTTGAGAATACGACATAGAAGAACATCCTTGTGGCATTGTGTCAGACAAAGATTCCTTAAGAGAATATAGAAAGCACTGACTGTAAAGGAAAAGGATAATTTCAACTTCATAAAAATTAAGAATTTCAATTATTGAAAACCTCATTAAGAAGTGGAGGCAAGAGTAGGGGACCTGGAGCCAAGATAGCGGCGTGAGGAGGACAGTGGGAATCTCCTCCCAAAAACATGTATATTTTTGAAAATACAACAAATACAACTATCCCTAAAAGACCAGAAGACACAGGACAACAGCCAGACTACATACACACCTCCGAGAACCTAGCACCTGGTGAAAGGGGTAAGATACAAGCTGCAACCCGGCGGGAACCGAGGCCCCTCACCCCAGCTCCAGGTGGGAGGAGAGGAGTTGGAGCAGGGAGGGAGAGGGAGCCCAGGACTGCTAAACACCCAGCCCTAGCCATCCACACCAGAGCAAAGACACACAGTGTATGGGGTGCTGGACACTAGGGAAGCAGGACAGTAAGACCTGTGAGCGGGTCCTGCAGCCGATGCTCCTGGGATAAAGAAAAGCGAGTGCTTTTTGAAAGTCTTTAAGGGGCAGGGACCCCACAGCTGGATGGAAGCATTCCGGGTCACAGTCCAGCAGCTGGAAGTTCCAGGGAACTCCGGGCGCACTAACCCCCTGGGAAACAGCTCTGAGACCCCTCATAGAGGTAAACAGCCAAATAGCCCCCCGTCCATTACCCCTCCGGGGTTCCACCATAGCAGAGCAGCAGCCTGAGGCTGCCCATGCCCACAGCAAGGGAGCTTCCTCCATACCGGCCGGGCAAGATACAGAGACCCAGTCTACACACAATTGCCCAACACAAGACACTCGGGGGGTCGCAGTTGCCTCAGTAAAGAAAGGCCAGGAGCAAGTGGGAAGTCTTGGCACTCCCAACTGACAGACCAGTCAATAGCACACCACTGCACCTATCAACATGAAAAGGCAAAAAAATTTGATCCAGACAAGACTGAACCAGACAGCTTTGACATCTTCTACATCCTCCCCTGAGAAGGAACCTGGGGAAATAGATTTAACCAGTCTTCCTGAAAAAGAATTCAAAACAAAAGTCATAACCGTGCTGATGGACTTGCAGAGAAATATGCAAGAACTAAGGAGGGAGAATACAGAAATAAAACAATCTCTGGAAGGACTTAAAAGCAGAATAGATGAGATGCAACAGACCATTCATGGACTAGAAAACAGAGAACAGGAACGCAGAGAAGCTGATGCAGAGAGAGATAAAAGGATCTCCAGGAAAGAAAGAATTTTAAGAGAACTGTGTGACCAATTAAAATGGAACAATATCTGCATTATAGGGGTACCAGAAGAAGAAGAGAGAGAAAAAGGGATAGAAAGTGTCTTTGAAGAAATAATTGCTGAAAACTTCCCCAAACTAGGGGAGGAAATGGCCTCCCAGACCACAGAGGTACACAGAACTCCCAAGACAAGGGATCCAAGGAGGGCAACACCAAGACACACAAAAACTAAATGGCAAAGATCAAAGACAAGGACAAAGTATTAAAGGCAGCCAGAGAGAAAAAAAGTCACCTACAAAGGAAAACCCATCAGGCTATCATAAGACTTCTCAACAGAAACCCTACAGCCCAGAAGAGAATGGCATGGTATACTTAATGCAATGAAACAGAAGGGCCTTGAATCAAGACTACTGTATCCAGCACGATTATCATTTAAATATGAAGGAGGGATTAAACAATTCCCAGACAAGCAAAAGTTGAGGGAATTTGCCTCCCACAAACCACCTCTACAGGGCAACTTACAGGGACTGCTCTAGATGGGAGCACTCCTAAAAAGAGCACATAACAAAACACCCAATATATGAAGAAGGGAGGAGGAGGAATAAGAAGGGAGAGAAATAAAGAATCATCAGACCATGTTTATAATAGCTCAATAAGTGAGTTAAGTTAGAATGTAAGATAGTAAAGAAGCTAACCTTGAACTTTTGGTAACCACACACTTAAAGCCTGCAATGGCAATAAGTACATACCTTTCAATAATCACCCTAAATGTAAATGGACTGAATGCACCAATCAAAAGACACAGAGTGATAGAATGGAAAGAAAAGCAAGACCCATCCATATGCTGCTTACAAGAGACTCACCTCAAACCCAAAGACAGGCACAGACTTAAAGTCAAGGGATGGAAAAAGATATTTCATGCAAACAAACAACAGAGAGAAAAAAGCAGGTATTGCAATACTAGTATCAGACAAAATAGACTTCAAAATAAAGAAGGTAACAAAAGATAAAGAAGGACATTACATAATCATAAAGGGCTCAGTCCAACAAGAGGATATAACCATTATAAATATATATGAACCCAATACAGGAGCACCAATACATGTGAAACAAATACTAACAGAATTAAAGGAAGAAATAGAATGCAACGCATTCATTTTGGGAGACTTCAACACACCACTCACTCCAAAGGACAGATCCACCAGACAGAAAATAAGTAAGGACACAGAGGTACTGAACATCACACTAGAACAGATGGACCTAATAGACATCTATTGAACTCTACACTCAAAAGCAACAGGATACACATTCTTCTCAAGTGCACATGGAACATTCTCCAGAATAGACGACATATTAGGCCACAAAAAGAGCCTCAGTAAATTCCAAAAGATTGAAATCCTATCTACCAACTTTACAGACTACAAAGGCATAAAACTAAAAATAAATTGTATGAAGAAAGCAAAAAGGCTCACAAACACATGGAGGCTTAACAACATGCTCCTAAATAATCAATGGATCAATGACAAAATTAAAATGGAGATCCAGCAATATATGGAAACAAATGACAACAACAACACAAAGCCCCAACTACTGTGGGATACAGCAAAAGCAGTCTTAAGAGGAAAGTATATAGCAATCCAGGCATATTTAAAGAAGGAAGAACAATCCCAAATGAATGGTCTAATGTCACAATTATCAAAATTGGAAAAAGAAGAACAAATGAGTCCTAAGGTCAGCAGAAGGAAGGACATACTAAAGATCAGAGAAGAAATAAATAAAATTGAGAAGAATGAAACGATAGAAAAAAGTCAATGAAATCAAGAGCTGGTTCTTCGAGAAAATAAGCAAAATAAATAAGCCTCTAGCCAGACTTATTAAGAGGAAAAGAGAGTCAACACACTTGTCAGAAACGACAAAGGAAAAATCACGACCGCCCCCAGAGAAATACAAAGAATTATTAGAGAGTACTATGAAAACCTATATATTAACAAGCTGGGAACCCTAGGAGAAATGGAAAACTTCCTAGAAAAATACAACCTTCCAAGACTGACCCAGAAAGAAACAGAAAATCTAAACAGACCAATTACCAGCAATGAAATTGAAGCGGTAATAAAAAAACTACCAAGGAACAAAACCCCCGGGCCAGATGGATTCACCTCAGAATTTTATCAGACATACAGAGAAGGCATAATACCCATTCTCCCTAAAGTTTTCCAAAAAATAGAAGAGGAGGGAATACTCCCAAACTCATTCTATGAAGCCAACATCACCCTAATAGCAAAACCAGGCAAAGACCCCACCAAAAAAGAGACCTACAGACCAATATCCCTGATGAACGTAGATGCAAAAATACTCAACAAAACATTAGTGAACCGAATTCAAAAATACATCAAAAGGATTGTACATCATGACCAAGTGGGATTCTACCCAGGGATGCAAGGATGGTATAACATTTGAAAATCCATCAACATCATCCACCACATCAACAAAAAGAAAGACAAAAACCACATGATCATCTCCATACATGCTGAAAAAGTATTTGATAAAATTCAACATCCATTCATGATAAAAACTCTCAACAAAATGTGTATAGAGGGCAAGTACTTCAACCTAATAAAGGCCATATATGATAAAGCCACAGCCAAGATCATACTGAACAGCGAGAAGCTGAAAGCTTTTCCTCTGTGATCGAGAACAAGACAGGGATGCCCACTGTCTCCACTGTTATTCAACGTAGTACTGGAGGTCCTAGCCACAGCAATTAGACAAAACAAAGAATCCAAATTGGTAAAGAAGAAGTAAAACTGTCACTATTTGCAGATGACATGATATTATACATAAAAAACCCTAAGGACTCCACTCCAAAACTACTAGAACTAATATCGGAATAGAGCAGAGTTGCAGGATACAAAATTAACACACAGAAATCTGTGGCTTTCCTGTACACTAACAATGAACCAATAGAAAGAGAAACCAGGAAAACAATTCCATTCACAATTGCATCAAAAAGAATAAAATACCTAGGAATAAACCTAACCAAGGAAGTGAAAGACCTATACCCTGATAACTATAAGACACTCTTAAGAGAAATTAAAGAGGTCACTAACAAATGGAAACTCATCCCATGCTCCTGGCTAGGAAGACTTAATATCGTCTAAATGGCCATCTTGTCCAAACCAATATACAGATTCGATGCAATCCCTATCAAACTACCAACAGCATTCTTCAATGAACTGGAATAAATAGTTCAAAAATTCATATTGAAACACCAAAGACCCCGAATAGCTAAAGCAATCCTGAGAAAGAAGAATAAAGTGGGGGTGGGGGGTATCTCACTCCCCAACTTCAAGCTCTACTACAAAGCCACAGTAATGAAGACAATTTGGTACTGGCACAAGAACAGAGCCAAAGACCAATGTAACAGAATAGAGACTCCAAAGATTAACCCAAACATATATGGTTGGGTAGTATTCAATAAAGGGGCCATGGACATACAATGGGGAAATGACAGTCTCTTCAACAGATGGTGCTGGCAAAACTGGGCAGCTACATGTAAGAGAATGAAACTGGATCACAGTCTAACCCCATACACAAAAGTAAATTCGAAATGGATCAAAGACTTGAGTGTAAGTCATGAAACCATAAAACTCTTAGAAAAAAACATAGGCAAAAATCTCTTAGACATAAACATGAGTGACCTCTTCTTGAGCATATCTCCTCGGACAAAGGAAAGAAAAGCAAAAATGAACAAGTGGGACTACATCAAGCTGAAAAGCTTCTGTACAGCAAAGGACACCATCAATAGAACAAAAAGGTATCCTACAGTATGGGTGAATATATTCATAAATGACAGATCTGATAAAGGGTTGACATTCAAAATACATAAAGAGCTCACACACCTCAACAAACAAAAAGCAAATAATCCAATTAAAAAATGGACAGAGGAGCTGAATAGACAGTTCTCTAAAGAAGAAATTCAGATGGCCAACAGACACATGAAAAGATGCTCCACATCGCTGGTTATTAGAGAAATGCAAATTAAAACCACAATGAGATATCATCTCACACCAGTATGGATCGCCACCATCCAAAAGACAAACAACAACAAATATTGGTGAGATTGTGGTGAAAGGGGAACCCTCCTACACTGCTGGTGGGAATGTAAATTAGTTCAACCATTGTGGAAAGCAATATGGAGGTTCCTCAAAATGCTAAAAATAGACTTAACATTTGACCCAGGAATTCCACTTATAAGAATTTACTCTACGGATGTAGCACTCCAGTTTGAAAAAGACAGATGCACCCCTATGTTTATCGCAGCACTATTTACAATAGCCAAGAAATGGAAGCAACCTAAGTGTCCATCAGTAAATGAATGGATAAAGAAGATGTGATACATATACACAATGGAATATTATTCAGCCATAAGAAGAAGAAAAATCCTACAATTTGCAACAGCATGGATGGAGGTAGAGGGTATTATGCCCAGTGAAATAAGCCAAGCGGAGAAAGACAAATACCAAATGATTTCACTCGTCTGTGGGGTATAAGAATAAAAGAAAAGCTGAAGGAACAAAACAGCAGCAGAATCACAGAACCCAAGAATGGACTAACAGTTACCGAAGGGAAAGAGATTGGGGAGAATGGGAGGGTAGGGAGGGATAAGGGGGGGAAGAAGAAAGGGGGTATGATGATTAACATGTATAATGTGGGAGGTGGGGGAAAGGGAAGGGCTGTGCAACACAGAGAAGACAAGTAGTGATTCTACAACATCTTACTATGCTGATGGACAGTGACTGTAATGGGGTTTGTGGGGGGGACTTGGGGTAGGGGAGAGCCTAGTAAACATAATGTTCTTCATGTAATTGTAGATTAATGATAACAAAGTAAAAATAAATAAATTAATTAAAAATGAAAAAAAAGGGAGAAACAAAGATGTGTCCTACAAAGGGTCAATCTGTTTTCAAAAAATTTGGTTCTGAATGAGAGGAAATAAAAGGGATGGAATTAGAGGCAAAGAGGGGCTAGCAGACATAATGCACAAGAGAACCAGAAGTTCCTTCAAAAGACTCACGTATAGAAGGGCAAGTAACCTCCTTCCTGTTCTTACTCACATTCTCTGACTAGTCCCATATAACACAGAATCATCGGTAGTGGAACTAACTGCAACTTGCTTATCAAGAAGTCATGGTGGGCTGCTACGGTTATCAGGTCAGGTTTCAGGAGATTTTAAGAGAAAATCAACAAAGAACCCAAAGCAAATGCCTTCTTTAAGAGTCCAGCATCCCTCTCAGCTGCATACTTCGCCCTCACCCTGGCTCAGCAGGGCAAGTATTTTGAAAGAGAGTAAAGGTCAACTTACAAGGAAAAAGTCAGAATTTTGGGACCCTTTACTAAACCATTTAGGTCAGAGACTGTGATGTATTTGACTTTATACATCCCCAGTTGCAGTGGCAGGACATGGAAATCTGTTAGTGTTGGAATGAATAAATCAGTGTAGTTTCCATTGGGGAAGTTATAATAACATGCAGTAATACTATTTATTTCCTGTCCAATAATTTCCTCAGAGTAGCTTCCCTATAAGGTATGTGTAAGGAGCCCTTCAACATAGCCATCATTGTGCCATCATTTGGAAAACCATAATCAGAATCAACTTCTGTCACACCTTCCCCAACTGCATGAATTCTGGTATTCTTACTCTGCCCACTTGTCTCTCAGGAGTGAGAGAGGGGCCTTTAACCTCCAAGTTATAACATTACAATACCTGTGGTTCTGCTTACTACTGGATAATAAAGTTGGCAATGTTATTTGGGAGCCATAGAAATATGGTTTCTATGATGTAACCAATCAATTATATATTGCCATGTTTTTCAGCCCTTTGGGAACAAGTGCTTGTCTTATAATATCTCCTCATAAAATGTGTTCTAAATAGATAATATGGGTTTCCCCTCCAAATTCATGCCACCTCACCCAAGCACATAACTGTGTGTGTGTGTCTCCTGCCTTGTAGGTAGTGTGTCATCCTAACTTTCCCTTATTAGTAGATCAGTCCATTTTCAGCAGAAGAGGTGAACTTACTTTTGCCCTCTGCAGATCCATAGAGGAGTTTCTCTTGGAGTTCCCTGCCAGGTTCTCTGGCCTGTCTCTCTCTGGTGTGTGTCGCTGTTGCTACAAGGTTACTCCTCAGCCTACCTGCCGAAGAATCCCTTTCCCCCAATCAGTGGAGGGAGCTGCCTGCCTTTATCTGTGCTGAGTACCCCTGACATATCTTTCAGTAAGGAGCACATGTCCCTGGAGATTTGGTGGGGCAAATATAATCTGGGACCACTTTTTTTTACTTAAAAATATTAAAACTTATTAGGTATTAATGATATTTCAGGCCCCACGTAAGGGACTGGTGTTGTGCTCCATATGGACATTGCAGGAGCCAGTCATTTCTGGTTCTTCTCTCCGTATATTCTTTCCATCTCTTTGTGGACCCCTTTCATATTCCTGAATGGGCTTGAGGTGGTTCATCACAACTACAGACAATAAAGTCATGGGGAGTGAGAAACGGAGTCATGACTGAGGAGACATCAGTAAGAGCAGGAAGAAGGTCCTAAACATCCAGGCCAGAAAGGCCTATGTGGTTGTATTTCTTCAGACATTTAGCTCTGGGTTTCCTGGTAATCAAAGCAAGTAGAAAGGCCTATTAGGTCTTTCTGTTATTTTTTTCTTAGTTTTTCTTCATAGTTCTTTTTGGAAAGGAGAAAGTATCTCAGATATGTAGACAATGATCTTCACTTAATCATATAGCAAGTACAGGAATGGCTGTCCTGTCTTGTGTTGTCTTTAGATTCTCTGAGGATCCACCTCCAACAAGATGACAGCTGCCTAGGCTATTAAGTCTTATCCACTTGAAGGTCTGGGCCCATCCAAAGAAAAGAGTCCACTCAGTTTTTCCTTGGGAGCAGTCCGCATTCACTGTCAGTCCTCTGCGTGCCCCTCTTTGGCCCCAATGCAATTGTTCCTCTATTGTTTAATTTTTGGTGTCTTGTTTTTAGCTACTATGATTATTAATTATCAAAGCAGCCAGAAGAGTCCCAGTGTCAACTGAGTTTTGGAATTGCTCAGTTTTAAGATCTTCTTTTCTAAATTGTTGGTCTTTTCAGAGCTTTTCTGTGCTAATACATGCCTCTCTAAGAGAGAAATATAATGTTAAGTATTTCTCTACTTGAGCATGGAATCCTTTCTCATGCATCAAACACCTGCTGGGAAATGCTGCTGAAACTTATTCTTTGATAATATCTCGAAGTTAATCCTCACAGGGTACTGGTGTTTTAATACAGGATTAATGATGGTCAACAAATCTTTGAAATTCAAAGCGACGAATTTTCAGTAAAACACACTGGGTGACCTGGAAAGTAGTTGAAATATATTTGGGAAGGTGGATTTTCCTAGAATCCTCGTGTAAGATCACCCCCTACAACTTTGGCCATGGTCTGAAAGTGCTTCTTTTCCTATGAAATTAAGATTGTATTCTGCAACCTAATCTTTGAATTCCACCTGAAAAAATAACCAATGAAAATACTGGTCAGATCACTTGAAACATAACTGGTTTTTAAACTAACACTTACAAAAAATAGTGCATAATAATCTTTGAGAAGAATTATACTGAATATTTAAGATCATAGCTTAAAAAAGTACCCAGTACTGTCAATAGGACACACAATCATTAGGATAAATATTTGTGATAGTTGTTCAGAAGACATTTCAAACAATATGGTTAATTAATGATATCAAGCACCTCCTATATGGAGAATTTTAATTCTTTAAAATTGTAATTTACTAAAGATCTTGAGACTAAATAGAATGAAAACAAATTTCACATTTTCCATCTTAGAAATAAATATTTGTAACCATCTGGAGTCTATTTTCTGGATTGAGTACACGATCTCACAAATTTATCTTGGAAATTTCACTTTTAACTTCTGATAGTTGGACAATACTATAGTTTTTCTCCCTGTGACACTGATAAAACTATTAAATATTTTCTCTTTAATAGAATTTCAACATACTGAAATTGCTATCCTCTAAGCTATAGTACTACTCACCAGAGAATGGAATTCTGTCTCAAGGTTAGGTTTCTCTATTATGCTTCAGTGATGCTGATCTGAACACTCACTCTCCCACTCTTCAGTGACTTTGACTTACTGTTCTATTTACCTACAGGGCACTCTCCCCAATGCTTGGTTAACCCCTGTTCATCATTCAAAACCCCATATAATTTCCTCTTCTACGAAGCCTCTTCTTATCCTTCTCCTAGCTTCCAAATGTGTTTTATCACTATCGTTTGTATTAACTTTGCGCTTATGCCTATTTGTATTATTCCATTTATCACACTATGTTCTAGAGTTTTCTCCTATACAGAGTATGAGTTCAAGGAACATATGAACTACAGCTTACTCATTTCTGCATTTTGGGGTTAAAGTTTACATTACCTTACAAATTTGCACAAAACATGCTGCCCCTTTTATTTGCTGTAATTGATTTTACCTAGTTCCCCAGTTTTGCTGCTAAGGGGAGCATGAGTGTGGTAGAAAATATCTAAGTTGCCTGCTAGAGGTAACCCAGCCTCTTCTGGTTTAGCCAAAGTTTCTTTATGGTTCGTTGTCTTTGTGATTATTCTTTAGAGGACTGATAGAATAGTCTTATCAGTTCAAAGTGTAAACTCCCTGTCAATACTCTTTCTCTCCACCTTTCATGAGGTCTCCTCTTTGCCCTCTTTTCTCCAAGAAGGGACATTTATTCTGAAAGAAGATTGAATTGTTTAATGCAGCATGGAGGCTATATGTGGATATATATTGGACTACCTTTTCTACTGTAGTTGGTCTGTGCTGAGAGTGACTAGCCTGTTCAGTGCCTGGTTTTCTTCAGCTGTTGCCCACTGAAGGAATACACAGGTAAGCCTATGCAGCTTCTTGGGTTTCCTGCTGGGACCTGCTCTTGAAGTCTGTAGTCCCTTCCATTTGTGTGGGCACAAAAATTCTCGACCATTATGTAGGTTGGTTATGGGGATGGCAGTGCGGCATGGAGAATATAGCCAATCATTCTATAACATCTTTATATTTTGACAGTAGTTGTACTAGTGGGGGTGAGGATTTAATGACATGTTGAACCACTGTGGTATATACTTGAAACTAATACAAGATTGTATGTATATATATGAATAATATATATAGTGGGTAAAATTGCAGTATTTCCAGAATCTCTTGCCCTGGAATTTTCCCCTGGCATTACATCTGGCAGTAGTTGGCAGGACCTCTGAACCCAAATCTGTCTACATGGGTGCATCTTTAGGGTGGGCTGCCTCTAGGAATGGTGGGGAGGTCCCAGTGGCTGCAGCAGCAGAGGGTGCAGCTTCACTCAGGAGCCCCCCATCTGTGGGGCTTCCAACTGGGGGCCCTTAGTGGGCAATTGGTCTAGGGTAAACCCCCACTAGGGGGTGGGGCCTTCCCCAGAACTGGGGAAGGGTAAAGACACTGGAAGCTGCAGAATTAGTGCCCTCCATGATATAGAAGACTACTTAGAGGCCCTGAGTGGTCATGAAGCAGCTGGGATTGTAGGATCTCTTTTCATCGAGGTAGTGGAAAGTGTTATCGAGGAGAGAGAGAGGGTTACCGAGGAGAGAGAGAGGGTTACCGAGGAGAGAGAGAGACTTTGGCGTGGGAGAGACACACTTCGGCCTTGCTTTGAGGAGCCTGGTGATTCAGCCCCGGAGATGGGGGACAGTACTCAGGCTCTGCCTGGGCCCTCACCCCATAGGATGACAATTGGGCATCATGGTTCGACTGAGGGGGTATCAAGATCCCCATATTTGGAGACAGGGTGGGGACTGGAGGACACATATAGAATTAGCAATTCATTGGTCCCCCCTGAATGCACAGCATGTTCTGGTGCTGGTGGATACAGGAGCTGAATGTTATCTGATTTATGGCAACTGTGAGCATTTTTTCCAGGACCCCTGCTGTGATATTTGGCTGTGGAGATAAGGCAATTAGAGTGAAGAAAGCCTAAATTCCATTGAGGCTAAGGTGTTTACCCCCAAAGGAGTATACTGTGTACATTTCTCCCATCCCTGAATATATTTTGGGGGTAGATATCCTGCAGGGTCTGTGGTTACAGACCAGTGCAAGTGAGTGCAGACTGAGGGTATGTGTGGTAAAGGCAGTTCTGAGGCTACATTCTAAACACCCATCTGTAGCACTGCCTGTATCTCAGTGAGTGAAAATGCTAAGCAGTATAAATTGCCTGGGGGCAAAAGGAAATTGGAGAAACTCTACAGGAGTTGGAGAAGGTGCGCATCATAAAGCCTGTTCATAGTCTTTTTAATTCCCCAGTGTGGCCAGTGAGAAAGCCAGATGGCTCTTGGCATGACTGAATTACAGGGAATTGAATAAAGTCACATCACTTTTGCATGCTGCTGTCCCCTCTATAGCAGCCCTTATGGACACACTCAGTCATTAACTAGTGATGTATCATCATGTGGTGGACCTTGCTAATGCTTTCCTCCTATTGACATAGCACAGGAAAGTCAGGAACAGTTTGCCTTCATGTGGGAAGGCTGGCAGTGGACATTCACTGTCATTCCACAGGGATACCTCCACAGTCCCACCATTTGTTATGGGCTTGTAGCCCAGGACTTGGCTACATGGAAGAAACTGCAAACAGTGCAGCTGTATCACTACATTGATGATATTATGCTCACGTCTGATTCTCTTGCAGATTTAGAAGGTGCAGCACCTAGACTGCTGCAGCACCTACAGGAGAAAGGATGGGCTGTGAACAGCACCAAGAGTCAGGGACTTGGTTTGTCAGTAAATTTCTTGGGGGTTGTCTGGTCAGGTAAAACCAAAGTTATCCCAGAAGCAGTCATAGACAGGGTCCAGACTCTCCCTACCCCTACCACTGTGGCAGTACTTTGAGAGTTTTTGGGTCTTTTGAGCTACTGGAGAGTGTTTCATGCACTTTGCCCCAATTCTGAAGCCCTATACCAGTTGATATGAAAGGGCATCAGGTGGGACTGGGATGAAACATATGTAGCTGCTTTTACTGCTGCTAAGTGAACAGTTAAGGCCATACTCATCAAGGTCCTGTGAGCTAGATGTTCTTGTAACCGAAGATGGATATGGATGGGGCCTTTGGCAGTGGCTTGAATGGACCCACCCACCTACTGGATTCTGGTCATAACTATGCAAAGGAGCAGAGGTCTGGTACACCTTTATAGAGAAGCAACTGGCTGCTGTGTAGCACACCTTGCTGGCTACGGACCCCATCACAGGAACAGCTCTGACCAAGGTTATAACCAACTATTCCATTGCAGGGTGGGTGTGAGAGATGGGGCCCAAAGGCCACAGAGTGGCATGGCACAGATGCCTACACTGGCCAAATGGGGAGTATACTTACAGCAGCATAGATACCTCTCCCATAGCTCCTTAATTGGAGAACTCCAATGCTCGCTGGGGCCAGTGACCTATACCAATGGAAAGCAGGAGGAACTTGCTTTTGAGCCATTGGTAGCTGAGAGTCCTTATCAGGAGGGATTAGTCCCTATACCTGAAGATGCTTGCTATATAGACGGCTCCAGTTGTGGGCAGCCCCTGAGGTGGAGGGCTGTGGCTTTCCATCCTAAGACTGAGACAATATGGATGGAAGATGGAGAGGGGAGAGCAGTCAATGGGCTGAGTTGTGGGCTGTGTGGCTTGTGATCACCCAGGAACCCTCCCCTATAGTTGTCGGCACTGACAGCTGGGCTGTCTATTGGGGCTCGACCCTGTGGCTACCAACCTGGTACCATGCCAACTGGATGGTTGGTCACTGACCCCTTTGGGGACAAGAGTTGTGGCAAGACCTATGGGCCTCTGGTCAGACTAAGTCTGTTACCATCTATCATGTGACTGGGCATTTGCCTTTGGCATCCCCAGGGAATGATGCAGCAGACACATTGGCCCAGGTGCGCTGGTTAGCAGGAAAGCCTGCCTCTGATGTCGCCCAGTGGTTACATCAGTACTTCTTGCACAAAGGGCAAAAGACAATGTGGGCTGTAACCTTTTGGTGGGGCTTGCCGTTGACCTTTGAAGAAGTCAGTAGATCCTGAAAGGAGTGCCTGTGTGCGCTAAAAGGGACTTACACAGAGTCCTGCAGCAACGTGGGACAATAGTAAAGGATCCTATACCCCTTGTCAGGTGGCAGATAAGACTATTTTGGGCCTCTGCTCTTTTCAAAAGGACATTGGTGTGCCATGACTTATGTGGACACAACTACTGGCCTGTTGGTTGTTTTATCTGAAAGTCATGCAGATCAGCAAATCACCAAAAGGGGCCTGTTGCTGGTTGCAGGTGATTGAGTGCGATCAAAGCACCCACCTTACTGGAAATGTCTCTCTCCCTCATTCTCAGGCCCTTATGTCACTTAATTTTGGACATTTCAGAATTTTTCCCTATCAAGTCTTTATTGTATGAATGTTATACACATAACTTATGAAAGTATGAAATGTTTCTTTCGTCTTGAGAAGACAGCTGAGATATTTCAGCTGAGAAATCTGAGAAAGCAGAAACTTCAAATTGCCAAAGAAAATACTCCTCTGAAATATCTGGCATTTGCATTTGCCACTAATCTAATTTTATATGCATTTCAGGGAGTAATTTTGTCTCTTATTATTTGCTAGATTGCCCATAGAAATACTGAAAACCATAACATGCTAATGTTGCCAACTTGATATTGATCATGATTGAGTTAAATATTTCTGAGCTGTAATTTCTAGGTTGAAATTTGTCACTATTTCAGGGACAGTAAACAAGCCATTCCTGCTATTTTCTAGGAGAGGATGTCTTTTCAACTCTGTTCTCATTAGGTAGCTTTTCTTCCTTTTCAAATGTGAGGAAAATAAAACCATTTCCATCACCTCAACTTAGGGTAGACCTAAAGTGGAGGCTCCCTATGGGACACAGAGGGCTCAGAACAGAGACAAGCGGCAGATAGTATTTTTTAAATAAAATGGAGAACAGTGAAAACATCCACTTTAGCAGCATAACTATTAAGAGCAGATTAAATGGAGCATCGAGCAAGCCCATGAGCAGATAGTAAGAATAGCGATTCTGCTAGAAGGAAGTAACCTCTGGTGTATGTCTGTAAAACCACAAACAGTATGTGGCTTTTGACAGAAGGGATACTGAAATTAGATAAGCAGGAGACAAGAGAAACTGGGCCTCAACTGAGCCCCAATAATGATAATTCCTTTAATCATCCTTGACTAAGTATCTTCACCAAAGACATATTAAAGAAAATATTGGGACTTAATATTAGAATTTCTCTGGATGCCATTTATTGTTTGTGTGCAGTATATAATTATTATTATATTTGTGTTATTAGTAAACTGTATAATAAAATAAAAGTCATTTTTATTTTATTTTATAATGCAGGTTGCCTAAATGAATCATTTTATTGTCACAAAGTTCTTGAGTTAAAGTGTACATCACATGGTGTCATGTCTGGGAAGATACTACCTGAGAATGGCGGTCTGTCTAGTCTGGAAATCAGTCCTTTATCCAGAATGCTGCCTCTGCCATGCTCATTTCAGGCAGAGGGTATTAGACCCTCTCCATTTTTTCTAGAGATCACCAAGTGTTCATAAAAAGGTTTGAGGGGAAAAAAAGTGAATGTGGCTAAAAAGAATGACTTTAGGAATTTAATCAAGTGACTGTGCTAAATCACTAAGTCTGACTAGTCCTTGTTTATGAGAGTATGCTGGAGGAGAGCCCATACATTTCCTGTTCCAACTGAGAGACGTGTATTCTGAGACATCTCTCTCACCCAGATCCAGAAATGGAAGCAAATCTAGTAACAAATATTTATTCTTCCCTTTTTATTGACCCAACACTGGGCTCAGTGTAAGGTAAACAAAATAGAGACCTGGTATGTTTCTGAACCATGAATGATTATTCTAATTACATAAAAACACAAAAGAATGAATTGTGACAGATAAATCATTTCATATTAGCTGGTGAGGCAATAAGATCCCAGTAGAAAGAAATGAGTGTGCTCTTGAGCAAAAAGGTTTAATAAGCAGATGTAATTGGAGATCCTCCTGGAAGGAGAAAGGTAGGGAAGAGGAAGGGGATAGACAAAAGCGGGGAGCAAGTCTACCACACGGACAAACCCATCCCAGGTTTGTGCATCATTCCTGAGCTTCAGCCTAACTTTTGCAGGCAACATTGCCCCTGTACTTTTATTGTTAATGACATGGTGCTCACATTTGGAATAATATCTGTGACTGTTTTCTTAAAACTCAGTTTCTGATATTAAGTTCTCTTAAGTTTTAGCTCCACTGTACCATCTTGGCTAATTTGTCCTCCATGGGGGAGAAGAGTTTGAGAAAGAGACACAGTTTTGATCTCAAGGTTAACATGTACAATTTTCTGTGCTTTCTTTTCTCAGGAGGGATTATTCCTTCTCTCCATTTTTCAATTAAATGTCCTTGTAAAATAAGATACTAATATGCCAAAGATACTAGTGCCCCCCACAAACCTATTTTGTCTTCTTGACCCTAAGCCCCCGGTGGACCCCATTTTCTGGGCTCCCTTGCAAGTGGGTGTAGCCATGTATGTTCCAGGCAATGGCAAGTGAGCAGGAAGGTTGGGACCATTTGCATACTGGCACATGGGGACTTCCCATGTGCAATTCTTTTATTCACTGGACGATTGAAGAGGAACCAATGCAGGATGGGGCTTCTGGTGGGAAGGACCCTGGTTCCTGAATTGTGAGCATAGGGCAGAGCCTCCCCTTCCACTATCTCTACTCATTTTGAACTGTGATATGCTGTGAATGAGAAAGAACCCTGATGACTTGATTTTGCAAAGCAATATCACTCTCAGCTTAAAGCAGATGAATACATTTCTTCCAATGGAGCTTAGCTATTTCTGCTTAACTTTTTAAAAAGTTTTTCTTTGAAAATAATTTTAAGACAATGAAATTATGTTTTTGTGAGAACAGCATCAGAGAACACCTGTACACTCCTCACTGCAGTTAATATTTTGTTCCATTTGCTTCATCTCTTGCTCTTTCTTCATGTATATACATATCACTCATATTTGGTTTCTGAACCCAATCGCCTCCTGTGAATAAGGACACTCTCCCCAGTTACCAAACAAACAAAAGTTTTCGCCTTTATCCAATCTGCCACCTGTATTCCAGTCTGTGAATTGACACCACACTCTCCTTTATAGAGTGTGCTTTTTCTCTGTAGTGCAACCTCCAGTTTAGGATGATGTACTGATTTTAATTCCAATGTCTACTTAGTGTCCTTTATATTTTTGACTTTGCCCTTGACTTTTATGTCATTGATGTTTTTGTTTAATTTTTTTTTAGTAAGGTATCAGTGATATATAATCTTAAGACGGTTTCACATAAACAACACTATGGTTTCAACATTGACCCATATTATCAAGTCCTCACCCCCTCTATTGCTGTCACTGTCTATCAGCGTGGTAAGATGCTATAGAGTCATACTTGTCTGCTCTGTACTGTACTGTCTTCCCTGTGACCTACCTATATTGTGACTGCAAATTGTAGTGCCACTTAATCCCCTTCACCTTCCCCATTTACCATCCCCAACCCCTCCTCTTTGGTAACCACTAGTCCCTTCTTGGAGTCTGTGAGTCTGCTGCTATTTTGTTCCTTCAGTTTTGCTTTGTTTTTATACTCCACAAATGAGTAAAGTCATTTGGTATTTGTCTTTCTCCACCTTACTTGTTTCACTGGACATAATACCCTCTAGCTCCATTCATGCTGTTGCAAATGGTAGGATTTATTTTCTTTTTATGACTGAATAATATTCCATTGTATATATGTGCCACATCTTCTTTATTCATTCATCTATTGATGGACACTTAGGTTGCTTCCATATCTTGGCTATTGTAAATAGTGCAGGGATAAACATAGGGGTGTGTTTGTCATTTTGAATCAGGGATTTTATTCTCTTAGGGTAAGTTCCTAGGACTGGAATTCATGGGTCAAATGGTATTTCTATTTTTGAGGGACCTCCATATTGCTTTTCACAACAGTTGAATCAATTTACATTCCCAAGAACAGTGTAAGAGGGTTCCCATTTCTCCACATCCTCACCAGCATTTGTTGTTTCTTGTCTTTTGGATGTTGGCCATCCTAACTGGTGTGAGGTGATATCTCATTGTGATTTTAATTTGCATTTCTCTGATAATTAGTGATGTGGAGCATCTTTTTATGTGTCTGTTGGCCATCTGTTATTTCTTCTTGGAGAACTGTATGATATTGACATTTTTAAAGAACACACTCATTTTGTGTTTCTCATTTTTGGTTTGTCTTATTTTTCTTCCTCATTAAAATCAGGTTGTATATTCTTCTGGGTAATCTAATTATTGAAGTCCCACAAGCAAAGCAATTTGAACTGAAACTTTGCATAGCACATTGAATAGGAGTTAGAGAGTGAGGCATCACTGGGTAATTGTTTAGTTGCTGGTTTACAAGGTACATGCAGTTTCTAAAGCCAACAACAGTGTAGTTTCTCACAACATACCCAATATACCAACACTTTTTGGAGAGGAGAAATTATTTGTAAAATTAGGAAATTGGTGGTTGCTGATGGTAAATCATAGCTTCCTTTTTAGCATTTCAGGACCTCCTGCTAGTCAGTGCTTTCAGAATACCTCAGACTCTTTTCTGTCTGGAGAAATGTGTGTTACAACCTTACAGACACGTTAACATCTAAGTAGGTATAGTAACTTACCAAGGATATACATGTTTTAGAGGATCATACCTGGGAAGAGCAATCTATGACTCAAAACATGGTTTTCCAAGGATACACTTCTGGGACATTGTATCAGGACATGGGAAATTTTTTGGAGCAGTGAGAGTGTTCATTTTATGTGTCAACTTGGCCAGGCTATAGTATCCAGTTATTTAATTAAACTCTAATCTAGGTGTTGCTATGAAGGCATTTTATAGATATGATATTATATGTCATATATACATATAACTTATATATCATATATATATAACATATATATATCATAATATAGATATTAACATCAATGATCAGTTGACTTTAAATAGAGAGCATTAACCTTCATAATGTAGGTGGTCCTCACCCATTAGTTGAAGGTCTAAAGAGCAAAAGCTGAGGTTTCCTGGAGAAGAAGAAATTCTGCCTCAAGATTCAACACCAACTCCTGCCTGAATTTCCAGGCTGTCTTGTTCTACAAGGCTTAGACTTGTCAGTCTCCATAATTGCATGAACTAATGCCTTACAATAAAGCTCTTTACACACACACACACACACACACACACACACACACACACACACCTACATACATTCTGTTGGTTCTGTTTCTCTGTAGAACCTTGACATAGGTAGGCAGTCATTTTTGTATTCCTCTAGTTATGCCTCAGATGTGATAATTGTTAGCACAATGTTTTGAACATGAGAAGTGTTCAAATAATATAAATTAAATGGATTAATGAGTGACCAGCTGGAGATTCAACTACTGTGAAGGTTGTTATTGAGACTTTGAAGTAAATAATGGAATTTTAGCTTTATGATGATATTTCTCATCATGATGTGATAGTGATATAGTACTGAAATTCCATAAAAATGAATAATAACATTCATACATTCATGCTATTTTTAGTCTCAAGAAATAAAATCTCCTAGTTTTTTCCACATAAATTGAATAATGTTGTTCTCTAGGACTCTAATGGTTTCCATATTATCAGCAAGTAATGATACAGGTTTGCTCTTAATTTCTGTATTGAATGAATATATTTCACATATAAAAATTTTTGGTGCCCCCTGGTGGACATAGTTGAATAAACAAAAACATGTAAATAAACAGTGGTCCTCCCTTACCAGCAGCTTCACTTTCTGCAGATTCGGTTCCCCATGGTTAGCCACAGTTCCGAAGCAGATGATCCTTCTGACAAATCATCAGAATGTCAGTAGTAGCCTAAAGCTATGTCACAGTGCCTCCGTCTTTCACCTCACTTCATCCCATCCCATGTAGGCATTTTACTATCTTACATCATTACTAGAACATGAGTGAGTACAACATAATAAATTTTGAGAGAAAGAGAGACTACATTAACATAACTTTATTAGAATTTAATGCTATCAGTGTTCTTTTATTACTATTGTTGTTGATCTCTTACTATGCCTAATTTATAAATTAAGCTTTACCACAGATGTGCATGTGTATAGGAGAGACCAGTGTATATGTAGGGTTTGGTACTATCTGTGGTTTCAGGCATCCATAGGGGATCTTGGAAAGTTTTCCCTTGTATAAGGGGGAACTACTGTACATCAAGTAGTCTGTTATTTGAGTATGTCTTAAAGTTCCTTTCTAAATTTGGAAATATGAATGTATTTTTTCCAATAAGAAGGGAGATTAGCATCTCAGATTTATTTATATGTCCTTTTTATAATACATCAAGTACCTAAAATATCTCACCAGTAATAGAGCTTAACAAAAAGTGACATTTATTCCATGAGAAAATTCTTTGGAAGTTATCATTTGGGAATCCAGTGGTCATCTTCCCTGTTGTGGCCTAGATTAACTGAGGAAGGCCCACATCTGGATGTGCTTCTTTGGCCTGAAATGGTCTGTGTGGTGGGGAGAGGGGCCGAGGGTGGTAAAGTACAGACCTTAAGGATTTCTAGAATGTGGTCAAGGGGAGGGTACTGAAAAGAAAGTGGGGCAGAGCTCAGCTTTGTATTTGGAGAGAAACAGGAGATCTGGAAATAAGGTACAGAGTGGTTTGGAGGAACAAGAGTGACAGCACAGAAATGGTTGGTGGTAGTGAAGAACACTTGTAAGGGCTGTGGTGCATTGTAGTGGGCTCGCACCCACTTGCAATGCCTGCTGTTTAAATGGTTATGAATTGTGTGATCCAGTTGTTAAAACACAGACATTATTAAAAATTATACTGTATAAACATAATTTGTTTTTATAAATAGATAAAATACACTTAAAACTGAGTGCTTCTGAACTCCTTTACTACATTTTACTATTATATATTTAATAAGATCACCTATTGAGATTTACATGTTCTATATTTATGTGGTGGAAATATTATATAATGATGTACCACTGATGCTCTTACCAGTTCTTCACTGAAATCAGTAGTTTGTTGCTGGTCATGGTGGGAATATTTGGAAGTGGGAAAATGCTACAAATCAAGGCTAACTACCTCCTCTGCCTTCCATCCACAAGAGCTGACTGAAGCATTTGCCAGAACACCACTGGATAAGGAGGTCTCTTTGGAATGGAAGCAGGAGTTTTCCTTTTTTAATTTTAATTTTATGCTTAATTTTATATTTTACTCCACCATCTGTACTGGCTTGGTGCTCAAGTTCATTTATTCATTCAACCAACAATTTTTTTTAATTGAAGAATAATTGAGATATAACATTATATTAGTTTCAGGTGTACGTCATCATGATTTGACATTTGTATTACTGGGAAATGATTAACACAATAAATCTAGTTACCATCTGTCCCCATACAAAGTTACAAAAAAAATTTTTTTCTTGTGATAAGAACTTTTAAGGTTTACTTTCTTAGCAATATTCAAATTTCCAATACAATATTATTGGCTGTAGTTGCCATGCTGTACTTTACATCCCCATCACTTATTTAATAACTAGAAGTGTGTACCTCTTGATCCCCTTCACCCACTTCACCCACCTTCTACCTCTCTTCCCTCTAGCAACCACCAGTCTGTTCTCTGTTTTTTATATTCCACATGTAAGTGAAATTATATGGATGTTATCTTTTTATTTATTTATTTATTTATTTATTTATTTATTTATTTATTTATTTATTTATTTATATTTCTCTCTGTCTTTTTTTTCACTCAGTATAATACCCTCAAAGTCACTGTAAGTCTGGGGAGAGGAAATCCCAGGGCAAAATACTTCTAAAAACTGAAATCAGTCAAAGGAAGAAATAAAATTTAAAATCTGTTTATTGCTCACAAACTGCAGTCCCAGGCAGTTTTTCTTTCCTGCTCCAGCAGAAGCAAAACCAGCCCTCCCCCTCACCTCTCAGGTACAGATAAGCCCTCCTTGCCCAGGTAATTACCCATTGATATGGAGATGAACTTCTCTCCACCCCGAGGAATGATGCAAATGCACTAAAGCCATACTTCTTTCCACCTGGGAATGCCTATTGATATGCAGATATACTAAAGCCAGGCAAGATATTCTGGAAATGTTACAGTTTTACCCACAGTCATCCATGTTGCTGCAATTGACAAGATTTAATTATTTTTTATGGATGAATAATATTCCATTTTAGTATACACCACATTTTCTTTATCTGTTCATCCATCAATGGACACTTATGCTGTTTCCATATTTGGATGTAGTACATAATGCTGCAATAAACATAGGGGTTCATATAACTTTTTGAATTAGTGTTTTCATTTTCTTCAGATAAATGCCCAGAAATAGAATTTCTGGATCATATGGTAGTTCTATTTTTAATGTTTTAAGGAACCACCATATTGTTTTCCATAGTGGTTGCACCAATAGTGTGTGATGGTTCCCTTTCCTCCACATGCTCACCAACACTTGTTATTTCAATCAACAATAATTTTTGATTCTGTATTTACTGGGAGACAGTTTCCCATTGGTCTTTTATGTTTCTGCATGTCTTACAAGAGAGGTACTGACTGCTGTGCCAGAATGTCCTTTCAGGGATGTTCATATATGAACGGCCTTGGCAGATAAAGATCATGTCTCCCTCTGGAGCAAAGGGCAGGCATGCCTACTCCTCATTATAAATTTTTTTGGATTCCCTAAAATTAGGAATTTTTTCTTGTATTACAACCCAGTGGGTATGCAGGTATCCTGGTCCTTTTAGTGTCACACTGTTGGACTTGAGTGTCAGGGAACTGGTGCAAAAATGCCAATACTCTGGCTACCTCTATTGCTGTGATTAACAAATGTCCTTCATCTCTTACCCAGAGTCCCATGTCTTCTACCAGCATCAATAAAACTGTGGCAGACTAACTTACTATCTTGTGAGTAGGGTAAAATCTCTGACCCTTCCCTGTTCTTGACAGACTGTGTATCAGACACCAGGCTAGGTGCTGGGACAAAGAGGAAGACAGGGCAGATAAGTGCCTTCCCCTGTGAAGCTCAAAATATCTTGTGGGATTATAAACAAAAAACATTAAAGCTAAACAAGAAACATTAAACAATTATATTGACATAAGGATTAAGAAAGAATTGAACAGTGGTATGGTAGAATAGTGAGCTAGTCTGGGGGGAAATATGCCTTCACACAGATTGTAAAGCATTGTCCTTTGTGGGCTGGTTGAGTGAGGAGAATGGGGTTAGGACTGGAAGACGAAGAGGAGGATTATGTAAAATAGTAGGGGACAATGATGTAATGAAATAGCATTTGTTGATTAATTAATGGAGGTGATTTTTTTTAAATTAGGTTTTTTTGTTTTTTTCATTACTAAGGTAAATAAGTGGGAAGGGGGTGTCATCAGACGGTAGTATTAATGGCAGAGGATTCCTGCCCTTTTCCTGGATTGGTATCAGTGAAGTTCCAAATAGTGTGTAAAGATTTGGGATTTGAGGAAGTCCCTGGAAATAATGCCTGGGGACTAGATGAGGGTCATGTTAGCACAGCAGGTGGAGGAAGCAAAGAGGGTGGCTCTGGTGAGGGAATGGAAAACTACATTGGTACCTACTCCATATGGCATCCCCAGATGAAAGCCTATGAGTCAAGGACAAGTTATCTGGAGTTTTAAAATTGTCTGCCAACCATTATTTTGGAAAATTAGGTAGAAAAATCCATGGAGTATGAAGACACTAACTGTTGAGAGTTAGAGTGAGATTAGCCAGTCTCGAGGGCTGAGAGGAAGGTTTCTGGGGCCTAGTTCCTGACACTTAATTGATTGGCCTGTGACCTTTCTACTGTCTTTATAATATGTGGCACTTTTCATGAGAGGTTCCTTTCACAACCTTCCTGGAGGCCTGAGACCTGAAAGCAAAGACAAGCATAGAATATAAAAGTTCCCTTGTGAAAAAAAAAGGTTCCTTTGTGTCTTCCACAAATGTGTGTTTGAGTATTTCTGAGGATTTTTAAAAATTAGGTTAGAATTTCCACTTAAAGCAATTTAAAATTATATTTTTCCACTCATTTTTATTGGCATAAGTGGATTACATGATGTGTGTTCTAGATGGAATCTATGAATTGCTTGTAATTGCTTATTCTTTTAGCACCAGCCATTAGATAACTTAAAAGTATGCATAAAGCATCTGTCCCTGGATAATAAATACCGTGCTGGCTTCTGGGGAATTTTCAAGTAAAATGCCAACAAAATAAATCTAGGTAATATCCAAATAGTTTTGCTGTGCAATATTTTTAAAATGAATATATGGCTGTAATAATGTACCTTACATTTACCAAGTATTCAACATATGTTATCATAGTTCTCTAAGAATCCCCCAAAGTAGTTATTGTTGTTCTTCCCTTTTCCACAGATGAAGAAGTAGGCTCAGAGGTGGAATGATTTGCTTTAGGCAACGTGATTAGTAAGAGGCTGACTCAGGAATCTGATAGGAGCCTTTTGAACATCTAAACTTTACTCTCTGCTCTAAGGCTTTAAGAAGTTTTCATAGATTTCCTTTTCATTGTTTCCCTTCTATTCTATGGGAATATCCCTGTCCCATGTCCTGATTGTTGGGGTCACCCCCTGTTCTTGCTGGTCCAAATTCCTCTATTCGTAAGTCTGAATTGAGATCCCAGCATCAGTCCTAGTCTTGTGGAAAAGCAAGATTGTGGCCTGTCTTGAGTGGAGTAGTGGTTTCACATACCCTAACGTTTTGGAAAATTCATCCAAGAGAGCATATCCTTTTGTTCAAGATTGGGCTATCATGAACACTGATTCCAGCTCAATTTAAACAAGCTATTGGTGAGAAGAATAATACATGCCCATTCCTACTTAGAAAAGAAAAATTAGGGCTTAGTGTGTATCGGTGTTAGGAAAAAGAATCAAAGATACTGTCTCTAAAATAATCATACTCAGGAATATTAGAAGCTCTTAACTTGCTAGAAACCTGAAAAAAAAGATTATGCTTCAGACTGAAAATATGATGTATGAAAAGAAAAATTCTTGATATATTAACTGACAAAATAAGTTAGGCAGGGGAATTTTTGAAAATAGAAAAATAAATAATAAAAAGGATGTGAAACTATTGGTGTAGATGCCGATCAAGTGACCCTTACTGTAAATACCACCCAGATCAAGAAATAGAGCATTGCTAGTATCTGAAAGCCTTTTCCTGAACATGAAGCTCTTTCTTGCTCCACAGAAAAGGTGATTGTGGGTAAAATTGCAATATTTCCATAATCTCTTTCCTGGCTTTAGTGCATCTCCATATCAGTAGGTGTTTCCAAGGGCTGGAGAGAAGTAGTCCATCCCCATATTAGTAGGTAAGTACAGGAAAGAGGGCATATCTGGATCAGAGAGGTTGGATGGGCCCCTTTTTCTACAGCTGGGTAATGAGAGACTAGGAAGAACAGAAGTGGATGACTACTTGTAAGCAATAAATGATTTCTCCCACTTTATTTCTTTCTTTAACTGATTTTGGTTTCAAAGGTATTTTGCCCTGGGATTTTCTCCTTGGAGTTACAGTGATTTTTAGGATAAATCATTATTTTTAAGGTTTTGACACCTAAGTTTATATATTCTATACATATGTGTATATAGTATGTGTCTATATATATGGTCTATATGTGGTTATACATATAGTTTATATATTTACATATACATGGTTTATAATAAACTATGTTTTATGTGTATGTGTATATGTACACACAATGGTGTATATATACATATGTGTGTACATATATACATGTATGTGTATATATATGTGTGTATGTATATATGTATATACACGCACAGTATATATAGCTGACCTTTTAACAATGTGAAGGTTAGGGGTACAAAACCCCCTCCAGTTGAAAATCTGTGAATAACTTTTGACTTCCCCCAATATTAAGTGCTAATAGCTTACTGTTGACTGGAAGCCTCACTGATAACATAAACAGTTGATTCACACATAGTCTATGTATGTATTATATCTTGTATTCTTACAATCAAGTAAGCTAGAGAAAAAATGTTTTTTTAAATTGTCACAAATCTCCAAAAAATTTTCCAGTTTATTTATTGAAAAAAATTTGCCTGTGCAATTCAAACCCATGTTATTCAGGAGTCAACTATACACACACACACACACACACACGTGTGTGTGTGTGTGTGTGTGTGTGTGTGTATGTATGCATATATGTAAAATATCTTAATGAGTACTCTAATTGAAGAATATATCTGTGGGATTTGTGAACTCCTGAAAATTAGGCAGCCTTACTCATCTTTATATATCTAGTGCCTAGCGCAGACCTTAACACAAAATGAACATATAATAGCATGCAGTAAATCTGTATTAAGAAAATAAATTATAAATTGTTAAATAAGAGATCATTATTTCGTCTTTCTTTTGGAGATTATTTTGATTATGTGGTGGAAAACACATATATTGAAATGTAAACTGATACTTTTTTCCATTAGGATCTCCTAAACCTTTTCCTCCATTTGAATAGTTAGACATTTTGTCTTCATTGCCTAAGGGAGGGGACAATACAGTACAAAAGAGGTAAATCCTTAGCTAATCTCTTCCTATTTCCAGGAGTCAATAAAAGATAGTGAGTTTGGAAGATTAGATAAAAGGTTGTTTTCTGCTCCTGGTTCTCTGAGCCAGATAAGAAAGAAGTAAGAAAAGTAAGAAGCGGGTAGGTGTGAAGCCTCCACTTGCCTTTTTTACGTTCCTTGTCTGCAATCCTAGGAGGATGACAGACACCTTGGATAGGCTTGGGGGCTCTGATATTGAGGGTGCCTGTGCTGTAGTTGCTAGACCTGCCTTGTCCCAGCTTGTGAGAGCCAACTGTTACATTTTTAGGAGTTTTGTGAGCTTGTCGGTGTCACGTTGGTAACTTGAAATCAGCAATGGTGAGAGCCTTACTCTCTGGAAATTGGCAAATGCTACAAACCAACCCCACAATTCTGCTCTGGAAAGCTGGTTGTTAAATGTTTATCAGTAACCCAGGTGGAGCCTGGGAAAGTAGATGGACTGTGGAGGACTGGCTATTCTGAAATTTTACATCAAATGTCAACTTTGTGGTGTGATGCATCTAGGCAGATGGGCCTCAGTCACTCTCCCAAGGCTCCTGCCTATTTTTTTGTACCTTGGAGAGGGGGAGAATAGTTTCTCATGTATCCAAGAGCAGGACAGAAGTGGCAAAGTATCTCAGACAATCCTAACTGACCTGAAGTCCCAGAGTGGCATGGGAGAGCACATCAGTGTTTTCTGAGCTCCTTGGAAAGGGCATGGGAGAGACTGAGTACAGGCCAAGTTTGTAGGGTCCTGAATTCGAGACCATTGATGAACCTGCCAGCAACCTGAGGGATCAGTGACCTTAAACCAGATAAGCAATGTGTATCTCAAAGAATGCTGATGTCGACAGATGACAGCCCACATCTTCAGCCCACTTCCATTCACTCTGATGCCTTGGCACAGCTATTTAAGCCCCTAGAACTTAAACCTGATCCCAGGGAAAAGGAGGATAAGGGTTGGGGCTAGGGTAAAGTATGTAAGGCACCTACTTTAGGTGTAAAATTTATTGGGGTGCTGAAACACTCAGATGGGAGGAGAGCATCTTCCTAAGTGGTAAATAAAGGGAGTAAGAAGGGGCAGTTAATCAAACGTGGTTTTGGCAGTGGATTTAATGAAGCGTGTCAGTATGTCTCATTGAAAATATGTTTGTAGTGTAGTCACCCAAATGATCCTGCCCAGCAGAGACCAAAGTAAGCAAAGAATTGAATCTCTTTGTTTTCTTTCATTCTTGGATATTCTTATATATTATTATTGTCAGTTGGACCAATTGACTCTGTAAGTGGTTAAAGGTATCGTAATTGGTTTCTCTGTGGCATACAATGTCTGTCTAAAGGTTCTTTTTATGTGATAAATACGGCACTTAATAGATTTTTGAAATCCCAACCCTCTCTCTCCCTCATCTCTGCATTTGCCTTCACTTTTTTTGCCCTTTGCTCTGTTCAAGTGGTTATGCTATTTTTGTGATCACTGCTTGGTTAGGAATCTGGAGGGTAAAGATTTGGTGAAATCAAATTGGTTTCCATCCTTCCCTATCCTTCCCTTCCTTTCTCAAAATGCTATGTCCCTGAGGGAATAAAAAAGGCAGACTTGGGGATGGGAAGAGGATAGAGCTTCTCTAGGCAAACAGCAAATTCTGGATGAATTTGTAGAATCTGTAGTTAAAGGTATTGTGCCTTGCTCCTTAGGAAGAGCACAGAGGAGATGGCAACATGTCATCTGTTTCTGTTTCCTAGTTGGACCCTGACACTTTGCTGTCCCTCTTTGATTTCTATAAGCCTATAACCTAATAAATACTTTAATTATCAGTGGTATACATATATGGGACTACCAGGAACACTTAGTATGCCTATTCTCTTAAAGTACCATATTTGGGAGGAAATAACTGCATGGTATTTCTAGAGATGTGGCCATACAGGTGTTCTGTACCCCAGCATAATATATATGTAAAATAAGTCTTAACCCTCAGGAGAGTCCCAGATGTAGTACAGATTGTATTTAAACTGAAGGATACATGCAGACAGTGTAAGAAATTTGTTATGAGGAATTGGCTTACAAGATTATGGAGGCTGGTGAGTCCAAATTTTGCAGTAAAGTCTGGTAAGCTGGAGACCCAGTAGAATTTCCTCTTGCTTAGGAAGGCTTGCCTTTTTGTTCTCTTCATAGGTTCAACTGATGGGATGAGGTCCACCCACATTATGGAGGTCAAAGTGCTTTTCTCAGAGTTCACCTATTTAAATATTAATCTCATCCAAAAACACTCTCCAAGTTGACACATAAAATTCACCGTAACAGGAGGTGCTTGGCAGAAGTGATGTGTGCCCCTTATAGGCTGGATTTCATGCATAATCTCTCCATGCTTGCTTTCTTTGCTTCTTGGCAGATAGGAGGCTGAGGATCTAGAATAGATTGTAAATTCTAGTGGGTGAAGGACCAGTAGAAGGAAGAAAGCAAGTCCCTGAAAGAGTAAATGGAACAGAGTCTTCATCCAACCTCTGTTTCTCATTGAACTGTGACAGGTATGAGAATTAAGCATATGCTGGGTTAAACTTTGGGATTTAGGGCATTGTTTATTGAACTTGAAATTCAGGAGTTCTTTGAAGAGTATTGTTGACTGAGGATTAGGACATTCTAGGGGTAGGGATTATTAAAAGAATAGTTGGGAGCTTAGTACACTAAGAAGTCTGGAGTAAAGAGTAAATTAGTTTGGGCAACCAGACTGAAGAAAGGGGGCGGTGTGTACCTGGGTGGGGTGGGAGAAAAAGGAAAGGAAAGCCCTGAGAGCAGTTTCACCCATTCTGCAGAGGCACAGCTTCAGTAAGGCGACCTCTAGTGGTTACTCGGTGCCATAGTTCACCTCATGTATCCAGAGCCAGAAAATCTGAAGTTGATTCCCAGTTCCTCCAGTTAAAAAATTTAGAACTTTTGAACTGTGCAGGCAGAGTTTTCAATACATATTAATGGTTTTATTGCTCAGGTGGAGGAAGAGGGAGGATTAACGCACCTATATCAGTTTCCTGAGTGCTGACTTTCATTCTGTGTGTACATTGGTCACACATTTGAAGAACTGGGAGGAGAATTGTAGAGCAGAGAGAAGAAAATTAAATATTTAATCAGTTTCTCAGCTAGATTTTTGGCATAATTCAGAAAGAATGTATAGAAGATTCTGAATAAATTTTGTTGAACCTGGAAACACTGATTATATGATTTTCTTCTTTACTGTTGTGAATTGGGAGAAAGATTTAAATTGTAGAAATGGCAATATTTCTAGCAAAATAAACACAAATTTAAAATCCATCTGCAAATAAAGGAATATATTTATTTGTAATGAATTTGAATGATTTCTCTTTTTAGTTTATTTTATTCAGTACATTTTATACTGGGAATCCAGGCTTATATGTGGGTGACACATTTTCTGAATGCCTTTGAATAAATGGTTATTTCATGTTGTCCATAAAGGCCAAATAGTGGACCAATAACTTGTATTGGTTGAATTTGAGGTTTAATATTGTAGCTATTATAGGTTCTTTGAGATGTTTAGAAGACAATTTGTATTGCAATAGTTATTGTTTTAACTTGTGACATGATTAATAAGTCAGTAGTTTAGTTAATTTTAGTAAATACAATACAATGAGAATATCAAGAAGTGTCCAATTAGTAGATGTAATAACTCATGATTCTCCTCAAGAGGGCAGCAAAGCTGCACAGCTCATTTATCAGAGATGGGATGAAAATCTTAAGAGCAGATTCACAAACATTCCCTGACCAGATCATTCATAGTAGTCCAACTAATTAAACATAACATGTGCCAAAATTTTTACTGACATTTTATAGAAATTTAACCTTTCCTTTGTGAAATAAAAAAAATTTCTCTCTCCTTTTAGGTTAGACAAAAGAACTACACTTGCTTGTAGTTCTTCAAAATGCATTGTTTAAACAAGGCCAGGAGTTTAAATAAGCTACTGTAGATAACAAAGAAGTAAGACTTTTTTTTTCTTTCCCAGAATTACTTGATTTGTGACCAGATAATGGCTGTGCTTGGAGCCACTTTGGAAATTGGGGCTTATTTGGGGCGATTTTGGAAATTGCTTTTCCACCAGTGATGTATCCTGGGTAGAAAAACCTTCAAAAAATGTATAACCCAGAGTGAAGAAAACTTGAAGATTGGCCCTAGAAAAGTAGGGAAATGGAAATTTTGAGCACATTCCAGTGTTGAGCCTACCTCCATGGAAGGATCGGTCACTTCCTAGACCATATGATAGATGAGGCTTTTCTTTAGCACCTACACACCTTCTTTCAGTACCTTCCCTCTTCCTAGTTCTCCAGGTGCAAATCTTGCACTCAGAAGTGGGGCCAAGTGATGCTGGGAAGGTGCTACTTAATAGTGGTTCAAAGTATTTCTTTTCTTCCATATTTACACTTAATAGAGGATTTGTGAAGATTGGAAGACATTCAAGGCATAAAGGAATGGATAATAGAATGATAGCAGGTTTTATCCTTTGTATACAGAAGGCTTCCAATAAATAATTGTTAAATGAATAAAGTCTCAAAAAGATAAATGACAGATATAGCTGATCTTCTACCTGTCCAAAGTAAAGAATAGAGATTCTCTTCCTTTTTATGAGGCTAACTTTAGTGGGAAGAAATTTAGCTTATTGTTAAAGGAAAGAGTACAGGTAGAGTCTGTAAAACATTTGGTGGTTATTCATTCTATTATATTGAATAGATTGACTAGGGGTCAGAACAGGTTCAATGGCCTGGCTGTTACCACAAATGAACTTTAAGTCTAAATTTGAGTGATTTTTCTCATCTTCCAACACTTTAAAGGTTTTGTAAGAATTAAATTCATATTTATCAAGCACTTATTCTTTGCAAATCCCCATGCTAGTCTTATATTAAAAATTACCACACAGAATAAAGAGAAGAATAAATGATACCGCTGTCTTCAGTGAATTTATAATCTCGCTGGAGTCCCAAGACTAGCACACATGAAAACATCAGTAACTGTAAAAGGTATAGATCACTAATGCAAACGAGTGAGTGGCATGCCTCAGATTTAACAGGATTCTGAAGGAGGAGAGATCAGTATGAGTTTGAGACTGGGGAAAGCTACAGACAGGGAAAGCCTTGAGTGACTCCTAGAGAGCAGGTAGGGTTTGGATACAGAGGAAATCGGAGGGTGTGCTAGGACCAACAGTTTGTATAAAGATGTGGAAGCGATGAGCTTTGTACATCCAGAAAAAGACTAGAGCAGAACTACCAACTGGGTAATAATGAGGGCTAAAGGTGGAAGGTAATCTTGGGCCAATAATAGAAAGGTTTTTAGAATTGAAGCTATAGAAAAAGATAAACTACCTAACATTAGAGTAGGAGAACAATAATAGTCATTTTCCAGAAAAATAGCCTCGTTACACTTCTGTTGCTGTAGAAACCATCACAAGCCTGTGGAATAGCAGTGAGAAAAGGAATGTTTGGGGTGACTTAAGGGCCATGGGACCTGTTCACTTTTGAACTGTGAACTATGAATATTATACTTATTAAGCTAAATTATATTTTCAAACCTATATCATGACATATTCTAAGAAAGTAGGTTTAGAAATAATAAATCTATGTCTCAATACTCACACTAAGACAGTATTAGTGATTGATTCCAACCTGGACCCCATGTATGTATCATAGTCACCAGCACACCAGTTAAAAGAGGAGATCTAATGATAATACAATTTATTTTTCACCAAGGAGCTGTTTCTAGCCTCAAACACTGATAAACTAATGTTTTGTTGGAAGGAAATATACCCTCTAATGGAAAGGCAACACATTTAATTGAGAACATATTTTTCTTTTGTTCCAAGTGGAAATCTACTACAGAAGCAGTATTTTTTTGTTATTGTTGAAATGAATATATATATTGCAGAAACAGACACAGGATATTTTTATACATCACACTAATGTTTTTGCCATATTGTTATTGTGTACTTTCATGATATGAATATTATCACTAATAATTCATCAATTTTAAACTAGATTTCACTTGAAGTTGCAAGTCTACCATTTATATGACATATTTGAAAGAGTTTCTCAGAAAAAAGTACAAATAAGTAAATTAAATGGAATACAGGGATGAAAATATACCATAAACTGTGGAGAATAGGAAAATAACTTTTAAAGTCCTAGAGTTAGAGATACTTCATCACCTAACAGAATTTGATAAATGGCAATGGGGTGAAATTTCCTTAATATCCCATTCATTCACTCTCCTCCCTCCCCAAACCAGCTCTTTCTCTTATTCACTCCACCCTTCACCCTGCCCTTGTTGTCTAAATTTTCCAGAGTTTCAGTAGAGATTTTTTAATAAATATTTTAAATTTGGGCTTATTCTCATCCATGGTCCTTCTTTTTTCCCTTTACACTCAAGACATTGCAAGAACTTGATTTTTTTTTCTTACACCATCTCAAAGTATATCACTTTTTGTTTTTCCAAATAACTACAAAGCAAGAATAATGTGATTTGGTCCTTTTTAATTTTTACTGTTAGAACATTTTCTTCATAAATATCCTTAAATTGTCTTTTATGATGCCAAGTGACAAAATTTGTATAATCAGTTCTCTTCACTTTCTATCACTCCAAATATTCCATTTCCCACTTTATTATCATCAAAAGAAATTTATGTGCATATTTTCTTTCATTTTGTTTTTGAAAACAAATTCAAAATTATACATTGAAAATAACTTTGTAATTTAAGCACTTTGGGTATTACTCTTGTTTTTAAGATTGGGAAACAGACATGAGAAGTTATGCCAATCAACAAATATTTATTGGACATCTTGAATGGGTCTTGGGCAGCTCTCAGTGCTAAGGGGAACAAAAGAAATATAATAAGTATTTGAAATATTTTAGAAATATTTCCTGACACTAGACTTGCAAATACCACTGGAGAATATGAGTTTTCTTATACTTATTGTCAAGAGAGTAGAAAATAATTAAACTCTAATGAGATTTTAGTTTGCCCACTAACAGCACCAACTATGCCTAATCTTTACTGAGGGCTTAATATGTGCCAGTCAATTATATGTATTTATTCATTATTCACTAAAAAGAATCTTGTGATATAATCATAGTAACATAATCATCAAATAAGAAGAAATATAATGCATGCACGTACACACACACACACACACACAAGTTTAAGCAACTTGCTAATGGTCACCCAGTGACCTTCCATTTACCTTCCATTACTCTGTATGTCCTCTCTATTCCCCATCAAGCTCCCTTTAGTAAAAGGCATGATAATCTCATAGAGTGCCTTAAAAAAATTACATATTGCTTCTGTCAGAGACATTCTGGATTATTTGGAAATTTGCAAAAAGTCAATAATTCAGTGACAATTATTAAGAATGTCCATCACAACACATATCAATATAGTTGCAGAAATTGCAATTAATGTATAAAATTACCATATCTATACTGGCATTTTATATTGATTTATTAAATCTCCAAGGAGTGTAGCATAGACAACAATTAGGGAAGGGATTATTGGAGAGGGATCTGGAATGCTTTGATGTATACCAGGACATATTTTCTGAGAATATTGAAGAGTGTGTTGGTTTTGAAGTGGGTGTGCTGGTTGGGGTGGGGGTGAGGTGGAGAGAACAGCATGATGACAGACAAGAATGCTATTTGGAAGCCATATTAAGTGATGAGTGCCACTTCCAAGCAGAAGCTTTAAGAGCTGAATTGTGGTTTGCCATGCACTTTTTCCCTGATGCTGTGAGACTGGCAAATTTTTAGATAGGGGCTGCTCCATCAACTTGAATTCAGACTGAAGAAGCAGTATGTGGAGTCCCCCAGCAATCCATATCTTACACTAGAAAAAAAACTCTCTTACTGTTAGCTGTTGAGATTTTGTCATCATTTATTGATGCAGCATTTCCTAGCTTATATACCCAGCCAGTAGGCAATTTCAGTATCCCAAGTTAGATGGTTAGGCATATAGGCAGTGAAGAATGAGATAAATCTAAAAGTCAGTGTGAAGAAAAAATTGACAAGACTTGTGATTGATGGGTTGTGAGGTGCAAAGATTTAGAAGAAACTGGCAAGATGACCTTAGTGGTTTTGGTTTGGGAGAATAAATCCTTTATCAAAACTGATGAAGGAAGTGTGGAAGGTGGATTTTAAAAAGAGCAAAGAAACTCTTAAATCCTTTTCAAGGAGTTAAAGATATTTATTATAAGGTGGGGTAAAGAAAAAACGTTATCAGGCAGAGATCAATTGGAAAAATTTGATAGTTCAGTGAAATTTCACAGTACTTGGAAGGTGAAGAGAGTCAAATGAAGGGTTTTTTTTCTTATTCTTTTACATTATGTTTTGTTTTAAGCTAAGCTAGGCTCTATATTTGCACTTTGAAATCATAAAAGTGTAGGAATTCACCAGTGTGGAAAAGATGCTAGGGACATAGTTGATAGTATGGGATTCAAGGTCCATAGAAATTAGGAAACGGTGTGACAGGGAACATACAGAAAAGAGTACTTTTTGGAGAGGGGGAGGGAAACATCTTCCACTAAAATTTTCAAGGATAAACATCGAGATATATATGCACTAAGATGAGGACAGGGGCTGATAAAAGGCAAGCATTTGATGGCCCCAGTGCCTCAGTTTTCCATTAAAGTTGGGGAAGTCACATCTGCAAAAGCAAGAAGGAGGGAGGAGGCAGGTGAGAGGGAGAAAAGAGAAAAGAGTGGTTTTGAACTAGCCACAGAGATGAGCGAACCTGGTTGTGGTTATGGTGTTGCTGAATGCAGAGGGCCCATTTGAAGTTATCCTGCAAGAATTTGTAGTGTGTGCCCAGTCTGAATAGTTCCTTGTGTCTCCTCAGTAGTGTTCAGTGTCCTGGGAACAGGCAGAAAAACTCACAGTGAGGGTGATGCAGATTTGTGATTTTTATGGGTTAAATTATTTGCCCAAGGTCATACTTACAGTTCTCTCTAGTCCATCCTCGTTTTTTCATAAAAATACATTGTCTCTCCACGGGCACATTTTCTATTCCTGCGGTTCTGACAATCGTCACGTTGGCTTGAAGTTCATCCCTCTAGTCACGGGAGCCTAGATTTCTTTTTTACACTTCACTCTTAAACTATGGTTTTAGTTTTTGGATATTGTTCCTTCTCAGTTTTTCATTTTGATAGGTTTTTCAAATAACTTTTATTGGTGGAAGAGTTTTCTCTGGTTCTTTATCAGATTTTGTCACCTCATTTAATTCATCAGTCAGATAATTAATCATTATTAAGTATCTAGTATGTGCCAGGTGCTGTGTTAAGGGCTGAGACACAAAGATAAAAGATGGAAGGTGTCAGCACATGTCCTTGATGTACTTAGAGAGATAAAAAAATCTACCTGGGAAGCATAAACAGAACCGGCTTACAGCACGAGAATAAGTATAACGTGAAATTTCTTAAGCTCCTAAACTTTGTGTAATGTGTGGTGTACAGGCGTTTGCTCTCATTTGATAGTGAGGAATGTAGGTCTCTGAAAAAACCGTCTGTGTCCCTCTCTCCACCTTCCTCTCAATCCACATACACATAGTACTGGATTACTTCTCATCAGATTTGAGCAATCACTACATGGAAAGAACCATTTCCCCCTGTCCTGCTTTGGTCCCTCCTGATGAAACAGAAATGTATTGTTGACACCATCTTAGCCCGCTGGTCACCATAGTCTCCCCACTGGGTTTGGCCATGTTTGGGCAGAAATGCTATTACATCTACGAGCTGTTCCTGTGTCTACGGGCATGCTGGAGCCTTCGAGTGTTAAAGATGATTGCTGTTCTATTTTGACAAGAAGGCAAAGTTCTGTTTTCCTATTTTAGGTTACAAGAACCAATGCGGTGTGTATACTGATGTCAGTTAATATACTTATATATAGTGCTTATGGACCCTGATTTTAAATAAAATCAGTCGAAACCCACATTTTATACTTTATGAAGGTCTAAGCTCTTCCTAAAGTTTCCAGGGGCCTAAGGACATGAGGGCATCTCTGATTCCAATTTACTACCTCTGCTGGATTTTTATTTCTATGCTGTTATTTTGCTTTCAAAGAGGCATTGCTTTAAATACAGCACATTGCTCCTTATAAATATCTGCAGAGAAACTTTCCTCACACAATCCTGAAAATTTATTGATGGGAAATGTATAACAGAATAAAATTTATTGATGGGAAATGGGGAGAAATGCTTATAATTTGGAAATGGAAACAAATTAAAATTGAACCTTATGAATTCTTATTAATAGAAGTCTGACATTGGGCATTTTTTGCCACCTAAACTCATACTATTTTGCTCTCTTCTTTCCCTTCTCTGCCTCTTATCTCTCGCCTCTCATATTACATTGGGAAAGAAATACATTTCTCACATTGTCCCAGGAATAAAATCCAGTACTAATTTTGTTTGCCTTGGTTTTTCCTTTAGAGTCTCTGTCTTCACCCTATGAGCTTTATTACACAAGATCTTTTCCCAAACAGTTTTGTTGAGATAAAACTCTAAGGCCAGCTCTTAACAACCATAAAACGTTCTGCCCTGTTATGTCTCACAGTCCTATGCCGCCAAATGACATGAAAAATTCTGGGATGTATGAATTGGTGCAACCACTTTGGGATACATTTGGGCAGGACCAGTTTCTTGGGTGGGTGATGTATGCAGTCACAGAGGGTCCTGCTTAGAAGGACCCTGCACTTGTTTTAATATTCAGCTGTTTCTGTCTTGAAATTCTTAGTAATTTTTTAACAGAAGGTTCTGAATTTTTACATTTTACTGGGTCCAGGAAGTTACATAAGTATTTTGCAGTTTTTTGCATTATCAACCAAAACTGAGCAAACCTAGTTACCGGGGGATTTCACTCCTAAGTAAAACTCCAACTGACACTTACACCCATTTTCACCAAAAGATGTTAAGGAAATATTTATCTCAGCATTATTCATAATAGCTGGAAAGCTAGAAAAAACCCCATTTTCATCAACAATGAATGGACATACAAATTGAAGTGTATTCATACAAAGAAATACTATACAACAGAGAAAATTAGTGACCTAATGCTGCAAATTACAGTGGAGTCATCACAAACATAATATTAGGGAAAAGCAATATAACAATAATACTTCAGCATTCCTATTACATGAAGTTTTGCAACAGGTAAAATTATAATGCTGGAAGAAAATATAGTGGTTGATTTTGGAGAGCAGAGGGTTATAGGAATTGGGAGGAAACATTATGGAGGCTTGTAGAATGCTAAGAATATTCTGTGTTTGACCTGGCTGTAGTCACGCATGTGTCTCTTTATAAAGCTGTACATTTATGTTTTATACACTTTTTTTGGATGCCTCTTATTACACAAAATAAAAAAAAATAATCCTAAGTATAGTGGTGTTACCAAGGGGAATTGGAATTTATCTGATGTAAGCAGAGTAGAAGCTCTCTTACACATCTCTAATTAACTGAATCATTTTATTAATAGATGCTCTTCATTCCTACTGCAGATCAGACTATTAGATTCCCAAGATTCCCTGAATGATTGTATGTAGTATGCTTCTTTCTTGTGTGGTCCTTTAATAAGTCAAAAACTTCCATTTGAGTAAGATAAGGGCATTTTTGGCAAGAAAAGTGCATTTATGCTACTTCTTAAAAAAGGAAGTATTAAATTAAGAAATTTTTTCACAGAACTCCAGGTCAATGAAGGAAGGCCTCAGGAGGGTGTGGAGACCAGCTCCATAAATGAGCTGAACCTGAATGGAGTGGGAATGAGGAGCTTAAGGAAAATACAGATACAAGAAAGAAATGGAAACAAAAACTGGGATCAGGAGGTTCACTGCCTGCTGATGGCAGAGAAGGTACCCAGTTTATTTTCTGAGCACCACTTATATACACAAGTTCATAATGATGTCACTTCCATTTCTGGTGATCTCACTTCTGTTGCTATCACTCCCTGGTGCCCAGATCCGGTGATGTCACTTCCGGGATGGCATCACATCTAGCCCTCCACAGAGGGTCTGTAATATGGAAATAGCCAACATGAATTGCTTGTCATGTCTTATATCTGAATCTTTGTCTACCCTGCTTCATTCTTCCCAGTCTTTAGTCTTATTTTTCTTATACTTAGCCTACCTGGTAAAATGGCTATGCCATAACTTTAAAGATTTTATGTCCATTCAATTCAAAAGGCAAGACAGGTTGATGTATTCTTAGACCTAAGTGCAAATTTCAAAAAGACAGGTTGCCCAGCTTGCATCAGGTTTCCAGCTCTAGACCAGTTTTAATGGCTGGAAGAAGATCACACAGCAGCAACACCTTTACAGTAATCCATTCTGTATGATCTGAAAAGCTTGTTCCTAATGCCTAACATATACATGCATACACAAATTAAGGGGGAGGGCATCAGCTCCTCTAAGTACTTAGGATGGCACAACTGTCTGGTCTTTCTGATCAATGAATTGGCAGTGGTTCACAGTATGAAGGAAATATTGGAATATTGGCCAAATGTTTTATTAAAAGGTAAAAGACTGAGGGATAATTTTCTTGTGAACCTTCACTTGTAAGAAGCATGGCATTTCAAATGAATGAATGAAAAGTTAGTCTTTCAAAACACTGTTTTGGGGCACTTGGCTCTCCATTTGGGGAGAAAAGTTAGTTTTCTTACTATACACCAGTCATTTAAAAATACAGGTAAAGTACTTAGTAGTAATACAAAGAGAAAAATCAAGCAGATGAACCCACAAAGATCATAAACTATAATAGAATTTGTTTTAGAAACATAGGCAAAAGGAGTGGTTTTAAACATGATACCAAAAAAATATAAAGGAAATTGATAAGTTTGATTACATCAGATTTAAAAATTTTATGATTAAAGACACCAGATAAATGATAAGTGTGATGGTCAGTTTTACATGTCTACTTGGGTAAGCTACAGTCCTTATAATTCATTCAAGCACAGATACATGTGTTGCTGTGAAGATACTTTGAAAATGTTATCAAAGTCCATAATTCACTTTAAGTAAAAATTATTTTAGATTATATGGGTGTGCTGATTCAATCCACTGGAAGGCCTTAAGAACAGAATTGAAATTTCCCTGATGGAGAAGAATTTCTCCCCATGGGCTGCAGCATTATTTCATTTGGAGAGGCCTGCCCAATGGATGTTGGACTTACCTAGTCAGCTCCTACAATTGCATCAGCCAATTCCTTACAATCGCCCTGTTATTATATATTTCTTACAGGGTTATTTCTTTCTTAATAAACACTGGTGGATGCAACAACTGATATACCAGAAGAAAATATTTGTGAAAACTATCATTAAGAAGGCTCAGGCTTCAGAATAAAAGATTAAAACAGCATTCTGAAAAGGAGTAGTCACTAGCCTAATAAAAAAATGGGCAAAGGATGTGTTTCAGTTACCAGTTGCTGTAAAACAAACTTGAAACCTAATGGCTTAGAGCAATGGTTTATTACTTCTCATTGTCTGTAAATTGATATTGTAGGAGGTTCTTATTCTGGCTTCATCTAGGATCATTCAAGCTGCAATTATCTGAAGGCTCCAGTGTCTCTGGAGGGTCCAAGTTGTCCTCACTCAGATGTTAGTAGTTGGTCCTAAATGTCAGCTGAGTCTCGTCAGTTCTCCTCCACTTGATCGCTCATCTCTGGTGAGAGTTGGACTAGGCTTCCTAACAGTGAGGTGGAGGGGGGGTGCAAGAGAGTGAGTGTGAAAGCTACATGAGTACGATTTAAACCCAGGGAGTGATAGGAGAGGGAATAGGTTACTCAAAGGGTATTTTGATCTTATCTGAAGTGTTCTAATGCTTCAATATGCAGTCATGATTTACCTATGTAGTTAAAAAATATATGTAAGTATAAATATTGCTATATACTGAGTGTTTGTGTCCCCTCAAAAACTGTATATTGACCTAATCCCCAGTGTGATGGTATTTGGAGATGGAGCCTTTGGGAACTGATTAGGTCTTGAGGGTAGAGCTTTCATGTGTGGAACTAATGCCTTTACGAGAGAGACCCCAGTGAGCTTCCTCACCTCTTCTGCCATGTGAGGACACAGCGAGAAGATAGCTATCTGTAAACCAAGAAGTGGGCTCTCACCAGACACTGAACCTGCTGGCACTTTGATCTTGAACTTCCCAGCTTCCATAACTGTGGAAATAAAGCCACCCAGTCCATGGTACTTAGTGGTAGCAGCCTAGGACAAATATAGACATGTATATAAATATAAATACAAGTATAAATAAAAATAAAAACAAATAAATATATTTATACACACACATAAGAAGAGAGAGAGAACAAGAGAGGGAGCTTTCTTCTTTTTCAGTAATCTTAACTCCTTGTGTATACTGACTCACTGTCATCTCAACAAAAGATGCAGAAAGGTTAAAGCTGATCTATACTTTTGTTATCTAACATTATGCCAGTAATGTACTTTTCCATTCTCTGCTCTGCCCAGGCTCCCAACGGGAAGAATAATTGCATGAAATACTTAGTATGATAAATTAGGAAATATTCAAGGGTGATTTGGTGTTAGGGTCCTACTTCTGCCAAAACTATACATTAGGCTGAAACAAAGACACTGTTGTAGTTTTGGGAACCATTGACAATAGAGGCCTATGTTATTTCCCCATCAGCCTCTGAACATTAGCCTCTGAATTTCATTTTCTTGGTTGCATTCTGAGATCTGGATGTCAAACTTATTGATAACTAATGCCACAACTTGTAAGAAATGGTAGGCTGTCAGAGACTACCACAAATTGGGACCCATTTCTGTTGCTGTGCATTTCTGGTAGAGTATGTCTTTTGAAACTCTTTTATTTCACCTAAAAAGGGGAAATGCTTTTCTTTGCATTTAACAAATATATAAACAAAAGGAAATATTTCTAGTTTGAAAAACAGTGTAATATTATCATATGGACCCAGTTCTTCTCCACTGTCTTCTTGAAGAAGGAATTCTTTAATGTCCAGGATAGAAAAGTATTATCAGGACGGGATTTGCTGAAAATGAAAGCAGGAGCAGGAGTGCTGATGGGATGTGCATCATGACAGATTAGATAGACAGCAAAGAAGAGAAGCCTTATCTTCCTTCATTGACAGCAACCTTTTGATAAAGTTCTTTCACTGTAGACTCACTTTGTTTACCAGACGATTCTCTTGGGCATAAAGTTGTTCCTTGGGAGGTGGAGGATGAGGGACAGATGATTCAAATGGTATTGAAGAAAGGGAACAGCTGCAGCTTGGATTGCTCACTGTTTAGGGCTCTCAGTCCAGTACAAATTGAAGACCCCTACTAGTTATTAAAATAAAGACTCCTACTAGTAGGGAAGAATTGGAAAGGAAAAAGTGACTTTACAGATATCTTTAAAAGTCTTGAATCCTGAAGGTTGTGCTGTGAAATGTCTTTCATTTGACATGAGCATACATACAACAATGATGATGCACTCAGACAGCAGCCAGAAACAAGATACTTCTCTACTGAACACTTCTCATGAATATCTGAGAAACTGGGTAGTGACCGGGTAAGTGGAGGGCAAATTTTTGTTCATCCCTGTGTACTGTGAGCAGGCAGCAGAATGATACAGGAGGTAAGCTTGTGAAAAACTGCTGTCTTCTCTTTTAAGCTGTAGCCATATACTGCATGTAGCTGATATGAGGTAGAGAACTTGAGAAGTCATTAGTTAAAATCAATTTTCAGGGCCTTTTCAAAGTGACTATTTTAAAAGGACTCATCCTTAGGCCAATATTTGAATTGTCCAAGTAGGGCTATACATTTCTGATGTGAGAACTAGGGAATTTTCACCTAAAAAGTGAATGTTTATTTGTCCTGGTGTGGAAATTAGTCTTGAATGGATGTAATGAGTTAAAGCAGAATAACATGCTCTTAAGGGTTATGTTGTTTCTGTAGTTTCCTTTGAAAACTATTTCTTTACGAGGATGATCAAGCTTTCCAAGGTTAGAAAGATCAGAAGTTGAGAGACCATTGTTTATACAACCATTATGTAGACTGTTGGTATCTCCCCATCTTGTTCCCCAAAAAGTCACTTTTTCCTCTCCAATTCTTCCCTACTAGTAGGGGTCTTTTATTTTTGCTAAGAAACATGTTTAATTTTCTTTGCTGACATCTATCTGGCAGTAATTAGTGAAGTAAAAGTGGTGGACATGTAAACAAACTTCTTAGAAATACAGACTTAATAGATTTATTATCAACCTTATTTTATATGAGGCAAACTCATTGAATGTTAATTAATTGGCTTCTACTGGCCAAAGGTGAATATGAGAAAAGATTTTTAAACTGTTTTAGAAACTTTTGTTTTTGCAAATAAGAATGACCATCCATCCCCACCCCCCCACCACTGCGGCCGCCCAAAATTTAACTACAGTTGCTTCATTCCATACTGGAAACTTTTAGAGTTCTACTTTGCCTGCTAAATTGGGGGCATAATATAACAATCAACATAATGCTAAATTGGAAATTTGAACTTGAGCTTTTCTGCTTTCACCCTGGTTCCCCCTCTTTTCACATGGGGCTTAGTGTGTATTTAGTAAATGCTGTGGAAAGCATCTCTCAGTTTGAGAATGTATTACTGGGTGTATATGTGGAGAAATCACTCAGATTAATTAAATTACTATTTTGTGATTTAAAAATGCTGTGGAATGCTAAATTTGTTTATGGATTTAGAATCTATAATTATGTAACAATTTGATTCGTTTCAGCTGAACCCTTCTATCTGGGAGCTGATTTCACAGGTTTTATGAACCCTGAGTGTAGTGTTAGTGGTGGTTACAGTAGTGATAAGCTGGAGATAACAAAGCTGCTTGAAACAACCTAATCTTTGTTTCTTGTAAATAATTTCTGGAAGAAAATGGATTCCCAGTTCTCAGAATTTAGTTGACTTTGGGACCTTATTTCTAGAAAGCTGCATTGCTAGGTGATACATTGGTTTCAGGAAGTTTTCTAGATTCAGTTGTCCGGGTGGGAGGTTTGAAAGCTTATGTTTTCTGGAAGTTCAATCCAATGTGTCACATCCTTAGCTGTTCAGTTGCAAGTTAAACATTGTATGTCTGTTTGAAGAAAGAGCTTCTAGAGCTTTTTAAAAGAGCTTCTAGTTAAAAATTGTGGCTAAAGGACATTTTGTCTCCATTTTATTTGCTTGGAAATGACCAAAGAAACAAAACTATTATGTGGGAGAGAGTTGAGGAAGGGTGAGATTCCTCTTCATTTTCAATGAAAAAGAAAATGGCTGAATTCCTATACCCCAACCTTTTCCACAAACTGCCAAATAGTATGGAATATGTACTGAAATGAGAGAGATAATACTCAGTGCTGGTATTTCTCTCTGATTTTTAGCAGGAAATAGTAAATGCAAATGTTACAGTCTTGAAAGGGCCATGCAACTATTATTTGATTAAAGTGATGTGATCCATAGAAAAAAGATCTAAGAGAAAGAGGGAAACAGGATGACAAATTATTTCTTACATTCTGAGTCCTAGCTACTAGTTCAGGAAAATGCTGGGGGAAGAGCAAATGAAGGTAGGATGTTTCCAGATGACAACCTAGAGAACCTGTGGGCTGATGTAAATTGACTCTTAACACAGGGCACTGTAGGGACATGTCCTCAGGCCAAAGAAAAAAAGGATCTGGTAAAAGACCAAACATACCCCAACTAAAATTCTGAAGTATCCAGATATCTTATTAAACATTTCTGGGTATGTCTATGAGGATGTTTCTGGAAGAGATTAGAGTTTGCATGGTGGACTAGGTAAAGCAGATTGCCTTCATTAATGTGCGTGGGCATCATCCAATCTACTGTGTGCCTGGACAGAACAAAAGGTGAAGAAAGGAAGAACTCCCTCTCTCTGTTTGACTACTTGAGCTGGGACATCAGTCTTCTAAACTTGGACTAGAACCATCAGTGCCTCTGATTCTCAGACCTTCAGACTCAGATTGGAACAGCTTCCTGGGTCTAGAGCTTCTGAGATGCAGATCATGGGACCTCTCAGCCTCCATGATTGTGTGATTTAATTATTCATAATAAATCTCTCTCTCTCTTTCTCAATCTCTCTCCATAAATATGTATTTCTCTCTCTCTCCATATATATATATATATATATATATGCACATATCCTATTGGTTCTGGTCTGTTTCTCTGGATAATCCTAATATATTCCTTGTCTGGACAGATAGAACTTGTAAACAAAATATCAGTAAGTAAAGCAAAGATTTCAATATCATAATAATCATATGCAAGGCCATGAAACAAGTCTGTAAATTTCAAAGAACTGGAATTGGACCACATATGTTCTTTGGCCACAGAGAAATTTAATTACAAATCCATCAGGTGAGATAACCAGAAAATACTGCAATATTTTTAAATTAAGAAACATATATTCTAAACATAGCATAATCAAAAAGAAGATCAAAAGGAAAATTGGAAAATATTCTGATAATGAAAACACAACATATGAGCATTTGTGGGAGGTAGTAGGTTGTTTGCAAAGATTGGCTGCAATAATTCCTTTTGTTACCTGTGAATGCCCATTTTGCAATATGATATTGTTCTTTCTCCCATCAAAAGGTGGAGTTGTTTTCCATATCTTGAATCTGGATTGACCTTGTGACTTGCTTTCTTTAACTGATGGAATGTTGCAAGGGTGATATAAGACATCTGATCCCAGGTCAAGAACCCTGCCTGGACTGGCATCTTTGAGGATAAGAGGTGAATTGGAGGCTGAGACACAGTACACACCCAGCACCAGCCTCCATATATGTGAACCATGTGAGGAAGGTCATCTTAGATGTCTGGCTCCAGTCATCCAGCCACATGAATGGACCCAGGGAAGACCAGCAGAAGAACCATTGAGCTGAGCTCAGCCCAAACTGTTGGTTCACAGTATAACATACACATAGAATGGTAGTTTTCAGACACTAAATAGTAGAATTATTTAATACATTGCATGGATAACTGGTATGGCAACTGTAACTAGAAGTGGGGTACTGCTGTAATAAAACCTAAAATAAGTGGTCCTAGTTTTGTTACTGGTTAGCAATCAGTGGCTGAAACAGTGGCAAAGATGTGAAAATGATGAGTTTAATGCAGGATGTTTGAAAATGGTGACTTTGTCTTATGTATTAGTTGGCAAAATATTGACAAAACACTTTCCTGGAATAAGTTGGAAAATAGGGGATTTACCTAATAAGTTTATGATTATGGGTAAGAATATTACTGGGAAAACTTTTCAATTTATCAATTGGCTTTTCTTATCTTTACATGATGAAGTACAAAGAAAGAAAGAAAGTGGGGATTGTTCAGTTTGCAAGCAGAATTTGGAGGAAATAGGGTCCAGAACTTGTTTGTTTGGAAAATAAATTTAATCCTTAATTTCTCCAGATTAGAAGAGTTTCTTAGAGTAAGAAATGGCCTTGGGGTAATATCAAAGATGTGACTGTTGGGCATTTTGTTAAAACCTCAGAAGTATGTAAGATATAAACCCCCTCAGCTAGACAAACAGGTTTCTAAGAATCATAATGGCATCATCCTACAGCATCCTGAAATATGACACAAAGGAATTATTGGAGCATATAGAATTCTTCTGTATCTTCAATTGGATGACAATTACCTGGATAAATATAATCAATGAAATTCATCAAACTGTACATGGTGCATTTTATTATATGTAAATAATATTCCAAAACATGGAAATATATTGTAGACACAAAAGACACATTTAGAATGAACTAAATATGAAAATACTCACAACTGAAATTTTCATGGTAAACATAGAATCTCAGAGATGGGATAGAACAAAGATATAAAAATTATTGTAGGATATAGTCTACTAAGGAGTACAAAAGATATATATTAATTAATAATAATTATATAATATATAACATCAATATACAATTGATAGTTTCATATAATTATTACATATATAATTACAATATATTAACATACTATAATATATAATATTATATTAATATGCAATAATTTAATAAAAAAGGGAAGAGAGTAAATGGAATAGAAATTTTCAAAGACAAAAGGAAATCTCAGTACTCCTTGTCTGCCAACAGAAAATAGACCACTTTTTGTCAATGTATTATGCTGAATATCTATACTTATTATTTAAACTCTTCCCATTTTCCCTATGCCCATTTGATCTTCTCTTTTATAAATAAACATGTCTCTAAGGCGTTCTAAACAACAGAGCAGTTCTCTTCTGGAAAATTTTCAGCCTTCCATCTTGACTAATTGAATCAAGGTTCAGCCAGTTTAAAAATAATTATGATTTCTTTTATTTCCCTTAAACAACTTTACATGCCTTTCATCATGGAATTAATAATATTCCTGGAGATTTATATGTCAGGATTGTAGCTGGTGTTCAGTGAATGATTAAATGGCTACTCTTGATTACCTGTTGTCTATCTCAGAGAAGTTTTCCCTGAGAACAAACCCTGAATTAAGTATTTCTTTAGTAGGGTTTTTGTTATTATTTCTATAAATGTAAATGGTATATGGTTGTTCTCCTTTCTCTTGTAATCTTACAACCCGACTTTAAGCTTCTCTGTTCTATTACTTTTCTTTCCTCTTGGAAACACCTTAATCTCCAGGAGAGTGTTAGGCAGATGCAATTAAAACTCTGCATGACGCCTCTCCAGGCAGTCACCAGTGGAGGGCTAATGTACAAACCACCAGAGCAGCTTATTTTAGAGTTGCCAAATAAACCTGAAAATCATATAATGTGTGGATTCGCTATTCACATAAGATTCAGAGTAGTTGGGAGTTTTGATTTGCCCTTGGAAATGATGTACTTTAGGAGGAAAAATCACTTGAGTTTTGGGAATAGGATTTTATAAAAACCCAAATTGCTGTGCAGCAGTTCAGGGCATTGGGATATCAGGCGTGCATGTTCATTTACAAACTGTGGTTGCTGTCTCCAGTACTTCATTTGTCAAATAATTTATTGGGCTATTTTGAGGATTAAATAAGGATATCTCATGAAAGAGCTTTAGAAATTATTAAAAGCAATCCAGCTTTTTGTTCAACTGAATGCCTTTGATCCAGGAGGAAAAAGATTTTGAGGAGTGCCTGTAACTGTCCAGAAGTCTATTCATATGTACTCTTGGAACTTGTAGGCTTGAATGACTGAGTCGGGAAAGAACAACCTCTCTCCTCCAAGTCTTTATTTCAGGTACCTGAGAATTAATTGCCTGGAATTTTCTCTCATTCTCCAACCCTGTCTTTCTTCCAGTCAATCACTATGCCTCTTAAATGTCTCTGAAACCCCTTGACACGCTCCATCTTGACTACCACCACCATATTTAACCGTCTCCATATCTTGTATCCAGTCTCACCTCACTCCCATTATCCACACTTACAGAATGATTTCAATAAAATAAGACTGGATTATATAATTTTGCCACTTAAAATCTTTCTTTCAACATCCCTCCCTCCCAACAATATAAAGTTCAGGCTTCTTCCTCTTCTTCCTTTGTACTTCCTGATCTTGTTCTTGCTTCTTTCTCATCTTCACCTCTCTCTGTCCTCCTCCATGTTTTGTTCACTCAGACCGTCAGAAGCCACTATTGTAGGCTGTTATTAGCATGGTGAAGAAAATTCATCTGAGAAGGGCCATGAATTACAGAAATTGGAGATGGTTTTATTTTTCCCTTTTTAGTAGAAACTTTATCAGGAAGTCAATTTGAATGCCTCATATTCTATGAACCAGTATGTCCTGATATTCTTTTCAATACATGCAGGGCCTAAAGGGTCCTAGCCACTGAAAAGAGACCCCAGTGCAAGAGGGAGACAAAGATATATTATGAAAATAGTAAAAAAATATTTTAGTGTGAACTTCAGGTTTCTTTAATCAAATAAAACTTGGGGTTCATCAGAGACCTAAATACTGGTTATGAACAAAATGTTTTGGGCTTGGCAATTTTTATCTGAACTAAACTTTTTAGGTAGCTAAATTCTTTTTTTTTTAAATTTATTTTGATATCATTAATCTACAATTACATGAAGGACATTATGTTTACTAGGTGCCACCCTTCACCAAGTCACCCCCATATCCCTGTTCACAGTCACTGTCCTTCAACATAGCAAGATGCTATAAAATCATTACTTGCCTTCTCTGTGTTGCACAGCCCTCCCCGTAACCCCCCAACACTATACATTCTAATCATAATGCCCCCTTTCTTTTCTTCCTGCCCTTATACCTCCCTTCCCACCCGTCCTCCCCAGTCCCTTTCCCTTTGGTAACTATTAGTCCATTCTTGGGTTCTGTGTTTCTGTTGCTGTTTTGTTCCTTCAGTTTTCTTTGTTCTTATACTCCACATATGAGTGAAATCATTTGTTACTTGTCTTTCTCCGCCTGGCTTATTTCACTTAGCATACTACCCTCTACCTCCATCCATCTTGTTGCAAATGGTAGGATTTGTTTTTTTCTTAAGGCTGCATAATATTCCATTGTATATATGTACCACATCTTCTTTATCCATTCATCTACCGATGGACATTTAGGTTGCTTCCATGTCTTAGCTATTGTAAATAGTGCAGCGATAAACATAGGGGTGCATCTGTCTTTTTCAAACTGGAGTGCTGCAGTCTTAGGGTAAATTCCTAGAAGTGGAATTCCTGGGTCAAATGGTATTTCTATTTTGAGCATTTTGAGGAACCTCCATACTGCTTTCCATAATGGTTGAACTAATTTACATTCCCAACAGCAGTGTAGGAGGGTTCCCCTTTCTCCACAACCACGCCAACATTTGTTGTTGTTTGTCTTTTGGATGTTAGCCATCCTTACTGGTGTGAGATGATATCTCATTGTGGTTTTAATTTGCATTTCTCTGATGACAAGCAATGTGGAGCATCTTTTCATGTGTCTGTTGGCCATCTGAATTTCTTCTTTAGAGAACTGTATATTCAGCTCCTCTGCCCATTTTTTAATTGGATTATTTGCTTTTTGTTTGTTGAGGTGTGTGAGCTCTTTATATATTTTGGATGTCAACCCTTTATCAGATCTGTCATTTATGAATATATACTCCCATACTGTAGGATACCTTTTTGTTTTATTGGTGGTGTCCTTTGCTGTACAGAAGCTTTTCAGCTTGATATAGTCCCATTTGTTCATTTTTGCGTTTTTTTCCCTTGCCCGGGGAGATATGTTCAACAAGAGGTCACTCATGTTTATGTCTAAGAGATTTTTGCCTATGTTTTTTTCTAAGAGTTTTATGGTTTCATGACTTACATTCAAGTCTTTGATCCATTTTGAATTTACTTTTGTGTATGGGGTTAGACAGTGATCCAGTTTCACTCTCTTACATGTAGCTGTTCAGTTTTGCCCACACCACCTATTGAAGAGACTGTCATTTCCCCATTGTATGTCCATGGCCCCTTTATCGAATATTACCCAACCATATATGTTTGGGTTAATGTTTGGAGTCTCTATTCTGTTCCATTGATCTCTGGCTCTGTTCTTGTGCCAGTACCAAATTGTCTTGATTACTGTGGCTTTGTAGTAGAGCTTGAAGTTGGGGAGTGAGATCCCCCCCATTTTATTCTTCCTTCTCAGGATTGCTTTAGCTATTCGGGGTCTTTGGTGTTTCCATATGAATTTCTAAACTATTTCTTCCAGTTCATTGAAGAAAGCTGTTGGTAATTTGATAGGGATTGCATTGAATCTGTATATTACTTTGGGCAGGATGGCCATTTTGATGATATTAATTCTTCCTAGCCAAGAGCATGGGATGAGTTTCCATTTGTTAGTGACCTCTTTAATTTCTCTTAAGAGTGTCTTATAGTTTTCAGGGTATAGGTCTTTCACTTCCATGGTTAGGTTTATTCCTAGGTATTTTATTCTTTTTGATGCTATTGTGAATGGAATTGTCTTCCTGATTTCTCTTTCTATTAGTTTATTGTTAGTGTATAGGAAAGCCACAGATTTTTGTGTGTTAATTTTGTATCTTGCATCTTTGCTGAATTCCGATATTAGCTCTAGTAGTTTCTAGTGGAGTCTTTAGGGTTTTTTATGTACAATATCATGTCATCTGCAAATAGTGACAGTTTAACTTCCTCTTTACCAATCTGGATTCCTTGTATTTCTTTGTTTTGTCTAATTGCCATGGCTAGGACCTCCAGTACTATGTTGAATAACAGTGGGGATAGTGGGCATCCCTGTCTTGTTTCCGATCTCAGAGGAAAAGCTTTCAGCTTCTCGCTGTTCAGTATGATGTTGGTGTGGGTTTATCATATATGGCCTTTATTATGTTGAGGTACTTGCCCTCTATGCCCATTTTGTTGAGAGTTTTTATCATGAATGGATGTTGAATTTTGTCAAATGCTTTTTCAGCATCTATGGAGATGATCATGTGGATTTGTCTTTCTTTTTGTTTATGTGGTGGATGATGTTGATGGATTTTCGAATGTTGTACATTCCTCGCTTCCTGGGATGAATCCCACTTCGTCATGGTGTATGATCCTTTTGATATATTTTTGTATTCGGTTTGCTAATATTTTTTGAGTATTTTTGCAGCTACATTCATAAGGGATATTGGTTTGTAATTTTCTTTTTTTGTTGGGGTCTTTGCGTGGTTTTGGTATTAAGGGTGATGTTGGCTTCATAGAATGAGTTTGGGAGTATTCCCTCCTCTTCTATTTTTTGGAAAACTTTAAGGAAAATGGGTATTATATCTTCTCTGTATATCTGATAAAATTCCAAGGTAAATCCATCTGGCCCGGGGGTTTTGTTCTTTGGTAGTTTTTGATTACTGCTTCAATTTCGTTGCTGGTGATTGGTCTGTTTAGATTTTCTGTTTCTTTCTGGATCAGTCTTGGAAGGTTGTATTTTTCTAAGAAGTTGTCCATTTCTCCTAGGTTTCCCAGCTTGTTAGCATATAGGTTTTCATAGTACTCTCTAATAATTCTTTGTATTTCTGTGGGGTCTGTCATGATTTTTCCTTTCTCATTTCTGATTCTGTTGATGTGTGTTGACCCTCTTTTCCTCTTAGTAAGTCTGGCTAGAGGCTTATCTATTTTGTTTATTTTCTCGAAGAACCAGCTCTTGGTCTCATTGATTTTTTCTATTGTTTTATTCTTCTCAATTTTATTTATTTCTTCTCTGATCTTATACTATGTCCCTCCTTCTGCTGACCTTGGGCCTCATTTGTTCTTCTTTTTCCAGTTTTGACAATTGTGACATTAGACCATTCATTTGGGATTGTTCTTCCTTCTTTAAATATGCCTGGATTGCTATGTACTTTCCTCTTAAGACTGCTTTTGCTGTATACCACAGTAGTTGGGACTTTGTGTTGTTGTTGTTGTTTGTTTCCATATATTGCTGGATCTCCATTTTGATTTGGTCATTGATCCATTGATTATTTAGGAGTATGTTGTTAAGCCTCCATGTGTTTGTGAGCCTTTTTGCTTTCTTTGTACAGTTTATTTCTAGTTTTATGCCTTTGTGGTCTGAAAAGTTGGTTGGAAGGATTTCAATCTTTTGGAATTGTCTGAGGCTCTTTTTGTGGCCTAGTATGTGGTCTATTCTGGAGAATGTTCCATGTGCACTTGAGAAGAATGTGTATCCTGTTGCTTTTGGATGTAGAGTTCTGTAGATGTCTGTTAGGTCCATCTGTTCTAGTGTGTTGTTCAGTGCCTCTGTGTACTTACTTATTTTCTGTCTGGTGGATCTGTCCTTTGGAGTGAGTGGTGTGTTGAAGTCTCCCAAAATAAATGCGTTGCATTCTATTTCTTCCTTTAATTCTGTTAGTATTTGTTACAGGTATGGTGGCGCTCCTGTATTGGGTGCACATATGTTTATAATGGTTATATCCTCTTGTTGGACTGAGCCCTTTATCATTATGTAATGTCCTTCTTTGTCTTTTGTTACTTTCCTTATTTTGAAGTCTGTCTTGTCTGATAGCAGAATTGGAACAGCTGCTTTCTTCTCTTTGTTGTTTGCCTGAAATATCTTTTTCCATCCCTTGACTTTAAGTCTGTGCATGTCTTTGGGTTTGAGGTGAGTCTCTTGTAAACAGCATATGGATGGATCTTGCTTTTTCATCCATTCTCTTACTCTGTGTGTTTTGATTGGTGCATTCAGTCCATTTACATTTAGGGTGATTACTGAAAGGTATGTACTTATTGCCATTGCAGGCTTTAAGTTTGTGGTTACCAAAGGTTCAGTGTTAGCTTCTTTACTATCTTATTGTCTAACTTAAGTCGCTATTGAGCTATTATAAACACGGTCTAATGATTCTTTATTTACCTCCCTTCTTATTCCTCCTCCTGCCTTCATCATATGTTGGGTGTTTTGTTCTGTGCTCTTTTTTGGAGTGCTCCCATCTAGAGCAGTCCCTGTAAGATGCCCTGTAGAGGTGGTTTGTGGGAGACAAATTCCCTCAACTTTTGCTTGTCTGGGAATTGTTTAATACCTCCTTCATGTTTAAATGATAATTGTGCTGGATACAGTAGTCTTGGTTCGAGGTCCTTCTGTTTCATTGCATTAAGTATATCATGCCATTCTCTTCTGGCCTGTAGGGTTTCTGTTGAGAAGTCTGATGATACCCTGATGGGTTTTCCTTTGTAGGTGACCTTTTTTTTCTCTCTGTCTGCCTTTAGTACTTTGTCCTTTCTTTGATCTTTGCCATTTTAATTATTATGTGTCTTGGTGTTGCCCTCCTTGGATCCCTTGTCATGGGAGTTCTGTGTACCTCTGTGGTCTGAGAGGCCATTTCCTCCCCTAGTTTGGGGAAGTTTTCAGCAATTATTTCTTCAAAGACACTTTCTATCCCTTTTTCTCTCTCTTCTTCTTCTGGTACCCCTATAATGTGGATATTGTTCCATTTTGATTGGTAACTCAGCTCTCTTAGAATTCTTTCATTCCTGGAGATCCTTTTATCTCTCTCTGCATCAGCTTCTCTGTGTTCCTGTTCTCTGTTTTCTAGTCCATTTATGGTCTCTTGCATCTTGTCCATTCTGTTTTGAAGTCCTTCCAGAGCTAGTTTTATTTCTGTATTCTCCTTGCTTAGTTCTTGCATCTTTCTCTGTGTGTCCATCAGTATGGTTATGACTTTTGTTTTGAATTCTTTTTCAGGATGACTGGTTAAATCTATCTCCCCAGGTTCCTTCTCAGGGGACGATGTAGCAGATGCTGAAGCTGTCTGGATCAAATTTTTTTGCCTTTTCATGTTGATCGGTGCAGTTGAGTGCTATTGACGCATCTATCAGCTTTCCACCTGGCTCTTGGCCTTTCTCTACTGGGACAACTGTGACCCCTAGTGGTTTGTGCTGTGCAATTGCGGGTAGACTGGATCTTTGTATCTCGTCCAGCTGGTATGGAGGAAGCTCCCTTGCTGAGGGCATGGCCACCCTCAGGCTGCTTCTCTGCTTTGGCAGGGCCCTGGAGGGGTAATGGACGGGGGGCTGTTTGGCTGTTTACCCCCGTGAGGGGTCTCAGAGGTTGCCCAGGGGGTTACTGCGCCTGGATTTCCCTGGAATTTCCAGCTGCTGGACTGTGACGTGGGATGTTTCCATCCAGCTGTGGCGTCCCTGTCCCTTTAAGACTTTCAAAAAGCACTCGCTTTTCTTTGTCACAGGGGCATCGGCTTCAGGACCCGCTCAGAGATCTTGCTGCCCTGTTTCCCTAGTTTCCAGCCCTTCACGCATGCACTGTGTCTGTGCTCTGGTGCGGATGGCTGGGGCTGGGTGTTTAGCATTCCTGGGATCCCTCTCCCTCCCTGCTCCAACTCCTCTCCTCCTGCCAGGAGCTGGGGTGACAGGCGCTCAGGTCCCACTGGGCCAGGCCTTGTATCTTACCCCTTTCACCAGGTGCTGGGCTCTCGCAGGTGTGGATGTAGTCTGGCTGTTGTCCTGTGTCTTCTGGTCTCTCTTTTAGGATTAGTTGTATTTGTTGTATTTTCAAAAATATATATGTTTTTGGGAGGAGATTCCCACCTTCCTACTCACGCCACCATCTTGACTCCGCCTCCTGTAGATAGGTAGCTAAATTCTTATAAATGTGCCCCAGAACTTGGACTTCAAGAAGTTATCTGATTAAAATTTTTTTTCTTGCAGCAGATAAGTGCCTTCATCAATTAGTACAGATTGTTACTGATGTTTCCAAGAAATCTCTCAAATTTTTTGTCTGTATACTGCAGTGTTTTAATGTCAGTGCCAAGAGTTTCTCCCTTCTCTTGCCCTCATTCTAATTTTAGCACATTTCTTTTCATTGTTTCTTTGGTCAAGATGACAAACAATTTGGTTGTTTTTATACCTTCTATGAGCCTTCTCATTAAATCTCCCCATAGGCTTTTCTTTTCCAGCTTAAACAATCTTGGTTTCTTTAATCTTTTCCCCAAATAGCAGTTTTCTATTTTCTTTTCATTATATTTTACTCTTTTACTGTCTTCTAGCCCCTCTTAAATTTCTTCACATTCATTTTAAACTGAAAAGACAAACACTGGATATAGTATTCTCCTAGGGTCAGACCATTGCCGAGAAGATGTGGAAAGTTGCTTCTTGACTTCTGGCAAGCTGCACTACTGTTAATATATCCTGGTATCCTACTACTTTAAAAATTTTCTTCTTCCAATAATAGTATCTTCAAAAGCATTTGTTCAGTGTCTGTGCAGAGCCAACTTGTAAAAGAAATTCATATGCTCATCTGTTCTTGTCAGACTCTTAGTAGGAATAAGCATCCAGTGTTGGGAACCAGAAGTATTCAAATAGGAAAGGTTGTAAAACCAAAATTAAAATTTTTCTCAGTGGAATTTATTGAGAAAATAAGAGTCTAAGATGCTAATTTTGTTTAAACTTGTTGGAAATAAAGACAAGGAGAGAGCAGTGTAACAAAGGCAGGTATATTGAACATTGGCTTTTGATTATAAGCTGGAAAATTTGGTCTACTCTCTGAATGTGTGGTAGCTACACATGGTTCTTTCAGTGTTAAACCTAAGGCCCTTAGCTCAGAGTGGTTCAGTGTGTTCCTTCTATTCTGTTGCAAAATTGGGGCTTTAGCTTGATTTCCTTGTGTTTTACGGCTGACATGAGTCTGTTCCATGGATATCTTTCCTCTCCTTGGGTTTCTCCGATATATCCTTTCTTTCTTAGCAATGGAGACAAAAACTCTCACTCCTTCTACATTAAGGATGTAATCACTCTCATTAAAAGGAAATAAGGAAATAGGAAGATAAAAAAAAGTAGGGGGAGGTACATAGTTTACTAAAGTTAGCCCTTGAAATGAGAACTCTTGCTGTGGAACATTTTTACCCTCAGCATTTAGTTGTAGATATCAGGTATCCCAATCCTCCTGTATATTTCTGATTGTACTCTCAGGCCAGGTTATAGAATAAAAATAAAGCAATGGTGAATCCTCAGCTCAAGCAGAAAATGTGTACATCTTTGAGACTTCCCAATCAACTTTACTTTGTACACCAGATTTTTGGTCTAACCATTTCCTCAGCATTTCTCAATGTCTATACAGATGTTTGGTTATGTGAGCACATAGTTTAGGGAAATCCCTTTTCTAAATCAGTGAGCCATGTGGAATTCAGAAACAATTTTCAGGGAATTTTATACTCTGACTTTTGATTAAAATCATGGGTTTTGATCATGAATATTAAGTTGAGAAATTTTCCTTTATCAAATAAAGATGGGTAAGTAGAAAAGGAAAACGTATAGTTACAGACTGCAACAATGATTACAAGTAAAGAAAATTCAATTATTGTAAAGAATGCAAGTTTAACTCACTGATAGGAAATTACATTTTCCTTTTATGTTCCAAAAATTAATAGACCATGGTGGGAGTCCATTGGCTTTGATATTTGTAAGTTAGGGAAAGTAGGTCTTATCAGGAAAGAGACAGGAAACTTATTTTCTACATTTCCATACTTACAGCAGCTTGGATGTTATTTTAAAATGCTACTTTAAATTAAAAAGAGATGATTCAATGTTAGGGTGGATATACTCAGTGTAATTATATTTAGAATTCAGAAAATTAAAACAGAATCACTGTCCCTTAAAGGATATTAATAGCTGTACTATAAAGTATTCTCAAAAGCTTCAGTGGTGTCAGCACTGATGTTGTGACTGTTGAAGAGTGAGATGATAGGGCAACAGATGATTGTGGCATGAACCATTGATAGAGAAGCCTTCCAGTGTTGGATGGTATAGCGAGGTGGAATGTGCTTATTGCTCTCCAAGATGCTCCTACCTGAGCCTTGTAGGTAAATCTTCATCTTCATCTCCTCTTCTGAACAGATGGACATAACATACATCTACAGAACACTCCACCCAAAAGCAGCAGGATACACATTCTTCTCAAGTGCACAGGGAACATTTTCCAGAATAGACCACATCCTAGGCCACAAAAAGAGCCTCAGCTAGTTCAAAAAGATTGAAATTGTACCAACCAACTTCTCAGATCACAAAGGTACAAAACTAGAAATAAATTGTACAAAGAAAACAAAAAGGCTGACAAACACATGGAGACTTAACAACATGCTTCTAAATAATCAGTGGATCAATGACCAAATTTAAACAGAGATCAAGCAATATATGGAGACAAAAGAAAACAAAAGTTCAACACTCCAACTTCTGTAGGATGGAACAAAGACAGTTCTAAGAGGAAAGTATATAACAATCCAGGCCTATTTAAAGAAGGAAGAACAATCACAAATGAATAGTCTAAATTCACAATTATTGAAATTGGAAAAATGAGAAAAAATGAGGCCCAAAGTCAGCAGAAGGAGAGACACAATAAAGACCAGAGAAGAAATAAATAAAATTGGGAAGACTAAAACAATAAAAAAAATTAATGAAACCAGGAGTTGTTTCTTTGAGAAAATAAACAAAATAGATAAACTCCTAGCCAGATATCAAGAAAAAATGAGAATCTACACATGTAAACAGAATCAGAAATGAGAAAGGAAAAATCACTACAGACAGTACAGAAATACAAAGAATTGTTACAGAATACTATGAAAAATTATATGCTAACAAATTACATAGCCTAGAATAAATAGACAACTATCTAGAAAAATACAACCTTCCAAGACTGAACCAGGAAGAAACAGAAAAATCTAAACGGATCATTTACCAGCAATGAAATTGAATTGGTAATCAAAAAATTACCCAAGAACAAAACCCCTGGACAGATGTCTTCACCACTGAATTTTATTAAACATTTAGAGAGGACATAATACCTATTCTCCTTAAAGTTTTCTAAAAACTAGAAGAGGAGGGAATACCTCCAAACTTATTCTATGAAGCCAGTATCACTCTAATACTAAAACCAGGCAAAGACACCATAAAAAAAGAAAATTACAGACCAATATCCCTGATGAACACAGAGCAAAAATACTCAACAAAATATTAGCAAACTGAATTCAAAAATACATTAAAAAATCTCCCTCATGATCAAGTACCATGTATTTGAAAACCCATCAACATGTTACTTCACATAAACAAAAGAAGGACAAAAACTACATGATCATCTCCATAGATGCTAAAAAGCATTCGACAAAATTCAACATCCATTCATGATAAAAACTGTCAACAAAATGGGTATATAGGGCAAGTACCTCAACATAATAAAGGCCATATGTGACAAACCCACATCCATCATTATTCTTAATAGCAAGAAGCTGAAAGCTTTTCCTTTAAGATTGGGAACAAGGCAAGGATGCCCATTCTCCCCACTTTTATTCAACATAGTACTGGAGGTCCTAGCCATGGCAATCAGACAATACAAAGAAATAAAAGACACCCAGATTGGTAAGGAAGAAGTTAAATTGTCACTGTTTGAAGATGTCGTGATATTGTACATAAAAGACCCTAAAGAATCCACTCCAAAACTACTAGAACTAATATCTGAATTCAGAAAAGTTGCAGGATACAAAATTAATATGCAGAAATCTGTTGCATTCCTGTACACTTAATGAAGAACTAGGAGAAAGATAAATCAGTAAAACAATTCCATTCACAATTGCATCAGAGAGAATAAAATACATAAAAATAAACCTAACCAAGAAGGGAAAGACCTAAACCCTGAAAACTATAAGACACTCTTGAGAGAAATTAAAGAGGACACTAATAAATGGATTTCATTCCATGCTCTTGGGTAGAAAGAATTAATATTGTCAAAATGGCCATCCTGCCTAAAGCAATCTACAGATTCAATGCAATCCCTATCAAAATACTGACAGTATTCTTCAACAAACTGGAACAAATAGTTCTAAAATTCATATGGAACTACAAAAGACCCCAAATAGCCAAAGCAATCCTGAGAAGGAAGAATAAAGCAGAGGGGATTATGCTCCCTGACTTCAAGCTCTACTACAAAGCCATGGTAATCAAGACAATTTGGCACTGTCACTAGAACAGACCCATAGATCAATGAACAGAATAGAGAGCCCAGATATTAACCCACACATACATGGCCAATTAATATATGATAAAGGAGCCATGGATATACAATGGGTAAATGGCAGTCTCTTCAACAGCTGGTGTTGGCAAAACTGGACAGCTATATGTAAGAGAATGACACTGGATTATTGTCTAACTCCATACACAAAAGTAAACTTGAAATGGATCAAAGACCTGAATATAAGTCATGCAACCATAAAACTCTTAGAAGAAAACATAGGCAAAACTGTCTTGAATATAAACATGAACAACTTCTTCATGAACATATCTCCATGGGCAAGGGAAACAAAAGCAAAAATGTTTAAATGGGACTGTATCAAACTTCTGTACAGCAAAGGACACCATCAGTAGAACAAAAAGCCATCCTACAGTATGTAAGAATATATTCATCAATGACATATCCGATAAGGGGTTGACATCCAAAATATATAAGGAGCTCATGTGCCTCAACAAAGAAAAAGCAAATGACCCGATTAAAAAATGGGCAGAGGATCTGAACAGATACTTCTCCAAAGGAGAAATTCAGATGGCCAACAGGCACGTGAAAAGACACTCCACACTGCTAATCATTAGAGAAATGCAAATTAAAACCACAGTGAGATATCACCTCACACTGGTTAGGATGGCCAACATCCAAAAGACAAACAGCAACCTATGTTGGATTGTATGTGGAGAAAGGGGAACCCTCTTACACTGCTGGTAGGAATGTATATTAGTTCAACCACTGTGGAAAGCAGTATGGAGGTTCCTCAAAAAACTAAAGTAGAAATACCACTTGACCCAGGAATTTCACTCCTAGGAACTTACCCTAAGAATACAGGATCCCAGTTTCAAAAAGACATATGCACCTCTATGTTTATCACAGCACTATTTACAATAGCCAAGATACGGAAGCAACCTAAGTGTCCATAAGTAGATGAATGAATAAAGAAGACATGGTACATGTACACAGTGGAATATAATTCATCCATAAGAAGAAAACAAATCCTACCATTTGCAACAACATGGGTGGAGCTAGAGGATATTATGCTCAGTGAAATAAGCCAGGTGGAGAAAGACATGTACCAAATCATTTCCCTCATCTATAGAGTATAACAACAAAGCAAAAACTGAAGGAACAGAACAGCAGCAGACTCAATGGAACCCAAGAATGGAGTAACAGTTACCAAAGAGAAAGGTATTGGGAAGGGTGGGTAGGAAGGGAGGGATAAGGGGAATAAGGGGTATTATGATTAGCAGACATAATATTGAGGAGCATGGGGAAGGAAGTATAACACAGAGAAGACAAGTAGTGACTCTATAGCATCTTACTCTGCTGATGGACAGTGACTGTAATGGGGTATGTGGTGGGGAGTTTATAATAGGGGGAATGTAGTAACCACAATGTTGCTCATGTGAAACCTGAGCATAAGATTGTATTAATAAAAAATAATAAGAAAAAAAATCTCCTCTTCTGTGGCTCAAATATGAAGTCCTCTGTGCTGATGCTAGCCTTGTTCTTTAACCAGAGAGGTCTTAGAGCCTTATAACTGGAAGATCAGAGAACCTGACAAGAAATGATAAGGCAGATAATGCAGAGTCCTTCACACATGAGACCACTGAGACCTCCAAACAGGAGGATTGCTTTTTAGGCCCTACAATGAAGTATGAGATTCTGTTCTGTTGAGTCAAGGGCTTGCTTTCCCAGCTGACTATAAAAGTTTCACTCCTGCTTACTTAGTGACAAAATGTAAGTATAGAGGATCACTAAAGAGTTTCAGTTATATTTACAAAGAAAATATCACCATTAACACCCCACTTTCAGGAAAAGTTTCACCACTGAAAGCCTTCCTTAAATCACGTCATGCCATCCTGACCACTCCCTTGAGCTTTGTCCCACCAAAATTTATATAAAATTTACAGTTTTATTTCTCATTTCTATACTGTTGCTTGGATGTTGGTAATTTTTGCCAGTTCTTTTAGATACACAGTTTATTTTCCTGAGTGGAATTTAAGGTCATAAGGGTGTGCCTTTCCACCTGTTAGATTTTTCCATTGTCTAAGAAATGTTGGATTCTGAAACTATAAAATATATTCAATATGTATATACTGAATAAAGGATACCCAAGTAAATTGAAAACAAATATTACCATTTACCACTCTAAACTCAAAAGACTAATAACTTTAAGGTGAAATTTTCTCTGTGATCAACTTTGCTTATTAGTTATCTTAGGGCTAATAATCAGTCTGTATATATTGATAGGGCTTTACAGGTTGGTGAAATATTGATATATTTCTACACTGTGGGTAAAAAGCTACTCTATGCCTTCCACCCAGGGCCCCAACCCTTTCCCTTGGAGATACCCTAGGCTTCTCCATGGTACAGCAAACAAACAGTTAATGCCTGGCAATGGGATCTTCCCAAGGGTGCCCAGCAGTACTGCTAGTATCTAGACTCGGATTCAGAATATTTGGGGCAAGTCGACAAAAACTCTGTCTCTCATAGCTGGCTTGAATTTTCTTGTGTGAAAGCTGAGACTAATCACTGAAAAAATATTCCAGTTTCTCAGCCAGTGTGATTTACTGAGTTCTTCAGTTAAAGTTATGTTGGATGACAGATTAAATGGCTCCTCAAACACCAGTATGGCCAGTGTGCAACACTGCCTTCAAGGCTTTTCTGACTGCTTTGGCCCTGCTCAATAACATTTAAAATTTTCAAGTCTCAGAAATACTTTTCAGTCCCCATCATAACTTTTCATTTCATATAATTGACTGCTCCCTGTTTGAAAGCTTTTTTTGGCATCCCAGAAGCCACTGTAGTTTGGTCTCCTGCCTCACCAACTGTTACTTCTCAGTCTCCTTTGCCAGATTCTTTTATTCTGTGATCTTCTAAAACTTGGTGTTCAGAATCTATTTTTGCTCTTTTCCTTTTCTTACAGGTTAACAGACTACTGTATTACTCCTTTACATGATTTTAACCCATACTGACACACTGATGCCTCCCCATTCTACATCTCTCCTTAAGCCTTCTGTATTTCCCTACTCGGTCTCCCAAATCTGAATGCTTTTCTCTCCACATCTCCCACAACCAATTAATCTTTTAAGAAATTATAATTTTTTAGTTTATACTCTCTTTCTACTGGGTTTACTTCTCACTGGGATTAGTTTAGAGCTTCATCTTCCCTTTATGTTTTTCTTCCAGTATTATTTCTATAACCTTCAAACTAAGCTACTGTCTATTTGTTTATATGGCTGTCTCCTTTGTCAGACCATGAGCTTCTTGGCATGCAAGATTATGTCTCTGTCATCCCTTTATTCCTAGTGCCTAATAATGGCTGCTACATAGTAGGTACTCCATAAATGCTTGTTGAATGAACTGTATCTGAGTGTTCACCTTCTTCAGAGGAAATTCTTTTGGCTTTTTCCCTTTGCATAAGATCCCAGTGTTATTGTAGCCTGTTCTTCCATATGTCTGAGAAGTGAGCTCATTATCTTTGAAGTGCTGATTGCCTGTATTTGTATCAGTTCAGTTAGCGCTATCTATAAACAAGGTTGGCCCTCAGTGAGCATCTTGTTATAAATGACCCGCTTTGAAACGTTCCCCTGGGAATCTAATCCATCTCTGTGAGTAGGGACATCTTGCACTGTTGCTTTCCAGGAAGCCACCAGATGGCTCACAGAAAAAGCATCCTTATTTAAAATCCTTTCAGAGGTGTCCAGGGAAACTGTTGTGGGCAAGTATTCAAACAAGATCAGTAAATGAAGCAGTGACTACAGAAAGGATATCATTTAGCTTACCTGTCTCCAGCTAATTCTTATGTTTGCTTCTGAACAGAGAGAAGCTTGATTCATTGACTCATCACAGTTCCTAAACTGTGATTTTTAATCCTTAAGAGCCATCTCCAGTAAGCAGGCTAGAAATACATCTCTGAACGAAACCTTTAAAATATGTCTTGGAGATCAGATTATATCGCTAATAGAGCTTTTAGTTAAAGGAAGGCTAATGGATGGTAACAGTGCTTCTCAAATACAAACAATCTTTGGATCATAAATGCTCAGTATATGAGGGCTCTTAAAAAGAATGGACAACAGTGAATGGATTTATTTGGAGAAAGGGACCAGTGTTTTTTTCCCCTAAAGTTTTCATTGTTTCTTCCTCAGTCTTTAATGTGACCACATCAAAAGAGCTGGAGATGTTAGAAAGAATTGGAAGCAAGACAAATTCAATTCCGTAAACAGAAGTTTCTAGGAATTTTCCTGGTTCTGGGGAGATCAAACCACACCAATAAATTCAGGGTTTCCAATTGTGGGGCTAGATTACCTCTGAGGTCAATGGATGGGTAAGTGTCCAGGGACCTATTTTCAAAGGTGTGGGAGAGCAGAAATAACTTGTATTTTCTCTATACTGTCCTAAAAAATGTAGACTCAAGAACATTTCTCTTCTCTGAAAGGTGTAACCTAAACTTATCCTAAAAGTTCTTTTTTTTGCACTTTGAAGCACATAGATGGGTAGTTAATTTTTTTTCCAATAAATTGAATTTCTGTTCTCCAATGTAGAGAATTGAGGATATAATCAATTCTGTTTCATTGTGCTGGATGAGAGGTCATTTTTAAATTTGTTCACATTTTTGGTTTGAAAGCAATTTTTCTTTTGAGCTGATGGTGGATTTGGGCAGTGATTCTGAAACGTGGGTTCTCTAGAGGTCTCTTACAGAGGTCTGATGCAGATGGACAAGCTGACTCTAAGGATGCGTCTGTGCTGTCTGGAGCAGTTGGCTCGCTGGCCATCTGTGAGTAATTATGCATAATATTAATACCTGGGCATGGGAAGCTCTTTTATTGCCAGTATGACTGTTAAAAGGAAACTTTCAGAAAAACTACACAGAAGCCCAGCTGATAAAGTAGTATTTTTTTCCTTGAAATATAAAAAGCTTTGAGAAAATAAATTACATTATCACAAGTAGAGTAAGTAGTTAAATCTAGTAAGAATTCTTAAGAAGTAATACTTCATCATGGAAGGGTAGTCAACTAACCCTTCTCCCCAAAGTGATGACAAAAGGGTTTCCTTAATTCATTCTTTTTTTCAAGATGGAAATGCCAGGGATTCCATTCTAGGCAACCACGGCTATTTACTACAGAAATTCTATCCCCAAATTGAGTTAGTTATAAACCTTTCTAATTTGTTAATCTATCTGTTTAATAGAGTTACTTGTATTTACACACAAAAATGTCAGATTGGGAGAATTCTAGAAGATAGTACCATCAAAATCATCATCTTTGTAACCAGAAAAAAGACCTCTTCCTCTTTTTTTGTCTCTGTCTTTGGCTTCTGCTTTTTTTTTTTAAAGCTTCTCTCTATTTTAGAGCTAAAGGCATGCCACCATGCTGTTTTTTCTGCCTTATGTCCCTACTATTATTTCACCCATTTGTGACCTTTTGCATTAATGCTCAGAGAGAGCATTACAAAAATAAAGAGCATTTGGTTAAAATTAAATCACTTTTTATTTAATATGTTAATGGCTTTTATTCTCCCATCAATAGAAACAATTTACCAAAAAAAAAAAAATCACAAACATACACAGTTATGGGAAAATATATTCAGTGTGTAATCATACCCTGTTATTCATCTTTAACTGTGAAAGTATTTAATCAAGAGATTTGTTAAATCAGAGATTATACAAATTAACATAACATTCATGTTTTGAAATTCCTTCAAAAGAGAAAAGCTACCTTTGAAGTGGAAATAAAATTAAAAAATTGTCTTTTATGTATCAAGTCCATCTCATTTAGAAAGTGATAGATACATGTGTTTCATATTTTACATGTGAATGACCTGTAAAAAGCCACAAAACTTATCTAAGCTGAATAAAAGGAAATTAAAACTGTAAAAAGAATATCTGTAAAATAAATATATATGCATACAGACACAAGCGCATACATACTTAAAATATATACTTGATTGCCCAAACCAAAGAGTGTTAATTTACTTCAGTATAAAATATAAGAAGGCCAACAATTTAGTTTAGCATAAAATTCAGTGGAAGTGACCTGGTAGCTATGCTATAAAGGGAAATGATTTTCTTTTGTTCAAGTAAGTGGGTACAGTTATTTATGGATAATGTTGTCTTTTACAGAAGAATTGGTTCCAGACTGTCTGTTTCAGTGTTTGACTTAAAAAGGTTTGTTTTTAATTCCTTGTTTTCAACAGGTTGAAGATTATTTTCCTGGCAAAGAATTCGTGGCTTAACTATCAGTGAATATCTATGCATATTTCCAGAATCTCACCTTACTTTGTGGTCTAACATAATCGGTATTTACTGTCAGTCTGGATATCTTAGATAACTTTTGATTTGCTTGATTTGTTTTGATCAAGTTAACGAGAGAGCTGCCAAATGCCCTTTTTAAATATGTGTTGTGGTGCCCCAGATGTGTTAGGTCAGCAATTGCTGGCTTCCTCCTTTTCCTGGTTAGCACTTCCCTTCATTACATGTGGACAAACAAAATAGAAGCCAAGAACATCTGGAAACAATCAGTAAACAACAGTTTGAAAATTTCCACTTCATTAAGACTCATACTTCAGAAAAGTTTACTGATAGGATAATTAAATTTACATTTTAATTCCATCTGTTAAATTTATCTTCTTGACATCTCTAAAGCCATTAATTTCCCACTTATATTGTCATTATCTTAATAATTGCACTTAACACCCTTTCCTCCTCAAAACATACTCAACCAGTCTCCAGTCATAAGAATTTTCTTTCTGTGTTTACATAGACTGGGGAATCCTATCACTCCCTGCTTCATAAACCTCCAAGGTCTTCCAATGGCATCCTGAAAAAATTCAAGCTCACTTGTTTCAAATTCAAAATCGAGCATACCCTGGACTGCCTCTGATCTCACCTCTGCCTCATCTCTTCTCATTACATGGTCCAGACATGGCTTTCTTGTTTACTATGTGTGCTTTCTGTTAGCTCCCTTTCTCCTTCCTCCTCTTCTCTTTCCTTGTCCTCTCTTTCTTCCTTTCCCCCTCCCCTTTTCTCCCCCTTCCATCATTATTATTATTTTAATTTTTATTGGTGAATTATCCAGTCTTCAAATGCTGCCTCTGATACTCTCCTCCATTACAACAAATTGCCATTTCTTTAGGGCTTCTATTGCACATTGTTCATACCCTTGTGATGCAAATGTTTTGATGCTTAATTTAGAGATTGTTGCACATCACTTTCTTCTGCTAGATTTTGAGTGTCTTGAGCACAGGGCCCACGTCTTACTCACCATTATATCTCACAACACCCAGCATAGGGGTGTTGTGAGAGGAATGCAACATTCTAAAGAAACACACACACACATACAACATTAGTGAAGGAAAAAAATGGGCTCATGAAAGGTCCAGGATTACTATGTTACAAAAAGAAAAAATTGATGATTTACATGACCAAGACATCTCAAATTTGAAATAATTTGATTATTTCATTAAGTGACAAAGCTATAAATAGCTATCAAGGGAAGCTCAGATTTAAAAAAAAATTAAGAGATTTGGCAACAGAAAACTGGACTGCATGGATTGTGATTCTGACAGAATATGGGAATTCCTAGCTCTTATATACACCATTACTGAAATATAATTTCTTAATCATTTTAATATTCTCTGTGTTTTATGGAATACATACCTGTATATCTGTAGTTCTCTATCAGGCTCCAATTTGAACAGAAATAATGGAGAGATGGCACTCATGGTCTCAGGCAATGTATTTAAAATGTGGTTTCATAACTCTGGTCTGGAATTAAATTTAGAGGGCCAAGAAGAAAGTGTTGTTTAGTTCTCACAGTGATTATAGAAATACAATTACAAGTTAGGATTACAGTGGGTATTACTGAGAAGAAGAGGAATTTTTTTTCTTTGTTTTGCTCTTTTTAGATTCCACATCGAACTGAAATCAGATGGTATTTGTCTTTATTGGATTTATTTAGCTTAGCATGATATCCTCTAGGTCCATCCATGTTGTCACAAATTGCAAGATTTCTTTTTTTTATTTTTTTGTTATTTTGTTATATTAATCTACAATTACATGAAGAACACTATGTTTACTAGGGTCCCCCCTTCACCAAGTCCCCCCCACAAACCCCATTACAGTCACTGTCCATCAGCATAGTAAGACGTTGTAGAATCACAACTTGTCTTCTCTGTGTTGCACAGCCCTCCCCATGCCCCCAGCCCCCATATTACACATGCTAATTATAATGCCCCCTTTCTTTTTCCCTGCCCTTATCCCTCCCTTCCCTCCCATTCTCCCCAGTCCTTTTCCCTTTGGTAACTGTTAGTCCATTCTTGGGTTCTGTGATTCTGCTGCTATTTCGTTCCTTCAGTTTTTTCTTTGTTCTTATACTCCACATATGAGTGAAATCATTTGGTATTTGTCTTTCTCTACCTGGATTATTTCACTGAGCATAATACCCTCTAGCTCTATCCATGTTATTGAAAATGGTAGAGTTTGTTTTCTTCTTATGGCTGAATAATATTCCATTGTGTATATGTACCACATCTTTATCCATTCATCTACTAATAGACACTTAGGTTGCTTCCATTTCTTGGCTATGGTAAATAGTGCTATGATAAACATAGGGGTGCATCAGTCTTTATCAAACTGGGCTGCTGTATTCTTCGGGTAAATTCCTAAAAGTGGAATTCCTGGGTTATGTGGTATGTCTATTTTGAGTCTTTTGAGGAACCTCCATACTGCTTTCCATAGTGGTTGAACTAATTTACATTCCCACCAGCAGTGTAGGAGGGTTCCACTTTCTCCACAACCTCGCCAACATTTGTTTTTGTTTGTCTTTTGGATGTTAGCCATCCTTACTGGTGTGAGATGATATCTCATTGTGGTTTTAATTTGCATTTCTCTGATGACAAGCGATCTGGAGCATCTTTTCATGTGTCTGTTGGCCATCTGAATTTCTTCTTTAGAGAACTGTCTATTCAGCTCCTCTGCCCATTTTTTAATTGGATTATTTGCTTTTTGCTTTTTCTTTGTTGAGGTGCATGAGCTCTTTATGTATTTTGGATGTCAAGCCTTTATTCAGATCTGTCATTTATGAATATATTCTCCCATACTGTAGGGTACCTTTTTGTTCTATTGATGGTGTCCTTTGCTCTACAGAAGCATTTCAGCTTGATGTAGTCCCATTTGTTCATTTTTGCTTTTGTTTCCCTTGCCCAGGGAGATATGTTCATGAAGAAGTTGCTCATGTTTATGACCAAGAGATTTTTGCCTATGGTTTTTTCTAAGAGTTTTATGGTTTTACAACTTATATTCAGGTCTTTGATCCATTTCGAATTTACTTTTGTGTGTGGGGTTAGGTAGTGATCCAGTTTCATTCTCTTACATGTAGCTGTCCAGTTTTGCCAGCACCATCTGTTGAAGAGACTGTCATTTCCCCATTGTATGTCCATGGCTCCTTTATCAAACATTAATTGACCATATATGTTTGGGTTAATGTCTGGAGTCTCTAATCTGTTCCACTGGTCTGTGGCTCTGTTCTTGTGCCAGTATCAAATTGTCTTGATTACTTTGGCTTTGTACTAGAGCTTGAAGTTGGGGAGCAAGATCCCCCCCCACTTTATTCTCCCTTCTCAGGATTTCTTTGGCTATTCATGGTCTTTGGTGTTTCCATATGAATTTTTGAACTATTTGTTCATTGAAGAATGCTGTTGGTAATTTGATAGGGATTGCATCAAATCTGTATATTGCTTTGGGCAGGATGGCAATTTTGATGATATTAATTCTTCCCAGCGAAGAGCATGGGATGAGTTTCCATTTGTTAGTGACCTCTTTAATTTCTCTTAAGAGTGTCATGTAGTTTTCAGGGTATAGGTCTTTCACTTCCTTGGTTAGGTTTATTCCTAGGTATTTTATTCTTTTTGATGCAATTGTGAATGGAATTGTTTTCCTGATTTCTCCTTCTATTGGTTCATTGTAGGTGTAAAGGAAAGCCACAGATTTCTGTGTGTTAATTTTGTATCCTGCAACTTTACTGTATTCCGATATCAGTTCTAGTAGTTTTGGAGTGTCGTCTTTAGGGTTTTTTATGTGCAATGTCACATCATCTGCAAATAGTGACAGTTTAAATTTTTCTTTACCAATCTGGATTCCTTGTATTTCTTTGTTTTGGCTAATTGCCATGACTAGGACCTCCAGTACTATGTTGAATAACAGTGGGGAGAGTGGGCATCCCTGTCTTGTTTCCGATCTCAGAGGAAAAGCTTTCAGCTTCTCGCTGTTCAGTATGATGTTACCTGTGAGTTTATCATATATGGCCTCTATTATGTTGAGGTACTTGCCCTCTATACCCATTTTGCTGAGAGTTTTTATCATGAATGAATGTTGAATTTTGTCAAATGCTTTTTCAGCATCTATGGAGATCATCATGTGGTTTTTGTCCTCCTTTTTGTTGATGTGGTGGATGATGTTGATAGATTTTTGAATGTTGTACATCCTTGCATCCCTGGGATGAATCCCACTTGGTCATGGTGTATGATGCTTTTGATCTATTTTTGAATTCGGTTTGCTAATATCTTGTTGAGTATTTTTGCATCTATCTTCATCAGGGATATTGGTCTGTAATTTTCTTTTTTGGTGGGGTCTTTACCTGGTTTTGGTATTAGGGTGATGTTGGCTTCATAGAATGAGTTTGGGAGTATTCCCTCCTCTTCTATTTTTTGGAAAACTTTAAGGACAATGGGTATTATGTCTTCCCTGTATGTCTGATAAAATTCCAAGGTAAATCCATTTGGCCTGGGGGTTTTGTTCTTGGGTAGTTTTTTGATTACCACTTCAGTTTCTTTGCTGGTAATTGGTTTGTTTAATTATTGTGTTTCTTCCTTGGTCAGTCTTAGAAGGTTGTATTTTTCTAGGAATTTGTCCATTTCTTCTAGGTTTTCCGGCTTGTTATATAGGTTTTCATAGCATTCTCTAATAATTCTTTGTATTTCTGTGGGGTCCGTCATGACTTTTCCTTTCTTGTTTCTGATCCTGTTGATGTATGTTGATTCTCTTTTTCTCTTAATAAGTTTGGCTAGAGGCTTATCTATTTTGTTTATTTTCTCAAAGAACCAGCTCTTGGTTTCATTGATTTTTTTTCAATTGTTTTATTCTTCTCAATTTTATTTCTTCTCTGATGTTTATTATGTCCCTCCTTCTGCTGATTTTAGGCCTCTTTTGTTCTTCTTTTTCTAGTTTCGATAATTGCGACATTAGACTATTCATTTGGGATTGTTCTTCCTTCTTTAAGTATGCCTGGATTGCTATAAACTTTCCTCTTAAGACTGCTTTTGTTGTGCTCCACGGAAGTTTGGGCTTTGTGTTGTTGTTGTTGTCATTTGTTTCCATATATTGCTGCATCTCCATTTTAATTTGGTCGTTGATCCATTGATTATTTAGGAGCATGTTGTTAAGCCTCCATGTGTTTATTAGCATTTTTTCTTTCTTTGTACAATTTATTTCTAGTTTTATACCTTTGTGGTCTGAAAAGTTAGTTGGTAGGATTTCAATGTTTTGGAATTTACTGAGGCTCTTTTTGTGAGCTAGTATGTGGTCTATTCTGGAAAATGTTCCCTGTGCACTTGAGAAGAATGTGTATCCTGTTGCTTTTGGATGTAGAGTTCTTTAGATATCTATTAGGTCCATCTGTTCTAGTGTGTTGTTCAGGGCCTCTGTGTCCTTAGTTATTTTCTGTCTGGTGTATCTATCCTTTGGAGTGAGTGGCGTGTTGAAGTCCCCTAAAATGAATGCATTGCATTCTATTTCCTCCTTTAGTTCTGTTAGTATTTGTTTCACATATGCTGGTGCTCCTGTGTTGGGTACATATATATTTATAGTGGTTATATCCTCTTGTTGTACTGAGTCCTTTATTGTTATGTATTGTCCTTCTTTATCTCTTGTTACTTTCTTTGTTTTAAAGTCTGTTTTGTCTGATACTAGTACTGCAACACCTGCTTGTTTGCATGAAATATCTTTTTCCATCCCTTGACTTTTAGTCTGTGCTTGTTTTTGGGTTGGAGATGAGTCTCTTGTAAGCAGCATATAGATGGGTCTTGCTTATTTATCCATTGTATTACTTTGTGTCTTTTGATTGGTGCATTCAGTCCATTTACATTTAGGGAGATTATTGAAAGATATATACTTATTGCTATTGCAGGTTTTAGATTCGTGGTTACCAAATGTTCAAGGTTAGCTTCTTTAGTATCTAACTGTCTAACTTAACTTGCTTATTGAGCTATTATAGACACTCTCTGGTGATTATTTCTCTTCCTTCTTATTCCTCCTCCTCCATTCTTTATATGTGGGTGTTTTATTCTGTGCTCTTTTGTGTTTCCTTTAACTGCTTTTATGGGTAGTTGCTTTTATTTTTTGCCTTTAGTTAGTATTTGGTTGCCCTACTTTCTTTGTTGTGTTTTTATTTTCTCTGGTGACATCTGTTTAGCCTTAGGAGTACTCCCATCTAGAGCAGTCCCTCTAAAATACCCTGTTGAGGTGGTTTATGGGAGGCAAATTCCCTCAGCTTTTGCTTGTCTGGGAATTGTTTAATCCCTCCTTCATATTTATATGGTAATCATGCTGGATGCAGTATCCTTGGTTCAAGGCCCTTCTGTTTCATTGCATTAAGTATATTATGCCATTCTCTTCTGGCTTGTAAGGTTTCTGTTGAGAAGTCTGATGATAGCCTGATGGGTTTTCCTTAATAGGTGACCTTGTTCCTCTCTCTAGCTGCCTTTAAAACTCTGTCCTTGTCCTTGATCTTTGCCATTTTTATTATTATGTGTCTTGGTGTTGTCCTCCTTGGGTCCCTTGTGTTGGGAGTTATGTGTACTTCTGTGGTCTGAGCGTTTATTTCCACCCCCAGTTTGGGGAAGTTTTCAGAAATTATTTCTTCAAATATACTTTCTATCCCTTTTTCTGTCTCTTCTTCTGGTACCCCTATAGTGCAGATATTGTTCCTTTTGGATTGGTCACACAGTTCTCTTAATATTGTTTCATTCCTGGAGATCCTTTTATCTCTCTCTGCGTCAGCTTCTCTGTGCTCCTCTGCTCTGATTTCTATTCCATTAACGGCCTCTTGTGCCTCATCCAGTCTGCTCTTAAGTCATTCTGGAGATTCTTTCTTTTCTGTAATCTCCTTCTGGACTTCTCCCCTTAGCTCTTGAATATTTCTCTGAAGGTCCATCAGCATGGTTATGACCTTTATTTTGAATTCTTTTTCTGGGAGATTGGTTAGGTCTATCTCCTCAGGGGTTGTCTCTGTTATTTTGGTCTGGATCAAATTCTTCTGCCTTTTCATGGCGATAGGGGTAGTTGTGGGAAGCTGGTGCATGTGTCAGCTGGGAGAATGTCCCTTCTTGCTAGTTGTGGCCTTCCTCTCTTGGGAGAACAGTGACCCCTAGCGGCTTGTGCTGGGCAGTTGCATGCAGATGGGGTGTCTAGTTCTTGTCTGGCTGCTGTGGAAAAAGCTCTGCCCGGTTGCTGTGGGTGTGGCCACTTCTGCTATGGTGGATTTTTGCCAGAGGGAGAACGGGCAGGAGGCTGTTTATCACCATGAGGGGCCTCTAAGCTGTGCTGCTGCCCAGGGGGTTGGGGTGCCCAGAGTTCCCCAGGATTCCCAGTTACTGGGCTGATTGCGCCAGGGTGCTTCCATCCACCTATGAGGCCCCTGTCCCTTTAAGATTTTCAAAGGGCACTCACTTATCTTTTGTCCCAGGGGCACTGCCTGCAGGGACCCGCTCACAGGTTTTACTGTCCTGTTTCCCTAGTATCCAGCACCCCATGCATTGTGTCTCTGTGCTCTGGTGTGGATTGCTCGGGCTGGGTATTTAGCAGTCCTGGGCTCCCTCTCCCTCTCTTCTTTGACTCCCCTCCTCCCTCCAGGAGCTGGGGTGAGGGGTGTTTGGGTCCCACCGTGCAGGGGCTTGTATCTTACCCCCTTCATGAGGCACTGGTTTCTCGCAGGTGTGCATGTAGTCTGGCTGTTGTCCTGTGTCTTCTGGTCTCTCTTTTAGGAATAGTTGTATTTGTTGTATTTTCAAAAATATATATAGTTTTGGTAGGAGATTTCCACTGCTCTACTCATGCTGCCATATTGGCTCTGCCCCCAGATTTCTTTTTTTATGGCTGAGTTATATTCCACTGTGTGTATGTACCACTTTATCCATTCATCTATCAATGAGCGCTTGGGTTGTTTCCATATCTTGACTATTGTAAATAATGCTGCAATGAACAGAGGTGTGCATATATCTTTTTGAATTACTGATTTTGTTTTCTTCAGATAAATTCCCAGAAATAGAATTACTGGATCATATGGTATTTCTATTTTTAGTTTTTTTAAGAACCTCCATATTGTTTTCCACAGTGGCTGCACCAATTTACATTCCCACCAACAGTGTAGGAAGGTTTCCTTTCTCCACATCCTCATCAACACTTGTTAATTCTTCTTTTGGTTATTAGCCATTCTGACTAGTAAATGGTGATATCTCATTGTGGTTTTGATTTGAATTTGAATATCCTAATGATTAGTGATGTAGAACATCTTTTCCTGTGCCTGTTGGCCATCTGATATGTCTCTTTTGGAAAAATGTCTGTTCAGGTTGTCTGCCCATTTTTTGATTGAATTATTTATTTGTTTTTTGGTGTTGCATAAGCTCTTTATATGTATTGAATATTAGCCCCTTATTGTATATATTATTTGCAAATATATTCTTCCACATAGTAGGCTACCTTTTTGTTTTGCTGATGGTTTCCTTTCCTTTCCTTAGTTTTATGTAGTCCCAAGAAAGAGGAATTTGAAGGGGTAAACAAGAGCAGGGTTATCAGGAGCAGAAAGAGAAAAACTGTTTACCCCCTAATACTCCTTAGAGTTTAAAAAGGCTTTTGATTGACCTATTCAGTAGGGAGGTGGCTGAGTCCTCATTTCAACTCTTATTTCTCCGGTCACCTCAACCACAAGAAAAATACTAAAAGCATGGATTATAATCAAGAAATACAGTACTGGGTATAAACCTCTGAATTGGGTACTTTGCTGTTTGTTGTTTTACTTATATATCCACACCTCCAGAATTGTCTCACAGGCCTCTTCATCACCTTTTGTAGAATCAGGGTAATTCATTTTGTTCCAAGGAGGAAAGGGTGTTAAGCTGGGTGATTCCTTAACTAGTCAGCTCCTTTTTGAGCAACTCCATGGAATGACTCCTGCTTGGGCCTTGATTGCTGCTAATTTCCATTTGCTCTATTTGTTCCATGTTTGGTGACACAAAAAGTCCCAAAGAACCTTTTGTCTTCAGTAGTGGTAAGATTTATTTTCTTCTGAGCATCTTTATGTGGCCAGCAAATATCTGTAGTTCATTTTGATCACAGAAGTTTTACTTTAACTGCTGAGGTGTTTATGCCAAAGAACTGAACTAGGACACTAGTAGTGTGTGTACTTGTTAATGAAACAAGTGCTCTTTCTTTGAAGGGCAGAATCTTACTGGGAATGCCTACTTTGTTGCTTGACACATACTAGAGAGTCACTTGACCATGTATTTCAATCCAGTTCCCTTCAGCATCCCTAGGCCAATGGTCTATATTAAAACAGTATTTGTCTTGCATAGTTGCAGGAGTTTTCCTGAAAGTCTCCATATACTGCAATGATAATGTTGAGCAGCCTAATTGCTAAATACCGCCACTCTGAGGTCATTTTGCCTTTTACATAGGTCCCTTGGGAATATATTTCCTCTCAAGCACTGGCAATTTGTGTATGTTGAGTTGGGGCTAGGGTCTCCTCCATGCTCCTGCCATCTACTGGGGTACCTGTCCATAGTTTTGTGCTGTCAGTTTCCTCTAGTACTAAAAGCCAGGGGGGTTATCCAAGTTCCTGGTTATTCATACTTTGTTTGGTATTAATGATATGTCTTTTCCCTGGATCTGCTATCTCCATTTTGTATCTTGAGTGGCCTTGTATAAATCTTTAAGGTATAATAATGCACAGTACTTTCTTGGCACATAATTTCTTTCTCCTTTGCATTAAAGGTGGCTGGAATTGATATGCTTTTGTTTGCAGTTAGTCTTAGCTCCTAAATGTGAGTAGCAGAAAATTATAGTTTCCTCCTTTTTATTTGATTTCCCCATAATTCTTTCTTCTTTTAGGCTAAGAACCCCTTTGTCCCAGAACCCTCTTGCCAGCAGGTATAGTATACGTCAACCTGCTGACAACTCATGTTGACAGGTCCAGTTCTACCTTTAAGTCCCATTTCCTGGAGTCTGCCTTCATATGCACAAACAGGACAGGCATTCAAGGTCTGGGACCTGTTTTCTGTTGCTTGTCTTTGAAGGAAGATCAGGTGCTTCTGAATCCCACACATGGGTTTGGTTCTCAGTAGCTGTGGCTTATCCAATGCTCCCATTCTGTTTGCCTGTCTCCTTGCATGGTTTAGAGTCATCTCTCCTGTATTCCTGTTGTTTTCTGGATTTCTGTGCACATTTTCCAGGATAACTACTGCTTCTTGGATCATTCATGTTGGCTCTTTGCCTTGTTGATTTTATATGGATCACTTGTCTTACCTGCTGAAATCTCTGTTGTCAGCCGGCTTATACCTAAACCCTAACCAACCTCCAGACCCCTCTCATTCTAGAGGATGGCTCACCTTTGGGATGTAGTCCTTCCTCCTCATAGCCTAGTGTCTTAGCCTTTTCTTTCTAAGCCTTATTTAAAAATCAAAGATACAACACAGAGCCCATTATTAGTATCTGTTATTGAGTACCATTTATATATGATATTATCATATTTTACCCCTACCACATTGAAGTACATTTAATAAAGGAAGATCCATGTTTTGTCATCCTTTTAATTTCCCTTCCCCTTTCTCCAACATTAAGCAGAGTGACAAACACATGGTGGACACCTGATAAGCATTTACCACATGGTAAACAGTGGGATCAGTGTGGAGTTCCTTTGGAATTTCTCACCACACAGGGCCTTAGATGTGAGAGGAAATCTTTATACTTTTTTCACAGTTGATTCCATGCACCTGGTACTTATGTCATTTCAGAACTCAGTGATTGTTACTGAATGTCTTTCAACTCTAGAAATAAAAAGGCTCTTAGGAATAAGAGTTTCTTTATGTGCCAGAGCAGTGGCTTGCCAGGAACCATCAGTGGTGTTCTTGTAACTGTCCAGAAAATGATATATTTCAGGAATGTGGACCCTTTGGTGTCAGCTTAAGTTGCTCTTTTTAATGTTGTCAGCGTATCCTTTTGCTCAATATGATTAAAATGAAACTGTTACTCATCTGAAATCTGTCAATTCATAGGCTGAACACATAAATAAGTTGCTTTAAATGCTAAAGTCTTGGATAATTTTCTTTCATTTGTGATTTCCATTAAATGGTCAAAAGAAAAATATTTCACTCCATTGCACAGATTATAATTATAGAGAATCTTATGGTGATACAGATATTGAATGGTAAATGTATTTGATATCTTGAATATTATGAATTCATGTTTTTTCATTATAAGGAGAGAGAGAACAGGGTAAATATTTGGAAGGACAAAAATTAAGAGGAAAAGGTGAGGTAGAGAGAAGGGATATGCTAAGATTACATTATCAGTACCATTCAAAATACCAGCTATCTATATAAAAATGTTATATGAAACAAATTTACTAGCAGCTAACAGAACTAATGACGTTACACTAAATACCAAATTGAGTTTTATTAGGAAATAAATATTGACTTATATTGCATTTTACTTTTTGAGAAAATCCTATTTTTTTTCTGTTAGTGACAGTGTATAAAAATCGTGCAATGAGAAGATTAAAGTGAATTAATTACATCATTATTTTATGAACAGTTTGTAGTAAATACAAAAGTGGCTTTTCCTCCATTCTTTCTAAAACATAGAGATACAGTATGGTATTTTAAATAATGGCATACAATACCAACAAAAGTTCTTTGAAGCATTAATATTATATTAAATCTACATAATGAATTTTGACATCCTAAAAGTGGTTGCAACCTTTTAATCTTTTAATGTCTGTTGAATTATTGGTTTCTATTGTTTGGGCCTCAGATGGGGAACCTCCTTTCCATTTGTCTCCTGTTTCCATGTGGAGGGCCTTCTGTTAGGATAACACTCCTGGCCTCTTGGCCCACCCATTTTTCATTCCAACCCATGAGACAAAGTGAGTTTCCTAAATGACAAGTGACATCTGGGTTTATTTTCTCTATTTGACTCTGGGGATTAACTTTCTTTTCCTTCTCCATTGCTCTAAGCTATTGAAAGTGAACATCAATTCTGCAGATTAAAAATTTTCTTTGGTGGACTTCCTGAAGTATAAAAAGAGAGGGGAGAGAGGGAGAGAGAGAGAATAGTAAGCCTTTTGACCACACAAATAAATTCACCTTTCCAATCAGCTTACAATAATAAAGCCAATATTTTTATTTCCATCTATCTGTCTTCTTCATCTTATTTTCCATTTTGTTCCACAATTGGCAGGAGAAGAAAGGAATTCTGCCAAACCTCAACAGTTACTATAATAAAGTGGGTGTGTGGGAAGCTACTATCATATTTCATAAATGATGTAGAGAATAATGCCTCACCTAAAGAGAAGGCTTTTTCTAGAATGTTGATCCACCCAGACCATACCTTGCCAATGGCATTAGTGATACTTATCCAGAAGCTTAGGTCTCATTATCAGGCATATTCTAAGAATTCTGTCCCAAGAAATACAGACTGTTCACTCCGTTGCCTTGTTAGGTTAATATTTGTCAGAAAATACATCCTGGACAAAGCAATACTTAGGAAGTAGCAACACTCTTCTTTATTTCTACCTTCCTCTTTCCTTTTTGTCAACCTCTAGCCATGGTAAGAGCAAGTTAAAAGATGGATTGCGGAAATATATGTAAGGTAGACTCCAGATTTGATGACTATAATGAGAAATTTCAGTGGCCTATCTGCTCCTCTGCTCTGCAGTCAGATTCCTCCAGGAGTAGATGCTCCTTTTTCCCATTTTCATTTCTCATTATGGCAGCCTTATACTTTACTACCAATCTCATACCATTTTGAATCCTTTTAAGGGGGACTTTGAAAATTAACTAAAGTTTATTAAAACAAAAACACAATAACAAGTAGATATGATAAACTGAAATGACATTTATAACAAATAACCTGATTAGTAGGGAATCAAGTGGGTTGAATGCCCCTTTGGTCTATTCAATTTTTAGTATAAGTACAATATATTGAATAAGATTATCAATACTTTCTACTTGGGCCATCCTCTGGAGAAGGAAAATTTTATACAATCTTATATTGGTTTCAAGTATATAACACCGTGGTTCAAGAGTTACCCATATTATTAAATCCTCCCCCTAACTAGTGCTGTTATTACCTCTCAGCTCAGAAATGTTACAGAATCGTTGGTTATATTTGCATTTCCCTGGTGATTGTTGATGTGGAGCATCTTTTCATGTGCCTATTGGCCATTTGTATGTCTTCTCTAGAAAAATGTCTATTCAGGTCGTCTGCCCATTTTTTAATTAGGTTATTTGATTTTTTAGGGTTGAGTTATTTTAGTTCTTTATATATTTTGGATGTTAACTCCTTATCAGATAAATAATTTATGAATATATCTTCCCATACTGTAGGTTGCCTTTTTGTTTTGTTGTTAGCTTCCTTTGCTGTAAAGAAAATTTTTAGTTTGATGTGGTCCTACTTGTTCATTTTTGCTTTTGTTTCCCTTGCCCAGGGAGACCTATCTAGAAAAAAATTACTCATACTTATGTTCAAGAGATTTTTGCCCATGTTTTCTTCGAATGATTCTATAGTTTCATATCTTATAAAGGTCTTTAATCCATTTCAAGTTTATTTCTGGGTATGGTGTTATTCTACCATAGGGAGAATCCAGTTTCATTCCAGTTAGGGAGTGATCCAATTTTATTCTCTTGTATGTAGCTGTCCATTTTTCCCAACACCAGTTATTGAAGAAGCTGTCTTTTCCCCATTGTATATTCATGGCTCTTTTATCATATATTAATTTACTGTATGTGGGCTCTCTATGCTCTTACATTGATCTATGGGTCTGTTCTTGTGCTAGTACCATACTGTTTTGATTACTGTAGCTTTGTAGTATAGCTTGAAGCCAGGGAGCATAATATCCCCAGGCTTGGTTTTCTTTCTTAGGATTGCTTTGGCTATTTGGGGTCTTTATAGCTCCATATGAATTTTAGGATTATTTGCTCTAGTTCATTGAAAAATGCCATTGGTATTTTGATAGGGATTGTATTGAATCTGTTAATTGCTTGGGCAGGAAGGACATTTTGACAATATTAATTCTTATCCATGAGCATGGGATAGATTTCCATTTATTTGCATTTTATTTAATTTCCCTCATGAATGTCTTATAGTTTTCAGAGTGCAGGTCTCTCACCTCCTTGGTAGGTTTATTTCTAGGTATTTTATTCTCTTCGATGCAATTGTAAGTGTAATTGTTTTCCTGATTTCTCTTATTCCTGGTTTGTTGTTAGTATATAGGAATGCAACAGATTTCTGTGTATTCATTTTGTGTCCTGCAAGTTTGCTGAATCCAGTTATTAGTTCTTACAGTTTTTGGTATAGTCTTTAGGATTTTCTATACACAGTGCCATCTTCAAATAGTGACAGTTTAACTTCTTCCTTACCAATTTGGATGCCTTTTATCTCTTTATCTTATCTGATTGCCATGGCTAGGACCTCCAGTACTATGTTGAATAAAAGTGGTGAGAGTAAACATCCTTGTCTTGTTCCTCATCTTTTTATCTTTGACTATGATGTTAGCTGAGGGTTTGTCATATATGGCTTTTATTATGTTGAGGTATGTATCTTCTAAACCCATTTTGTTGAGAGTTTTTATCATGAGTGATAGTTGAATTTGTTAAATGCTCTTTCAGCATTTGTCGAGATGCTTTTGTGGTTTTTATCCTTATTTTTGTTAATGCAGTGTATCACATTAATTTACAAATATTGTACCAGCCTTGTAATCTTGGAATAAATCCCATTTGGTCGTGATGGATGATGATTTTGATGTATTTTTGAATTTGGTTTGCTAATATTTTGGGGAGGATTTTTGCATCCATGTTCATCAGGTATATTAGTCTAAAATTTTCTTTTTTTGTAGTGCTGTTTTTGGTATTAGAGTGATACTGGCCTCATAGAATGAGTTTGGAAGTATTTCCTTCTCTTCTCATTTTTGGAATACTTTAAGAAGGATGGGTATTAGCTCTTCTTCAAATGTTTGGTAGGTTCAGCTGTAAAGCCGTCTGGTCCTGGACTTCTGTTTGTTTGGAGTTTTTTGATTACCAATCCAATTTCATTACTAGTAATTGGTCTTTTCAGATTTTCTGTTTCTTCCTGGGTCAATATTGGAAGATGGTACTTTTCTTGGAATTTCTCCATTACTTTAGGTTGTCCAATTTACTGGCATAGAATTTTCCTTGAATTTTCTAGTAATTTTTTGTATTTCTGTGGTATCCATTGTGACTATATGTTCTTCATTTCTGATTTTGTTTATTTGTGTACTCTTTTTTTTTTGGTAAGTCTAGCTAAGGGTTTGTCAATTTTGTTTATGTCCTCAAAAAACCAGTTTTTGTTTTGTTGATTTTTGCTATGGTTTTATTCTTCTCTATTTTATTTATTTCTTCTCTGGTCTTTGTTATGTCCTTCCGTCTACTGACTTTGGGTTTCATTTGTTCTTTGTTTCCTAGTTTGTTTAATTGTAAGTTTAGACTGTTTTTTAGGGATTGTTCTTGTTTTGAGATAGGCTGTATTGCTATGTACTTCCCTCTTAGAACCACTTTTGCATTATCCCACAAATTTTGGACCATTGTATTTTTGTTTTATTTGTGTCCATGTACTGATTTCTGTTTGAATTTGTTCATTGATCCATTGATTATTTAGAAGCATGTTGTTTACCTCTATGTGTTTGTGGGCTTTTTTGTTTTCTTTGTATAATTTATTTCTAGTTTTATACCATTGTGGTCTGAGAAGTTGATATAATTTTAATTTTTTTTAATTTACTGAGGCTCATTTTGTGGCCTAGTATGTGAGTTATTCTGGAGCATGTTCACTTGAGACAAATGTGAATCCTGCTGCTTTTGGGTGGGACATTCTGTAGATATTTGTTAAGTCCACATGATCTAATGTTTTGTTCAGTACCTCTGTTTCTTTATTTTCTGTCTGGTTTCTCTGTCCATTGATGTATATGGTATGTTAAGTCCCCTAATATGAATGAATTGTAGTCTATTGTGCCCTTTAGTTCTGTTAGTATTTGTTTTACATATGTAGGTGTTCCTATTTTGGGTGCATAGATATTTATAATTGTTATATCCTCTTGTTGGAGTGATCCCTTTATCATTATGTAATGTCCTTCTTTGTCTCTTGTTATCCCTTTTTGTTGTTTTTTTAGTCTATTTTGTCTAAGTAGTTCTACTCCTGCTTTTTTCTCATTATTATTTGCATGAAATGTCTTTTTGCATCCCTTCATTTTCAGTCTGTATATGTCTTAGATCTGAAGTGAGTCTCTTGTAAGCAGCCTGTAGATGGGTATTGTTTCTTTATCAGTTCTGCTACCCTATGTCTTTTGATTGGTGCATTCATCCCATTTACATTTAAGGTAATTATTGATAGGTATGTAATTATTGCTGTTTTAGTAACTGTTTTCTGTTTTTTTTTGTATTTCCTCTCTGTTCCCTTTTTCCTCTGTTTTTCAGTTTTCTTGTTATTTGATGGCTTTCTTTAGTGTTGTGATTGGATTTCTCTTTTTAAATTTTTTTCTGTATCTATTACAGGCTTTTGGTTTGTGGTAAATATAAGGTTCATGGATAGTTTCCTAGCTATGTAACAGTCTGTATTAAGTTGATGATTGCTCCATTTCAAACACAGTCTAAAAGTACTTCTTTTTTCTTCTTTCTCCTCTACATTTTATGTATTAGGCATCATAATCTGCATTTTTGTGTATGTCTTGACTGAATTTGTATACAGTTGGTTTTACTATTTTTGTTTTGTTTTCAAATCATTCTTGCTTGGTAAGTAATTGGTCTACTACCTTTACTGTGGGTTTATTTTCACTGGTGAAAACTATTTAGGCTTAGGAACATTACCATCTACAGAAGTCTCTTTAATATACCCTATAATGCTGGTTTAATGGTGGTGAATTCCTTCAGCCTTCATTTTTTTGGAAAATGGTTAATCTTTCCTTCAAATTTGAATGATAAATTTGCTGGGTAGAGATTCTTGGTTGAAGGTCCTTCTGTTCCAATATATGATATATTTCATACCACTCCCTTCTGGTTTGTAAAGTTTCTGCTAAGAAATCTGCTGATAGCCTTATGGAATTTCCCTTATAAGTAATTTTTTTTTCTCCCTCACTGCTCTCATGCCCTCTCCTTATCCTTAATCTTTTGTCATTTTAATTATTATATGCATTGGTGTTGTCTTCCTGGAGTTCCATTTGTTAGGGGCTCTCTGCACTTCAAGGACCTGGGTGTCTGTTTCCTTCCTCAGATTGGAGAAGTTTTTAGCAATGATTTCTTCAAAGAGACTTGTTTGTCTTTCTCTTCTCTTTAAGGTACCCCTATTATGTGACTATTGTTTCATTTGGAGCTGTCTGTCACACAGCTCTCTTAGCATCCTCTCATTTCTAGAAAATCTTTACCTTGCCTGGTTCTCCTTTGTGGTAGAGCCACAGTTGCTATTGTTAGGCTCTTGGTGGGTCCCCTTTCTATCTGTTTGCTGTCAGTAGTCCATTTCAGTCTGCTGGGAATGGTAGCTCACCTCATCTGGCCTTTTGTGAGCCTAGTGGTGCTTCTTCTGGATCACTGTAGGTGAGGCAACCCTCTGTCGGCCCTGCTGTAGTGGTGGTGCTGCTGAGCTAACAGGGTGGGCAGGGTGGGCACATAGCTCTGGGGCAGGCATGCTGTGTTGAGGTGCACAGGCACATTGTGCTGGGCTGGGCTACCTGTGAGGAGTAAGGAGTGCTTGGAGCTGGATCCCACAGGTGCCTCCTCAGTTGGGCTGAGATAGGGCTGAGATAGCTGGGGAAGCCTTTCTCTGTCAGGCATCAAAGTCTCCTTGTGCCTGCTAGGTAGCAAAGTCTGATGCTGCTGGGTTGAGTAGGCCAGTCAGGTGGGTGGTTTTTCAGGTAAGCACCTTTTAGATGAGTGGTCAGTGCATAGGATGGAGCATTTTGGGTTCCTGAAACCACGTGACTAGTTTGGTTGAGGAGGGCTGGGCAAGTTTCCTCCACCTGCCTTTTCTCTTGTGGAGAGAGTTCCACCCAATCCTTGCCCTTCTGGCACCATTCCTGCTGCTGATAAGTCGTCCAAGCTGCCACTTCTGTTTTGGATCTCAGTGGAACCCATGGAGTGTGCATGTTCTCCATATGTCTTAGCCCCCCAGAGTACTCCAACTCTCCCTTATATCCAGCCCCATTAATCACCAAAGTGTGATGCAATGTGGACTTGAGTTCTCAGAGCAGATCTCCAGGATCAGGTTTGCAGAGTTCCTGAGTGCCTATCCCCTCCACACTCTGTTACTGTCCCTCTTGCTTGTGGGCTGGGATGGGGAAAGTGCTGGGGTCCTGATCCTTTGTGGCTTTGCCACTTTACCCTTCTCTGTGTGGTCTTCTCTTCTTTACCAGGTGTAGGTGGACTGGTCTGAAATTTTCAGGTCATTTTCAGGGTTAGTTGTTTTTACTATGGGATGGAAGGTTCCCTACCTGGGACAATTGGAGCAAGACCTGGGCAAGTTCCCTATGAATTCAGTGAGACTGAACTAAAGGCAAGGGCAAGAAGTTGGAGTTTTAAAGTAGGTTTATTCTCAGGGCAGTAGGTCTCAGTCTCTTCTCCCTCTCTAATCTCCAGGGTTCCTGCTCCCGTGATCAGGCTCAGTTCACCAGGAGCACTGGGCCTCCACAGGTCTCACGGCCCTCTCCGCACACTGCTCCCTCCTTCCCTGCCCAGCACCAGGAGGAGCTCTGTGGGCAGGTCTCTGGTGATTGGCAGATGCCTGACCAATTACATACCAGGAACTGAGGGAAGGAGCCCTCCCTTGGGCCTGTACTCCCATGACTGATCAGTGGCTCTGTTGCCAGTAAATATCCCATAAATGTGCAAACAGACTCTTATTATATATACAATGGGCACTAGTAAGGCCAAGCAGGAATCCTGGTCAGAAAGTTTCATTTTCCCTACAGCAGTACTTGCTGTAGTCGATTTGTTGATGTGTGTGGTAGGAGGTTTCTGCCTTGTCTTCCTACTCTGCCATCTTTTATCCCCTGAGATGGAAAAGGAAAAAATTTAAAAGTACTTTTTGATATAATAGTCTTTTTGAAAATTTGTTTTAAAATCTTGAGTTTGGGGTTATTTTGTATCATATAGTAGAAATTTGAAGATTATTTTGGTAAAAAATACATCAAAAGAGATAATTCCTTACAAAACAAAACATGTTTAATCACTAATGAAAGGCTCATTAATAAGTCAATAAATGTAGAAGAAGAATTACATTAACAAAATAGGGATTGTCAAAAATCAAATGATTTTATAGAGAAGGCACATTGCTGGTGAGGCAGTCAAAATATCCTTTTTATACAGAGAGGATCTATTGTATTACTTGTACAAACCAAATGTTTAAAGTTACATGTGGAATACCATGTTAGTTGACATGTAATATATATTTTTAGATTGTAGATATATTATTCTCAAAAATGTATGCAACTTTCTTAAAAATAAAGAAATAATAAGGTCATTGAAGTGGAAATATAAACTATAAGAAAAATATAGAAGAAACACTTATGCTCCAGGTTTCCCACTGTATTTAGGAAGAAAAAAATCAAACTGCTTTAAATTAAGATGGCCTTTAAAACCTTGCAGTGGCTCACTCCTGCCTAATTTCCTACATATGTCATGTTTTTTTTCCCTTTACATACCACGTTCTTGGCGCCCTCCCCACCTTTTAGTTCCTCAAACCCACTTCATTTTTCCTGACTTCAAGGCCTTGAATCTGATGTTATTCATGCAATATTCTGCCAAGAGTGCTCCTCCTTCACTATTTACTGGGAAATACCCTATCATACAAGGGCTAATGTAATCTTAAGTCTACAATAAGGTCTTCTCTGCCCTTGCTCATATGGCCACCTTGTTCCAATATCCAAGAATCTGTGATTCTGATGTTGAATTAGGTCAGTGTTTTATAAATACAAAGGGCACAAGGGGTCTTCAAAATTTACACTCCTTATTAAAACCCTAAACCAGCAGTTCAAATATTTTGACTATTTATGAAAGACCCAGTACAGATTTTAAAATAATTTTGAATCATGAAGAATTCTCAAACCTAATGTATTGTTATATTTTCACAGAGACCATGTTATATTTTATCATCTAAAATTTCTGTGATAGACTTTTGTTATTTTGTTTTGATAGCATAACAAAACTATAAAATGGACAGATCAAAAGATAAAATTTTACTTATTTATTTTCAAGTTTCTATACTTTTAATTCAATGTCTGGAAAAGGGGCAGGTAGATAATTGATTCTTTTTTATTTCAATCATAGTAATGTATTCTTTCAGGAATTTCAGAGCTAAATTTAAGGCCAAATATAATACCAATACTCACCATTCATTTTGCATATATTTATTGAACACCAGTCATGTGCCAGCGACAAGATGGCTAAATCTCTGAAAATCATTTCTCCCATTAATTAACTCATCTAATAATCAAATAACCAAGTTCAACCAATTCACTGTTCAAAAATTATTGATAATTGTTTCCTAACAGCTCTTTAGCTATGAAATTGTCAGTGTACTCTTCACACTATATTTTTCTGCACTAGAAATTGGCCAGATTATATACATTTGTTCAACTCTTACAACTATGTCCTTGTCTTTAATTACTCCTTTTGTCCTTTATACTGTTTTTTTATATATCCTTTTTCTAATTCATTAAGATCATTTCAAATTTTATTTTTGTCAATCCAGTTTTGTCATTTCTTGCTTTAAGAAAGTATGAATTTGAAATAAGAACACCCTCTTCTGTGTCACTGGTGAGCATGGTTAGTGTTTGCTTGACATCAGGCCTGATTTCTATGTGATGTTTCCCAGAAATGTTTTCCAGGAAGATTTAAATCATTGTTATTAGTTTTTCATAAAAACCCTCATTGCTCTATGCAGCCACCTATGGATAGAGTGGTGGAAACAGTGTTTCTCAAATTTAGAATTGCAACCTCCAGAGAATTTTAAAGGTGACTTTTAAAGAAGGGGCTGAGATGAATTAATGTTCTCTATATGCTTTTATATTTATTAAATCATTCATTCATCCCTGAACCTTGTCAGGGAGCCAACATTCTCCCCAATGTAGAGATGAGGAAACTAAAGTTTGAGGAGGTTAAAGAACTTGTCACTTTTTTCTGCCCTTTACTCTGCTATTTTGCATCTGTCAGAAGTAGCAAGAGATACTTTTCAAGAACAGACATTGAATACTCTGTTCAATGCAGAAATGTTTTGATATTTTATTCTAAGACGTGGTTTGCTGATTTTGATTTCTTAAGAAGGTAAATGGAAGGTAAGAGTTAAAGGGGAAACAGGTTTTGGGGTTGGGTATCTATTTGTTTTCTATTTGTTGGTGTAACAAATTACTGCAAACTTAGTAGTTTAAAACAATCTATTTCTTATCTCATGGTCTGCAGGTCAGAAATTCTAGTTGGTCCAGCTGGGTTCTCTACTCTTGAGTCTCACAAGGCCAAAGCATGATGTCAAATTCTGAGAAATGATAATTATGTGGTACAGTAGAGACCCTGTTAGGCCTTTGCACATGGGCTTCTACATCTCAGAGCCAACAACAGCTTGTTGAATCCTTCTCATGCTTTTATCTCCTTTGGCTGCTTCCAGCTGGAGAACATACTGTGCTTTGAATGGTTCATGAGATTGGATTGGGCTCACCAGATAATTCAGGGTAATCATTATTTAAAGTCTGTAACCTTAATTATATCTTCAGAGTCCCTTTTGCCATGTGATATAACATACTCACAGGTTCCAAGGATTAGGTCACGGACAGTTTTTGGGAACCATTCTGCCTACCACAGACAGAAGAGGAGTAAAAGAGAGAAACATTTTTCTCCATTTAGAAGTGTATTTGAGTGTATTCTTGGTATAGTTTTGTTACATACAATTTCCTGTAAGTACAGAATTTCTCATTTAATGATTGTTTTCCTGCTTAGTTGGAATTTGTGGGTAAGTAAATGGGCAGAAGTATAGTTTAGTGTCCTTTTAGCTTCCATTTCTGGTGTAGGTTAATTTTACTTTGATTTCTTGGTTCTAATTTATAGCTTTGCAAGTGTAATTAAGTATAAATTTTGCAAAATTTTATTTTCGCTTCTCCATTTGGAATACATTTTCCTTGATTACATAAATTTTTGGTTTATTGTAGCTTCATTTGGCTTACTGTGGTGATTAACATTATGGCTGAGCACAGAGAGAGGATTTGAAAATTGAAGTAGCAGACCATTGGCTGTAATGAGTTACAAATGGCAATTTGTATTTTGTTTGGAAAATAACTTTTTTCTTGAGTAATTATGTTTTGCATTGGTTTTCAGAATGTTTGGTCTTTGGAAAGGTACTTGTGATTTTAGAAAATACTATAATTACATCTTCAAATTAAATGTCACTTAGGCCTTTGATGCCATGTTTTCTAAGCTCTTCAAATTAGAAATAACTTTACCCCTATTCCAAAGAATCTAAGTAGTTCAAGGTTAAATAGTATGTCATTGTGATGTCAGCTTGACTTCTCCAAAAAATGTACTATTCTATGGTTTCTTTTCCTACTTCAATAGAAAAATATTGACATAAATTAAAAGCGAGAACTGAGTTGCTCTTTTGGGAAATGCCTCTTTCTTTTTTCCTGTGCTGACATTAAAATCATCCATTTCATTTTGCCTGGAGACAAAATCTGTTATATCAGTTTTCCATCTACATTTAGCCTGAGAAAAAATGTGGAAGACAGCTGTTTTAATGTTGAAATGGATTCAATTTCTACTAAATATGTCCTCAGGGCTTTTGGGGGTTTATTTTTAACTCTGACAGAATTAATTTAGAGTAAGACATAAATGACCATTGCTGTCCCTATCTAATTTTCTGAAGAATATGTGGTCACCTATGCCTTTGATTACATAGTAGAAATGTGCGCTCAGGGAAACCAGAAAAATATTATTGCAGGGTTAAATCACATGTCTGTTCAATTCCAGCTGCAGCCATTTGAATTGACTAATAGTTTTGTCATTTGATTAAAAATTTAAAAGAGGTTATTCATGCATTCATGTAATTCACGGCTAGAGGTTATGTGGCTTTTTCTATTATGTATAAAGCCTATACTTGAAGACTGTTGTAGTTACATCACTGTAGCTCATGTGGAGAGAGGGTAAGGTGTAAAGAGGGAGAGGACATCTCACTGGACTCTATGGGAAGATTGTAGGCCTGCAGATTAGGGTGTGTTTTTGTGCTTAATGGGCACCTGGACATTGTTTTTATGACCTGGTCAGAGAAAGAGCTAACAGGCCTTAAACCCTTCTAAGGGTGCTGACACCCTCTCACTTCGGCCACCTGGTATGGATTGAATCCCCCAAATGCACTGGGTGCATGGGACTGTGTGTGCATGCTCCTGCGCTGGCAGTGAGGGAGGGGACAAACTGTTTCTCTGTTTTATTCTTCACTTGAAAAGGACGAGAGAAGAGCCCGGGCTCTAGAAGGCCAGATCTGTTTGAATCATGGCTGCCTCCCTTGTCAGTACTTGTGTGATCATCAGTGAGTCTCAGTTTCCATATGAAATAGAGACAATAATTTGAGTCCTGGAGATCATTTATGAAAAGTACCCTGCACATTTTCAGTCCTATTATAGACAGTTAGTAGGTGTCAGTTATTATTATTATTATTACAAAAGCCCTACTGTCACTATATTTAACTAATGTATTCTATCTTTGGGAAACATATGAATAGAGACAAAGTTCTTTGTTCTTTAAAAAGACACTTTTCGAGCCCCAGACTGCAGTGGCTTCATGAGCACAATAGGCTCTAAATGTGTAGGTGCTGCCAGAAGGAATTTTCAGAGCTTAGCTCTGTCTTGTAGTTTATTAATCTGCTACCATGGAAACAGCTATTTAATCCTTAAAAACAAGAAAATGGCTTTCAACAAAGCGCTGTTTCAAATAATATGATGGTGGTGGTCAGTATTTCTTTCTTTTAAAAAAATATGATTTTTAAGTGACTAACCTCGTTTTTTGGTGATATGATTTGAGTTTCCATGGAAACAGATGTGAAGGCTGAGGCCTCCAAGCTCCTGTAACTGTCGGGGGTGCTCAGGTTAAGTCTTGCAAATGTCAGTTGTCCCAAGGCGCCTAGAGGAGGAGCCAACAGAAATAACAGAGTCAGCTGAGGTCCAGCGGAAAAAAAGGAACAATAAATCAAACATTTACAAAATTATATACATATAATGCTGTGAGACTGAGAAAAGCATGTGTGGTGGGTAGGTAGAGAGAAACTCATGGTCTAATTCAGGGCTAGAGGTTATGTGGCTTTACTTTACACTAAACACATTTTTCTCATCTGAGTGGCTAAATAGCTTGCCTATTTGCAATGTATTTTTGTTACAGTTAATACAGAAATATTGGGGAAGGCTCAAATAATAGAGGATTAATAAAATACCACATAATGGTCTTTTTATTTATTAGCATGAGAACTAACTGTAAAAGAACAAAAATTAAAAAGAGATTTATAAAAGACAAATTATAAAGACAGATGTGTTCATCTGACGTAGGCCCATGTATTTCTGTGGTGGCTTTACTAGTAGTTTTGTAGAGATTTTTCTGTCTTGATATTTAGCAGTGACACATATCTCCCAGGCTGATGAATATGAAGGTAGTTTTCACTGTCTTACTTTAGATTTTTCAGTGATTCCACATCATATCAGAGGGAGATACAAATCAGGATTTCACTTCTTGAGTTTCTAAAAAATACTCTACAATAGATCATTTTCTTCTCTTTCCACCTCAAGTATATTGAAAGTATGTGAGTGTTTACTGGTGTGCTCCCTCCCTGCAGAAGAGCTGTATCTCTGAATTGCTGTGTGAGTGGAGGGAATTTTTCAGTTTATGCCTCTATGACCACCAGAACCTTCAGTAAAAATCTCATTTGAGTCCTATAAGTATTTATAAACATCTAAAAGGGTTTCCATAAAGCAGATTTTATAAAGAAAGCAAAAGATTTAGTTGAGAAGGACTGAGTTTGCTTTGTGCTGTATTACAAATTTAAGTATATACAAATACACATCAAGTGGAATGTGAAATGCAGATGAAAAAGTAATCTTTAGGAGGCGGAGCCAACATGGTGGCATGAGTAGGACAGTGGGAATCTCCTCCCAAAAACATATATATTTTTGAAAATACAACAAATACAACTAATCCTAAAAGAGAGACCAGAAAACACAGGACAACAGCCTGACTACATCGATACGTGCGAGAGCCCAGCGCCTGGTGAAAGGGGTAAGATACAAGCCCCGGCCGGTGAGACCCCAGCACACCTCCCCCCAGCTCCCAGAGGGAGGGAGAGGGAGCCCAGGACTGCTAAACACCCAGCCCCAGCCACCCGCACCAGAGCGCAGACACAGAGCATGCGTGGAGGGCTGGAAACTAGGGAAATAGGGCAGCAAGACCTCTGAGCAGGTGCCAAAGCTGATGCCCCTGTGACAAAGAAAAGCCAGTGCACTTTGAAAGTCTTAAAGGGACAGGGATTTAACAGCTAGATGGAAACAACACAGGTCACAGCCCAGTGGCTGGAAATTACAGGGAAAACTGGGCACACTAACCCCCTGGGCAACAGCTCTGAGACCCCCTCATGGAGTTAAACAGCCAAACAGCCCCACCCCAGTCCATCACCCCTCTGGGCGCTGTGAAAGCAGAGAAACAGCCTAAGGCAAAACACGCCCACAGAAAGACAGAAAGGAAAATTCCTACACTTCCGCTGGGCAAGACACAAAGACCCAGCCTACAAGCAATTACCCAACACAAGCCACTAGTGGTCGCAGTTGTCCCAGTAAAGAAAGGCCAGTAGCAAGTGAAAAGTTTGGCCCTCCCAGCTGACAGTCAATAGCACCAGTCAACATGAAAAGGCAAAAAAATATGATCCAGACAAGACTAACCCAGACAGCTTTGGCATCTGCTACATCTTCCCCTGAGAAGGAGCCTGGGGAGATCGATTTAGCCAGTCTTCCTGAAAAAGAATTCAAAACAAAAGTCATAACCATGCTGATGGACTTGCAGAGAAAGATGCAAGAACTAAGGAAGGAGAATACAGAAATAAAACAAGCTCTGGAAGGACTTCAAAACAGAATGGACGAAATGCAAGGGACCATTAATGGTTTAGAAAACAGAGAACAGGAACGCAGAGAAGGTGATGCAGAGAGAGATAAAAGGATATCCAGGAATGAAAGAATTCTAAGAGAGCTGAGTGACCAATCGAAAAGGAACAATATATGCACTATCAGAATACCAGAAGAAGAAGAGAGAGAAAAAGGGATAGAAAATGTCTTTGAAGAAATAATTGCTGAAAACTTCGAAAAACTAGGGGAGGAAATGGCCTCTCAGACCACAGAGATACACAGAACTCCCATGACAAGGAATCCAAGGAGAGCAATACCAAGACACATAATAATTAAAATGGCAAAGATCAAAGACAAGGACAAAGTATTAAAGGCAACCAGAGAGAAAAAAAAGGTCACCTACAAAGGAAAACCCATCAGGGTATCATCAGACTTCTCAACAGAAACCCTACAGGCCAGAAGAGAATGGCATGATATACTTAATGCAATGAAACAGAAGGGCCTCGAGCCAAGACTACTGTATCCAGCACGAATATTATTTAAATATGAAGGAGGTATTAAACAATTCCCAGACAAGCAAAAGTTGAGGGAATTTGCCTCCCACAAACCACCTCTTCAGGGCATCTTACAGGGACTGCTCTAGATGGGAGCACTCCTAAAAAGAGCACAGAACAAAACACCCAACATATGAAGAAGGGAGGATGAGGAATAAGAAGGGAGAGAAATAAAGAATCATCAGACCGCGTGTATAATAGCTCAACAAGTGAGTTCAGTTAGACAGTAAGATAGTAAAGAAGCAAACCCTGAACGTTTGGTAACCACAAACTTAAAGCCTGCAATGGCAATAAGTTCATACCTTTCAAACAGAGTAAGAGAATGGATGAAAAAGCAAGATCCATCCATATGCTGTTTACAAGAGACTCACCTCAAACCCAAAGACATGCACAGACTTAAAGTCAAGGGATGGAAAAAGATATTTCAGGCAAACAACAAAGAGAAGAAAGCAGCTGTTCCAATTCTGCTATCAGACAAGACAGACTTCAAAATAAGGAAAGTAACAAAAGACAAAGAAGGACATTACATAATGATAAAGGGCTCAGTCCAACAAGAGGATATAACCATTATAAACATATGTGCACCCAATACAGGAGCGCCACCATACCTGTAACAAATATTAACAGAACTAAAGGAGGAAATAGAATGCAATGCATTCATTCTAGGAGACTTCAACACACCACACACTCCAAAGGACAGATCCACCAGACAGAAAATAAGTAAGGACACAGAGGCACTGAACAACACACTAGAACAGATGGACCTAACAGACATCTACAGAACTCTACATCCAAAAGCAACAGGATACACATTCTTCTCAAGTGCACATGGAACATTCTCCAGAATAGACCACATACTAGGCCACAAAAAGAGCCTCAGACAATTCCAAAAGATTGAAATCCTTCCAACCAACTTTTCAGACCACAAAGGCATAAAACTAGAAATAAACTGTACAAAGAAAGCAAAAAGGCTCACAAACACATGGAGGCTTAACAACATACTCCTAAATAATCAATGGATCAATGACCAAATCAAAATGGAGATCCAGCAATATATGGAAACAAACAACAACAACAACACAAAGTCCCAACTACTGTGGTATACAGCAAAAGCAGTCTTAAGAGGAAAGTACATAGCAATCCAGGCATATTTAAAGAAGGAAGAACAATCCCAAATGAATGGTCTAATGTCACAATTGTCAAAACTGGAAAAAGAAGAACAAATGAGGCCCAAGGTCAGCAGAAGGAGGGACATAGTATAAGATCAGAGAAGAAATAAATAAAATTGAGAAGAATAAAACAATAGCAAAAATCAATGAAACCAAGAGCTGGTTCTTTGAGAAAATAAACAAAATAGACAAGCCTCTAGCCAGACTTATTAAGAGGAAAAGAGAGTCAACACAAATCAACAGTATCAGAAACGAGAAAGGAAAAATCACGATGGACCCCACAGAAATACAAAGAATTATTAGAGAATACTATGAAAACCTATATGCTAACAAGCTGGGAAACCTAGGAGAAATGGACAACTTCCTAGAAAAATACAACCTTCCAAGACTGACCCAGAAAGAAACAGAAAGTCTAAACAGACCAATTACCAGCAACGAAATTGAAGTGGTAATCAAAAACTACCAAAGAACAAAACCCCCGGGCCAGATGGATTTACCTCAAAATTTTATCAGACATACAGAGAAGACATAATACCTATTCTCCCTAAAGTTTTCCAAAAAATAGAAGAGGAGGGAATACTCCCAAACTCATTCTATGAAGCCAACATCACCCTAATAGCAAAACCAGGCTAAGACCCCACCATAAAAGAGAACTACAGACCAATATCCCTGGTGAACGTAGATGCAAAAATACTCAACAAAATATTAGCAAACTGAATTCAAAAATACATCAAAAGGATCGTACAGCATGACCAAGTGGGATTTATCCCAGGGATGCATGGATGGCACAACATTCGAAAGTCCATCAACATCATCCACCACATCAACAAAAAGAAAGACAAAAACCACATGATCATCTCCATAGATGCTGAAAAAGCATTTGACAAAATTCAACATCCATTCATGATAAAAACTCTCAGCAAAATGGGAATAGAGGGCAAGTACCTCAACGTAATAAAGGCCATCTATGAAAAACCCACAGCCAACATTATATTAAACAGCGAGAAGCTGAAAGCTTTTCCTCTGAGATCGGGAACTAGACAGGGATGCCCACTCTCCCCACTGTTATTTAACTTAGTACTGGAGGTCCTAGCCACGGCAATCAGACAAAAAAATACAAGGAATCCAGATTAGTAAAGAAGAAGTTAAACTGTCACTGTTTGCAGATGACATGATACTGTACATTAAAAACCCCAAAGACTCCACCCCAAAACTACTAGAACTGATATTGGAATACAGCAAAGTTGCAGGATACAAAATCAACACACAGAAATCTGTGGCTTTCCTATACACTAACAATGAACCAACAGAAAGAGAAATCAGGAAAACAACTCCATTCACAATTCCATCAAAAAAATAAAATACCTAGGAATAAACCTAACCAAAGAAGTGAAAGACTTATACTCTGAAAACTACAAGTCACTCTTAGGAGAAATTAAAGGGGACCGTAGCAGATGGAAACGCATCCCATGCTTTTGGCTAGAAAGAATTAATATCGTCAAAATGGCCATTCTGCCCAAAGAAATATACAGATTTGATGCAATCCCTATGAAACTACCAGCAACATTCTTCAATGAACTGGAACAAATAATTCAAAAATTCATATGGAACCACCAAAGACCCCAAATAGCCAAAGCAATCCTGAGAAAGAAGAATAAAGTAAGGGGGATCTCACTCCCTAACTTCAAGCTCTATTATAAAGCCATAGTAACCAGGACAATTTGGTACTGGCACAAGAACAGAGCCACAGACCAATGGAACAGGCTAGAGAATCCAGACATTAACTCAGACATATATGGTCAATTAATATTTGATAAAGGAGCCATGGACATACAATGGTGAAATGACAGTCTCTTCAACAGATGGTGCTGGCAAAACTGGACAGCTACATGTAGGAGAATGAAACTGGACCATTGTCTAACCCCATATACAAAAGTAAACTCAAAGTGGATCAAAGACCTGACTGTAAGTCATGAAACCATTAAACCCTTGGAAGAAAACATAGGCAAAAATCTCTTAGACATAAACATGAGTGACCTCTTCTTGAACATATCTCCCCAGGCAAGGAAAACAACAGCAAAAATGAACAAGTGGGACTATATTAAGTTGAAAAGCTTCTGTACAGCAAAAGACACCATCAATAGAACAAAAAGGAACCCTACAGTATGGGAGAATATATTTGAAAATGACACATCCGATAAAGGCTTGACGTCCAGAATATATAAAGAGCTCACATGCCTCAACAAACAAAAAAAAACAAATAACCCAATTAAAAAATGGGCAGAGGAACTGAACGGACGGTTCTCCCAAAAAGAAATGCAGATGGCCAACAGACACATGAAAAGATGCTCCACATCGCTAATTATCAGAGAAATGCAAATTAAAACTACAATGAGGTATCACCTCACACCAGTAAGGATGGCTGCCATCCAAAAGACAAACAACAACAAATGTTGGCGAGATTGTGGAGAAAGGGGAACCCTCCTACACTGCTGGTGGGAATGTAAATTAGTTCAACCATTGTGGAAAGCAGTATGGAGGTACATCAAAATGCTCAAAATAGACTTACCATTTGACCCAGGAATTCCATTCCTAGGAATTTACCCTAAGAACGCAGCAATCGAGTATGAGAAAGACCAATGCACCCCTCTGTTTATTGCAGCACTATTTACAATAGCCAAGAATTGGAAGCAACCTAAATGTCCATCAATAGATGAATGGATAAAGAAGATGTGGTACATATACACAATGGAATACTGCTCAGCCATAAGAAAAGGGCAAATCCTACCATTTGCAGGAACATGGATGGAGCTGGAGGGTATTATGCTCAGTGAAACAAGCGAGGCAGAGAAAGAGAAATACCAAATGATTTCACTCATCTGTGGAGTATAAGAACAAAGGAAAAACTGAAGGAACAAAATAGCAGCAGAATCACAGAACTCAAGAATGGACTAACAGGTACCAAAGGGAAAGGGACTGGGGACGATTGGTGGATAGGGAGGGATAAGGGAGGGGGAGAAAAAGGGGGGTATTAAGATTAGCATGCATGGGGGGGTGGGAGAAAGGGGAGGGCTGTACAACACAGAGAAGACAAGTAGTGATTCTACAACATTTTGCTACGCTGATGGACAGTGACTGTAAAGGGGTATATAGGGGGGACCTGGTATAGGGGAGAACCTTGTAAACAAAATATTCGTCATGTAAGTGTAGATTAATGATAAAAAAAAAGCAGTTCCTGTGTGGTGACCTCCAATGAGTTCTACACAATGATATAAAGGGCATATCTAAGTGTAGACAAAGGGTCTGTTTATGTTTATACAGAGGATCAAAGCCTAATTTGGCTACCCCAAAAATGAACTAAGATACGATATGAAAAAGAACTTCCAACATCAGCACTTTCGGGAAGACTCATGCCAGAAGATGACCATCAAAATACCCCAACAAAGATCCATGCACTGCTACAGGTGTAGATGCACTCATTCCACCAGTTCTTGGACTTGCCATGGGAATGAAGAAGGAGATATCTAAGCTGGCCTGTGCATACAGCAAAACAACAAATTTGACTGGATCTACACTGTTGGAACTCAACCAAGAATTAGGAGAAGTGCAAATTGTAGCGCTCCAAAATCTTACAACTACAGACTATTTACTGTTAAAGGAACATATGGGATGTGAAAAGTCCCCAGGAATGGGTTGTTTTAATTTGTCTGCTTTCTCTGAGACTGTTCAAGTTCAGTTGGACAATATTCACCATATTATAGATAAGTTTTCACAAATGCCTAAGGTGCCTAACTGGTTTTCTTGGTTTCACTGGAGATGGCTGGTAATTACAGTTTTGCTTTGGTTATGTAACTGTACTCCTATTATGTTAATGTGTGTGTGCAATTTAATTAGTAGTTTAAAACCTATACATGCTGAAGTTACTCTACAAGAAGGTATGTCAAAGAAATAATCAATCTTTCTTCCACCTGCTACTTCAATAGCTTTTCTTCTTCCTTCCTAATTATAACCATTAAGTAGAATTCGTGCCTCATATTGAATTTACCAAGTATCATAATTCTTCCAAGTGGTAAAGACACCTCAATACAAATTCTGGGCATAGAAGCCACAGGGCATAAAATATTCAAAGAAGTAAAAAGCTAACCTTTTCAAACAATAAGGCTTCTCTCTCACTTACCAACTTAACATTTCCCTGTATGGCCCCGGAAGATGACTGGTTAGCCAGAGATGGGTAAGATTCCTCAAGGGAGGAACAACCCAAGACAGGCACAGTCTCAGGGGGGCCATCAGGTGAGAAAATGGGGATCAACAGAGGTGAGGCTTAGAACCTCCCACCCCCACCCCCCCATTCTGCGAGAAATCTTCTGCATCTGTGGATGTTTTGTTGCCCTTGTCTAGCTTGGATTAACACATAGTCTACAGGCACACACCTGATCATCTACATTTGCTCTCTTACAACACTAAACTATGTTTTCTACCTTTATCTTGTATCTACCTACCGCTTTAGCATTTTATTAAAAATAATAATAATAATAATAAAGAGAGAAATGTGGTATCCACATATAAATCAAGTATAAAAATCAAGTGAATATTCATATTTGAACTGACTGTTTATAGTTCATAATGCATGATCAAAACCAAAAGCCTCTGTGATGACTGCTCTTGTAATGTTCACCATGTAACTTATTCACTATGTAAGAATTTGTTCTCCATGTAAGAACTTGTTCGTTATGCTTCAGAAGATTGGAGACTGACGAAAATTAGGCTTGGGGTGGATTAATGATTGTGCATTGAGCATTGACCCCCCTATACAGAATTTTATTGTGGTTAACAACCATTTGATCAATAAATATGAGAGATGCCCTCACAAAAAAAAAAGTACACACTTTCAATTATAAAATAAATAAGTAACCAGGATGTAATGTATAGCATAAGGAATATAGTCAAAATATTGTAACAACTTGGTATGGTGATAGCTGGTACCTAGAATTATCATGTATATAAATGTTAAATCACTGTGTTGTACACCTGAAACTAATGTAATACTGTGTGTTAACTACCCTTCAATTAAAAAAAAAGTAATCTCATTTTTATTCCATTAAGGCATTATTATAGGAAAACTTCATTAATTACTTTTCTAATTATAAGTATACTGCATGCTCTTTTAAATCAAAACTAGTTAAAAAGAAATTAAAAGTCACCCACAATATTACCATTCAATTAGTGTTCATTCACATCTAAAGCATACATATATAAAATATAATTACATATATTGTTATATAAATTCTGACTTAACTGTGTAATAATATCCTTTCATATACATACTCATGCATATACTTATATGAATTTGTAATATAATATACATTTTCTTTCTAACCTTCTTTATTTTTAATGGGTATTTTTTTATTCATAGTTTAAAAATGCATTTTGGTATTTTATTACTTGTAATAATAATGATAGGAGCTCTTAGCATGAGATCTATCCTCTTAACAAATTTTGAGTGTACAATACAGTTTTGTTAACCATAGGCATAATGTTATATAGCAGATCTCTAGATCTATTCATCTTGGATAACTGAAACTTTATGCCCAATGAATAGCACCCTCTCCTTTTCTCCTCCCCCAGGTCTCTGGAAACCACCATTCCACTCTTTGATTCTGAATTTGGCTACTTTAGATATGTTATTTAAGTGTAATCATGCAGTATTTGTCTTTCTGTGACTGTCTTATGTCCACAGGCTTAGTCCATGTTGTTGTGTATTTTAAGATTTCCTTCTTTTATAAGGGTGAATAATATTCCATTGCATGTATGTATCACATTTTCATTATACCTATGTCAGAGGACATTTAGGTTGGTTACATATCTCGGCTATTGTGCATAGTGCTACAGTGAGCATGGGAGTGCTCATATCTCTTCATGATTTCTTATTTAATATCTGATCATGATTTCAGTTTTTGTAGATAAATACCTGAAAGTGGAATTGCTGGATCATATGGTACTTCTATTTTTAATTTTTGAGGAAACACCCTACTGTTCTCCATAATGGCTGCACTGTTTTGCTTTTCCACCAGTAGCATTCTGATTTTTTCCAAATTCTCACTAATGCTTTGCTGTCTTTTGTTTCTTTGTTAATAACCATCTTAACAAGTATGAGGTAATATCTTACTGTAGTTTTGACTTGCATTTCCCTGATGATTAGTGGTGTTGAACATCTTTTCATATACCTGTTGGCCATATGTATGTCTTTTCTGGAAAAATGTCTATTCAGTTTCTTTGCCTATTTTTAAGTGGAGTTATTTGTTTCTTTGCTATTGAGTTGTAGGAGTTCTCTCTATATTTTGGATATTAACGTTTTATCAGATATAAGGTTTGCAAATATTTTCTTCCATTTTAGGTTGTCATTTCATTTTGTTGATTGTTTCCTTTGTTATGCAGAAGCTTTTTAGTTTGATCTAATCCCACTAGTCTATTTTTGCTTTTGTTGCCTATTTTTTGATGTCATATCCAAAAAGTCATTCCTAAGACCAATATTGTAAATTTCCCCTATATTTTATTCTAGGAGTTTTAAAGTTTCAGATCCTATCTTTAAGTCTTTATTCCATTTTGAGTTGATTTTTGTGTATGGTGTAAAAACGGTTCCAGTTTCATTTTTTTGCATGTGGATATCCAATTTTTTTCAACACCATTTGTTGGAGCCTATCCTTTCTCCATTGTGCATTTTGGCATACTTACTGAAGATCAGTTCACTGTATATGCATGTTTATTTCTGGGCTCTCAATTCTGTTTCATTGAATATATGTCTGTCTTTATGCCAGTACCACATTGTTTTAATTATTGTAGCTTTGTAATATATTTTGAAACCAGTAAGTGTGATGCTCCCAGCTTTGTTGTTTTTTCTCAAGATTAATTTGGCTATTCAGAGTGCTTTGTGGTACCACATGTATTTTAGAATTTTTTTTCTATGTATATAAAAAATGCCATTTAAACTACTTTATTTTTCACCTTCAGTTTGTCATAAATATCTTTCCATGGCTATAAGCATAAAATCAGTGTTAAGTTTTGTAGTGGTTTCATAATATTCCATTGTGTGGATTTATATACATGTCATATAACAAAGTTATATAACATTTTTAAGGCATTTAGATAATTTTTCTTTTACATTGCTTCTAAATGTCTTAATAAAAATCCTTATACATACATCCTGTGAATTTAGCTGGTTACTTATTTGGGATACATTTCTAAAAATGATATTTCCTGGTTAGGGAGTATATACATATTTAATGTTTTAGGTAAAAATTGTGTAAGTTTTCCTCCAGAATATCTGTACCAGTTTATATCACTTCAGTGCTTAAGATAGCTCATTTCCTCACATTTTCACTTAAACTGCATCTTGTAATTTTTCATCTTAGTTAATTGAATAAACAAAATATAATATCTTAATTGTTGCTTAATTTGTATTTCCTTTACTACTGTATTTCCTTTCCGATGCCAATTTGTATTAAATATTTTATGAGTTGCTGGCTTATTTTATTTTCTTACTTTTTTATTGGAACTTTTTTACTTTGTAATATCTGTATGGGAATGATATTATGGAATTTATGAAATATATAAAAATACTTATATTTTTATGGAAAAATGTAATTAAAATACTTCCCAGGTTATTGTTTGTCTTTTGCATATGAAATTTTTTTCACTTTGTTGTCTTGACTTAATTTGTGTTTTCATTTTTAGCTTTATTGAGATATGATTGACAAAGTTATAATATATTTAACATGTACAATGAGATGATTTGGTATATACATACATTGTGAAATGGTTCCCACAATCAAGTTAATTAGCACATTCATCTCTTCACATAGTTACCTTTTTTTCCCCTAGGTGAGAATAGTTGAAATTTGCTCTCTTAGCAAACAGTATCACTAACTGTAGCCATAATGCTGTACATTAAACCTCAGAATTTATTCATCCTATAACTGAAAGCTTGTACCCTTTCACCTCTCTCCATTTCCTTCATTCCCCAGCCCCTGGCTACCACCATTCTACTTTGTTTCAGTGAGTCAAGCCTTTTTTCTTTATATTCTACATACAGGTGATGCCATACAGTAGTTGTTTTTCTCTGTCTGGTTTATTTCACTAAGCATAATGCCCTCAAGTTTAATCCATGTTGTCACACATGGCAAGATTTTCCTTCCATTGTGTATGTATATTACATTTTCCTTATCCATTTATATGTCTACAGACACTTAGGTTGTTTCCACAACTTGGCTATTGGGAATAGCCAATTGGCAATGTGGCACTCCACAATGAACATGGAAGTACAGATACCTCTTTGAGATAGTGATTTTATTTACTTTAGATATATACCCACCCAGATGTAGAATTTCTGGATCTATGGTAGTTTTATTAATAATTTGAGGAGCCTCCATACTGTTTTCCATAGTGGCAGTACCAATTTATATTCCCATCACCAGTGTACAAGGGTTTTCTTTTCTTCATACCTTCACCAACATTTGTTATTTCTTGTCTTTTTGATAATAGATGTCCTTACAGGTATGAGGTGATACCTCATTGTAGTTTTGATTTGCATTTCCCTGATCATTACTGGTGTTGATCAGCTTTTCATGTGTTATTTGGCTATTTATATACTTTTTGAAAAATGTCCATTGAGATCTTATCCCATCTTTCAAGTGGATTTTTTGGCTTTTTTTTTGCTATTGAGTTATAGGAGTTTCTTTTATATTTTGGACTTTAACTGTTTTTTAGATACATGGTTTGCAAATATTTTCTTCCATTCTACAGGTTGCTGTTTCATTTTGTTGATGGTTTCCTTTACTGTGTGGAAACTTTTTAGTTTGATATAGCCTCACTTTATTTTTACTTTGTCATATGAAAATTTTTAGTTAAAAAAACTTGATTTTTAATGTAGTCACCAGGCTTTTTCTTTTTGGATTTCGTCTTTTTGGTTATGTATAGAAAGACTTTCCCCATCCTAAGTTTATATCAAAAGACCCTTAGATTTGCTTAGTTTATATATTTTTCCATTTATGCTTTTATTGATTTGTAGTTTATTTTGATATAAAGTTAGAGGTATGAATATAGCTATTTTTCAGGAAATATAATTTATTTACTTTCACATCAATTTTTCACTGGTTTGAAATACTTCCACTATCACTTCCTAGATGCTATGTATCCTTATATATGTCAAATCTGTCCATTCTATTGAAATGTGTCTAGTTTAGAGGAAATATTGCATGAACTTATTATGTTTTTAATACATCTTTTTATCTTATAGGAAAAATTCCTCCTTATTGCTTTTGTTTTTAAAGATTTTGAGATGAAATTGAGTCCTATAGTCTAGTTCCAAAGAAACTCTCATTCATATTTTTATTTGAACTGTATTTAATGTATAAATTTAGAGAAAACTGACATGTCTCTATATTTAAATATTACACTAAATATTATATATTTATAATATAGGAAACATGACTATCACTACATTTTTCAACTCTTCTTTTATGTCCATCAGGAAAATGTCTTATTTTTTTTTCCTTAAACCGAGCATTTTAATTTATTGCCTCTTTTGCGGGCTTTCTTCAGTATCAAGAGTATTGCTTTATGGATAATTGCTATTCCCAACATATAGTTATCTGCCCTCAACTCCACCACTGAACATCACCCTAGGATTTGCTATTTACCTGCTCAGTTAGTAGTAAATCTAATATCTGCATTAACTGGAAATTCTCACAGAATGACATGGTCATGGGAGAATGACGTTTCTACACTGAGAGAGGGAAAATTCCAGTTGTTTTTTTCTTCTTTTCTTGGTCTGGTTTTCAATTAGTTCCTGAGATAAATTGTTCTGGCTCACATATTAGAATTTTATGGTGACTACAGGGTGTGAACTGAGTGAAAAGGAAGGTTCCTAGGACACCTGTTTCCCAGGATAGGCTGCAGTCTACCATTATAGGTCCATTCTTTTAGTTTAAGGTTCTGTCTCCAACAAAATGAGAAAATAACTCTTGGAGGAATAACTCCTTGGACTATGATAATCTAATAACACTCTAATGAACAGATTCTACCCATCAGGATTGCCATGGAACAGCAAGACATTTAAAATTATGAGATACTGGATATATAAATTTTAATAGCGTCATGTCCCAAGTAGCTGTCTGGAAAGGTGCACCATGGTAGAGGGATGTGGGTATAAGGGAACATCACAAAACCACAAAGTTGGAGGATGAGGTATGGTCCTTTGAAGAAAGAGAGAGAGGATATTAATAACAAGTTAGGAGAACTCAGAAAATGAAACTTTTTTTTGCCTATAGCTTGTCCTGCCTAACTGCATGGAAAAATTGCATGAGGAATAGAGGAATAGAGGGTATGGAGGTTATAGCCACTTTTACAGTAAGATCTTTTAAGTTTCCTTCCCACTAGCCCAATCTCAGCCAACAGAAGGCAGAGTCATTACTACTACAAGGCAAGCCCACAGAAGGGCTTCTGCAGTGGATAGAATTCCACTGTCATCACTGCAATCATTTTCAATGACACATTGAAACAAACGTCCAGGCCAGAGTTACTTCTTTAAAATATCTATTTTTTTCCAGCTGTAATCATTAGGATAATCATTTAATACTGTATTTTCTAATAAAACATAGCCACTTTACCTAGTAAACTATGTGGCATCATTACAGATGTGACAAAAAAGTCACCTTCAAGCAGCTACATTTCATGTTGCAGCACACAGCTGCCACTTGAAGCTCAGCTCACAATCAATTTGATATGTCAATCAATTTTCATTTTGTCTTCATCTCCTAGGTAACTAGCGCATCCATCCAGACCCTTGCCAAGGGAGAACATTTAAAAAGTAATATGTATTCGTAATCAGTTTTCTTGTAACACTGACTTAATAGAAAAGCAAAGAGCTAGCCATGAAGTATTTTAAATCACAGTAACACAAATTTTCTTTCATTTTGGAGAAAAGGCTTGAGGAGAAAAGTACTATAAAATACAACATCATTATATTTCAGCCTCTTATGATCTATCGTGGACAAAATCTGCACCACCTGCTATGTCTATTATGTGTTTAATGTGAATAACAAGCGTCCCACTGCCAGTTATTAAAACAAATTGTAAGCCATCTGACATTATACTTATAACCTATCCCCCGGCTTCATGACTCTGAGATGCATCTTGCAGGGGTGCATTGAGGCAAACCTTTTGATGTGAATACAAGGCATCTGGCCTCAAAGGAAGTCATTTATTTCCCTCCAAATCCTTAAAAATAAAAAAATGATGTAAAATATAATTATGAAACAGTATTATTGGCGCAGTTTAGAAGACAAAAGTTTCCAGCAGTTACAAAACACATTAAATTTTGCCTTACCTGAATCCTCTTGGTGTGTGAAGTCATGAGAAAAGTGGAACATTTGGAATAACTCACATCCGGGAAGTCATGGATCTTGCTAAGTTTGTTGATACAGTGTGACATTCAAATTCCACTGACTGTATAAGCTTTAAGTTCTGTGGGCCTACCCCATCTACCTGGACACATAGTTGTCCAGATAGTTGGTTTATTGCTTATTATTTCCTATAGGGGTTTTAACCCATGCCTTTTGAAGGTTCAACACTTAAATATACATTGGAGAACATACATGTAAATATACACTGAATAAGACTAGCATTTGCTGAATACCAGTTGGAATTGAGAAAAGGAAGGATTTGAAATTAAAATAGTATGACTGGGATTATTAGCTCATGGCTTTCTATGTCATAAATATTGGTTTTTGCTTCACTATTTTGAGGGATTTGGAAACTGTGTAGGGTCCTGGTTCTATGACCAAGAACAAGATGGAAGCAAACACTGGACATAGCGCGCCCTTACAGGAAGACCACCTACCTGAAAACCTGTCCTGGCTCTTCTAGGGCCCTTCAGTGGGAACTTGAAGAAATAATGACTCCTTTCTCTTTGGGCCCTATCTGTGGAGTGAAAAGGGTTGATGAGGACACTGAGTCTCTCCCAACTGTAAAATTCTAGGTTTTATCTATGAGATTGTGAGCCCTTTGGGAGTTCCTTCCTACTCCCACCCCAAATACATATCGACTATATTTGTTTAAAATGCCAAAACTCGAATCCGTAACCAGATATTTATTTAATAAATAAAATTTAATTAATTATTTAAAATCACATTTGGATGTATAGACAGTCTTTTTTTATGTTGAAACCCCAAAATATAACAAAAAACAAGCAATGCTATATGTTTGGATTTGAATCTGCTTGTCTACTTTTATTTCATGTCAACCTGCCATGAAAGAGCCAAACCTCAGAGACTCTGGGATCTTTTCAGCTAACAGTTGAGCCCAAAATGTGTCAATTAATGCAAGGCTCGTGACTTATTTACAACACAGGTAAATACATTCCAGCTTTCAAAAGCAAATAGGTACTGTGGACTGAGTATTTTACAGATGTATTAGTTGAAGTTTCCATTCCTGAGGAATTAAAAAAAACTGGTGGTAAACAGTTAAACATTTCTGGAAGCTTCTTGGTAAACAAAACAGGAGACAGAGCTGCTCTGCTAAACATAATAAGACAGTGCAGATTCAAATTTAATAAGACCTTTTGTCTCCTACAGAGCTCTTGCAGGTCCCCTGTGGGCCTTGCTGAGGATAACAATCAGTATGCAGAACTTTGACAAGGCCTATGTCATCAGGATTCAGTGGTCCTAAATCTCCTCACGAAATCCTGTTGTTACCTGTAGTTGATTTTAATTTTAATTATAGCCAAATCAAAGTAATATATATGTGTGCACACACACACACACACACACACAAAACATATAAAGTGTTTTATATAAATATATGATACAAAATAACATTTTATTTAATATGAAAATAAAATGTATACAAAAAAAAATATGCCTTTCTTCTCTCCTCTCATTTTTTCTCTTCTGTCTGTCTCTGTCTCTTTCTGTATTTCCACACTTAGCTGTAGTTCTTGGAAAAAGGCACAGTAAGAATCACTGTTAATTTGCATGGCTTGAAAGCTGAAGATATTTTTCTGCTAACTCTGCTATGCCGATCTTCTTTTATATCCTTTTTTTCCCAGCACAGAAAGTGAGAGTATTGCCTTCAGCTAACATGCTGGTATGTAAACATATTTAGTTATATCTTTATACATTATATAGTAACACTTCCACTACAGTTTCAGATAGTTTAAGTGATTTTCAGTGTTGAATTTAAGCATGTTAGATACTAGAAATGCCATATACTAGAAATGTTACATACTAGATACAAAGTTGAGAATTAATCCTAAGAAACTTTTAATTTGGTGTTCTCCAGGGAATAACTGTTCTTAAGTAATACCAAATAACAATCTCAACTCTTGTGCTGCTGGACTCTTGGCTCCACTGTCACCAGCACCTTAATTGTTTCTAACTGTCGCTGCATCTTTGGGGCATTCCCTCAACATTCAGTCTTGCTGGAGAACACTTGAGCAGCCCAAACTGAGTTTCCTGCCTTTGGCCTAATTGCTAAAGTGTGGGGAGAACAAACCAGTTCTTTCAAGGTCTGAAGTGAGAAGGGGGGCTCCAAATCTCATTTGCTTTTGCAGACCTCCAAATGAGATGGAAGTATCCAGTACATTTGGTGTTCAAGATATTTTGTATTCTGGCTAGGCCTACCTCTCCAACATGATTGCCTGATTATCCCATCTGTGTATCCAGGCCTCTCCTGAATGGAACGGCTTGCTATGCCTTGTATATGTTATGTGGCATCTGATTTGTTACTCTCCCTGATTACCACTTTCTTTTCTTGGTGGAGGCCCTTTTCACCTACTACCTGTCCCTGAATGTCTAATTCAGATGCCATCAGCAAAATTCTGTTCTTTAAGCCAGAAAAAAATTTTTTTTTGATAAGATCAAAACTTCATTGTTGGTAAATTGAAATGTAGCTCTAAAATATAGTCTAAAGATAGGAAAAAATGAGGCTACAGTAAGGGTACTCTCACAAGAGACAAAAAACTAAATAATAATGTTTCTGCTTCAGGAATCTTTACCTCCCCTAAGCACTTATTTTCTTCTGGCTTATGTTAAGGTCATCTATGTCCATGCTTTATCCCTGTCTGAGGACTTAATGCCACCTGAGGGTGGGAACCACATCTGATTATCCTGGAATCCTCTCCAGGGCCCATACAGCGGATTAATAGGAAGCAGCTGCCCGGTTTAGAGGAGGCAGTAACATAAACCAACACAGGAAGCATACTGTTCCTAGTGGCATGGTATGAATAAGTAAGAGGCCCAGTGGGCACACAAGAGGAAATCAGATCAACTCTTGGGGGCCAGGTAAAGCACCTCTGAAGCTCTGAACTGTGAATTGAAGGATGAATGTATTTTTGCCAAGCAGACAAGGCAATGGAGGGCTAAATGTTTACATTTCATCTTTAATATGAAGAAGGACTTTTTAATAATAAACACTCTCCACTAAAGACTGAAGTGGCTTACCAAGTCATGGCCTGGAGGTGTTTAATAAGAGGCCAGCTGATTACCTTTGCAGAATTTATGGAGTAAATTCATGTATTTCTTGGATTAGACCTCTGAGGATGTGAAGAATATGAATTTATGTAATGCCTACCATAAAATTCTAGAGGAATTTAAAGATTAAAAAATGATTTGAGAGAAAATTTTTATTAGCTAAATATAAATTACTTTAAAAAATCAACTTGAAACCACTTCTTGAACTTGTAGGAAAACATACATTTATTCTGAACAAACTGTAACACTGAACAAATGAGACTCCTAACATCAGTTATAAGCAAGTTTAGTTTTGTTTCCACCTTTTCTTTGAATCCATACTATGGGACTAATCATTCTGCTACCCTTGGAGAAAATCTCAGGTCACTTTATTCTTCCAAATAATCTCATTTTAATCCTTGGTATGTCTAGCTGTGTATAACAGTCAAATAATTTGGTTTTATTCTCTAGAATTTATTCCCCCCAGGGGAAGTCTGCTGTAAGTCTAGAGTCTACATGGAGGGAATGGGGCATGGCCAGCTTGTCATTCTTCCACCTAAGTTTCTACCTCTCCTCCCGTTACTTACTGTCTATGCTTCTGGCTCCATCAGGATAGTGCACAGGAAGGGAGGAGGAAAGGTTTTACTTGATTAGCTCTGCCATCAACATTCTTTGGTCTTGGCAAATGGAAAATGGTACCTTATAGACAGACCTCCCTTCAGCCAGGGAATCTCTTCTCTGTATTTTCTTGACATGGCTGGTCAGTCTCTAACCGGTCATACTGGCGGACATACATCAACCTCTCCAAACGGACCCGTTGAAACTTTTTCATTATGCTGAGGTTGAAGAGAGAGACATTTCCTCTTCTCCATAGGAGGGGAGAGAGAAACAGCCACAGCACTCCAACAATTTTTTCAAAGGAAATTTTCCTTCAAATACCCAGTCAACCTCTTAAACCCTCAAAGTGAATGCTAAAAGAAAAGTTGCAAACTTGGGTCCTGACTGTCTCCTTTACAAATATTTTATTTCTGTGGTTTAATAACTTTGGAACATAATAATTGATGTTTTTGACTTAGGGCTCATTCTTAACTGATATTGGGTACAATTTTAACATCCTTCTGTATTAGGATATTCCTAAACAAACTACAGAGTAAAATTTACTAGATATTTGCTAAATGTATAGTAGAATATCATAGGCTTGTCCCTTGGTCTGCAGGAACTGTGTGACTATACTAAAGCTCTAATAGTGTTTTAGTCAAGGTATTTGGGGTGGAGTGCTCTTCTGCTTGAAGTCCTGTGTGAATATAGGTAACTGTATGTTACTTAATTGGGCTAGCTATCTAGTTAGCTACTTACTGCTGCTACCGTTTGTGTCTCTTGTTCCAGGAATTTGCTTTTTTAATCTGTATTTTTGCTATAGCATCATTCAAATAAGGGAAACACATTAGCTTGTCTTCTTTTGTGAACTTTAAAAGCTTCCTTGGGGAATAACAAAAATGTTCACTTGATTTTCTTTAAAGTATTTCTCCTCACCCTATGGAGAAAGGGCTTCCTTAGCTGCCCCAAACCAATAATAAATTATAAAAGAGGTCTCATGGGCAGCAAAGGGAAATGTGGTTCTGCTGACAGCACTGTAAAAAATACTCATATTAATTATAAAAAGTAACAAGGGAGAAAGTTCAAAATCCAAATCTTGCTCTCAGAACAGCTCTTTTTTCCCTGAGATAGGTTTCACCTTTCAACATTGAAGTCCCTTAAAAATAGACTGCAACCTGATCCTAAAGATTAGTTTAGCATACTCTAGTTTTTACTTTGGTGTGTAAAAAGAAAATGAGCTAATAATAATAATAATAATAATTAATAATAATAATAAACAATAACCCAGTATGTGATAGTGTCAGAGTCTAGGATTAAGCCAGGTACTGAATGAGAAGCTATCTGCAAGCACTGGGCACTGGCCACCATCTAACACAACAAGGAGGTGAGGAAGTACAGGGCTTGTGGCCGCACACCACAGAGCGAGTGCGGGGTAAGATAGGGCAGAGCAGAACAAAGCCAAATGACTTTTCGACTATAACTGAATTGAAAACCAGAGGACCATTTTCAAATAACAGAGGCAGAGTGTATGGGGACAAGAGCCACCCACTTCAGAGAATTGTGATAACTGTCTGATAACATGCCAGGCTTCAGTTTTGTTGGCCTTGCTGCCTACTTGTAGAATTTTCCTGGGGCTGCATTTAAAGAGCCCATGAGGCTCTAGGCAAATTGTCCAGAAGGATGTCTTTCTTGTTATTATAAGTGTAGTGTAATCACATGCCTCATATACTAGTTAAAGTCATAATGGCTTATTCAGATCAATCATGCTAAGTATTATTCAGGGACTGCTGAATAGATGCATGTTTCTGCTTATTGCAAATGTGTTTGTCTTCTTGTACCGTATGTTACATTGTGATATGTTGGTTCTTTATGATTTGTTGAAAAGGCCTCGATAAGGAAGGGAGAAAATTCATGCCATGCAATTGGTCTCATTCTCCCATTGATTATTTCCATGATCTTATCATCATAGTCCATCTTTACAAAAGAAAGGCAAATGCAATGTCAATTATTCTACATATAACTCAAAATGCAGATGTAAAAATTCTTTAATCCTGCTTCATGGAGGAGTACACAATTTGCTGCCTAACAAATGTTTCATTTGTTTGATTTTTTTCTCAGAAAAGAATAACTAATAATGTAAGTAAAAATTTTAATAGTTGACCCTAACTAAGCAAAGCATTATTAGCCTGAGGAAAGACAAGTTAGTAAAATTCTTCTATTTTCATATATTTTTGCTAGCTTTGAGGAGACATATTTGATTATATGTATTTTTAATTACCTATTATATTTAATGGATACTGTACTAGATAACACAATCTTGCAACCAAGAATAATATGTTAACTGGTTTTTAAATGAAAGGTTTTAGTTTCCACTGTATGAGTATTGCCAAAGGTCTAAGTCAATATGTATTAGTATACTGTACTTCTACTACATTAAATCTTCCTTAAGGATTTTGAAAAAATAAGAACAAAAACAAAAACACAATACCAGATCAGTTGCAGCAGAAATACTCCTAGGAAGATAAAAATAGAATAATGTCAATATTATGCTTGTTGATGTTCCTGAAATATATACCCATGGCTTTTAGGAAATAAAGCATACAATTATCTGAATTAAATGGAAAACAGGTCAAACGAGGACAGTTAACCTTTTTACAGCTTATTTAGTCATGTCTTTGTTCAGAACCCACTGACTCACACAAAAAAACAGTCACTTTCCTGCCCTGCTTTATTTATTTATTTTTTCTCCCTTATAGAATCTCACACTACTTCATAAGTATGAAGCCTCAGGTTTTTTACTAAATTTTTATGTCTTATGTATTTTTAATATGTGGCATAGGAATCATTTTCCTTGCTTCATTGTTGTAAAGATTAAATGAGATGATGGATTGTCAAAATATATTAGAGGTCCTAAATATAGAAGCTATTATTATTTTTATTTATGTGATGATATCCTGCCATCACTATTGCACTGATGTGATAAGACTAGCAACAGCCACTTGTATGCTTACTTGGTACCAGGCACTATTCTAAATCCAGCTTTCTTCAGCCCATTTAATTGGAGTAGGCCATATTATCCACATTTTACAGATACAAAAAGCAAATAATTTTCAAACAAATGGAAGAATATGGATTCAAATACACCTGTATGTGTTTACGAGGGACATTCATTAAAGAAGGCGTCCCCTATGATAGGCACATAGTAGAGCAGTTATGGTCCTGGACGCTGGGGCTGGGTCAGCTGGGTTTTAACGCTGCCATTTCCTTGTAGCATAATCCTGGCAAGTTGCATGTTCTCTCTCCCTGTCACATTTTATTTGTAAAATAGGAGCAATAACACTACTTAATTCCTAGGGTTATGATTATTAAAGGAGATAGTGTTTATGAGGTACTTTACAACTCTGCCTAGCACAGTGTTAAGTGCTATGAAATGTTTGTATAAATTACACTCTGTACTGGGGGATGACTTAAAGGGCAATTTAAAAGAGCCCTGTTTTGGACTTCTATGTTTGCTGTAACCCACAGATCTGAAAAGTTTGTGTTAAAGATATTGGGAGGCAATACGTGATTCAAGAGAGAGCAAAAGACCAGACATTCCTGTAGAATGTAAGCATGGCTGTGTAAATTGTGTCTCATTTTCCTCAGGCATCTTGAAAAGCTCAGCTATCACTGGCCCAGTTTAAGGGGATGAGCTATTTTAGGAGTAGACACTTTATGTCAGTCTAGGAAATGAGTTCCTCTCTCGACCCATGCCTCGCCTTAGATAGGAGCTAGGAGAGGCCTTCTTACTAACTTAAATTGCTGCCACTTCTGTTGCGTGTCATAACTCTCCACCCATTCAGGAGCACTGAGGGGCAAACAAGTCAACTGGAGGGAACTCCGTTGTATTTAGATTCAATACGGGCCCTCTGTGCTGAACAAATGATAAAATTACAATCCTTGTGCAAAACATTCTTTGCTTTGTGATCTAGAATCAGAGCTAGTGGTGTTTCAGGCTAAAAGTGGTAAGATTACTCTTAGGCCATTTTACCAAGAGCTCTCTTTCTGTTGAGAAATATTTTCTAAAATGGTTTCGTACACATCCTTGGTAACTCTTTCCAGTATTGAAAACTTCACTACCCAGAAACTGGTGGCTTGACTACAATGTGTGGGGCCACTATGCCATCCTTTTGCAATTTGGCAGCCTTGTGAGGCACATAAGCAGATTAGTGCCTTCATGTGACACTTCAGAAATGGCCATGAGCTTTGGCTCGATATTACAGATACAACTATGACCCTATCAATGAATGACACAGAGATTTGAGATTCAGTTGCATCATTAAATAAAAATATTGATGTATTGGGATTGAAAAATCAAAATATTCAAGGGATTTCTATGGTAAATGTGTACATAGCAGATTTTCGAAGAATACTTGTTGGGTTGAATTGGAAAATAGTAATTCTAGAAAAAAATGAAAAAGTATGATGTAGTTGTTTAAAGGGTCAAGTCAAGCAAAAGTGTTCAGGCATCTTGGAACCCAGAAATGTGCTGAGCTAGAGGTGGACTGAGGGCTCATTGTAGCCTTTGTGAATAATGATTTCCTAAGAGCTGGCAATTCACATATGTACATTTGTGATGGAAAATATGCATATTTTTCAATGAAATTTTTTCTGCATTTATCCAATATATATTTACTGTGTACTTAATTATGAGCCAGACAGATAACAAAATACTTGGGAAAAAAGACCCTTACTCAAGCTGATAGCCTGGTTTTCATAAATACTTTGGTTTTAAATCTGCAGTTATTATATCTTCAGATTTTGGCCTCGTGCATGCATTGTGATTAATGTTTCAGAAATAGTGATGTAAAGAAATATAGGCATTTATTGATTGCTTACACTAAGTTACCTAAGACATTCTATAGCTCCTAAGAGAACCCAGAGAACTCCCTAAATTGAACTATTTATTCTCTTCAGACTAAGATACAGCAAATAAATGAGCCATGTAGCGGAGGTTATATTGGCAAAAACTTTGTGGAAGCTTTTTCAGTTTATAGAAAAGATATGGTAAGGGTGGTACCAAATACAGGACTTAACTAGAGTATTTAAATCTACAGAGTCTGTATTTCCCACATACAAACTGTGTCATCAAATGTACTTTGGATCAATATTGGTCAGGCAAAATCCTAATATGGAGTTTGGAAGAGTTTGAAAACTGATCAGCGAGAAGAGTAGGTTATTATCTTGAATTTTAAAGGTCAAATCCATGTACAAATCTTTAATTACAATGTGTAGTTTTAAGTAAGGGCATTTGTTTTAAAGAAAATGAAGAAAACAGTCATAGGGAGTAATTGTTCCAAAGACGCTTTGCTAGAGGTATAATATGTTTAGTTAGGAAATACTCACTATTTGTCTTATAATTTCCCCTGTGTAAATTGTTACAATTTTTATAATGATAGGAATGACTAAATCATATTTTAATTTATGTTACTTTGTTGGTGCATTCGTTCCAGACGAATGGCTCAAAATTGGCCTAGTCTACTTACTCTTTGAAAGCTTCATTAAAGTAGATGAAATGTCCCAGAAATACACTCTGATTACTCATGTTTTTGAAAGAAATAAACTTACTTTAAAACAATATTGGGTTTCAGACATATTCATTTTAAGATAATGCTGGGTTTCAGACATGTTCACTGTATAGAATTCTGTGATGGGTAAAAGAGAAAAATATCAGCAAACTATTTAGTACATTGATTTTCAGATTTTTGCTATACTGAAACATTGCCCTCTCATATTTTTTCCATCATAGACAATTTAGTCCAAACTCTGTTCATGATTCTCTTCATGAATACAATAATCCATTCAATTGAATAGTTTAGGTCCAATGGTCATTTATTCACTAATGTATTTTAAACTGTATAGCTAAAATGTAGAGTTTGTACTATGTATGTGATGATTTTTCCCCCACTCCCCTTCATTTTAAACTTGTTTGCCACAGATAATAAATTAATTAAAATAATAATGATAATTAATGAATTTAAGAGAAACTAGAATTACAATAAAACAAGGAAACATACTTTTTTCTCTTGAAAGTTCAAACCTAGGAGTTAAAGAATGATTGCTCTCATTTTTCCTCATGTGCACAATTAATCGAACTATGAAACTTAAATTTCACAAATCACATTTTATTTAGAAAATTCTATATATAATTTAGTGATGTAATAAAGCATAAAATAAGGAGAATATGAAAAATTATCTATAACTTAAAGACACCAAATTTAGTCTTTGTATAACCTAATTGGAATTCACAGTATGTTGGAATCGCTGGCTGGCATACCTTTTGAAAGAACACCATTTGAGTCACAATCAGGCAGAAGACATGGATACAGGGAAAAAATGTCCAGCTAGACACATGGATGTGATCTCTACTGTTCACTGCCATGTTCATATTCTCATATGACCAACTTGGACCATTCACAGTAAGAATCATTAAAAAGAAAAGTAGCTCAACTCAGGGAAGTCACGTGGTGGGTCAAATAGTCCTGCTTGTAACTTGAGAAGTTTCATCTGGTGAAGATCTCCAGGCAGAACTTTTGACAAATTATCACTGCAACTTATTTATTTCTTCTTCTGTGTCCTATAGTTAAACTCTTCATAATAGTCCCACTGATCCCTTCTCAAATCCCAATCTTTAAAGTTGTTTTTAAAAATCTCTTTTTATTGCATCAGGAGCTCACTTTTCCACAAATATAGTTTGCTTGTGCTGTCTCTTTCTCCCACAGGTAACATTTTTAAATAATGTGAATCATTTGTGGGTTATAACTGGAAAAAATAAAGCATTCAAATCCCAGCTACTGATGGAGAATAGAAATAAAACACTTAAAATAAATAGTTAAAAGCAATTTCAGGGAAGCCTAAAATTTTTGAGATTTTTGAATGCTTCCACTAAGCTTTTTAGCACTGGCTTTATGAAAGATTCATCAAATTTTGACAGCTCTGTTTATTTAAGCAAGGTGAAATGAAAAGCATAATGATCTAGTCTAGCTTTCAGGAAGCAAAATTCTTCTTTGACAATGTAAGTATTAATAAGAAACACTTTAATGTTCTTAGAAGATATATTGACTTTTGAAAATTTATCCAAATATTTCAACTAAAGGCCTTTTTGAAGTTAGAATTTTCAGTATGGCAAAATACTTAAAGGGAATTTCTCAAATTTATTACACATGTTGTGTGTACCAGTTTCCATATTTACTATGTATTAATGCAAGTATGTGGTGTTAAGGATAAGTAGATGGGAAAGAGCAAGACATTATTTATCTTTGTCCAAATACTTAATGATTGTGTTAAATATTATTAGGGTGACAAATATCAAAATTTTTAGCAGGTTGATTGAGGCAAAAAATAATGTAAATGTTCTGGTTTTCCTCATTGTTTCTTTTAGGAATAAGTGTAAAATAGTTGCTTGTAATTAGTGCTACAGTCTGAATAGACAGCAATGCAAAAAAAAGAAAGAATAACTGGGTTTTTTAGGCAAAATTTGGAGCTTGGGTTTTGAAGATCAGTTGTAGAAAGAGATAGTCTCTGCTATTGGATTTTAGGGGGAAGAATATAAAAATATAACTTGGCATTGCTATTATTTTCTCTTACTGAAAACTTTCCTCTCCCACTAATAACGAGAGGAAAATTTTGTCCCAAATAGTTGAAAGTATGCTAATGCTTTTGCTGAAAGGCAATATTTTTATTTGTAAGGATCCTGCTGTTTTCATTATCTCAAACTGAAGTTTAGTCCTTAGCTGCACAGTTTTGCTATGAATAAATCATCTACTCTCATAGTATGTGTCACAAAGTTTTAAATCTCAGTAATAGGGAGGTGTTATTTTTCTACTTTTTCTCACAGTGTTGATAATAGCAAAAGCCAGTGACATTCTGGTAAAGCAGGTTTGCCTAAGGAGATTTGCGGTTTTCATAGGTATGGTATACTGTAGAGTATTCTATTCTGTTCTGCACGACCATTGTGCAGGGCTTCCCAGGGCGCTCCCTCTTCGGAGACTGCAAATGGGCAGAGTTCTCTCAACAAATTCTGAGTGCCCACTATGCATTGGACATCACTTTCGGTGTATCTTTAATATTCCAATTAAGTTGAAGGAAAGTGATGTCTTTTAATCTGACAAATATATTTAACGCTCTATTTGAAGTTTATTTATGTTGCATCTCCTCTGTTTTGACATGGTGAAGGCTTACAGGAGACTGACTGAGAAGGATTGGTGGCTGGGCGTCTGGGCATCTGGGCACTTTTTGTGTATTTGGGCATTCCGCCAGCCAGTAGCATTATCATCTTCCCAAGCATCAAAACTAAATGACATGGTGACTTCTGCTCCTTTGCTCTTATTTGTCATCACAAACATTTTTCCTTTAATAAATATGTCATTCCCCTCTGTCTTTTAATTTCTACTGACTATCTCCACGTCAGGCCCTTCTTTCCCCACTTAGATTACTGCAGTAGCAATAGGCAGATTTTCCTTCCGTCTAAATGATACTCTAGCTTAATCTTTCAAAGGCATTCCTGTGATCTGTCCTTTATCTGCTGAAAAAAATTTTAAAGAATACATTTTCAAATAATCTTAAAGTACTTGGCATCACCTTTATTAATGCACACAGCATATGGGCTAACTTAATTGGCATGCTTTGGTTCAGCAGGTAATTGTACACTTGAGGAAACTGAGGCCTAAGAAGCTTAACTGACTGTTTCTAAGTTTCCTAGTTTTTAGGGAGAGGTGTTGAAAATGAAAGAAAGATCTCTTAAATTTCATGTCAGTGTAGTCCTTCTTGTCGCAATATGTCTTGCATTAAATTGATTGTTTTTTCCTGCTATGAGAGCTCCTTAAGGTCAGTCACTGTGAAAAGGCACACAGAAGAGTTAAAAAAAAATACTAGTGACCTGGGTCACCATGCTGCAGGATTTGCAAATAAAACTGCAAATTATCCACTTTAGCTATCATTCAATTTAATTACATCTGAACATGTGGCCAGAGTGGGACTGTTGTTGTTTAGTAAGTGAATGAATAAATGATAGTATATTAAATATGTCATTCAGGATATAATTTCCATGTAAAATCTTATTGAGAGTTCTAGTAACTATGTTAGGGAGACAGGGACTATATATCGAGGAACCACTATGGCGGGAATCTAAATAGTTCTGAAATTCCTGTTGGTTTGATTTTTGCAGGGATTTTCCTACAGAGGTAACCTGATCAGAAATGTACCCTGTCTTGGCTTCCTTCCTTCCCTATCTCATGTTCTCACTCCTTTTACAGTGTGACTTAGGACCACCTCTCAAACTGCTTTCACTCAAATCCTTGTTGTATTGTCTGCTCTGGGGGAACCCAAACTAAAGCAATGATCTAGGGTTTGGCTTTGGCTCTAGTTGTCTGTGCTGGTCATTCAAAAGCAGTTCTCATGTAGTCATCCCATAAAAGCTCCTCTGCTTACAATGCTTCCAGTTGAGTTGGCTATCTGCTATCATAGTTCCAACTGCCCTTCCTGCTGTCTCACAGTGTCTTTGTACTTCTGTAGGTCCTTGGTAAACTTAGGGATGATTTCTGCCTACTTTGACAGATTTTTAAGATACTAAGTTATGGAGTGGGGTTGAAGGGCTATTCTTCATGTTTTCTCTATTCTGTACCACCCCAAAAATGCTAAGTGATACACAAGCATTATGGATATTGCTCTTCCGGTAAGACAACTTATTAGAAGAATCTCCACTTCATTGACTTTTGGGGATGGACCCAAAGGGATTTGCCTGAAACAGATATGCAGGCTCTGTGGGCAAAAAAGATTTGGTTGCTGCCTCAGAAAACAGAGATACCCTTATCTATTACATTGCCTGAGCATTTGCCATAGTAACTGGAAATATTCAGCATAACAATATCACATTTAGAGCTAATGGGCAGCTTTTTCTCTTTCCTGATAGCAGCATTAATCATGTAAGGAAGTATACTTTGTGAACTTTGAAAGCATTGTGTAACTGCAAGCTTTATATGTTGAAATGTGTATAATTTCTGGGAAACTTGCTTAATGAAAATGGATAATCTTTGCTACTCTTATATGGTCTCCATATAAGGAGAAAATAAATGCAAGTGGTGTAGATTTCATGTGTGTTAGGAGGCCTTTTTCTTCACAAGTGGGAATTTGTGAAAACTCCCCAAACAGTCTTCTATTTCTCATATCATTTCTCTTCGTCATACTTCCTGTGTTTCCCTTTGACTGTCTCACATTCCAGTTCTCCCAGGGAAGATGTGGCAAGCTCAGTTATCAACATCTAGCTCAGGTTAATCCTACTGAACAGATGTCTCAACCCAAGTCACCTAGTAAGGCTGTTGTTAGCCAATGTTTAGATCACTATCCTCAGAACGGGCACACATCTTGGTTCAAAAAAGTGTGGTCAAGCTGTTTTGGGGCCAGGAGCTCATGTTTTGTCCAGTCATCAATGTTCAGAGTGGTAGAGACATGTGGAATACAGCAAGGAGACTCACATGTAGCAAATGTTCATTCTTGGCTCAAGAGGGGATGGTAGTTATGGCAAATACTCTGAGATTTCTTGAAGGGTCAGTGTATGGGTCAGTCTGTTGCAGCCTTCCAGTTCCTTTCATGACCTGTTTTTGATGTGCCTGCCTAGTTTTAATTTCACTACTTGTTAGTTGTATGACCTAGGAAAAGTTACTTAACTATTTTAATTATGAGTTCCCTATGTAAACAGTAGAGACGAAAATGATTCTTTGTAGACCTGCAAGTTCCTAGAACCATGCCTATCACATAGTAAGCAGTCAGAAAATGCTAGTCATTATCATTATAAACTATGTGTTTCTAGCCTATGCTCAAACTGAACAGAAATTCAGGTGTTCATGGAAGTTAATTTAAAGCAGTATTGTATGCTCTAAAAACAGCTATGTAAGGAATCCAAAGTTCTTATAAAAATAAAAAATCTGGCTTTTATTTTTATCTTTGTTTATTATGATTTCTATGATATATTAATTAGATTTGCTACAGTACCTAACAATGCCTGTCTCTCACTGTCATATAAACAAAAGTTTATTTCTTATGCATGTTACATATATGGGGTGACTGTGGCTCCCACGTCTTCTCATACAGGGCCACAAATTGAGGAAGTAGCCTCTGTGGCAGACTTGCCTATTCTTCAAGCAGGGGGAAAGAGCAGTAGAGCTTGGTGAATCCATGATGGTTTAAAAGCTACTCCTGGGCATGGTGTATGTCACATCTATGCACATTCCACTGACCAAAACATTATGTGGCCAAGCCAAAAATTTATGAGGCTGGGAGCTTGTCCCACAGAAAGCACTGGCTAGTCATATAGAAATGGGTGGGGGTGGATAATCTTCCTACTGGGCGTGGTGGTAGTGAATAATTGCAAACAATGATACAATCTTCAGCAAATGGACTTTGAGGGCAGTTTCTGTTTGGGCCCAATTTTTCTTTTTTTCCCCTACAAAAGCAGTTTTGAAATTGTTTAGATGGCTCAAACGAGTAATGGTTTGAGGTTCCATGGAGATTTTAAGAAATAACTGTGGGTTGCTAGTCATCTAAGGTATATTCTGCATCAGTTTAATAAAATTAATATGAAAAATTGTAGTCTGGGTGTTGGAGGAGATCACTGAGAGGATGTGACTGCCGGCTGACCCAAGCACTGGACCTGGGCAATTGGAGGTGTCTTCCCTGTCCTTAGAATGTATGTTCAGCCCACTCTAACACTAGGCGCTGTGTCAGGGATGCAGCCTTGAGCCAGTGACATGTTGCAGAGCTGTCTAGACTGAACATGTGACTGACCCTGTTACAATCTCTATATAAATTCTTTAAGATTCTGGGGATACTTATCTTGTGGCCACCCAGGAGAAACCTTGTATGAAGTTGGCTTGCTTGTTGAAACTACCACCTACCAATCTGGAGTATTCTGCCTCTTCCATTAGTCTTTCCTTGTCCTCCATGTATGGAGTGCTAGGTAATAGTGCCATGTAATAGGATGCTGTTTCAGATTTAATTCAGGAACCTTTTGAATTTTCTAACCAACACTAGGTCAAGGAACTAGTTAAAGTAATAAAGAGGACATAAAAAGATACCTACAATATGACTGACAGCTACAAGCATTAGTCATACTTTCTGAGTTCTTTCAAACCACAGTTGAATCCTAATACATATATCAAGCATACTGTATTTGAAAGATTATTTTTAATCACAACCTATCAGTTATATAAGTAACATGTGAGAAGGAGGCATGAAGCCAAGACCCCTTTCTTTTTTCTTTTTACCTTTCTCATTCTGAGAGATTTAAGTGAATTTAAATTTTATTCTTTAAAATCTTCAGTTCCTCTTAACATAGATTATTGGTTTCTTCTTCAATGTTGGTTGTTGCCTGTTTTCACTTCATTTGTTATGGAATATCTCTATCCCCCAAAATTCATATATTGAAGCTTGACACCCAGGGTGATTATTTTTGGAGAAGGGGCCTTTCAGGAAGTAATTAAGGCTAAATGAGGTCATAAGGGCAGTCACAACCTGATAGGACGTGTCCTTACAAGACGAGATACCAGAAAATGCTCTTTCCCTTCTCCATCTCTCTCTCTCCCTCTCTCTCTCTTCCTGTGTGCATACCAAGGAAAGGCCATTTGAAGACACAGCAAGAAGGTGGCTGCCTATAAGCCAGGAAGAGAGCTTCACCATAAACCAAATTGGCTAGAATTTGATCTTGGTCTTGTAGTCTTTGGAACTGTGAGAAAATAAATTTCTTGTGTTTAAGTCACCCAGTCTATGCATTTTGTCATGGCAACTGGCAAAGACTAACACAACATTCAGCCAACAACTATTTGTTGAGTGTCTCACATTATTCTAAATGTTGGGAATGTATCAGTGAATAAGACAAAATTGTTGATGTCAGGGAGTCTACATTCTAGTGGGAGAGACAGATCATAAACAACCAATGAATAAATATATATAACATGATTTGACACATAAAACAATGAAGTACGATAAAGGGTTAGTGAATGGTGAAGGAAAGCTAGCTTAAACAATGATTAAGAAAGGTTTTGTTGATAAGGTGATATTTGGTCACAGGCTTGAATGAAGTGAGTAACACACATATCTGAGGTACGTGTTCCAGGCAGAGAGGTTGGTGATGTGGTCATAGGCACTAGAGCTTAGAATATCTGTGGCACTATAGGATGCTATTAGGGATGTTGAATTTTATTTTAAGTGTAAAGGGAAGACATTGTAGGATTTTGAGCATAAATTTGGTGTGATACTTGATTTAAAAATCTCATCCTGCCTGCTATGTGAAAAAAAGACTGTGAGAGGCCAAGAGTAAAAACAAGGAGCAGATGAATGTGGTCTTATCTGGAAAATATTTTAAAGGTAGAACCAGTAAAACATATTAATGGATTGGCTGTGAGGCATGGAAGGGAAGATAGAGTCAGAGATGACACCTAGATTTTTTGGCTGATTATTTGGGTGAATGGAGGTATATTTAATGAAATGAGAAAGACTGTAGAAATGGGCTATGGGATGGAGAATGTGGAGGCCTGTTTTGGATTTCTTAGTTTTGAACTGTAGACTTCTCTACCATAGACCTTTAGTGGAAAGAGATGTATATTAGTTGTTGTCAGCATACAGGAGGCATTTAATATCGTGGCCTTGGATGACATTGATCAGGTCTGAATGTAGTTAAAGGGGCAAGAGTACTGAACCCAGGGATAACCTGATGTTTGGAGGTCAGCCAGAGGAGGAAGTTACAGTAAATGAGATTGAGACGTAGCAGTTGGTGAGGAAGGGAAAAATCAGAAGAGTGTATCTATACTTGAGGTTAAGTGACAACCAAGAGATTCCTCACTTTGGGTTCAGTATCCCAGGCATATGCATCACAACTGGAACTTTGTTGCACTCTCACTCCTGACCACATGTTTTCTAATTCCAATTCTAGTTCATCTTGTCCAGTGGCCAGCTTCTTTTCCTACTCAGAAAAAGGTTACATGGGGCTATTCTCCTTGCCTGGCTGGAGTAAAGTAGACAGGTCACTCTAAATAGAAAGGCCCCAGATGTTTGGATTGTATGTTAATAAAACATCTATATAATCCTCCGCTCTGACTCCTGATGATGTTGCCTAGAAGTTGCTTAATATATATCTTCATAGCTTAGTTGAGTGAATGAATGAATTTCAGAGCGACAGAATTAATAACTAGAGGAATAATTAGAAATGTTTAGAGGTTATGTGTTAAGTCTCTATGCTTTCCCTATGACCTAATTGCAGAGAATACACACGACTGCTTTGTGAGTGCTCAGTGGTGGGAAAGTGCATGACACTGGAAGGAGAACTAAGCCACCCCTGAGAGGAATCTGTGTTCCTGAAACATCACTGAAGGAGCTTTATGGACAAATGTGTGTGTCCCCCCTGCTCCAGTTACATGCTGAAGCCCTGCCAATGTGATGGTATCTGGAGATGGGGCTTATGGGGCTTAGATGAGGTCATGTGGGTAGAATAGGGCTACTGCCCTTATAAGAAAAGATACTGGAGAGCTTGCTTCTTATCTCTGTTGTATCAGGACACAGTGAAAGGACAGACATCTGCAAGCCAGGACAGGGCTGTTACCAGGAACTGAACTGCTGGCATCTTGATCTTGAACTTGCCATGTCTATGGTTTATATGATCCAGTGTATGATATTTTGTTATAGCAGCCTGAACAAAGAAGTTGCTCTCAAATTCACTGTATTACTTTACTGGGGCTGCTGTAACAAATCGCCACAAACTTCGGGGTGAAAAGCAATAGAAATTTATTTTCTCACAGGTCTGGAGGCCAGAAGCATGAAATCGTAGTGTTAGCGGACTGTGCTTCCTTCGGAGCCTCTGGAGGAGGCCTGACTGCTTGCTGCTCCCCCGGCCCTGGTGGGGGGTACTCCTTAGCTGTGGCTGCATCACTCACTCCTCTAGCTTCATGACCACATTGCTTCCTCTCTTCTGTCTCAGATTCCCTTCTGCCTTTCTATTATAAGAACACTTGCCATGGGATTTAGGGCACACTAGAATAATCAAGGATGATTTCATCTCCATGTTCTTAAAAATTACATCTGCGAAAGAGCCCTTTTTTCCAAATAAGATAATGTTCACAAGCTCCAGGGATTTGATGTGGATATCTTTTGTGGGGCTCATTTTTTGGCCTTCTACAGACCCCTTGAAGAATACTTCTTTATTTGGGCACTTTGAGGTTAATTAAGTGGAAGGTTTTAAGGAGAAAAATGGGTGTCAGGGAGTCTAACTTTTTCACTCCCAAGCCACAAGTCTCCAGTTAATTTTGAATAGCCAGAACAGTTGGCTCTTTTCAGACCACCATCCCACCTAACACTTCTTGCTCTTTTTACTCACCACCCCATTTTACTCTTATTGTTCCACTCTTTTTGCCTAGAAATGCTTTTCTAAATTTAAGTCAAAATTCAGTTAACTTGTCTAAAAAACTCTTTTAGGTACTGCATATTGTTCTGAGCTCTCTGATAGGCATTATTTCATTTAGTTTTCCCCAAAACAGAGGCTCTCAGAGGTGAATTGCTCAAGTTCCCATTTGAACCTCATCTCCATTCCAAGTCCAGTGCTTTTCTCCACTCTTCCACAGAGGTAAGCCTGGGGAGGCAGGATTGGGGAAGGAAGGAGGACGGCACAAATCAAGGTGTTATTGTCTAATGTCTAACTGAAGATTTAGCAGGAATTACCCGACAGCTGTTTAGAGCAAGAATGGGCCATGGCTAGCCCTGGGGTGGCTTAGAAACATTAAAGAAGAGATAACCTACCCACCTCACTATTTTGGGGTTTGGCCTATGTCAGGATAGAGGAGGGCCTGATTGCTTCGCTACAGCAACTCACTGAGATCAACTGAGGATCGGGTGGGGACTGGCTCACTACAAAGAGATTTTCCAGCTGGAGCCACTCTCAAGGGGAGGCGGCATAGAGGCCAAGCTGCTGTGAACAACTGGGTGGCCAGTTAATTGTGGTATGTGCCAGAAGGAAAGGGATGTTATTTGTGAGAGCCTGTTGCAGCTGGTAGTCATACAGGATGGAGGCCACCCTGTGGACATGGTGGGGGTGGGAAAAGCGTGGGTCAGGGACAGCACTCAGCTTGGACAACAGAAAGGATGCCAGTGTGTGGAGCCATGAACCTAATCAGGAATGAAGAGCAACGTAGTGTCATATGGGTGAAGTTTTTGAATCTGGTTCCACTGTTAGCTATAAAGAGGCAGCTGGCCGGGCAGGTACAGTATCTGACACTTCTGAGATTTTCCCCAGGATCATCTGTGGCAGAGATGCTCTGGCTTGTTCTGCCTTTAGCAATTATTGGTAAGTTAGAGGATCTAGGGTTTAAAGCAGGAATAACTTTTACTCTATACATGACCTTAATATTTTTACTCCAGAAATGTAAATATTTTCACCTTCCCTCTCTCTTTCTCATGAAGAGGCTCTAAGAATCAATAAAACAATATAAAAATAACTTCCCTGGAAAGAATTGCCATGTAATGTAACCATGCATTGGAAAGATGTTGAAAAGTCACAGAATATTTGCCTTTCAAAGCATGGAAATCTAGTGATTAGTTATGGTAAAAGAGAAGGCAGGAGACAATTTTTTCCCCCTATAACTTTGGCTGCCCTACAATCTTTAATATGTATTTGTTCACTATGCTGAAATTGTTGGCCAGAGATTCTGATATTAATGTTTTTGCTTCATTTCTACCTAAAACTATCTCCCTTTTTTTTTCAATTGGTTGCCAGTGGAGAGATTAAAAATCTAAATGCTTTAAATGTAGTTTGGAAATTGTTTTCATCATGATAATAAAGACACGGCCTCATTGTTTGTATAAACACAACTGCTTTCCTTTCCTTCCTTTGATTTTGAATTTTATATTCTGGCTGACAGAACTATGGGTATAATAATGAGAGAGAAAAAAATAGGGCCAAACACATGAGTCTTGATGAATTCTATAAGACTTAGAAATTCAGAATAATAAAGTTTATAAACTGGTTTATTTAGAATTATAAAAGTAAGAAAACATTAAAATTGAGTGTAATGAAATTTCTGCTTGAGTTGTGAACAAATCTGAGGATGTACTTAAGGGGGGAACATCTTGTTCTCTTGCTTCTAGTGCCTAATTGAAAAGAGTCAGTTCTGAAGGTAGCAAGTCCAGGGAGAGCTGTTTGCTGGAACTGCACGTGCTGGGACAGAAGGGGAGTGAGTAGTGGCCAAATCCACTGAATCACTCCTTACCTCATTCTTTGATGACATCATGAAGCATTTGCCAATCTTTGGAAATCCTATTTTACTGAAAATCATGCTCCTGGAAAAGTCCCTGCTGAGCTGTAATGTCTCAGAACTTTATGTGGCTAATCCATAGAAGACAATGGAGTTGTGTACCGTCTGCACTGCCTACCACTCACTGACCCAGAGAACTTTACATTATTGAATAAAATACTCCAAAAGACTGAACTATATGCATTTGCATTACTTAACTAAGGTTAGTCTGGACTAACCTCAAGAAGACTGAAAATGTCTTGGGACTTACACTGGCCTGATAAAGGCTGCACAGCAAAGTAATGTTTCTGAGAGCCAAAAAGACTGACCACAAAGACACTTCTGCTTCTACGTTTAGTTACAGGGAAAAAACTTACAGTGTTTAAAGTAGCTGTATTGTCTGTAATTCTGCTATATCAAGGTCAGAAGTATTGGGTTTTCAGATTTAAAGTTAGACATTTATGTGTCTTCTAAAAAAATTGTATCGAATAATAAAGTATCAGTCTGGCTCAAGCTTACTTTGATATGTTAGACACATTAGAAAATTTTAATGCTATAAAACATACTCATAAATAATCAGATTTTGCTATATGGTTTTTAGTAAGGAAAGAATAATGGAAGAAAATAATTTGTAGAGTCTTATAAAAACATTCCTTTCCTCTCATTAAGAACTCTTTAAATAGTGCTGTGATCTCATTTTTGTAGAATTGGTAATATCCACAATGACTTTCTCATAGATGGAACTAAATGAATGTCCCTGTACTTGACAATTCTCTTTTATTGCTCTATATACCTTTCTAAAATGTGATATAAGTTACTTCTTTATAATTTTTTCTTTGTTTATTGATCTATTAGTTTGCTAGAGCTGCCATAACAACATAGAAAGATTGGTTGTTTTAAACAACAGAAATTTATATTCTTAGGGTTCTGGAGGCTGAAAGTCTGAGACCAAGGTGTTGACAAGGCTGATTTCATTCTGAGGCCTCTCTTCTCATTTGTAGATGGCTGCTTTCTCCCTTAGTCTTCACGTGGTCTTTCCTCTGTGCATAAATTTCCTCTTCTTCTAAGGACACCAGGCATACTGGATTAAGGCCTACCCCAGAGACCTCATTTTAACTTTATTATCTCTTAAAAAACTTTATTTTTAAATACAGTTACATGCTGGAGTACTGGAGATTAGAGCTTTAACAAGTGAATTTTAGGGTCACAATTCAGCCCAGAATAATTGGCTTATTATTATTGCAGCCACTATAATATAGGTCCTGTGAGGTAGGACTTTTTGTTGCTTTCCTTCACTTATGTATCCTAAGCACCTCTATCAGTGCTTGAGACATAATAAGCCCTAAATTAATATTTGGAGAATGAATAAATAATCAATCAGCCAATGGATGAAACAAGTAAGTTGAGTGACAAATATGCAAACCTCAGAGTTCTCTACATAGAACAGATGCCACGTTTGCCACAGAAGATCTTTTGTACTTGAATTAGTAAGATTTGAATAGTCTTAGTTACGCTTATTCTGGCATATGGGCATATCAGTAACATTTGTGGATAATGTCTGTAATTAGAAATAAGTACCAAATAAAATGGATTAATAATTTCAAAGTGAAATAATAAAACGCACATCAACTGTGGTAGAAAAATAGGGAACAGTAGGGGTTCTTTCAAGCCAATAAAACTTTAAGGGAAAAGATTTGTAATTAAAACTGAAGTGAATTTAATCTTTCCTGCTAATCACTCTTGCACTGTTAGCCTGTTTTCATCAAACTAATTGATGGCAGATGGAACAGATGCATGGTGAGATTACAGCCCTGCTTTAAGGCAGGGTTATAACAAATGTGACTTTCCCTCTGTTGTATGCATTAACATTCAAAAAATGCACTCTTTTGCTTTATTCACACGCAAAAATTGTTTCTTCTTTTGTGTGACTGATTAAAAAGAAATAAAAGATGTTTCATATAAATGAAATCCATTTGATCCCTTTAAATGAATCTTATATAAACATTTATTGAGTACTGCTTATGCGCAAGGTATTGTGGAAGACAGTTTGCCAACTTCAAGGAACCTATAAGAATTTTATAGTCAAAAGGTGAAACACATTCATTATTTTTTGAACATATTTTGAAATTACAGTTTTTGAAGTGCATGAGGTTTAAAAATGAATTCTCACCTAATTTGCCTCTTTTTTTTCTGTTTCAACAAAGGAAACTCAAAACAAAGCAAATAATAACTTTAAAATTTCCTTTCTATAAGTAATGTACCTTTTTATTAGTTTTCTTTTTTTTAATTTTAATTTTATTTTGGTATCATTAATTTACAATTACATGAAAAGCATTACGTTTACTAGGCTCCCCCTTCACCAAGTCCCCCCCATATACCCGTTCACAGTCACTGTCCATCAACATAGTAAGATGCTGTAAAATCACTACTTGTCTTCTCTGTGTTGCACAGCCCTCCCCATGCCCCCCCACACACTATACATGTTAATTGTAATGCCCCCTTTCTTTTCTTCCCGCCCTTATCTCTCCCTTCCCACCCATCCTCCCCAGTCCCTTTCCTTTTGGTAACTGTTAGTCCATTCTTCGGTTCTGTGCTTCTGCTGCTGTTTTGTTCCTTCAGTTTTCTTTTGTTCTTATACTCCACATATGAGTGAAATCATTTGGTACTTGACTTTCTCCACCTGGCTTATTTTACTGAGCATAATACCCTCTACCTCCATCCATGTTGTTGCAAATGGTAGGATGTTTTTTTCTTATAGCTGAGTAATATTCCATTGTGTATATGTACCACATCTTCTTTACCCATTCATCTACTGATGGACATTTAGGTTGCTTCCATATCTTGGCTATTGTAAATAGTGCAGCGATAAACATAGGGGTGCATCTGTCTTTTTCAAACTGGAGTGCTGCATTTAGGGTATATTCCTAGAATTGGAATTCCAGGGTCAAGTGGTATTTCTATTTTGAGCATTTTGAGGAACCTCCATACTGCTTTCCACAATGGTTGAACTAATTTACAATCCCACCAGCAGTGTAGGAGGGTTCCCCTTTCTCCACAACCTCTCCAACATTTGTTGTTGTTTGTCTTTTGGATGGTGGCAATCCTTACTGGTGTGAGGTGATATCTAATTGTGGTTTTAATTTGCATTTCTCTGATGACGAGCGATGTGGAGCATCTTTTCACGTGTCTGTTTGCCATCTGAATTTCTTCTTTAGAGAACTGTCTATTCAGCAACTCTGCCCATTTTTTAATTGGATTATTTGCTTTTTGTTTGTTGAGGTGTGTAAGCTCTTTATATATTTTGGATGTCAACCCTTTATTGGATCTGTCATTTATGAATATATTCTCCCATACTGTAGGATACCTTTTTGTTCTATTGATGGTGTCCTATGCTGTACAGAAGCTTTTCAGCTTGATATAGTCCCACTTGTTCATTTTTGCTTTTGTTTCCCTTGCCCAGAGAGATATGTTCAAGAAGAGGTCACTCATGTTTATTTCTAAGAGATTTTTGCCTATGTTTTTTTCTAAGAGTTTTATGGTTTCATGACTTACATTCAGGTCTTTGATCCATTTTGAATTTACTTTTGTGTATGGGATTAGACAGTGATCCAGTTTCACTCTCTTACATGTAGCTGTCCAGTTTTGCCCGCACCACCTATTGAAGAGACTGTCATTTCCCCATTGCATGTCCATGGCCCCTTTATTGAATATTAGTTGACCATATATATTTGGGTTACTGTTTGGAGTCTCTATTCTGTTCCATTGGTCTGTGGCTCTGTTCTTGTGCCAGTACCAAATTGTCTTGATTACTGTGGCTTTGTAGTAGAGCTTGAAGTTGGGGAGTGAGATCCACCCCACTTTATTCTTCCTTCTCAGGATTGCTTTAGCTATTCGGGGTCTTTGGTGTTTCCATATGAGTTTTTGAACTATTTGTTCCAGTTCATTGAAGAATGCTGTTGGTAATTTGATAGGGATTGCATCGAATCTGCATATTGCTTTGGGCAGGATGGCCATTTGACGATATTAATTCTTCCTAACCAGGAGCATAGGATGAGTTTCCATTTGTTAGTGACCTCTCTAATTTCTCTTAAGAGTGTCATGTAGTTTTCAGGGTATAGGTCTTTCACTTCCTTGGTTAGGTTTATTCCTAGGTATTTTGTTCTTTTTGATGCTATTGTGTATGGAATTGTCTTCCCGATTTCTCTTTCTATTAGTTTAATGTTAGTGTATAGGAAAGCTACAGATTTCTGTGTGTTAATTTTGTATCCTGCGACTTTGCTGAATTCCGATATTAGCTCTAGTAGTTTCGGAGTGGAGTCCTTAGGGTTTTTTATGTACAATATCATGTCATCTGCAGATAGTGACAGTTTAACTTCTTCTTTACAAATCTGGATTCTTTGTATTTCTTTCTTTTGTCTAATTGCCATGACTAGGACCTCCAGTACTATGTTGAATAACAGTGGGGAGAGTGGGCATCCCTGTCTTGTTTCCGATCACAGAGGAAAAGCTTTCAGCTTCTTGCTGTTCAGTATGATGTTGGCTGTGGCTTTATCATATATGGCCTTTGTGATGTTGAGGTACTTGCCCTCTGTACCCATTTTGCTGAGAGTTTTTATCATCAATGGATGTTGAATTTTGTCGAATGCTTTCCCAGCATCTATGGAGAAGATCATGTGGTTTTTGTCTTTCTTTTTGTTGATGTGGTGGATGATGTTGATGGATTTTTGAATGTTGTACCATCCTTGCATCCCTGGGATGAATCCCACTTGGTCATGCTGTACGATCCTTTTGATGTATTTTTGAATTCGGTTTGCTAATATTTTGTTGAGTATTTTTGCATCTACGTTCATCAAGGATATTGGTCTGTAGTTTTCTTTTTTGGTGGGGTCTTTGCCTGGTTTTGGTATTAGGGTGATGCTGGTTTCATAGAATGAGTTTGGGAGTATTCCCTCCTCTTCTATTTTTTTAGAAAACTTTAAGTAGAATAGGAATTATGTCTTCATTGTATGTCTGATAAAATTCCGAGGTAAATCCATCTGGCCCGGGGGTTTGGTTCTTTGGTAGTTTTTGATTACCGCTTCAGTTTTGTTGCTGGCAATTGGTCTGTTTTGACTTCCTGTTTCTTTCTGGGTCAGTCTTGTAAGGTTGTATTTTTCCCGGAAGTTGTCAATTTCTCCTAGGTTTCCCAGCTTGTTAGCATATAGGTTCTCATAGTATTCTCTAATAATTCTTTGTATTTCTGCGGGGTCCGTCGTGATATATCCTTTCTCGTTTCTGATTCTGTTGATGTGTGTTGACTCTCTTTTCCTCTTAATATGTCTGGCTAGAGGCTTATCTGTTTTGTTTATTTCTCGAAGAACCAGCTCTTGGTTTCATTGATTTTTGCTATTGTTTTATTCTTCTCAATTTTATTTATTTCTTCTCTGATCTTATACTATGTCCCTCCTTCTGCTGACCTTAGGCCTCATTTGTTCTTCTTTTTCCAATTTTGATAATTGTGACATTAGACCATTCATTTGGGATTGTTCTTCCTTTTTTAAATATGCCTGGATCGCTATATACTTTCCTCTTAAGACTGCTTTTGCTATATCCCACAGTAGTTGGGGCTTTGTGTTGTTGTTGTCATTTGTTTCCATATATTGCTGGATCTCCATTTTAATTTGGTCATTGAACCATTGATTATTTAGGAGTGTGTTGTTAAGCCTCCATGTGTTTGTGAGCCTTTTTGCTTTCTTTGTACAGTTTATTTCTAGTTTTATGCCTTTGTGGTCTGAAAAGTTGGTTGGTAGGATTTCAATCTTTTTGAATTTACTGAGGCTCTTTTTGTGGCCTAGTATGTGGTCTATTCTGGAGAATGTTCCATGTGCACTTGAGAAGAATGTGTATCCTGTTGCTTTTGAATGTAGAGTTCTGTAGATGTCTGTTAGGTTCCATCTGTTCTAGTGTGTTGTTCAGTGCCTCTGCGTCCTTACTTATTTTCTGTCTGGTGGATCTGTCCTTTGGAGTGAGTGGTGTGTTGAAGTCTCCTAGAATGAATGCATTGCATTCTATTTCCTCCTTTAGTTCTGTTAATATTTGTTTCAGGTATGGTGGTGCTCCTGTATTGGGTGCACATATGTTTATAATGGTTATATCCTCTTGTTGGACTGAGCCCTTTATCATTATGTAATGTCCCTCTTTGTCTTTTGTTACTTTCTTTATTTTGAAGTCTGTTTTGTCTAATACTAGTATTGCAACACCTGCTTTTTTCTCTCTGTTGTTTGCATGAAATATCTTTTCCCGTCCCTTGACTTTAAGTCTGTACATGTCTTTGGGTTTGAGGTGAGTCTCTTGTAAGCAGCATATGGATGGATCTTGCTTTTTCATCCATTCTATTACTCTGTGTCTTTTGATTGGTGCATTCAATCCATTTACATTTAGGGTGATTATTGAAACGTATGTACTTATTACCATTGCAGGCTTTAAGTTTGTGGTTACCAAAGGTTCAGGGTTAGCTTCTTTACTATCTTACTGTCTATCTTAACTCGCTTATTGAGCTATTATAAACACGGTCTGATGATTCTTTATTTCTCTCCCTTCTTATTCCTCCTCCTCCTTTCTTCCTATGTTGGGTGTTTTGTTCTGTGCTCTTTTTAGGAGTGCTCCCATCTAGAGCAGTCTCTGTAACATGCCCTGTAGAGGTGGTTTGTGGGAGGTAAATTCCCTCAACTTTTGCTCGTCTGGGAATTGTTTAATCCCTCCTTCATATTTAAATGATAATCGCGCTGGATACAGTATTCTTTGTTTGAGGCCCTTCTGTTTCATTGCATTAAGTATATCATGCCATTCTCCTCTGGCCTGTAGGGTTTCTGTTGAGAAGTCTGATGATAGCCTGATGGGTTTTCCTTTGTAGGTAACCTTTTTTTCTCTCTGGCTACCTTTAATACTCTGTCCTTGTCTTTGATCTTTGCCTTTTTATGTATTATGTGTCTTGGTGTTGCCCTCCTTGGATCCCTTGTTATGGGAGTTCTGTGTACCTCTGTGGTTTGAGAGGTCATTTCCTCCCCTAGTTTGGGGAAGTTTTCAGCAATTATTTCTTCAAAGACACTTTCTATCCCTTTTTCTCTCTCTTTTGTCTTCTGGTACCCCTATAATGTGGATATTGTTCCATTTCGATTGGTCACACAGTTCTCTTAATATTCTTTCATTACTTGAGATCCTTTTATCTCTCTCTGCATCAGCTTCTCTGCGTTCCTGTTCTCTGTTTTCTCGTCCATTAATGGTCTGTTGCATCTCATCTATTCTGCTTTGAAGTCCTTCCAGAGATTGTTTTATTTCTGTATTCTCCCTCCTTCGTTCTTGCATATTTCTCTGCAAGTCCATCAGCATGGTTATGACTTTTGTTTTGAATTCTTTTTCAGGAAGACTGGTTACTTCTCAGGGGAAGATGTAGAAGATGTCTATGCTGTCTGGGTTAGTCTTGTCTGGATCAAATTTTTCTGACTTTTCATGTTGATATGTACAGTGGTATGCTATTGACTCATCTGTCAGCTGGGAGAGCGAAGACTTTTCACTTGCTCCTGGCCTTTCTTTACTGGGCCAACTGCGACCCCTAGTGGCTTGTGTTGGGCAATTGTGTGTAGACTGGGTCTCTGTATCTTGCCTGGCCGGTATGAAGGAAGCTCCCTTGCTGTGGGCTTGGCCAGACTCAGGCTGCTGCTCTGCTATGGCGGGGCCCCAGAAGGATAATGGATGGGGGGCTGTTTGGCTGTTTACCTCTGTGAGGGGTCTCAGAGCTGTTGCCTAGGTGATTAGTGTGCCTGGAGTTCCCTGGAATGTCCAGCTGCTGGACTGTGACCCAGGATGCTTCTGTCCAGTTGTGGGGTCCCTGTCCCTTTAAGACTTTCTAAAAGCTCTGTTTTGTTTGTCCCAGGAGCGCCGGCTCCGTGACTTCTTCACAGGTCTTACTGTCTTGCTTCCCTAGTTTCCAGCCCTCCACGCATGAACTGTGTGTCTGCACTCTGGTGCGGATGGCTGGGGCTGGGTGTTTAGCAGTCCTGGGCTCCCTCTCCCTTCCCGCTCCTACTCCTCTCCTCCCACCTGGAGCTGGGGTGAGGAGCCTCGGGTCCCACTGGGCTGTGGCTTGTATCTTACCCCTTTCACCAGGTGCTGGGTTCTTGCACGTGTGGATGTAGTCTGGCTGTTGTCCTGTGTCTTCTGGTCTCTCTTTTAGGCATAGTTGTATTTGTTGTATTTTCAAAAATATATATGTTTTTGGGAGGAGATTCCCACTGTCCTACTCACACCGCCGTCTTGGCTCTGTCTCTGTTAGTTTTCTAATAGCAATTATTAAACTAAATTGGCACGTCCTAAGTAATTCTCTTCTAATTACAGATTTGGGAATCACTGAAAAAAAGCAAAATACAAATTACTATTGTTAATGATGATAATATTTCTCTATAGCTATAGAAGAATCACATGTGAATTATCTAAAGTTTGGTGTGACTCATGTATATTAGATTTAACATAGGTAATGAGAATTTCATCTTGAAATGAGTGCTGGGAAGCAAACACTATTATAAAGTGTGATGCCTTTTAATATTAATCACTGCCTTGTTCTTTCTCAGCTTTGATGCTCAATTCTATACTTTTCCAAGACCTCAAAAGTCATTTCAGTTCCTCCAATCCATATCAATCCAAAATGTAAAAAATGGAAGAAACCTCATATTTCAGGTCTTAACAAAAGTCATTTGTCTGTAAGGCATTTTTTGGACATTTCAAGCAAATTAGCTCCCTGTCCTATCTGTTATTCTTTATCAGGTATCTTATTTCCTTCTTGCACTTCTCTTTTTTTCTTCTATATATATATGTACATATATGTCTATATATAAGCTTCATAAGATCAAGAACTAGGTTCATCTTGGTAAGTGTTTTATCCTCAGTGCCTAGGTAGTTACTATTACATAACATACACCTTATGAATATTTATTGAATAATGTTGAAAAAATGATCTAAAAGTCATTTTTAGCCCAGCCCAGTTTACAGACAGATGTATTTTATCACCTAGAATAAGTAGCTGACATATCTCTTTTTGATGATAAAAATGAAAGATTTTGTAAATTTTCTTTTATTCTGTGCCTGGTATGGTTTAAAACTGTATATGAAAATTATGAATTGGGCAGAATGTGTTCTGTCCTCCAACTTATGCCTTCTTCCCTTTGTCGTATTTCCTTTGTATTTATTTTCTTAGCATTCTTATGTCCTCTGTAATTTCTTCCTCATCAAAGGAAATTAGGTGAGAAGCCACTTTCACTTGAGTATAAATGAACCAATAACTTGCTCCGAAAGATTCAGATATATTTATAGGGATCTCAGCTTTAAATAAAATAAGTAGTAACAATTTGTATATTAGTTCAACTGTATGCTTGTGTTCAACACAGTTTTGGGATGGAGGGTGGGGCTGCAGGAATTCCTACCTTGAATCATGGTATTACAATCACACTGTTGGCAACCAAATACTTTGTTTGGCTGCATGTCTGACCTTGTTTGAACCTGCTGTCAGGGCAGATTAAGGCATTCTGTGTATTTTTTAAACTTTTTAGAAACTGAAGAATGCATTGGGTTCCACTAAAGGTATAAATAGATATAAACACTTTTTAATTTTAGTCATCATAATAACTATTGCTTGCTTTCATATGTAAAAACAGGAAACTGAACTGTTACACAAGTGGAGGGGATATTTTGTCTATCTGTAGAACTAGCTAAGTCTTTATCTGTCTATTTGTGGTTATCTTGAAGCTGAAACTCTTCCTGATTAGGGGGGCATCTCAGGTAGGTTCCACCTCCCACAGTGAGACAAAGAGGACAGATATTTCCCTCTCAACTTTCTGTGCAAGGTAAGTGACTGAGTTCTGGTGAGTTGACTGAGTCTCAGGCAAATGGATATTCAAGCTCAAATCACTGAATCTCCTGATTAGTTAAAAGACTTCTGCCATCTACAAGCTGGAGAACCAAGAAAGCGAGTAGTATAATTCAGCCTCAGTCTGCAGGCCTGAGAACCAGGAGCATTGATATTTGAGGGCAGAAGATGGATGTCTCAGCTCAAAAAGAGCACATTTGCTTTTCCTCTGCCTTTTTGTTCTATTCAGGCCCACAGTAGACTGAATAAGGGCTGTTTTCTTTATACAGTCTACCAATGCAAATACCAATTACTTCCAGAAACACCCTCACAAACACACACAGAAATAAGATGAGATGTGGGCGGTGAAACTTTCCTTGACTGCAGTAGAGACAGTTGGATCCCCAGGAAGAGAGGCCAGGGATCAGCCCTCCGCCATCACTGACAAAGAGGGCAACAGAGTTATCAGTGTCAGAATGGCTTACCCACATCCCTCATTATGTAGGGTGGATTGAAATAGTTGGCTTTTCCACTAAGATCCTGTTTGATTTGAACTGAGGCCTAGTGAATTAAATTCTGAGAGAATCTACAGCCCTTTTCCTTGTTGTCAAGTGAATCATCCAATGACCTAACATCTATGAATGAGGAGAGTTTAAAGTATCTTTGAAAAAAAAACAAACACACACTGAATCTTCATGCTACAATTCTTAAATTCTCTTGTTTCTAATTGCTTTCACAACTGTTCCATTTTTATGATTAGTTGATGACCTGTGAGTGGACACTAATTCCTAGAACCACAGTACTGTGAAGATAAGTCAGACTCGGGGCTTGTGGAGAGTCAGCTGATAAATAGAATTCTGACCTAAGCAGTTCTATATCACTGAGGAAGAGCAGAGAGGTGAGTGACACAGTCAAATACTTGAAAGATGCGGGCAGTTGATCCTACCCCATCCTCATTTATTTTTCCAGTATGGCTGGTACTGAAGATAGATGAGTTTTAGAAAATGACAGGTGTTTGCTTTAATCACAGCTGCTGTTTCAAATGGAATCTCCTTATTGAAGCAAATCAACATATACTGACACCTGGTATGCAATTACTTTTCTGAAAAATAATTTTTATTTTATTGCTTTTATTCTGTCAGGACTTCTTACAACTATCATTGCACCTCCAACATTTGACTTCGGATTCTGTCAACAAATAGTTTCACTATATTGATTACATTATGCTGATAGGACCTGGGAAGCAGCTTTTTAAATGTAGTGATATGACATGTGCATAGCATTCATTCATTTTTTTATTAAAACATGGTTACTTAGTACTTGCTTTATGTCAGTCACCTCTAGGTGCAGTGAACAGTGATAATATAGCAGTGAATGAAAGAGAACAAGTTCCTTTCCTCACTAGCTAACATCACTGGAGAGAGACTGATAATATACAATTAGGCATGTAAATATATCACATATTATGATGAATGCAGAAAAATAAGAGTCAAGAGAAATAGAGGGAGTCAGAGGGTGGGGCACTGTACCTTAATATTGAGGGTTAAGTTTGAACTATACGAGTAGAGGCTTGATGGGAGAGAGGAAGCACACCACAAAAACACCTGGAAAAAGAACATTCTAAGTATAAGGAAGAGGAAATGCAAAGACTGCATTTCAAGGTGGTCGGAGTAGATGACACCCAGTGAATAAGGTGGGGAATAGAGATTGAAGCAGCAGATCATAAAGGGCACTGTAGGTCCTCTTTGAATGAAGTTGGGAAATGAATGATTTTGTGAAGAAGTGATCTGAATTATACTTTAAAAGACCATTGTGGTTGATGTATAGTGAAACACTGTGGAAAAGAAGATACATTTAGGAGACTAAAATTGCAGTGATTAAGGTGAGAGATGCTGGTGTCTTGGATCAGATTGGTAGTAAGGGGAAATAGAAGTAATCACACTCTGGATATATTTTTAAAGTAGAGTCAGGTAATTTTTTTGATGGATTGAATTTGTGGTATAAGAGAAAGAGAAGGACCAAGGTTTTTGACCTGAGATTAATTAATCATAGCAAGAAATGGCTACCACTTTGGGCTGGAGGGACCATGAATTGAGGAAGCATTTCCAAAGTCAAAAAATTGGAGCTAGAGAACCAAGGTGGGAGTTTCTCCGTGGGTGCAGGAGCAGTCCCGCTGGAATGGGGGAGAAGCACTCCCTGCCTGAGACCCCATACGAAGCAGTGAGGAGGGTAGGATGATTTGGCTTTCATTTTACTTCTGCCTCCACACTTGTGCCAGGGCCGTCCATTGGCTGAGGTGGTCTGGAAGCCAGACTGGAAGGGCTCAGGCCATGTATCCGAGAGCAAACAGGCAGGGGAAAAAGATGATGACTAGGGGACCAGGAGGTGCTTGGATATGCAAGTTTGGGCTTCAGGGTGTTGTGGTCTGAATGTTTGTGTCCTCCCCAAATTTATGTGATGAAATTCTAGCCTCTAACATGATAATAGGAGATGACAGACTTCTGGGAGGTGCTTACGTCATGAGGGCAGAGCCCTCATGAATGGGATCAGTGCTCTTATAAAGAGACTGCACAGGGCTCCTTTGTCCCTTCCACCATGTGAGGACACAGCAAAACAGTCAGCAGTCTGCAACCCAGTAAAGGGCTTTCGGCCCACCGCACCATGCTGGCACAATGATCTTGGACTTTCCCGCCTTCAGGACTATAATCAATAAATTATTGTTTATAAGCCACCCAGTCTATGACATGTTGTTATAACATCTTGAATGGACTAAGATAACATGTAAATTTGAATTTTTAAATTAAAAGTTTTTTAAGCTATGGAACTCAATTAGATAATCTAGGGAGTAAGTGAAAAAAATGAAGAGAAGAGGTTTGAGAACAGAAACCTGGGCCTGTTAAATGACAGAATTGGTAAAAGAGTATTGAGCTGAGCCATACTGGAAGCCGAGGCAAAATGAAACATCAGTAATTTTGATCCTGTCTTGATTTATACATTTGGTAAGTTCATTGCAATTTTTGTACTAATTTTGATTTTTAAAATGTTTTGTGAAAATTATTTATCTTGACTGATGAGTTTTTGGTGCTCCTGAAATTCTGTACCCAACACAAGGGCTTCACTTACCTCCCCGGCTCCATCCCTGCTTCATCAGAGCTATTTCATTTGGGAAAATGAGGGTAAAAGCCTAAATGGAAACTGGGGAGGGAAGTGTTGGTGGATGAAGGAGAGAGAAAAATGAATGGGTCAGGGAAGGATGATATTTGGCGACTTGTGAGCCTGGGTCTAAGAATAAGGAGAGACAGGGAGCAGTTGTGCAACCTGGAGTTGAGCCACAGCTAACTTGCCACCTGCATGTTACTTGGATAAATAAATCTTTGTTCTTGGAAGGTTCTGAGATTTGGGAGTTGTTACGACAGCTGAGATGATCAATAAAGGTTCTCTTCCTTTAGGAATAAAAGTTTGAGATATTTCGCTAAGTAAAGAATCTTGATTAGCAAAGGTACTGTTTTAAGGTAAAGAGGATATGGTGCACATCGTGGAGGAGGGAAATCCTAAATACTGGTCAAAACCACATCACCAATTGCAGGACTGAAGACTGTAGCCTGTGCCTATACTTTCTTCTTTACTGTGTTTTGAATATTTTTAGTCAGCTCAACTCATTTTCAGTTTTTTAAAAATTTTCTTTTCGTATTCTAATTTATAGGAAGTTGATTATGGTGAAATTTACAATTTAGTTCACTGGTTGTACAATATCCAGATAAAAGAGTGAAAACCTATAGGGAGGATAATTATCATCTAGATGAAATAACTAATAAGGCTTTGGGAGGAGGGAGGCACATGTGAGTTGTATCAGGAAAAGTTGTATTGTGTCATTAAATTTATGTTTCAGAGTGGTAAATGTGAAAAGAAGTTTATAAATGAATCCTGGGTAGTGAGACTAGTGAAATCTAATACTTTTTAAAGGAATCAGAAAATGAGTGGGAGACTCCTGTCTGCTAACTTTATGGAGAACAGAGTGGGCCATATTCTAGTGATCTTTTGATAGATCCCTAGAAGCTAGTGAGGTGACCTGTGTCCCAGGCTCATCCAAGTGACTTCTCTGCTTCAGCTTTGAATTCTTTAGGGAGGGACATAGACTTATAGACAATTTTAAGACTTTTAAGGCCTCAGTGTTGAATAGTCTACTCTGATGTCAAGTGCGGCATCAGATGCCTTCTCACAGAACTACTCATGGTGATACTTGGATGCATTCTTACCTTGTTCTGAGTCTCATACTCCAGCTCAGTTGTGCTGGTGACTGGTGTACTTCCCAATTGGATATTGTTGGTTTGTTATCCAGGTTGTTTCTTTTGTTTGCAACCAACAGCCCAGACTGGTACATCCAGATTCTGAAGAAAAGGTTACAAGTCATGTTAGCAAGGATTCATAATCTTAATAGCCAGAAGTAAAAGTCTAAAACAAGATAGGAGGGTATTAGAGAATGACTTCCGATGTGAGCTTGTAAACCCCGTCAACAGCACTCCCACTTATGGGAATCTAGCCCACAAATTTAAAGCACAGTAATTAAGGGTGTATGTGTTTTAGGATGTTTTTTGTATGTTTGTTTGTTTGTTTTTGTTTTTTCTTTGAGAGGGCATCTCTCATGTTTATTGATCAAATGGTTGTTAACAACAATAAAATTCTGTATAGGGGACTCAATGCTCAATGCACAATCATTAATCCACCCCAAGCCTAATTCTCATCAGTCTCCAATCTTCTGAAGCATAATGAACAAGTTCTTACGTGGTGAACAAGTTCTTACATAGTGAATAAGTTCTTACATGGTGAACAGTACAAGGGCAGTCATTACAGAAACTTTCGGTTTTGATCATTCATTATGAACTATAAACAATCAGGTCAAATAATGAATATTTGTTTGATTTTTATACTTAATTTATATGTGGATACCACATTTCTCCCTTTATTATTATTATTATTATTATTTTTTTAAATAAAATGCTGAAGTGGTACGTAGATGCAAGATAAAGGTAGAAAACATAGTTTAGTGTTGTAAGAGAGCAAATGTAGATGATCAGGTGTGTGCCTGTAGACTATGTGTTAATCCAAGCTAGAAAAGGGCATCCATTCCACGGATGCAGAAGATTTCTCTCAAAACGGTGGGGGGGGGGGTGAGGTTCTAAGCCTCACCTCTGTTGATCCCTAATTTCTCACCTGATGGCCCCCCTGTGACTGTGCCTGTCTTAGGTTGTTCCTCCCTTGAGGAATCTTACCCGTCTCTGCCTAACCAGTCATGTTCTGGGGGCCATACAGGGAAATGTAAAGTTGGTAAGTGAGAGAGAAGCCATATTGTTTGAAAAGGTTAGCTTTTTACTTCTTTGCAGATTTATGCCCTGTGGCTTCTATGCCCAGCATTTGTCTTGAGCTTTCTTTACAACTTGAAGGAATTATGATAGTCGGTAAATTCGATATGAGGCACGAATTCTATTTAAGGGTTGTAGTTAGGAAGGAAGAAGAAAAGCTATAGAAGTAGCAGGCGGAAGAAAACATGGGAAGATTGATTATTTCTTTGACATATCTTCTTGTAGAGTAACTTAAGCATGTATAGGTTTTAAACTACTAATTAAATTGCACACACACATTAACATAATAGGAATACAGTTACATAACCAAAGCAGATCTATAATTACCAGCCATCACCAGTGAAACCAAGAAAACCAGTTAGGCATCCTAGCCATTTGTGAAAATTTATCTATGATATAATGGATATTGTCCAACTGAACTTGGACAGTCTGAGAGAAATCAGACAAATTAAAACAACCCATTCCTGGGAACTGTTCACATCCCATATGTTCTTTTAACAGTAGATAGTCTGTAGTTGTAAGATTTTGGAGCACTACAACTTGCACTTCTCCTAATTCTTGGTTGAGGTCCAACAGTATAGATCCAGTCAAATTTGTTGTTTTACTGTATGCACAGGCCAGCTTAGATATCTCCTTCTTCATTCCCATGGCAAGTCCAGGAACTGGTGGGATGAATGCAGCTACAGCTGTAGCAGCACCTGAATCTTTATTGAGGTTTCTTGATGATCATCTTCTGGTATGAGTCTTCCAGAGAGTGCTGATGTTGGAAGTTCTTCTTCATATCGTATCTTAGTTCATTTTCTGGGTAGCCAAATTAGGCTTTGATCCTCTGTATAAACACAAACAGACCCTTTGCCCACATTTTGATATGCCCTTTATACCATTGTGTAGAACTCATTGGAGGTCACCACACAGGAACTGCTTTTTTTTTTGAGAGGGCATCTCTCATATTTATTGATTAAATGGTTGTTAACAACAATAAAATTCTGTATAGGGGAGTCAATGCTCAATGAACGATCATTAATCCATCTCAAGCCTAATTCTCATCAGTCTCCGATCTACTGAAGCATAACGAACAAGTTCTTACATGGTGAACGAATTTTTACATAGTGAATAAGTTCTTACATGGTGAACAGTACAACGGCATTCATCACAGAAACTTTCGGTTTGATCACGCATTATGAACTATAAACAATCAGGTCAAATATGAATATTCATTTGATTTTTATACTTGATTTATATGTGGATCCCACATTTCTCTCTTTATTATTATTAATTATTATTATTATTATTATTATTATTATTTTTAATAAAATGCTGAAGTGGTAGGTAGATGCAAGATAAAATTAGAAAACATAGTTTAGTGTTGTAAGAGAGCAATTGTAGATGATCAGGTGTGTGCCTGTAGACTATGTGCTAATCCGAGCTAGAAGAGGGCAATAACACATCCACGGATACAGAAGCTTTCTCTCAAAACAGGGTGGGGGAGGTGAGGTTCTAAGCTTCACCACTGTTGTTCTCTGATTTGTCACCTGATGGCCCCCCTGCGACTGTGCCTGTCTTAGGTTGTTCCTCCCTTGAGGAATCTTACCCGTCTCTGGCTAACCAGTCATCTTCAGGGGCCATACAGGGAGATGTAAAGTTGGCAAGTGAGAGAGAAGCCATATTGTTTGAAAAGGTTAGCTTTTTACTTCTTTGCAGATTTATGCCCTGTGGCTTCTCTGCCCAGCACTTGTCTCGAGGTATTTTTACCACCTGGAGGAATTATGATCCTCGGTAAATTCGATATGAGGCACGAATTCTATTTAAGGGTTGTAATTAAGAAGAAAGAAGAAAAGCTGTAGAGGTAGCATATGGAAGAAAACATGGGAGGATTGATTATTTCTTTGACATATCTTCTTGTAGAGTACCTTAAGCATGTATAGGTTTTAAACTACTAACTAACTTGCGCACACATATTAACATAATAGGAATATGGTGACATAAACTAAGCAAATCTATAATTACCAGCCATCTCCAGTGAAGCCAAGAAAACCAGTTAGGCACCCTAGGCATTTGTGAAAATTAGTCTATGATATGATGGATATTGTCCAACTGTACTTGAACAGTCTGAGAGAAATCAGACAAATTAAAGCAACCCATTTCTGGGATCTGTTCACATCCCATATGTTCTTTTAACCATAGATAGTCTATAGTCGTAAGATTTTGGAGTGCTACAACTTGCACCCCTCCCAACTCCTGATTGAGTTCCAACAGTACAGATCTGGTCAAATTCGTTGTCTCACTGTATGCACATGCCAGCCTAGACATCTCCCTCTTCATTCCAATGGCAAGTCCAGGAAATGGTGGGGTGGACTCAGCCACAACCCCAGCATCGCCCGGATCCCTGTGGAGGCTTTTTGATGATTATGCCCCAGCACGAGTTCTCCTGAGAGTGCTGATGCCAGAAGCTCCTCCTCATATCATATCTTAGTTCATTTTCTGGGTAGCCAAGCTAGGCCTTGATCTTCTGCATAGAAACAAACAGACCCTTTGCCCACACTTTGACATGCCCTCTATACCACTGTGTAGAACTCATTGGAGGTCAGCACACAGGAGCTGCTTTTTTTTTTATTATTATAAGAAAGGAATATTATCAGAAAAGAGTACCTCCATAGTTGATAATCTGACACCCTTTAAGTGATCAATATTAAGGATATTTAAAGCATGTGTTAATCTTTGATTTACCAATAGTTTTATCCTATCAAGGAGTAATGCCCCTTTTCTTTTTTCCTTTTTTTTTAAATCTTTAATCTACACTTACATGAAGAATACTATGTTTACTATGCTCTCCCCTATATCAGGTCCCCACTAAAAACCACATTACGGTTACTGTCCATTAGCATAGCAAAATGTTGTAGAATCACTACTTGTCCTCTCTGTGTTGTATAGCCCTCCCTCCCCTTTCTCCCTCCCCCCATGCATGCTAACCTTAATACCCCTCTTCTCCTTCCCCCCCTTATGCCTCCCTGCCCACCATTCCTCCCAGTTCCTTTCCCTTTGGTACCTGTTAATCCATTTATATATCCTGTTCTATAATTCCGCTGCTGTTTTGTTCCTTCAGTTTTTCCTTTGTTCTTATACTCCTCATATGAGTGAAATCATTTGGTATTTCTCTTTCTCCGCTTGGCTTATTTCACTGAGCATAATACTCTCCAGCTCCATCCATGTTGCTGCAAATGGTAGCATTTTTCCGCTTCTTATGGCTGAGTAGTATTCCATTGTGTGTATGTACAACATTTTCTTTATCCATTCATCTACCGATGGACATTTAGGTTGCTTCCAATTCTTGGGTATTGTAAATAGTGCTGCGACAAACATAGGGGTGCATCTGTCTTTCTCAAACTTGATTGCTGCGTTCTTAGGGTAAATTCCTAGGAGTGGAATTTGTGGGTCAAATGGTAGGTCTGTTTTGAGCATTTTGATGAACCTCCATACTGCTTTCCACAATGGTTGAACTAATTTACATTCCCACCAGCAGTGTAGGAGGGTACCCCTTTCTCCACAGCCTCGCCAACATTTGTTGTTGTTTGTCTTTTGGATGGCAGCCATCCTTACTGGTGTGAGGTGATACCTCATTGTAGTTTTAATTTGCATTTCTCTGATAATTAGCGATGTGGAGCATCTTTTCCTGTGTCTGTTGGCCATCTGTATTTCTTTTTTAGAGAACTGTCTGTTCAGTTCCTCTGCCCATTTTTTAATTGGGTTATTTGTTTTTTGTTTGTTGAGGCATGTGAGCTCTTTATATATTCTGGACATCAAGCCTTTATTGGATCTGTCATTTTCAAATATATTCTCCTATACTGTAGAGTTTCTTTTTGTTCTATTGATGGTGTCCTTCACTATACAGAAGCTTTTCAGCTTAATGTAGTCCCACTTGCTCATTTTTGCTGTTATTTTCCTTGTCCGGGGAGATATGTTCAAGAAGAGGTCTCTCATGTTTATGTCTAAGAGGTTTTTGCCTATGTTTTTTTCCAAGAGTTTAATGGTTTCATGACTTACATTCAGGTCTTTCATCCATTTTGAGTTTACCTTTGTATATGGGGTTAGACTATGGTCCAGTTTCATTCTCCTACATGTAGCTGTCCAGTTTTGCCAGCACCATCTGTTGCAGAGACTGTCATTTTGCCATTGTATGTCCATGGCTCCTTTATCAAATATTAATTGACCATATATGTTTGGGTTAATTTCTGGAGTCTCTAATCTGTTCCACTGCTCTGTGGCTCTGTTCTTGTGCCAGTACCAAATTGTCTTGATTACTGTGGCTTTGTAGTAGAGCTTGAAGTTGAGGAGTGAGATCCCCACCACTTTATTCTTCTTTCTCAGGATTGCTTTGGCTATTTGGGGTCTTTGGTGTTTCTATATGAATTTTTGAATTATTTGTTCCAGTTCATTAAAGACTGTTGCTGGTAATTTGATAGGGATTGCATTAAATCTGTATATTGCTTTGGGCAGGATGGCCGTTTTGATGATATTAATTCTTCCTAGCCATGAGCATGGGATTAGTTTCCATTTGTTAGTGTCCCCTTTAATTTCTCTTAATAGTGACTTGTAGTTTTCAGAGTATAGGTCTTTCACTTCTTTGGTTAGGTTTATTCCTAGGTATTTTATTCATTTTGATGCATTTGTGAATGGAATTGTTTTCTTGATTTCTCTTTCTGTTGGTTCATTGTTAGTGTATAGGAAAGCCACAGATTTCTGTGTGTTAATTTTGTATCCTGCAACTTTGCTGTATTCCGATATCAGTTCTAGTAGTTTTAGGGTGGAGTCTTTAGGGTTTTTTATGTACAATATCATGTCATCTGCAAATAGTGACAGTTTAGCTTCTTCTTTACCAATCTGGATTCCTTGTATTACTTTGTTTTGTCTGATTGCTGTGGCAAGGACCTCTAGTACTATGTTAAATAACAGTGGGGAGAGTGGACGTCCCTGTCTAGTTCCCAATCTCAGAGGAAAAGCTTTCAGCTTCTCGCTGTTCAATATAATGTTGGCTGTGGGTTTTTCATAGATGGCCTTTATTATGTTGAGGTACTTGCCCTCTATTCCCATTTTGCTGAGAGTTTTTATCATGAATGGTTGTTGAATTTTGTAGAATGCTTTCTCAGCATCTATGAAGATGATCATGTGGTTTTTGTCTTTCTTTTTGTTTATGTGGCGGAATATGTTGATGGATTTTCCAATGTTGCACCATCCTTGCATCGCTGGGATGAATCCCACTTTGTCATGGTGTACGATCGTTTTGATGTATTTTTGAATTCAGATTGCTAATATTTTGTTGAGTATTTTTGCATCTACGTTCATCAGGGATATTGGTCTGTAGTTTTCTTTTTTGGTGGGGTCTTTGCCTGGCTTTGGTATTAGGGTTATGTTGGCTTCATAGAATGAGTTTTGAAGTATTCTCTCCTCTTCTACTTTTTGGGAACCTTTAAGGAGAGTGGGTATTATGTCTTCCCTGTATGTGTCATAAAATTCCAACGTAAATCCATCTGGCGCGGGGGTTTTGTTCTTTGGTAGTTTTCTGATTACCGCTTCAATTTCTTTACTGGTAATTGGTCTGTTTAGATTTTCTGTTTCTTTCTGGGTCAGTCTTGTAAGGTTGTATTTTTCCCGGAAGTTGTCAATTTCTCCTAGGTTTCCCAGCTTTTTAGCATATAGATTTTCATATTACTCTCTAATAATTCTTTGTATTTCTCTGGGGTCCGTCGTGATTTTTCCTTTCTTGTTTCTGATTCTGTTGATTTGTGTTGACTCTCTTTTCCTCTTAATAAGTTTGGCTAGAGGTTTATCTATTTTGTTTATTTTCTCAAAGAACCAGCTCTTGGTTTCATTGACTTTTTGATTGATTTGATTTGATTCTTCTCAATTTTATTTATTTCTTCTCTGATCTTTAGTATGTCCATCCTTCTGCTGACTTTAGGCCTCATTTGTTCTTCTTTTTCCAATTTTGATAATCGTGACATTAGACCATTCATTTGGGATTGTTCTTCCTTCTTTAAATATGCCTGGATTGCTGTATACTTTCCTCTTAAGACTGCTTTTCCTGTGTCCCACAGTAGTTGGGGCTTTGTGTTGTAGTTGTCATTTGTTTCCATATATTGCTGGATCTCCATTTTAATTTGGTCATTTATCCATTGATTATTTAGGAGCATGTTGTTAAGCCTCCATGTGTTTGTGAGCCTTTTTGCTTTCTTCATACAATTTATTTCTAGTTTTATGGTTTTGTAGTCTGAAAAGTTGGTAGGTAGGATTTCAATCTTTTGGAATTTACTGAGGCTCTTTTTGTGGCCTAGAATGTGGTCTATTCTGCAGAATGTTCCATGTGCACTTGAGAAGAATGTGTATCCTGTTGCTTTTGGTTGTAGAGTCCAATAGATGTGTATTAGGTCCATCTGTTCTAGTGTGTTGTTCAGTGCCTCTGTGTCCTTACTTATTTTCTGTCTGGTGGATCTGTCCTTTGGAGTGAGTGGTGTGTTGAAGTCTCCTAAAATGAATGCATTGCATTCTATTTCCTCCTTTAGTTCTCTTAGTATTCATTTCAGATATGTTCATGCTCCTGTATTGGGTGAATATATATTTATAATGGCTATATCCTCTTGTTGGACTGAGCCCTTTATCATTATGTAATGTCCTTCTTTATCTTTTGTTACTTTCTTTATTTTGAAGTCTGTTTTGTCTAATACTAGTATTGCAACACCTGCTTTTTTCTCTCTGTTGTTTGCATGAAATATCTTTTTCCATCCCTTGACTTTAAGCCTGTGGATGTCTTTGTGTTCGAGGTGAGTCTTCTGTAAGCAGCATATGGACAGATCTTGCTTTTTTATCCATTCTATTACTTTGTGTCTTTTGATTGTTACATTCAGTCCGTTTACATTTAGGGTGATTATTGAAACGTATGTACTTATTGCCATTGCAGGCTTTAGGTTTGTGGTTACCAAAGTTCCAGGGTTAGCGTCTTTACTCTCTTACTGTCTAACTTCACTCACTTGTTGAGCTATATAAACGGTCTGATGATTCTTTATTTCTCTCCCTTCTTATTCCTCCTCCTGCTTTCATCATATGTTGGGTGTTTTGTTCTGTGCTCTTTTTAGGAGTGCTCACATCTAGGGCAGTCCCTTTAAGATGCCCTGTAGAGGTGGTTTGTGGGAGGTAAATTCCCTCAACTTTTGCTTGTCTAGGAATTGTTTAATCCGTCCTTCATATTTAAATGATAATCACTCTGGTTCAGTATTCCTGGTTCGAGGCCCTTCTGTTTCAGTGCATTAAGTATATCATGCCATTCTCTTCTGGCCTGTAGGGTTTCTGTTGATAAGTCTGATGATAGCCTGATGGGTTTTCCTTTGTAGGTGACCTTTTTTTCTCTCTGGCTACCTTTAGTACTCTGTCCTTGTCTTTGATCTTTGCCATTTTAATTATTATGTGTCTTGGTGTTGCCCTCCTTTGATCCCTTGTCATGGGAGTTCTGTGTACCTCTGTGTTCTCAGAGGCCATTTCCTCCCCTAGTTTGGGGAAGTTTTCAGCAATTATTTCTTCAAGTATACTGTCTATCCCTTTTTCTCTCTCTTCTTCTTCAGGTACCCCTATAATGTGGATATTGTTCCATTTCAATTGGTCACTCAGTTCTCAGAATTCTTTCATTCCTGGATATCCTTTTATCTCTCTCTGCATTAGTTGCTCTGCGTTCCTATTCTCTGTTTTCTATTCCATTAATGGTCTCTTGCCTCTCGTACATTCTGTTTTGAAGTCCTTCCAGAGCTTGTTTTATTTCTGTATTCTCCTTCCTTAGTTTTTGCATATTTCTCTGCAAGTCCATCAGCATGGTTATGACTTTTCTTTTAAATTCTTTTTCAGAACGACTGTTTAAATCTATCTCCCCAGATTCCTTCTCAGGGGAAGATGTAGCAGATGCTGAAGCTCTCTGCATTAGTCTTCTCTGGATCAAATTTTGTTGCCTTTTCATGTTGATATGTCCTATTGAATGTCAGCTTGGAGTGCCCAAGTTTCCCCTTGCTACTGGCCTTTCTTTATTGGGACAACTACTACCCCTAGTTGCTTGTGTTGGGAAATTGCGTGTAGACTGGGTCTTTGTGTCTTGCCTGGCCGGTATGGAGGAAGCTCCCTTTCTGAGAGTGTGGTCAGCCTTAGGCTGCTTGTCTGCTATGGTTGGGCCCTGGAGGGTTAATGGATGGGGTCTGTTTCACTGTTTATCTCCGTGAGGGGTCTCAGAACTGTTGCCCAGGAGTTTAGTGCACCCGGGTTTCCCTGTAATTTCCAGCTGCTGGGCTGTGACCTGGGTTGTTTCTGTCCAGCTGTTGCATCCCTATCCCTTTAAGACTTTCAAAAAGCACTTGCTTTTCTTTGTCACAGTGGCATCAGGTTTGGGACCTGCTCAGAGCTCTTGCTGCCCTGTTTCCCTAGTTTCCAGTCTTCCTCGCATGCACTGTGTCTGTGCTCTGGTGCAAATGGCTAGGGCTGGGTGTTTAGCATTCCTGGGCTCCCTCTCCCTCCCTGCTCTGACTCCTCTCCTCCCACCAGTAGCTGTGGTGAGTGTCGCTCAGGTCCCGCTGGGCCAGGGCTTGTATCTTACCCCTTTCACCAGGCGTTGGGCTCTCCAATGTGTGGATGTAGTCTGGCTGTTGTCCTGTGTCTTCTGGTCTCTTTTAGGATTAGTTGTATTTGTTGTGTTTTCAAAAATACATATGTTTTTGAGAGGAGATTCCTACTGTTCTACTCATGCCACCATCTTGGCTCAACCCGGGTTGTGGTTATTTTTTATTTCCATAAATATCCTTGAGCTTTTTCCTGGGGTACAGTTAAATTATGTGGGTACTGTTTGAACTTTAAGAGGCTTACTTTTAAGCTTTTTAAAGTGAGGTTAATTTTGCCGCATTTTGAGACAATACCTTTCTGAGTGTTCTAATGGCCTGTGAATTATGAAATTTTTCTGCTCTGGCTAGTGAAAACACAAACTATTCCTGGCCCTGTGTGAGCACTGAATAATATTATCTTTAGTCTTCTTGGGTGATTTTTCCTAGTTTTGACTAGTTTCCTCACACGTGTACACTGCTCAGTACAAAGCAGAAGGCTTGAGAGGCATCCTCTGCGTGTTTCAGAAGCATTTTCTCTGTGTGGTTCTCTGCCCTATGAACTGCAGCTACCTTGGCCTCCTTGGCCTCTTAACCCTGTCTGTTCATCTCAGGGAAACCCTGAGCTCTGCCGTGATTGAAGTGTGGCCCGTAATCTCTGTCTAGCCAGCAAGATGGAACAATTACAGGGTTTACATTGTTTTCCCTTGTCAGGAAGCACAACCCTTCTATCCATCTTCATTGAAAACAGAAGCCCTGTGGTGCACTATCTACAATAAGAATTTAAGGCAGTGTTGGAAAACTTTTCCAACTGCTGTCTCTTACTTGAGATTGGTCATATGCACTTCTCTCCCTCATAAAATAGGACGAAAGGTGGCTTTGAGAAAATTCCCCTAATAGAATCAGAACATTAATATTAGCCAGCATCTTGGGAGGGGATTTTCCTACCATGCAGATTTGATTTGTGCCAGCTTGACTAATATTGCTTTCTTATGTCTAAACATTATAAAAAATATCTATGCAAAAGTCGTGAATTTCAAAAACCAAAGAAAAAAAATTTGGGGATGAATATTCTAGAAGTTTAGTCCTCTTAACAAGAGTGTGAAGAACTCTGATAGCATTACCTTCTGGAGATATATAGATTTTTATATAGAATGTTTGTTCAGAATATAAGACACTGGGGATGAGAAGGGATTCTATTTTTAACCCCAATAAACCTACATTGAATCAAAATCTCTTAGATACTGATAATTAGCAACAGGGTACATCAAGCGATCCTATATCTTGAAAAGATATTTAACACCCAGTGAGTAGAGAGTAAGGCCCAAGTGACACCTTTTTATTCTGAATTTTAGAAAATTTTGGTTATGCAAAATTTTAATTTTTGAATGAGTAGATGTTATAAATGAGGGAACTCTCAAATGTATTTTAAAAAGACAGGAAGCATATGTTGAAATGTTGGCAATACATTATCCAAGTGGATTCAGAAAAAAATATTAGGAATCTACCATCTTTTTAAGCACTAAGACGATCTGATCTCTATTAAGCAGAAACAGAACGTCATTAGGAGAATAGGATTGAGGTAGAAAGGTAAAATAATGATGAAATGCTGATGAAAAATTTTAAGGGTGTAGTGAACAGCAGAATTAATACCATGGAAGAATTAAATTAGGTGATGGAGGACATCATTTGTAGAAGCTGTCAAAATTGGAGAGAATAAAGACAGAGGTATAAAAATTATAAGTGAGTAGAGGGTGGAGCCAAAATGGCAGCATGAGTAGAGCAGCAGAAATCTCCTCCCAAAACCACATATGTTTATGAAAATATAACAAAGACAACTCTTCCTAGAAGAGAGACCAGAAGACACAGGACAACATCCAGACCACATCCACACCTGCAAGAACCCAGCGCCTCGTGAAAGGGGTAAGATACAAGCCCCAGCTGGGCGGGATCCAAGCGCCCCTCACCCCAGCTCCCAGCAGGAGGACAGGAATCAGAGCAGGGAGGGAGAGGGAGCCAGGACTGCTAAACACCCAGCCCGAGCCATCCGCACCAGAGCGCAGACACAGTGCATGCATGGGGTCCTGGAAACTAGGGAAACAGGAGAGTAAGACCTGTGAGCTGGTCTCTGAGGCTGGTGCCCTGGGGACAAAGAAAAGCGGGTGCTTTTTGGAAGTCTTAAAGGGACAGGGAACCCACTGCTGGACAGAAGCATCCTGGGACACTTAGTCCAGCAGCAGGTAATCTGGGGAACACTGGGCACTCTAGCTCCCTGGGCTGCAGGGAGCACAGAGGCCCCTCACAGCGATAAATAGCCTCCCGGACGCTCCCCCTCCAACGGAACTCCACCATATCAGAGCAGCAGCCCGAGGCAGGTCACGCCCACAGTAACATCGGAGATAAACTCCATAGCAGCCGGGCAGGAATCAGAAGCCCTGTCTGCATGCAGCTGCCCAACACGAGCCACTAGAGGTCGCTGTTCTCCCAGGAGAGGAAGGCCACAAACCAACGAGAAGGAAAGTTCTTCCAGCTGTCACTCGTGCCAGCTCTGCAAACTATCTCTATCGCCATGAAAAGGCAAAACATCAGGCAGACCAAGATAACAGAGTCAACACCTTAGAAGGAAACAGATCTAACCAGTCTTCCTGAAAAAGAATTCAAAATAAAAATTATAAACATGCTGACGGAGATGCAGAGAAATATACAAGAGCTAAGGGATGAAGTCTGGAAGGAGATTACAGACGTCTGGGAGGAGATTACAGAAGTGAAACAAACTCTGGAAGGATTTATAAGCAGAATGGATAAGATGCAAGAGGCCATTGATGGAATAGAAACCAGAGAACAGGAACGCATGGAAGCTGACACTGAGAGAGATAAAAGGATCTCTAGGAATGAAACAATATTAAGAGAACTGTGTGACCAATCCAAAAGGAACAAAATCCATATTATAGGGGTACCAGAAAAAGAAGAGAGAGACAAAGGGATAGAAAGTGTCTTTGAAGAAATAATTGCTGAAAACTTCCCTAAACTGGGGGATGAAATAATCGAACAGACCACGGAAATACACAGAACTCCCAACAGAAAGGACCCAAGGAGGACAACACCAAGACACATAATAATTAAAATGGCAAAGATCAATGACAAGGAAAGAGTTTTAAAGGCAGCTAGAGAGAAAAAGTTCACCTATAAAGGACAACCCATCAAGCTATCATTAGACTTCTCAACAGAAACCTTACAGGCCAGAAGAGAATGGCATGATATATTTAAGGCAATGAAACAGAAGGGCCTTGAACCAAGGATACTGTATCTAGCATGATTATCATTTAAATATGAAGGAGGGATTAAATAATTCCGAGACAAGCAAACGTTGAGGGAATTTGCCTCCCATAGACCACCTCTACAGGATATTTCAGAGGGACAGTTCTAGATGGGAGCACTCCTAAGATTAAACAGATGTCACCAGAGAAAATAAAATCACAGCAAAGAAAACAGACCAACCAAATACTAATTAAAGGCAAAAAATAAAATCAAACTACCCACTAAAAGCAGTTAAAGGAAACAGAAAAGAGCACAGAATGAAACAACCAATATATAAAGAATGGAGGAGGAGGAGGAATAAGAAGGGAGAGAAGAAAAGAATCTCCAGAAAGTGTATATAACAGATCAATAAGCAAGCTAAGTTAGGCAGTAAGATACTAAAGAGGCTAACCTTGAACCTTTGGTAACCACAAATCTAAAGCCTGCAATGGCAATACGTACATATCTTTCAATAGTCACCCTAAATGTAAATGGAATGAATGCACCAATCAAAAGACACAGAGTAATAGAATGGATGAAAAAGCAAGACCCATCTATATGCTGCTTAAAAGAAACTCACTTCAAACCCAAAGACAAGCACAGACTAAAAGTCAAGGGATGGAAAAACATATTTCAGGCAAATAACAGACAGAAGAAAGCAGGGGTTGCAGTACTAATATCAGACAAAATAGACTTCAAAAGAAAGAAAGTAACAAGAGATACAGAAGGACATTACATAATGATAAATTATATCTTCAGTCCAACCAGAGGATATAACCATTCTAAATATATATGCACTCAACACAGGAGCACCAGCATATGTGAAACAAATACTAACAGAACTAAAGGGGAAATAGAATGCAATGCATTCATTTAAGGAGACTTTAACACGCCACTCACCCCAAAGGATAGATCCACTGGGCAGATAATAAGTAAGGACATGGAGGCACTGAACAACACACTAGAACAGATGGACCTAATAGACATCTATAGAACTCTACACCCAAAAGCAACAGGATACACATTCTTCTCAAGTGCACATGGAACATTCTCCAGAATAGACAACATACTGGCTCACAAAAAGAGCCTCAGTAAATGCCAAAATATTGAAATTCTACCAACCAACTTTTCAGACCACAAAGGTATAAAACTAGAAATAAATTCTACAAAGAAAACAAAAAGGCTCACAAACACTTGGAGGCTTAAGAACATGCTCCTAAATAATCAATGGATCAACGAACAAATTAAAAGGAGATCAAGGAATATATGGAAACAAATGACAACAACAACACAAAGCCCCAAATTCTGTGGGATGCAGTGAAAACAGTTTTAAGAGGAAAGTATATAGCGATCTAGGCACACTTGAAGAAGGAAGAACAATCCCAAATGAATAGTCTTACATCACAATTATCAAAACTGGAAAAAGAAGAACAAATGAGGCCTAAAGTCTGCAGAAGGAGGGGCATAATAAAGATCAGGGAGAAATAAACAAAACTGAGAAGAATAAAACAATAGCAAAAATCAATGAAACCAAGACCTGGTTCTTTGAGAATATAAACAAAATAGATAAGCCTCTAGCCAAACTTATTAAGAGAAAAAGAGAATCAACACACATCAACAGAATCAGAAATGAGAATGGAAAAAATCATGACAGACTCCACAGAAATACAAAGAATTATTAAAAACTAATATAAAAGCCTATATACTAACAAGCTGTAAAACCTAGAAGAAATGGACAACTTACTAGAAAAATACATCCTTCCAAGACTGACCAAGGAAGAAACAGAAAGGTTAAACAAACCAATTATGAGCAAAGAAATTGAAACAGTAATCAAAAAACTACCCAAGAACAAAACCCCCGGGCCGGATGGATTTACCTTGGAATTTTATCAGACACACAGAGAAGACATAATCCCCATTCACCTTAAAGTGTTCCAAAAAATAGAAGAGGAGGGAATACTCCCAAACTCATTCTATGAAGCCAACATCACCCTAATACCAAAACCAGGCAAAGACCCCGCCAAAAAAGAAAACTCCAGACCAATATCCCTGATGAATGTAGTTGCAAAAATACTCTATAAAATGTTAGCAAACCGAATACAAAAATAAATCAAAAGGATCATACACCATGAGCAAGTGGGATTCATCCCAGGTATGCAAGGATGGTACAACATTCGAAAATCCATCAACATCATTCCCCACATCAACAAAAAGAAGGACAAAAACCATATGATCATCTCCATAGATGCCGAGAAAGCATTCAACAAAATTCAACATCCATTCATGATAAAAACTCTCAGGAAATTGGGTATACAGGACAAGTAACTCAACATAATAAAGGCCATATATGATAAACCCACATCCAACATACTGAACAGGGAGAAGCTGAAAGCTTTTACTCTGCGATTGGGAACAAGACAGGGATGCCCACTCACCCCACTGTTATTTAACATAGTACTGGAGGTCCTAGCCATGGCAATCAGACAAAACAAAGAAATACAAGGAATCCAGATTGGTAAATAAGAAGTTAAACTGTCACTATCTGCAGATGACATGATATTGTACATAAAAAATCCTAAAGACTCCACCCCAAAACTACTAGATCTGATATTGGAATACACCAAAGTTGCAGGATATAAAATTAACACACAGAAATCTGTGGCTTTCCTATACACTTACAATGAACCAATAGAAAGAGAAATCAGGAAAGCAATTCCATTCGCAATAGCATCAAAAAGAATAAAATGCCTAGGAATTAACCTAACCAACGAAGTGAAAGACCTATGCCCTGTAAACTAGAAGTCACTCTTAAGAGAAATTAAAGGGGACACTAACAAATGGAAACTCATCCCATGCTCGTGCCTAGGAAGAATTAATATCATCAAAATAGCCATCATGGCCAAAGCAATATACAGATTTGATGCAATCCCTCTCAAATTACCAGCAACATTCTTCAACGTACTGGAACAAATAGTTCAAAAATTCATATGGAAACACCAAAGAGCCTGAATAGCCAAAGCAATCCTGAGAAAGAAGAATAAAGTGGCGGGGATCTCACTTCCCAACTTCAAGCTCTACTACAAAGCCACAGTAATCAAGACAATTTGGTACTGGCAGAAGAACAGAGCCACAGAGCAGTGGAACAGATTAGAGCCTCCAGACATTAACCCAAACATATATGGTCAATTAATATTTGATAAGGAGCCATGGACATACAAGGGGAAATGACAGTCTCTTCAACAGATGGTGCTGGTAAAACTCGACAGGTACATGTAAGAGAATGAAACTGGACTATTGTCTAACCCCATACACAAATGTAAATTTGAAATCATTCAGGGACCTGAATGTAAGTCATGAGACCATAAAACTCTTAGAAAAAGACATAGGCAAAGAAATCTCTATGGTTTGTTTAACCTTTATGTTTCTTCCTTTGTCAGTCTTGGAACGTTGTATTTTTCTAGGAAGTTGTCCATTTCTTCTAGGTTTTACAGCTTGTTAGTGTATAGGTTTTCATAGTAGTCTTTAATAATTCTTTGTATTTCTGTGGAGTCTGTCATGATTTTTCCATTCTCATTTCTGATTCTGTTGATGTGTGTTGATTCTCTTTTTCTCTTAATAAGTTTGGCTAGAGGCTTACCTATTTTGTTTATTTTCTCAAAGAACCAGCTCTTGGTTTCATGAGTGACCTCTTCTTGAACATATCTCCCCCAGCAGGAAAACAAAAGCAAAAATGAACAAGTGTGACTATATTAAGCTGAAAAGCTTCTGTACAGCAGAAGACACCATAAATAGAACAAAAAGGTACCCTGCATTATGGGAGAATATATATGTAATGACAGATCTGATAAAGGCTTGACATCCAAAATATATAAAGTGCTCACCCACCTCAACAAACAAAAAACAAATAATCCAGTTAAAAAATGGGCAGAGGAACTGAACAGACAGTTCTCCAAAAAAGAAGTTCAGATGGCCAACAGACAGATGAAAAGATGCTCCACATCACTAATTATCAGAGAAATGCAAATTAAATCCACAATGAGGTATCACTTCCCACTGGTAAGGATGGCTACCATCCAAAAGACAAACAACAACAAATGTTGGCGAGGTTGTGGAAAAAAGAGAACCCTCCTACACTGCTGATGGGAATGTAAATTAGTTCAACCATCGTGGAAAGCAGTATGAAGGTTCCTCAAAATGCTCAAAATAGATGTACCATTTGACCCAGGAATTCCACTCCTAGGAATTTACCCTAAGAATGTAGCATCCCAGTTTGAAAAAGACAGTTGCACCCCTCTGTTTATCACAGCACTATTTACATTAGCCAAGAATTGGAAGCAACCTAAATGTCCATCAGTAGATGAATGGATAAAAAAGATGTGATACATACACACAATGGAATATTATTCAGCCATAAGAAGAAAACAAATCCTACCATTTGCAACAACTTGGATTGAGCTAGGGGGTATTATGCTCAGTGAAATAAGCCAAGCACAGGAAGAGAAATACCAAATGATTTCACTCATCTGTGTAGTATAAGAACAAAGGAAAAAACTGAAGGAACAAAACAGCAGCAGAATCACAGAACCCAAGAATGGACTAACAGGTACCAAAGGGAAAGGGACTGGGGAAGATGGGTGGGTAGGTAGGGATAAGGGGGGGAAGAAGAAAGGGGGTATTATGATTAGCATGCATAATGGGGGCATGGGAGAACAGGGAGTGCTGTACAACCAAGAGAAGACAAGCAGTGATTCTACACCATTTTGCTATGCTAATGGGCAGTGACTGTAATGGGATTTGTGGGGGGGCCTGGTATAGGATAGAGATTAGTAAACATAATATTCTTCATGTAATTGTAGATTAATGATAAAAAAAGAGAAAGAAATGGGGGATTACTCCTTGATAGGATAAAACTAATGAAATCAATGATTAATGCATGCTTTACATATCCTTAATTTTGATCATTTAAAGAGTGTCAGATGATCAGTTATGTAAGTACATTTTTCTGATAATACTTTCTCTTAAAAAAAAATGCAATTTCTGTGTGGTGATCTCCAATATGTTCTTCACAATGGTATAAAGGTCATATCAAAGTGCCGGCAAAGGGTTTGTTTGTGTTTATAGAGAGGATCAAAGCCTACTTTGGCTACCCAGAAAACGAATTAAGATACGATATGAAGAAGAACTTCCAACATCAACATCCTCTGGAAGAGTCATTCCAGAAGATGATCATCAATAAACTTCAACAAAGATCCTCATGCTGTTGCAGTTGTAGCTGCATTCATCCCACCGGTTCCTGGACTTGCCATTGGAATGAAGAAGGAGATATTTAAGCTGGCCTGTGCATACAGTAAAACAACAAATTTTACTGGATCTATACTGTTGGCACTCAACCAAGAATTAGGAGAAGTGCAAGTTGCAACGCTCCAAAATCGTGTGACTACAGACAATCTACTGTTAAAAGAACATATGGGATGTGAACAGTTCCCAAGAACGTGTTGTTTTATTTTGTCTGATTTTTCTCAAACTATTCAACTTCAGTTAGACAATTTCCACCATATCACTGATAAGTTTTCACAAATGCCTAGGGTGCCTAACATTTTTTATTGGTTTCACTGGATATGGCTGGTAATTGTAGGTCTGCTTTTGTTATGTAGCTGTATTCCTATTGTGTTAATGTGTGTATGCAATTTAATTAGTAGTTTAAAACCTATACATGCTTAAGTTACTCTACAAGAAGATATGTGAAAGAAATAATCAATCTTTGCATGTTTTCTTCCATCTGCTACTTCTATAGCTTTTCTTCTTCCTTCCTAATTACAATCCTTTAATAGAATTCATACCTCATATCGAAATTACTGAGTATCATAATTCTTCCAAGTGGTAAAGATACCTCAAGAAAAATGCTGGGCATAGAAGCCACAGGGCATAAATTTGCAAAGAAGTAAAAAGCTAACCTTTTCAAACAATATGGCTTCTCTCTCACTTACCAACTTTACATTTCCTTGTATGGCCCTGGAAGAGGAACAACCTAAGATAGGCATAGTCACAGGGGAGCCATCAGGTGAGAAATTGGGGATCCACAGAGGTGAGGCTTAGAACCTCAGCCCCCCTGTTTTGAGAGAAATCTTCTGCATCCGTGGATGTTTTGTTGCCCTTGTCTAGCTTGGATTAATACTTAGTCTATAGACACACACCTGATCATCTACATTTGCCCTCTTACAGCACTAGATTATGTTTTCTACCTTTATCTTGCATCTACCTACCACTTCAGAATTTTATAAAAAATAAAAATAATAATAATAATAATAATAATAATAATAATGAGGGAGAAATGTGGGATTCACATATAAATCAAGTATAAAAATCAAATGAATAATCATAAAAAAATTATGAGTAAATCACAGTATACTGAGAAAAAGAACATATATATAGAATGTTTAATAATTGTAGGGCATCTGAAATAAATATTAGAACACTTAGTAGTAATAGCGTCTCAAGTAAGGAAAATATACTAAAATTAAAAATGACTAGTATACATATTGAAAATTTCCTTTTCAGTAATGCAAACTCCATGGTATAATGCTACACCTAGATATAGCCTTACAAAATTTTTGAAAAAGGAATCAGAAAAGCATGTGGTACCTCCTTTATTGGGGAAAAATTTATTAGACTGTTCCCAAAAGAACAAAGAATAAAAAAAGGCTAGCCTCAAAGTTCTCTTTAGTACTAAATGCTACATGTAATGTGGTTCAAAAGATGGAATTTTGAGGGGGAATTTGAAATGATATGTTTTGCATTTAGCCAAGTTATCTTTTATGTTTTTGAATGACAGAAATTCTCAAATATCAAAACATCTCACATATTCAAATATCTCAGAATATATGCCTCACATGGAGTCTTGCAAACCACAAATTAACCTCTGGCATTTGAATGATCATAAAATTTACAAATTCAGGAGAAGTGATGATCATGATAGAAATTGTGAGTGTTTCTTTAGTCAATTTGGATACAAATTCAGGAAGCTAGTTGAATACTGTAGTTTTAGTTGGATTCTGTGTCATAGGAATTCAAGTTTCTATGATATTTCACTGAATTGCTGTTTTTATGGTTTTGCTCGATTTCCAGTGACGAGGACAAGTGTTATTCTTATGCTACATTGCTCGAGCCCAGTTTAATAGAAAATCTTTTTACGTTTGATGATTCCTTCAAATAGGTGGCAAAATACCTGCCAACAGTCACTAAATTACACCATGGTGACACTGCTTGGAAAATTACTCAACACATACACTTTAAAGTAGAGCTGCTTAGCACAACTTAAAATGGCCATTGGATATATTTTCTGGCTAGTCTCTGTATCATTGAAACTAATATAAAATGACTTGATGATATGGAGATTATAGATATCAGGGTATCTAACAAGTAATCTAGTGGCAAACATCAATCATAAATCCCCTCTTCATATTATTTTATGTGTAGCATTTTTGAATATCCCGTTAGTGATGCTTAGAAATCAGAATCGAAAATATGATCCCAGCTATGTAAGCAAAATATACTTGGATAAAGATCATATGGAAAAACCTAGTCAAGTTTATGGGGAGCCTAAAATGACTTCTGGTTGTGAACTCATGGTCCAAACTGAAAATTTCAGCCATGTTTTATACCATTTTGGGATGAAAGCTATTGGTATAGTGATAATTCTGATTTGGGGGATTTCTAATGGTCAAGATTTATGCTGCCCTAATGTCAGACATGTACTAAATAATTCGTTTGTGCTAACACATTGCAAATAAATCTGGAAAATTTACAACTACTATTTCTTAACTCACAGTGTGTTTGTTTATTAAGATTACTGTCCTCGTAATGTTTTAAGATGAATGTATTTTGATTTTGTATGAGGATGGAATAGAAAGTGTAAATTTGTAGTTATATAGTTAGGGGTTAGAGTGGTTGTAAGGAGTAAAGGACTCACGTCCCAGAGTCCTGTGGAAAATGCTAGAGGTTCCAGGCAGTTCTCTGAATCTGCATGCCATGTCTGGATTCTGTTCTCTGTCTATTCCTATCTCTTTGGAATCTTGGAATTTTAACTAAGATTTTAAGATTTAATTTTAATTTTAGAATCACTTTTCATTAAAGCTAAAATACTAATTAAAATGGATTTTTGCTTGTGTTTATTGGCTCTTCAAATCTTGAACTTGGCCTTTGTCTTTGGGCTATTATTTATACCTTTTCCCGTATGCTTGGGAATTCAGATATTGGCCAAGTTTTCATTCTGCATCCATGGACTTCTAGAATTCTGAAATTATTTTGCCCATGTAACTTTCTGGTTCTAATTTTTAGCTCCTGACTAAAAGTAACTCAATATCTCTTATTAATTATTGAAAAATCCCAACCCCTCATCCTCATCTATCCCATACTGATGTCCCCTCAAAACTCAACTCTGACTTGATGCCAGTTTTTCTTATGAATTAAAAGGTAAGAGAACAATTAAAGTCTTGTGGATTATTATCCTTTAAGATATTTATGGTTTGTTATTTTTCTATTTAGCTCTACTGAAAGGGATTTGATGTTTATACAGCTATCACCTTCCATCTAACATATGTTGAGACTTAAATTAATATTGATTGATTCCAAATGGTCCTCCAAACATGTGCCAAGTTCATGGGCTTCTTTTTTTTACATATGGGTCACATCACATATCCTTATTGGATATGATTTTACTTAGGAAATTCTTAAAAAAGAAATGTTTAATCATTCAGATAATTTTTAAGAATGAATTCTTATCACTTATATGTTAAGGGGCCTTATTAATCTTTGCTCATGAAATAAGATATTCAAAAAAACTTATAAAAGAGTGTAGTCGTGCTAGCATTAGTAAAAGCCCCAGAATTCTTTGTTTCACTATTCTTCCTGCAAGGAAACCACCCTTTTCTGCACCCACATCGCTTGTCCTTTCACACTTTATTATCTTTATGAAAAGGAAGGAGAAAACATACAAAATTAATTTAAGTAAAGGTCTGCATTATAACTGAAAGCCATTAACTGGCAGCCGTTTACCGAAGCACAAGCAAAAATCAATTTTAATTAGTATTTTTGGCTTTAATGAAAAGCGATTACAAAATTGGCATTTAGCTAATACTGTTGAGATTTATGGTGAGGTAATAGTAATTAATTTTCTGTTGAATTGCTATGGGCCTTGAGTATCTGCAATAAAATGATGTATTTGCTGATACCAGGACTGCATCAGCATTTCGTAATTTTGTAACAAAAGGCTTCTTAATGGTTTACAGGTATATTTCACATTGCTGCTCCTAAGCTGCAGAGTATTATTATTTTTTCCATAAAAAGACTGTTACAGGCAATCAAATTTCATGCCATTTTTAAAATTGGGGACATTTTATTTTAATGTATCTTGAATGCTAGCCAAAAAATCTTTCATTTCAAATATAGCCTTCTTTTGTGTAGTAACAAGTAGTAAAAAGAGACATGGTATACTTTAATTGGAGAACGTTAATGAATGATTTCTCTTTATTTCTTCAGTTTTCCTCCTCTCTAGATTATATTGGTAGTGATTCGACTAGTTTAGTTACATGTTTTCAGATACATTTGAAAGCAGGAAATAAAAAAGCACTAAGCTTTACAATCTACTCTAGTCATATGATTTGAGTTTCAAGTGCTCTTCAGCTTGCTTTGTGATTATTTCCCTTTTCTAAGATGAAAAACAGTATTTACTGAAGGCTTTGCAAATCATGTAACTTTCCCTTACATGCTGAAAATCTGTATCCTTGCATTGACTTTGACCTGTGATCAGAAAGTCATTTTATTTATTTGCTGTTGCTGGCTGTCACAGATAAGTACAGGAGGCATAATCTAGACTCAATTACAAGATGGCCTAAGAAGATAGAGGGATGGTGTTGGAATCCTTGCATCACCAGTGACTGGCTTTGGGCCTTAAGTAAATTACTTAACCTAAGCTTCAGCTTCTGAACTGTACAATGGAAATAACTATATCCATGTCCAAATGTATTTTGAGTATTAAAAAATATATAAATCCCTTAATGTAAAGCACTCAATAAACAGTCAATTGTTATTTCAGAAATGAAATCCTATTTGTTTAAGCATCATCTTAATCCTTACTGGAATACGCATAAATTTGGGTTATAATATTTTACGTAGTATCCAAGTACAAATCATTCAAATGTGTTTTTGTCATCATAAACATCTAGTATAATTTTAGATTAAATCATTAATCAAAAAATCCAAAATGATAGAAAATATAATCTAGGAACAATAGAGTTTTAGAATTGGAGAATAGATTCCACAGATTAGAATCAGTTAAATAATGTAGTCAGGTAGTCCAGTCGTTTGCTTTTCAAAAGGATAAAGCTAAGGTTTACAGAAGTTAAATGACTTGATCAGTAATTTGCAAGAGTATCAGAGGAAGGACCTAGTTAAGTCTATTCTAGTGGCAGAATTTATGACATAGGTGTGTTTGTGTGTCTAAGGGAGGCAGTATCAAATCTATCTACTATAAATTAGCAATAACTATGTAAGAGAAATCTGCCCTTTTGTGGTCCAGATTTGGGATGATGTGGCATAGGAAACTGAACATTGAAGATAAAACAAAACAACACTTAGGCAGTATTTGGAAAGAGAAAAATATTGCTTCTTCTCTTTCTTGCCTGGAGTGTTAGATTATCATGGACAGTGTTCTACATGCTTTTGGCAAAAGTATGCAATCAAAATCCCACCTAAAATTAAAAATAATCCACAAACACTCCTACTGAAAAGCCCCTGGGAACTGTTTTCCATTTTTTAAATCTTAGCTTTTATTTTTTAAACAGGAAGAATAATTTACTCTGTTTTCCAGAAAGTTTTCAGAACATGGCACAGATTTAAATACACGCTTACTAATCAGGTCTCAGATGAATGGCTCTCTTCTACTCACCTTCCTCTGAAACCACTTTTCACTTTATGATTGATGTGGACTCATCTTTGGGACCCCCAGGATGTGTCAGGAGCATCTACATGTCTCAAGGCTATGTTTATTCCAACAGTGCTATTGTTTACTTGTTTCTCAGGTGCTATAGAACCACAGAATTCTAAATCAGAAAGGGCTACTAGGGATTATTTATTCCAAAAGCCTCATTTTGCAGATGAGGAATTCAAAAAATTTGAAGAGTTACAACCTTGTCATTGTTCCCTAGCCAGTATGAAGCAGATAAGGGAACTACAATTCAGGCAATCTGAATCATAGCTGAGTAATCTTTTCTTTATTGCATATATCCAATGGTCTATCCAGTTTGATTTAAAATGTTCTTTATATCATATTACTAATATCAGTTGATATTGGTCAGCTTCTGGGTAAAAATTTTAAGAGAAAAATTCTCTTGAGTAAAAGGTGAAATAATGAAATATGAATGTTGGATGGTTGCTTGGATGTGAATATGCAGCAATGTTATTTTTGATTTTACCAAAAATGTATCAACTTTGGTCATTATGTAGTCTTTGTTTTTATTGATCCAGAAAACTTGATTTTGGCAATGTATTTAGGGATGATGACGCTCTGGCATTTTCTTTCTTAACTGAATTCACAATAGTCTTATGCAGACACCAAATGACAGATTAGATTATAATAAGAAATTTAACTTCTGAGTGAATAAATTACTTTTTTCTACTTAGACAAAGGCCTATATTGGATGAAAAATTATAATGTAAGATCGCATCATAGGTGTAGAGCAGGGGCAGTTGGTTGTATCTTAATGATTCAGGCCACTGAGATGATTGCCGGATGAACCCGTCTCCACTGGAGGAGTAGGTTGGCCTCAAGTTCCAAAATTTTCATGTCCAGCTGACCACAAGAGCATGTGATCTGATGGTCACACAGCCCATACTTATAAGGGACTCATCCTTGGCTTAATGTTCTGTTGTTGCAGTCTTGAATTCTTAACAAAATTAACTTTCAACTTGTGTTTTGTGAGGAAGTTCGGTAGTTAATGGAACATGTCTGTGAGCAGAGGAGATACATGCAGCATGTGTGTCTGATATTTCTTGCCACTCTATTCTCATATTACATTGGCCCATGAACACAGAATTCCAGTGGACCCAAAATGTGTGGGAGCTCGGAGAGATTCAAAGCTTGTTACTTGTACCAGTAAGCAGGGTGCTTTCCATTCTAACCAGAACTTGCTTAGAATGCATAAAGAAAGCCAAAGGCCAAAGAAGACTATTCTTGCCTACTCATGTTACTTCTCTGTATTGTCAACCACTTATGTTGAAAATATGGCATAGAAGGGAAACAAAAGATAGATCAACTTATAATTCCTTTCCCTTTCAGTGCTTTCCTATTCATCAGTAAGCCAAATGTAGAAAGTGTTAGTAAAATGTGCATGTATTAAGAAGTGAAATAAAAGCAGTTGAATTAGTTTGGTGCTGTGTTTCCAGTTTCCTGGTAAGAAAGAAACATATGTGTGTATGAGCTACAAAATATGAGTTGTATAATTTTGATGATTTAACATATACTTAAATGCTCTTATGTTTGCATTTAAAACTAACATTGCTCAATATCAAGATAAACAGTAAAATTCATGCTAATAATTTAAAATACTAATTTTTCTTTACTTAGACATTAAATAGTAAATGAAAAAACACCATGATAATCAAAAGAATGCAGAAGAAAGAGCTTAATTTTTTTTGGTACCTTTAATGACACATATTCCTGCTCTTTTAACAAGTAACTCTGCAATTTCATTTTATTCTGGGCCCCAAAAAATAAGTCCCTGGTCCTGAGTTATTGCAATCCTTAAGAGAGCAATTTATGTCATTCTGGAAACACACTAATATTTTCCTGTTTTAGGGTTTCTCATTTCCTGGATTTCAAGCAGATTATCTTCTATTGATAGAAGGAAAAAAAAGATCATCCTGGATGAACCATGTCGGCTTTCCATCCAGTGAAGTGTCCTTATAACAGAAGAGAAGACATGCCGCAGAGGAGAAGGCCATGCTAAGGAAGAGGCAGAAATTGCAGTTGAGCTGCCACAGCTTGGAAGGGGTAAGGAAGGGTTCTCCCCTAGAGACACTGGAGGAAGCATGGACCTACCAACAGTTTGATTTTGATCTGCTGGTCTCCAGAACTGTGAGAGATTTCTATAGTTTTAGGCCACCTAGTTTGTGGTAATTTGTTATGGCAGCCTCATGATATTAGTGTACTTGGCATTTTTTGAGGAACAGAAAAGAGGTCAGAAAATAAACAAAGTGGAGGAGACAGAGCAGAGCAGGTGGAAGCCAGATTCTGAAGGGTTGGGTGAGCCACGGGAAGGAGCGGGGATCTTATGATGAGTCATGCGGAGCCACTGAATGGGTGGGTATTGATCTAGAGTGTTATTTGGTGTATATTAAAGTGCTCGTTCCAAGAATGGGCTGTCAGTAAAGAGAGGGAAATAGGAAGACTATAGTAATTGACTAACTAAGAGGTGTTGGTGGGCTAGACTAGTCTACGGTTTATCTTGGAGGTGGAGTGAGGGGACCAGACTGAGTTATATTTTGAGATATAAATGGTGAGGTTTTGGATAAGAGGAATCAAAGATGACTCTTGAGATTTTACTGCAAACAAAGGGGTCATGGTAAAGTTGTTCGCCAAAACAGCAATGCCTGGTAGAGAGAAAGGTACTCTCTGAACATGATTAAGGTCTAAAAATCCAAATGAAAATGTTATTTAGGCAGAGTTAGTTGAAAAAATGTATGCTAAAAGCCTGATTAGTTACACTTATGCATTACTCAAAAAATGAGTATGTCCTTTAACATTTAATGATGACTTGATTTTCTTAGTTTAGTTCTCCAAGATAACTATTTTGTCTCTTGGGGACATCACTCTACAACTGTTATCACTTCAGTAATTAGTTCTTGCCTTCATTGATTATTAGAAGAAACTAATGTTATTTTAAGGACAAGGTTCCATGAGCTGAGCTAATTCTCATGTCTCTATACTTGATACTTCTACACCAATTCACAGATGAGAGAGTGTAATTGTAAGTTTAGGGCTAACATAGAAAGTGATTTCCCCCAAGTAAGAAATTCCCTGAACTGGGTGATTTGCTTGAGTGCTCAATCCACCATCTTGACGAAATGCAAGAATCTACTTTTTGCCCAAACTCTACTTTAATCTTGGCTCAAGATGCCTGAGAATCTGGGCTTAAAAATGCTCTTCCTAACCCTTTTCCATTTAATCAATAATGGCTCTGGCAGAAAGAGAAAGTATATCTTTTTTTCCTAACACACATAATCGAATATTGCCTAATTAGATTAACTGCACCACTTTGATGCCTTAGTGATAGGTGATATATAGGAATCTGGCAGTGATAATTGTGTGAGCGAAATTATTTAATATAAAATGAAGGATATAGGGTCTAGAGGTCACAGCTTTGAATGTGGTGTCCCCTTCCCCTCTCAAAGTTTGAGTATATATTTTATATTAAAAATGGAATATTTTCAGCTATTAAAATATGTTCAACCCCTTTCTATGGTTCTAACTTTATATACTAACATAATTACTTTAGATCGCTTGAATTATTTCTGGCTGGGCAGCAGTTAGCAGCCTAACTGCTTTTTGATCAGAGCAGGGAAGAGCACACCCCTGGCCCTCCCCAGGTTCACCCTTGCAGTAAATAGAGAACCAACAATAGGCCAGAACATCACATACGGTAGTCCTTTGGGCTTCATTTTGAGTGGAATCAGGCCCAACCGTTATGTCTACAAAGAGTGTATGTAGGTGATCTCCTGGAAAGGGAAACAGACATGTCATAGAGAGAAACTTGGAGAAAAGCTGGACATCATGCCACCAGTCTGACCTAAAGTATTTTGGTGGAAGGTGAATATGACAAAAAATTACAAGGCTACACAATCTGAGTGGTGAGGACAAGAGAGCATTTAAAACAAAGATGCCACATGGGTTCTGTAACCAGTGATCTGAGAAAAGTGGCCAACTGCTCCTTCACTCTATTATTTGTGCTGTATCTCCAGTCTGCAGGAAAACATTATGCTTGTTCCTCTAATCCATTCAGGACGGGATGAACACCTGCGATGTTCTATGCTTGTGAGGAGTGTGGATTAGTTGCATTGGGCTGCATGGATGCTGTATATGATGTAAGAAGTTGACACTGATAACTGTCCAATCAGCTTAAAGAGATCAAACTTAAAGTCTCTGTGTTCCTGAGAAAAGCAGGAGGAGTTGACTCGATTCTCCCAGTAATAACGGAGTTTTAATTTTTTCCCAAAACCCAAATTTGGAGAAATGAATGTTCTGAAGGAACTTGAAGATGTTTCTTAGCATCTATGCAACTAAAAGTTTGGTGAAAATAATATGGGATTCTGATTTGTAAAATACTTTTATCCTTTCCAAATTGAGATGATTCCTAATGGGACAATTTGGGTAGATTAAAAGAGAAAGAGAGAGAAAGAGAAATATTTGGAGGAGCTATATCTAAGAATCTATGGCTTTTCATAGCCACATCTTGTTTATGCATTATTTTCATATCCACAAGTTTAGGAAAACATTGTACTTAAGAGTGGGAGACAATATGAGCTGGAAAAAAAAATGTAGCACCAAGGGAAAAATTCTGCAGTCCATTTAAATCCCTTAAAGTGGGCAAAACAATTGGCAAAGATTTCTATATATGCATACTCATCTATGACAAAATCTGTTTATAATCTTTGAACTTTGAAATGAGTGGCATGCCAACTGGTGAAATAATGCTTCCAAATAAGGAGTAATTATAAGCCTCAGAATTGCCTGCACATACTGATAATGCTATAGACTGAAAATCTTTTTCTGGATCCATTTGTACTTACAGTTATTTATTTATTTATTTATTTATTGGAATCGTTAATCTACAATTACATGAAGAACATTATGTTTACTAGGCTCCCCCCTTCACCGAGTCCCCCCCACATACCCCTTCACAGTCACTGTCCATCAGCGTAGTAAGATGCTGTAAAATCACTACTTGTCTTCTCTGTGTTGCACAGCCCTCCCCGTGCCTCCCCACACTATACATGCTAATCGTAATGCCCCCTTTCTTTTTTCCCACCCTCATTCCTCCCTTCCCACCCATCCTCCCCAGTCCCTTTCCCTTTGGTAACTATTAGTCCATTCTTGGGCTCTGTGATTCTCCTGCTGCTTTGTTCCTTCAGTTTTCCTTTCTTCTCACATTCCACATATGAGTGAAATCATTTGGTATTTGTCTTTCTCCACCTGGCTTATTTCACTGAGCATAATACCCTCTAGCTCCATACATGTTGTTGCAAATGGTAGGATTTGTTTTTTTCTTATGGCTGAGTAATATTCCATTGTGTATATGTACCACTTCTTCTTTATCCATTCATCTACTGATGGACACTTAGGTTGCTTCCATATCTTGGATATTGTAAATAGTGCAGTGATAAACAAAAGGGTGCATCTGTCTTTTTCAAACTGGAGTGCTGCATTCTTAGGGTAAATTCCTAGAAGTAGAATTCCTGGGTCAAATGATATTTCTATTTTGAGCATTTTAAGGAACCTCCATACTGCTTTCCACAATAGTTGAACTAATTTACATTCCCACCAGCAGTGTAGGAGGGTTCCCCTTTCTCCACAACCTCTCCAACATTTGTTGTTCTTTGTCTTTTGGATGGTGGCAATCCTTACTCGTGTGAGGTGATATCTAATTGTGGTTTTAATTTGCATTTCTCTGATGACGAGCGATGTGGAACATCTTTTCATGTGTCTGTTTGCCATCTGAATTTCTTCTTTAGAGAACTGTCTATTCAGCAACTCTGCCCATTTTTTAATTGGATTATTTGCATTTTGTTTGTTGAGGTGTGTGAGCTCTTTATATATTTTGGATGTCAACCCTTTATTGGATCTGTAATTTATGAGTATATTCTCCCATACTGTAGGATACCTTTTTGTTCTATTGATGGTGTCCTTTGCTGTACAGAAAAGCTTTTCAGCTTGATATAGTCCCACTTGTTCATTTTTGCTTTTGTTTCCGTTGCCCGAGGAGATATGTTCATGAAGAAGTCACTCATGTTTATGTCCATGAGATTTTTGCCTATGTTTTTTTCTAAGAGTTTTATGTTTTCATGACTTACATTCAGGTCTTTGATCCATTTTGAATTTACTCTCATGTATGGGGTTATAGTAGTTACCCTACATAACACCTCTGATTGACATCCATCTTTAAAGTAGTGAGTTTTGGGGACAGAATTCAATCCACTCTCTACAGACAATTTTATATCTAAAGTAGCACATTGGCTACAGATTTATTTTAATGTTCAGAACTCAAAAGTGTGAAGAAAAATAGTCTGTACTGGTTTTCAGGTGACACTAAGGAACTTTTGATTTTTTTTTAGTCAGTTTAAATTTGTAAGTTGAAATAAATAAAATTAAAAGAACTATAAAAATCACTACCTTCTGTTTGGAAAGAATTTTTATGACCTAATTTGTACTTGTGTAGTCTATGCAATATAAACAGAACAGAGCAGTCTGTAAGCTTCAGCTTTGGTTGTGGCTAATGGCGAAACATTTCAAAATCTTATCAATAGCGAAAAGATGGGGCTGACCTGAATGTGTTAATAGATGCATGATATCAGTCAAAGTTGTCACTGATGCAGATACAAATAAGTTTGGGAAGTCATTTGGGAAAATTCTAGAAGTTTGCCAAATTCAAGTGGAAAAGTTGAGAATTTATCCATCTTTATTAACCAGATTGGCTAGGGAATGAATAGATCTGGAAATCACACTACACTGTAACAGCTCAAGGTCAAACATAACTCAAGTACATGACAGTCCTACTTAGGAATACACTGTAATTTGTTTTTCTATTTTTATTTATTTACTTTCTCTTTTTCTTTTTTCTTTTGGTATCATTAATATACAATTACATGAGCAACATTGTGGTTACTAGATTCCCCCCATGATCAAGTCCCCACCATATACCCCATTATAGTCACTGTCCATCAGCATAGTAAGATGCTATAGAGTCACTACTTGTCTTCTCTGTGCAATATTGCCTTCCCTGTGCCACCCCACCTACATTATGTGTGCTAATCATAATGCCCCTTAAACCCCTTATCCCTCCCTTCTAACCCACCCTCCTAAGTCCCTTTCCCTTGGTAACTGTTAGTCCATTCTTGGGATCTGTGAGTCTGCTCCTGTTTTGTTCCTTCAGTTTTTGCTTTGTTCTTATATTCCACAGATGTGTGAAATCATTTGGTACTTGTCTTTCTCCACCTGGCTTATTTCACTGAGCATAATACTCTCTAGCTCCATCCATGTTGTTGAAAATGATAGGATTTGTTTTCTTCTTATAGCTGAATAATATTCCATTGTGTATAGTTACCACTTCTTCTTTATCCACTCATCTACTGATGGACAATTAGGTTGCTTCGATTTCTTGGCTATTGTAAAATAGTGCTGCAATAAACATGGGGGTGTATATATCTTTTTCAAACTCAGCTCCTGCATTTTTAGGGTAAATTCCAAGGAGTGGGATTCCTGAGTCAAATGGTATTTCAATTTTTATTTTTTTGAGGAACCTCCATACTGCTTTCCACAATGGTTGAACTAATTTACATTCCCACCAGCAGTGTAGGAGGGTTCCCCTTTCTCCACATCCTCACCAACATGTGTTGTTGTTTGTCTTTTGGATTTTGGCCATCCTTACTGGTGTGAGGTGATATCTCATTGTGTCTATTTTTATTTTAATCTGAATTGAAATAGTTTGCTAGAGCTGCCATAACAAAATATCCATACTGGATGGCTTAAACAACAGAAATTTGTTTTCTTACAGTTCTAGAGGCTAGAAGTTTATCATCAAGGTGTTGGAAAGTTTGATTTCTTTTGAGGCCACTCTCAGTGGCTCCCCAACAGCCCCCTTTTGCTATTTCCTCACATGGTCTTTTCTCTGTGTGCATCCTTGGTGTCTCTTTTTGTGTCCAACTTTCCTCTTCTTATAAGACCACCAGTCAGATTAGATTAGGATCTACCCATATGACCTCATTTTAACTTACTCTCCTACTTCAAGACCTTATCTCCAAATACATTCTGAGGCACTACGAGTTAGGATTTCAACAAATAAATTTTGGGGAGATGCAGTTTAGCCCACAGCACCGATATAATTCACACAGCTACCTATATTTGTTGAGCTTTTGCTAGGCACCAACAATGATACAGTAGAGATACAGGCACAGGAGATACAGTAGAGAAAGGGTCTCTGCCCTCATGGAGCTAATAGTTTGATGGAGGAGAATATCAGTTAAGAGTTAATCAAACAAACCACTGCATATTTATAGATGAAGATAAGTTCTGTGAAGGCTATGGAAAGAGCATGTGATGAAGATCAGTGGGGTGAGATGGGGGAGGAAGTGGTGAGAAACCTGCTTAGATGGGATCCTTAGGAAAGGCAGCTCCATGGAGTGGCATTTTCTTGAGGTGTAAGTCTGTGTTTGAAAAACTCAGAGGGCATCAGGGTGGTTAAAACATAGTGAATCAAGGGTCATGAAATGAGATCTGTTGGAAGCCCATCAGGTGTTTGGATTTGTACAACCCTGTAGGAGTTTGGGTTCTATTTGAATTGCAATATGAAAGCCTTCAGCATGTTTAAACAAGGAAGATTTCTTTAAAAATTCTTAGCTTGGCTGCTGAAGTGTGGATTGGAAGGGAAGGAGTGGACACAGGGAGTCCCTATAAAGACAGTAGTCCAGGGAAGTGGTGACGGTGGGCTGGCTGAAGGTAGTAGCAGAGCATACGAAGGCAGTAGGAAGATTCAAGGTGTATTTTAAGGGTAGAAATGACAAGACTTGCAGAGAATTTGAATGTGCAGAGTAAGGAGAAAGTAGGACCAAGAATGACTCTCAGTTTCATCAGCTGAGTCGATGTTAGCTCCATTTGCCGTGATGGAGTGGACTAGCAAGGAAAAGATCTACACCAGGAGTAGGGTTTCAAAGCAGTGTCAAGATCCAAGAATTCAGGTTTCCTCATGTTGAGTCTGAGGTGGCTACGAGGTTATCTGAGAACCATAGAAGTGTTCAAGTAGGGACATGCTATGAACACAAACAAACAAAAGCATTTTAAGTTGGAGTAAAAATATACCCATTTATTAATGATCACTAGTGGCCCATAATTAAAGTGGTATCTGTTAGCTTAAATGAAGGTTTGACTAAAGGGTTGGGTACAACTTTGTCTTTTTTTCCTGCACAATAGACTGGATATTAGACATTTATATATGGCATGGATACCTGACTCAATCAAAGGGTTTCATCTTTGTGTTCCTATCTGATTTGACACTGCTGCTATTAAAGATGTCTTGAAGGGGCAATGTCTACTTATTTGAAATTGAGGACTGTCATGCTCTATTACAGAAGTATAATGGAGTAGTATTTAAGAACTTAAATGAAAGTGCCAAGCAAAGTTCTTTTAGCATGACTTTGCAAATTGTAAACCTGGCAGAGATTTTAAGAAATGTTTGGTTCCTCTGGTTTTAGTGATTTAATGAGTTTAGTGATTTAGTAAAGACTCCCTGTTAACAGTTTCTTAAATATTTAATGCTTTAGACAGAAAGATAGGATGATAAAAAGTTAGTGCTTGATGAAGAAAATAAATCATTTTGCTTACCCCAAACTACCTCTGTGGACTACTAAGTCAATAAATGCCTTTTGTGGGTGGAGCCAAGATGGCAGCATGAGTAGGACAGTGGGAATCTCCTCCCCAAAACATATATTTTTGAAAATACAACAAATACAACTATCTCTAAAAGAGAGACCAGAAGACACAGGACAAAAGCCAGACTACATCCACACCTGCGAGAACCCAGAGCCTGGTGAAAGGGGTAAGATACAAGCCACAGCCTGGCAGGACCCGAGGCACCTCAACCCAGCTCCCGGCGGAAGGAGAGGAGTCAGAGTGGGGAGGGAAAGAGGGCCAGGACTGCTAAACACCCAGCCCTAGTCATCTGCACCAGAGTGCAGACACACATTGCATGTGTGGGGTGCTGGAAAATCGGGAAGCAGGACAGTAAGACCTGTGAGCTGGTCCCACAGCCAGCACATCTGGGACAAAGAAAAGCGAGTGCTTTTTGAAAGTCTTAAAGGGACAGAGACCCCACAACTGGACGGAAGCATCCCGGGTCACAGTCTAGCAGCTGGAAATTCCAGGGAACTCTGGGTGCACTAACCGCCTGGGCAAGAGTTCTGAGACTCCTCACAGAGGTAAACAGCCAAATAGCCCCACCGTCCATTACCCCTCTGGGGCCCTGCCATAGCAGAGCAGCAGTCTGAGGCTGGCCACGCCCACTGTGAGGGAGCTTCCGCCATACCAGCCGGGCAAGATACAGAGAACCAGTCTACACACAGTTGCCCAACACAAGCCACTAGGAGTCGCAGTTGTCCCAGTAAAGAAAGGCCAGGAGCAAGTGGAAAAATTCTTGGCTCTTACAGCTGAAAGAAGAGTCAATAGCATACCACTGCACCTATGAACATGAAAAGGCAAAAAATTCTGATCCAGACAAGACTAACCCAGACATCTTTGATATCCTCTACATCTTCCCCTGAGAAGGAATCTGGGGAGATAGATTTAACCAATCTTCCTGAAAAAGAATTCAAAACAAAAGTCATAACCATGCTGATGGACTTGCAGAGAAATATGCAAGAATGAAGGAGGGAGAATACAGAAATTAAACAGTCTCTGGAAGGACTTCAAAGCAGAATGGATGAGATGCAAGAGACCATTAACGGACCAGAAAACAGAGAACAGGAATGCAGAGAAGCTGATGCAGAGAGAGATAAAAGGATCTCAAGGAATGAAAGAACATTAAGAGAACTGGGTGACCAATCAAAACGGAACAATATCCGCATTATAGGGGTAACAGAAGAAGAAGAGAGAGAAAAAGGGATAGAAAGTGTCTTTGAAGAAATAATTGCTGAAAACTTCAAAAAACCACGGGAGGAAATGGCCTCTCAGACCACAGAGATACACAGAACTCCCATGACAAGGAATCCAAGGAGAGCAATACCAAGACACATAATAATTAAAATGGCAAAGATCAAAGACAAGGACAAAGTATTAAAGGCAACCAGAGAGAAAAAAAAGGTCACCTACAAAGGAAAACCCATCAGGCTATCATCAGACTTCTCAACAGAAACCTTACAGGCCAGAAGAGAATGGCATGATATACTTAATGCAATGAAACAGAAGGGCATTGAACCAAGAATACTGTATCCAGCATGATTATCATTTAAATATGAAGAAAGGATTAAACAATTTTAAGACAAAGCAAAAGTTGAGGGAATTTGCCTCCCACAAACCACCTCAACAGGGCATCTTACAAGGACTGCTCTAGATGGGAGCACTCCTAAAAAGAGCACAGAACAAAACACCCAACATATGAAGAGAGGAGGAGGAGGAATAAGAAGGGAGAGAAATAAAGAATCATCAGACCGTGTTTATAATAGCTCAACAAGCGAGTTAAGTTAGACAGTAAGTTAGCTTCTTTCCTAAGAAGCTAACTTTGAACCTTTGGTAACCACAAACTTAAAGCCTGCAATGGCAATAAGTACATACCTTTCAGTAATCACCCTAAATGTAAATGGACTGAATGCACCAATCAAAAGACAGAGTAATAGAATGGATGAAAAAGCAAGATCCATCTATATGCTGCTTACAAGAGATTCACCTCAAATCCAAAGACATGCACAGACTTAAAGTCAAGGAATGGAAAAAGATATTTCATGCAAACAACAGAGAGAAAAAAGCAGGTGTTGCAATACTAGTATTAGACAAAACAGACTTCAAAATAAAGTAACAAAAGATAAAAAAGGACATTACATAATGATAAAGGGCTCCATCCAACAAGAGGATATAACCATTATAAATATATATTCACCCAATACAGGAGCACCAAGATATCTGAAACAAATACTAACAGAACTAAAGGAGGAAATAGAATGCAATGTTTTCATTTTGGGAGACTTCAACACACCACTCACTCCAAAGGATAGATCCACCAGACAGAAAATAAGTAAGGACACAGAGGCACTGAACAACACACTAGAACAGATGGACCTAATAGACATCTATAGAACTCTACACCCAAAAGCAACAGGATACACATTCTTCTCAAGTGCACATGGAACATTCTCCAGAATAGACCACATTCTAGGCCACAAAAAGAGCCTCAGTAAATTCAAAAAGATTGAAATCATACCAACCAACTTTTCAGACCACAAAGGCATAAAACTAGAAATAAACTGTACACAGAAAGCAAAAAGGCTCACAAACACATGGAGGCTTAAGAACATGCTCCTAAATAATCAATGGATCAGTGACTAAATTAAAATGCAGATCAAGCAATATATGGAAACAAATGACAACAACAACACAAAGCCCCAGCTACTGTGGGATATAGCAAAAGCAGTCTTAAGAGGAAAGTATATAGCAATCCAGGCATATTTAAAGAAGGAAGAACAATCCCAAATGAAAGGACTAATATCACAATTATCGAAATTGGAAAAAGAAGAACAAATGAGGCCTAAGGTCAGCAGAAGGAGGAACATAATAAAGATCAGAGAAGAAATAAATAAAATTGAGAAGAATAAAACAATAGCAAAAATCAATGAAACCAAGAGCTGGTTCTTCGAGAAAATAAACAAAATAGATAAGCCTTTAGCCAGATTTATTAAGAGGAAAAGAGTCAGCACACCTCAGCAGAATCAGAAACGAGAAAGGAAAAATCATGACAAATCCCGCAGAAATACAAAGAATTATTAGAGTGTGCTATGAAAACCTATATGCTAACAAACTGGGAAACCTAGGAGAAATGGACAACTTACTAGAAAAATACAACCTTCCAAGACTGACCCAGAAAGGAACAGAAAATCTAAACAAACCAATTACCAGCAACGAAATTGAAGCAGTAATCAAAAACTATGAAAGAACAAAACCCCCGGGCCAGATAGATTTACCTCAGAATTTTATCAGACATACAGGGAAGACATATTACCCACTCTCCTTAAAGTTTTCTTAAAAAATAGAAGAGGAGGGAATACTCCCAAACTCATTCTATGAAGCCAACATCACCCTAATACCAAAACCAGGCAAAGACCCCACCAAAAAAGAAAACTACAGACCAATATCCCTGATGAACATAGATGCAAAAATACTCAACAAAATATCAGCAAACCGAATTCAAAAATACATCAAAAGGATCGTACACCATAACCAAGTGGGATTCTTCCCAGGGATGCAAGGATGGTACAACATTCGAAAATCCATCAACATCATCCACCACATCAACAAAAAGAAAGACAAGATCATCTCCATAGATTCAGAAAAAGCATTTGATAAAATTCAACATCCATTCATGATAAAAACTCTCAACAAAATGGGTATAGAGGGCAAGTACCTCAACATAATAAAGGCCATATATGATAATCCCACAGCCAACATCATACTGAACAGTGAGAAGCTGAAAGCTTTTCCTTTAAGATCAGGAACAAGACAGGGATGCCCACTCTTCCCACTGTTATTCAGCATAGTACTGGAGGTCCTAGCCACGGCAATTAGACAAAACAAAGAAATACAAGGAATCCAGATTGGTAAAGAAGAAGTTAAACTGTCACTATTTGCAGATGACATGATATTGTAATAAAAACACCCTCAAGACTCCACTCTGAAACTACTAGACCTAATGTCAGAATTCAGCAAAGTTGCAGGATACAAAATTAACACACAGAAATCTGTGGCTTTCCTATACACTAACAATAAACTAATAGAAAGAGAAATCAGGAAGACAATTCCATTCACAATAGCATCAAAAAGAATAAAATACCTAGGAATAAACCTAACCAAGGAAGTGAAAGACCTATACTCTGAAAACTTTAAGATACTCTTAAGAGAAATTAAAGAGGTCACTAACAAATGGAAACATCACATGCTTCTGGCTAGGAAGAATTAATATGGTCAAAATGGCCATCCTGCCCAAAGCAATATACAGATTCGATGCAATCCCTATCAAACTACCAACAGCATTCTTCAATGAACTGGAACAAATAGTTCAAAAATTCATATGGAAACTCCAAAGACACCGAATAGCTAAAGCAATCCTGAGAAGGAAGAATAAAGTGAGGTGGATCTCACTCCCCAACTTCAAGCTCTACTACTAAGCCACATTAATCAAGACAATTTGGTACTGGCACAAGAACAGAACCTAAGACCAATGGAACAGAATAGAGACTCCAAACAGTAACCCAAACATATATGGTCAACTAATTTTCGATAAAGGGGCCATGGACATACAATAGGGAAATGACAGTCTCTTCAATAGGTGGTGCGGGCAAAACTGGACAGCTACATGTAAGAGAGTGAAACTGGATCACTGTCTAACCCCATACACAAAAGTAAATTTGAAATGGATCAAAGACTTGAATGTAAGTCATGAAACCATAAAACTCTTAGAAAAAAACATAGGCAAAAATCTCTTAGAAATAAACATGAGTGACGTCTTCTTGAACATATCTCCCCAGGCAAGGGCAACAAAAGCAAAAATGAACAAATGGGACTATATCAAGCTGAAAAGCTTCTGTACAGCATAGGACACCATCAATAGAACAAAATTATCCTATAGTATGGGAGAATATATTCATAAATGACAGATCCGACAAAGGGTTGACATCCAAAATATATAAAGAGGTCACACACCTCAACAAATAAAAAGCAAGTAATCCAATTAAAAAATGGGCAGAGGTGCTGAATAGACAGTTCTCTAAAGAAGAAATTCAGATGGCCAACAGACACATGAAAAGATGCTCCACATGGCTTGTCATCAGAGAAATGCAAATTAAAACCACAGTGAAATATCATCTCACACCAGTAAGGATCACCACCATCCAAAAGACAAACAACAACAAATGTTGGCGAGGTTGTGGAGAAAGGTTGCTGTTGGGGATGTAAATTAGTTCAACTATTGTGGAAAGCAGTATGGAGGTTCCTCAAAATGCTCAAAATAGAAATACCATTTGACCCAGTAATTCCACTTCTAGGAATTTATACCAAGAAGGCAGCACTCCAGTTTGAAAAAGACAGATCCACCCCCACATTTATCACTGCACTATTTACAATATCCAAGATATGGAAGCAACCTAAATGTCCATCAGTAGATGAATGTATAAAGAAGATGTGGTACATATACACAAAGGAATATTACTCAGCTATAAGAAAAAAAGAGGTCCTAGCATTTGCAACAACATGGATGGAGGTAGAGAGTATTATGCTCAGTGAAATAAGCCAGGTGGAGAAAGACAAGTACCAAATGATTTCACTCATATGTGGAGTATAAGAACAAAGGAAAACTGAAGCAACAAAACAGCAGCAGAAGCACAGAACCCAAGAATGGACTAACAGTCACCAAAGGGAAAGGGATTGTGGAGGACGTGTGGGAAGGGAGGGATAAGGGCAGGGAAAACAAAAGGGGGCATTACAATTAGCATGTATAGTGTGTGTGGGGGCACAGGGAGGGCTGTGCAACACAGAGAAGACAAGTAGTGATTTTACAGCATCTTATTATGTTGATGGACAGTGACTGTGAACAGGTATGTTGGGGGGACTTGGTGAGGGGGGGAGCCTAGTGAACATAATGTCCTTTATGTAATTGTAGATTAATGATACCAAAATAAAATTTTAAAACTGCCTTTTTCTTATTTTTAAATGTTTCTTACTTTTGGAAATAATTTATAATGAAAAAAGTGGTTAGAAAAGTAAACAAGCATCTAATAAGCATAAAATACGTTTTGAGAGTCAAAACATGTATTACAGAAAATCTTCTTTAAAGGTAGGGAAAAACAGTTAAACTTTTCTGTCATTATTAGCTTCTCTGAAAGTTTGTTTAGAGATAAGGGTTCTGTTTTCAGTGTTTAAAATGCCTCCAGGAATAAAGTTTGAGGTTTACCAGGAGAAATTTATCACTAAATAGGTCATTACAAATCTTTGTATTTGTGCATTTACTCCCATGATGATGAGTAGGACATGCATTTGAGTTACTTTTCTAATAGTAGTGATTTATTTTATAGGGTATTATTTTTTAAAAGTAACTGTTTTATTCCCCCCAGTATCTTCATTTTTGAAAATTAGAAAACTAAGCTCCAAATTGGTGAAATGTGTCTAGTCCACATTTCTGGTTAGTGGAAGCACTGGGCTGGAACCCACGGATTCTGATTTCTAAAACTAGTGCCTTACAAGTTCATGACGTTGCATTTTATGGCCTGGTCTCCTCTTTTGGTAAATAACAAAATACTTGTTCAGTTTTTTTATTAAAAGAGCTAACTTTGTACTTTGTTAGAACTACTAACTGGATAAGAAATCATTTAGTTTTTGTTAGGGATTTTTACCACAAATATAAAAAGATCTGCTAAAGATCTGCTAGTTAGGGTAGTCTAATTTAAAACATTGCATCTCCATGTGCTTCCATTCAAATACACTGGCATCTTTTGACTTGCATTGATTCATCTTTCCTTTTTTGCACAGCTCTAGTTGTCCCTCATATCAGCCCTTTTTGCCACTACCATCTGGAAATAAGGGAAACCTTTATGCCCAGTATTTTGTAACATGCTCCTTGAAACATGTGAATTAATTTTGATTGATTAATGTGATTTTCAACCCAATATCCCTGGTCAACAAGTTTAAGCTAAAGGAATAAAAGCTTTAGACTCCCCTCACAAAAAAATTTATTTTTATCCATGTCTAAATAGATTTTCAAACATTGAGGAAGTAGAAAAATACTGCAGAATATATTAAATTTCTCATTAGGTGTATAATATACATCTCAATAAGTTTGATATTCATTTTTGTCATTGACAGAAAGCAGTTTTCCAGCCCCAGCTCTTCATGGATTGTATATATGATATGGAAACTACTGGTGGTGAGTGCAAGAGAAGACCCACTTTGAAGGAGTGTGCTGGCTGCATGAGAACAATTCTGCCCAAAAGTTTAGGAAAGGGAATGAAGAAGACTAAGAACAAACATCTAAATATAGTGGAAAAAGAAAGATGTAATAATGCAACACAAAATTTGGCGAATAAGAAGGGGGAAATATTTTTTCTCCTGCCAAAGAACCATAGAATGTTTACATCACCGATATTGGCACCGCTCGCCTCAAGTGCTATTTAATGAAATGCTGATGTTGCAATTCTGCACTGAGCTCAGAAGACATTTTGTTGCCTATGGAATTGCCAATGCCAGGAGTAGCCAAAATAGTCTTGTTTGGCTTCCATTAAAATACTGACCTGATTTGACACTGATTAATTTGTGGTGGCTGGTAGGATCAAAATTTTACAGCGACTTCACTGCAAATGATTACTGTTTTAGAACTGAATTTCCATTTGGTTATTGACTATATGAAGTCTCAAGTAGCCTTACAAAAGCAAACCAACAGCAGCATATTTTCAAGAGAAAAACAGGAAATTTATTTGCCTATATCTGGTACCTAATATTTATTTTAGATAAATTTTCCTCTGCTTCATTTGAAAGAAGTAGAGTGGCACATACAATGAGTAGTTAAGGAATTGTGTGGAGGAGACGGAAATCTTTCACAGTTACTGCAGTTCTGAGGACTGAAAAGCACTAGGGAAAAGCAGCCCCATACCAGCCTCTACCAGGGTAACTGTGCTCAGAGCCACACATTTTCATCACAGATAGAGCTGTGTCATCTCTCTCTGTCTCTACCTTTCTATAGTTATATGGCCCACATCCTATTATACACATATACATGTGATGACACTTATCATATATTACATATCATGTATGATCATAAATCACATGATCAGGTATATAATTTATGATCAGATATATGATATGTATGACATATCAAATCATGCATACATACCTTATCACATATACTGCAATATATGTGATCTCATATGTGATATATATCTGTGATGAATATGTGTATATATGTGTGTGTATATAAAGCGCTGAGGGGGAGGTAGAGGGAGAAGGGGTGTCTGTTTGCTAAGTGTTGCTGCTGTGAGGCCATTTCAAATTTTGTTCATGTAGGTCACTTTTCATTAATTAATTAATGAATTAAGCTATCAATCTTTTTAAAGTTTGTAGAATCTTTGCCTTGCCTTTCCTGTTATTAAATTTCACAATGATGTATCTTGGCATTGGCCTATTTTCTTTCATTTTTTGTGGGGGATTCTTCCATGAGGCTTTATAATCCAAACACTCATGTCCTTCAAATCTGGTAACTTCTCTTGAATTCTGTCATTAATGAGCTCCTGTTACTTTTTTCTGGCTCTTCTCTTTTCCAGATGTTAGACATCCTCACTGTCTTATTTTTCATCTCTTTATTGTCTTACTCTCAGAAGTTTCCTCAACCTTATTTCCCATCCCTGCTATTGTGTTTTTCCTTCTTTTTATCATGTTTTTAATCATGTTTCGTGAATGCAATATATTCTCTGACTTTTTTGAGTCTGTTAGGGTAGTTATTTTGTAGCTTTCTTTTCCTTTCCTTTTTTCTTTACTGTTAGTTTTCTAACTTTCATTTTAAAAACTTTCCCAAATGTCTAGTATTTCTACTCATGATTTAGAAGGAGAAGAAGATTAGAAGTTCTAAGTGTACAGGTAGGGCCCTCAATGTAGAGCTTTACTGTAGGATGATTTAGAAGAATCATAGATTGAGAAATTCCCATGTCTGTATCTCCATGTATTACCTCTTGGACTTAATGCAATCTCCAGGAAATCATCTTCTAATTTCATCCTTAAGTTAAGATCTGGCTCTCAGTATTGTGACAGTAAAGTGAGGAGAGAGGACTGGGATTTTCTACTATCAGCATTTAGTATTCATATGGCTATTTAATTCTTCTATGTTCCATGAAATGCCATACCTTCTCTGTCTTGTATATTCTCTCTCTCTCTCTCTCTCTCTCTCTCTCTCTCCCTCCCTCCCTTTTTTAAGTGAATAGTTCTCATCTTTTATTTGGTTATTTTTTTACATAGACTATTTTTTAGAGCACTTTTAGGTTCACAGCAAAATTGAAAAGTACAGACAATTCCCATATATCCCATGAACCTACACATGCATAGATCCCCCTACTAACAACGTCCTATAGATGTTGTTCAGAGTCATGCATTATTCACAGTCAATAAGTACCCATTGACACGCCATTATCAACCAACGTCCATAGTTTACATTAGGGTCCACTCTTGGTGGTATAGATTCTGTAGGTTTGACAAATATGTAATTATATATAGTTACCATTATAGTATTATACAGAATAGTTTCACTGCCCTAAAAATCCTCTGCGCTCTGCCTATCCTTAAGCTTTGGAACATATTTAAGTTTTCTCCATTAAAGAAAAAAATCCTAAATAACTCTCAAAAAACAAAGGTCCAGGGTAAGATGGCTTCATAGCTGAATTCTACCAAACATTTAAATAAGAGCTAATACCCATCCTTCTTAAAATATTCCAAAAAGTACAATATCAAAATAAATAAATAAATAAAAAATAAAGGAAAAAAAAATTCCAAAAGGTAGGAGAGGGTAATACTTCCAAACTCATTTTATGAGGCCAACATTACTCTAATACCATAACTAGGTAAAGACAGCACAAAAAAAGAAAATTACAGACCAATATCCCTGATGAACATACATGCAAAAATCCTCAACAAAATATTAGCAAATCAAATTAAAAAACACATAGAAAGATCATCCATCATGACCACGTGGGATTTATTCCAGGGATGCAAGGATGGTACAATATTCATACATCAATCAATATCATATACCACATTAAAAAAGAGAAGGATAAAAACCAGATGATATCTCAGTAGATGCAGAAAAAGCATTTGATAAAATTCAACATCCATTTATGATAAAACCTCAAAAAAGTGGGTATAGAGGGCAAGTACCTCAACCTAATAAAGGCTGCATATGACAAACCCACAGCCAACATCATACCTAACAGTGAAAAGCTGAGAGCTTTTCCCCTAAGATCAGGAACAAGACAAGGATGTCCACTCTCACCACTTTTATTTAACATAGTACTGGAGGTCCTAGCCACAGCAATCAGACAACACAAAGAGATAAAAAGATTCCAAGTTGGTAAGGAAGAAACTAAACTGTCACTATTTGCAGGTGACATGATATTATACATAGAAAACCCTAAAGACTCCGCCAAAATACTGTTAGAACAAATAAATTAATTCAGCAAAGTTGCAGGATACAAAGTTAATACACAGAAATCTGTCACACCTAGATACTAACGATGAACTAGCAGAAAGAGAAATCAGGAAAACAATTTCATTTACAATTGCATCAGAAAGGATAAAATACCTAGGAATAAACCTAACCAAGGAGGTGAAAGACATGCACTCTGAAAACTATTAAGACTCTCATGAGAGAAATTACAGAAGACACCAATAAATGGAAATCTATCCTGTTTTCATGGATAGGAAGAATTAATATTGTCAAAATGGCCATCCTGCCCAAAGCAATTTTCTCTTAACTGATCTCTTTGTATCCATTTACCTCCTTCTAACCAGTTCTCTTTTCTGTAGCCAAGGTGACAGTTTTAAAATTTAAAACTAATCAAAATACTTTAGTAAAGGGTCAGTGACACTTCAGGCAGCTAGGAGCCTGGAGATCACATCACCTGCCATCCAATTACTGTGGCAGTCCACACCCCAAATTGTGGCAACTGAATTCACCTCACAGAAGGACACTTCTGCTAGGTGAATCATCAGGAGTGGGAATAAAGATTGACCCAAAGCAGGAAGGAATGCCAGGCTGCAGACTTGAGTACCACCAAATCACAGAACATACAATAGGAAATCAGTCTTACCCCTTGAATCAAAAAGAAGATAGCAGATCAGTGGGTATATTACCAGAGTTGACTGAAGAATTTGTTGATGGAGAACCCTGAAACAGAGTCGAATTGTTTGGCTGTGTCTGGGCTCCAGGGACTCACTTGAATGGTAAATAGGTCAAGACAGATCATAGTTTCTTTACTGTAGTGTCAAGTTATTTATTAAAAGGTCATAAACAACTTCCATAGTTCCATAGTCAAGAAAATTCATAGTGATTTTGATAATAACTCCTTTAGTGGAAATTCATAGGAAATACTAACAGTACAAACATGTTAAGTCTTAATGTAAGAAAGAAAACATCTAGGGAAATAATAAAGTAGCATTGTAGGGTTTAGATGGAGGCTGAGTTAATTATAGATGGCAGAAAAGGTATGGATGAAAATACTTCTCAGTGGGATAGTCATTGTCAATGTCCATACAGAGACTTTATACTTAGTTTCTCAAAGACAACCAAGCTCTCAAAATTGCTGTTATTCTACTCTCTGCTTCTGTGAGTTTGACTATTTTATATTTCTTATGTAAATGTGATGATGTAGTATTTGTTCTGTGGCTGGCTTATTTCACTTCGCATGATGTCACAAATGGAAAGATTTCCAGAGATGACTGCTTCTTTGTGTTTTTTAAAGTAATATTCTTTGATCATATAAAAAAGAAGGATTTGAATGTTTACAAATTGCAGATCACCCTAATATATTTTAATTCATTGTTATTTAACCAATCATAACCTTAAATCTTCATAAAATTTTAATTTATTTGGAAATAGTTGTGGTTATTTTTCTTTTTCTCAAATAGTAGGAGTCTGGGTGGGTTTCTTGCAAACACACTTACCTTTACCCCAAGGGAACATGATTGATTCTCTCATAAACCAATTTTCCCAGAGAAAAATCTGTATACAAATAGTTACTGTCCACTTTAAATTAATTTATGTCATGCTGTTCTTCTTCAATATATCTGGCAAATAAGTGAAAGGAAGTCAGTAAAGTGTGGCAGTATGCTCACCAAATCTTAATTATAGAATTCATTCTTCTATTGACACATCCTTTCAGCCATTTTTTATAAACAACTACTGAAATATTAATAAGGTGGACACTCATTATATGTATTTAATTTAGATTCATTTTTATTTTATCAAAAACTATAAAGTATCTAGTTTGTGTCAGGCATTGTATTAGACACTAAAAATAAATTACTAAGTAAAAACTGGCAAAGTCCCAGCCTTCTTGGAGCTGTCATGGAAGAGATGGGCATTATTTAAGTATAACACAATTTAAAGTAAATTGTAATTTTGGTAAGAGCTAAGAAACAAAGGCTCTTATGGGAACTTCTGGCCCAGGGCAGGAGAGCAATGAAGGGTTCTTGTTTATGGTTAACTAAATTAACTGAAAGCAGGAAAAACAAGAATATTGCTATTAACATAAATGGAATCATGGCTTCAAACAATTTGAATATGTGGTGCTAGCAGTTATCCTATTGTGTGTGGTCCAAATGAAGGTCATTTGTGAATCAAATACAGCTCATGCTCCTGCAAATGGTGGTTGCAATGGTGGTTGCAAAAGGTAGTTTATATGGGTACGCTCCATGGAAAGCATTGATGCTGCTTGTATCCACTATTAATATCATTGTTATTTCACCGTATCTTACTCTTTAAATTCGAGAGCAACATACATAAATATACGTAAAGTGCAACACACAGATTCTCTTTGTAGTCAGTCATGTCTACTTTCTGATTCAATCCACAATATCAGCAGTCTTGTACTGGAATAAGCATTACAAGGTCCTGTAAACCTCCTGTGGGCATAGACTGTCTCTTTCATCTTTGTATCTCCAAGCCCCAATAGGATAGCTCAGAACATGCACTAAAATACATTACATGATAAATGAGTGAATTTAATGAATAAATGAATGCTTAAAAGACATGGACCACTATTAGTACATAATGCACATAGTTTGCTCAAGGATATATGAGAATTGAGAATGTCATAGATACTTGGATACTTGAAATTTTGTGTCAGTAGCATTATTTCTTCCTTGCTAAGAGGATAAGTATAGTGTTACTTAATAAGAAATGAAGGATTTTAACCAAAGCATTGCACTCCTGGAGATTGCAATCAAGTTGCTGTTGACACCCCAGTAAAGAATCAGGCAGACGGGCATTACATTAAAATTTTTAAGTAGCTTAGGAGGAAAACATCAGTGTTTTAGCAAAGCAATTGATCATTTATTATTCAGAAATACTCATTAATGTAATATTGGAGACAAATTTGATACAATGTGAGAGATTATGGCACTTTGATTTTCCCTGCCAGCAAAAGCTTAAGTGAAGTTTTGGTTAATTGTTTGAGGGTATTAAGAAATGCATTAAAAAAAAGTTTTTAACAGGAATGCTGTGATGGCACATTTGAGAAGGAGGAAGCTCACAGCTGATAATGATTCATTGCTATTTAACATAAGAACCTAATCCAATTTAGCTGCTTCATCAGAAAATTTCAGGGCAAGTATTTGTTATGTTTCAAAGTCCACCAAATGTAAATAAATCTACAGCAAATTTTGCTAGCAAGGTTATGGAGGATTTTGATACTGATTGCTGACTCTAAAACTGGGTTTGAGTTCAGTTTACTTGGAAACTTGGAATTTCTTTTTTCATGCTCACAACTCATAATTTATGCTACTAAATTAACATTTTCTTTAAAAAATAAAGTTATGCATTTTATTTGGGTTTATTCAAAATATAAAAGCTTATGTACTTGATTTCCAGTCCTCTTTCATAAATATGCAACAATTTCTTTTCCTATAAACTTTTCAGGCCAGATATTGCTCAGTTTCTAGAGGGACTCTAGAAATTTTCTTTCTCTTAATTATATAGTTTCGTATCTGATTTTTGAACCACTATAAGAGAATGTCTTACTATTGCTTATTCACATTTGAATATTTTATTTCAGTATTATTTCTTCTCATGTGATGCTCAGGTTTGAATGATCCTCTCTAGGGACTTATAACCATTAAGAGAACCCACTCCACTCTTTCCATGAATAAGAGGTCTCATAACATCTTTGTGGAATGGATCTTGGAGTGGGGAACAGAGAAAATCGTGTAGGGAGAAGAAAAAATACATCATTGCTATCACCCAAACAGAAGTATGCTTAGATTCTTGCTACCATATTTTCTGGGAAGTTATAACTTAGGGTGCCATTAAGGGCTGATTTACATCCCCTCCAAATCATGTATTGAGTCCTAACCCCCAATACTGAAGAATGAGAGCTTATTTAGAGACAGGGTCCTTGAAGAGGTAATTAAAATCAGGCTTTAGGGTGGGCCCTGGTCCTGTATTCACTGGTGTACTTAAAAGAATAGGGAGTTTGGGTGCATAAATACCAGGGACTTGCATGCACACAGGGGATGATCACATGAACAGGATGCATCTGTGAACTAAGGAGTGTCTTCAGGAGAGACCCAATCTGCTGACACCCTAATTTTGGACTTTTGGCCTCGAGCACTGTGAGAAAATAAATTTCTGTTGTTTGTTACCCAGTCTCTGGCATTTTGTTATTGCAATTCTTGCAAACTAATACAGAGAAGTAGAAGATACTTAGTGGGCTATGTTTCTTGCCAGACAGTGTAAGGGGCTCCGTGTAGATGCTCCCCTCAACACATGGCATCGCTTCCAAGCTCTTTTAGCTCTTACACAGAAGGATGTAGTGACCTGTTTATACAAATCTATTTTTACAATAGTTTAATTGAATTATAGAACTACATGGCTGAGTATGCAGCTACTGGCTGACTTTAAAGTTTCCAGTTCAAAAATATTAATAGCAAATTATCAAAAAAAGAAAATCTGTAACAATTGAAAAGCAATTATAAAGACCATTTATTAGTTAGAAGTTCTACTTATAGCTTCAATGTAGTTCTGTCAGAATGTGCTTAGTGACTAGTATTAAATGACCCACTTATAGTTTGTCATTTGAAATTATATTAAGAAATATTTTTCAGGACAGGACTGGAAGTTACATGGATAAAGCCTCTCCCATTGCTGACTGCTCTTATTTTAAGAGGGTTGACATTATTAAATGCAAGGGCTTCAGAATTCAGGTGGGGATCAAGGAGAAAGACTCTAACAAAAAGAAATTGCAAGAGTTCTAGAGGTTAGGCTGAATGTAGTAATTTCAATAATGTGGAATTTTGATAGTTTTAAGTTATTTAAGTTAGTAAGTACACAAAATATGGTCCCAATTTTGTGTATACCTAGAAACAATTCTGTAGGTATGTTCTTGGAGAGAAGGAAATGTTTATTTAATGAAAATATCAGAGGGGAATAAAAATCCATGTGTAGGATTAAAAGTCTTTACTGATTATCAGACCACTATGAATATAACCTTGTAAATGAAATTCCAATTGCATTATGCCACTTCACCTAAGGGTGGAGAACCTCTCACACCAAATATACCTATAAAAGTGTTATTTTCACATTCACTGGTCCTTTAATTTCAAACTATGCTAAATTGGAGTTAATGATAATGGCATTTAAAAATGTTAATGTTGGTGGAGCCAAGATGGCGGCGTGAGTAGAGCAGCAGAAATCTCCTCCCAAAACCACATTTATGTATGAAAATATAACAAAGACAACTCTTCCTAAAATAGAGACCAGAGGACACAGGACAACATCCAGACCACATCCACACATGTGAGAACCCAGCACCTTGCGAAGGGGCTAAGATACAAACCCCGGCCCGGCGGGACCCGAGCGCCCCTCCCCCCAGCTCCCAGCGGGTGGAGAGGAGTCAGCAGGGAGGGAGAGGGAGCCCAGGACTACTGAACACCTAGCACCAGCCATCCAGACCAGAGCGCAGACACAGTGCATGCGTGGGGTTCTGGATACTAGGGAAACAGGGCGGCAGGAACGGTGAGCCTGAAGCCGATGCCAGAGAACAAAGAAACGGGAGTGGCCTTTTTTTTTTCTTTTGGCGAGTGCTTTCTGGAAGTCTTAAAGGGACAGGGACCCTAATACTAGGGAAACAGGGAAGCAAGACCAGTGAGCGGATGCCTGAGACCGGCACCTGAAGACAAAGAAAATCATGCATTTTTCTTTTCTTTTCATTTTTTTTTCTTTTGTTGTTGCTGTTGTTGTTTTGGTTTGGAGAGTGCTTTTTGGAAGTCTTAAAGGGGCAGGGCAGGACATTTAGTCCAGAGGCAGGGAATCTGGGGATCTCTGGTCACTCTAACCCCCTGGACAGCAGGGAGCACAGAGGCCCCTTATGGAGATAAATAGCCTCCCAGCCGCTCTCCCTCCAATGGGGCTCCAAATTTTGGAGCAGCAGCCCGAGCCAGGCCACGCCCACAGGAACAGCAGAGATAAACTCCATACCAGCCAGGCAGGAAGCAGAGCCCTGTCTGCACACAGCTGCCCAGCACAAGCCACAAGAGGTCACTATTCTCCCAGGAGAGGAAGGCCACAAACCAACAAGAAGGAAAGCTCTTCCAGCTGTCACTTGTACCAGCTCTGCAAACTATCTCTACCACCATGAAAAGGCAAAACTACAGGCAGACAAAGATCACAGAGACAACACCTGAGGAGACACACCTAACCAGTCTTCCTGAAAAAGAATTCAAAATAAAAATCATGAACATGCTGATGGACATGCAGAGAAAAATGCAAGAGCAATGGGATGAGATGCAGAGAAAAATGCAAGTGCAATGGGATGAAGTCCGGATGGAGATCACAGATGTCAGGAAGGAGATCACAGAAATGAAACAAACCCTGGAAGGATTTATAAGCAGAATGGATAAGATGTAAGAGGCCATTGAAGGAATAGAAACCAGAGAACAGGAACGTATAGAAGCTGACATAGAGAGAGATAATAGGATCTCCAGGAATGAAACAACACTAAGAGAACTATGTGACCAATCCAAAAGGAATAATATCCGTATTATAGGGGTACCAGAAGAAGAAGAGAGAGGAAAAGGGATAGAAAGTCTCCTTGAAGAAATAATTGCTGAAAACTTCCCCAAACTGGGGGAGTAAATAATCAAACAGACCATGGAAATACACAGACAAGGAAAGAGTTTTAAAGGCAGCTAGAGAGAAAAAGGTCACCTATAAAGGAAAAACCATCAGGCTAACATCAGACTTCTCAACAGAAACCCTACAGGCCAGAAGAGAATGGCATAATATATTTAATGCAATGAAACAGAAGGGCCTTGAACCAAGGATACTGTATCTAGCACGACTATCATTTAAATATGATGGCGGGATTAAACAATTCCCAGACAAGCAAAAGATCAGGGAATTTGCTTCCCACAAACCACCTCTACAGGGCATCTTACAGGGACTGCTCTAGATGGGAGCACTCCTAAAAGGAGCACAGAACAAAACACACAACATATGAAGAATGGAGGAGGAGGAATAAGAAGGGAGAGAAGAAAAGAATCTCCAGACAGTGTATATAACAGCTCAATAAGTGAGCAAAGTTAGGCAGTAAGATACTAAAGAGGATAACCTTGATCCTTTGGTAACCATGAATCTAAAGCCTGCAATGGCAATAAGTACATATCTCTCAATAGTCACCCTAAATGTAAATGGACTTAATGCACCAATCAAAAGACACAGAGTAATAGAATGGATAAAAAAGCAAGAATGATCTATAAGCTGCTTACAAGAAACTCACCTTAAACCCAAAGACATGCACAGACTAAAAGTCAAGGGATGGAAAAACATATTTCGGGCAAACAACAGTGAGAAGAAAGCAGGATTTGCAGTACTAATATGAGACAGAATAGACTTCAAAAGAAAGAAAGTAACAAGAGATAAAGAAGGACAATACATAATGATAAAGGGCTCAGTCTAACAAGAGGATATAGCCATTCTAAATATATATGCACCCAACATAGGAGCACCAGCATATGTGAAACAAATACTAACAGAATTAAAGAGGGAAAAAGACTGCAATGCATTCATTTTAGGAGACTTCAACACACCACTCACCCCAAAGGATAGATCCACTGGGCAGAAAATAAGTAAGGACACACAGGCACTGAACAACACACTAGAACAGATGGACCTAATAGACATTTATAGAACTCTACATCCAAAAGCAACAGGATATACATTCTTCTCAAGTGCACATGGAACATTCTCCAGAATAGACCACATACTAGCTCACAAAAAGAGCCTCAGTAAATTCCAAAATATTGAAATTCTACCAACCAATTTTTCAGACCACAAAGGTATAAAAGTAGAAATAAATTCTACAAAGAAAACAAAAAGGCTCACAAACACATGGAGGCTTAACAACATGCTTCTAAATAATCAATGGATCAATGAACAAATCAAAATAGAGATCAAGGAATATATAGAAACAAATGACAACAACAGCACAAAGCCCCAACTTCTGTGGGACACAATGAAAGCAGTCTTAAGAGGAAAGTATATAGCAATCCAGGCACACTTGAAGAAGGAAGAACAATCCCAAATGAATAGTCTAACATCACAATTATCGAAACTGGAAAAAGAAGAACAAATGAGGCCTAAAGTCAGCAGAAGGAGGGACATAATAAAGATCAGAGAATAAATAAACAAAATTGAGAAGAATAAAACAATAGCAAAAATCAATGAAACCAAGAGCCAACATCACCCTTATACGAAAGCAGGCAAAGACCCCACCAAAAAAAAGAAAATGACAGACCAATATCCCTGATGAATGTAGATGCAAAAATACTCAATAAAATATTAGCAAAGAGAATTCAACAGTATATCAAATGGAACATACACCATGACCAAGAGGGATTCCCAGGGAGGCAAGGATGGTACAACATTCGAAAATCCATCAACATCATCCACCACATCAACAAAAAGAAAGACAAAAACCACATGATCATCTCCATAGATGCTGAAAAAGCATTTGACAAAATTCAACATCCATTCATGATAAAAACTCTCAGCAAAATGGGAATATAGGCCAAGTACCTCAACATAATAAAGGCCATATATGATAAACCCACAGCCAACATTATAGTGAACAGCGAGAAGGTGAAAGCATTACCTCTGAGATCGGGAACTAGACAGAGATGTCCGCTCTCCCCACTGTTACTTAACATAGTACTAGATATCCTTGCCACGGCAATCAGACAAAACAAAGAAATACAAGGAATCCAGATTGGTAAAGAAGAAGTTAAACTGTCATTATTTGCAGATTATATGATATTGTCCATAAAAAACCTAAAGGCTCCACTCCAAAACTACTAGAACTGATATCAGAATATAGGAAAGTTACAGGATACAAAATTAACACACAGAAATCTGTGGTTTTCCTATATACTAACAATGAAGCAATAGAAAGAGAAATCAGGAAAACAACTCCATTCACAATTGCATCAAAAAAAAAAAAAAATACCTAGGAATAAACCTAACCAAAGAAGTGAAAGACCTATACCCTGAAAACTACAAGTCTTAAGAGAAATTAAAGAGGTCACTAAAAAATGGAAACTCATCCCATGCTCTTGGCTAGGAAGAATCAATATCATCAAAATGGCCATCCTGCCCAAAGCAATATACAGATTTGATGCAATCCCTCTCAAATTACCAGCAACATTCTTCAATGAACTGGAGCAAATAATTCAAAAATTCATATGGAAACACCAAAGACCCCGAATAGCCAAAGCAATCCTGAAAAAGAAGAATAAAGCAGGGGGGATCTCACTCCCCAACTTCAAGCTCTACTACAAAGCCATAGTAATCAAGACAATTTAGTACTGGCAGAAGAAAAGAGCCACAGACCAGTGGAACAGATTAGAGACTCCAGAAATTAACCCAAACATATATGGTCAGTTAATATTTGATAAAGGAGCCATGGACATACAATGGCAAAATGACAGTCTCTTCAACAGATGGTGCTGGCAAAACTGGACAGCTACATGTAGGAGAATGAAACTGGACCATTGTCTAACCCCAAACACAAAAGTAAATTCAAAATGGATCAAAGTCCTGAATGTAAGTCATGAAACCATAAAACTCTTAGAAAAAAATATAGGCAAAAAACTTTTAGACATAAACATGACTGACCTCTTCTTGAACATATCTCCCTGGGCAAGGAAAACAAGAGCAAAAATGAACAAGTGGGACACTATTACGCTGAAAAGCTTCTGTACAGCAAAAGACACCATCAATAGAAAAAAAAAGAACCCTACAGTATGGGAGAATATATTTGTAAATGACAGATCCGATAAAGGTTTGACGTCCAAAATATATAAAGAGCTCACACGCCTCAACAATCAAAAAACAAATAATCCAATTAAAAATTGGGCACAGGAACTTGAACAGACAGTTCTCCAAAAAAGAAATACAGATGGCCAACAGACACATGAATAGATGCTTCACATCGCTAATTATCAGAGAAATGCAAATTAAAACTACAATGAGATATCACCTCACACCAATAAGGATGGCTGCCATCCAAAAGACAAACAACAACAAATGTTGGTGAGGCTGTGGAGAAAGGGGAACCCTCCTATACTGCTGGTGGGAATGTAAATTCGTTCAACCACTGTGGAAAGCAGTATGGAGGTTCATCAATATGCTCAAAAAAGACCTACCATTTGACCCAGGAATTCCACTCCTAGGAATTTACCCTAAGAATGCAGCAATCAAGTTTGAGAAAGACAGATGCACTGCTATGTTTATCACAACAGTATTTACAATAGCCAAGAATTGGAAGCAACCTAAATGTCCATTGGTAGATGAATGGATAAAGAAGATGTGGTACATATACACAATGTAATACTACTCAGCCATAAGAAGAGGGAAAATCCTACCATTTGCAGCAGCATGGATGGAGCTGGAGGGTATTATGCTCAGTGATATAAGCCAAGCAGAGAAAGAGAAATACCAAATGATTTCATTCATCTGAGAAGTATAAGAACAAAGGAAAAACTGAAGCAACTAAACAGCAGCGGAATTACAGAACCCCAAAATGGACTAACAGGTACCAAAGGGAAAGGGACTGGGGAGGATGGGTGGGTAGGAAGGGATAAGGGGGGGAAGAAGAAAGGGGGTGTTAAGATTAGCATGCATGGGGGGGAGGGAGAAAGGGGAGGGCTGTACAACACAGAGAAGACAAGTAGTGATTCTACAACATTTTGCTATGCTGATGGACAGTGACTGTAAAGTGGTTTATAGGGGGGACCTGGTTTAGGGGAGAGCCTAGTAAACATAATATTCGTCATGCAAGTGTAGATTAAAGATTAAAAAAAAAACAGAAAGAATGAGAAGTGGGATTACTCCTTGATAGGATAAAACTAATGGTAAAGCAATGATTAATGCATGCTTTAAATATCCTTTATTTTGATCACTTAAAGGGTGTCCGATGATCGGCTATGGAGGTACACTTTTCTGATAATATTCCTTTCTCTTAAAAAAAAAAACTGTTCCCTGTGTGGTGACTTCCAATGAGTTCTGCACAATGGTATAAAGGGCATATCAAAGTGTGGGCAAAGGGTCTGTTTGTGTTTATACAGAAGATCAAAGCCTAATTTGGCTACCCAGAAAATGAACTAAGATACTATATGAAGAAGAACTTCCAACATCAGCACTCTGTGGAAGACTCATATCAGAAGATGATCATCAAAAAACCTCCACAAAGATTCAGGCGATGCTGCAGTTGTAGCTGCATCCATCCCACCATTTCCTGGACTTGCCATTGGAATGAAGAAGGAGATATCTAAGCTGGCCCGTGCATACAGAAAAACAACAAATTTGACTGAATCTATACTGTTGGAACTCAACCAAGAATTAGGAGAAGTGCAAGTTGTGGCGCTCCAAAATCTTACGACTATAGACTATCTACGGTTAAAAGAACATATGGGATGTGAACAGATCCCAGAAATGGGTTGCTTTAGTTTGACTTCTCTCAGACTGTTCAAGTACAGTTGGACAATATCCATCATATCATAGACAAATTTTCACAAATGCCTAGGGTGCCTAACTGGTTTTCTTGGCTTCACTGGAGATGGCTGGTAATTATAGATCTGCTTTGGTTATGTAACTGTATTCCTATTAGGTTAATGTGTGTGCAATTTAGTTAGTAGTTTAAAACCTATACATGCTTAAGTTACTCTACAAGAAGATATGTCAAAGAAATAATCAATCCTCCCATGTTTTCTTCCATCTGCTACCTCTATAGCTTTTCTTCTTCCTTCCTAATTACAACCCTTAAATAGAATTCATGCCTCATATCGAATTTACTGAGTATCTACGTACCACTTCAGTATTTTATTAAAAATAAAAGTAATAATAATAATAAAGGGAGAAATGTGGGATCCACATATAAATCAAGTATAAAAATCGAATGAATATTCATATTTGACCTGATTGTTTATAGTTCATAATGCGTGATCAAAACTGAAAGTTTCTGTGATGACTGCCCTTGTACTGTTCACCTTGTAAGATCTTATTCACTATGTAAGCATTTGTTTACCATGTAAGAACGTGTTCGTTATGCTTCAGAAGATTGGAGACTTACGAGAATTAGGCTTGAGATGGATTAATGATTTTGCATTGAGCATTGACTCCCCTATACAGAATTTTATTGTTGTTAACAACCATTTGATCAATACATATGAGAGATGCCCTTAAAAAAATGTTCATGTCTCCATATATTTTGATGTCTCATTTATTATTAAAGCTATGTGTTGTTCTACAAAGGCTAAGCCTTTGGAAGACTTCTTCATGGTGTATACTCTGTTATAAGAACCTGTTAAGGTTATTATTTTTGAGGACAGGAATTATTACAGACCATGCCAATGCAGCCTTGTGGTACTTATCCCAACTTACTGTGACTTTAGTCTCTGTTGATAATGAAGTAGGTATTATTAAGATCACCACTTCGGAAGACTTTTTGAAAACAAAACATTAATGAGTTTGATATGAAATATGAGGTTAGAATTACTGTTAAGTTTCTTAAAATAAGGTTAAGGTGAAAATCTGAGAGCAATTCTAAGCAACCAGTTTAAAAAATGACATCTATAAGGTGAATAAAAAAATTCAGGAGCAGGTAAAATTGGTTGCATTTTGACTTGGTTTCAGATTATAGTTTTATCTTAATAAATGCAGCAATTTCAGTCTTCTTGAATGATTATTTTTAATCATCATCTATCTTTTGCATCAGTAATATATGGCATGGCATGAAGCCTTTTTGTGCTTCCAATGATTATATTAAATTAATTTAAACTTTCAGTAAGATTCTATGTTTTTCTGCTCCTAAAAATTATTCACCTTAAGCCTGAAAAAAAATGTCCCCATTTGCTTTATCTTTTTACTGCATGAGTTTTAATGATTATTCAACCAGCATTATTTATGTAAATTAAAAAGTACAATGTTCACATTGGGATTTCAACTGATTCCTTTCTAAGTTTGTTTTTTAGAGAGGAAAAAAAATTGCTTTACCTGAAGATACATTTTCCTCCCAAACTCAGACACTCTCAATATATAATGTTTATTAATGATTATTTTTGTTTGATTATTCAGTTCACTCATGTAACACATCATATACTGTATTATTTGAAGATTACATACAGATTTTATATATATATTTAATGTAAGTTATTACAGTGATATCCTCTATTTTTTAAATAATGACGAGTTAAAAATAAATTTCAACACATGAAAAGATGCTCCACATCGCTAATTATCAGAGAAATGCAAATTAAAACTACAATGAGGTATCACCTCACACCAGTAAGGATAGCTGCCATCCAAAAGACAAACAACAACAAATGTTGGCGAGGCTGTGGAGAAAGGGGAACCCTCCTACACTGCTGGTGGGAATGTAAATTAGTTCAACCATTGTGGAAAGCAGTATGGAGGTTCATCAAAATGCTCAAAACAGACCTACCATTTGACCCAGGAATTCCACTCCTAGGAATTTATCCTAAGAATGCAGCAATCAAGTTTGAGAAAGACAGATGCACCCCTATGTTTATAGCAGCACTATTTACAATAGCCAAGAATTGGAAGCAACCTAAATGTCCATCAGTAGATGAATGGATAAAGAAGATGTGGTACATATACACAATGTAATACTACTCAGCCATAAGAAGAGGAAAAATCCTACCATTTGCAGCAACATGGATGGAGCTGGAGAGTATTATGCTCAGTGAAATAAGCCAAGCAGAGAAAGAGAAATACCAAATGATTTCATTCATCTGAGGAGTATAAGAACAAAGGAAAAACTGAAGGAAGAAAACAGCAGCAGAATTACAGAACCCAAAAATGGACTAACAGGTACCAAAGGGAAAGGAACTGGGGAGGATGGGTGGGCAGGAAGGGATAAGGGGGGGAAGAAGAAGGGGGATATTAAGATTAGCATGTATGGGGGGAGGGAGAAAGGGGAGGGAGGGCTATGCAACACAGAGAGGACAAGTAGTGATTCTACATTTTGCTATGGTGATGGACAGTGACCGTAATGTGGTTTTTAGGGGGGACCTGATATAGGGGAGAGCATAGTAAACATAGTATTCTTCATGTAAGTGTAGATTAAAGATTAAAAAAAAAGAAAGAAAGAAAGAAAAGGGGGATTATTCCTTGATAGGATAAAACAATTGGTAAATCAAAGATTAACACATGCTTTAAATATCCTTAATGTTGATCACTTAAAGGGTGTCAGATTATCAGCTATGGAGGTACTCTTTTCTGATAATATTCCTTTCTCTTAATAAAAATAAAAATAGAAAGAAAAAAAAGCAATTCCTGTGTGCTGACCTCCAATGAGTTCTACACAGTGGTATAGAGGGCATGTCAAAGTGTGGGCAAAGGGTCTGTTTGTTTCTATGCAGAAGATCAACGCCTAGCTTGGCTACCCAGAAAATGAACTAAGATACGATATGAGGAGGAGCTTCCAGCATCAGCACTCTCTGGAGGACTCGTGCCGGGGGATGATCATCAAAAAGCCTCCACAGGGATCCGGGCGATGCTGCGGTTGTGGCTGCGTCCACCCCACTGTTTCCTGGACTTGCCATTGGAATGAGGAGGGAGCTGTCTAGGCTGGCATGTGCATACAGTGAGACAACAAATTTAACGGGATCTATACTGTTGGAACTCAATCAGGAGTTGGGAGGGGTGCAAGTTGTAGTGCTCCAAAATCTTACGACTATAGACTATCTATGGTTAAAAGAACATATGGGATGTGAACAGATCCCAGAAATGGGTTGCTTTAATTTGTCTGATTTCTCTCAGACTGTTCAAGTACAGTTGGACAATATCCATCATATCATAGACTAATTTTCACAAATGCCTAGGGTGCCTAACTGGTTTTCTTGGCTTCACTGGAGATGGCTGGTAATTATAGATTTGCTTAGTTTATGTCACCATATTCCTATTATGTTAATATGTGTGCGCAAGTTAGTTAGTAGTTTAAAACCTATACATGCTTAAGGTACTCTACAAGAAGATATGTCAAAGAAATAATCAATCCTCCCATGTTGTCTTCCATATGCTACCTCTATAGCTTTTCTTCTTCCTTCTTAATTACAATCCTTAAATAGAATTCGTGCCTCATATTGAATTTACCGAGGATCATAATTCCTCCAGGTGGTAAAGATACCTCGAGACAAGTGCTGGGCAGAGAAGCCACAGGGCATAAATCTGCAAAGAAGTAAAAAGCTAACCTTTTCAAACAATATGGCTTCTCTCTCACTTACCAACTTTACATCTCCCTGTATGGCCCCTGAAGATGACTGGTTAGCCAGAGACGGGTAAGATTCTTCAAGGGAGGAACAACCTAAGACAGGCACAGTCGCAGGGGGGCCATCAGGTGAGAAATTGGGGATCAATAGTGGTGAGGCTTAGAACCTCACCCCCCCTGTTTTGAGAGAAATCTTCTGCATCCGTGGATGTTTTAATGCCCTTGTCTAGCTTGGATTAACACATAGTCTACAGGCACACACCTGATCATCTACAATTGCTCTCTTACAACACTAAACTATGTTTTTTAACTTTATCTTGCATCTACCTACCACTTCAGCATTTTATTAAAAATAATAATAATAATAATAATAATAAAGGGAGAAATGTGGGATCCACATATAAATCAAGTATAAAAATCAAATGAATATTCATATTTGACCTGATTGTTTATAATTCATAATGCATGATCAAAACCTAAAGTTTCTGTGATGAATGCCCTTGTACTGTTCACCATGTAAGAACTTATTCACTATGTAAGAATTCGTTCACCATGTAAGAACTTGTTCGTTATGCTTCAGAAGATTGGAGACTGACGAGAATTAGGCTTGAGATGGATTAATGATTGTGCACTGAGCATTGATCCCCCTATACAGAATTTTATTGTTGTTCACAACCATTTGATCAATCAATCAATCAATCAATCAATCAATAAATAAAGTTCATAATATTTATCTTGGAACAGAAACTCATTTTATTTTCTTATGATGTAATTTTAATATTGCATCACTTACATATAGAATTGAACTGATGTTTGAGATGAGATATTGGAGAAATTATTTGATTATATCAGCGACTGAGACAAATGAATCTGATTACCACTGAATGAATTGCTGAGCTATTGACTATCATCATGGCTGATGGAATTGATTATATAGAAAATAGCCTCTCTTTTCCCAATGATTGAGTGATGAGTAAGTTGTCATTTGCCAGTCAGCCTTTATGAAATCATCTCTGGAAAGAAATCTTAATAGGCTATTTGCATGCCTATTATAACAATGAGACATAATTGCAAACTAGCTTATGACTTAGGCACAAGTCCTTGCTACCCCAGCAAAGCTTTATATAACAGAATTTAAGCAGTGATCATTTCAGTGTTGGAGTGCTCTTGAAACTAGGAATTTCTAAATTAGACTGCCAGGACTTGCTGGTGTGCTGGGGAACATTATGTAGGCTTTATGCAAGTTTCTATTTAAGATTAAGTAGGAATGTGTATGAGATAATAATGTACATATTGAGACACTGCTAAATCTACTCTTTAATAAATAAGATGGAAATAGATAAATGTATTGTGTTTTCCACTGTGCTTTGAAGTTAAATTTTTTTTCACCTGACTAGTAGATTCAAGCACTTGGGGAGCAAAAGGGGAAGATGCCTAACTTAGGATGAGATGAACTTTTTGATATGCTATTTAAAATTTCCCCTGATATGTCCTTTGTTTGCTTTTTTCCACATTCTAATATTAGAGTTTTCTGTTTATTGCCTAAGAAAAGAATATAGTGAAAAATTAATCTACTTCTGGCCAAGACAATTAATATGGAAGTCTTTGTTGACAATTTAGAGAAAGAATTTCTATTAAGTTTAGATTAAAATACTGTAGGTTGTGAGGAAGAAGAGGAGAAGAGAGACTTGAGGAGCCTTATAGAAAGAATGGAGAGCTGACACTTCGGCAGAGGCCAGGGACTGTGGACCCCATGTGAGGGAGAGGTCTGTCCAGGGGCCTCAGTGATTGACAAAGAGACAACTACTACTGCAACGTTTCCAAACCAGCTGCTTGGACTTAGATGGAACCCTAAAGAAAAGTGGGCAGAAATTATTTGAATTTGAAAGATTAATAAGTCTTTCATATTTGAGTTTGTGTCCTAATAGTAGAGACCCAAAGAGATCCCTGATCTCTCTCACCATGTGAGGACACAGGAAAAAGACAGCTATTGTGAAGTAGAAGTCAGCTCTACTAGACACTGAATTTGGTGGTGCCTTGAACTTGAATGCTGCAGCCTCCAGAACTGTGAGAAATGTTTCTTTTATTTATAAGCCACCCAGTCTGTAGTATTTTGTTATAGCAGCCTCAATAGACTAAGACATCTACCATCTGCACAGAGAAGACAGCAAAGTTAGTTTTTAATTGTTATCACACAGGTTCCAGCCACAGAACTGGAAGAATGCTCTCTAACCCATGTTAACCTTTTCTGAGTTGATAGCATTTCCAAAAAGATGGACTCTGAGTTGTAGTGACCATGCCTGTTAAGCTCTGAAAACCTACAATACTCATATCTGTGGTTTCAGACAAAAAAATATTCTAGTATAGTTCTTGAAAAAGAATTAATTAGAAGGATTGCTTCCCAAATGTCAAAACAAATTCCAAGAAAACCCTCTCCCTATGTTTACCATACAATCCACTAGGACTATAACTGAAACTATAAAGTCAGACACACTTGGGTTATCTATCATTCTCACTATTTAATACCTGGGGGAACTTGGGCAAGATATTTAACTTCTCTGGGCCTCAGTTTTGTTATTTTTAAAATGAAGATTATTATTTCTAGATAAGAAGAAATGGGAAAATCGTACACAGTATTTAATCAATGGCCGCTATTTTGATAACAGTGATGAAGGTGAATGTTACAGACCAAACTGTCCCATGTTGGTCACTCGCGTCCTCTGCCTGCTGAGAGTCCCTCTACCATTTTGTGTCCATCTGTACATGACCCCAATGCCTGCCTTCCTTACCATCACCTATGGTCATCTTCTCTGTCACCTCCCATCACTACTAGGAATGCACTTTGCACAAGTGGTACGTAAAAGGGTTTGGGAAAAGGAGCAGAAATTTAAGAGTAATTTTACTGTAGTGTGTAATTCATAGCATAAACTCTGGAATCAGAATAGTGGGATTTCTAATCTTGTTTCTGCCATTTGCCTGCTGTCTCCCTCTGGTTAACTGGCTTAATCTCTCTCAACCTGGGCTTCCTCATTTGTAAAGTGGTGAGATAATAATATTTACCTTATAGAATGGTTGTATTAAGTGAATTCATACATATATAGCTTCTAGAATATGAAATCTATTAAATGATTACTCAGTAGATGTAATTTATTATTTTTGCAACTACTTCAAAGACTTTTGAATGATTAAAACTTTTCTGTTCTAATTCTGGAATTCATTTTGTTTCTGCTTATGATCTTACCAGTTAATATTCTCTATTACTTTCTCAAATAAAACCACATTTTATCCATATAACAAAAATCACCTGCTTTTCCACTCTTCTTCACATTACTTGCTGTTTTTCTGCCTTTTGTCATGTCCTCTCTATGTGTCAGTAATGGATGGATGTTGTCTCATTTTATTCTCAAATAGCCTTGTGAAGCAGGTAGCATTTTCCACAACTCAAGAAATAGCAGTTTAGGAGCTTTAGATAACTTGCTGAAGGTCACATAGCTAATATGGATCAGACACAGATTTCACCCAGTCTTGAGTCAGAGCCTATGTCCATAACCACATTGCTTCCATGGCTTCTACTTGCTACTAAGCATGAGCAAAGGTGTGATTAGTTAAAATGACTTCATGGCTAATGAGCTAAAAGAGCAACACCATAACCAAAATCCACATACTTCATCTTACCTTCCTTTATCGCTTTTACTCTGCTTTCTAGCTGGTTGTTTTTCAGTGGATGGTTAAGATATTTATTTTGTTACTCACTTCTTGTATTATATAACTACAACTATATACATTATATGTTGACTGCATATAAACTGTATGTGTGTATGTGCATATTTTTAGCAAGCATTGTCTTCTCTATGCTCTTTCTGGGTCATGTGACCTAGAATTCTAGGAACTGCACTTCCCAGCACCCCTTACCAGCAAGGTTCAGCTTTCAATTTCATTATTGAGAGGCACCAGCATAAGACTTGGAAGGGAGAAATGAAGCAGAAACCATATCTTTGCTCCTTTGTCTGTCGTAGGCTAATGAGCATGAGCAAAGGTCATGCTTTGGCTGGCAGAGCTTTTCAGTGGTCTCTGGTTGGCCCTGTGTGAATCAGTCTCCCAGTTGCTGTAAGCACCTCTGGTTATAGTTTAAGCTTACCTCTGCTTCCTGAATGTTCAGCCCTCAAGCCAGAAGTTAACTGCAGAACATAAGCCACCTTTTTTTTTTTTCAGCTTCAGTCCTACAGCCCTTCCAGTTTTATAAATAACTAAACTGTCATATTCAATCTGGATTGAAATATCTGGCATATTTTGTTTTCCTGATACTTTTGATGGACACGCTTTCCCTATACACTCAGTTTTCTCTTATAGTCTCTCTAATATATATGGTCACATCTGTCCAAATAATTTTCCTGAGCCAATTATTTTAACAGGTCAATACTTCAAGATAAAGTCAACCAAAATCTGACCCAATTTTGACTTTCCAATTTATAACCTGTCATGCCTCAGTGAGGATCCTGTCCTCAAGAGAGCCTGCAAAATGGGTTTATCTTTAGTCAGCAAACAGGTTGCACCCGCTCATCCTGTCTTATGCATATTTGTCTCCTCCTGATGGATATTCTTTTTTCCAATGATCTGTGAACACCTTGGACTCAAGATTTAGCCAAAACTCCTTTATCAAGCTTTCCTTAGTTCATCCTGACTCAGAGTGGTCTTATCTACTTTTGGATTTTTATCATATGTATCACTCTTTTTCACATTTTCTGTTGGTTGCTTATTGTTATTTTTCATGTGCATGACTTAAAACTTAATTATAATCTTCCTGATGGGGAAAGACATCACCATGCATCCTTTACCCTCTAAGTCTTGGTATAAGTTTTGCTTCTTAAGATACATGTCCCAAAGGTATGTAGGAATTCTATAGCATCTCTGGTAGATCACCATCCAACCTTCAGTGATGGAAAGTCAATTACTTAGTAGAATAGATGGAGGTGTTAGAAAGTTCTTTCTGATGGTGTAGATAAATATAGCTACCTTCAACTTCAAGATCTGCTTTCTATAGCTATCCTTATTGGACCTAAAAGTCTCCTTTGTGTTAAGCTTCTAAAAATTTAATGTAATTTTTAAGGCCCTGTGATATTGGTTAAGTTTTTTGACTATGTCTCCCAAAAGAAATCTTTGTATGATGACCAATTCTGCACACAAAAGCTAATACACATATGTGAAACAGAGGTGTGAGAAAAGAAAATTTTCCTTAATTATGTGTACTATTTTATCCAATGTATTCAGTTTAGCTTTAAAAAAATTTAGGCATTTACCCAATGATTTGAATTCTCCACAAACTGATAGTGCAAAACTCTGGTTTAGAATCTCGTTTCCATTCCAGTTTTACCCTACACAGTAGTGGTCCTCCGTGCTCTTCCTGTGTCAGTAAAGCTGTCCTTTTCTGTGTTTTATGAACTGGATGTGGTACTTCCTGCATCAGGACCATACATATTCTCTTTAATATCATCAACTCTAAACCTTTGGAATTTTTACTTAGTTTAACTCTGGATTTCCTTCATTTTGTAGACAAGGAAACTGAGGCATAGAGAGATCAATTACATTATTCTATATTCATATTTACTAAGCAAATATGTAAGAATTTGAATATCAGGATACTAAGCCAAATCCTATGGGCAATATGAAAATAGCAACCCACTTTCCTCATCCCCAAACCCCAAAATCTCCCAGACATCCTCATGGCTTGTTTAAAATGAGACCTATCCTGACCATGCCACTAAGCTCTGACTCTTCTTCCCCCAACTTCAGCACTCACTATTCCCTTGACTCTGCTCTACTTCTAATATTTTCCATAGCACTTACCATCTCCTGACAACCTAAATTTACTTATGTATTATGTTCATTTTTTACTTCTGTATCCCCCTGCAAGAATAAAATCTACATCATAGCAGGAATATTTGCTTTTATTGATGTACTACAAACTCTTAGAACAGAGCTTGGAATAAAGTAGACAGTTAATAATTATTAAATGAATGCAAGCATCCTCTTTGTCAAAAATCACAGTTGGTTAGAAGAAGGTTAGAATTAAAGCCAGATCTACTGATCCTTGTTTCAAGTTTCTTTCCTTTGAATCTCACTGACACATTATTTCTCAAGCAAAGCTAAGTTCCTGTGTTTATTCTTTGAGAGTTTTATTCAAATGACACCTCAGGTATGGAATAAACATAAATTTCTCCCTTACTGCAGGTGATACCCAAGGTCAAATGAGATATAGGGAAATAATAAGCTCTTGGAGGAGATTTAAATATCTTGATTACTGCAATGAAGCATTATTGATCTCTATATGTAAATACTCTAATATCCTGTGCTATTTTGCCTCACAAACTTGTTAAGTTTTACTTAGAATTCCAAATTCTTTACTTTCTTCTAGGCTGCTCCTTGTTATAGTATATGGAGGGGCTAATGATCCTCACTGCACCTCCTCCTACCTTAAATTTTACTGTGAGCATCTGCCGCTGAGCTGTGCTTTCATTCTATAGGTGTGTACTACTCTTCCCACAAAATTTTGAGTTCCTGGTTCTCAGGTTAATTGGAAAATCACTGATGGAATCATCTTACACAAAATATCCACTCCTTTTTGCTAACATAAAGTATTTTCTTAAGGACACTTCCATTTATTTATCAGAATATTATATATCTTACAAACACAAGAAACTATGATATTAAATCCCAATGTAATATAAGCCCCAAACCAAGATGTCACTTTGCAGACCTTTTCCCATCCCATCAAATGGCACCAGGGTATTATACGGGTTCTCCAGATTTTTCCCAGTCACATGCCAAGTTTGAAAGAGTCATCATCTATAATCAATTTGCTTTTACATCCTTGTTCCCACCCATGAAATACTGTTTCACTTGAACTTTTAATATTTTCAGACTGGGCTCAATATAGTCTCCCAAAGGGCCCCAGAGGCTCAACTCAAATCTATCCCATTTTCACTGCATCTGTTACCCTACTTTCATTTTAGACACACCACATCACTGCGTTGGTTGTACCACTCTTTGAATCTGTATTATTGTTCATTAAAATGAAGCGGTATTGATGATTCTCAAACCTTTTTATGGTTATGCTCCTAACTGCTGAAGACAGTGAAGAACAATTCTCGGGAGAATTCAGTGGCTGACTCCACACCTAAAGTACCTTTGATATTTCATATTTTACATTAAATTTTTCATAAAATGTCATTATATTCCAATAATGTGTTAAATTCTTACATTACATTCCTTACTTTGTTGCTCCAGGAATATGTTCCTGGGAGTAAGTGAACATCTGGCACGTTGCTACATGTCCCTGTGGCTTCTCACCAGCTCCAGCCTTCCACGACATGGCTCTAACTCGTTTTACTGGCCTACTGGCCTCTCACCATCGCCTTCTGTGCTCCGTACTCCAGCTGGCGGGTGATTTGATGTGCCCTTTTCAGTTCTTCTGTTCTTTCTGTTTCTACAGTTGGCAACTCCTCCCCAGTTATCCTCTCATCTCCTTAGATTTTGCTTCTATTTCCTTTAATCATTTAAAAAAATATAGATACCATTAACTTCATCAGATTCATAATGTCATTGTTCCATTTATAAGCTTTGAAACATCATTTATAAGCTTTGAAACTTTGTTAGAAATTCAGTTTATTTTCTGTTCATGTATTTTTCAAGTGAACACAGAGTATTTTTCTCATATTGGACAATGCATTAAATTATTCCAGTCATGGAATAATTTGTATTATAAACTTCTCTCTAACCAAGTGTGTTTGTCACTGAAATATAAAAACACCATTAGAATTCCACAATGTATTTTATTTTATAATTGAACACAAGTATTTTTAATTTATATTTTGCCTTATATTATCATTATCAAACTATAGTTTATTCTAGGATACTAAATAATTTTTTATTTCTAGTTCAAGACTGTAGGTTGAGCCCATGTGGAACATATCTTTTCTTTATGAGATCACATTAAAATGGCGATAAAGATAAAAGAAACTTTTAAACTTACAACAATGAAGAGGATAGGAGGAAGGCTATCAGGATATTTCCACACATTTATTGCAAATAGAAATCAGAATGGATGAATTTATCTTGATGAGCCAGAGAAAAGGTAGCTTCCAACGTAAATATTTAAGAAAAGTGCTATAATGGAAGAGGGTCGTAGGCTAAGAGGTTGCAAGATAAATGAATGGCAAGAGTGAAAAATGAATCCTAAAGTTGGTGGCATTAGTTGGCTCTCTTTTGGAGTCATAATAAAAATACTTAACTACTGATACACAAAAGATGTTGACCAATCAGAATAGATGCTCAAAATAACGTGAAACTATGACTCCCTCAGTGTATACTGACTAATTATAACTTCTGTGTACCTGTAAATGGAAAGGTTACTTCACCTATGCTTGAGTGAAGACTGGCTAGAAGCTTGGTGTTTTACTCTGGTAGAAACAAAACAAAACAAAACAAAAAATGTAAAACAAGGGCAAAACAAAAACCAATAGAAATTTCCTCTCTACAGAAATGGAATAAGCTGAGTGATAATAACAAAAGCAGATAATATGACTTTTATCTCCCTAGGAGATATTGGTTGTGTGTCAATGATCAAACCTAAGAATCATCTATAGGAGGAAGAGAGAATTTCAGGCAAGAGAAGGTATCTTAAAAAAAAAAAGAAATTCTGCTGTTTGCAACAATATGGATGGGTCTAGAGGGTATTATGCTCAGTGAAATAAGCCAAGTGGAGAAAGACAAATACCATATGATTTCACTTATTTGTGGAACATAAAAACAAAGCAAACCCAAATTAACAAAACAGCAATGAACTTAAAGACACTGAGAAGTGACTGGTGGTTACCATGGGGGAGGGGTTAGGGTGAGTGGGTGGGGAAGGTGAGGAGGTCAAAGGGTCACAAAAATTCTTAATCATAATATAAGTTGGTCATGGGGATGGTAGTACAGTATGGTGAATATAGCCAATGATTCTGTAACATTTCCCTGTCTTGACAGATAGTAACCACACTAGAGGGGCTGAGGATTTAATAATATGGTAACTGTTAAACTATTGTGCTGTGTATTTGAAACCAATAAAAGATTGTATATCAAAGATACTTCAATAAAAATAAAAATAGAAAAAGAACTAAAAGTAGACATATAACTAGACAAGGAGGCTGGCATAGGGAATAGAATGAAGGTGTTGGTGAATGAATGGTTTGTGTAAGAGCTAAAATGTTTTCTTGTGTAGTAGGATGTCAATATATAATGCCTAATGTTGATAAATATAACTAAGTTTAGAGATGTAAGTACAGAAATTGAGACCTAAGTGTACTTGAACTACAAATAGAAGCATGTTGTCTTTGGGGAATTGTGGCTGGATGAGTAGGAGGGGAGTATAAATCATTTAGTGTTTTAATCTCTGCCTTTATAGCTTTGATAAGCACAAAAGTAAAATGGAGAAAACTGAAGAAGAGTCAACTAGAATTTTGTTGAGATTTGCCTAGGCTTGCTGAGTATGTACATGTAAATCATCTGTGAGAAGACCCATATGCTGTGATGAACTCCTCTTGTCCCGGGGATTCCATCTGACATAGACAGAGTGGTCTCAAGGTTTTTACTCCAATTTTGTAATTTCAGGCAAGTCAAGGAGTGTTTTAAGACCTCAGTTTTGTCAGCATTAAATTGAGGGTATTGGACTAGAGATGGCTATGTATTTTTTGTAGGTTTAAAGCAATATAATCTTTCGTCTGACTTTAGAAGGGCTTTGTTTTTCTTAATTAGAATCCTTATGTCTTATTTTTCTATCTCCATGTATTTCTTTTCAATTTACTTATTTGTGTCCTTTAGTCAGTTTGGGGAATTTTTTTTTTTTTTGGTACTAAATATCTATGGATATTAGATGTCTTTTAATACCCAAAGAGCTATAATACAGATATTGAATATTTTTGAAATACTCAAAAATGATGTCTGACCTGCATTTGAAATACATCATCATAAGAATAAAAATATGAAAATACTGAAAAACCCAAAGTGAAGCCAGCAGCTACATTTTCAACACCATCATCTATTTCCATTTACCACAGTTTTTTTGCTGATGTTTGTACTTATGTGTATATAAGAAAATTTCTCATCCAGTGTAAAAAGCATTAATAAAATTACTGTGTTGCACTCGGAAAAATGAGAGAAATCTCCATTTGGTTTCCATCATGAAATCTATATTTGCTTGATCATGGTCCAAATAGATTTTGAAAAGTATACATTTAATAGAGTCAAATGAAGTGATCCAAAACTTAATAAGGATTTTTAAAAAGTAGGAAAATTTAAGGAGAAAATTACTAATTACACACAAATAACTGTTGATTACTCAGGTCCAAGAATTAATATTGAGTATTGTTATATAATTTATCAGATCTTTCCAGGATAAGGAGATTTGAGTGTGTGAGCTCAACATCACAGGACTTGGCTCCTTTGAACCTGGCATCTTCTGTCTGCCCTCGTCTGTACCTTTAGGGTAGAATTTATTTCAGTGAGATGGGCCTTGCCGTTCTCGGGAGATCATTCCTTACAACTTCCAGGTTTTCCTGCTTCTCAGTCACTCACATAATGCCCAGCACTTTCTCCTACCATTTCAGGGTTCTGCCTTATGTCTCTTTAGCCTGAATATTTTCTAGATCTGCTCTTTATAGTGAGTTGCTACAGTGTGCTGCACACTGAATATTTGTAATTTCTGGCTGGATTTTAACTGTCAAACTGACTGAGTGTATTTGTTAGCTACATCAGTGTCCTGAGGCAGGATTTGAGAGGGGAGGAGGCAATGTCTGTTTGTCATTTACATGATAAAAAGTGTGTATGAAAATCTACTTGTATTCTGGTTTATTTAGACTTTATTCTTTTGCTTAATATTGCAAAAGTTTTAAAGAAATTAATAATATCTTAAAAAGAACTGTTTTTTAAAAAAAATCACTGAAAAGGGTGGAAGCTATAGTGCGAAGCTCTGAAAATATCCATTGCTTTTAAAATTGCCTAGCTCATTTATTGATTTCACAGTTTTTAGGCAAGGAGGACCCATCACTAAAATGAATATGAGAGATCAGCTAGGGTCTAAAAGGATGATCAGGAAGAAAAGTATAATGTCTTAATTGGCAAGGATGGAACTTATTGTTAATATCAATGCCCACTGCCATCAGCTACATCACTTTAACATATCAGGGGTGGGGAGGGGTGGCTAATGAACATTTGCTGAAACACTTTTTGGATCTCTCCCCTGAGTATCAAGATAGTGCTATTTAGTGCAAGGAGGGATAACTTTAGCAAATGAGATACTCTAAAACTTAGAGTAAGAACTGGAACTGAAAGTAACAACATTAATTTCCTTGGCATAAATTTTTGCTTTATCATCCTGAAGTTTTATTTTGGCATCATGATAGCAATAACACTAAGCCCTCCACTGGAATCCAAGCTGAAGATAGATGATTTTGTCTTTAAAAATTTCATTGTAGAGAACTACATATGGAATAGATGAAAAAGTATTTTAATTTAGTAGGAAAGTATCCCTTTTGGAGTCAGAGAACCTAGATTGGAGGTAGTTTCATTTGTTAGTAGCCTCTTCTTTAAGAAAATAAAAATAATAAACTTTATTTCCACAGATGGTTAGAAGAATGAAAGAAATCGTGAGAAAGTGTGAAGTACTTTTAAACTATAAGTTTTTACACAAAAATTAGGTACTAAAATAATGAGACTGACATTTTGCCTGTTTAAAAAATAGTTTCAAAGTATGTATATATATCCTAGTCTTTCACTGGAAGTACTATGACATACGGGGAAGACACTATGCCTTGACCTGAATTTGACCCCTCATTTGAACACAAGTTAGCTGAAACAACCAATCAACTTATTTAATGTATTTTATGGTTACCTATTGCTCTGTGAAAAACTACTCAGAAAACTGAATGACTTAAAATAGCAACCATTTTTTTATATGTCATAATTCTGTGGGTCAGGAATTCGAGTGGGCACAGCTGGTGATTCCTCAGTTCCATGTGGCATTTGTTTCTCAGTGGAATTCAGGTGGCAGATGGGCTTCTCTGAGGGCCAAGATGGCTTCTTCTGCATATCTGGCACCATACTGGAGATGACTGGAAGTCTGGGCTATGCAAGGGCTGTAGAACAGCATGCCAATGGCCTGAAGTTACCTGCGTGTCAGTCTCAGGGGAGTTTAACTCTATAAATGGAGGTTGGCTTTTCCCAGACTGAGCATTCCAAAGGACCCAGACAGAAGCTGTAAGACTTCATCTGACCTAGCTTTAGAAGTTCCGGAACATTCTTGTCATCAAGGGAGACACAAATTCCAGCCAAAATTCAAGAAGGGCATTAGACTGCATCTTTTCATCTATCACAATACTTCTGAGCCTCAGCTTTCTCCTATAAAACCTACACCCAAAGAGTTGTGAAAGTCCAATGAGAAAATGTCTTTTAAGTGCCTCTCATAGAACTTTGCCAAAGGAAATTCTCTTTTCTTTTTCATGCAGCTAAAGATCATATTTCTCAGTGTCTCTAGGATACTGGGAAACACTAAATCAATAAGCACAATGGCCTCCTAGCATTCAAAATAGTGGTCAAGTGAGTTTATATACTTTAATCACAGAAAATAACAGAGACTCAGGTCGTGCAGGATCTTTAACTTATTATAGGCCCATCCTCATAGTTACTTGTTTTTCTAGCATGCAGCAGATTAGGAAGAAAAAATTAGAAGAGAGCTGGATTGCTGAAAACAGAACACAATGGAAGAACTTGGAAGCCAAGGGGAAGAAGTGTGAAGCCCAGGATGCCAGAGCTCTAGCATTCGAGGGCTTTTCAGTGCAGTAACAGAAGGCTGTCAGCATCTCAGGAACTTGTTATACTCAAGTTACCAATTGTTTTAATGATTCCTGTAATACAAGTTTAAATTTTGTGTCACCTCTAAATATAGGAGAATGTATAATCTATTTTAGAAAGATTTCTAATTGTTATGGTTAACATTAAATGTGCATCTCAGGCAAAGAATAAGTTTCAAGATTTTCTGCTCATGAAGTTTTATTTTCCTAATTGACCTATATAATTCATTTATGTTTCTGAATAATGTTACAACATGATATGGGAGATATCTATCATTTTTTGGCTAATAGGTGAACCCTGTTTTGATGTGTTTGGAGTTACTTACCTTGAATCTTGGTGAGACTCAGCACCACCTTCTAATTAGAAGTTGAAAAGTACAGATATTCCCACTCCTAGCTTTCTGGACAACTAGGGATAGACTTATGATGTAGGATTAACTAGTCATGACAAATCCATAAGAGGAATCATGCTCTAGTGATATTAAGAATCAGGGCCTTGGAAAATACATCCTGGAGTCTGCTGGTCATAGCTGCATGCTAGTGTGTAAAAGCAACAAGGGAGAGTGGGACATCAACCTCCAGCTCTCACTGCAGCTTCAAGAAGTGGTGCAAGTTGTGGTGTGCACACCAAACTACTTTTCTTGCAGGGTTTTACTCTAATCCTGGCTGATGCCTGTCTTATTATTTGTGCCTTCTCTCAAGCAAGTTTCTCTAATGTTCCCTGAAATTCTATGACTTACTTGAGCATCATTTCACTATTTATCTTTGCTTAAATCAGAGCTGGGTTCTATTGTTTGAATTCAGAATCCTGATCATTGTGGAAATTACTATCAAAAGTGCTTACAGGCCACAGACTCACAGGGAAATGGTGGCAGTGGTTCTTGATTCTGGCTCTTCATTATGGTTTCCTAGAATGTTTGGAAAATACCAATGCCTCAGGCCAACCCAGATCAACCACAGCGAATGTCTAGGGGTAGGACCCAGGTGTTGATACTTAAGTAATATTTAGGTGATTCTAATGTGAGAATTAAAATAGAAAAATAAATTCAATAACTTATGGAGATGGGGAAGTTGACATGGATTAATTATGTGCCACCTATCCACCCATCCCCAAATTATGTCCCTTAGAAGGCCCAGAATATGCTTCTTTAGGTAACCACAGAATTCTTGGAAATTACTTTTGTAGCTTTCTCTCTAAGCCAGAAATAGTGGAAACATAGTCACTGAAGTGTTTTCTCTGACTTCATGGGAGATAATAAGGTCCCAGATAATAGTTGACAACTAGCCATATCTAACTTCTAGGATCAAAGAAGGGCACAGTTACTGTAATAGTCTGTAAGTCTTGACTGGTGATCACAATGATTGGTCCAGCTGGGATCTTTAGTACCACCAAATTAATTACAGGTTCCTAAGACTAGCATGGATGAAAAGCATAGAAAGGTCTTATTTTATTTGTATTCCTGGAAAATTTCCAAGTTTGGTGAATGAAAGTCTGACTTGATTTCACATTTTTGCAGTCAGGAATCTATGTCCAATTTCCAGACCTGAGGTAGTTCACAAACCCAGAGCTCTTGAATAAAAAGTAGTACCCTTGAGGATAGAGCCTCTGATACCTAAGAAGTACTAACTGAGCCTACAGCCTCCTGGCCTTCCTCCAGGGCCTCGGTCCATTAACAGGTGGTCCTTGGTTGACACAGAGCAAGGAGCAATACAAAGACTTTAAAAGGTATTTTTGTTGCTAGATCTGTGTTAATTCTAATTCCTGTGGGGCCAGGATACCCTGGGAGTCAAAACACAAATGGAATCTTGGTTCCTCTGCCATATGCCAGGTCCTGTGGGACCTTGAAACCACCCTGTGATTTTTCTTTGCACTCAAGTGTAAAGGATATGCTGAGCAACTGCCAGAATTGACTCTCTTATTTCCTACCCTAGAAAGCAAGAGCTATTGTGATAAAAAAGGACCAAGTAGCAACCTCTGAAACTCCCGCTCCCTAATAAATGGTACATCTAAGGGAAATACAAAAATCAGTGCTGTTTTCAGTCTTGAAAGAAATAGTAGTAATGAGTTCTTCACGCTTCCTTTTTTTTCCCCTATGTCCAGTTTTTTTTTAGATCTTTGATTTATTTCATCAGTTTTTTTTTGAGAGGGCATCTCTCATATTAATGATCAAATGGTTGTTAACAACAATTAAATTCTGTACAGGGGACTCAATGCACAATCATTAATCAACCCCAAGCTGGAAGACTCAAAATAATAAAGTTGTCAAACTGAAAAGAAACCAAACATGTGTTTGGGTTAATATTTGACAATGTCATATCATTTCTGTTCCCAGTCATTTGTTTCCAGTCTTCATCTTTAAGCTTTCTCAAGTCTCTCAAACTTCTCTTCAATACTTGAACAGGTGTCACTGCACATGAGCAGTTACATCGAATAGAAAACAAAGACCTTTAACAAAAGATCAACTCATGCCAAGGAAAATTCATGCTTCCTTTTAATATGCCAGCTTGTGTATTGCTTACAGAGTTTGGATATAAACTTTGAGGATGATAGTGAATTGCTGGAAGCTTAATCAGGTGGTTGATCCTATAGTAGCTGGAGTTTCCAGATGTCCTGGGTGCTGGTATGCAGCTACCCTTCTGGCTAAACTTTATTCTCTACCTAGCAAGCAGAGACTAGCTGCTGCATTCTACTTTCACTTTGAAAAGACAAATGATGACAGAGGGTAAAGGCAAATCTCATAAAAGTAAAGTGACTTATTAACTTTGTGTTAACAATACTAGGCCATAGCAGGCCCTGAAAGACAAAATGTGCACGTGGGTTAGATGTGTCTGTTTTGTGTCTATTTTGCCACAGTGCCATCCTTCCTCAGCTTACCTCTTTAGCCTCATGAAGAGGTCCTGGGAGAAGTGGGCCTAGCATGACTGGAAATGTACTGTTGTGGTACAACAGCTGACTTCAGAGTTTGATTTGAAAGAAAATGGAAAAGAAAATCTTCCTACTGGGCAGAATGTAGAGCAATGCACTCTGCTGTCCATATGGGCTGGTATGAGAAATGGCTTCAGCCAGTAGCTATCCTGCTTCCTGGGCCCCAGCCAATAGTTTGGTGGTGAAGTTAAGAAAATTAAAGGAAGAATGAAAGTCTCTAAGAAGTGAAAAACATATAATGAATATGTGTTTGGTTATAAGATTGTTTGATTCCATAGGAAAGCTCATCAGAAGAAAGGTCCCCTGGTGGTGAAAACTCGTCATGAACATAATAGAAAATAAGACCCTCATTTAATCACAAGGTGGTTATACCAGAGACTTCTACTGGGTAGAATGTACAGTTGTTCCGTGCTGGGGTTTGCTTGCCTTGCCTTTCATGCATTTACTAATCCATGAATTTACCAATTTCCCTTTATACCATGGTGAGGTTTGCACACAGTCTTGCTTGTGTGCAAGGAACTCACTTCACTGGGCAGTGGCTCATCAGAGTAACTGCATATGTCATGTACCCCATGATCTACCAGCTGTTGGCCTCTCAGAGTGGTGGAGTGGTTAAATAATTATCATGTCTGCTAAGAGGTCACAGTTGCATGTTTAGGATATTGTCCTCTAGGATGCATTGATATTCTTAGCCAGGAACTAATACAGGGTATTTTCTTCTGAATTGAGGAACTAGTGGATGAAATAGGGAGTGGCATGTTTTCACTGATATCTGATTACAGCTGGAAATACTTCCTTTCCTGTCCCTAAAGCATGATGTTCTAAAGGAACCAGGATTAAAGCAGAATGTTGATTACAATATAGATCATCACTCCTTAAATAAGGTCTGTAGGTGTTTTCCACATAAGGGTGATAGTTATGGCATTAATTATGTAGCAACATTTTTTGATCCTTAAAAATTTGAATATTATATGCACATATATATATTCATCAAAGAGATGAAGTATATCAATTGTTTTCTTTTTTTCCCTGAAAATCATCTCAACTCCCTTCTTATATTAGGGAATTTCCTACCTGACAAGTCAATGTAGAAGACAGAGCATCACCCCCTCCCTTTACAGAATCTGAAAATCAGATACTTAATGGCCCAGTCTGTCTTCTAGCCAGAGAGGGCTTGGCCTATTAGATGCAGTCACATAGAATTGGAAGGGTAATTCAAGCAAAAAAAAATGGAGACTCCATTTTGGAAGTGACATATATACAGCAGTAGCTACAAGGTCAAGTTTGAAGGAGCAGCTGTGTAGTGGTCTCGGAACAGCATCAGGTGTGCAATACTGTCACTAAGTTTTTAGGGGACTTACTTTTTGGCATGACCTCAGCTATGGTTCACATCTTTCTTTACTGTCTTTTTCCACACCTGTTTGTTCCCCTTTTTAGAGATTCAGGAAATCTTTCTAGATGTTCAGGGATGCAACATATACTTTAAAACTTAAAAAATGTTTAAGTTGGCAAGAACATTTTTCTGATGCATACAACAAATCCTAATTGATAGAGAAGGGAAGAAAGGCAGGAAGAAGGGAGGTGAACTACACATTCTTTTCTTAGGTGATCCAAGGTGGAGTGACTGGAAAGAGCACAAAATTCAAGAAGTAAAAGGCTAGAGGAACAGAACACATTCAGTACCTCAAAGTAGTTCTTCACTTGGTCAAGAAGACCAGAGTTAGTGCATTCTTGTAAGGCATTGCCTGGGAGGAAGGAGGTCAAGACGGAGGCAACTACAGAGTCAGTAAGGAAAAAAAAGTGAGGTGCTTAGCTGGTAGGTGTTGGGCTGAGGGTGTGGTGTTGAGGATGAGCACTGAGATGTAGCACCAAGGATGCTGTTCATACTTTATTTGAAGAGTTTGGGTAAAGCAAGTGACCGTAACGTTGTGTTAGAAGTAGCTTTGCTATTATTTGGATTTTCCTAGGCTTCCCTAGCTATGAATAGGTTTACAGTAGCACTGATGATCAAGTTTCACTGGCCTTCGCTTCCTTTTTCTAATGTAAGGCATTGACCTCATGTAGAGTGCTCTTCAAGTATTTCCAGCAGTCTCTAGGGGTGTTTCACATTGTGTGAGATGGAGATGGACATGAATTCTTTGTCATGCTTCCCACTGAGAGGTTGTTCCCTTCCTTTTAATTCTGAGGTGACTCTGTGACTTATTTTCACCAACAAATATAGCAGAAGTAGTGTCATATAGGGCCTGAGATCTGTAAGATCTACGATCTTAAGAAATCTGTAGTTTCTGCCTCTACCTCTCAGAATGACTTTTTCTTGGACCCAGCCTTCCCTTCCATCTCAGCTAACAGAGAGCTGGCTCTCCAAATGCTGTCACTGAAGGTTGGGGTCTTCATGGCACAAAAACTATAAAATAGGTTGTTTTTTCATACCATGCTTTAAAATGGGAGTGTGGGAAGTGCTGTTGTTTGTTCACCAGTATTTGGAATAATAATTTTAAATTTCTCATTACCATCTGTCTAGTAGCAATTATTTCAGTGTATCACCATTACTATCGTATGTACACATATCCTCACCAGTGTAAGGTCAATGACCCCATCTTCACATTCTCTTTACCTAACACAGTGCTTGCTTGAATCACAGAAACACTCAATAAATAAGTTTTGGTGAACATGTAACAATGATAATTCCACTTTTACTACCTCCAGGATTCAGAAGGATTGATGGTATGGAGAGAGCTTTGCCAAGTGTCACTGCCAGAGTGGGGATGCAGCTCCTTTCCTCTACAGTGGTGAACAGATCACAGCTTTGGGTTGTAGTCAGGAATCTTCAAAATAAGGAATAGGCTAGTCTAAAAAATATTGGGAACAAAGGTAAGATGTCTTTATAGACATGAATGTAGACTGAGTTGCTTGAAATTAATTATTTAATTTAGGTTGTAGTATAGATAAGTAATTGATGAAGAATCATTTGCCAGTGGGCTGAAGGTATATTATAAACTATCACATAATTCATAAGACCAAATGTGGAAGAAAAATGCCATGTGACTTTGTGATACAAGGGTCTAAACCAGACTATACAGCATAAGGACTACATGGCTTCTGAAAGAAAAAACCTGGATTTGTATCAGCTTGCCTGTCTCCCTCTTCAGGTGTTTTGATTCTAGCATGAAAAGGTCTAAGATGTGAAAGTCTTCCACAAATGGTCATATTTTGTGAGTTGGTATAGAGAGTCTCTTGGAACTCGGTCATGCCCTGTCACACCAATTCACTAAGGTATCACAAGGAGTGAAAGCTCAACACTGCTCTGTTAATTCTAGCACATTATACTTGCATATCCACCTAACATGGCCGTTGTTCTAGTTTGAATCTAAGTGAAAAGTAGACTTTCTGGGTATGTCTGGAGAACTTATGGGGTAGAACCAGAGAACTCTGAGGAGGCTTCTGCAGAAGAACAAATCCTAAAAAGGAAGGAGCTAGAACCAGGGAGTTTACTTCAATAAAGAAAAACTGAAAACCAAAAGCTTCGGCCATTGGAAGAAAGGGAGCACATTGGGGATCTGCTACTTGGATCTGTCCCACGTTCCCATGTACCATGACTTGTGATTTATACTCACAAAATGAGGAATTTAAAATTCTTATTCCAAAGTCTGCTGAAAAACAACAGTGCTCCCAAACCCCAATTCTAAAGCATATTACAAAAAACTACCTATATTGTAGTTTTTGTATACTTTTCTCTCTATTCCTCAGACTTTGGTATTATTTAGCAGTGCAGGCAAAGTCCTCTTTTCTTTTTATGTAATTTTCAAAACTTTCTTGATTGATGTCTAATCTTTTCATGGCTTTAATATGTGTATATCAATGCATTAAATAAAAGTTTTCTGAGATCTGACCCATATGGTACCTGCAGGTGGATGTTCCAAGTGTAAGTTAAAGTCACCATGTCCCTTAAACCATTCTCTCTTTCTGTTTTGTTTTTCTTCCCCTCATTTAGTAGTATCAGCACCTAGCATGTTGACCTAAACCAAAACCTGGCTCTCACACCTCTGCCTCCACCCAATCTCCAAGTCCTACTGAATTTGTCTTCTAAATATCTCTGTGATCTATTTGCATTGCCACCATTCTAGTTCTCATTTGTAGATTAATTCAAGTTGGGCCTTTTCCCTTCCTTACTGTTGGGATTAAAGGTAGAGAAATGTATCTGATAGATAAAGGGATCCCTAATGAAGGCTTCTCAGGAAAGGGAAGTTGGAGAGAGGAGTCTGGGGTGAGCACTAGGCCCTGGGTCATTTTGGGGAGAGCTAATTCAGGCTCCATTCAGGTGGAACCACCATGCTGAAGTGGGTGATTTTTGGAGAGAAGGTTGTGGGTGAATTGAAATATATCTCCTACTAGAAAGCTGCAGCATTTGGGGCTCATGCAGTTTTGACACTCCTGAATGAATGAAAATGACAGAAAGATCGTCTTACTCTGCATAGTAGGGGATCATTGTGGCCTGGTTGAATGAACAAGGATTCCAACAGAAAGTGGAGTGCCAAGAGAAGCCATAATAGGTGGCTCCATTGGGCTCACAGTTTTGTAGATAGCCAGAGCTTCAGCAAGTAGCACCCCTAACACTGATTTCCTAAGGGGCTCAGCAAGGCACTAGAAGCCAAACGGGGTGGAAACCTGGCTGGGCTGTAGCAGTGCTCCACCATCAACAATAAAGAAGTGAGGTGACAGGTGATGTTACCTGAGCCCCTTCAGAAGCTGTCATAGTAGAAGCTTTTGAGTCACAGATTCCCAACCCGATGGGTTACTGAGCTCCTCAGGCCTTAACTGACGAACTGTGTGGATTGCTTTGGATAAGAGGGCTTCTATCCTAACCACACATTCGTCATTCCCAAAGTTTCCTTGTCTCCTTTGTCATCCCTTCCTCCCATCCCTGACTGGCCCCATCCCCAGTCAACTGCCAATCTGCTTTCTATTCTCAATCCCAGGGCCTGGCTAAGAGGTGTTAGGTAAGAGGCCATGGTTGGTTGGAGGGAGCTCCCTGCCTGCTTACCCCATGAGGTTGTGAAACTGGTTGGGGGGCTGATTCAGGAGTCAGCTTCCTATTTCCAGTTCAAACTTCACAGACTGTTTGTAATGTAGAATTCAAAGTGCTAACCCATGGATGTAGCCAAAAAGGGGTTGCTTATAAACTGATCCAGGCATGAGCCCTAAGAAAAGGGGTAATATTGGCTTAAGATCTCTGAAGGGGTAATGGGGAGGATTTCTGAATGTGTAGGTCGAGCAGGAGGAGCGTAGGCCTAAGCTTTGGGATACGACATAGAGTTGTGTTAATGGAAGAAGTTGCTCTCTGAAAGCTGCCACAGACTTAGGGGAGGGGCTTATGGAGGGCTACATAATGACAGTGGGGGACAGAGAACATGAAGTAGTGATAGCAATAAATAGAAATTCATGTAGCTTGTACAATTATGTTTGAGTATTGTAAGGAACATCAAGGGTCATCTAGTCACTGTAATTTTAATCATGAAAATCAGGTATTTGAAATCATCCAGTTCTCATGTCAGACCTGGAGCTAGGATCCAAGCTTCCTGATTCTGAATTTGTAGGATTTTTTTTTCAAAGAATTAATATTACTATAGATAATGGCTAAATGTATCTGGCTCTACTAAAATGAACTGCTGTGATTGACAATGGGATCCAGAAATTTAAAAGTCCTGGCATGGTAGCTGCAGGTCCTTTGTCCGTAGTGATCAGGTGAAAAATATTCTCTAATAACTCTTAAGTAGCCCTAAAACCACTGCAGCAAGGTAAAAATCTGTTCTTACAGACCTTTGAGAATAAAAAATTATTTTACCTTGTACTGATGGTACTATTAAAAGTGTAAATTATGGATCTATCACCGATATGAGGTTATTTTCTAGCTTGTTTAAGATAGACTTACCCTACATGTGGGATAGAAAATAGAATAATAGTATTAGAATTGGCTGTGGTAATTTGTTTCTTATATATAAAACAACATATATATTATTATATGTAAATATTTAAATATTTTCCTTTCTTGTCTGTAGCTGATTACATTTCTTATTTACTTTAGTCTGATCAGTTTTGGAAAAGACCTCTGTGAAATCCTGATAATATAATGACCTTCGTTCTCTTAACTGCCATCCATTCCAGCCCTATTTAGGAAAACTTTCAAATTGTATGTGTTTTTCCCCAATACTCACACTCCAGTATGACCATCTCTAAAAAAACCCAGAGTGAGTATCTTACATTGCTTTTGATCTCAGGGAAGATGACATGATAAACAGCCAGGTGTCTTCAGTTAACTTTAATTATAAGGCAAATATTACATTCAGCTTTTCCAAGTTTCCCAAATTCATTCTTACTTTTAATCCTACTCACCGGCTATGCTTTTGGTCTTGGTGATTCCTCCTTCTCTCAAAGTCACAGTTTTCGAGTTCTCCAGGTCCCTATCTAGGGCCCTTCTCTTCCCTACGTACATTCTTTCTTGGTGATCTCATCAATTTCCATGGTTTTACATAAATTAAGAAAACAGACTAGTGGTTGCCATGTGGGGGATGGGGGAAAAGGTAAAGGGGATAAAGAGGTGCAAATTTCCAAATATAAAACAAATTAGTCATGGAGATGAAAGTAGCATATAGGGAATACAGTCAATAATGCTGTAATATTTTTGTATGTTGACATGGGGTAATTACACTTATGGTGAGAATTTAATAATAAATGTAATCATCAAATCATAGTGTTGCATTATGTTGTACCTGAAGCCTATATAATATTGTATTTCAATTATATTTGTATACATTTTTTAAAAAACAGGAAAAAAAAGCATGGAAGAAGACAAACACCATCTTCATGAAGATGACTCAAGTCCCTGCTGTACCTAGAATTCCAAGCTGATACAGCCACCTGGTTCCTTAACATTTCCACTTAATGTAGAGCCATCTCAAGATTAAGGCCAAACTCTTACTTTTCTGTTTCCTCAAACCTGCTCTCTTGCAGGAGTCCAGCTCCAGCCTAGGGGTGGGATGCCCAAAGGTGCAGGATGGAGTCGGCGTATGGAGAGACAGGACACGTAGTCAGTTGGAGTGCCGATGACAGCTTTATTTATACCATTTTGCACAAGGATATGATTATTTTTTATTTGTTCTTTTGATTAACAAGCACAGGCAAGCTTTTTTCTTTCTGTTTCCTTCTAATCTATACATGGTTAATCAAGTGTTATACAGGTAATCTTTTTTCTGTTTCTTGACCGAAACTTTTCTTAGCAACATGGACTCTATTGTGTTTCTTGTTTCTATGCAAAGTGGTTTCTGAGTAATGCATGTGACCACAGAAACGTGCAGCATGTAGCAGTGACTATGGAGTCTATCAGCTCAGGGTGAAATACAGGTCACTCACTACTACAGTTAGCTAGGCAGGTATCATCATCTATATTTCTAATGCAATGGGTACATTTTATCTCCTCATAATATTTATTCTATCATAGGTAGATGCAAGATAAACATAGAAAGCATGATTTAGAACTGTAAGAAGGCAAGTGCAGATTATCAGGTTTGTGCCTAAAGACTAGGTATTAATCCAAGCCAGACAAGGGCAACAAAACATCCACGGGTGTAGATAGACGATTTCTCTCAAAACTAGGGGGATGAGGTTCTAAGCCTCACCTCTGTTGGCCCCCATTTTCTCACCTGATGGTCCCCCTGCGACTGTGCCTGTCTTAGGTTGTTCCTCCCTTGAGGAATCTTACCCGTCTCTGGCTAACCAGGCATCTTCCGGGGCCATACAGGGAGATGTAAAGCTGGTAAGTGAGAGAGAAGTAATGTTGTTTGAAAAGGTTAGTTTTTCACTTCTTTGCAGATTATGCTCCATGGCTTCTATGCCCAGCACTTGTCTTGAGGTATCTTTACCACTTGGAAGAATGGTAATTTCACATATGAGGCATGAATTCTAGTAAAGGGCTGTAATTAGGAGGGAAGAAGAAAAACTATAGAAATAGCAGAGGGAAGAAACATGAGAAGATTGATTAAGTGTCAGACAGGGTTATTCCATTCAGTATTCCCCTATAACTCTATTTCTCTAATTTTCCTATAAAACTCTTCATCACTAATTTCACTAGCATTGCAAACAAGGGGGGCATTCCTACTTAGGTGGAGATGGGGTAGTCAGTGTTTGACTAACTGACTGCAGGTTTTGGTACTCTATGCCAAGATCACCATCTGGCCCCTGCGCATTCTATTCTTCAGGAGCACTGTCCTGAAAAGCTTTTGGGAAGTTTATGTTCTCTTCCTTTCCATGCTGCTTATCAAAGGTTAGCTTAGTCTTTGGCAAAAATACAAGCAAAAGCAAAGCCAATAGTATAATGGAGAATAACAAAATCAAGGTGGGTAATGGAGCCAGCTGCAAAGGCCCTTGATTTGTGGGGGTCTTCCTCCAACTTTGCTACACAGCTTGAGTAGCATGGCTCCCGGCACTCCTTCACTTATCTTCCTCATTTCAGTAAATACCTTACATAGTGTATCTCTCCTGCAAATGGACTTAAGCTAAAAAATCAAGTTATCTTTTGATTCCTCTGTTTCCCTCATACTCACAGATCCAATTTTTTTTTATTAAGGTATGATTGATATACACTCTTATGAAGGTTTCACATGAAAAACTATGTGGTTACTACATTTACCCATATTATCAAGTCCCCATACCCCAATGCAGTCACTGTCCATCAGTGTAGCAAGATGTCACAGATCCACTATGTCCCTTCTCTGTGCTACATTGTTCTCCCTGTGACCCCCCACACCATGTGTACTAAACATAGTAACCCTCAGTACCCTTCTCCCTCCCTCCCACACCCCTCCCCTTTGGTAACCACTAGTTCATTCTTAGAGTCTCTGAGTCTGCTGCTATTTTGTTCCTTCAGTTTTGCTTCATTGTTATACCCCACAAATGAGGGAAATCATTTGGCATTTGTCTTTCTCCACCTGGCTTATTTCACTGAGCATAATGTCCTCCAGCTCCATCCATGTGGTTGCAAATGGTAGAATTTGTTTCTTTCTTATGGCCAAATAATATTCCATTGTGTATATGTACCATATCTTCTTTATCCATTCATCTATTGATGGACACTTAGGTTGCTTCCATATCTTGGCTATTGTAAAAAGTGCTGTGATAAACATAGGGGTGCAGATGTCTTTTTGAATCTGAGAAGTTGTATTCTTTGAGTAAATTCCAAGGAGTGGGATTCCCGGGTCGAATGATATTTCTATTTTTAGTTTTTTGAGAAACCTCCATATTGCTTTCCACAATGGTTGAACTAGTTTATGTTTGCACCAGCAGTGTAGGAGGTGCATCCTCACCAGCATTTGTTGTTCTTAGTCTTTTTTATGCTGGCCATCCTTACTGGTGTGAGATGATATCTCATTGTGGTTTTAATTTGCATTTCCCTGATGATTAGTGATGATGAACATCTTTTCATGTGTCTGTTGGCCATCTGAATTTCTTCTTTGGAGAAATGTCTTTTCATATCCTCTGCCCATTTTTTAATCAGGTTATTTGCTTTTTGGGTGTTGAGGCATGTAAGTTCTTTATATATTTTGGATGTTAACCCCCTTTTAAGATATGTCATTTATAAATATATTCTCCCATACTGTAGGGTGCATTTTTATTCTGTTGATGGTGTCCTTTGCTGTACAGAAATTTTTTACTTTGATGCAGCCCTATGCGTTGATTTTTGCTTTTGTTTCCCTTACTTGAGGAGATGCATTCAGGAAGAATTTGCTCATGCTTATATTCAGGAGATTTTTGCTTATGTTGTCTTCTAAGAGTTTTATGGTTTCATGACTTACATTCAAGTCTTTGATCCATTTTGAGTTTACTTTTGTGTATGGGGTTAAACAATAATCTAGTTTCATTCTCTTGCCTGTAGCTGTCCACTTTTGCCAACACCAGCTGTTGAAGAGGCTGTCATCTCCCCATTGTATATCCATTACTCCTTTATTGTATATTAATTGACCATATGTGGTTGGGTTTATATCAGGACTCTCTAGTCTGTTCCATTGGTCTATGGGTCTGTTCTTGTGCCAGTACCAAATTGTCTTGATTACTGTGGCTTTGTAGTAGAGCTTGAAGTTGGGGAGCATAATGCCCCAGCTTTATTCTTCCTTCTCAGAATTGCTTTGGCTATTCGGGGTCTTTTGTGGTTCCATATGAATTTTAGAAAGCTTTTCTCTAGTTCATTGAAGAAAGCTGCTGGTATTTTGATAGGAATTGCACTGAATGTATAGACTGCTTTAGGCAGGATGGTCATATTGACAATATTAATTCTTTCTATCCATAAACATGGGATGTGTTTCCATTTACTGGTATCTTCTTTAATTTCTCTTAAGAGTGTCTTATAGTTTTCAGGGTATAAGTCTTTCACTTCCTTGGTTAGGTTTATTCCTAGGTATTTTATTCTTTTTGATGAAATTTTGAATGGAATTGTTTTCCTGATTTCTCTCTTTGCTTGTTCATTGTTAGTGTATAGGAATGCCACAGATTTCTGTGTATTAATTTTGTATCCTGCAACTTTACTGAATTCAGATATTAGATCTAGTAGTTTTGGAGTGGATTCTTTAGGGTTTTTTATGTACAATGTCATGTCATCTGCAAACAGGGACAGTTTAACTTCTTCCTTGGCAATCTGGATGCCTTTTATTTCTTTGTGTTGTCTGATTGCCATGGCTAGGACCTCCAGTACTATGTTGAATGGAAGTGGGGAAAGTGGGTATCCTTGTCTTGTTCCTGATCTTAAAGGAAAAGCTTTCAGCTTCTCGCTGTTACGTATAATGTTGGCTGTGGGTTTGTCATATATGGCCTTTATTATGTTGAGGTACTTGCCCTGTATACCCATTTTGTTGAGAGATTTTATCATGTATGGATGTTGAATTTTGTCAAATGCTTTTTCAGCATCTATGGAGTTGATCATATGGTTTTTGTCCTTTTTGTTTATGTGGTGGATGATGTTGATGGATTTTCGAATGTTGTACTATCCTTGCATCCCTGGAATAAATCCTGCTTGATAATGATGGATGATCTTTTTGATGTATTTTTGAACTCGGTTTGCTAATATTTTGTTGAGTACTTTTGCATCTATATTCATCAGGGATATTGGTCTGTAATTTTCTTTTTTTGTGGTGTCTTTACCTGGTTTTGGTATTAGCGTTATGCTGGCCTCATAGAATGAGTTTGGAAGTATTCCCTCTTCTTCCATTCTTTGGAAAACTTTAAGGAGGATGGATATTAGATCTCCACTAAATGTTTGATAAAATCAGCAATGAAACCATCTGGTCCAGGAGTTTTGTTCTTAGATGGTTTTTTGATTGCCAGTTCAATTTCATTGCTGGTATTTCGTCTGTTCAGATTTTCTGTTTTTTTCTTGGTCAGCCTTGGAAGGTTATATTTTTCTAGAAAGTTGTCCATTTCTTCTAGGTTATCCAGTTTGTTAGCATATAATTTTTCATATTATTCTCTAATAATTCTTTGTATTTCTGTGGTATCTGTAGTGATTTTTCCTTTCTCATTTCTGATTCTGTTTATGTGTGTACACTCTCTTTTTTTCTTGATTAGTCTGGCTAGGGGTTTATCTATTTTGTTTATTTTCTCGAAGAACAAGCTCTTGCTTTCATTGATTCTTTCTATTGTTTTATTCTTCTTGATTTTATTTATTTATGCTCTAATCTTTATTATGTCCCGCCTTCTACTGACTTTGGGCCTCATTTGTTCTTCTTTTTCTAGTTTCATTAATTGTGAGTTTAGACTACTTATATGGGATTGTTCTTCTTTCCTTAGGTAGAACTGTATTGCAATATACTTTCCTCTTAGCACGGCCTGGGCTACATCCCACAGATTTTGTGGTGTTGAATTATTGTTGTCATTTGTCTCCATATATTGCTTGATCTCTGTTTTTATTTGGTCATTGATCCACTGGTTATTTAGGACCATGTTGTGAAGCTGCCATGTGTTTTGGGGATTTTTCTTTTTCTTTGTGTAATTTCTTTCTAGTTTTATACCTTTGTAGTCTGAGAAACTGGTTAGTACAATTTCAATCTTTTTGAATTTACTGAGGCTCTTTTTGTGGCCTAGTATATGATCTATTTTTGAAAATATTCCATGTGCACATGGAAGAATGTGTGTTCTGCTGCATTTGGTGTAGAGTTCTGTAGATGTCTGTAGGTTCCATCTGTTCTAAGGTGTTGTTCAGTGCCTCAGTGTCCTTCCTTATTTTCTGTCTGGTTGATCTGTCCTTCAGTGAGTAGAGTGTTGAAGTCTCCTAGAATGAATGCATTGCATTCTATTTCCCCTTTTAATTCAGTTAGTATTTGTTTCACATATGTAGGTGCTCCTGTGTTGGGAACATAGATTTTTATAATGGTTATAGCTTCCTGTTGGATTGACCCCTTTATTATTATGTAATGTCCTTCTTTGTCTCTTGTTACTTTCTGTGTTTTGAAGTCTATTTTGTCTGATACAAGTACTGCTACTCCTGCTTTTTTCTCTCTATTAGTTGCATGAAATATCTTTTTCCATCCCTTCACTTTGAGTCTGTGTATGTCTTTGGGTTTAAAGTGAGTCTCTTATAGGCAGCATATAGATGGGTCTTGTTTTTTTAATCCATTCAGTGACTCTATGTCTTTTGATTGGTACATTTAGTCCATTTACATTTAGGGTGGTTATCAATAGGTATATACTTATTTCCATTGCAGGCTTTATATTCATGGTTACCAAATGTTCAAGGTTAACTTCCTTACTATCTAAGAGTCTACTTAATCACTTAATATGCTATTACAAACACAATCTAAAGATTCTTTTCTTTTTCTCCTCATTTTCTTCCTCCTCCACTTCTTATATATTAGGTATCATATATTCTGTAGTCTTTGTCTATCCCTTGATTGACTTTGGATAGTTAATTTAATTTTGCATTTGCTTAGTAATTAACTGTTCTATTTCTTTACTGTGGTTTTATTTCCTCTGGTGACAGCTATTAAACCTTAGGAACACTTCCATCTATAGCAGTCCCTCCTAAATAGACTGTAGAGATGGTTTGTGGGAGGTAAATTCTCTCAGCTTTTGTTTATCTTTCAAATTTGAATGATAATCTTTCTGGATAAAGTAATCTTGGTTCCAGGCCCTCTGCTTCATAGCATAAAATACATTATGCCACTCCCTTCTTGCCTGTAAGGTTTCTGCTGAGAAGTCTGATGTTAGCCTGATGGACTTTCCTTTGTATGTGATCTTATTTCTCTCTGGCTACTTTTAATAGTCCATCTTTATCCTTGATCTTTGCCAATTATTACTATATGTCTTCCTTGGATCCCTGTGTTGGGAAATCTGTGCACCTCCATGGCCTGGGAGACTATCTCCTTCCCCACATTGGGGAAGTTTTCAACAATTACCTCCTCAAAGACATTTTCAATCCCTTTCTCTCTCTCTTCTTTTTCTTCTGGTATCCCTGTAATGTGAATGTTGTTCCATTTGGATTGGTTGCACAGTTCTCTCAATATTCTTTCATTTTTGGAGATCCTTTTTTCTCTCTGTGCCTCAGCTTCTTTGTATGCTTCTTCTCTGGTTTCTATTTCATTTGTCATCTTCTTCACCATATCCAACCTGCTTCTAATACCTTCCATTGTGTTCTTCAATGACTGGATCTCCAACTGGAATTCATTCCTTAGTTCTTGAATATCTTTCTGTATCTCCATTAGCATGTTAGTGATTTTTATTTTGAACGCCCTTTCAGGAAGAGTCATGAGGTCCATGTCATTTAAATCTTTCTCTGGAGTTGTATTAATAATTTTACTCTGAACCAGGTTCCTTTGGCATTTCATATTTGTATATGGTGCCCTCTAGTATCCAGAAGCTCTACTCTCTGGACCTGCTCAGCCCCTGAAGCAATGTTGGGGGTCGCAGGGGAGTGGTATTGGTGCCTGATGGGAGGAAAGAGCTGTTTTCTGCTTCCCGGCTCCTATGCCTGCTTCCTCTGCCTGAACCAGTGGGCCAGTCACACAGGTATAAGCTTTTGTCCCAGAGCAGCTGGATATGGATCCCTGCTTTCCACAAGTGGCTGGAATCCCAGTCCTCCCAGGAGCTCTGCCTGCCTCTGCTTTCCAACCCTGTAATCATGCGAGTATCATAAAAGCACCATGAAGTGTATGTTTGTGCTTCCAGAGCAGATCTCCCGAGCTAGGTATTCAGCAGTCCCAGGCTTCCACTCCCTCCCTGCTTAGTTTCTCTTCCTCCTGCCCGTGAGCTGGGGTGGGGGAAGGGCTTGGGTCCTGCATGGCCATAGCTTTGGTACGTCACCCTGTTCCATGAGGTCTGGTCTTTTCTCCACGTGTATGCACTCTAGTGCAGTCCTCTTTCCTGTTGCTCTCTCAGGGTTAGTTGTAGTAATTATGTATTTCGTATTATGCAGTTTTAGGAGGAAGCCTCTGTCTCACCTCTCACGCCACCATCTTTAATCCTCCATTCCTCCACAGATTCAATCTTCTGGACATAACTTCCTTGCTTGTCTTGTTCTGACACTTGCAGCCCTTTAATCCTTTCTCCTTGATTCAGAGCGATCATGTCATACTTGTTTTTATCTCTCTAATCAACACTGATCACAAATAAAATAAAATCCACTTCTCCATATTCAGAACTAAGCTTTTGCCACTTTTTGAAGTGGTCTTCCTCACCACTGAACCTGAAGTAGTATAGTTTTTAACATTACCATGTAATTTTAATAATTGCATAGTACTTGTCACTAGGTAATATTCTCATTGATTGTCCCTTTCTCCAATCCCTCAAAACGTAAATTCTGTGAATGTAGGTTTTTATCATCAGTGCCAGGAAATTAGTAATGCTCTATCTACCTATCTATCTATATTAAATAAATGTTTGTGTCAATTGGTGAATTGTAGCCCTTAAAAAAAAACTAGCATCTTAAATTTTCTAAAAATGATTACTTTGTTTTGATCTACATTTATGAAGAATTTAACTTTATGATGAATATAATGACTATGAAGTTCTAAATGTATAAACTATTTCAGATGAAATGGTCACATATTTTTCCATTTTTTTATTGATTTGTTTTGTAAAATGACTCCAAAAAAAGTAATATATGTGAGATGAGATGTCTTCAAAACTACCACTGGACATACATTATTTAAAAAATCTTTTAATATATTTTATTATATATTTTCTCATAGTCACTGGATAAGGTCCATATACTGCATTAAATTCTTATAAAACATGGGTTTTCTACTGAAGAAGTATAATTAATTTGAGCAGTTTAAACATAAAGTTAGCATATTGTTGTGCCATTTTCTGGAAGAAATCCTCTGAGTTTGAATGGATAATTAAAAAGCTATGCCAATGTTTAGCAATTCAATAAATACCAAAAAAACCCACCAACACATTTCTGCTCATGTATTTTTAACAGATTCTGTCAATGCCAGAGAAATTTACTATATCAATATGGATGTAGAAATAACATCACTTAAAAAACAGAACACCATTGAAAATAGCCTTACCTAAGTACAAGGTTGGTTTACCAAAAAGGTGATACATGTAGATTAGAAATAAAACACTAGTAAAGCTAATGGCTGGATATTTACAAAATGCATTCATTAAATAAATGTGCATTTCCTGTCATCCCTAACAGTGATGTTTCCATTAGAGGCTTATTCATTTACCAAGTTTAAGCTGTCTGTCAATTTAAAGTGGTTTCATTAATCACTTTATATTTATTATTTGATATAAAGCAACATATTCTCTCCCATAGTTACATGTTCATTTAATCATCAATTTATGTATGCACAATTTACACATTTCTGTTTGGATGGCTGTTTTGGTTTATGTACGAGATTACTGAGATAAGCAATTGGCTTTCCACGTTGAAGATTTAGGGCTTGGCCCCTGTGGCATCTCACTGAGCAACACAGTAAGAGCCGAGCTTCCTGTGCAAGGCTACTGGTGGGGGCATATCACAGGCAGGATGGACTGCCACAGAAGGCTGGATTAAAGATCTCCATTAGGAGATTTTCAGGTGTTCTTTCCTTTGGAAACCCACCCTCTCTCAGTGCTGGGGTAGAAGGTCTAAAATCAAAGATGAATGACATGTGCTGCCTTGGTAGCTGGTGAAGGCAGGAGGGCTTATTTGGCCTGAATGCCATTTTTGCTCCTATTAGATCGGGTCCCTTAGCCAAACAAACTTCCCAATTAAGAGAACCACATGGAGTTGCCGCTTATCTGGAGCAGTAGGGTTCCGTTCCCTACTAGCCTGTGAAATTACTCAAACAACCCAAGCATATCCTCCCATGGACTGTGGGTGAGGACACCTCACCCCCTACTCACAAAGCCCATCCCCCACACCCCCTGGTAGTTCACTCTGTTCCTGAGTGTAATCCTTTGTGACTCCCGGGGTTCTCCTTCCTCCAAGCTCTAGTTATGTGTGACAAGCAAGCTGCCGTCATTCCATCTGCCCAGTGTCAGATGTCCTGTGTTTGGTTATTCCCATTGTCCCATGGCAGGAATCCCTCTCTCATAAAGGAGGTGAATAGGAGGTGATCAGAGCAGGTGATCCTGCCTTGCTCCCTACCCCATGCACTCTCTGAGTCTTTCTTAGCATGCTGCTGCCCAGCTTCCTTAGTCATCTTGCTACTTCACTGCTAACCTTGTATTGGAAATATACCCTCTCTTGTATCTATTCCCTGAGGGTCAAACGTGGCATCCTGCTGGTAGCATAAACTTATGTGGTTCCATGGCCTCAAATGTGTTTAACTGTGACTCCCATAAATTAGAAAATTATCTTACTTCTAATTCATTGCTAGGTTGGAATTTTAAGATTTTAAAGAATATTAAGAATTTTAATGGTGAGAATTTTAAGTGCACACTATCAAGAGGGCTGTTGGTGGAAAGCTGATGTACCTGAGAGCATACATAAGAAGAAATGACCTGCTTTGCACATAACCAAACCCTTTGAGGATGTTTTGGACATTTGGTGATCAAACTGGTAGAAGAAAGGTAGAAAGAGAAAATGAATAATGGTTGCAGTAGATTATAATAGCTAAACTTTATCAAGCATTTATGTGTACTACAATCAAAGACTTTGCATATATTTTCTCATTTAGTTCTTACAATAAATTTATGAACTAGGTACAACTATCGTAGATTAAAATGAAACTCCAAGGCATAAAGAGTTAAATAAGTTGCCCGAAGCTAGAAAGTGGTAGAGATAAGGTTAAAGACTATAAATCTGTCAAAATCCACATCTAGGATCTTGAAAAACACCCTGCCCCACAATGAACGTCCATGTCCGTGCATGTGTGGTGGGTCACACGAATCAGGATGGCACACTGATTTTCTCTTTAACGATAAAAAACCAACAATGAAAAAGCACCTTAAAGGGTTGTTATAAGGACTTATTGACATAATCTAAAAGCATATGGGATGTTTTAGTTGTTAAGTTCATGTTTATTCCCAACCTCCTTTTTAATTCGCTTCATCACACATTCAAGGAATATATTCTGAGCCCCTATTATGTTCTAGTTGCTTGTTCTGGGTAGTTGGAATACATCAAAAACAAAGGACCCTGCTGTCATCCATTTCTTACTCAATTCACTAGATCAATTTTAAATGAATCAAAATCTAATATAAAACCTAAAACTATGCCATAACTGGAACAAAACCTAAGTGAGTACCTCTATAATCTAAAAGTAGGGAGAACTTTTTCTCACTGTGACTTAATATACATAAGTATTAACAAAAATATTAATAAATTTGATGATTCTTTTAAAAAGTGCTTTTTTTCATATGGAAGAGATCAACAAAAGCAAGTTAAAAGAACAAATAGCAGTTGAAGAAGAAATTTCAACTTGAACTTTTTAAAAAAGAAGAGACTAGTTTAAATCTCTTTGAAGAAGAACTTGTTTTATTCATGTGTTTTGTTCCTGACTTCAGTGAATTACCTTTCAGAGTTTTCTGATAACTCATTGAGTATCTTCTTAATTACCATTTTGAATTCTTTATCAGTAAAATTGCAATATTGCTTTGAATATATTGAAAATTCCTATGCCTCTGAGCTTGGTTGCTAGATAATTGTCATTTTCTTTCTGTGATGCCATATTTCCTTGATTTTCATATTCCTTGTATTTATGCAGTAGTACTTTCACATTTGAAGTAGCAGATACCTCCTTAACTTTGTGCTTGTTACCTTCAGCAGAAGGGGTGTTATGTTCAATGGTATTGCTATTACATGAATTTTTCTTCTGTGTTTGTAAAGGAGGACCTTCTTCACTCTTCTTGTTCTCTCTTGTGATGGAATCTTTAAGCTTTTATGTCTTCTCTGGTTCTTGGAATTCACAAGGCTGGATATTGGAACCCTCTTTTTTGTTTTCCTGAAGGTGGCACTACAGCTTAAGTTTGTGGTTCCTTCTTTGCCCACCATTGACTGTTGCCTGTTTTCTGAGCAGTGTGTATCAGAGCTTACTTTTGCAGATGCATTCTGGAAAACACACAAGGAGAGTGGTGGGAGGTGTGAAGTTAGCACTTGGTACCCTGGGGGTGTCTGCTGACCAGGTAGGAAGATTCCTGGGGGTGGTAGTCCCAGAAGCCTGCAGGTGGCCTTGTTGGTGTGCACAATTCCTCTAACATAATATGAAATTCTTTTCGGAATTTCCGGAAATCTTCCCACACCCCCAAGGAGCTCCCACTTTAGTACTCCTCATGCTGGCAGAGTGAAGTGGGTCTCTTTAGCCATGTCCCACCCAGGTAGGGTACCTGGGCACTCACTCATGGCTTTCCTTTTCTCCATGGGAAGGGTTCCCTCCACCAGACAAATTACTTTTGTTCAATGTTTCATTGGGGGAGGGATTGTCCTAGAAAATTTTCTTTTACTATCTTTGCTGCAACCAAACTCATATTTTTCTATTTTTTTCTCCATTATTGTACTGGAGTTTCCCTTTTGGAAAACTGAACTTCTGCAAGATCTCTCTCATGCACAAATACCTTCTCAGGGCAGCACTCACCTGATTTTTCCTGGACAGCAATGAGAGGAGTCTAGGCTGTTTTTTTGGCTCTGCTGGATCCACAGCCCATATGGGTTTTTTTCTCTTTTTCCAGCTGCACTGTGGGCAAGGTGCTTTCCAGGTTCTTTGGACTGAGGATATTTTGGACCCCAAAAACCCACCACCATCCTTTTGTTTGTGTGTGGATATCTACATCATTGATTCAAAAGGGAGGCTTAAAAAGGAGAAGTGTTTCATGTTGCCATGTTGCTGACGTCATTCAAAAAACAAAGTATGGTCCATGCACAGGTAATAAAGAAGTTAATATAAACTATCTTTGAAGAAATCAGACATTGAACTCACTAGATACACACTTTAAACACACACAATGAGATGGTGGGAGCCATGGGTTTAGCTCAGAGAGCTAAAGGAAATCATAGACAGTGAACTAAAGAAAACTAGGATAACTATGTCTCAATATATAGAGACTTTCAAGGATGAGAGAAATTATAAAAAAGAAGGAGCAAATAGAAGTTCTGTAAATATAAATCAGAATGAAAAATTCACTAGAGATTTTCTATAGCAGATTTGAAGCAGACAGAAAAAAGAATCAATGAACTTGAAGAGAAGTCAACTGAGATTGTCCAATATGCATGACAGAAAGAAAAAAGTGTGAAGAAAAATGGAGAGCCTAAGAGACCTGTGGGACACTATCAAATGTACCATGGAAGTCCTGAAGGTGGGGAGAGTGAGAAGTTGGCAAAAGGATAATTGAAGAAGTATAGGCTGAAAAACCTTCCAGATTTCATGAAAGACATGAATCTACACATCAAGAAACTCAACAGACTCCAAATATAATAAATTCAAAGGTACCATGTCTTGACATATAATCAAACTGTCTAAAGACAAAAATGGAATCATGGAAGCACAAGAGAGCAATGACTCATCACATATAAGGAAACTTCAGTATAATTAACAGATTTCTCATCAGAAACCAGAGGCTAGTGAGAAGACATAAACAGCTGAGAGAAAAAGAAACAAACCCTATCAACTAATAATTTTATACCTGGCAAAATTATTTTTCAAAAGAAAAGGTGAAGTCAAGATATCCCCAAATAAAACTGTGAGAATCACTGTTAGTACATTTGTCCCATAGAAGTGCTAAAGGGAGTCTGCAATGAAAGGATACTAGACAGTAACTTGAAGCCATTAGAAGAAATAAAGAACAATGGAAAAAGTAACAAAAGTAACTACATAGGTAAATATAAAAGCCACTATTATTGTATTGTTGGTTGGTAATGCCTCCCCTTCTCTCCTCCATACATGATTTAAAAGCAAGCAGGAGAATCTCTGTTTCAGAGAGGGTCCCAGTCCCTTTTTGACACCTGATTAACTCAGGACCAGCTGGGATAATCTTGCTTTTGATTCAATTCAATTTAACTCAACCCAGTTCAGTTCACTTGTGTCATGTAATGTACCATTATCACAGGAGTGATATTCCATCATATTCACAGGTCCTGTCCATACTCAAGGGGAGGGACTTATACCAGGGAAAGAGTTAATTGGGATTCATCTTAGAATTCTGTTACATATTCCTGTACATTTTGAGGATGCTAGGGAACAAACCCATTTTTAAATCTGATAAATAAAAAGAATTAAACATTTGTCCTACCTTTCTAAATAAACCATTCTTTTGTCTAACCAAATATTTGATGAAAGAAGGTTTCTCTTTATGGAAGTGTTCTCTCAAATAAAAGAGCAAGGGATGATAGAAAGAATGATATCATCATTTGGGAACTTCTATTGAATTAATTGATCTAGGAACTGAACATCAAATACTGTTAGCGTGCAAAAAGAGACAACCTGACATCATATACTTCCTGAAGAAGAATAAAACATCACACATGAACTAGACTTGCCAAAGAAATTGAACTTGAATTTGACGAAGCTTCTAGGTCTACCATCATGTAGGAAATACAGACAGCAAAGGACCATGACTTGGGCTCTCCCAGAGCATGTTAGCAAAATCTGTTCTGTAAAGAATTCTAGAGAACTCAACAAATAAGTTGGAAGTTAGAAATAAATGAAAGATGTAGTGAAAACATTGAAGAGATGTAAGAGAGAAATCAAGAATTTACAAATAAAGTTTCTCTGAACTTCGAGTACATGCCTAAGGACTTGTCTTCTACTTTATCTGGAGTCTGGATGGTGGAAGACGTTGTAAGTTGTTATGCAGGTAAGGCCAGGACTTAATGGAAAATTCTTCAGAATCAGCAGTACAGCCTGAGAGTGAGCACTGTGACTGTCTGCAGTATGTGACTTAGCTGTGCTAGCTACTCAGTGAAGGGAACGGGAGTCAGCAACTTGCCTTTGTTCAGCCCCATCCTGAACCAGAAGCCAAAGACTTTGTTTTAAAAAGACAAATTGCTTTTCTTTATGATACTTTGAGGTTTTTTGCCTTGCCACAAACCCTATCCTTGCCTTGGTCTATGGGATAATGTTCTAAGCTGTTATATATTCCTGCACACGAGTGAATCTTCAGTACTGCAACTAATGGTCTCTGATTATTTTTTCCACGTACTCTGAAGACCCTGCCCCACAAAACTAACTCCTTATGTTGGATTAAGTTTCCCTGCCTTACCTAGTTGTAAGCATAGCTTAATACTGTGTTTCAGATTCTCTTATTTCTTTTGTTAGTTATGGTACTTATTTGGATGTTGATTCAAACAAACATTTGTAAAAAAATCAACACCACAATAAATGAATTCAGAAGAGATTAGACAGTTTATGAAATTAAGATATTATTGTTCATTGTTAGACTTTCATTGCAACTGCATATTTTACAAAAAGTATCTTGTAAAAATACATGTTGAAATATTTACATATGAAATGACATGTAGTCTGGGATTTTCTTCAGCATAATCCAGGGTAATGTAGAATACATGGATATACATATAAAAAGATAGCCATCACTTGATAATTGTTGAACTAGGGTAATGAGTACCTGGGGATGCATTATGCTATTCTTTTTACTTTGGCATATGTTTGAAATTATCATATGATAAAAAAGTTATTTTAAGAAGATTCCACCCTGCATGGTCATATATTCTAGTGGGAGTTAGCCAATAAACAATGACCATACTAAGTATAACTGTAAACTTACTATTTTAAGAGAGAATAAGTGCTGTTGTAAAGAGGATAGGTTATGGAGAATAATATTTAAGGAAAAGATCAATAATATGTGCAATTTTCAAATCAAAATACACTTACACATGTAGTCTCTTATATGTATGTACATTCGTGCCTATATTATATGCATATTCATAAGCCTCTTATTTGTAAAGTTACTTTAATGTTGCCATTATTAGTAATGTTTATGCTGTGGAATTCATCGTAGATTTATGAAAGGGTATAATTCTTCTAGCCCCCTAAACTGAAATGGGTTATATTCTTTATCTAAATAATTTAGATGCCATTTAGTAGTTTTATGTTGTTTTATTAATTCCATGTATTGCCATATTTAGCCACATGAGATTGTTTGTATTAAGACATTTGAGTTACATTAAATAAACCTGTTTTCTATCCTGGATATTTTTCACTATCAATTGCTGTATATTCCACAGCAATAATTTCTATTAAAAAAAGCATTTCTTAATGATGAAAGGAGAAGATGAGTTTATTTTAATAAAATTCTATATAACATTAAGAAAATTAATTTTTATCTTAATAAGACTAAATATTTTATTAATACTCACCAAAAGCTTGACAAAGGACAGATTTTTTTTTCTTTTTATCCATGCACCATTGTTTAGCAGAATTGCTTTTGGTTTATTGCCCTGTTATTCCAATACTAAGTTGATACTTTCTATGACAAGCCTTATTAATTTGAAAGAATTATTCCTTCTGGCAGCATATTCAGAATGCATTGAATTAAAAGGAGTTGGGGAGATGGAGAAAAATGGAAGTGAATTGAATGATTTGATGTATTAAAAAGGAAAATGCTATGCAATAGTACCAGAGGAAATTTCATGTATTTGAATAATAGATGGTAAAGGTTCTGGACTTCTTTAGAATATTAGCATCTCTGAAATAGGGCTTGAGACTCAGAAGGAACCCTAATAGGTCATCTGGCACTGTCATTCCTCCAACAGAGCCTCAACTAAAGCAGCTAAGGGAGAAGTAAAAATCCATTAGAAATCTTCTGCTGGAGGACATTCATCAAACTTTCCCTATGGGTTACTTATCCTTGGGGAAATCATATTCAGATAAGTTTCTGATAATTCAGAAATGGTGTGATGTTCCTGGAATGGCAAGGCAAAAATGCATATGCATGTAGAGTAATAAATGCAGCTTTATGACTCTACTATTCTCACTGTGTGTGTCCATGTATGAGATCCTAACAGGGCCTATATCTCTATGACAGAGACCTTTTTAGCCAAACATATTTTGGAAAGTTAAGGAGTTTCTTTCTGAACAGGGATTTTCCCTGTTGCAAGGAGGTGGAATAGGTAGCAACTTGATATCTGTGTCTTAATTGGTATGTTTTTCCAGCTTTGATTTCTTTTTCATGTGATCATACCTTTGTTGGGTAGTAAGTAATCCAGGTATTTACTTAAACTCTGTTAACTTCAGTTACTTCATATGTAAAGTGGTAATAATAACAGTATCTTTGTCAGAGGGTATTTTAAAGATTAAATTGGGTACTTATAAAATTCTTAATTTATAACCATTTGCTTAATATAACAACAAATTAGAATGTTCGAAATGCTAATAAGCCTTGTGAAAACAGTTGAATTTTTACACAGGGAAAATTTACATTCAGTAACAATTTCTTCAGTTACTTCTATCCTACTATTAACATATTTAATACTTGATCTCCCCTCATCTTTGTTTCAAACAATTACCTTAGATACTGTTTCTTTAATGATGAAAGTCATAGCATTACAGGACCCACATCATTACCCATTACATCTTTTAGCAGTCTCTCATTATCTTTCATGCAGATGACAGCAAGAACCTTATAACTGATGCTGTCTCCAGTCTGGTCCATCTCCAACTCAGTACGAACACAGCAGCTCCATCTTCCTCTATCCTTCCTTCTCTCTTTATTCTTCCATGATTTTCTAAAAGAATTACCTTTCTTTTTCTTAAAAGTTACATGTGGTATAATTTTATTATTGTTCCTAATTGTTTTCCCTATCATCCCTGAAAGTATATTGTATAACTTGCCTTACTGACTTCATTTGTAGTCATTCCTTTGGCCAGTGAAATGTAGTCATTCCTTTGGCCAGAGAAAGGTGTGTATGCCAGGCATATCCAGAACATTTAAGGGCTCTTTGTGATTTATTTTGATTGCCCTCTCTCTCTCTCTCTCTCTCTCTTTTTTTCTTTTGCCATGAGAAACCTACATTATGGGTAGCTGGTATTTTTTCCATTTATATTCTGGAATGCAGAAAAGAACCATAGTGAACCCAGCAAAACTATGTTAGAAATATATATTTACTGTTGTTACGTACTGATAATTTGGAATTCTTTGTAATGTCAGCATCACCTAGAGAAAGCTAATATATACCTAAGTAATCTATGAATTTGTTTCATTTGTATAAGAGGCAAACAATATAAAAAAGATTAAAGAAAATATGAAAGCCCTTAGCATAATTCACTTCTGGGCCCCTCCTATAGGTGTCTACCACCAACTATTTAATGTCCATTATTTCTGGTCTCTTCCTAATGCCTGTGTGTACACTCAGGTACATGCTTGTGCAACTTGAATTGTCCAATTCTGTTTCATTTCGGCTGCTTTTACTGTATGTACCAGAAAATGACTTCTGAGAACTTGCATAAAGTTCATATCGATTTAAAGAACTGATCATTAAAACTTATGAAATAATTAGAAGAAAATGCACATATACACATATATAAAATTTACTGTGTGTCTTTATCATTTCTGCATATCCTGTATCAGCTTTTATGTTGGATAATCTTTACAGGCAGTTTGTATAGCAACCAGTGTCTTCTTGGAGTAGAAAACAGATAAGTGTGCTATTGAGAATAATAAAGATAATATCTCTCTCCAAAACAAAGACTGGGCAAGTTTGCTTGCAGCCTCTAAGAAGATTGGGGGCTTCTAAGATTAAAGAAGCTCCGGGTTCCTCCAATGTGACACAAACCACCCTGTTTGTGCGGCATTGGCCTAGACAGTGCACCAGTAGGAGCCAGTGTGAACATGGAGCCCAGGAGTCGCATGTCTTCTGTCAGCATTAATGAAACCATGTCAGGGTAATTTAGTTTGCAAGTAGGTTAAAATTTTGAATATATCTATATCTACTACTGTAGCATCTATATTGATTATATATGTATCTCTCCATCTATTTATATATATCTAGGAATATATCTGAGCAGTTGGCTTTGGTGGTGGGAATAGGAAGATATACCTCTTCACACAATGATGAAAAAATCTGTTTGGAGGAAAAGCACATATACTGCTCTCTTGTCCCTTTTTATATATACATATCTCTGCTTTCTACCTAGGTCCTTTGGTGGTTCTATGGCACCTTTATGATGACGTTACTATTCTTTCATAATCTAGTAAGGGTTTCCTTTTCTGATCTTGCTGTTTTTATACTTGGATGATCTCTTTTGCCATTTTCATATGGATCTCTCTGCTGCTGTTGGTAAAGTGGTGACTTCAATCTGTAATCCACCCAGGGAAGAGTGAGGTGGTTTAATGATGCTGACACCTTACTCCTGTAATTGTACCTGTCACACTTCTTTGGGCCATGGTGCCTGGTTCACTGCCTTCAGATTGAACACACTGGGCTACACTAGAGGTGCAGCCTTTATACAACCCTGCAACCAAATGGCCATGAAACTCTCTGGTGTTAGTGTATGGGCTGAGGAACAAAGATGGACATGGTATAGACTTGGAAGTTACCTGATTTATGCAAGTGAAAACCCTTTCAGAACAGGGCCAATACTTCCTTTTACCTTTCCTTCCCCCTTCACCTATCCGTTAAATCCATCATGTGGAGGCTGTTATATCCTCCCTCAAGGCATGCCCCCTTTCGCACAAGAGGGGGAGATTCCACCTTAAGTCTTGTAAACTTGGATGACACGTCAAGTTTCAGCCAAACATTAATGAATCTGTCCTTTGATCAAGCCATAGAAGATCTATGATGGTGTCTAAGTCCTTTTGGGTGGCTGTAACAAAAATACCTGATACTGGATGGCTTAGAAGCAGCAGAAATTTATTACACTTATGTTCTCACTTAATTAAGTTTACAATTTGTCCTTTGTCAGTCCCGTTAATTTAATTTTCTACCATTTTCACACATACCCTCTTAGCTCCAGCTATTTCAAAATCCTCATAGTTCCTTAATATAAGCTCTTGATCTTCTCTGTTTTTGTGAAACTTCACTCAAATAAAATCTTAGATGAAATTCAAAAATACAGAACAGTCACAAACAAAGTTGCTTTTGTGAAAGTAAGGAGTAACCTCAAGACTCTACCCCAATACCTCCTTCCATTCCAGTTCCTAGACCATCATGTTCCTACTGAATTCTATCCACTTATCTTTATTTCATCTGGCCAATTCCTTCTTTTTACTTCAAGCTTCTCATTCTTGGGAGTCTTATCCAACCTGTAATGTCTGAGATGTCACAGCAGTCCAATCTCCTCTATTATAATACATCATTGCAGTTCTGGTAGAGTGGGTCATCTCTCACAGGACCAGATACTGTTTGAGAAGAGGTATGACTCATTCATTTTTGTGTTGTTTATGCCTAGCATAGTACTCAAGACATGGTGGGCATCCAATAAGTATTTGCTGAGTCAATTTATGAATGAATAAGAGTTTCTGAAACACCATCTCTGCCTTAAAGAATATCTCTTTTGTATGTTAGCTTTATTCACACAACTACAATCAACTCTTGATTCTCCAACATCATAGAAGAAAAAGAATGAAATGCATGATATTAAAATACTTTGGTTTGGAATTAGGATTCACTTTTATTCTTTGTAACAATTACCTTTGATTTTCTGGGCAGTTACAGTGTTTTGATCAAAATAGTTAATCCCTATTATAAAGCTGACTCAGAAGGAACTTGTCCAAGTTCACTGTTACTATCCTCTTTCAAAACACTTCCTGTGTACCACACAGCCTGGGCATGGGGAGCATCATCTCTTAGATGAGTGCTAATCACCACTGTAAAAGAAAGCACTTCTGAGCATTTTGCCTGTATGTTGACACTTGGCCTAGAGAAATAATTATTTGTTACAAGTTATGTTTTCACTCAATAGTTTATCCTGTGTTTATGTGCATATGAGTGCTGGGACAGAAAGCATGTAATGTGTAAGCTATGAAGGGTAGACCATTTACAGAGAAGCATATATGCTCACTAAAGAACTTACACATATATGCATATGTATATGTTCACATATATATGTGTATATATACACCACACACACACACACACACATACACACACCATGTTCCATATATACAAGCATCATATTACTACATAAAACATTTATAAACATATATATATATATATAAAATGTATAAGTAGTTTTTGTTATGAGGTCCAGCTAGTGATTTAATTGTGCTCCTCCCAATTCATATGCTAAGGCTGTGGCTGCCAGTGTGATGGCATTTGTAGGTAGGACCTTTACAGGTGACTAGGTGCAGATGAAGTCATGATGGCAGAGCCCACATGATGGGATGTGGAGAAGAGACACCAGAGAGCTTGCTTCCTCATTCTCTCTCTCTGTCACAGCAAGCTAGGAAGAAAGCCTTCATCAAAGCCAGGCCATGCTGGCAACCTGACCTTGAACTTTCCAGGCTATGGAACTGTGAGAAATAAATGAATGCTGTTGTTCAAGCCTTCCAGTCTGTGATATTTTGTTATAGCAGCCAGAGCTAAAACAGACATGCTGTATAATCTATCTCAGTGTGATAATCCAATTGTGCTTAATTTGAAGTTGAAATGCCACTTACTGTGAGATACAGAAAAAAGATTATTTTCTGCTCATCTCATTTCACATTTTCCTTACACTAAATTATCAGTTTTTATAGTACAGCAATGGCTTGTTCTTCATATCTTTGCTAGCACTAATGATGAATGATGGGTGTGTTGGGTATCCTGAGTAGCCCAAATCATCCTCTAATATCCACTTACAAGGGCTTTAATCCACTGCGTGTTTGCAGTGTGAAACCAGCACCCTCTTCATTATTTCTGAGGATTTTTCAAGGAATTTATGTTTCCAGATACCTCTAATTTGATTTCTTTTCCCCACTGTGTTTTTATTTATCTCTCCATCATTGCTTCTGTGATTGCTCTTTTCCCTCTACCCAATTTTTTCTTACTTATTTCCCTCCTCCAGAGAAATAAACTGAAAATAATTCTCATTGTTAGCATTTTTAAATTTAAAGATTCAGGATAGTGGGTGAGAATTACAACACAGCCAACAACTACTTGAATATGTTAATTATCTTATCTTTCCTCATGTCTCGCTACTTAGAACATTTTGGAAAGGGGACTTTCTCTAATAATTCACCCCAACTGTCAAGATTTTTTTGTCCTAATTTCTCTTATGTAACCACTCACAAACCCCAAATTCTTTATTCTGCAGAATAATTTTATTTTTAGCCTTTATCCTGTACTAGGCCCTAGGACTAACTTTGTAAATCTAAAACGGTCTCTTAATTATTTTCCTAAATAAAATTGCTATTGATCTCTGAAATAAATGGCGTATTTTCCTGAGAAATGTAAGCACATTTCCAAAAAAAAAAAAGAGACAGTGATCACATATAGATGTGTGTATGTGCATGCATGCCTGTGTGTGTGTGTGTGTATATCTTCCTTTCTAATATACCTGGAAATGCTGCCTTTCCTGAAGAAATGGTTCATTCGGGTAGCCATATTTTTTACCATTTTGCTGACTTGTGTGTATGCACATCTAGCTCTATTATATACTCATGTATAAACATATACAATGCGTATTTTCATGTTTATCCACAGTAAGAACATTTTCTTGCTGAATAAAATCATAAAGACTCAACTTGTCTATGGAAGTTTAAATAGAAAAACTCCAAGAAAAAATAATTTTGTCTGAATAATTACACATGAGTTAAACGATGTATGACAGGTTTAATTTTGCCTTTTCTATGAAAAAGCATTTCGTTAGCCAAACAGATTTTTTCCCAACATACAATTTATATTCTTAATCACCTTTTTGTTTTCTATAAGAGTTTTGGATTTATAAGCAATTGAAAGATGTGTCCTTTCTTCTACTTTTCACAAAAAAATACCTGTTTATTTAAGTTATTTCCATATGTACATATATTTGAAATTTGGCACATATAAGCCCAAATTAAGTAAATGCTCTGATGCATGTCTAACTTAAAATACAGTATTTTTAAAAGCTTTAATTAAGCTTCAATTAATATAATACATAGCTTATTTTTTTACAGTAACTACATTGTATTTTTGAAGTAAAATTGGATCATTACTATAGAATACACCCTCTCTACATTTTTTGGTTTAAATAACTATCAGTTAAAATATGACAAGTTTTTCTGTTATCATATTTATAGCCATATTGATGGAGATTTATTTTATTTACAGAATTATATTGATTTTGCAAGTTCCTAAAAGGCTCTTGGAAAGAACAGTAATGGAATGGATGGATGCTTTGCCCTGTAGATCAATCAGTGAAAATTTCATGGATTGTAAAGTGAGGACAAATGCACTGAGGTCAGCTTTTTTGTTCCTGCTACTCTTTCTGGAACTGCAGCCAGGGACTTATTAGTACTAGTTACATACTTTCTGGAATAGCAAGCAAATGAGAGCCCAATGCAGCAGAGTTTCTTGGCAGGGAGTTGCATTCTCTTAACTGCTTTAATTCTGGTGATTGCATTAGGTGCCTTCTTCTCTGATGAAGTGCTTTCAGCCACGACCTAGGAATCTATCAATTGGAGCTGATGCTTCATTTCTTTGGGCAGGGCTCTCAATTGCAGATGTAGGCACTGAGGGACTTCAGTGCGGCTGCAGTAAACATGGAAAAGCTAACAGTTTCAGTAATATTTAACCTTACTCCTTTTATGGTTAACTCATGAAAGACAATGCAACAGCTAGGCTAGCATGTGAGTGAGTGTGTCTCTGTGTGTAAATCTATGAATAAATATTCGAATCTGTGTGTATGTGTGTTTATACCCAAATAAAAACTATGTCTGTTACAGTAATATGACAATTATCTCAATAGAGACATCGTTGAATCTTATGCTCAACACTCTAGGTAGGGGTTTCTATACTCACTGGAAATTGCAAGCATAATAAGACAATGATTTAGGGATAGGATATAAAGAGTGTCAGCAAAGGAGGACTGAGTAGGATGAAGGGCAACTGGAGAACCTACAGGAGGGAAGGTTGACTCTATGGACAAAAAGGAAATAGAAAATGAGAAAACAAATAGCAACCGTTAGTGACAGTGATATAGTTCCTCTCCTTTGGGGTGATGATATGGAGTGATATGGTGTAAACTTTATTATGGTATTAACTTATAGAATGATATTTCACAGCTCAAGTAATCTGGGAAGAGAGACTGAACCAATTGAAAACCAATGTAATAGGTAATGGCTTATCCTAGGCAGAGCTGACTATAACCTCCTGGATACTTGCAAGCTTCACTGTGGGCAGTGGAATCCTAGGAAAGTTTGGAAGCTAAATTCTGATACCCTGAACTTTTATAGGCATATTTAGAAAACTGAATTTAAAAAATCAATAATTGCAGTGAGTTTTGTAGCTAAAAGCATCCAAGAAATTTCATTGTGTATTTAGGGCTGTAAATTTAATGTTCATTAGATGTACTATGTATTATATTTACTAACTAGTTATTTAAAGAATACTACACTGGAGTGTCTCAGAATTGATAGGAAAAACGGTGTGATGGAACTAGGAAATTATACCAATACTTAATGATTCTAAATATTTGGGAAGATTGAAGAAATATTGCATTGATTATATTACACACAGCTAAAAAGGGCTGTTATCTAATTGAATTATGTGTCCCAATTTCTTTCCTGCTCCTCACCTCATTGCACTGTTCCATCTTCTACAACTTAAACTCACAGAAATAGAAGGTTAGTAAATGTCTCTCTCTTCTCTGACTTCCCAGACTAATTTAATAAAAATAGTTAGACTTCTAGGAAGAGAGTATCTTTTGGGAGTCCACTCTCTCAGAACACTTTTCTAGGATATGAGGGTAAATGGGGAGATTAAAAAATAATTGAAGTATTCTAAGACATGGATAATTAGCTTTTTGACTTCTGGACAATACATTTAACCTCTTTAAATCTCAACGACTTTCTTACAAAATGGGAGGGCAAACTTAATAATCCCTAAAGTTAAAAGGCCTGTAATATTCACAGAAGGGACAGTTATAAACTCAGGACTGCTGTCTTTTCCATATACTTAGAATTTTATGTATGGCAAACATACAATCCTTTTAATGTACCACTGTTTACTGTTTGACTTGCCAGTAGCTTGCCAATATCTCCTTTGCCCTATAGCTCATAAAATTTTATGAAGGGCCCTTGTAGACCCATTCCATACAGGTGGAGGGAAAGCTAACATGAAAGATGAATATTACTTTGAGGCCCTTTCCACAATGGCTCATTGCTGGTCCCAGGGTCTCAAAATTCCAGGCACAGGAAAAACTAGAAAAATAGAACCAGTAAATGAGAGCAGGAGGGACTTTACTTAGATGGTACAAATAGCTCATATTCTTGCTGTGCTGTGCTTTAATAATAAGGAAATTTGCTAATGGTGTTGGTATTGGTGGGGATGCAGGTAGGTGTGTATATATATATAATTTTACACATATAAAACATGTAATTAAACATATATGTATCTGTATATGCTTATGTAATTATATACATTATATATAAATATAATGAAATATATAGTTATATATGTATATATACTATATAATACATAACATAAATATATGTAATACATTCATAATATTTATATACAGTTGTGTATTTTTACAAACACATTAAACTCATTCCCACCTCAACATAAAATTTAATTTTTGATTAGACTTTGTTTATGCAACTAACATCAAAGTTTCTTAACATTAAAGGTGTGGGGAATAACTTAGTCATTTAATAACTGAATTGTCTTCTGTGTAAGTCACTATATTAGGCTAATAAATATGCTAAGATAAATCAGACATGAATTTTATTCTCAAGAAGCTTAACTTCTTGCATGGGATATATATACAAAATGACTAAAACTATCTAGAAAATGATAATATTTATTAAAGTTATATATATATATATATATATATATATATATATATATATATATATATATATATATATATGTTTTCCAGATGTAGAGTTGAGTTTTACTTGATGAGACAGTAGGCAGTTAATAGGGAGAAGGAATGAGAGAATTCAAGAAGGCAGTATGGAATTAGGAACATTTGTGGTGAATAATAAAGGAAATGTAAACGAATTGTTTTCTTTTACATGTTTCAAGTTTAATGGTACTTTTAGAGCTCCTACATTTTAATAAATGTCCATCTGTTTGGTAACACTGCAGTACTGTGGCACTTTCCTCACATTTAAAAATGGGAATTTTGACATAAAGCCTTATGTATTTGTTACTTCATGATGTGTATCAACATTGAATATGACGTGAGCTTTTAGACACTAGCACCAAATAGAGCTCTTTCTTTCCCAAAGGGCTTAGTGGCTTAATCCAACTTGGAGTTGAGGATATTTCATATGAAGACAAAAGCATGAGGCAGAAAAATGAATCAAGCATAAAATGGAAAAGATCAAAGCAAAGAAAAGTAATGGAGATGAGCCCATATGATCTGAAGCAATCATGAGGACCCTTGAGCTTTATTTGGTGAGTAATGGCTAAATCTGCAGAGTTTTCTGGGCAGAAAGATTGCCTTATCACTGCTGTGCTTTCAGAATAATTTAGTAGAAGTGTGTAAGATAAAATGAAATATAGAGATACTAAACATAGAAAGATATTTCCATAGTCCCCTCAAACATGTGAAAGAATAAAAAATAAAGATGACAACCCCACACATTGGAGTAAAGTGGACAACAGTATACAAAAATCCATTCTGCATGTCCTTGTCTTGGTGTTGGAGTAGTGTTATCATTAGAAATGGGAAACATAGGAGATGATTGTATTTGCTTGAACTTTTAAAGGAAAATGATGAATTTATGTTGGATAGTGACAGTTGAAGGTATTTTTGAAGTACTGAGAGAATTTAGTGCTTGAAATCAAGATTTTTGGGTCACCTTCATAAGTGTGGCAGCAGTGTGACTGGAGGAGATCCCCCTTGAAAGAGCAGAAATAAAAAAAGAAAATGGCAATGTTAGAAGAAACTCATACATTTATAGATCAGCGGGAAAAATTTCAGTCAAGAGAGACATACTGAGGATGACAATTCAGAAGCATGTCAAGAAACTACATTGGTTCTAACTAGCCTACATGGAGCCTCTGGTGGCATTGCCTAGGTATTAGTGATCTGCTGTGAGTTCACCTGGGCTCTACTTAAAACCTGAATTCTCCAATCTTATATGTCAATCAGATCATATAATGGGGAATGAATAATGAGGGTTTTAAGAAGATGCCTCCAAAATCTTGGAGATAATGGAAGCATGTTTGCTTTTTGAGAGTAAAACAAAAAACAAAAATCAAAACTATTGAGAATAGAAATCATAATTTTTTGACCTACTTAGAAAAACATCATTTAAAGGATAAATGGATTAGTTTGTACACAGAAGGCCCTTTTAGAGGCAAATTTTGGGCTTTCAACCCTAGCATTGTCCATGAAGAGAGATGCAATATTTGGGGAATTCAAAGTGTGTTATTCGCTGTGGGCTGATCTCTCTTTAGACCTCATCACGGCTTGAGTAAAATACTCTTCATGTCATGTCAATCCTTGGGCTTTGCTTTAATTCTGTGCCATCAGTCAAACTACTGAGCCAATAATTGATTAAATATTTGAGGAAATAGGGATATTAGAAGTGGTATCCCCTATCTTAATTAATAAGTTGATATTCTTAATTATATATCTAATTTGTGAGAATTTTCTTAGAGGTCATTTGTTACTTATTTCTGGGGACAAGATTAATTTCCAGTTTCTGGTCTTGAGAGATTAAAGACCAGACTCCAGATCATGGTAAATCCACCCAGGTCATGTTACCCTGTGAGGCCACCTCATGTCCACTTCCATTGGAGTTCTTTTCCTTCTCACCTCTCTCTCACCATCCGTTTTCTATTCCAACAATTTCCAAATCTGGGGTTCCTTGGTATTCAGATGGTCTTTTCTTATTAAATGTATATGCAGATCTGCTGGAAGAATCATCAGGTGTTATATGATTTTCTGACAAATATATGCAGACGATAGCTGGCTGAATGCCTAGGTCAGCATGTGGTAAACACAGCAGGCTGATTGACTGGGATCTACTTTGCATTTGATGGTTGCAGAATACTTAAGTGCTTTGCACATTTCTATGTTCAGGTTGCTCAAATACTGAAATTCCTAAGGTTTTAGATACCCACTATAAATATATTTGGAAATTGGGGAAACATAACTGAGTTGTAGTTGAGATTCCACTAACACCAGGAAATTCAGCAATTCTGATAGCCCAGTTAATTTATCCATCTTCCCATTCCACATTTGCATTCTCTTTCATTGAATAGAACTGATTGCCTTCTAGTAAACCCCAGGGAAAGACTCTTCATAAATAAATTGACAGTTACTTAAATACAATATTTCCAAGGCACTAAGTGCCAAGAGCACATTCTCCAAGTCAGGCACCTCCCAGTTACTGCATTACTGCATGCATCTTGAGCAATCAAGGGGGAGGAATACTATAGAATACTATAGCCATGTATGTATGCAGCTGAAATGTTTATGTTAATTGATCTCTTTACTTTTTCCCAATATCCAGTATTTCTCCAATATCTATTTGTTTAACATACACCTTCAATATCATAATAGAAAAGTCTCATGACTTTAATTTTTATGGCTAGTAGTGCTTTTTGTATAGAGAATTGAATTCCCTTATCTATTACTGCCAGTGGGCACTATGCAAATGAATTGTTGTTTTAAAATTTATATGGTTACATTCATGAATTCTGGAGCAAGATAGTCTGAGTTTGAATCCTAGTTTTCCCAAATATGAGCTTTGTGACTTTGGGAAAGGTACTTAAACTCCATATGCCTTAGTTTTTTATCTATAAGATGGGAATAATATCTTCTCCCTAGTGTTACTTTGAGATGAAGTGATTTAAAATGTATGTAAATCACTTAGTATGTGTCTGGAACATGTTAAATGCTATACAATGAATGGCCATTATTATTCAATGTGTATTCATTTGGTTATTCTGCCAATTTACAGAGGTGTCCTGAACAATAACATTGTAATTTATGAAAAATTACTTCCTGCTTATGGATATTTACTAGTCCAGCCTTTTATAAAACTAGATAGTCACCATTTATTCAATACAATTGAATATTTCTTCCCCTTTCTTTGTCTATTGGGGCATTATAATTCCATTAACTGCTCTAATAAAACCTGAATGATTATACTGAGACAGTAATATAACTAAGATTGTCAGGACTTGCTGAATTAGTCTGGTAATTTGACAGCTACCCAGATTTATCTGAAAGATATTTGCTTGTAGTTAGTTGGAATACTTGAGTCTGGTCAATAATATTATCACTGACTGAATGATAGTACCTGTGGCTAGATATATCTGTTTTTAAATAAAGTTTGTTTTATTTTAAATTTTTTGCAATCAGAGTAAATGAAATCACACCAGTGTTATTGTACTTCGTTGAAATTTTTTTCCATTAACCTCTTAGCTTAAGTAACTGAAATGCTATGTAGAGTTTTGAATTAATGTAAAACAAGGAGAAATCCAGTTTTACCATCAGGAGAATTAGCACAGCTTGTTCTAGTTATCGCTCTACATTTTACGTATGCAACTAACCTTAAGTCCATGTTTACATGGAAGTTGGTTCACTCTGAACCTGTGTATGTTTCACTCACTGTGGTTTCTAGTCCACATCATGTAAAGCAATTTCAGTAAGTGCTTAACTTAAAGTGATTTGCAGTTGCACATAGATCACAGAGATCCCATTGACATTTTCCATCAACAACATGCTTTCATAACTATTTCTCTAGAAGCACATTTTAGATATCTGCATCAGGATATATTGTTCAAAATGTTTAATCTTCTCCCCTCTTCTCTCTCTAGAGGTTAAGAAGAAAATGTGACTTTTTTTCTCCAGTATATGAAGACTTCTTTTCTACAGTATTATCAAATTCAGGGAAAAGGGTTAGCAAGTTTAGGAGAAATAAATACTGAGGGATTCTGTAACAGAAAAGGTAAGAAACCTTAAACAAAGGAGGTTATCATAATCAGATTAACCAAGTAAAGGTTCAAAACACTAGTGTTTTTAAAATGAAAAATTATACCTTTGAAGCTTTGAAGATAAATTATCTGTGTGTCACCTATAATATGACCAATTTCATTTAAGTTCAGTTGTTTTTTGTAGGGCAAAAACCTAGAAAAGTGATCTTTATCTTGTTAAAAGCTTGTTTTCATTTAGTATGTATACATTTTATGGAATAAGGGAAAATATTTAACTAATGAAGAACACTTCTATAATAGTGTTTATTAGAAGGCAGCAGACTGTATGCCATTGAGCTCATTTCAAACCTGTATGTGAAAAGATTGGATGAGAGATATCCAAACACTAGTTTTTCTTAAAGCTTGGCTCTGTAGCACAGAATATAAGTGGGGGGACTGTTGTAGTAAGGCAATAAGCTATTTCATTCAGAGTTGCTGTGTTCAAGAAAGAAAACCTGGGGTCTTGCCAAGTTTTATGAACTCTCTCACTACGTTTCTATGACTTCATAAACAATCTCAGAAGCTTCCCATTTGGAGCCTGGGAATCTGGTTTGAGTGTGTTTATTGATCAAAGAAATCAGATGATGGCTAATTTTCCTTTCCCTTTGTGATGATTCCCCTGATGATGAAACACCCTTAACACACACACACCTAGGCACACACTCGTGCACAAATTCTCTCATACCTCCAACCTAACAGAGTTGTGTCTGTATGAGTCAAAGTGACTGCACATTGAAAAAGAATCCTGTGCACTTCAGGATTTGAAATGTTTAAAAATGGGGATGAAGTTTCATCAGCGCACTGTACCTACACCTTATTTGCTTAACACATTGATCTCTTTTATGCCAAGAAAAGTGGTTTATCTGAGCCATTTTTTATTATCCTCTTCTATCAAATAATGTAAAGAAGAATGTTTTGGAATCCACTCTTTTACTGGCTTCCTCAAAACTATGGGCAGCTTGTTGGCTTTTCTAGAATTTCTGACTAATGTTAGTTTGATCAAACCTGAAATGTCTGCCTTTGTCCTCTCCAACTGCTAATGTTTGGAGATCTGGAAAGAGAGAGAAAACTGACTCATCATTTTTTCCAGTACTTTTCTTAGCCTTTTAGCTTCATCTTCTTGGCTTTATGTACTCTGCTTGGCAAAGGGAAAGGAGTTTCATGTTCTGACCATTGGTAAAAAGTTTAAATATTTTAAATAAGTTACTATCCTCTTGGGGCTATATTCCTAGACAGGTTTTAATGTTTGGGTTTTTCTGACTCCTGTATTTGAACTTAAAAATCACTTGGAAGAGTCTACTTTGTTAGAGTAATATTTTGGTTTGTTTATGGGGGTATGGAGAAGAGGCATGGTCTGCTCCCCAGGCTCAGCAAGCTGTACTCTGGAAAACTCTTGGTCATTTTGGACATAACTAGCATCTTCCATGCCCCTGAGTAGTGTCCTCCCTTCCTCCAAGTGCTGGTTGTTCTTATGCTGTTTCCTATTCTCCCTTATTCTGACCTCATTCCCAATTCTCTGTTAAATAACTAACAACTGGCTAAATCTGCTGAACAAAAAGACAAGAGTTTAAGGCAGCAAGCTTTCTTTCTATGGGTGGCTTATAGACTAGGCATTATCTCAGTTATTTTCTTATCATAATTATAGTAGGGGGTTCTAGAACCTTTTGGTCTCTGCCATGTGAAATATGGGAGATACTATTGATTGCCTTATCTCAGGGGTTGGCACAAATTTTTTCTGCAAAGGACCAATTAGTAAATATTTTAGCTCTTGTAGGCCAGACTGTCTCTGTTACACCTACTCAACTGTGTATGACAATGTGTAAACAAATAAGGTGGCTGTGTTAGACAGAAGAATGGATATGAGCGGGTAGAGAGAGAATCCAGTAAAGCCCACTAAAAGGATCTCAAAGAGTTAACCAGATAAAACTAGAGAGCCAGAAAAGACTCACAGAGTTAATGAGTTAATCAGTTGAAGCTCCAAAGGCCAGGAGTAACTTGGAATATCCAGATATCCCCCAGATAAAGAATTAAGTATCTGAGCATTGCCCATGTCTTCATTGTGTCAATTACATCATGCCATTGTAAGATTTACTTTAGCCTGCTAAAGGGCCCAGCTTATTCTTTAACTTGACCTATATGCTGTTTTTCTCCTCCTCCAGCACCTAATCAAGTAATTTGCAACCTGGGCAGGAGAAAAGTATCATGATTAATTTAGCAAACAAGCCCAGATATAAACAGCATAGTAAAAACAGGAAAGAAAAAGCTAAAATTGCATTTTAAAACCCAGGAAGTTGAGAAGTAAGATTCTTAACATATTCTTTAGCTACACACAAAACTCAGCCCACCTTGGTGGCAGGGCAGTCAGTCCTGATTGATATGCTCCCAGAGGGAAGCTGCTATCCCTGGGGAGGAAATGGATCAGTAAATTTCTTGTATTAATTTTTCAGAATTATCTGGAGGACTGATAATAGAAGAGAAGAGATGTAATGTCTCTCACCGAAGATAAACATCTTGAGACCACTTGACAGTCCACACCCCTAGCCTTTTTGTCACATTCCTGAAAAATCCTTAAAGGGGGGAACCCCCAATCTTTCAGCATGCCTCTTTCTGAGGTAGCCTGCACTTTCTCTCTTTAAATGAAACTTAAACGTTTCAGTGCCGCTCTCTGAGGTCAGCTGCACTTCCTGTGTAACCTTAAATAAAATTTTGTCTCAACTTTTCAGGGAGCACCTCCTCTCTGAGATTGCCCACACTTTCTCTCTTTTTAAGTGGGTAACTTTAAATAAACCCTTTAGGCTACTTCACTATTGTGACTCTGCCCTTCAATTCTTTGTGGCGGTGGGCAAGAACCGAAGGAAATAACGCCCCTTCACAGCTGCAGTTTGCTACCATCTGGCATATCTGATAGCTTGTCTCACCTTCTTCCTTTCTGGAACCCAGTCCTTTTTTCAGTATGAAGTCGGTGAGCACGTGCTCAGGGAAGCAGGCTTGGAATGCAGAGGCCAGTTATCAAGAACAAAACTACTCACTCCAGGCAAAGGAGACAGCTTTTAAAATAAATGTATGTCTTTATCTCCTGATTAACAACTGTGAGGGGGTGCTCCATCTGAACATTTTTCCATTAACAGCCAAGATTTTGAATTAAGATTTAAACCTGGGGTATATGTGAAATAAATTTCTGTTTGATTGTTGACAATAAGTGGAAAAACTAAGGCTTGGGTAGATTAACAAAAAGGTTTCCAGTGTCAGCAACTAAGCTGTTCAGTTGTATGGAGTTTTAAGATATAATGAAATTCATCATTCGTTCATAAGACTAATCATTAGTGCTTTAATCCCAGTAGGGATTTTTGTCAGTGATTGGTTTAGGGGTAGGCATGTATCCCATTTCTAAACAATTGCACTTAAAGGGAACTCTTGGAGCCCTCTGGTAACTCTTCTGCAGGAAAAAAACAACAACAGGTTCTTTGGGCAGCTACCATGTAAGGATGGAATTCCCTCACCTCTATTATCACATGATGATTATAATAGTCATTATTTGTGCTAATTTCAAGTAACCGATCATTACATCATCCCCAAATCTCTGACGCACATAGGCACCTCCTTTTTTTTGAGTTTTTTTTTTTATATTTAAGAATGGATATTTTTAATTTGTTTCATAAGCAACTCAACTCAGCTAAGATAGACCTTATCTCCAAAAACCTAATTAAAAACCTCATGAGAAGTATAAGTATCTTAAAAAGTTATCTTTTTAAAAGATATTGCAAAATAATTAAATACTCTTTCAAGATCTCTTGGACTGTAGCACTGCCGCTTAATGTAGTTTTTATACATATGGAAGAACATTTTCTAAGATTTAAGAGAAATGATAAAATAAAATTTAATTAAAAAGTTGGGCATTTTTGCAGAGAATTTATAGGTTTTTACAGAGGTTTATTTTGCTTATGCACATGAATACAATATTCCTTAATTGAGAAATACAGTACATCTTATATTAAGTCATTTATGAGGTGAGGCTATATAAGCCAGCCTACAAATATTCATATTTATGTAAATTTATTTCTCCATGATTCCTTCCTTGTCCAAGAAGTAATACTATACATTTACACTGTGTACATTTCATTATATTTTAAAACACCATACAGTTGAACAGTTTAATTGCTGACACTGGAAACCTTTCTATCAATCTTCCCAAGTCTTAGTTTTTCCACTTATTATCAGCATTCAAAGATAAATGTATTTCACATATATCCCAGGTTTAAATCTTAATTCAAAATCTTGGATGCTAAAGGAAAAATATTCAGATGGAGCACCCTCTTCCCACTTGTTAATCAAGGGATAAAGACACCAGTTTATTTTAAAAGCTGCCTCTTTTGCCTGGAGTGAGTAGTTCTGTTCTTGATAACTGGCCTCTCTACTTTCTAATTAGAGAATTTATTTTTTTTTTGCCAAACATTTTGTTTGAATTTGTTTCCCTGTCCTGTTTAATTTCTTCCTGAGTTGTAAAAGTAAAACATAACCATAAGAGTCAGATTTTGGCTTTAGCTTAAATGACATTTGAAGGGAAAAACAAGAAAAGGAAAGCTGTACTTTTCAGATGAATTATTCTCTTGCCTCCTTTTACTGCTATTCCATCTGGCAGCAATTGACAGTCATGGTCAGTCCCAGAAAAGGATTCTCACACTGATGGGCCATCCTCATACACATGTACTTCTGATGCCTAAATGCTGATGGAAGACCGTCCTTGAAATGTATGCACAGTTGTTCTCATGGCACTAGTGTTCAAGCCAACAGATGTTATTGGTTCTCAGAACCATATCTATCAAACATTTGCAGGAAAGTTGGAGTCTTTTTCAGAGAGTCTCATGGGTCTGTCTGCATAAAAGTTCTTCTTTGGCTCACGGTCAACACCTAAGGTCTAGTCTTTAAATTATCCTGAGCTGTTTTAACCCTATGAAGTCTAAAGAGACAAAAGGAGTCTCAATTTTCCATGTGGCAATTTACATCTTAATGAGAATTCAGTTACGCATATTCAAAACATAAAGTTCCTTGAGTAGAATTGCACCTGCCTCATAAAAGTTAATACCACCAAGCATCCTAAGTGGCTCTTCAGTAAGTTAAGTTATCCTTTGATAGGAAGCTAGCTAACTGGGATGAGACAATACGTATGTAATTAGGTGTGTGTCTTTCCACGTGTATGTGAGTTGGTAGGTATAACTTATCAGTATCATAGTGTAGTAAATATTTAATAAAGTTTGATAAAATAAGCTGTAGAATGGTTTGGAATTCATGATCAATCCATTCGATAGATAACAGTTGTATAAAACATGGAAGCACAAAACCAAAATATGGCTTCTGGTCGCTCCTCTATATAACTTAAAGGTGGTTTTACTTGAAGAGTGGTTAACCTCTGCATCATCATCTATAAAATGATGGGCTTGGATTAATTGAGCAAATCTATATTAATTTTAAAGTTTTGCAAAATGAATCACCATCACAAATTTTCTGGCCTAAAACACACCTATTTGTTGTCCTAGAGTTCTGATTTACAACGTCTGAGTGCTACTCTACCGATTCCTCTCCACAGGGTCTCACCAGAGTGAAATCCAAACAGGCTGGGGCTGGATTCTCATCTGGAGCTTGGGGTCTTTTTCCAAACTTACTGAGGTTTTGGCAGAATTCTGTTCCTTGCAGTTGTAAGATGGACGTCTTCATTTAATTGCTGGCTACAGACCAGGGGTTGCTGTTAGTTCCTAGAGACCTCCCTCAGACCCTAGCCACATGGCCCTCTCAAAACATAGTGATTTATTTATTCAAAGGCAGCAGGAGAATCCCACTCCAGTCTGCTTTGATGGATCTTAAATGGCGTAACATAACTGAGAGCAACTATCCCATCATATTCACAGATTCCACCTACATTCAAGAGAAGTGTGTGTACATCAGAGGTCTTGGGGGAACTCCTTAGAATTCTGCCCAACACATGAACATATTCATACTCAAGTTGATGCAATAACTATGAGACTCCTAATAAGTCTTCTGGAGAGAAATTCAGAGGGGGAATAGCCACCACCATTAGCAAGGTTGATTGATAAGCTCTGATTTGGGCTATATAATGGTCTTGACATCCATTGTGATGATTTCATATTTATCTTGTTAAGTGTCCCCTTGAAAATAACAGCCTACACATAACTAATTGATTATGGGTTCAGACCTTCTGTATGAGTTTCCTATCACTGAGATAACAAAGTACCACAAATTTAGCATCTTAAAAAACCCCACCCACTTATCTAACATATCAGTAGGCTGGAAGTCCAGGCAAGATGTTGAGAGTGGGGGGAGGCTGATTTCCTTTATAGAGGCTCTGGGGTTAAATTCACTTCCAAGCTCATTTAGAAGGTTGGCAGAATTCTGTTCCATGCGACTTTGGACTGGGCACCTGTTCCTTGTTGGCTGTTGGCGGGGGCCATTTTCAGTTTCTGATAGCTGCCATACTCCGTGGCTCACAGCCAACTCCCTCCACCTTCATCTCACAATGCTGAGTTGAGTCATTTTCATTCTTCAGTTCTCATTGATTGCCCCTTTTGCCTCCTATTTCCCCTGTCTCCCTCTTCTCTTACATATCTCTGATTGAGTCTGATTGCCCTCTTCATCTACTTTTAAGGACTTACGTGACTATGGGGTCCATATAGATAAATCCAAGATAATTTCTCTATTTTAATGTTAGCTGATCAGTAACCTAAATTCCATCTTCTACAAAGTCCCTTCATAGCAGTAGTTAGATCAGTGTTTGATTGAATAACCAAAGGACAGGGAACTTGGGAGAATTCTGCTTTAAGAATTCTCTCTACCACATCCTTCCTAAAATTAATTAGTGGCTGTTTCATTTGTGCCGCCTATGTTTTATTTTCTGCATTAAATATGAGGGATAAAAAAATGAGAATGATCTATTTACTGTTCTCCAAGAGCTTAAAGTTGATGGAAGAAAACATCAAGTCTGTGTAAGAGATGGTATAATGGAGAAATGCAGAGGCTGTATTTGAGAAGGGTGTAAAAATCAGACTGGGATGCTAATGGTGGGCAGGCACATGAACATCCCCATAGAGGGCCTCATTGTATCCTGAAGGACAACCTTGAATTAATGCTAGAGAATGAGATAATTGAGAAGAGCAAGTAGCAAATTTGTACTGTGAATGTCCTGTAATATAAAATTAGACTATTTATTAGAGAATTAGCTTATTTATTCATCGTGTGGACACTAGAAGGGACTATTTACAATACCCCTGCTCCCCATCAGAATTAGGAACCAAATGAGAGATAGGATAAAAGTCAGGTTATGACATCAAAATATCACTGATGTCACTAGTAAGTATGATATAAAGAAACAGGCTAAGATGTCAGACTTCCCTGGTTACAGTCCTCAAGTTTTCTCGTCTTCAGTCTTCCCATGAGAGAATTTCTTTGGGGAAATCTAAGGACAGGGAGGAACCCAGAATTTATACACCTTGTGGGTAGCATTATACCCTACTTCCCCAACAAAGTTCCTTACATATTCCCCTCTGGAAAGGAGGAGGGAACAGGATGGGGCAAGAGGGCAGGAGTGTTACTGTAGTTGAACATCCTTCACTGTGAAATTGAGCCAGGAGAGGAGTTCTTCCCACTAATTCTGCAAATGTTTGCACTCATCGAGAGATAAGAGTATCCACTCTCAACATATCTTCCAAGAATAATTTAAATTTAAGTATGATAAAACACAGGGAAGCGCTTTGAGGTTTCAGAGAAACGTTATGGTATTAATACAAGGCCACTGAGTTTAGCTAAATCATGTTGCTTATGGAACACTACAGTCACAAAGTTAGTAATTAAGCAGTCTTCTGCATTCTGATCTCACTCAGGTTATAAGCATTATGAAGGCAGCCATGGAAACAATGATCTTGACAAGAATTGTTCCTTCAAACTGAGCCTTTAGGCTTTAGTACTTCAGAGGAGACTACTGATTCAATTCTAGTCCTTTTGAGCCCAACTTAAATTGCAAAGCAATGCCAGACTAAGGACACTTAAACTAAATAGCCCTAAAGTCTCAGGGTCATCAGTCTACTAAAAGGAAATCCTGGAACCAAGTAATTTAAAGGCATCATGAACATGGAGCACTTTTACAGTCAGGTTAGAGGCCAAGTGCTGCTACTGATTAACTGTCTGCAGTGGTAGATGCTCAGAGAGCAACTGAGAGATTATCTGCTGAAATATGGCCTCACATATTTCTTTTGACCTTGGATTCTGGGAGAGAAACTAAAGTGACTCATTCTACCTAGGAGATCTGATGAAAAGTTTGTGTCGGTACAAATATCATCTAAAAGGCAACTTATTTTCAATTAATTTATCTTTGAAAGAAAAAAAGAGCTGCAAATAAAAATTATCATTGGCCAATAAGTTCAAGGTTTAAAATGCTTATTGTTTATTATAAATTATTTTAATAAAAATAAAAATTACCACTTATGTAACTGGGAAAGCAAAATTTGTAGGGACCTGATTTTAAGTCTACTTTTTGGGTCAATGTAGAATCAATGAAGTTTAATACTTCCCATGCATTTGTTCTTCTTATTAAATTCAATACACACATCATATTAAAATGTGTTTGCTTATGGTTAGCCCATTTGTTCCGGTGACTCCTGCTGAAAAAAAAAGCCCAAATTTGTTGGTATAAAGCAAACTTTTATAGTGCTTATGGCTTCTGTGGGTCAAGAATTTGTAAAGTGCACAGTGGGATGACCTGTCTCTATTCCACGTCTAGGGCCTCAGCTGGAAGACTCAATAGCAGGGAGGGAGGGTGTAACTTGATAGTTGGGGCCTAGTCATCTGTTGACTTCTTCACACACATTTTGCCTCTGGGCTGGCAGGACACAAACAGTGGGACTGCCCACAGCTATGCCATCCTTGGCATTTCTGATTGACTTTACTGCCTCACAGCATGGCAGATCTCGTGCTTGTTCAGGATTCCAAGTGCAAGTGTTTCAGTGAACAAGGTGGAAGCTTCTTACAAACCACGTGGCACCACTCCCATCACTGCCTCCACTTCTGTTGGTTACAAGTGAGTCACACACCTGCTCACATTCAAGTGGAGGATCACCGTCTCTCACCTGGATGACTGCCAAGGTCATATTGTAGAAGCAAGGGTGTGTGAGCTGGAAGATACATTTCAGCTGTTTTTCAAAGTGCAATTTGTCACAATGTTTATGGTGTGCATATTTATTATCCAATTGAGAGCATCTTCATTGTTACAGTCTGTCTGGCTTACCTGCCATTATGCATTTGGGAACTATTCAGAAAAAAATTCTTTATTCTCATCAAAAAAGAAATGAAATTACATATTCTAATATCTAAATGATGAGAACAACAAATGTTAAATTGAAAAATGCAATACTTTTATTATTCAATTTACTCTAACATTATATATTCCATTAAAAATTCCATTTGTACATATATGAAGACTTTATTTCTCTTTATTCAGGCAAGTTGTGTCAGCCAAATAGCAGATGGTCTTCCCGTAATGCTTTTGGGCAGATGTTCTCATTTGGGCCATAACATGTGAATAAAAAATGTCATATTCCAAACTATCTCATCATCTTCAGTAATTACTGGATAAACTCCAGTGTGTACACAGGTCCTTTATAGTCCTATGTTTTGCTGGTTAGACCTAGTACTGGAGGCTTGGTTTATAGTCACACTATTTTGCTATGATTCAGAATGAATTATTTCACTGTATTCAATTTGATATTTACCATTAGTCATAGTCTATATACTTTTCAGTATATAGAATTTAGGCGTAAGATTAATAAAATACTTTTATTAATGCTGACATTCTGGTTTTACCATTTTTTAAATTTATAGTGCTAAATAAATGCATATATGATTATTGTACCATGTAATAGATTATAAAACTGAAATGAAATCTATTCCATAAAACAAGTGGGAAAAAAGAAAGCAAATAATAAATTGGGCAATTAGTAGAAAAATTAAGGTGGTTTTCACTGTGTTTTGTTTGAAGATTCATTTCTCCAATCACATAGACTCCAAGAGTTTTTTGTTTTTGTGTGTTTGAAAATTCAGGTGTTTGTCATTAGTAGAACTTCTAGAAATACCAGAAGTAAACCATTTTGAGTAGTGGGAGTGAAAGTGGAAGACAATTACTTCATTTCATGGAAAAGGAAAACTTTAGAGTCTGACATACAGTAAGTTTTGTGTAGATCATTTTCTTTCTTTCAATCATGAATATATTCAATCACTCACAATTTCTTAACCAACCTCCATACTTTTATGAAGATGGCCCCTTTTGGCATCTCCCTGAAATTTTAAAAGGGGCAACAGAAGGTACTGCATTTAAAAAGTCCTTTATGGTGTTGCTTTGCAAGGTGTAGGAAGGAGGTATGGATTATTCAAAGCCTTATTTAGAAGACAAATTCTTTTGTTTTGCTGTGCACCTGCATCTCGCATTGACATCTGTTCACTTACATACTCAGGCGATATTGCTGAGGAAAATGACATTTTAAGAAAAGCAAGCATCAGAATATATATTTACTCTTGAATTTTATTAGTGTATTATGCATCTGGGCAAATGGAATTAGCATATATCACAAGTAGTTTCCTTTTTTACAAATATTTTGGCAGTGTGTTCTGGATTTTGTTTTCAGTGCGATTTCTGAAATGTGACTTCATTAATGAGAGTTTATATATTTTAGTTCAGAGCAGTGGCTTTCAGCTGCAGGCAGTTTTGACCCCCATGGGACATTTGACAATATCTGGAGATATTTTTGTCACAACTGGAAATGGGGTGAGTGCTACTGGCATCTAGCGCATAGACATTGTGGAGACTGCTACATATATATACCAGCCAATTTTCTGCCAAACATTTATGTTTAAATACATTCAGTTTTCTTGCCCTATACCTGGGTTTCTCAACCATGGCATATGATGTTTTGTGCTGGATAATTCTTTGTTGCGAGGGGCGGGGTGTGCTTTATGTGCTATTGTAGGGCTGGCATATGAGGTGACAATTTAATGTGGGAACTGTTCTGTTTCCCTCCACTACCATTTAAGGTTGTCTGCCATTTCATTTTCCTTAACTGAGGTACTGTCTTGACAGTGGGTTCCAGCCATGAACAAGTTCACTGTGGATTCAATGAGACTGAAAAAATGATAATGGAATGTTCTTCTTGGGGTGAAAGGGTTTATACCCAACTTGATTCCCACAGTGGCAGGTCAATCACTAGAATCCCATTCACTCAGAGCAAGTCTGCACGCAGCAAGCCACCTCTGCCTCTGGGCCTCTATGCCAGTGCAGCCATCTCAGTCTCTTTCCCGGGTGCTGCCACCACTCCAGTTTCTGCTCTCCTGCAGCCGTGCAGCAGCCCAGACACTTGGGACAAGGGCTCTTTACATAGTTAGTAACAATGTATTGCCCACACGTGTGTAGTGAGCAAGCCAACCAGGGCCAGGTGAGAATCCTGGCCACAGGAAATTCAACTTTCTCCACAGGTACATACAATAAAATGTACAAATCTTAGAGTACAGATTGTTGAATTTTGATATGTGTATACACTCATGTAGCCATCACCCAGTTCAAGACTGCTGTTTTGAGATAATTTTTTTTTCCAAACAAGGCAGGCTTTATCAGATATTGACAGCCTTAGTTTTATAAGATAACTTCACACATTATTGGAGTGAATTTTCATACCAATGACTTGATTGTTACCTTGTCTTGCTGATTTAAAAAACTTGTATGGCGTTGTGTCTGTATATCTCAATAAAACTGGAAAAAATTTTGAAAAATAATTTAAAAATAGAATGACAAACCTTAAGAGCTTCCTAGGTTTGCATTCAGTATTGTTGTAGGCAGATTAATTTCCCGCCCCCTTCAAGATGTTCATGTCCTAATTCTAAGGATCTGGAAATCAGCTACTTCAAAAGGTAAAAGGGGGCTTTCACCTGTGATTGGCAGTAAGGACCTTGAGCTGGGGGTTATACAGGTGGGCCCAATCTAATCACGTGGGTGCTTAAAAAATGGAGCATGCTTCCCAGCTGTAATCAGAGAAGCAGATGGATGGCAGTGTGAGAAGGACTCAACTTCCTGGGGCTGACTTTGAAGATGGAGGAAGGCAGCTCCTAGCAGCTGGAAGAGGTAAGGAAATGGGTTTTTCCCTAAAGTCTCCAGAAAGGTACACAGCCCTGCTGACCACTGCTTTTAGTCCAGTAAGATTCCCATCAGACTTTGTAACTAGAGAACTGTAAGATAAAAAATTTGTGCTTATTTAAGTCATTAAACTTGTGGCAACCATTAACAGTAGCAACAGGAAACTAATACAAATATTTTATTTATATACCTAAATTAATCATTTCAAAAACTCTAGGAGAAAGGAGTTATTATTTTCTCTAAATCACAAATGGGAAAATGAATGTCTAGAGAGATTTAACCAAGGCCATCCAGTGAGCAGGTTGGAGGACAAGATTTCAAAGGCAGGTGCATTTAACATTAAAGCCAATGCTTTTAGGACTGCTCCCTAAATGATTTTTTAGGTGAAAGTTTATCATTCCTTTTCAAAGTACAAAATACTCCATCTTTGGTCTTGGTTCTCCTTAAAAAGTGTGAATACTGTGATAAGAGCTTGAACAAAGAATTTTTTCTGGAATCTGAAAAGTTCAATGCCATTTGCAAAGGAGAGGGGTATATTTTCATCAATTTATGCCAGTTATTTTTTTAAGTTTTTGAAGAAACAGCACCTAAAATATGGTTTGCTCCATAGCCCATCTACTAACTTCATTCCTCTTGCTGAGATTTTTGTTTGTTTGTTTTGGGAGGATAACTTAAACTTCTTGAGTATTGTTTGTACTTCAATAATAAACCATATTTTTATGGGGGCTTCTTTGCTTGCACAGGTTTTCTGTGATAAAAGAGCTTTGTCTCTAAAAGAGACGCCTCAAAACTCAGCCAGAATAATGATCAATCAAATAGGGCTAAGCGCATGCTATCGTTTTACTGATCCGGGTGTGATTAATGCTTATAAAGGAGGAACAACCCCATTTCAATTCCCTTTTCAACTTTATTCTTAGCAGCACAATGGATTAAATGCTTGCAAAAGAAGCTGTTTCTATCATACATCTTAAAAGAATTAAATTTTAATTACCAAATGCATTAAACCTGTATATTAATTAAGTGGTTTTAGATTGCAGTGGCTCAAGCATCAGCACTTTCCTGATGTCTCACTTTGCTGACTGCAGTCTGAAGGGGTGCTTGTACCAGACAGAGGCAGCAGGACCAGGGTGGCCAAACAGCATCAGGGCCAAACAAAAGGGCTTGTACCCCAATTAAGTTAAAAGTCTCTGAGCTGCTCTTGATTCCAGATGGCAAGTAAATTCAAATCTATAGGAGGGATTTAATTAAGATACTTTGATTGCAAGCATAAAGCCAGGAATGCAGTCTTAAGCACAAAAAAACACAGTGGCACTTAAAAATGACTGCAGTATCTAGACCATAGTCAAAAGTCAGTGATTTGATACCCAATCACACTGTTCATTCTATACTTTTTGCAGTTTAGACAACTTGTAAGTCTGGTTCATGTGGCTGGTTGTCTTGTCAGAAGGTTTCAGCCTCGGGCAAGTTCACTATGGATTCAGTGAGACTGAAAAATGAAAACAGAACTTTTTAGAATGAAAGGGTTTATACCCAGATTTTCTTCTCCTGTCATAGGTTGAGAACTGGAATCACATCTGCATCTAGTGTCTACAGGTCCATAATCCACCTCCATCTCTGTCTCCACTAAGAACACTGGGCAGAGCTCTTGATATGGGTGTGGAAGCATTAGCCTAGCAGTGGGCCAGTTACACCCTCAAGGAGTTTACGGTCAGTTGAGGATCCTGACGTTGGGAACTTCTGTTTTCCCCACACTGGTGTAGTCACTTCAGTTTTTTGTTTATGGTGGTTAAAAGCAAAGACTTTGGAATTAGACACATCTGGTTGCAAATGCTAGACTTGGCCATGCTAACTCTGATTTATAACTTCCTCCTGAGCCTCAGTTTCTTCAACTGTTGGAAGAGAATGACACCTACATCATAAGACTGTTGTGAGGATTGAATGAGAAAGATTTTAATGATTCTAAGTCTATATCATTAGTCCTGGGCTTTCCACAGCTCCAGACTTATCTATCCAACAACTCAATTGCTATTTTCACTTGGCTTTGTAATATGCATTTTGAACTTAATTAGCCAAAAAGCAAAACTGTTGATTACTCCAAACATAGAAATTTCTCTGCTCCCGTGGCTCTCCTTTCAGTAATGGTTCCACCATCCATCTACATACACAAGCCAAAAAGCTAGGGGTTATTGTTCTTCCCTTTCCATCATCTCCTACAAGCAAATCTAATAACTCTACCTCTGATATATACCTTGACTCTGCCCACCCCTTTCCATTTCTGTTGCCATTACATTGTCCAGTATATAATGATACACACTTAGAATCATTGCACTGTTGATAATTTTGAGCCAGAAAATTCTTTTTTGTAGGGCATTGTCCTGTGCATTATATGCTGTTTAGCAGTACTCCTGGTCTCTGTCCACTAGATGCCAGTAGCATTTCCCCAGTTGTGAACCCAAAATATCTCCAGACATTGACATCTGTCTTTTAGGAGACAAACATCAACTCCTAGTGAGAACAGCTGCATTTATGTAAGTCATCATTGTTACTTAACTTAAAGTTAACCATTACAAAGCCCACTTGTCTTGCAAATGGGTTTCAGCCCCTGTCAAGTTCACTATGGATTCAATGTGACCAAAGAAATGACAGTAAAACGTTCCTGGGGTGAAAGGTTTATATCCAACTTTATTTCCACGGTGGCAGGTCAATCACTAAAATTCCATTCTCTCAGAGCGAGTCTGCATGCAGCAAGCCCGTCTCTGCCTCTGGGCCCCTTTGCACAGTCGTCCTGCACAGCCGTCCCCCGGGCTTCTGTCCTCTGTGCTGCCACCACTCCAGCCTCTGCTCTGCTCTCCCGCAGCCTTGCAGCTGTGCCACCCTGTTGCCCAGAGCACTGGGCGGAGTTCTTTATATAGAGTCAGTATTGCCCACTCATGTGTAGTGAGCTAGCCAACCAGGGCCAGGTAAGAATCCTGGCCACAGGAACTTTTATTTTATCCACACCACTTGAGGCATTTTATATTTATTTTAGTTGACCTATTTAGATTTTTATATAATAATGTAAGTCAAAGATAATTTTGCCTCCTTTTAATCTTCAAAAATTTTAACCCCCCTTTTATTATCTTAATCTATTACTACATTAAAAACTCAAAATAGGCAATAACAGTTATTTTGCTCATGAATCTGCAATTTGGGCAGTAGTTGGTAAAGACAGTTCATCTCTGCTCTACTCCTGGCAATAGAAGTGACTAGAAGTCTGGACAATAGGCTTCTTTATACAGCATGATGCCTGGCTTCCAAAAATGAGTTGCCCAAGAGGGAGAGAACCAGGTAAAAGCCAAATTTCCTTTTAGCCCTATCCTTAGAATTCATACTGTCACTCTGTAGAATTCTGTTCATCAAATATTCTGAGTTTCAAGGACAAGGAAAATCTCCACTTCTTGATGAAGGAATGACAAAGCTCTAGAAGAGTGTGTGGGATTAAAATGACTATTATGGCCTCTTTTTGGAGGGGGAGGGGGAATACTACTAGCTATACTAATGCAAGGTGAATATTAAGTTGGAAGATTTTTTGTTCTTTAATGAGAAAGTGTATTGTTTTCCTATTCTGCATTATAAATTTTCACAGATTTAAGGCAACAAAAGGTTGTATCTTGCCTGCAGGTTTCAGCCCCAGGCAAATTCACTGTGGATTCAGTGAGACCAAGAACAACAATGGAATGTTCTTAGGATGAAAGAGTTTATATCTGCTTTATTCTTCCAGGATTGTTCAAGCATTAGAATCATGTCTGCATCCAACAGTCTGCAGGTCTGTAATCCTCTGTCTCTTCCTCTGCCACTGGGCAGAGCTCTTTTATATAGTGACTCAGTCAATAACTATCTCATTGCCTATGGGTGTGGAAGCACCAGCCTAGCAGTAGGCCAATTATATCTTCAAGTAGTTTAGGGTCAGGTGAGGATCCTAGCCATAGGAACTTCTATTTTCCCCACAGTTATCAAAAACCAGTCCTTGTCACTGAAGTCAAATCACAAAACACAATGACAAGGTTTTGAGGAAAGGAAAGGAATAGTTTATTAATTTGCCAGTTGTGGATAAAGTGAAGGTTCCTGTGGCCAGGATTCTGACCTGGCCGTGGTTAGCTAGCTTACTACACACATGTGGGCAATGCATCATTATTGACTCTGTACAGAGAGCCCTGCTTAGTGCTCTGGGCGACATGGTGGCATGGCTGCAAGGCTGCAGGAGGGCAGAGCAGAGGCTGGAGTGATGGCAGCGCCTAGGACAGAGGCCCAGAGGCAGAGACCGGCTTGCCGCATGCAGACTCGCTCTGAGTGAACAGGATTTTAGTGATTGACCATGGAAATAAAGTTGGGTATGAACCTTTCACCCCAAGAATGTCTACTGTCATTTCTTTGGTCACATTGAATCCATAGTGAACTTGCCCGGGGCTGAAACCCATTGGCAAGACACCAGCAAATGAGGCAGCGGCAGGCTCTTTCCTTGAACCACTGTCTTCGTGAAGCACAAGCAGCTGGGGCCCTTAAAGGGGACATAACAGAGAGAGGCTGTGGTGTTCATGACCACAGACAAAAAAAGGAGCAGCTTGCACAGATCCAAACATATTCTTGTGCTAGGAGGTTGTTACTCAAGGTCATCACTGAATTCTGTCTACCACGTAGAGTAAATTCTGAGAAGTTCTCCTATTAATTGATTTGGTCATTTTTAGTTCATAATTTTATCTTCATAATATAATAATTACTTCAAACATTAGTGTAGAGTGATAAAATCCACTCAGTCAACTGACAAATACAATCAAAATCCAGTGCCCAGTGCAACAAGAGCAAGTTCTTAGTGTATTGTCTGTGCAATGCTTGCTTATGTTGAGGACTTCCTATAATTTAAACATGTGTTGCCACTCTCATGATACTGTCAATGCCCTAGTCTCATACTCATAAGTCTGTACTGTCTGTAACTTCATTCTTTCAGTGGAAATGCTTTTGTCAATGAGAAAATATAAATATAGCTAATATCCAGCTTCCCATGAGTGGGCAATTTTATCAGTGCAGAATAATATTGAACTTCACAGAATGATAGTTTCCTTTTTTACACCTAAGCAAAGGCTTTGAATTTAAGTTCATGTAATTAAGTGACACTTGAGATGTACATGTTTAGCCCCACTTTGACTTGTTTATAAGGTACTTATGATACTGCTATTTGCCCCTGATAATGTAAAAGTTAATAAAGAAACAATAGCTTTTAAAATGAATGCCTAAATAACTTCACAGAACAATTTTAATACCTATCAGTAGTATTCCTAAACAATTAAAACAACAACAAAAAAACTCCAGTGTATATGCTAAACCTCTCAGAATATGATGCTTAGTTTATTTTCATTCACCTCCTGATAAGGGAATCTTTAAAAATATGCAACATTGAATATGGATATTGTATCTGAAAATCATACAAGCCACATACAAAAGAATTATTCTTGCAATTACTATTTTTTTTTATATCAGGTAAAGTGCTATTCCAAGAATTGGATTTAATACATACTAGTTTTCCTTGAATCTTAATGCTAAAGTTCTAATTAAGTGAAATTTTTATTGCATCAATAACTCTAAAGTTCCTTAAAGACCACATTGGATTATGAAACACAGTTGCTCTTAGCCATTAACTTTCATATTAAAGGCCAAGTTTATAAGCTTTTCTTACTTATGTCGTTTTTTTGAAGATACAATTTTTGCTGACAGAGCTTTTGGAGATAAATAATGTATGAATGTATGATTGTACAAAAAAATGTTGAAAATGCTGAAATGGCCTTTCCTAATTAGAAAGGATTGGACTAAACAGGTTCCATTTAAGTCAATGAGGGAAAAGTATGGCCATATTCTAACCTGGCAGAGCTTGTTTGTCAAACCTTCACAGGGATGCCATTGTACTTCATTTTGGTATATAATATATGTTTTGAGGGTTTATTGCACACTGAATTTTTTGCAAATCAAACTACATTTAAAATACTAAGAGATGCCTAGAAGTGTTTTGGCAGAATTATCATGGTTTAGTATGACTGAAGCCAGACTGCCTGTGCTCAAATCCTGGATTTTCCCACTTTAAAACTGTGTGACTTTGGGCAAGACATGAATTTGCCCCATTTTCTTTATTTGTAAAATGCACATTGTATTAGTTAGTACCCCATAAATTTGTAGAGAGGATTAAGTAGTATCTGTAAAGCACTTAACCCAGAGCAAATATTGTATGAAACAGCTATTATCTTTTGTTTAAAAAAATTGCTTTATAATGAGATTTTTCATATATTGAAGTTTCCTAAATTGCAGTACAGATTCAGTTTAAAAGTATCTGGTAAGGGAATTCTCATTTACAATGATATCTTACATAGTCAGCCAGTGCTTTATATTCTTTTGCATCTATTTATTTATTAAATGTTATCAGAGGTACTAATATATATATATATTAGGTACTATGCAAGACACTGGAGCCATATTACTGAACAGGAAAGATACAGTCCTTTCCCTTATGGAATTTATAATCAGATAGTACAAAAAAACAACTGAAATGAAATTACTTAAAACTTGTAACAAATTCTGTGAAATAGAATAGTAAGAGAGTATCAGAAGAAGCTACTTCATTTTGAGTAATCAGGAAAGGCCTCTCTTAGGGGGTGACATTAACCTTGAATTTTAAGAAAGAATCAGGGTGCCTGGCAGAACATTCTAGACATTTGAAAGATGAAGATGAAAGATGTTGGCCTGTTTGAAAAAGAAAAATAAGTTAAAGAAATAGTAGTGGTGAGGGAAACACACTTTTTGATGGTGGAAGGGGGAATCAAAAATTCTGTTTTGGATGTATTAATTTTTAATTTTTTTAGACATGCATACATAGAAGTCTAATAGGTACTGGATTAGAGTTGGAACTCAGTCTGAGTGTGGAGATAGTTGGGAAGTAACAGTATATGGGTTATATTTAAATTTCATGTGAATGAATGAGATCACTTAGGGAGAGAGTGTATAAAGAGAAGATGATTTAGGACTGAAACAGGAGGAACAAAAGTATTTAGAGATCAGTTAGAACAGCACTGGAATCTACGGAGAAGCTCATGGATGAACAAAACCGGGAGGGTGTGAGGTCAGCTGCTGTAGGCCCCTTATTAGGGGTAATGCTAAGACCATCATATAGCCTATCAGTTATATCTTCCTCACAAAATCAAACCCTAGAGCCTGTTGAAACAGTATGGTGGAATGTCATGGCCATGTGTATGTCTATATATTATATCTGAAGACTTCAATAGTACTGTCAACAGAGGATAAAAAATATGAACAAACAAACTTTCATTGTAATTTATCCTTTTTCCAAGATGTGTAATAGAATGGACTATTATCTCCTTTGTGCTGGCAAATATAATTCCTTCAAAATAGCTTAAGTTTTTTACTTTTCTGAGGCTTTATCTTATGACTCTACTGTTCCTGATGTCAAGCAAAATCACTATTCTTTTCAAAGATCAATAAATAACTGCAGAAAAATGTGCTTGAAACAAATGTGTTTTTAAAGCAAGGCTAGATAGATTAAACTTGATTGGCAATTGGGAGCCAAAAAGGGTTTGTTGAAATATAGGAATGCTGTGATTAGAGTTGTAATGTAGCAAAATTATTCTTGGGACAGGATGAAGGAGGAGAAGGAAAAGAGAGATTGGAGGCAATTGGGAGGGTGGTCAAGATGTGTTGAGGGTGTGATCCATAAGACAGACAACACAAGAAGGCAAAAGGAGGGAAATCAGTTCAACGTTCATTGCAGAAAGAAAATAAAAATATCATAGTTATAAGTTATGAAGTGGTAAGGGATTAGAAGAAATCAATTATTTCCAGAGACTCTAGCTATGGGATGGGTACTCACATATACGTTAAGAGAAATAGGTTTGGGGAGTGGAGTTGTAGGTTGAGTTCTACTAAGTCAAATAAGATTTGTGTCCATTAGAAGTGCTGGGAACTATTAATAGAGGGGCATTAATTTCCCAGTAGGCAGCCAGAATCAATCTTTACCATGCTAACATCTGAATAAATCATGGTGGCATCCATTTAGTTTGAGAAACAAGTATATGCTATATACAATCCTGTAACTGGTTTTTCCTGTTTATTATTCTTTTCTGAGTTCATTTCACATTGAGCAGAGTGTAGAATTTTGCCATTCTTTATGGTGTCTATTGTGAGTACAACTTCATATACCTAACTTGTTACTGGAACTATCCTTTTATTTTTGTAACTGTATTTTCATCTTACTATTATAGAAAATAGCTGTGACTATAACTGTTATATATTCTTGGCATCAGCTGTAACTTTTATATATTCTTGGCATCCTGAGCCTCTCAATAGAGCCTCAGGTTAACATCTGTATCCACACTAAAGCTCCAAAAGAATATAGATGTTTCCTTTGTCTCCACTGAGCCTAATACAGTGTTTAGGGCACAGTACAAAACTTATTTTCTAATTAGGAAAAGTAAAATTCATCAGTAAATATGGAAGTATTTGATATTAAAATGTGTACATGATAATATTACAAGGTACACATGATGAAAGGGTATTATAAATAGTTTACAGTGAGGCTTTTATTATGCAACTTTAGAAGAAGTAGAGTTGAAAAAATACTGTATCTACTTACCATAGAGAATAAAAAAAATCTAATGTTTAACATATTACAATATAAGGGAGAGAATTTAAATGAGCATAACAAATTTATCAAAGTCTAAAGTTTAATGATAATGATACAAATAATATTAGCAAGAACAGAAATTTCTATAGTTTTCATTGTGTGCCAAGTGCCACACAAAGTGCCATGGGTTTACATATATTATTGTAAAACCTCCTAACAACCCTGCAAGGCAAGCAGTCATTAAACCTGTTTTTCAGCTGAATAAACTGAGGTTGGAAAAGGTTATGCAAATTATCTAAAATTCTGAAGCCACAAACAAGTTGAAGAGCTGAGACTGAACTTCAGCTCCTTCATAGTTGACGGTGGCTCTTTTTACTGTGCAGATATTTATCATTTGTGCTTTTTGTTTTTCCTGTATGTATTTTGGCATAATTCTTGACATGCAAAATTTATAACATTATATTTTGACCTCCTCAATGAAATCCATTAAGGTGTCCATATTGGACAATTTAGCATTAATCTACTTTACAAAGCTAATTACTTTTTTGATTAAGAACTGAAATGCTAAGACACCTCATAGATATCTCATAATATCAGAAAGTGTTCCAACATTCCTAACAAAATGATGCCAGTATTAGTCAATAAGTTGGTTCTCTAGATTTAACTAATCAACAAAATTTTGCTGATTTTAAAGCTTATTTAAAATTATGTCAGTTATCTAATTTACAACATTAGTAAAACTGTTTAAAAATTGACTTTTATTCAGCTTGTTTAGAGTACCACATCAACAATAAATTGTTTATAATTCACTGTCAGGAACAGGTGAATTTGTTCAATTGGTTTAGAATATTGTTTTTGAACAAATTTTCTAATCTTTGAAAAAGCTACTTACTTGAAGCCAAATGAAAATATGTATTTTCAACAAGAGCACTGCAATGATGTTTTTCAATACTTTCATTCCTTATCCAATTCCCAGAATAGGTATGAATCTTGAGGAGTTATTTAAGGATATGTCTCCAGGTTGTTTGGTAATAATTAACTTAGATCTAGCTAATTGTTTTCCATAAAGTCACATTTTTATAATATAATCTTATGATTCAAATTATACTTTGTGATATAAATTTCATAACTGTGTACTAGATACAAGTTATTCTCATAAGGCTATTGGATAATCTATATTCTACAGTATTCTTATAAGATTATCTGTTTTAATGATGTGAGAAGGTGGTGAGGGTAAATACAAGTACTACTTTATGCTTTACAGTAGTTTGCTTTATCTTTTATTTTAACCTTTCCTGTCCAAAAATTAACTTCATGAGGTTTAATTTCTGATTGTCACCAAATCATACCACACTCATAACTAGTTTCATATAGTATGTTATAAAGTATTGTGGTTATCCTAATTCTTTTTTGTTCCTGTTGAGTTTCAGCTTTAAGATATATACTCTATTAGTTTACTGTAGAATTATACCATGATGGGGACAATAAAGTAAAGTCTTCTGGAAGCTCATCTCATTTCTTATCTTCTAAAACACTGTCTCCTATTGACAAGGATTGGATATTGTTGAAAAAAGAGGTTCATTCTTAAATATTGTTCTGAAACTCAACAAACCCAAAGTGTTGAGTTGAAAACCCTCATTTGTGGAGTTTTGCAGAGATGCAGGAACACATGGCTTCCTGGTGTTCATCCAGGTCTCTGCTTTGCCTTTGTTTATTCTACTTGCTCTTTGACCCATTTCTGCCCCATATCTGTCTAGTGTAGTCCTAACTCCTGGATTCTGCCTTGTTTATTTATTCCTGTCTTAATTACTTTTGGCTTTCAGAATATAACCTTGAAATCATTTCTGCCAATATACTCCCCATTCTGAATTGATTTCAGTTTTGCTTCTTGGTTTATGATTTCATATTTGTAAGGACCAATCCAGGCCAGTTTTATGACTCTTTCTCAGGATTCCTCAGCAATCTATTGCAGACTGGAAACTTGTATTTGCCCCTTTATTCCTACCAGTCTAGAGTCAGGGCAATTTTATCCCTAAGTTAAACCTAAGAATAGCTTTTGAGTGTTAATAAATCAAGAGGACTTCATTTTATCTTCACTCTCCTGTTCTTGCTATTATGTAAGGATCAGTTAGGTGTGATAATAGCATCTTTTCTCTCCTACTTCACAAGGGACTTATGAGACTACTAAAAGCAAATGTTTCAGAAAACATTTAGATAACATATTTTATAAATAAATCAAATGTCTGAAAATATTTACATTTTGAAAAATCTCTCAACACTGAAATTTTTTTCTAGACATTATAGAACCTTCTTTATATGGATTTTATGGTAATAGTTTAGTGATTTTTTTTTTATTAACTATAGCTGACTTTAAGCATTTGAGTCTTTGTAGAATAGTAGTTGAGAGTATGGGCTATAAACTAGACTATCTGATGTCCTGTATCTGATACTTCCCTCTGACCCATATTCCACATCTGTAAAAAGAGGACAATAGCGTCTAGTTTATAGTATTGCTTTGGGGATTAAATGAGATGACATATGTAAAGCACCAATACCTAGGTTACAGTTAACATTTTGATGAATGTTAACATTTATTGGCAACATTAAGACAAGGCTTTACTTTGTCAGACTGCAAATTTCCTGTTACACATTAAAAAAAAATCCACAGTACAAGATAGAAATAACCTTGATTCTGACAGTACATGAATACATAATTATCAATTTTCCTACACCATATTGTCTTGGAAAGACTCCTGCTAATGTTGCAGAGGCATTGTTCATCACTCAGGAGCCCAGTGGCTAACCAGTTGGTGCTAGAGAAAACTGTTACTGATGCATAGCTAGGCATCATTCTGACATCGTGAAGGCATGTAGTTGAGCCTGTTGTAGAACTGCTTTGTATGAATCAAGATCAGTGTTCAAAGGGCACACATCATTACTATATATAACTCAGAATGTAACTGAATAGTTTCTCAAGCTATCTCAGGGGTACTAAAAATCTACACAGGAAACAGCATTGTTCAGTCTGGTTTACATGACAAAATTCACCTAAAACACGGGGAGAAATTCTGAAGATATGATGAAGCAAGGTGTCCTAAAACCAGTTGCACATACTCATTAGGCTACTGCAGGGAGTCTGCATATTGGCCTATGGAATCAGCTAGAATCGGGTTTGTCTGCTTTACTATTTAGACTTATAAACCAGTATAATGAATCAAAAACTATCTGAGCCTAACTTCTTAGGTGTGTTAATAGAACTTCTTTCATAAAATCATTAGAAAAATTTAATTAATACAAAATATTTTGCTGAGTGCCTGGTGCATAGTAAATGCTAGATAAATTATAATTAAAAGCAATAAGTTTCTTATTAATATCATTACTAGTCAATATTACCACTATTATTTAAAACATGTAAATAGTACATGTACTTATTTTATTCCTATTTATTCAAAGGTGAGATAAAGTTATATGAATAGGAATATGAAGGGAAGGTTTATATATGAAACTCATCCTGGTGCAAATGAGTTATGACTTCATATATATTTATCCATTACTACTGCTTAAAAATTTTGAAATTCATGTACCAAATATACAATTCAATGATTTTTAGTATAGTCAGAGATGTGCAGTCATCACTACATTGTAATTTTAGGGCATTTCATCACATCAGAAAGTAATCCTGTACCTATTAATCGTCACTTCCCATTCTCCCTCAGCCCTAGGCAATCACTAATTTATATTGTCTCTATAGATTTGCTTATTATAGACATTGCATATAAATAGTCATACAGATGGTCTTTTGTGACTGGCTTCTTTGATTTAAGGTAATAATTTTCAGTCTCATCCATGTTGTGGCATATTATAAATACTTTTTATTGTTAAGCAATATTCCATTGTATGAATATTCCACTGTTTAAATATCATATATTATTTATTCATCAGGTGAAGGGCATATAGGTTGCTTCCCCTTTTTGACCACTAATAATGCTGTGAATATTCATGCATCCATTTTTGTTGGAAGTTCTCTCAGGTATATATCCTAGGAGTAGAATTGCTAGTGTCATATATTAACCCTTTGTTAACCTTTTGAGGAAGTGCCAGATTGTTTTCCAAAATGACCATACCATTTTACATTTTCATTAGCAACATACAACATTAATTTTAATTCACATCAACACTAATTTGCACACTATATTTGAAATTCATAATGAGTAAAGAACCTGGCATTCAGGCAATTTTAAGCATATCACCCATGGCTACCTCAAAAAGAAGAGATGAAGTCAGACACCACAATTCCAGCCTAGAGCTAGCTGGGTCCAAGGCCTGTGTCCATTTTCCATATAGGGGTTGAATTTCATTAAGAATTTGTTGTTCTTGAATTTTCTGTTTCAGCTACACCTTGTCTTTCATGATTTATGTTCCACATCTTAATAGAGCCTAATGAAATATACACTTAGGAAAGACATAAAAAATCCTATTTTAATAACTTCTATCTGGGTAAAAAAAATTCATAACCTTTCAATCAACTGTATATAAATGACTTCCAAAGTAAACACAAGTGTGTTAGTCCTTCCTGAGACTGCTTTAATCCCTCCCTACCTTTTTTTCCCTCTAAATACAAGTCAGAAATCCCCATTCACTCTACTGTATTTTATGCTATGAGTTTAGCTAAGATGAAGTATTCTGGGTGCTGCCCTGCCTTCCACCCACTCTCTCCATATTTCTGCTATAAAGGTTAGTGTTACCCAAGGTCTGTGGAGACAGGCCAAGAGGGTAGCTTCCTGTTACTGCAATTTTGAGGCCACAAAACCTATATCATACATGGTCCGCAGCACAGAACGGATGATATTATTTCATAGTGATTAAATACAAAAGCCATTCTCCAAAAACTTTTGATAAGGCAACCATTAACCTCTTATGTTTTGTTTTTAATATATTTTTCAAGTTGTGGGAGTAAATACATTTAGGCATCTTTCTCTGAGAATGCTCTTTACCATTCCCCACATCCCTCCATAAGTTTTTTTTGGGATGCTCCCTGAAATATATGTTTATATAATATGTTATCCTAGTATCTTGTGATAGCAGGATATTGGACTAGGATTGGCCTAACCTGTGCAAAATCATTGCCCTCTCCCAGAATTTGAAACTGAATCATAGGGATTCCAGCTGTAATTTGTGATAAATTGTACCAATTAGGAGTTGTGGCATAGCCATCTTCTACCACATCATCAAAATACAGAAAAATAATAATAAAAAAATACATTAAAGTTTGGGAAATTAAGAGGGAGGGAAAAAGAGACTGAGATTCCCAACCGTGAGAAGCCAACTCTGATATTTGCCTTTGGTCAAGAGACATTCCTAATTTTTCTTAATTTCCTCCCTATTTTTTTCCCCTAAGGTAGCTTCAATTTCTGTTACTTGCAATCAAAAAGCACTAAAACTCAAGCTCTTTAAAGCCACAAAAGAAGGAAGCAATGCTTTTCTCCCTATTCCCCGAATTTGCTGATAGTAGTATTTGTTTACATGAGATATCATAATTCTGTGCACACTAACGTAACAGAGAAATCCTTCAGGAAGGGTGCATCTTTGATGTCTTATATACTATGCTAACCAGGGGAAGTGGTTACAGGATAGGCCAGGGACCCTGTATTTAATATTAGGAATTAAAAAATAAACTTCTTTTTGGATACTATGATTTGTATTGTATGTGTGAATTTTCTTTTGCAACAGCAAAGTTCTAGCTTTTTAAATTGAAATATACAATATTGTATTGGCTTATAAGATATACAGTCTTATACTGGTTTCAAGTATACAGCACAGTGGCTCAAGAGTTACCCATATAATTAAATCCTCACCCAACATGTGAGTTACTATCTGTTAACATAGGAAGATATTAAAAAATCATTGACTATAATTTCCATGCTGTACTACCATGTCTGTGACCAACTTATAATTGAGAATTTTTGTGCCCCTTTATCCCCTTCACACTCCCCATCTACCTACCATAACCCCTCCCCCATGGTAACCACCAGTCACTTATTGTCTATGAGTCTATTGCTATTTTGTTCATTTTGTTTTGTTTTGTTTTTTTATTCCACAAATGAGTGAAATCATATGGTATTTGTCTTTCTCTGCCTGGCTTATTTCACTTAGCATAATATCCTATAGGTTCATCCATGTTGTTGCAAATGTCAGGATTTGTTCCTTTTTAATGGCTGAATAATATCCCATTGTGTGTATGTACTACCTCTTCTTTATCCATTCATCTACTGATGGGCTCTTTGTTTTTTCCATATCTTGGGGCTATTGTAAACATAGGGGTGCATATATCTTTTCAAATCAGGAATTTTGTTTTCTTGAGGTAAATTCTTAGAAGTGCAATTATGTGGTTATATGGTATTTCTATTTTTAGTTTGAGGAGCCTCCATACAGCTTTACACATTGGTTGCTCCAATTTACATTTCCATCAACAATGTATGAGGATTTCTTTTTCTTCACACCCTCACCAACACTTGTTATTTCTTGTTTTTTGGATGCTGGCCATCCTAACTGGTATGAAGTGGTATCTCATTGTGGTTTTGATTTGCATTTTCCTGATGATTATTGATACAGAGCATCATTTCATGTGCCCGTTCACCATCTGTATTCTTTGGAAAAATGTCTGTTCAGATTCTCCACCTATATTTTAATCAAGTTATTTGATTTTTCTGTGTTGAGTTGTGTAAGTTCTTCATATATTTTGGATGATAATCCCTTATAAATTATTTATGATTATATTCTTCCATACTGTAGGATGACTTTTTGTTCTGCTGCTGATGTCCTTTGTGGTTCAGAGCATTTTAGTATGATGTAGTCTGACTTGTTCATTTTTTACTTTGTTTCCCTTGCTTGAGAAGAGATGTCCAGAAAAAAATTGCTCATGCTTATGTTCAAGAGGTTTTTGCCTATATTTCTTCTAAGAGTTTTATGGTTTAATGCTTCCATTTAGGTCTTTAATCTACTTTGAGTTTACTTTTGTGTACAGAATCAGACAGTAATCTGGTATCATTATCTTATGTGTAGCTGTCCAGTTTTCTCAATACCAGTTATTGAAGAGACTATCTTTTCTCTATTTGTATATCTTCTCAAAGAACCAGCTATTGATTTCATTGATTTTTTTTCCTATTTTATTCTTCTCTACTTATTTCTGCTCTGACCTTTATTATGTTCCCCTTTCTACTAACTTTAGGTTTCAGAGTCCTAGGTTTTTGAAAATCTGTTCCTTTTTCCTCCAGAGGAATACATTTTCCATGACTTAAAAAAAAAGTCTCAAGGCAGAGCCAAGATGGCGGTGTAAATAGAGCAGCAGAAATCTCCTCCCAAAACCACATATATTTTTGAAAATACAACAAAGACAACTCTTCCTAAAAGAGAGACCAGAAGACACAGGACAACAGTCAGACTACATCCACACCTGCGAAAACCCAGCGCATCGCAAAGCGGGTAAGATACAAGCCACTGCCTGGGGGGACCTGAGCGCCCCACACCCCAGCTCCCAATGGGAGTTGGAGCGGGGAGGGAGAGGGAGCCCATGACTGCTAAACACCCAGCCCTAGCCATCCACACCAGAGCGCAGACACACAGTGCATGCGTGGGGTGCTGGAAACTAGGGAAACAGGACAGTAAGACCTTTGAGCAGGTCCCCGCAGCTGGCACCTTGGGGACAAAGAAAAGCGTGTACTTTTTGGAAGTCTTAAAGGGACAGGGACCCCACAGTGAGATGGAAGCATCTTGGGACACTTAGCCCAGCAGCAGGGAAATCCGGGCACCCTAAACCCCTGGAGAACAGTGCAGTTCAGAGGCCCCTCACGGAGATAAAGAGCCTCCCGGCCGTTTCCCCTCTGATGCGGCTCTGCACATATCAGAGCAGCAGCCTGAGGTAGGTCACACCCACAGCAACAGTGGAGATAAATTCCATAGCAGCCGGGCAAGAATCAGAAGCCCCGTCTGCATGCAGCTGCCCAGCACAAGCCACTAGAGGTCGCTGTTCTCCCAGGAGAGGAAGGCCAGAAACCAATAAGAAGGGACATTCTCCCAGGCATCACTCGTCCCAGCTCTGCAAACTATCTGTATTGCCACCCAGCACAAGCCACTAGAGGTCGCTGTTCTCCCAGGAGAGGAAGGCCACAAACCAATAAGAAGGGACATTCTCCCAGGCATCACTCGTCCCAGCTCTGCAAACTATCTCTATCGCCATGAAAAGGCAGAATTTGAGGCAGACGAAGATCACAGAGACAACACCTGAGAAGGAGACAGACCTAAACAGTTTTCCTGAGAAAGAATTCAAAATAAAAATCATAAACATGCTGATGGAAATGCAGAGAAATATACAAGAGCTAAAGGATGAAGTCCGGAGGGAGATCACAGAAGTGAAACAATCCCTGGAAGGATTTATGAGCAGAATGGATAAGATGCAAGAGGCCATTGATGGAATAGAAACCAGATAACAGGAATGCATAGAAGCTGACACAGAGAGAGATAAAAGGATCTCCAGGAATGAAACAATATTAAGAGAACTGTGTGACCAATCCAAAAGGAACAATATCCGTATTATAGGGGTACCAGAAGAAGAAGAGAAAAAAGGATAGAAAGTGTCTTTGAACAAAAAATTGCTGAAAACTTCCCTAAACTGGGGGAGGAAATAATCGATCAGAACACGAAGTACACAGAACTCCCAACAGGAAGGACCCAAGGAGTTCGACACCAAGACACATAATAATTAAAATGGCAAAGATCAAGGACAAGGACAGAGTTTTAAAGGCAGCTAGAGAGAAGAAAAAGGTCACCAATAAAGGAAAACCCATCAGGCTATCATCAGACTTCTCAACAGAAACCTTACAGGCCAGAAGAGAATGGCATGATATATTTAATGCAATGAAACAGAAGGGCCTTGAACCAAGAATACTGTATCCAGCACGATTATCATTTAAATATGAAGGAGGGACTAAACAATTTCCAGACAAGCAAAAGTAGAAGGAATTTGCCTCCCACAAACCAGCTCTACAGGGTATTCTAGATGGACTATTCTAGACGGGAGCACTCCTAAGACTAAACAGATGTCACCAGAGAAAATAAAATCACAGCAAAGAAAGCAGACCAACCAAATACTAACTAAAGGCAATAAATAAAATAAAAACTCAACTACCCACTAAAAGCAGTTAAAGGAAACATGAAAGAGCACAGAATAAAACAACCAATGTATAAAGAATGGAGGAGGAGGAATAAGAAGGGAGAGAAGAAAAGAATCTCCAGACACTGGATATAACAGCTCAATAAGTGAGCTAAGTTAGGCTGTAGGATACTAAAGAAGCTAACCTTGAACCTTTGGTAACCATGAATCTAAAGCCTGCAATGGCAATAAGTACATATCTCTCAATAGTCACCCTAAATGTAAATGGACTTAATGCACCAATCAAAAGACACAGAGTAATAGAATGGATAAAAAAGCAAGACCCGTCTATATGCTGCTTACAAGAAACTCACCTCAAACCCAAACACATGCACAGTCTAAAAGTCAAGGGATGGAAAAACATATTTCATGCAAACAGCACAGAGAAGAAAGAACGGGTTGCAGTACTAGTATCAGACAAAATAGACTTCAAAACAAAGTAAGTAAAAAGACATAAAGAAGGACATTACATAATGATAAAGGGCTCAGTCCAACAAGAGGATATAACCAATATAAATATATATGCACCCAACACAGGAGCACCAGCATATGTGAAACAAATACTAACAGAACTAAAGGAGGAAACAGAATGCAATGCATTCATGGTAGGAGACTTCAACACGCCACTCACCCCAAAGAATAGATCCACTGGACAGAAAATAAGTAAGGACATGGAGGCACTGAACAACACACTAGAACAGATGGACCTAATAGACATCTATAGAACTCTACATCCAAAAGCAACAGGATACACATTCTTCTCAAGTGCACATGGAACATTCTCCAGAATAGACCGCACAGTAGCCCACAAAAAGAGCCTCAGTAAATTCCTAAAGATTGAAATTCCACCAACCAACTTTTCACACCACAAAGGTATAACACTAGAAATAAATTGTACAAAGAAAGCAAAAAGGCTCACAAACACATGGAGGCTTAACAACATGCTACTAAATAATCAATGGATTAAAGAACAAATTAAAATAGAGATCAAGCAATATATGGAAACAAATGACAACAACACAAAGCCCCAACTTCTGTGGGATGCAGCGAAAGCAGTCTTAAGAGGAAAGTATATAGCAATCCAGGCACACTAAAAGAAAGAAGAACAATCCCAAATGAATAGTCTAACATCACAATTATTGAAACTGGAAAAAGAAGAACAAATGAGGCCTAAAGTCAACAGAAGGAGGGACATAATAACGATCAGAGAAGAAATAAACAAAATTGAGAAGAATAAAACAATAGCAAAAATCAATGAAACCAAGAGCTGGTTCTTTGAGAAAATAAACAAAATAGATAAGCCTCTAGCCAACCTTATTAAGAGAAAAAGAGTATCAACACACATCAACAGAATCTGAAACGAGAATGGAAAAATCACGACAGACTCCACAGAAATACAAAGAATTATTAAAGACTACTATGAAAACCTATATGCTAACAAGCTGTTAAACCTAGAAGAAATGGGCAGAGGAACTGAACAGACAGTTCTCCAAAAATGAAATTCACATGGTCAACAGACACATGAAAAGATGCTCCACATTGCTAGTTATCAGAGAAATGCAAATTAAAACTACAATGAGGTATCACCTCACACCAGTAAAGATGGCTACCATCCAAAAGAGAAACAACAACAAATGTTGGTGATGTGGTGGAGAAAGAGGAACCCTCCTAAACTGCTGGTAGGAATGTAAGTTAGTTGAACCGTTGTAGAAAGCAGTGTGGAGGTTCCTCAGAATGCTCAAAATTTGACTTAACATTTGACCCAGGAATTCCACTTCTAGGAATTTACCCTAAGGATGCAGGACCCCAGTTTGAAAAAGACAGATGCACCCCTATGTTTATTGCAGCACTATTTACAATAGCCAAGAAATGGAAGCAACCTAAGTATCCATTAGTAGATGAATGGATAAAGAAGATACAGTACATATACACAATGGAATATTATTCAGCCATAAGAAAAAAAACAAATCCTACCATTTGCAACAACATGGATGGAGCTAGAGGCTATTATGCTCAGTGAAATAAGCCAAGCTGAGAAATACAAATAGCAAATGATTTCACTCATCTGTGGAGTATAAGAACAAAGGAAAAACTGAAGTAACAAAACAGCAGCAGAATCACAGAACCCAAGAATGGACTGACAGTTTACCAAAGGGACAGAGACTGGGGAGAATGGGAGGGTAGCGAGGGATAAGGGCAGGGAAAAACAAAGGGGGTATTATCATTAGCATGTATAATGTGGGGGCTGGGGAAAAGGGGACGGCTGTGCAACACAGAGAAGACAAGTTGTGATTCTACAACATTTTTCTATGCTGATGGACAGTGACTGAAATGGAGTTTGTGGGGGGGGGGGAGTTAGTGTAGGGAAGAGCCTAGTAAACATAATATTCTTCATGTAATTGTAGATTGATAGCAAAAAAAGGGGGGGGATTACTCCGTGATAGGATAAAATTAACTGCAAATCAACTATTAATGCATGGTTTACATATCCTTAATTTTGATCTTTTAAAGGGTGTCGGATGATCAGCTATGGAAGTACATTTTTCTGATAATATTTCTTTCTCTTAAAAAAAAAAGCAGTTCCTGTGTAGTGGTCTCCAGTAGGTTCTTCACAATGGTATAAAGGTCATATCAAAGTGTGGGTGGGGGGTTTGTTTGTGTTTATATGGGGGATCGGGGCCTGGTTTGGCTGCCCAGAGAACAAATTAAGGTGCCATATGGGGGGCAGCTTCCAACATCGACATTCTCTGGAGGAGTCGTTCTGGAAGATGATCATCAAAAAACTTCAACAAAGATCCTGGTGCTGCTGCAGTTGTAGCTGCATTCATCCCACCAGTTCCTGGACTTGCCATTGGAATGAAGAAGGAGATATCTAAGCTGGCCTGTGAATACAGTAAAACAACAAATTTGACTAGATCTATATTGTCGCAACTCAACCAAGAATTAGGAGAAGTGCAAGTTGCAGTGTTCCAAAATTGTGCGACTATAGACTATCTACTGTTAAAAGAACATATGGGATGTGAACAGTTCCCAGGAATGTGTTGTTTTAATTTGTCTGATTTTTCTCAAACTACTAAAATTCAGTTAGACAATATCCATCATTTCATTGATAAGTTTTCACAAATGCCTAGGGTACCTAACTGGTTTTCTTGGTTTCACTGGATATGGATGGTAATTGTAGGTCTGCTTTTGTTATGTATCTGTATTCCTATTCTGTTAATGTGTGTACGCAATTCAATTAGTAGTTTGTTAAAATCTATACATGCTTATGTTACTCTACAAGAAGTTATGTCAAAGAAATAATCAATCTTCCCATGTTTTCTTCCATCTGCTACTTCTATAGCTTTTCTTCTTCCTTCCTAATTACAACCCTTTAGTAGAATTCGTGCCTCATATAGGAAATTACCGAGTATCATAAATCTTCTAAGTGGTAAAGATACCTCAAGACAAATGCTGGGCATAGAAGCCACAGGGCATAAATCTGCAAAGAAGTAAAAAGCTAACCTTTTCAAAGAATATTGCTTCTCTGTCACTTAACAACTTGACATTTCCCTGTATGGCCCCGGAAGATAGCTGTTTAGCCAGAGATGGGTAAGATTCCTCAAGGGAGGAACTACCTAAGACAGGCACAGTCGCAGGGGGGCCATCAGGTCAGAAATTGGGGATCAACAGAGGTGAGGCTTAGAACCTTCCCCTGTTTTGAGAGAAATCTTCTGCATCCATGGATGTTTTGTTGTCCTTGTCTAGCTTGGATTAATACTTAGTCTATAGGCACAGACCTGATCGTCCACATTTGCCCTCTTACAGCACTAAATTATGTTTTCTATCTTTATCTTGCATCTGCCTACCACTTCAGCATTTTATTAAAAATAAATAAGGGAGAAATGTGGGATTCACATATAAATCAAGTATAAAAATCAAATGAATAATCATATCTGACTTTATTGTTTATAGTTCATGATGCGTGATCAAAACCAAAAGTTTCTGTGATATGACTGCCCTTGCACTGTTCACCATGTAAGAACTTATTCACTATGTAAGAACTTGTTCACCATGTAAGATCTTGTTCGTTATGTTTCAGAAGATTGGAGACTGTTGAGAATTAGGCTTGGGGTTGATTAATGATTGTGCATTGAGTCCCCTATACAGAATTTTATTGTTGTTAACAACCATTTAATCAATAAATATGAGAGATGCCCTCCCAAAAAAAAAAAAGTCTCATTTAAAGTATAGTATTAAAGGTTTACTTTCCAAAGCTATTTTCACCTTGGACTCAAATGAGATTTAATTATGTGAATTATTCATAATTGGACTTCATTAATAATTTATAATAATGCCTATTACATACTTCCACATGCTTTCCTAACTTTTTATTGCCAACAATACCACAAAAGAAAACCTCAAATTCAGCAGTTTAATTTTAAAAGAATGAAAGTGTTTTGAGTGAAAAGCAAATAGGAGAGTTTTCTCTAAAGTTAACTAATTTTAGTGGTTAAAAGTTTCTTTTACATAAATCTGGTAACATTAAAATCTGGATGATTAGCCTTTTATTTCTGAAATGTAATATATGTAAAACTCAGTATAAGAAATTTAAGTGGGAAAAGTCAAGTTAGAATGCTTAAAAGCACATTTTTAAATGAATTAAATGAAGATGTTAGCGGAAAAAGTCTACCACTTCTGCAAAATGTCTACTAGGCATTGGTTTGAAAACATATTTATGATTTTTTTCTATTAATACTCCAGTGTATAAGATAATAAAACTATTTGTTACTTTGTTTGAACTGAATCTAATTCCAAGCTCAAAGTTATCAGGGATATGCACTCTCCAGTATCAAGCACTATGGGAAGGGAGAAACTTTTGCAAGGTTTTCGTAAGTCCCCAAATTTGAATGACTCTTATTCTTCAGTATATTGGGGGCAGGTGTGAGCTACCCTCTTTCTGAGCCAACTGGAGACAGAGACCTTCACCAATGTATCTAAAGCCCAGTGGCTAGTGTCTACTTCCTATGCTTACCTGTATGGAGAGCTGTGGACAAGTGGAATCCAGTTCTTTGTCCCTATGGAAACTTTCAAACTCCCATTACCTCCCCAGACTTGCAAATACTCACAGGTACTCTCCTTAGTTGAGTTACTATTCCCTTACTCAGGGAACTGCTAGCAACAGCTTCTCTCTTTTCTCAATGGATCTCCAATATCCAAATAATCCTAGTGGTGACTTGTATCAGTCAGGCTTGTTTAGTTGCAAGATACAAGAACATTTTAAGTGCATAAAGGGAGTTTATTGGCTTAAAGAAATGGGAACTGCCTAGGTAGCACTGGCTTCAGATATGCTTACTGGCTGAGGGGTTGATCCCTCTCTGTTCCTTGCTCTGATTTTTTTCCTAGTTGGCTTTTTTCTCACATTGTCTCTCTACTGGTATATTAATTCTATCAGGGCTTGGCTGGCTAATAACTAATATTCTTATTGGTTTGTGCAAAAGTCTCAGAATTCTGACTGAGTACAGGTTCATCCCTAAAGTGACTGTTGTAGCCAAGGAGAAAAATATTTGAATTGGCCAGGAGATGGGGACTATGAGACTCCATCTGAATTACAGTACTGGGAAGGAGATGGTTCCTTAGAAACAATGTGAGGAGTGGCGCAGCATGTTCACTATCGGCCTCTGTTTAGCATGGCCCTGAAATATAAAGTCTACTTATTTCCCCTTTCCTCAACAAGGGCCTTAAACTCAGGACACAAATGTTTGACTACTTACTTAGGATGTGGAGGGGCAAAATGCCTCTCATTCTTCTTATATTTTGTAATAGTAAAATCAAAATACACAGTTGTATCTCAACTGATTATCCTGCTATATTTTTATTTTTATTTTTCTTTAAAGAAAGCAAATCTATAATTACCATCCATCTCCAGTGAAGCCAAGAAAACCATTTAGGCACCCTAGGCATTTGTGAAAATTTGTCTATGATATGATGAATATTGTCCAACTGTACTTGAACAGTCTGAGAGAAATCAGACAAATTAAAGCAACCCATTTCTGGGATCCGTTCACATCCCATATGTTCTTTTAACCGTAGATAGTCTATAGTCATAAGATTTTGGAGTGCTACAACTTGCACCCCTCCGAACGCCTGATTGAGTTCCAACAGTACAGATCCGGTCAAATTTGTTGTCTCACTGTATGCACATGCCAGCCTAGACATCTCCCTCTTCATTCCAATGGCAAGTCCAGGAAATGGTGGGGTGGATGCAGCCACAACCGCCGCATCGTCCAGATCCCTGTGGAGGCTTTTTGATGATCATCCCCCGGCACAAGTCCTCCAGAGAGTGCTGATGCCAGAAACACCTCCTCATATCGTATCTTAGTTCATTTTCTGGGTAGCCAAGCTAGGCCTTGATCTTCTGCATAGAAACAAACAGACCCTTTGCCCACACTTTGACATGCCCTCTATACCACTGTGTAGAACTCATTGGAGGTCAGCACACAGGAACTGCTTTTTTTTTTTTTTTATTAAGAGAAAGGAATATTATCAGAAAAGAGTACCTCCATAGCTGATCATCTGACACCCTTTAAGTGATCAACATTAAGTATATTTAAAGCATGTGTAGATCTTTGATTTACCAATAGTTTTATCCTATCAAGGAGTAATGCCCCTTTCTTTCTTTCTTTTTTTTTAAATCTTTAATCTACACTTACATGAAGAATACTATGTTTACTATGCTCTCCCCTATATCAGGTCCCCCCTAAAAACCACATTATGGTTACTGTCCATCAGCTTAGCAAAATGTTGTAGAATCACTACTAGTCCTCTCTGTGTTGTACAGCCCACTCTCCCCTTTCTCCCTCCCCCCCATGCAAGCTAATCTTAATACCCCCCTTCTTCTTCCCTACCCTTATCCCTTCCTTCCCACCCATCTTCCCCAGTTTCTTTCCCTTTGGTACCTGTTAGTCTATTTTTGGGTTCTGTAATTCCGCTGCTGTTTTGTTCCTTCAGTTTTTCCTTTGTTCTTATACTCCTCAGATGAGTGAAATCATTTGGTATTTCTCTTTCTCCACTTGGCTTATTTCACTGAGCATAATACTCTCCAGCTCCATCCATGTTGCTGCAAATGGTTGGATTTTTCCACTTCTTATGGCTGAGTAGTATTCCATTGTGTATATGTACCACATCTTCTTTATCCATTCATCTACCAATGGACATTTGGGTTGCTTCCAATTCTTGGCTATTGTAAATAGTGCTGCGATAAACATAGGGGTGCATATGTCTTTCTCAAACTTGATTGCCACGTTCTTAGGGTAAATTCCTAGGAGTGGAATTCCTGGGTCAAATGGTAGGTCTGTTTTGAGCATTTTGATGAACCTCCATACTGCTTTCCACAATGGTTGAACTAATTTACATTCCCACCAGCAGTGTAGGAGGGTTCCCCTTTCTCCACAGCCTCGCCAGCCAGCATTTGTTCTTGTTTGTCTTTTGGATGGCAGCTATCCTTACTGGTGTGAGGTGATACCTCATTGTAGTTTTAATTTGCATTTCTCTGATAATTAGTGATGTGGAGCATCTTTTCATGTGTCTGTTGGCCATCTGTATTTCTTTTTTAGAGAACTGTCTGTTCAGTTCCTCTGCCCATTTTTTAATTGGGTTATTTGTTTTTTGTCTGTTGAGGCATGTGAGCTCTTTATATATTCTGGACGTCAAGCCTTTATCGGATCTGTCATTTTCAAATATATTCTCCCATACTGTAGGGTTCCTTTTTTTTTCTATTGATGGTGTCTTTCGCTGTACAGAAGCTTTTCAGCTTAATGTAGTCCCACTTGCTCATTTTTGCTGCTGTTTTCCTTGCGCGGGGAGATATGTTCAAGAAGAGGTCACTCATGTTTATGTCTAAGAGGTTTTTGCCTATGTTTTTTTCCAAGAGTTTAATGGTTTCATGACTTACATTCAGGTCTTTGATCCATTTTGAGTTTACCTTTGTATATGGGGTTAGACAATGGTACAGTTTCATTCTCCTACATGTAGCTGTCCAGTTTTGCCAGCACCATCTGTTGAAGAGACTGTCATTTTGCCATTATATGTCCATGGCTCCTTTATCAAATATTAATTGACCATATATGTTTGGGTTAATTTCTGGAGTCTCTAATCTGTTCCACTGGTCTGTGGCTCTGTTCTTGTGCCAGTACCAAATTGTCTTGATTACTATGGCTTTGTAGTAGAGCTTGAAGTTGGGGAGTGAGATCCCCCCTACTTTATTCTTCTTTTTCAGGGTTGCTTTGGCTATTCGGGGTCTTTGGTGTTTCCATATGAATTTTTGAATTATTTGTTCCAATTCATTGAAGAATGTTGGTGGTAATTTGAGAGGGACTGCATCAAATCTGTATATTGCTTTGGGCAGGATGGCCATTTTGACGATATTAATTCTTCCTAGCCATGAGCATAGGATGAGTTTCTATTTATTAGTATCCCCTTTAATTTATCTTAAGAGTGACTTGTAGTTTTCAGAGTATAAGTCTTTCACTTCTTTGGTTAGGTTTATTCCTAGGTATTTTATTCTTTTTGATGCAATGGTGAATGGATTGTTTTCCTGATTTCTGTTTCTATTGGTTTATTGTTAGTGTATAGGAAAGCTACAGATTTCTGTGTGTTAATTTTGTATCCTGCAACTTTGCTGTATTCCGATATCAGTTCTAGTAATTTTGGAGTGGAGTCTTTAGGGTTTTTTATGTACAGTATCATATCATTGCAAATAGTGACAGTTTAACTTCCTCTTTACCAATCTGGATTCCCTGTATTTCTGTTTTGTATGATTGCCATGGCTAGGACCTCCAGTACTATGTTAAATAACAGTGGGGAGAGTGGGCATCCCTGTCTGGTTCCCGATCTCAGAGGAAATGCTTTCAGCTTCTCGCTGTTCAGTATAATGCTGGCTGTGGGTTTATCATATATGGCCTTTATTATGTTGAGGAACTTGCCCTCTATTCCCATTTTGCTGAGAGTTTTTATCATGAATGGATGTTGAATTTTGTCAAATGCTTTTTCAGCATCTATGGAGATGATCATGTGGTTTTGTCTTTCTTTTTGTTGATATTGTGGATGATGTTGATGGATTTTCGAATGTTCTACCATCCTTGCATCCCTGGGATGAATCCCACTTGGTCATGGTGTATGATCCTTTTGATATACTGTTGAATTCTGTTTGCTAATATTTTATTGAGTGTTTTTGCATCTGCATTCATCAGGGATATTGGTCTGTAATTTTCTTTTTTGGTGTGGTCTTTGCCTGGTTTGGTATTAGGGTGATGTTGGCTTCATAGAATGAATTTGGGAGTATTCGCTCTTCTTCTGTTTTTTGGAACACTTTAAGGAGAATGGGTATTATGTCTTCTCTGTGTGTCTGATAAAATTCCGAGGTAAATCCGTCCAGCCCGGGGGTTTTGTTCTTGGATAGTTTTTTGATTACCATTTCAATTTGTTTGCTCGTAATTGGTTTGTTTAACTTTTGTGTTTCTTCCTTGGTCAGTCTTGGGAGGTTGTATTTTTGTAAGAAGTTATCCATTTCTTCTAGGTTTTGCAGCTTGTTGGGGTATAGGTTTTCATAGTAGTCTTTAATAATTCTTTGTATTTCTGTGGAGTTTGTGATTTTTCCATTCTCATTTCTGATTATGTTTATTTGTGTTGATTCTCTTTTTCTCTTAATAAGGTTGGCTAGAGGCTTATCTATTTTGTTTATTTTCTCAAAGAACCAGCTCTTGGTTTCGTTGATTTTTGCTATTGTTTTATTCTTCTCAATTTTGTTTATTTCTTCTCTGATCGTTATTATGTCCCTCCTTCTGCTGACTTTAGGCCTCATTTGTTCTTCTTTTTCCAGTTTCGATAATTGTGATGTTAGACTATTCATTTGGGATTGTTCTTCCTTCTTCAAGTGTGCCTGGATTGCTATATACTCTCCTCTTAAGACTGCTTTCACTGCATTCCACAGAAGTTGGGGCTTTGTGTTGTTGTTGTCATTTGTTTCTATATATTCCTTGATCTCAATTTTGATTTGTTCATTGATCCATTGATTATTTAGTAGCATGTTGTTAAGCCTCCATGTGTTTGTGAACCTTTTTGTTTTCTTTGTAGAATTTACTTCTACTTTTATACCTTTGTGGTCTGAAATATTGCTTGGTAGAATTTCAATATTTTGGAATTTACTGAGGCTCTTTTTGTGAGCTAGTATGTGGTCTATTCTGGAGAATCTTCCATGTGCACTTGAGAAGAATGTATATCCTGTTGCGTTTGGATGTAGAGTTCTATAGATGTCTATTAGGTCCATGTGTTCTAGTGTGTTGTTCAGTGCCTGTGTGTCCTTACTTATTTTCTGCCCGGTGGATCTATCCTTTGGGGTGAGTGGTGTGTTGAAGTCTCCTACAATGAATGCATTACAGTCTATTTCCCTCTTTAGTTCTGTTAGTATTTTTTTCACATATGCTGGTGCTCCTGTATTGGGTGCATATATATTTAGAATGGTTATATCCTCTTTTTGCACTGAACCCTTTATCATTATATAGTGTCCTTCTTTACCTCTTGTTACTTTCTTTGTTTTGAAGTCTATTTTGTCTGATATTAGTACTGCAAACCCTGCTTTCTTCTCACTGTTGTTTGCCTGAAATATGTTTTTCCATCCCTTGACTTTTAGTCTGTGCTTGTCTTTGGGTTTAAGGTGAGTTTCTTGTAAGCAGAATATAGATGGGTCTTGCTTTTTTATCCATTCTATTACTCTGTGTCTTTTGATTGGTGCATTAAGTCCATTTACATTTAGGGTGACTATTGAGAGATATGTACTTATTGCCATTGCAGGCTTTAGATACGTGGTTACCAAAGGTTCAAGGTTAGCTTCTTTAGTATCTTACTGCCTAACTTAGCTCGCTTATTGAGCTATTATATACACTGTCTGGAGATTCTTTTCTTCTCTCCCTTCTTATTCCTCCTCCTCCATTCTTCATATGTTGTGTGTTTTGTTCTGTGCTCTTTTTAGGAGTGCTCCCATCTAGAGCAGTCCGTGTAGGATGGCCTGTAGAGGTGGTTTGTGGGAAGCAAATTCCCTCAGCTTTTGCTTGTCTGGGAATGGTTTTATCCCGCCATCATATTTAAATGATAGTCGTGGTGGATACAGTATCCTTGGTTCAAGGCCCTTCTGTTTCATTGCATTAAATATATCATGCCATTCTCTTCTGGCCTGTAGGGTTTCTGTCGAGAAGTCTGATGTTAGCCTGATGGGTTTTCCTTTATAGGTGACCTTTCTCTCTCTAGGTGCCTTTAAAACTCTTTCCTTGCCCTTGATCCTTGCCATTTTAATTATTATTTGTCTTGGTGTTGTCCTCCTTGGATCCTTTCTGTTGGGGGTTTTGGTAATTCCTTGGTCTGTTTGATTATTTCCTCCCCCATTTTGGGGAAGTTTTCAGCAATTATTTCTTCAAAGAGACTTTCTATCCCTTTCCTCTTTCTTCTTCTTCTGGTACCCCTGTAACACGAATATTATTCCTTTTGGATTGGTCACATAGTTCTCTTAGTGTTGTTTCATTCCTGGAGATCCTTTTATGTCTCTTTATGTCAGTTTCTATACGTTCCTGTTCTCTGGTTTCTATTCCTTCAATGGCCTCTTGCATCTTATCCATTCTGCTTATAAATCCTTCCAGGGATTGTTTCACTTCTGTGATCTCCTTCATGACATCTGTGATCTCCCTCCGGACTTCATTCCATTGCTCTTGCATTTTTCTCTGCATCTCATCCCATTGCTCTTGCATTTTTCTCTGCATCTCTGTCAGCATGTTCATGATTTTTATTTTGAATTCTTTTTCAGGAAGACTGGTTAGGTCTGTCTCCTTTTCAGGTGTTGTCTCTGTGATCTTTGTCTGCCTGTAGTTTTGCCTTTTCATGGTGGTAGAGATAGTTTGCAGAGCTGGTACGAGTGACTGCTGGAAGAGTTTCCCTTCTTGTTGGTTTGTGGCCTTCCTCTCCCCCTTCGCAAGGTGCTGGGTTCTTGCAGGTGTGGATGTGGTCTGGATGTTGTCCTGTGTCCTCTGGTCTCTATTTTATGAAAAGTTTTCTTTCTTATACTTTCATAGATCTATGTGTTTTGGGAGGAGATTTCCACTGCTCTACTCACACCGCCATCTTGTCTCCCTCCCCCTATCATGCTATATTTTTAAGTGAACTTCTTACAGACTTTAAGATTCTCAATAACAACAAATTATAAAAGCATTCTACTTCTTAGTATTTTGTATAAAGTCATATTAAATATATGCAATAATACCTCCAGGTTAGGTTAGAATCCTAATCTCCCCAGGACTCCTAAAGTCACATTCTAAGTGGTGGCTTTTCCTGCAGTCACTGTCCTTTCAAATGCTTTCGATAGATTGCTGCTAGATAAGCCCTCATACTGTCCAGTTTTGGTTATAAAATATAATTTATCTTGTATTTATTATGTTGCATAAAGCATGTGTGTTTCTAGGGCTCTAGGCAAGTGACATAATGCTTTTGGGGATCTTTCAATCTGCTGAAAACCACAGATTTATGATCAGATGACTAACAACGAAAGTGGCAAGTATTGTAATTAAGCATAAATGCTAAGTATGGGTAGAATGGAGTGAGGATTATCTGAGATTTCTCATTTTCAATGAAATATAGTCAAAATTACTAACGTGGCATTTGGAGACTTCAGTGCTCTAGCTCAAATCTTTCTTTGGAATCAGCCACTCCTGTGAAGGTGCCCGTGTTCCAGACAGATTAGACAGCTCACTGTTGAGCTGACATCGTCATCAACATGTGCTACCTTCTCTTTACTCTCTTCCTTCATTGTGGACTGCACTTGCCATATCATGTCTCCCCTGACAATCATACTTCCTTAATTACCAGCCCAAATGTTTTGCCCTCCCTTGAAGCCTTCCACTTTACTTTCTTTAATTTGATTTTTGTCTTTTATGACATAGCATTTTATGTTCTCTCTCATGGCATTTATGATGTTATTTTTGTGCTATAATTGTTATATTTACTGTTTTCTCTTTTCCTCTTCCACCCAGTCAGACCTCCTAAAGGCACCCTTCTTTTAGCTCACAATTTTGCCTCAATTTTCATTGCAAAAATAGAACTGACAGTTTTCTTTTATTCTCATCTCTTTCATTAGATCTCATTCCTCCATGATATAGTAATTGCTCTGATAATGAAATCATCCTTGTAGTCCTTACACCATTGGTTTCTTATCTGTCTTGTTCCATTTCCATCAACCAAAAACATTTTTTGCTTTCTGTATCTTAAATAAAGACGCTTCCTTGAGTTGAATTGTCATTTTATCAATTTTCTGAAGTTACAGCCTAAATCACTGGAGTGACCAATACTACCCTGAGATTGCTATTTTTAGGGTTGCCTATACTTCTAAATCTCAAAAACTCCTCTCCTCCTCTTTCTTGATGTTTAGCAGCATTAGTTAAAATTGATTACTTTCTCTTTTCTGGAGCACATTTCTCCATAGCATTCCATGAAAATATCCTAAACTGTCTCTCTCACTGGTTACCCCCATCTAAGGGATAATTTGATTGTCCCTTGCTCTTTTTTCATCCTTAAAATATTGTAGTACTATGGTTTAATATTTGGACTCCTTTCCCCTGCATTATTTTATTTATTCTCATTTTCATAAATATATATTCCTCTCTAACTTACCAGCTCCAGGCTTTAGCTCATTTTTAAAATTGGGTTATTAGTTTTTGCTATTAAATTGTAGGTGTTCCTAAGTAGAAATAAGCCAGTCACAGAAACACAAGCACTGCATGATTCTACTGTGTGAGGTATCTAAAATGGTTATGTTAATAGAATCAGATAGTAGAATTCTGGTTGCCAAAGCCTGGGGGTGAGGGAAGTGGGGAGGTGCTAATCAGCAAGCATAAGATCTCAACTAGGTGAGATGAATAAGTTCTAGAGATCTACTCTATAACATTATCCCCATAGTTAACAATAGTGTATTGTACTTAAAGATTTAAACGGGTTAGAAAGAAAAAAAGAAACTGAAACTCTGAAAACCAAGTCACAAGTAAAAATCTTCAGATGTTTCCATTGTTCCTAGGGCTTTGAGAGAAGAAAGCAAAAATTTAGAAAAGGCAAATGTTAAGTGTCAAGTGTTATTGAAACCACCCTGGGAGAACTAACAACATTGAAGGCTACTGTCCTTCCCTTTCAACTCAAGTATGACAGGGAAGGATCCTTTCTCTGACTCTTCTGCATGGCTTGGAAACTTGAGTTTGAGAGAACTACAATGTGATCATAGACTCAGTATGATTTGCCTCTAGACAAGTTCTTGATTTCTGTGAAGAAGGGATGTAGCCTTTTGCAGGACAGCAATGAGCATTTTGCTGCAGTTCCTAACATGTTACATGAACAAACAAGGGTTTTAATATTTTTTAAGTATCATGAACAAGAAGGACATAGTCTATTTCAGTTGGAAAAGAATTATTTGTTTATCTGAAGTCCGACTCAAAATGAGTATTTATGCAGCCAAAAAGTAGAAAAATAAACCCTGAAACCAAGCACAAGTTTCACATGAAAGATGTAAATTTCTATCTTTTTTAAAACATACTTTTTATGATTTTATAGCCTAAGAGATCAAGACAGGAATGCATTTGCATAATTTTGCTAGCCCTGTATTTAATCTGAATATATCACTTATCAAGAAATTGTTTTCGAAGTCTTTGTATAAGAAGAGGCACCAGGTGATATTTTTTGTATTACTTGAGCTTATGGTTTTAAAGGCTTTATTTTTTTGACATAGTAAGATTTCATGTATGTAAATTCTCTTGATATATTTCTTATGCCCTTATGAGTTTGTAAAACTTAGGACAAAGATTAATTTGAAGAATGATAAACTACACTCAACTACTTTTTCTTTTACTGGAGCCTTGAAGTAATTTTAGTCTAAAATTGGAGAGAAAACTATTCCTGAGCCACATACTGTAGTTCATTAACGTCTTGTATAGTAGAAATCTGTAATAAGACTTTTGGGCTTACTTGGATAAATTCAAAAGAATTAAGTGTAAATTAAAAGCTGAAAAAAAACCCTACCCTAGATATAATTTGAGTTAGGATTGGTACTTTATGGCAGGTTAGCCACACACAAAAAGAGACTAAGTTGGCCAAAGCCAACACATTCAATTATTATTGGCCTATTATATTCCTGCTTACTGAAAAAATGTGAGATACTGAGATAATAGTATTTATGCAGGAGTTCCCTGAGATATGAAGTATCTTTTACAGGATTGGTCCAGGACAAAAATGCTGAGGAAAGCTAATTTAGACAGACCAGGTTTATCCTGATTAACACATTTGGAGGTAATCAGTCTATGGGAAATTTGACAAGACCCTTATTTATCTCTCAGCTAGTAAATTCATGGTCAACATTACAATAGCCCTAAACTTCCTTGGTTTTCTGAGAAGTGAATTTGATATCCAGATCCTCTGATAAAAATAAGACTTTTCTTCCTTTCCCTAGAAAGCTGCTTCCAAGATCTTCCTCTGTTTTATAAATGCCACTATCATCTTTTATAAATGGCACCCAACTTCCAAGTTAATCTCTCTTCTTCATTCCTACTGCCATACAAGAGAGCAATTCCAATCCAGCCTCTCTCTAAAGGATAACCTGAACCCATGTACACTTCTGTCCATTTCCATAGCTACCAACTCTGCAAACCATGACTGTCTCTTCCCATGATTATCCAAATAGCCATGCCTACTACTAACTAGTCTTCCTGCTTTCACTGTTGCTCTCTGCCTGTCCATTCTGCTCACTAAGGAAACTGAACAAGTTGTGAAAATCTCAAATCAGGGTATCCTTTTGGTCCCCCTACTTACCTCCCCAAATTAAGATTATTCAAGTTTCCTATTGTATTTAAAATAGGTTTCTTGTCCCCAATCCCTTGTATGATCAGTCCCCTGCCTAAGCCTATTACTTCATCCCATATGATCCCTCTGATTCTTGGTCTCCAGGGTTCAGCCACCTTGGCCTCCTTTATGGTCCCTGAAATAGCTAAGTTCATCCTCAGCTCAGCATCTTTACTTACACTACCTGTTTCATTTTCCAGGAAACATCTTCCTCCTGGCCAGCTCTATCCTGCCTCAAGTCATATCTTAATGTCATTCATCAGAGGCTTCCCCAAGCCCCAATCTAAAGTCACCACCAAATTATCCTCTATTATATCCCCCTATTTCAATTATGTGCCTGGCAATAATTTTCATATTATATTCTATGTTATATAATTTTATCTAACATGTAATTACACAATGTATGATTCTGATTTACATATGATTTATTTATTTACTTTTGGTTTTCCTAGTAGAAGGCAAACTTTGTGAAAATAGGGATATTATCTGTGATCTGTGTTATTCACCACTCTATCCCCAGCCAACAGTAGTTCTTAAAGAGAAGTTCTTAAAGAATAAATAAACTTCTTTTATTAATGGCCACAGTAAAGAAATGTAAATTATCAGTGACTGTCATATCTCTCCTCCAACTAGGTTTTGAGGAGAAGGTCAGAAGCATTTGTCATAAATATGTTGTGACATATATAGATTGTATGTATATCCTTGTCACTTTGGTTTCCTCATGTATAATATGAGGGTGTTGGATCAAAATGATGTTCAAGGACCTTTCCAGTTCTACAAATATACATTCCATGAAGAACTGTGGTTAAACTGTATTGTAGGCTGCTGGTAGCCTTAATTACTACATATCTACATCAGTTTCACTATGAACTTAATGACAAAATTGTACATAAACAGCAAGCATATCATGCCGGTTAAGTATATTAATCTTTGGAGTGTGAGACTTCCTAATCAGCTCAAATATTCCCTTATAATATGGTTTATTATAAACTATATCTCCAACAGCTATTTCTAGTGCTACATAATTTTTAAAGTGAAACTTTTATTAAGATGAAGTGAAAAAGAATAACATTTCTCAATCTTAGGAAATTTTTCTTCCTTTATTTATGAGAGACTTTTTAAAAGTGCATTTTATATCTTCAACTGGAAATGCTTATTTCCATTTCCTCCAATATTGTTGTGTTATGATTAACTGTAAGTGGTGACTGGTGTATATAACTGACACATTATTTGGGGGTAAGGAAGAAGAGAAGCAGTCACAAAATCAATATGACTCCATTTGGGAAAGTGGAGTTTAGGGAAATATGAATATTTTCACTCAGTTTTTGTCCATTTGCTGAAAACAATGTGAATCAAAAATTGAGAAAGCAATATTCTTCCAAACAACTGCATATTAAATATTGTACCATGTAAAACATGACTTTATGGCTATTATCACAAATATTTTCCCCCTATTCAATAATTTTCTCACTACCTGTGACTAACTATATCAGTTTTAGCAAGGATTCCTTAAAGAGAATTCATTAAATTTTCTAGAATCTTCTAAAGATAGTCTTTAATGTTTTAAATATATATGATTCATTTTATTTATATAAAAATAGATACTAAATCTTATATATTCAAATTATCTTTGTTTTATTTTGTACTTTAATATCAGTCTTTATTTTTCTCCAGAATAATGAACAATAATCCTTCTTAGCAGCTAACCTGTGAAGCTAGTCAGCAAAATAAACAAAACCTCTGACCATATTAACAACAGAAAGCCAAAAGAAATGTTGACTGTTACACAAGACTGTATAACTAATCGTGTTCTAAGAAACCCTTTATTATTTTTTCCAAAGATTTTGTCATTGTTTTTCCTTTATATTAAGAACCTAGTTCATGTTTACCACTTCAATTATCACCAACATTGATGTAGTTAAACCATATGCCCATAATCAAAAGCTCAATTCTGTATTGCCAACTGTTTACTAAAACATTCCCTTGGGAATTCCAGTATTGCTTCCATCTCAGTATAACCCTACATTGAAGTAATCATTCTCAGTCTCAAAGCCAGCTCCCATTGCCAATGTCCCTGTTCCTGGTAGTAATATTACTTTCCTCCCAGTCTTCATGAAAATTTTTAGGAAATATAGGTTGAATGTTCACTGCATATTAAGAGCTACTCTAAACCATGGGACTATAACAGACGGGGTTCCTGCAGTGATGATGTTCATGGCTAGTTGAGTGTTCAAACCAGTATAGGTCCATTACCATTCAGAGTGGTAAGAGGCTGTGAGGGCTAAATGCCTGGTATTATGGAGCATACAGAAAGGACACCTAGCCCGGTGTTTAGGTGTCAGAGAAGGCTTCCTGAAGAAACGTATCTAAGTGGATCTGTAAAGAATTAGTAGAAGTAGTCAAGTGAAGGAAGAAGAGGTGTTAGAGTAGTATTTCAGTTTGTGTTGTTTCATGCAAAGGTTTTGATGCAAACACTTGCGTATGTGATAAATTGATATTCAGCATTGCTACAGAGAATATGAGAGTACATTTGGTAGGCAATGTGTCTAGAAATTTTTTAAAGAAATTGGAGTTTTATTTACTATGGAATAATTTTAGAGGGATTGGTCTGATTAAATTTATATTTTAGAGGTGGTCTCAGTATATGTAAATATACATAGTATATATAAGATCAGTAAAAATGATGCAGTTAAGCCAGTTGTATGGCCATAGTCTAAGGAAAATGATGACAACCTTAACAAGGTTAGGAGCAGTGGAGAGAGAATTAGATGGGTTTAATTGGTGTTACAGATATGGTATCAACAAGATTTGGTGATTTATCTCATGTAAGTTTCAGTGAAATATGAATAAAATTTGCTTTTGTTTGGGTGTCATGGTAGATGGTGGTACATTTTCTTTTAAGAAAACATTGAATTGTTGGACATATTGAACATTTACATGGAGACGTTCTTCAAGAGCTGGATCTAAAAGTGGATATTCAGCAGTGGTAATGGCTAGAGGTTACAGACTTGGAGTAATCAGAATATATAAGGTAACTGAGGACCTGACAGTAGAGGAAGTAGCAGTGGAGGGTGCCTAAAATGAAAAGTGGCCTAATGAGAGCACCAAGTTTAGAGAATGAGCAGATGGAGCCTTAAGGGGAACTAACTAAAAGTGGTCAGAAAAGTAAGAGGAAAACCACAAGGTGCAGTAACATCACAGCAGCCAGGGAAAGCAAGTGTTCCAAAAAATTTCCAGGTAACTCGTTTTTCAGTAAAGATTCTTTGTATATAACATGACATATGACCTCTTTCCTTTATATGAATTCCAATTTTTATTTTAACAATTCTTGACATATGTATTTCTCTGTATTTTCAATATTTAAATCATTTTATAAACTTGTTAATTTCCTTTAAAATTCAGATTTGAAGCAATGTTGATTTTAGTATATTTTTTGGCAAGTATCCTTTTTATAATGATCTGATAAAGCTAATGATAACACATACCTGTTTTTGCAAAAATACAATCTTATAATTTAGATCCCTGATATATACATTCCTAAGTGGAAAACACATTGTTAATCTGTAGCTCACTTGCATCCCATACCAATAATTCAATGTTACCAATTTCCATAAAGATAATTATTTTTTATTGAAATATATTCAACATACATTACTTTCATATGTTTACCATAATGATTCAATACTTGTATACCCTGAAGTGATCACAATGAATCTAATTGCCATGAGGCTTCATACAAAATTTAAAAAAAATTTTTTCTCTTGTGATAAGAACTTTCAACATCCACTCTCTGAGAAACTTTCAAATATATACTATAATATTAACTATAATCATTATTCTATACTTTAAATCCCCATGACTTACTTATTTTATAACTGAAAGTTTGCTTCTCTTGATCTTCCTCACCCATATTGCCTACCACCTAATATTCCTCCTTTCTGGCAACCACCTTTCTCTGTATTATTTTCTCTGTATCTATAAGCTTTGTTTTGTCTTTTAGATTCCATACATAAGCAATTTCATTGTTCTTTGTAGTGAGTAGTATTCATTGTGTGTGTGTGTGTGTGTATTATATATATATATATATATATATATATATATATATATATATATATATATATATATATATATATATATATTGGCTATTGGAAATAATGCTGTAATGAATTTGGGGATGCATATATCTTTTCAAGTTAGTGTTTTTGTTTTCTTTGGATAAATACCTAGAAGTAGAATTGCTGGATCTGTGGTACTGCTATTTTTAATCTTTTGAGGAAACTTCATATTGTTTTCCATAGTGATTCAATCCTTACCAGTAATCTGTCTATTCATATTTGGAAGATTGTATCTTTCTAGGAATTCAGCCATTTCTTTCAGGTGGTCCAATTTGTTGGTATATAATTACTTATAGTAGTCTCTCAGGAATCTCTGTATTTCTGTGATACCTGTTGTAACTTTTACTCTTCCATTTCTTATTTCATTTGAGCCTTCTTTGTATTTAGTCCAGCTGAATTTATCAGTTTTATCTTTTTAAATTACCAGCTCCTGGTTTCACTGATATTTTCTACTGTCTTTTTAGTCTCTATTTCTTTATTTCTGCTCTTTATTTTCTTCCAAGTTTGGGCTTTGTTTTTTTCTAGTTCCTTTAGATATAAAGTTAGGTTTTTTTTGAAATTTTTCTTATTTCTTGAGGTAAGTTTGCACGGCTGTGATCTTCCCTCTCACAACTGCTTTTGCTGCATCACATAGAATTTGGTATATTATATTTCCTTCATTTGTCTCAAGGTATTTCTTATGTAATTCCCATCTTTGTCTTTTATTACAGTTTTTGTTTTAAAGTATTTGTGTTATGTAAGTATAGATACCCTGGCCTCCTTTTGGTTTCCATTTGCATGGAACATCTTTCTATCCCTTCAAGTTCAGTCTGTGTGTGTCCTCACATCTGAAGCGAGTTTCTTATGGGAGCATATACATGGGTCTTACGATTTTTACCCATTCAGCCACACTGTGTGTTTTTACTGAAGCATTTAGTCCATAATTACATTTAAAGTAATTATTGATAGATATGTACTTATCACCATTTTGTTAATTGTTTTCTGGGTGTTTCATAGTTCCTCTGTGTTCCTTCCTTCTTCTCTTGCTTTCTCCCCTTTTGGTTTGGTGACTTTCTGTAATGTTATACTTAGATTCCTTTCTCATCTTTTGTTGTATATACTTTTTGCTTTGAAGTAAAATGAGGCTCACATACAAAAGCATATCTATCTATGTATCTATATCTATATCTATCTATCTATCTATCTATCTATCTATCTATCTATCTATCTATCTATCTATCTATACATATACCAGTCTATTTTATGTTCAAAGCAAGGTGAGTTTGAATGCATTTTAAAACTGCATCTCTACTCCCCTCTGTGTGTTTTTAATGTCACATTTTAAATTTTTTTATTTTGTTTATCCCTTGACTAGTTATGGTAATTATATTTGTTGTTACTACTTTTGTCTCTTAACCTTCATACTAGCTTTATAACTAACTAATCAATTGCTTTTACCATATACATACTTTTACCAGTGAGATTTTTACTTTCATATGTTTTCATATATATTTCTTGTTCCTAATCAGTACCCTCTCATTTCATCTTAAATAAGTCCCTTTAACATTTATTGTAAGGTCAGAAGGCAATGAAATTATTTATCTTTTGCTTGTCTGGAAAATTATCTTTCAATTCAACTGTGAATGATAACCATGTTGTGTAGAGTATTCTTGGTTAGAAAGTTTTCATTTCAGCACTTTGAATATATCATGCTACTCCCTTCTGGCCTGCAATGTTTGTACTGAAAAATCTGATAGTCTTATGGGGTCCCCTTGTATGTAACAAATTGTTTTTCTCTTGCTGCTTCTAGGATTCTGTATCTTTAATTTTTGATATTTTAATTGTAATGTGTCTTGGTGTGGGTTTCTTTGGGTTCATCTTGTTGGAATTCTTGAGGATTCCTGGATCTGGATGTCTGTTTCTTTCCAAGGTTGGGGAAGTTTTCAGCCATTATTTCTTTAAATAACTTCTCTGCCCCTTTCTCCCTTCTCCTTCTGGGAACCCTGTAATGTGAATGTTACTCCACTTGATGTTATCCTTTAGGTTTCTTAATCTACCTTCATTTTCTTTTTTCTTTTTATTGTTCTGTTTGGGTGAGTTCTACTACCCTGTCTCCCAGTTCACTGATTCTTTCTTTTCTTTTACTGGTTTGTTGTTGAACCCCTCTAGTATATTTTTCAGTTTTATTATTGTATTCTTAAGCTCTGTGACTTCTCTTTGGTACTTTCTTAATTTTCCATCTCTGTTGAAGCTCTCACTGTTTATCCATTCTTCTCCTGAATTCAGTTAACCTTTTTTGTGATATTACTTTAAACTCTCTATTAGGTAAATTACTTATCTCTGTTAAAGTCTCTTTTTTCTTCTGGGCTTTATTTTGTTTCTTTGCTTGAAACATATTCCTGTTTCCTCATCTTTCTGGACTCTCTGTGTTACATGAAACAGTTTCTCCCAGTCTTGAAAGAGTGGGCTTGTAAACTTTATCTTTATCCATGCTCTAGCTCTTGGTGGTGTGTCAAACTGTCTTCAAATGTTTCAGACTTGTAGGACCCAGAAACACAATCTTGCCTAGCCACCAAACCCAGGCACTCAAGGGGCATCCCCTGTGTGCACTACACTCACCCACTGGAGGGAGTCATGGGAGCAGTTTGGAGCAGTAGGCATGTGCCTGCCAGGTCTGGTGTGGACCATAAGCATGGTGGAAAAGATGATTTTTAAAAATCTACATTGTATTCTAAAGCAATCATAATAGGTACTGAAAGCAGTTAAGTGTCTTTCTTCTGCCTCACTGTAAACTAAACAAAATGACAGCTATGAGAAAAAAGTGAAGGACTTGTAAAGCAAAAGTATCAACTTTATTGCTATGAAAATTTAAGATTTCATATGTATCTTAATGTGACAGCCAAATGGGCCTGGCAAATGACACTTAGAATACAGATGCACCTATTGAATTATGGCAAAACAGAACTGAAGATGGTTCCTACTATAGAAGCCAAATCCTGCTGTCCTAGGAGCAGATAAATCCTCCATCCTGCAGGCAAGGTAGCTTCTTGGGAGGAAAAGGGGAGAAGATGAGCTGAGCAAGTCCATTATATTCTTCTCACATTTACCAATGATAAAAGTCACAGCATCAACCCATAACCAAGTTGAGTAAGGGATGTGGAGAGAAGACAGGAATATTGTACTCTTTGATCATCTTTCATGTGAAAGGACACAAACTCCTTTTCCCTTAATTTCCAAAGTTTTGTTCTCTGCTAAACTTTGAAATAAGATAGCATCTTTTTTCTTTAAGTGCCCTTCTCTTAGAAGATAGTATGCATAGCTGGGTTATTGTTCACACATAGTAGAGCCATAAAGCCAAAATTAACTACCAGATATACCATATCTGGATTATAGACCACCTATGCATATTACCTCCTCTCTCAGAAGAGCATTTGGAAAAAATGATGTTTTCTCGCAAAGTTTAAAATGTGCAGCGCTGATCCACCACAGGTCTTACTTGAGGTTTATTTGTTTCCCATTTAACGTATATTTTAAAATCTCCTAACTTGAATTTTTTCCAAACCCCTTGTTTCTGGCGCCCAAGTACTGAACTGGGTGTGGGTTGTATCTAATAAAGCTTTATGAGCAGACATTTTTAGCCCTCTGACACACTGGCTGTTTCTGCTTCCTCCTTCTGAGGAATCAGTTAAGGCTGACAAAGCTGCATCCCTGGGAAGTTTACCTTCTCCTATATACCACAACTATGTAGAGACAAAGTGAGACCATGTGGTAGAGTAATCTCTGAGCCCATGGACAAGCAATAGGAATCCAAATTTAGCTCCCTGAAGTTCATTCCTTGGCCTTAAAGACAGATAGTTAAGACAACATAAAGGACTAACTTAATTGGTAAAGAGTGTTTCTTTACCTTAGTCTAACAGGAGTACCAAGGGGTTTAATTCCTATAGTCTGCCTCAGTCATGCCTACTTGGCACAGTTAGGTCCGTGTTGTTGAATGCTGCAGCAGCCTGCACCCTGGGGCCACCTGTGCTTGCTGAAAGCTCATGCTCTTGCCAGAAAATCTGGGGAAAATACACAGCTTTATAGAACACTACTGGGTGCCATATGAAATGCCATAATATGTTCCTGAGGAATTCAAGACAATAATGACAGGCTCAAAAGGCACCTGGGCAAAAGACCATCAGATGGAAGGAAGGAAAAGCAAATGTAAAAGCTGAGAGGGAAGCTTTGTCTAGTTTACAATTATTCACAGGAGTATGTAATTTGCAAAAGCAACCAAATAAATATTTCATGATAGTTTAAACTTACCTAAGCACTTTGGGTCACCATTAAGGAGAGATACATAGAGTTGAGTTGACAATTACAGGGCATTTAGTTAATGAAAAGCCTTTGTTATTAGTGGACTTTATTATTTATTTGAAAATAGCAAGCTGAAAGTTATCTACAGGTCAGCAAATAACATAGACAATTGAAAGCACATAGGTACCTTTAGCATCTATAGTTCTACTTAGATTTTTCAGTTGCTATGCAGTACATTATGCAAAGAACTCCCATATTCCCTAGGTAGATGTTAATAGTTTATGGAGGCTTCACATTCTATTAATCTTGGGGGCAATAAGAGATCGACAGCAAAATTATATGCTTCCTTCCACAGAAGATCATGTAAATGTTGTAACAAAGTTCAAATAGACTGCATTTGTGTAAACTGTTTGTACTCCCTTTATATCTTAAATGTTAACATAATTTATAAAGTTTTATTACTATAAGATAATGATGTTTAAACTAAAAACAGCACTATTGTTTTTTTAATATAAAGAATATTTCATATGAAACCATCATAAATTTAGCTTATATTATTTGACACTGTTGTTTGGTATAATTTATCCCCATAGAAAACAGAATCTCCAAATTCCTAAAGAGCAGGTTTTCTTAATGTTTTGTACTTTTAAAATTTTGGTGGAATTTGTGATAGTATTGTGGTAGAAGGGTAAAAATCATATTCTTGAGGAGGGAAATAGTAGTTTTTTTTTTTTTGGTATGAATCCAAGATATGCTGTTTATATTACATAATGTACTGCTGCATAAATATGAAAACAGTTCCCCCAAAGAGGAAGTAATAACATTACCAAAAGGGAAAAGTTACATTTTATGTCATAAGACAGCCCTGCCCCAGCGAACACTCACAGAGGGGAAAAGAAAAATTAAGCACATATTATCATTTAAAATATACAATTGTTCTTGAATATAAAATTAATAATAAATGGTATTTTTTAAGAAAATGAAAATTTCAGTCCCTGTCTGATGTCATTTTAAAGATATTGGGTGAGATCTCACAGGCTAAGGAATTAAAATAAATTACTAAGTAATTTCCTGTTGGATGGAAAAACTAAAATGCTAATAGGTTTACATTCAGAGATGTGGCTCTCAAATAACAAATTTGATTTATTTGCTGTCTTTTAGATATCATTGTAACAGAGCTCCAGAAAAATAGCAAATATTGCTCATAAACTAGGCATTATAGGTCAGGAGGGTAATCCTAGATAACTTTCAAGGGCTGCATTGTTTCAATCAAGCTTGATGCAGGTTAAAAAATATAACTCTTATTTTTTTATTAATATATTTTACTGTTTAAATGGTTTTAGATATGCAGTAAAATAAGTACAGTTTCCTTCCATAAACCCTCTCTCTCTATAGCTTCTCCTATCTTGACTAATATGATACAATTGTTACAATAGATGAACAAATACAGATAGATGAACTAAATTCCATTGTTCATTACAGTTCTATATTGTACAGTTCCATGTTTTTTGACAAATATATAATGTCATGTATTTACCATTACAGCCTCATAGTTTCATTGCCTTAAAAATCCCTTTTGCTTTACATATTCATCTATCCCTTCCTGCCTTGATTCCCCCCTGCCTTTTTTTAGTGTCAACATTGTTTTGCCCTTTTCTTAATGTTGACACATCATTACTGCCAAAGTCCATAGTTTCATTAGGATTTACTGTTGGTGTTGTACATGCTGTGGGTTTAGACAGGTGTATAATGACATGTATCTACCATCATTGTAGCATACAGAGTAGTTTCACTGCCTTAAAAATTCTCTGTGCTCCAGCTATTTATCACTTCCTTCTCCTGAACTACTGGCAACAACTGATCTTTGTACTGTCTCCATAGTTCTGACTTTTCCAGTGTCGTATAGCTGGAATCATAAGGTGTGTAGCGTTTTTAGATTGGCTTTCACTTAGCAATATCCTTTTAAGTGTCCTCCATGTTTTTGTGGCTTGACAGTTCATTTTTCTTGTAGCAGGATAATATTCTATTGCATGAATATAGCACTGTTTATTCATTTATACTTTTGAAGTATATCCTGGTTGCTTCCAGTTTTTGGCATGGCATTTGTGAATAAACTTCTGTAATCATTCATGTCCAGAATTTTGTGTGGATGTAAGTCTTCAACTCATTTGGGTAAGTGTGTAGGAGCAGGATTGTGATATATTGTGATAGGCTTTGACTGTTTACTTTTGTAAGAAACTGTCAAGCTGTCTTGCAAATTGTTGGTACCCTTTTGCAACCACTAACAATGATTGAGAATTCCTGTTTTGCATTCTTGTCAGCATTTTGTATTGCCAGTTTCTTGAATTTTAGCTATTGGAGATTTTGTCTTAGTATTACATCAGGGTATTTTTTTTGTATTATTATTATTATTACTTTTTAATTTAAGTATCATTTTATACAATCTTACATTGGTTTCAAATGTACAACACATTGGTTCAACAGTTACCCATATTATTAAATCCTCATCGCCTCTAGTGCAGTTACTATCTATCAATGTAGAAAAATGTTATAGAGTCATAGACAATATTCTCCATAGTGCACTACCATCCCTGTGATCAAGTTATATTGTGATTGAGAATTATTGTTCCCTTTTGCCCACCTCACCCTCCTCCCACACCAACCCCAACCCCTCTCCCTTGGTAACCACTAGTCACTTCTCAATGTCTATGAGTCTACTGCTGTTTTGTTCTTTCTGTTTTGCTTTGTTTTTAGATTCCACAGATAAGAGAAATCACGGTATTTGTCTTTCTCCACCTGGCTTATTTCACTGAGCATAATACCCTCTAGGCTCATCCATGTTCTTGCAAAAAGCAGGATTTCTTTTCTTTTTATGGCTGAGTGATATTCCATTGTGTATGTGTACCATATCTTCTTTATCCATTCACGTACTGATAGACACTTAGGTTGCTTCCATATCTTGGCTATTGCGAATTGTGTGGTGATAAACATAGGGGTTCATATATATTTTTGAATCCGAATTTTTTTACTTCAGGTAAATTCCTAGAAGTGGAATTACTGGATTAAACGGTATTAGTTTTTTCAGGAAACTCCATACTTCTTTCCACAGTGGTTGTACCAATTTACATTCCCAACAACACAAGAGGGTTCTCATTTCTCCAAATCCTTGCCATTGGCCATTCAAACTGAATTGAGGTGATATCTCATTTTGGCTTTGATTTATATTTCCCTGATGAGTAACGATTTGGAGCATCTTTTCATGTACCTGTTAGCCATTTATATTTATTCTTTAGAGAAATGTCTGTTCAGGTCATCTGCCTATTTTTTAATTGAGTTATCTGTTTTCTGGGTGTTGAGGCTAATGAGTTCTTTATATATTTTAGATGTTAACCCCTTATCAGATGAAGGATGCATTTTTGTTCTGTTGATGGTGTCCTTTGAGGTACAGAAGCATTTTAGTTTGATGTAGTCCTTTCTTCATGTTTTATTTTGTTTCCCTTGCCTGAGGAGATGTGTCCAGGAAAAAAGTTGCTCATACTTATATTCAAGAGATTTTTCTCTGTATTTTCTTCAAAGACTTTTATGGTTTCATGTCTTATATTCAGGTCTTTGATCCATTTTGAGTTTGCTTTTATGTATGGACTTAGACAATAATCCAGTTTCATTCTCTTACATGCAGCTGTCCAGTTTTCCCAACATCAGATGTTTGAAGAGGCTGTCTTTTCTCCATTGTATATTCATGGCTCCATTATCATATGTTAATTGACCATATATGTGTGGGTTTATATCTGGGCTCTCTATTCTGTTCCATTGATCTATGGTACTGCAGTCTTTCTGCTAGCACCAAACTTTGATTACTGTAGCTTTGTTCTATAGTTTGCAGTCAGGGAATATAATCCCCCTGTTTTGTTCTCAGGATTGCATTGGCTATTTGGGGTCTTTTTTGGTTCCATATGGTTTTAGAACTATTTGTTCTAGTTCATTGAAAAATGCTGTTGGTATTTTGATAGGGATTGCATTAAATCTGTAAATTGCTTTGGTCAGGGTGGCCATTTTGACAATATTAATTCTTATTATCCATAAGCATAGGGTAATTTCCATTTATTGGTGTCTTCTCTAATTTTTCTCATGAGTGTCTTAGAGTTTTTAGAGTAAGGGACTTTCACATCCTTCATTGGGTTTATTCCTAGGTATTGTATTCTTTCAATTGCAAATGGAATTATTTTCATGATTTCTCTTTCTGCTAGTTGTTGTTAACATATAGGAATGCAACAGATTTCTGTGTATTAATTTTTGTGCCCTACAAATTTGATGAATTTAGTTGTTAGTTCTAATAGTTTTGGGGTGGAGTATTTAGAGTTTTCTATGTATAATATCATGTCATCTGCAAATAATGACAGTTTAACTTCTACTTACCAATTTGGATGCCTTTTATCTCTCTCTTTTTTTTTTTTTGTCTGATTGTCATGGCTCGGACCTCCAGTACTATGTTGAATAAAAGTGGTGAGAGTAGACATCCCTGTGTTGTTTCTCATCTTATAGAAAAAACTTTCAGCTTTTTGCTATTAAGTATGATATTGCTTGTGGGTTTGTTGTATATGGCCATTATTATATCAAAGTATGAACCCTCCTCTAAACCCATTTTGTTGAGAGTTTTTATCATGAATAGATCTTGAATTTGTCAAATGCTTTTTCAGCATTTATTGAGATGATCATGTGGTTTTATCCTTTTTGTTAAAAAGTGTATCACATTTATTGATTTATGAATATTTACCATCTTTCATCCCTGGAATAAACCTCACTTGGTTGTGATGGATGATCTTTTTGATTTATTTTTGAATTCAGTTTCATAACATTTTGTTGAGGATTTCTGCATCTGTGTTCATCAGGGATATTTGTTTATAACTTTTTTTGTGGTGTCTTTGTCTGCTTTTGGTATTAGAGTGATGCTGGCCTCATAGAATGAGTTTGGAAGTACTCCCTCCTTTACTTTTTGGAATACTTTAAGAAGGATGCATATAACTCTTCTTTAAATGTTTAGTAGAATTCAGCTATGAAGCCATCTTATCGTGGGACTTTGTTTTCTGGGAATTTTTTAAATTACCAACTCAGTTTCATTGCTGGTAATTGGTCTGTTCAGATTTTCTGGTTCTTTGTGGGTCAGTCTTCGAAGGTTGTATATTTCTAGAACATTGTCCATTTCTTCTAAGTTTTCCAATTTATTGGCACGAAATGTTTCACAGTATTCTTTAAAAATTCTTTGTATTTCTCTGATGTCTGTAGTGGTTTTTCCTTTCTTATTTCTAAATCTGTTTATGTATCAACTCTCTCTTTTTTTCTTGATAAGTCTGGCTAGGGCTTTATCTAATTTGTTTATTTTCTCATAGAACCAGCTCCTGGTTTCATTGATTTTTTTTTCTATTGTTTTATTCTCCTCTATTTTATTTATTTCTGCTCTGATTGTTGTTATGTCCCTCCTTCTACGTTAAGTCCCTTTGAGCTTTGTTTGTTCTTTCTCTAGTTTCTTTAATTGTGAGTTTTAACTGTTTATTTGGGATTGTTTTTGTTTCTTGAGGAAAGCCTTTGTTGCTATGTACTTCCCTCCTAGAACTGCTTTTGCATCATCCCACAGATTTGGAGCTGTTGAATTTTTGTTTTCTTTTGTCTCCATGTATTCCTTGATTTCTGTTTTTATTACCATGATTTGTTCATTGAACCATTGATTATTTAGAAATATGTTGTTTAGCTTCCGTGTGTCTGTGGGCTTTTTTGTTTTCTTTGTAAAATTTATTCCTAGTTTCAAACCATTATGGTCTTGATATAATTTCAATCTTTTTTAATTTATTGAGGCTCTTTTGTGGGCTACTATGTGATCTATTCTGGAGAACATTCCATGTACACTTGAGAAAAATGTGTATCCTGCTGCTTTTGTGTTAAATGTTCTGTAGATATCTGTTAAGTCCATTTGATTTAATGTATTGTTCAATACCTGTTCCTTATTTATGTTCTGTCGGTTGATCTATTTGAGTAGTGTGTTAAAGTCTCCTAAAATGAATGTGTTGTAATCTTTCCCCTTTTAATTCTGTTAGTATTTGTTTCATGTATGTAGGTGCTCCTGTGTTGGGTGCATAGACAGTTATATCCTCTTATGGGACTAACCCCTTTATCATTATGTAATGTCCTTCTTTGCCTCTCATTACTTTCTTTGTTTAGAAATTTATTCTGTCTGATGTAAGTACTGCTACTCCTGCTTTTTTTCTCCCTATTATTTACTTGAAATATCTTTTTGCATCCCTTCACTTTTTGTCTATGCATGTCTTTGGGTCTGAAATGAGTCTCTTTTAGGCAGCATATAGCTGTATCTTTTTCTTTATCCATTCTTCCACTTTATGTCTTTTGATTGGCGCATTCAGCCCATTTACATTTAAGGTAATTATTGATAGGTATGTACTTATTGCCATTCTTTTTTGACATTTGATGCTTTTCTGTAGTGTTGTGATTAGATTTTTCTTTTAAAATTTTTTTGTGAATCTATGGTAGGCTTTAGTTTTATGGTTACCAAAGGTTCAAGGGTAGCTTCCTTACTGTATGAAAGTCTATTAAGTTTCTGATTGCTCTATTTCAAATAATCTAAAGGAATTTTTTTCTTCTTCCTTCTCCACACTTTATGTATTAGATGTCATAATCTTCATTTCTTGTGTATCACATGACTGATTTTGTGTACAGTTGATTTTGTTCCTTTTGTTTTAATTTCATACTTGCTTGGTAATTAATTGGTCTACTACCTTTACTGTGGGTTTACTTTCACTGGTGATGCTATTTAGCCTTAGGAAGATTTCTATCTGCAGCAGTCACTTTAACATATCCTGTAGGCTGGCTTAGTTGTGGTGAATTCCTTCAACTTTTGTTATCTGGCAATTGTTGACTCCCTACCTTAAATTTAAATAATACTCTTGTCGGATAGAGGATTCTTGGTTGAAGTCCTTCTGTTCTGTTTCAGTACATTACATATTTCATGCCATTTCCTCTGGCCTGTAAAGTTACTGCTGAGAAGGCTGCTGATAGCCTGATGGGGTTTCCTTTGTAAGTGATCTTTTTTTCTCTCTCTGGTTGCTTTCAATACTCTCTCCTTATCCTTGATCTTTGCCATTTTAATTGTATCTCTTGGTGTTATCTTCCTAGGGTTCCATTTGTTAGGGGAATCTCTATGTTTCCATGACATGAATGTCTATTCCCTTTCCAATTAGGGAAGTTTTCAACAATTATTTCCTCAGTGAGACTTTCTGTCCCTTTGTCTCTCCGTTCTCCTTCTGGTACACCTATTATGTGAATATTGTTTTGTTTGGGTTGGTCATACATCAGTCTTATCATTCTTTCATTCCTAGAGATCCTTTTTGCTCTCTGTTCCTCAACTCCATTGTGTTTCTGTTCTCTAATTTCCATCTCATTGAGTGTCTCCTCTACTTGCAGTAATCTACTCTTTAATCCCTCAGTGATGGTGGAACTTCAGGGTTAATGGGGTGGGTGGGCCAATGTGAAGTTCAGGGGCAGGGCGGGTCATATAGTACAGCTCAATACCCACAGGGAGGAAGGAGGTCTCAGGGATGCCTCCTGCAGGCTCCTCCTTGATTGGGCTGAAACAGGGCTGAGGAAGCTGGGAGAGTCCTCCTCTCAAAAAGATAACTAGTTATTCTCTTATATATTTTTCTTCTTTATATCTCTCCATCTCATTTCCCATATATCTTGGACACTTGATACATTTTATAAAATCTCAGAAGTTCTTAAAATAGAAAGTGGATTGAATCAGTTAAATTTTTTATTCTAATAATTTAATTTTAGCCTGTAGTCCATCAAACTGTTCATCCTCCAAAAATACATTCAAATCCTAACTCCCAGTACATATGAATGTAATCTCATTTGAATATAGTATCCTTGTAGATGTGATTAGGTGAGGATCTTGAGGTGGGCCCTGAGAGAGTTGGAATGATGCTGCTCCTAGCCATGGAATGCCAAGCATAGTTGGAAGCCACCAGAGGCTAGCAAGAGGTAAGGAAGAATTTTCTAGAGCCTTCAGAGGGAGCATTGCCCTGCCAACACTTTGATTTCAAACTTCTACTCTCCATCACAGGGAGAGGATAAACTTCTGTTGTTTTAAGGTACCTAGTATGTGCTAATTTATTATGGCATCCTTAGTAAACAACTACAAGGCATTTTAAATCTCTGAATGATATCTGGTTATTATCTTGTTCTTAAAATACAATGGTATAAATAACAAGGCCATCAGTTTAACAAAGCTGAGTTTAGACCTTAACTGTAAATAAGGTCACTGACCTTTTGGTTATTGACAATCATTCCTTATTTCACTACTGTAAGCATGTTATTGCCTAAGAATTTTAATGCTTAGATTTAATAAACAGGGAATTGCTAATATGTTCATAAAAATTTTTGTTTCAATAAACTCTTATGTACAAAATCATTTATTTAATTTGGAAAAGGTAATCAAAATTTAGCTTTACTACATTTGAACTCAGTTCCCACAAGAGTAATTTGCTTATTAATTTGTTGCTTATTTAATAACAGAAAAGGCTTTTAATTGAAAGGCCAAAAGATAAGCTTAGTGTAACTTTCTAGACTAAGGAAATGAACAACCAAGCAGTTCATAGACACTTGTTTTGAAAAGTGTTTTCTTTTGCTTGATGGTATTAACCTAGGATGGGAACCATTTCTAATTTGACAGTGAACAGCTGACATAGGTTGTTTGACTTTATCTGAATTCTAAAAGGTCCATGATCTAAATGTAGAGAATCATTTGGATTTTAGAGATTGTGCCCATGCTCCAGTTTTTTCATTTAAGGGCCTTTTTTAACATCACATTCTTGAATTATAACTTGTGACTTCTTTTTTAAATGCCATAGAGAGGCAGGAGCACATTTTGATGAAGTTTATATTTTTTAAATAACATTTATTAAAGCTCATAAAGGTATTAATAAATATTACTGTTAAAAGCTGTTATAAAGTTATGATATTATCCCAATAACCTCTGAGAAAATAGAAGGTTAGATTCTGAAATAGCTTAATACATTTTAAGTTAAAATGATTTGATGATAATGTAGATAAAAAATGGAAAACATGCAAACCACAGAATTAGTTCTTAATTGTATGCTTTCTGTTTTTATCCAAATGGACTTATTCTAATAACATTTTTTGGTTTTCATAAAGTAGGGCCAGATTTTTATCTTTATCCATCTTGATCTTTGGAAGTATAATATCCTGTGCAATTTAACCTATGTGTTAAATATTCCACATGTCTATGTTTATCAAAGGTAGCTTATCATTCAATGTCAGTGATTAACTTGAATAATTTCAAAGGAAAGCTCATCTTGAAAAGTCAATTGTCAGAAAATGTCATCTTATATAAATCAAAAATAATATTTAGATGGTAAATATATCATTAAATGAAACTCTGAGTTTTAAATTCAGTGTGTTTAGGATTTGCAAATCAAATCAATTTTAAAACTATAAAAATTATTCACTTATCTTATTTAGTGATCTTGGATTCACAAGATTTTTGTTTTGCTTCAATCTGAGAGAATCCTGGCTCAGATATAATTTTTGTGATATTGAAGAATAGCTGAGAGTGAAGCAAAATTCTTCAGGAGCCATTTGAATAGCTAGTAGCTTTTGACAGATGAGGGAAAAGTCATCTGAGTGGGATGATTTATCTTTCTTTTTAATCAAATTTTCGATGAAGTTCTGCAATACTCTAAGTGACTGCTAAAAACCTTACAAGTAAAAATATATGCATACATAAAAAGCATATAGTTAGCTTCAAAAATTCAAACATTCTTCCCTTTTAAGTTGCATTTAAATTGTTATGGAAAACATCATTATGGATCTATAATTTCAAGTTTTGTTTATAGATACACATTCCATTTCCTTTTATAAGTGAATTTATAAGGAATTTTTAATTATATTAATTTGAGGTCCTTAATTATGACTACTTAAAACACTGACATTCTCAAGTTTTTCATTTAAGGATTTTTTTATTACTTCCTCTAATCTACAGCGTATTTTGGGAGGTTTTGATCACGAAAGAAATTGTACTTAGAAAATAATACATAACTAATTTTATATTAAAGGCTTGTATTACTGTGATTTGCTCAGCACGAGATACTCAACTTAGCCACTAAATTGACAGAATTTTAGTTAAAATGAAGGCAGTCTAGTATGTTGAAGAACCCATATAGCTTGATTGACAGCAAATGTATGACTGTGATTGGTAATTATGAAATATTAATTAATATTAATTTGTAATTAATAAGACCCCATTCTTCATAGATTCCTTCATGGAAACTGTGAGGAGAACTGGTATAAATCTTAGTGTTCTATTTGTTAAATTATATATAACATATACCAAAATAACTTATCATGGTGTCATTTAGCATCTCATTTTTATTTAAAAGCTGTTAGAGTATTTGAGAAGTTGACTCAACAAAAATATTTCAATTAACAGTAACAAATTAATCAAAGTCTACCTATTATACATTTTTAATATTCTTAAAAGTGATAACTAGGGGAAAAGTCAATAACTGAAAAAAATTTTAAAGAACTATCAGCTCACTGAAAAAATTTTAAAAGCTCTGAATCTTTATTCAATTAAGAAATCAATTTTTAAAACATTAGGATAAAAGTTACAAGGCATCTCTGAAGATTGCCAATTAATATTTTCTAAACTTGAAAAAAACCTTACAACTATGAAATAGAAAAGAAAGTCATAAAAACTGGCATCTTAACACTATAAAGATACCATTTTGGGTGCTTGACCCTAAATCATACCATGGTCCCAGAAGATTGTTTTTCAATTAGTACTACAGTTATCTGGGAAATAGGTAAATACATGATGGTAATAATACTTCCACAGATACATTGCCACTACATTAAATGTCAGATTCTGTAACTCTAGGACAGTATATTTTTAATATAAAACATCAGACTTTTTTTCCATTGCAGTTTCTTATTTCCGTATTAGACACTGTACCTGAAAAAACACTCAGCACCCCTGAGTGAATTTCAAAATATGAAAGACTATATTTTGGACTGCTTTATGTAATAGCACAGATAGCATTTCCTTTTAACAAAAGTATTCAACTATTTTCCTTTCCCCCTTCACTGATGGATGCAAACAAAATAACTCTTGGAAACTCTTTTTTTGTGGTCATTATTAGACTAATTTATAACCTAACCACTTCTATTTGTACCTTCACAAAAAACCCTTGAGCAAGATCTCTACTGAGAAAAGCACATTGCTTAATTCCAGTGAGGCAAATTTTCTAGAAAAGATTTACTTTACTTAATACATGTCACTTGGGTTTTTAAAAGTAAACCTCCAAAAGAATAATTTCTTCAGGCTATAGATGATAGGGCCAAATAGTAGGTATAGAATACACTAGTATTGTATAATTCTGAACTTTCCAGAAGCTCAGTAAGCACAAGAGGATAGGAATAAAATAAAGGACAAGGAACAAGTTTGCTGTCCTAAGAGTTGTTTCTCCTCCACACCTGTTTTTATTGAGATATAACTGATGTATAACATTGTTAGTTGAAGGTGTATAACATAATGACTTGATATATGTATATATAGCAAATTATTATTACCACAGTAAGTTTAGTTAACATCCATCACCTTACACGGTTACAAAATTTTTTCATGTGATGAGAACTTTTAAAATCTAGTCTCTTAGCAACTTTCAAATGTATAATACAGTATTATTAACTACAGTCTAAGAGTTTTCTAATTGTCCCACATATCTCAGGTGGAAATAGTGTTTACACCTCAGTTTTGGGAATGATAATGATCCTAAAATAGATTTTACTGAAAGCTAAATTTTTCATTAACAAAATGTTTGCATGTAAATCTTCATAGCAGAATACTTTCTAAAATGTAATTCAGATTTTTCTGTTTAATGAACACATATTTCAACCATTACAGAATATTTTTTTCTTTGAGAAATTCAAGATCATCCTTATGATCCTTATTTGTTGTACTCTGAGAGCATGTACTCTCAGTGCCAATATGTAACATTAGTTTCTCTTCTTTTCCCCACCCTTAGAATTCATGGCTTTTCTAGGAATACCTTTCATCTTCAGCATGAACCCTTCCATACCATCTGTGCCTATTTGTATTTCTGTTCCTGGTAGTATTCCCTAATATTTGGATTTAAGGCAGAGTTTAGATATTGATGACTCCCAAATTTATATGTGTAACTTTTCTTTGAACTCCAGAATTTTTAAAATCAATGACTACACACAGACATCTAATAAGTAAATCAAGTAAATTCAAAATTTAACTTCTGATTTTCCCTCCCCAAATCACTATTTTCTAATTGCCTCCATCTCAGTAAATGTCACTCTGTTCATTCAATTGTTCTGGTTAAAAATGTTGAGTCCTCTTTGATTCTATAATAGACCCATCAGTCCATCCGATTCCTCAGCTGTACCTTAATATTATATTAGAAACTAATCACTTCCTACCACCTCCAGAGCCACCATCTTGTTTCAAGCAACCATAATTTGTTACCTGAGCCACTGCAAAGTTTCCAGATGCTGAACTTCTAAACTGAATCTCTGCTTTTGCTCTGAAGCCTTGCTGTCTCATCTTGATATAGTAGAGTGGCGGAGAAACTCTTCGAAAGGACATGTAATTCTCCAAGGTTTTCCCATCTCATTCAGAATAAAAGTTAAAGTCTTTGAAATAGCTTTTTTTCAAAGTCTACACTGTCTGGCTCTTATTACCTCTCTGATATGCCTCCTACTACTCCTCCTCTAGTGCATTCCAACTACAGTTTCCTTTGCCTCAAAACCACTAGCACACCTCTGCCTCAAAGACCTCAATCCCCACACAGAGCTCCTGCCTAATATGCTCTTCCTCCAAATATTTGCATGGTTTGTTCCCCTGCATCCTAAGCACACACACGTACTCACTCCCTAGCCCTCTTCTTACTTTATTTTGTTCCATAGTACTTGTCTTTCACTAGCATATGTTATATTTTAATTGTTGTAGTTCATTTTTTTGTATCCTTCTGCTCTGAGCTCTAAAGGCAGGGCATTTGGTCAGCATTGCTCAGATCTGTACCCTAGTACCTAGGACAGTGAACAGCATATAGGCAATAAAAATGACTGAATTAATCCATTATTTAAGCTAAAGGAAAGTAAGTCAAATTAAAAGCAATCAGTGGCCAAGCAATGAGTCCGGAGGGGAAAAGCATCAGCATCTGTCTAAACAGGTCTGGAAGGTTTGGCGGCATGGCATGTAGTCCTGGTGCATGTGAGTCAGCCTATTACATTCTGGAAATTCATGCTTGAGAGCTGCAGGTTTCAAGATGAATAGACACTGATAATGGTCACTGGTCTTTTAATTTTCTTTTGCATTTAATTTTCTTTCCCTTAAGGTGGGGCTGTGGGGTATCACATCTCCCTGTCTACTTCAGCTCATTTTTGCTCTGTGGTTTAGTAATTAATCATGACAAAAAAAGGTGTCAATATGGGGGTCTTTAGATGTGATAATTATGTGTCTTACCCCTCTCCTTTTAGAAATTTGGTGGTTTGGGCCTTTATCAGTGAAACCTTGATTTTGATAAGTGTCTCATTGCTATTTGGAGGTCTTTGGTGGAATTCCCAATTTCAAACTTCTGATTTACAACATTTAAGAAAGAAAATTATCCATACCTTCAAAAAATTGCCAAAGCTTATTCTTTAAAGAACCTCTAAAAATATACTAATATAGTAGCCACTTAACTAGATGTCTTTTTATATTTCAATTTAAATTCTTTAAAACTAAATAAAACTTAAAATTCAGTGGTAAGTAGCCACATACACATTATGTAATTGTCACATGAGGTCAGTGGTTCCTGTGGTGGATGGCACTGATCTAGAATACCTCAGTTACCAGCCAGTGTTATTGAACAGATCCTGTAGACTTGTTTTTACTGGTTGAAATTTGTCCATTATAAGTTCATTCATTTGAAATTATTTATTCCATGACAATTATTTGAAACCCTTTCTGTTAAGTGTGCCTTTGGAATTTAGAGAACTTAGATTTTATGTACAAAAATAAACCATATTGTACAATAAGTGTTTCATTCAAGGCAGATACAGAATATTATATGGACATAAATAAACCAGTATTTAATTTTGCCTCAGATATAGGGCTGGTCATACAACACACATTTTGAATCTTTTTGCTGGTGCCATAACTGTCAGAAAAGTCATAGTTGAACAATGATGTCCAGTAAGTTTATATTTATTGTTGAAAAGCCAATCAATATCAGTCTGAACGTTAACTAATAGCATGGCTTTGCCACTGCCCAAACAATATTGTAGTTAATAGCAATTTTAATGTCTGAAACCACCATAATTGCCCTCAGAAATCAATAGATCAATAGGAAACTCTTTTTGGTTTTTGGATACAAGTATTGAATCATACATCACATTTTGAAAAGGTTACTTTTAATCATAACAACCCAGACAAATACAAAATTAGTTTGAAAACTAGATATAACAAGAGAATTCTTATTTTTAAAGTCTGTAAATTTAGAGTTAAAGCAATACAAACATGCATTTACAGTTTTGTTACATATTATTTAAATTTAATGAGCCTTTGCATGTTTTCACTGAAAATACAAATGTTTTAAAGTAAAAGAATTCATAATTAAGCCACAGTTAAACAAGTTTGCTAAATAAATTTAAATCTTATATAAACTGTAGTTAAGCTAGTAAACTATCAAAATATACTGAGATAAATATTTTTGACTTTAACAAGAAATTTGATCAGAAAACAAACTTGTAGAAAGCTTTCTGTAAGTTCTACTGAAATGAGAATAGTGTTTATTCATCTTTCCTTTTATTCTTTGTTTATCATGTCACATGTTGCTGTTCTATGACAATATCACACTCCAAAGGGAAATTGCTAATGATCCTGCAGTGAGATGTGTAAATGCCGTGCTCATCTCAGATAGACATATAAATTGAGATGGAAGCAAAAAGCCTTAAGACCATCGTGTTATTCGGGGGAAGCGAGGTCATTATCATTTAAAGAGCAATCACCTGTGTTGATTGTGTTCACATTCAGGAAACACTAATGGGGATGCAATGGTGTGTTTGTTTTCTAAGTTGATAGGTGATGTCCAGCAAATTATTAGGATCCAATCTCTGATATATGAAAAATTCTTCTTTCAGCATTTGTTACAGGAATTGGGACTAATGTTCTGATCGAAGGTACATCTTTTGAAACACTCTTATGATTTATCCAGCCTTGCTGCTTTAAATTGCTACTTGGACATTTTCGACCTTTAATATCTGTAAGGCTTGTACCAGGATGGACTACTTATTGTTTATGAAATGGTTATTAACATGATCAAAATGCCTGTAATTTCTAAGTAGGCAGAAAACAATTTTTTCTGATCTAGAATCCAAACAAAATGTCCCAGAGGAACTGATCATTTTGTCTTACTTGGTGTATACCACCAAAACAACAGAATACTCTTATTGTCCAATTTATCTGGGTTAGCACACAAAGAACAGTTGTTATTGCAATCAATATGGTTTGGGTATCTTAGCATGGTATCAGTCATTCAGTGGGCTGAATTTAGAAGTAGAGGAAATTAGTAGGAGGATAAAAGAAATGGAAATGATGGGGTAAGTTTAGGTGTGGAGGAGTCCAGCAGAGATTAAGTATAAATTTGAACAGTGGAGGGCGGAGCCAAGATGGCGGCGTGAGTAGAGCAGTGGAAATCTCCTCCCAAAAACACATAGAGCTATGAAAATATAACAAAGAAAAATCTTCCTAAAATAGAGACCACAGGACACAGGACACCATCCAGACCACATCCACACGTGCAAGAACCCAGCGCCTTGTGAAGGGGGTAAGATACAAGCCCCAGCCCGGCGGGACCTGAGCGCCCCTCCCCCCGGCTCCCGGCGGGTGGAGAGAAACCGGAGCGGTTTTTTTTTTTTTTTTTTTTTGGCGAGCGCTTTTTGGAAGCCTTAGAGGGACGGGCCCCCGTTGCTGGGGAGGCAGGGTGGCGGGACCGGTGAGGAGGTGCCTGGGAACGGCGCCGGAGGACAAAGAATATCCTGCGTTTCTCCCTGTGAGACCTGGGGGCGGGTGCCTGAGACCGGTGCCTGAGGACGGAGGAGGTCGCGCGTTTTTCCCCTTTTTTTTTTTTTCTCTTTTTGGCGAGCGCTTTTTGGAAGCCTTGAAGGGACGGGGACCCCAGTGCTGGGAGGCACGGTGGCGGGACTGGTGAGCGGGTGGCTGGGACCGGCGCCTGAGGACAAAGAATATCCCCCGTTTCTCCCTGCGGGACCGGTGGGCGGGTGCCTGAGACCGGCACTTGAGAACAGAGGAAATCACGCGTTTTTCCCCTTTTTTTTTTCTCTTTTCTGTGAGTGCTTTTTGGAAGCCTAAAAGGGACAGGGACCCCGGTGCTAGGGAGGCAGGGCGGCGGGACTGGTGAGCGGGTGCCTGGGACCGGCACCTGAGGACAAAGAATATCCCGCATTTTTCCCTGTGGGACCGGTGGGTGGGTGCCTGAGACCAGCACCTGAGGACGGAAGAAATCGCGCGTTTTTCCCCTTTTTTTTCTCTCTTTTTGCCGAGTGCTTTTTGGAAGCCTTGAAGGGACAGGGACCCCAGTGCTAGGGAGGCAGGGCGGCGGGACTGGTGAGCGGGTGCGTGGGACCAGTGCCTGAGGACAAAGAATATTGAGCGTTCCTTCCCTGCGGGACCGGTGGGTGGGTGCTTTTTGGAAGCCTTGAAAGGACAGGGACCCCGGTACTAGGGAGACAGGGCAGCAGGACCAGTGAGCGGGTGCCTGGGACCGGCACCAGAGGACAAAAAAAAAAAAAAAAAAATCGCTTGTTTTTCCCCTTTTTTTCCTTTTTTTTTTTCTCTTTCTTTCTGTTCCCTCTCTCATTGTTGCTGCTGTTGTTTTGGTTTGGAGAGTGCTTTTTGGAAATCTTAAAGGGGCAGGACAGGTCACTTAGACCAGAAGCAGGGAATCTGGGGATCTCTGGGCACTCTAACCCCCTGGGCAGCAGGGAGCACAGAGGCCCCTTACGGAGATAAATAGTCTCCTGGCTGCTCCCCCTCCAACGGGGCTCCACCATTTTGGAGGAACAGCCCCAGCCAGGCCAAGCCCACAGCAACAGCGGAGATAAACCCCAAAGCAACTGGGCAGGAAGCAGAAGCCCTGTCTGCGCGCAGCTGCCCAGCACAAGCCACTAGAGGTCGCTATTCTCCCAGGAAAAGGCTACAAACCAACAAGAAGGGAAGCTCTTCCAGCGGTCACTTGTACCAGCTCTGCAAACTATCTCTATCACCATGAAAAGGCAAAACTACAGGCAGACAAAGATCACAGAGACAACACCTGAGAAGGAGACAGACCTAACTAGTCTTCCTGAAAAAGAATTCAAAATAAAAATCATGAACATGCTGACAGAGATGCAGAGAAAAATGCAAGAGCAATGGGATGAGATGCAGAGAAAAATGCAAGAGCAGTGGGATGAGATGCAGAGAAAAATGCAAGAGCAGTGGGATGAAGTCCGGAAGGAGATCACAGATGTCAGGAAAGAGATCACAGAAGTGAAACAATCCCTGGAAGGATTTATAAGCAGAATGGATAAGATGCAAGAGGCCATTGAAGGAATAGAAGCCAGAGAACAGGAACGTATAGAAGCTGACATAGAGAGAGATAAAAGGATCTCCAGGAATGAAACAACACTAAGAGAAATATGTGACCAATACAAAAGGAAAAACATTCGTATTATAGGGATACCAGAAGAGGAAGAAAGAGGAAAAGGGATAGAAAGTGTCTTTGAAGAAATAATTGCTGAAAACTTCCCCAAACTGGGGGAGGAAATAATCGAACAGACCATGGAATTATACAGAACCCCCAACAGAAAGGATCCAAGGAGGACAACACCAAGACACATAATAATTAAAATGGCAAAGATCAAGGACAAGGAAAGAGTTTTAAAGGCAGCTAGAGAGAAAAAGGTCACCTATAAAGGAAAACCAATCAGGCTAACATCAGACTTCTCAACAGAAACCCTACAGGCCAGAAGAGAATGGCATGATATACTTAATGCAATGAAACAGAAGGGCCTTGAACCAAGGATACTGTATCCAGCACGACTATCATTTAAATATGATGGTGGGATCAAACAATTCCCAGACAAGCAAAAGCTGAGGGAATTTGCTTCCCACAAACCACCTCTACAGGGCATCCTACAGGGACTGCTCTAGATGGGAGCACCCCTAAAAAGAGCACAGAACAAAACACACAACATATGAAGAATGGAGGAGGAGGAATAAGAAGGGAGAGAAGAAAAGACTCTCCAGACAGTGTATATAACAGCTCAATAAGCGAGCTAAGTTAGGCAGTAAGATACTAAAGAAGCTAACCTTGAACCTTTGGTAACCACGAATCTAAAGCCTGCAATGGCAATAAGTACATATCTTTCAATAGTCACCCTAAATGTAAATGGACTTAATGCACCAATCAAAAGACATAGAGTAATAGAATGGATAAAAAAGCAAGACCCATCTATATGCTGCTTACAAGAAACTCACCTTAAACCCAAAGATAAGCATAGACTAAAAGTCAAGGGATGGAAAAACATATTTCAGGCAAACAACAGTGAGAAGAAAGCAGGGGTTGCAGTACTAATATCAGACAAAATAGACTTCAAAACAAAGAAAGTAACAAGAGATAAAGAAGGCCACTACATAATGATAAAGGGCTTAGTCCAACAAGAGGATATAACCATTCTAAATATATATGCACCCAATACAGGAGCACCAGCATATGTGAAGCAAATACTAACAGAACTAAAGAGGGAAATAGACTGCAATGCATTCATTGTAGGAGACTTCAACACACCACTCACCCCAAAGGATAGATCCACCGGGCAGAAAATAAGTAAAGACACACAGGCACTGAACAACACACTAGAACAGATGGACCTAATAGACATCTATAGAACTTTACATCCAAAAGCAACAGGATATACATTCTTCTCAAGTGCACATGGAACATTCTCCAGAATAGACCACATACTAGCTCACAAAAAGAGCCTCAGTAAATTCCACAATATTGAAATTCTACCAACCAATTTTTCAGACCACAAAGGTATGAAAGTAGAAATAAATTCTACAAAGAAAACAAAAAGGCTCACAAACACATGGAGGCTTAACAACATGCTACTAAATAATCAATGGATCAATGAACAAATCAAAATAGAGATCAAGGAATATATAGAAACAAATGACAACAACAACACTAAGCCCCAACTTCTGTGGGATGCAGCGAAAGCAGTCTTAAGAGGAAAGTATATAGCAATCCAGGCACACTTGAAGAAGGAAGAACAATCCCAAATGAATAGTCTAACATCACAATTATTAAAACTGGAAAAAGAAGAACAAATGAGGCCTAAAGTCAGCAGAAGGAGGGACATAATAAAGATCAGAGAAGAAATAAACAAAATTGAGAAGAATAAAACAATAGCAAAAATCAACGAAACCAAGAGCTGGTTCTTTGAGAAAATAAACAAAATAGATAAGCCTCTAGCCCAACTTATTAGGAGAAAAAGAGAGTCAACACAAATCAACATAATCAGAAATGAGAATGGAAAAATCACGACAGACTCCACAGAAATACAAAGAATTATTAAAGACTACTATGAAAACCTATATGCCAACAAGCTGGAAAACCTAGAAGAAATGGACAACTTCCTAGAAAAATACAACCTCCCAAGACTGACCAAGGAAGAAACACAAAAGTTAAACAAACCAATTACAAGCAAAGAAATTGAAACAGTAATCAAAAAACTACCCAAGAACAAAACCCCGGGGCTGGACGGATTTACCTCGGAATTTTATCAGACACACAGAGAAGACATAATACCCATTCTCCTTAAAGTGTTCCACAAAATAGAAGAAGAGGGAATACTCCCAAACTCATTCTATGAAGCCAACATCACCCTAATACCAAAACCAGGAAAAGACCCCACCAAAAAAGAAAATTACAGACCAATATCCCTGATGAATGTAGATGCAAAAATACTCAATAAAATATTAGCAAACAGAATTCAACAGTATATCAAAAGGATCATACACCATGACCAAGTGGGGTTCATCCCAGGGATGCAAGGATGGTACAACATTCGAAAATCCATCAACATCATCCACCACATCAACAAAAAGAAAGACAAAAACCACATGATCATCTCCATAGATGCTGAAAAAGCATTTGACAAAATTCAACATCCATTCATGATAAAAACTCTCAGCAAAATGGGAATAGAGGGCAAGTACCTCAACATAATAAAGGCCATATATGATAAACCCACAGCCAGCATTATACTGAACAGCGAGAAGCTGAAAGCATTTCCACTGAGATCGGGAACCAGACAGGGATGCCCACTCTCCCCACTGTTATTTAACATAGTACTGGAGGTCCTAGCCACGGCAATCAGACAAAACAAAGAAATACAAGGAATCCAGATTGGTAAAGAAGAAGTTAAACTGTCACTATTTGCAGATGATATGATACTGTACATAAAAAACCCTAAAGACTCCACTCCAAAACTACTAGAACTGATATCGGAATACAGCAAAGTTGCAGGATACAAAATCAACACACAGAAATCTGTAGCTTTCCTATACACTAACAACGAATCAATAGAAAGAGAAATCAGGAAAACAACTCCATTCACCATTGCATCAAAAAGAATAAAATACCTAGGAATAAACCTAACCAAGGAAGTGAAAGACTTATACTCTGAAAACTACAAGTCACTCTTAAGAGAAATTAAAGGGGACACTAATAAATGGAAACTCATCCCATGCTCATGGCTAGGAAGAATTAATATCGTCAAAATGGCCATCCTGCCGAAAGCAATATACAAATTTGATGCAATCCCTCTCAAATTACCAGCAACATTCTTCAATGAATTGGAACAAATAATTCAAAAATTCATATGGAAACACCAAAGACCCCGAATAGCCAAAGCAATCCTGAAAAAGAAGAATAAAGTAGGGGGGATCTCACTCCCCAACTTCAAGCTCTACTACAAAGCCATAGTAATCAAGACAGTTTGGTACTGGCACAAGAACAGAGCCACAGACCAGTGGAACAGATTAGAGACCCCAGAAATTAACCCAAACATATATGGTCAATTAATATTTGATAAAGGAGCCATGGACATACAATGGCAAAATGACAGTCTCTTCAACAGATGGTGCTGGCAAAACTGGACAGCTACATGTAGGAGAATGAAACTGGACCATTGTCTAACCCCATATACAAAGGTAAACTCAAAATGGATCAAAGACCTGAATGTAAGTCACGAAACCATTAAACTCTTGGAAAAAAACATAGGCAAAAACCTCTTAGACATAAACATGAGTGATCTCTTCTTGAACATATCTCCCCGGGCAAGGAAAACAACAGCAAAAATGAGCAAGTGGGACTACATTAAGCTGAAAAGCTTCTGTACAGTGAAAGACACCATCAATAGAACAAAAAGGAACCCTACAGTATGGGAGAATATATTTGAAAATGACAGATCTGATAAAGGCTTGACGTCCAGAATATATAAAGAGCTCACACGCCTCAACAAACAAAAAACAAATAACCCAATTAAAAAATGGGCAGAGGAACTGAACAGACAGTTCTCCAAAAAAGAAATACAGATGGCCAAGAGACACATGAAAAGATGCTCCACATCGCTAATTATCAGAGAAATGCAAATTAAAACTACAATGAGGTATCACCTCACACCAGTAAGGATAGCTGCCATCCAAAAGACAAACAACAACAAATGTTGGCGAGGCTGTGGAGAAAGGGGAACCCTCCTACACTGCTGGTGGGAATGTAAATTAGTTCAACCATTGTGGAAAGCAGTATGGAGGTGCATCAAAATGCTCAAAACAGACCTACCATTTGACCCAGGAATTCCACTCCTAGGAATTTACCCTAAGAACGCAGCAATCAAGTTTGAGAAAGACAGATGCACTCCTATGTTTATCGCAGCACTATTTACAATAGCCAAGAATTGGAAGCAACCTAAATGTCCATCTGTAGATGAATGGATAAAGAAGATGTGGTACATATACACAATGGAATACTACTCAGCCATAAGAAGTGGAAAAATCCAACCATTTGCAGCAACATGGATGGAGCTGGAGAGTATTATGCTCAGTGAAATAAGCCAAGCGGAGAAAGAGAAATACCAAATGATTTCACTCATCTGAGGAGTATAGGAACAAAGGAAAAACTGAAGGAACAAAACAGCAGCAGAATTACAGAACCCAAAAATGGACTAACAGGTACCAAAGGGAAAGGAACTGGGGAGGATGGGTGGGCAGGGAGGGATAAGGGGGGGGAAGAAAAAGGGGGGTATTAAGATTAGCATGCATGGGGGGGAGGGAGAAAGGGGAGGGTGGGCTGCACAACACAGAGAGGACAAGTAGTGACTCTACCACATTTTGCTAAGCTGATGGACAGTAACCGTAATGTGGTTGTTAGGGGGGACCTGATATAGGGGAGAGCATAGTAAACATAGTATTCTTCAGGTAAGTGTAGATTAAAAATTTAAAAAAAAAAAAAGAAAGAAAGAAAGAAAAGGGGGATTACTCCTTAACAGGATAAAACTATTGGTAAATCAAAGATCAACGCATGCTTTAAATATCCTTAATGTTGATCACTTAAAGGGTGTCAGATGATCAGCTATGGAGGTACTCTTTTCTGATAATATTCCTTTCTCTTAATTAAAAAAAAAAAAAAAAAGCAGTTACTGTGTGCTGACCTCCAATGAGTTCTGCACAGTGGTATAGAGGGCATGTCAAAGTGTGGGCAAAGGGTCTGTTTGTTTCTACGCAGAAGATCAAGGCCTAGCTTGGATACCCAGAAAATGAACTAAGATACGATATGAGGAGGAGCTTCCGGCATCAGCACTCTCTGGAGGACTCGTGCCGGGGGATGATCATCAAAAAGCCTCCACAGGGATCCGGACGATGCTGCGGTTGTGGCTGCATCCAGCCCACCGTCTCCTGGACTTGCCATAAGAAGGAGGAGGGAGATGTCTAGGCTGGCATGTGCATACAGTGAGACAACGAATTTGACTGGATCTGTACTGTTGGAACTCAACCAGGAGTTGGGAGGGGTGCAAGTTGTAGCACCCCAAAATCTCATGACTATAGACTATCTATGGTTAAAAGAACATATGGGATGTGAACAGATCCCAGAAATGGGCTGCTTTAATTTGTCTGATGGTTCAAGTACAGTTCGAAAATATCCATCATATCATAGATAAATTTTCACAAATGCCTAGGGTGCCTAAATGGTTTTCTTGGCTTCACTGGAGATGGCTGGTAATTATAGATTTGCTTTGTTTATGTCACCGTATTCCTATTATGTTAATATGTGTGTGCAAATTAGTTAGTAGTTTAAAACCTATACATACTTAAGGTACTATACAAGAAGATATGTCAAAGAAATAATCAATCCTCCCAAGTTTCCTTCATATGCTACATCTATAGCTTTTCTTCTTCCTTCCTAATTACAAACCTTAAATAGAATTCGTGCCTCATATCGAATTTACCGAGTATCATAATTCCTCCAGGTGGTAAAGATACCTCGAGACAAGTGCTGGGCATAGAAGCCACAGGGCATAAATCTGCAAAGAAGTAAAAAGCTAACCTTTGCAAACAATATGGCTTCTCTCTCACTTACCAACTTTACATTTCCCTGTATGGCCCCGGAAGATGACTGGTTAGCCAGAGACGGGTAAGATTCCTCAAGGGAGGAACAACCTAAGACAGGCACAGTCGCAGGGGGGCCATCAGGTGAGAATTTGGGGATCAACAGAGGTGAGGCTCAGAACCTCACCCCCCCTGCTTTGAGAGAAATCTTCTGCATCCGTGGATGTCTTGCTGCCCTTGTCTAGCCTGGATTAATACTTAGTCCATAGGCACACACCTGATCATCTGATCATCTACATTTGCCTTCTTACAGCACTAAACTATGTTTTCTACCTTTATCTTGCATCTACCTACCACTTCAGCATTTTATTAAAAATAAAAATAATAATAATAATAGGAGAAATGTGGGATCAACATATAAATCAAGTACAAAAATCAAATGAATATTCATATTTGACCTGATGGTTTATAGGTCATATTGCATGATCAAAACCGAAAGTTTCTGTGATGAATGCCCTTGTACTGTTCACCATGTAAGAATTTATTCACTATGTAAGAATTCATTCACCATGTAAGAACTTGTTCGTTATGCTTCAGAAGATTGGAGACTGACGAGAATTAGGCTTGAGACGGATTAATGATTGTACATTGAGCATTGACCCCCCTATACTGAATTTTATTGTTGTTAACAACCATTTGATCAATAAATATGAGAGATGCCCTCTCAAAAAAAAAAAAAAAAAAAAAAAAAAAAAAAATTTGAACAGTGGTGGAATGAACAAGATCAGATACTTAGAAGCCACCTACATAGACCATGGAGATTTCAAGTAGCACTGTGCAACATAGGAAGTTTCATTTATAAACCCAAGGCAGTGGTCTCAAGAACTGAGGGCACGCAGCCAGTGGGAAATGGGTCAAGTCAAATTGAGCTTATTCATCGTCAGAGTATAGACAGGGCCGTATTCCCACCACTGTAAACAGTGAACTGGATTGAGAAAGTTGGGAGGAGAGAGACCCTTGGTAACTGAGTCAACTAGTTATTCCTTATCCACTGGGAAAGGTTTAAGCTAGAAATTCTAAAATATAAGGGAGCCATGACAAGTCTCTCCTCAGAAAGTCAATGGGTCTGTGGTCACTGACATTCTTTTTTTTCCCCCTCTACCTATGGAATCTAATAAACTTACAATGCCAACTTAATCATCACCTATATCCTTCCGATATCCAGTTTTCTTAAACTTTCACTGGTTTTAAATATGACTTGTGTTATTGCAGTAACTTGGCATTCTTCCCTCTTTGTCTCTGAAATTCATATTTATCCATTAAGGGAATGTTAAAAGTCACCTCATTTTTAAAGGTCTTTACCAACCAGATCTGTTCATCATAATGAATCACATCTTCCTCTGAACTTCCTGTTATTTTACATCTAAGTAGTACTTATTTCATGCTATGGTTCAGTTTTTTCTATATTTTTCCAATTAGATTGTGTGTTAGGATACATTATTCTTTATGATAGGAATAGCATCTTAATTACCTTTCTATCTCCCAAGCACCTAGCACAGTGGTTAGCATATAGTGAGTATCAATAAATGTCTATTCAGTCAAGTTACATGACACAAAAATTCTAAACCTGACCCAATGAATCACTTAGTGTTCTCAGGTTACTTAATGTGTCTTGTACATTTGTAAGTTGGGGAAAATCTACTCTCACTGAATTTGTAGATTAATGTTATACATAAGGAATTGATAAAAGGAAGAAACAGGAATGACAAGAGTCATTGACTCAATACATTTATTGAACATCCAAACTTTGCCAAGTACTATTTTAGGTGTCATTAGTTGCTAGGGGAATTTCTGTAGGGCCAGCTCAGTGCAGACAGCATTTGAACTTTGGCCAGTATCACACATGAGACAGCCATCTAATATCTCTGATTTATAGCATAGATCAACTTCACATCTACCTTGACCATAACTGTATTGTTTCATACTTTAAAAAAGTACTATGGAAATAGCAAGAATGTAAAATTCATACTATAAGTATAGTAAGTGGTTGGTAAAAAGTAAAGTAGAAAAGTATAAAAGTGGTGAATTAAAATGATATGAAACAGGAAACCATAAGCAAAGACAGTAATCATAAAACAACCATGGTAAACCTAAGAAAAATTAATCATAATTTTGGCAAAGAAGGTGTTGTGTTCTGAGGTTTCTGTCCATTATCAGGAGACATCTTGTTTCATTATTCTCTCCAGGCTTGGGCTCACTTTAGGTAATTCATGTAGGAAAGAGAGTTCAGGCTTATGTCATTTAATTTTCATCAACGAGGGAACAAAAATTGTTTTCTTAGATTCATCTCCATTGGGAAACTCCTCTTCCATCATTCTACAGTAATCTTGCTCAGTCTGGGTAGGACTAACCCTCCTACTAGTCAACCCCTACCTTTGGAGATGGGGCAATTGATCTTCTCCAGCATGATTGCAGAAGCAATTGGGACTGAGGGCAAACATTTGGTGCATGTGGAGAGAAATGTCTAAGAATGAGGCCAAGCAGAGGGAGAGTTACACTGGCATAGTCTTGATGTCCTTTGAATCCCTTCATCCAGTTATGTTCAGACTTGTTCCTTGACTTCCCAGTTATGTTGGACTACCACAGTCTCTCTTGCCTTAAGATGGTTTGAGCTGATATATATATATATGTTTGTGTGTATATATGTAATATATAAATGTATATATGTATTTTATTTACATCTAGAAGGTTAATATGTTCTTTTTAGTCTAATATTTAACATTTTCAATTTGGCTCCAAGTCATCTATGATTCAGAGGGCAATTTAATTATTGAATTTGACATCTGGTTTAGGTTTCTTCCTTAAGGTTATCTCCAAGGATTTGGTTGGTTCTGAAATGTTGGAACCTTTACTATTATCAATCACTTGGTTATCAGTAATCCTCTCAATTGAGACTAAAACAGGGCTCAATAAGGCAACCTGGGGACTACTGAAAGAGAAAAATCCCAAAGAAACATACATCTGAAAAAGTTACTATTTTTAGTCTACATTGATACCCTCAAGCATTTCTTGAAGTCTCAACTAATTTGGTCTCTCTGCATGGGAAGGATGGAGTAATATGTTCATTTGGATAAAATTATTACTAAACTCCATTAAACAATTAACAGATATTTTTAATATTATTCAACTTTGGAAATGGAGTCAAATAATGAATTTTGAATACAACAAGCCAAGGTAAAACTTCTAAGAGCATCAAAATACAAGGCTGTGAAGAGATTCAGTGCCAGGACAATTCTATATTAATGATATGAAAGTATTATAATGTTTCACTTGCAGGAGAATTAATAAAAAAACATTAAAAAGAGCCAATGACTGTAGAAAGTAACCACGTAAATGGGAGAAAACTATCAGAAATTGCAAATAGGTAATCAGTAAAGGTCATAAAAATTTAGAATCAAAGCTGTTGTTCAGAAGAGCTCAATCAGCATTTTTTTTGCACTAATCTATCTTTAACATCTATAAACTTCTCTCATTGGCACCAGGAGAAAAATCATTAGAAAAAATTACATTAAAATTATTTTGTTTTAAAAGAGAGTCATGTCTCCAGTGGGATATCACAGTATTCCCCACCAGAAATGCAATTTGTATAAGCGCTTGGAGGCCTCAATACTCCAGAAGAAGGAAAAGTAGAAGAAATGCCTCTAACTTCTGAAGAGAAAGTGGCATGTGGAGGGCAGAGAGAGTTCACCAGCTGCCCACATGTACCACTGCATCCTCAGCTTCCCCTGCAGTTAGATCTGCAGGTCAAGGTGGTTCTCAGTGGGTGTGCTGCTTCCACTTCTCTCAGTTTTCCATGGTGACCATTAATGCCAGATGGCATTTCTGGGAGGTAAAGTCTATTTTACCCATATCAGATTCTATTACAAAATAAATTTTTGTTGTCTAAAGACATTGAAATATGCACATTAGTATATATGTAGATTGTTAATAGAATTCTAATGCAAGAAGACAAGGAACTCCCTTTTCAGATAGGAAAGAATATATCCATCAGCCTTCTTGGAATAACACTTAAGTGGCAAAGACCAGGAAACTAAAAGAAACCTGTTAATATCAAGAGGTAGGTGTGAGAGAAAGACGAAGGAAATGCCAGCCTATGAAATAAAGCTGCCTCAATCTTGGAGATCCTTTAAACTATTGGCAATGCTAAACTGCAGGGAATCAACCCAACCGGAGGAGAAACCCAGCACTGATCATGCCAAATCTCCCTGGGACTCTGAATACTGAGCTGGCCTCCTGTTCCCTGAGCTCTTATGCCTGGAGCCCTACTACCACGATGCTTAGATTCCTCAGATTTCTTTCAGAGACTCATTCTGGGCCACTGCTGTATTGGAATCAGATGGACTGGCTTTATTTTTACTTACTTATTTTTGAGGTACATACAATAAAATTTCAGCATATGACTCAATGAATTTTGATGTATGTATATACTCACATAACCAATGTTCAAAAGATATCAAACATTCTCACTAACTTTTTCCCTTCATCTATTTCAACTAGCCCTCCATTCAACTCCCCTATGACAATCACCCATTGGTTCTCTGTGTTTATGATTCCATTTCTGGGTTTTTTAATTCATTTGTTTTTTTAGATTCCACATGTAACTGAAATTGTTTATTTGTCTTTCTCTGACTGATTTCACTTAGCATAATACCCTGTAGGTCCATCCATGTTTTTTGCAAATGGCAATATTTCATTCTTTTTTTATCACCGAGTAATATACCATTGCATATATATACCATATTTTCTGTATCTACTCATCTATCAATGGACATTTAAGTTGCTTCCACATTTTGGCTATTGTAAATAATGCTGCATTGAACATGGGAGTGCATATATCTTTTTGAATTAGTGATTTTATCTTCATGTAAATTCTCAGAAGTGGAATTACTGGCTTTAAGTCCTGCCTCTAACACTTTCAGGTTGTTTCAACTATCCTAAGTTGTTTTCACCACCCTATCCCCTGTCTGCCTTACTTTGCTCATCTTTAAAATTGGCATAATTGGAAGGATTCAAGATGGCAGTATGAGACGTGAGATAGAGAACTCCTCCACAAACCACATATAACATAAAAATGTAGTTAATACAACTAATCCTAAAAGAGTAATAGGAAAGAAGGTTACGCCAGACTGCATACACCTGGAGAACAGAGAAGACCTCATGAAAAAGGGTAACATACCAAAGTCTTGATCCAGCAGGGCCCAAGCCCTTTCCCCACTCCAGTTCAGTGGAGAGAGGAAAAGAAATGGAGCAGGGAGTGGTTGGAAGCCTAGGACTGCTGAAAACCCAGCCCTGGATATCTGCTTTGGGAGCATGAACCTACATTTCATGGTGCTCTGGAGATTAGTGGGGTTGGAAAGCTAAGACAGGCCGAATACTTGGAGAGACTGAGATTCAAGCCATTTGTGGAGGACAGGGATCCACATATGGCTGCTTTGGAACAAAGGAAAGGTAGGCAGTCGGAGAGGCTTCCTAGCAGCAAGAGAGCTGCTGATGGGGCAGGGTTTGCACGGAGCTTGCGCTGTGAGGGAGAAGGGATAGGTGGACAAGGTTGGCTGGGCACACTCTGCCAGCAGGTTGGGAATTTTCAGGAGCTTTAGACACTCCAGCCCCCTGGCTGGCTACTCAGCTCTGAGGCTTCCCACTATGATCCACAGCCTGCAGCGCCTACCTCCTGGCCTGCCAGCACTGGCTCAGAAAGTGGCAGTCCCTGCCCTGGTGTCAGGCCAGACAGAGGTAAGCCCTGCCTACAGCAGCTACAGACACAAAGCACAGAAGCTTACACATGTGTGCTCAGTCCACTGGTTCTGATAGTGGAGATAGGCACTACAGCCAGGAAGCAGGAAACAGCTCTTTCCACCCCCCAGGCACCAGCACCACTCCCCTGAGATCCCTGACATCTCTTCAGGGGCTGAGCAGCTCCAGAGATGAGAGATTCTGGTTACTAGAGGGCGCCACATACAAATATGAAATGTCAAAGGAAACCAGCTCAAACCAAAATCTCACAAACACCAGAAAAAAACCCAAGTAAAACTGAACTCACCAATCTTCTTGAAAGAGAGTTCAAAATAAAAATCATAAATATGCTCATGGAGGTACAGAAAAATATTCAAGAACTCGGGGACAAATTTAGGATGAAGTTTCAATCATAAAGAAATTCCATATCTGAAATGAAACATACAATGGAGGGATTTAAAAGCAGATTAGATGTAGTAGAGGACACAGTAAGTGAAATAGAAAGAGAAGAGGAATACAAAGAAAGTGAGGTACAGAGAGAAAAAAGGATGTCTAGGAATGAAAGAATATTGAGAGAAATGTATGACCAGTCCCAAAAATATTCACATTATAGGGATACCAGGTGAAGAAGAGAGAGGAAAAGGGATAGAGGGTGTCTCTGAGGATTCAGTTGCTGAAAACTTCCCCAATATGGGGAAGGAGATAGTCTCAAGCAATGGAGATGCACAGATCTCCCAACACAAGGAAACCAAGGAGGATAACACAAAGAAATATAATAATTAAAATGGCAAATATTATGGATAAGGACAGACTTTTAAAAGCAGCTAGAGAGAGGAAAAAGATCACATACAAAGGAAAACTAATCAGGCTATCATTAGATTTCTCAACAGAAACTTTACAGGCCAGAAGTGTGTGGCATGATATATTTAATGCAATTAAACAGAATGGCCTCAAACCAAGAATACTCTATCCAGCAAGATTATCAATTGAATTTGAAGGAGGGATTAAACAATTTTCAGATAAGCAAAAGGTAAGAGAATTTACCTCTCACAACCTCTACTGTGCATTTTAGAGGGACTGCTATAGATGGAAGTGTTCCTAAGGCTAAATAGCTGTCACTAGGGGATATAAAAACACAGTAATGAAAATAGAACAATTAATTATTAAGCAAATGCAAAATAAAATCGACTACCCCCAAAGTCAATCAAGGGATAGACAGAGAGTACAGAATATGATACCTAAAATATAAAGAATGCAGGAAGAAGAAAAAGGAGGGGAAAAAAAGAACCTTTAGGGTTTGTTTGTAATAGCAGACAAAGTGAGTTAAGTGAGGTAAATTAGACTGTTAGTAAGGGAATTACCCTTGAACCTTTGGTGATCATGGATCTAAAGCCTGAAATGGCAATAAGTACATACATATTGATAATCACTATAAATGTAAATGGTCTGAATGCACCAATCAAAAGACATAGAGTCACTGAATGGATAAAAAAACAAGACCCATCTATATGCTGCTTACAAGAGACTCACTTCAAACACAAAGACATATACACACTGAAAGTAAAGGGATGGAAAAAGATATATCATGCAACTAATAGGGAGAAAAAAGCAGGAGTTACAGTACTTGTATCAGACAAAATAGACTTCAAAACAAAGAAAGTCAGAAGAGACAAAGAAGGACATTACATAATGATAAAAGGGTCAATCCAACAAGATGACATAACGATTATAAATATCTGTGCACCCAACACAGGATCACCTACATATGTGAAACAAAGACTAACAGAATTAAAAGGGGAAATAGAATGTAATGCATCCATTCTAGAAGACTTCAATACACCACTCATTACAAAGAACAGATCAACCAGACAGAAAGTAAATAAGGAGACAGAGGCATTGAACAACATATTAGAACAGATGGACCTAATGGACATCTACAGAACACTCCATCCACAAGCAACAGGATAAACATTCTTCTCAAGTGCACATGGAACATTTTCAAGAATAGATTATATACTAGGCCACAAAAAGAGCCTCAGTAAATTCAAAAAGATTGAAATTGTACCAACCAGCTTCTCAGACCACAAACGTATGAAACTAGAAATAAATTACACAAAGAAAACGAAAAAGCCCACACACACACATGGAGGCTTAATAACATGCTCCTAAATTATCAGTGGATCAATGACCAAATAAAAACAGAGATCAAGCAATAGATGGAGACAAATGACAATGATTCAATATCGCAAAATCTGTGAGACTCAGCAAAGGCCATGCTAAGTGGGAAGTATATTACAATGCAGGCCTACCTAAGGAAAGAAGAACAATCCCATATGAACAGTTTAAACTTAAAATTAATGAAATTAGAAAAAGAAGAACAAATGAGGCCCAAAGTCAGTAGGAGGGACATAATAAAGATTAGAGCAGAACTAAATAAAATTGAGAAGAATAAAAAAATAGAATCAATGAAAGCAGGAGCTGGTTCTTCAAGAAAGTAAACAAAATAGATAAACCCTTTGCCAGACTTACCAAGAAAAAAGAGATTGTGCACACATAAACAGAATCAGAAATGAGAAAGGAAAAATCACTGTGGACACCACAGAAATACAAAGAATTATGAGAGAATACTATTAAATATTATATATTAACAGACTGGATAACCTAGAAGAAATGGACAACTTTCCAGAAAAATGCAACCTTCCAAGGCTGACCCAGGAAGAAACAGAAAATCTGAATAGACCACTTACCAGCAACAAAATCGAACTGGTAATCAAAAACTACCTAAGAACAAAACTCCTGGACCAGGTGGATCAGTGCTGAATTTTATTAAACATTTAGTGAAGACCTAATACCCATCCTCCTTAAAGTTTTCCAAAAAGTAGAAGAGGAGGGAATACTCCCAAACTCATTCTATGAGGCCAGCACCACTCTCATAGTAAAACCAGACAGACACCACAAAAAAAGAAAATTACAGACCAATATCCCTGATGAACATAGATGCAAAAATACTCAACAAAATATTAGCGAGTCAAATTCAAAAATATATAACAAAGATCATTCATCATGATCAAGTAGGATTTATCCGAGTTACGCAAGGATGGTACAACATTTGAAAATTCATCAACATCATCTACCACATCAACAAAAAGGTCAAAGACTGCATGATCATCTCCAGAGATGCTTAAAAATCATTCAGCAAAATTCAACATCCATTTATGATAAAAACTCAACAAAATGGGTATAGAGGGCAAGTACATCAACATAATAAAGGCCATATATGACAAACCCACAGCCAACATCATACTGAACAGCGAGAAGCTGAAAGCTTTTCCTTTAAGATTTGGAACAAGACAAGGATGCCCACTCTTCCCACTTTTATTCAACATAGTTCTGGAGTTCCTAGCCACAGCAATCACACAACACAAAGAAATAAAAGGAATCCAGATTGGCAAGAAAGAAGTTAAACTGTCACTGTTTGCAGATGATATGATATTGTACATAAAAACCCTAAAGAATTCACTCCAAAACTACTAGATCTAATATCTGAATTCAGCAAAGTTGCTGGATACAAAATTAATATGCAGAAATTTGTTGCCTTCCTATACACTAGTGTTGAATTAGCAGAAGGAGAAATCAGGAATACAATTCCATTCACAATTGCATCATAAAGAACAAAATACCTAGGAATAAACCTCACTAAGGAAGTGAAAAACCTGTACTCTGAAAACTACAAGACACTCATGAGAGAAATTAAAGAAAAAACAAATAAATGGAAACACATCCCATGCTCATGGATAGGTAGAATTAATATTGTCAAGATGGCCATCCTGCCTAAAGCAATCTACAGATTCAGTGCAATTTCTATCAAAATACCAACAGCATTCTTCAACAAAATAGAGCAAATAGTTCTAAAATTCATATGGAACCACATAAGACCCTGAATAGCCAAAGCAATCCTGAGAAGGAAGAATAAAGTGGGGGAGATTATACTCCCCAACTTCAAGCTCTACTACAAGGCCACAGTAATCAAGACAATTTGTACTGGCACAGAAACAGACCCATAGACCAATGGAACAGACTAGAGAGCCAAGATATAAACCCAATCATATATGGTCAATTAATATATGATAAAGGAGCCATGGATATACAATGGGGAAATGACAGCCTCTTTAACAACTGGTGTTGGCAAAACTGGACAGCTACATGCAAGAGAATGAAACTGGATTTTTGTCTAACCCCATACACAAAAGTAAACATGAAATGGATCAAAGACCTGAATGAAAGTCATGAAACCATAAAACTTTTAGAAGAAAACATAGGCTGAAATCTCTTGAATATAAACATGAGCAACGTTTTCCTGAACACAACTCCTCAGGCAAGGGAAACAAAATAAAATGAATAAAGGGTACTACATCATGCTAAAAAGCTTCTGTACCGCAAAGGACACCATCAATAGAACAGAAAGGCATCCTACAGTATGGGAGAATATATTTGTAAATGACATATCTGACAAGGGATTAATATCCAAAATATATTAAGAACTCACATGCCTCAACACCCAAAAAGCAAATAACCCTATTAAAAAATGGGCAGAGGATATGAAGACACACTTCTCCAGAGAAGAAGTTCAGATGGTCAACAGGCTCATGAAAGGATGCTCCAAATTGCTATTTATTAGAGAAATGCATATTAAAACCACAGTGAGATATCACCTCACACCAGTTAGGATGGTCAACATAGAAAAGACTAGGAACCATAAATGCTGGTGAGGATATGGAGAAAGGGGAACTCTCCTACACCGCCGGTGGGAATGTAAACTAGTTCAACCATTGTGCAAAGCAGTATGAGGGTTCCTCAAAAAACTAAAAATAGAAATACTATTTGACTGAGGAATTCCACTCCTAGGTATTTATCCAAAGAAAACAACTTCTCAGATTCAAAAAGACATATGCACCTTTAAGATTATCACACCACTTTTTACCATAGCGAAGATATGGAAAAAACTTAAGTGTCCATCAGTAGATGAATGGATAAAGAAGTGGTACATATACACAGTGGAGTACTATTCAGTAAGAAGGAAACAAGTCCTACCATTTGCAACAACATGAATGGAGCTGGAGGATATTATGCTCAGTGAAATAAGTCAGGGAGAGAAAGACAAGTGCCAAATCATTTCCCTCATTTGTGGCGTATAACAGTGAAGCAAAACTGAAGGAACAAAATAACAGCAGACTCATAGACTCCAAGAAGGGACTAGCGGTTACCAAAGGGAAGGGGTGGGGGTAAGGGTGGTGGGGAGGGAGGGAGAAGGGGATTGTGGGTTATCATGATTGGTGCACATGGTGTGCGTGGGTTTACGGGGAAGACAGTATAGCTCAGATAAGACAAATAGGGTCTCTGTGGCATCTTATTACACTGAAACACTGATGAACAGTGACTGCAATGAGGTATGGGGAGGGACCTATAATAAGGGTGTATGTAATGACTACATTGTTCTTCTTGTGAAACCTTCATAAGAGTGTGTATCAGTGATTCCTTAATTTAAAAAATTGGGATAATTATGTTTACCTCTTAATGTTGATATGAAAATTAAATAAGGTATTCATATAAAGTGCTTTGAACAGTTTACATTCCAGCAAATCCTTCAGTAACATTTAGCTCTACTCATTGTTATGGTTATTTTTGCCTGATGTTCAAAAGATACTGAGAGCTGGGATGCACTAGAAACCCTGACACTTCCTGATTCTGTATTTCAGGCCTAATCTCTGAGATTTAAATTCTGGACTAAAATTAGCATGGAGTCCATTATATTCTTTTGGGAATGAGAACTTGGACTTTTGTGCCCCACTTTTCAAACCTGCATGTTCCTGTCTTTTCAAACATGAACTGTTTTTATGGTATTTGATGTGAAAGCTAAGGGGGTAAGAGGGTAGAGAAAGAAAGTGAGGTATTGGAGTTAATACTTTCAGAAGTTGAATAGTTTTTTCTTTTTCCAACTTTCCATAAGAAATATTTGTTCTCCTGTTTTTAGTCAATAGAATTTTTTTCCCTGTTCTTTTCATGAGGTCAGCTTCAGGGTTGTTGGTAAATATTCAATTTCTTTGTTAGGATTCTGGTTATACAGGTGTGTTCACTTTTTGAAAATGCATAGACTGGACATTTTTGTTTATACTTTTGTGTGTGTTATACATCACAAATTTTACATTTAAAAAGGCTTGGATAGAAGTGTAGTCTAGTGTTCTTTACATCATAGGACTGAAATTTTCCTGCTAGATTGGAAATTTTCATACACACATGCATGTGTGTTCATTTTATGTTTGTGGTATTGCATAAAATAGTTGCTTCCATATAGTAATCCTAAGTATGCAATTAAGAGGTGATGTATTCATTGAATGAAGCACATGTATGTTCATTTAAAATATAATGATTCTTTAAAATGTAGCCTGCTCTTGGTGTACTCCTGAGAGTGTTTCTAATGTGTTTGGCTTTATATTTATGGGAAATTGCTTATCACTTGTAGATATCACCATATAAACTCAAATTTTCCCAACAGTGAAAAAAATCTAATATACTGACTATGCAACTTGATTATGTGTTATTATTCTAGTTAGCATTTAAACTTTTACAGAAATACAGACCTTCTATTGTTAATATACATAAAGTATACATTAGCAATTTAGAAGAAGAATCTGTTGAGATTCTTGTTGAATGCAAAATCTTCACAATATACTGTGAATTTAAAAAGAGACAACATAAAAATGCTGTGTATAGGAGGGAGCCAGGATGATGGCATAAGTAGAGCAGCAGAAATCTCCTCCCAAACTCACATTTATCTATGAAAATATAACCAAGACAACTCTTCCTAAAATAGAGACCAGAGGACACAAGACAACATCCAGACCACATCCACACCTGCGAGAACCCAGCGCCTCGAGAAGGGGGTAAGATACAAGCCTCGGCCCGGCAGGTCCTGAGAACCCCTCCCCCCAGCCCCCAGTGGGTGGAGAGGAGTCAGCAGGGAGGGAGGCCAGGACTGCTGAACACCCACCCCAAGGATTCCGGACCAGAGCACAGACACAATGCATGCGTGGGGTCCTGGGTACTAGGGAAACAGGTCAGCAGGACTGGTGAGCAGGTGCCTGAGGCTGACGCTGGAGAACAAAGAAACGGGAGTGGCTTTTTTTTTTTTTTTTGCAAGTGCTTTTTGGAAACCTTTAAGGGACAGGGACCCCAATACTAGGGAAACAGGGCAGGAAGACCAGTGAGCAGGTGCCTGAGATCGGCACCTGAGGACAAAGAAAACAGTGTGTTTTTCCTTTTTTTAAAAAAATTATTTATTTAATTTTTTTTTTCTCTTTTGTTGCTGTTGTTGTTTTGGTTTGGAGAGTGCTTTTTGGAAGTCTTAAAGGGGCAGGGCAGGACACTTAGCCCAAAGGCAGGGAATCTGGGGATCTCTGGTCACTCTAACCCCCTGGGCAACAGGGAGCACAGAGGCCGCTTACGGAGATAAATAGCCTCCCGGCCGCTCCCCCTCCACCAGGGCTCCACCATTTGGGAGGAGCAGCCCAAGCCAGGCCACGCCCATGGAACAGCAGAGATAAACTCCACAGCAACCGGGCAGGAAGCAGAAGCCCTGTCTGCAAATAGCTGCCAAGCACAAGCCACTAGAGGTCGCTATTCTCCCAGGAGAGGAAGGCCACAAACCAACAAGAAGGAAAGCTCTTCCAGCTGTCACTCGTACCAGCTCTGCAAACTATCTCTACCACCATGAAAAGGCAAAACTACAGGCTGACAAAGATCACAGAGACAACACCGGAGAAGGAGACAGACCTAACCAGTCTTCCTGAAAAAGACTTCAAAATAAAAATCATGAACATGCTGACAGAGATGCAGAGAAAAATGCAAGAGCAATAGGATGAGCTGCAGAGAAAAATGCAAGAGCAATGGGATGAAGTCCGGAGGGAGATCACAGAAGTGAAACAAACCCTGGAAGGATTTATAAGCAGAATGGATAAGATGCAAGAGGCCATTGAAGGAATAGAAACCAGAGAACAGGAACATATAGAAACTGACATAGAGAGAGATAAAAGGATCTCCAGGAATGAAACAACACTAAGAGAACTATGTGACCAATCCAAAAGGAATAATATTCATGTTACAGGGGTACCAGAAGAAGAAGAAAGAGGAAAAGGGATAGAAAGTCTCTTTGAAGAAATAATTGCTGAAAACTTTCCCAGACTGGGGAAGGAAATAATTGAACAGACCATGGAAATACACAGAACCCCCAACAGAAAGGATCCAAGGAGAACAACACCAAGACACATAATAATTAAAATGGCAAGGATCAAGGACAAGGAAAGAGTTTTAAAGGCAGCTAGAGAGAGAAAGGTCACCTATAAAGGAAAACCCATCAGGCTAACATCAGAATTCTCGACAGAAACCCTACAGGCCAGAAGAGAATGGCATGATATATTTAATGCAAGGAAACAGAAGGGCCTTGAACCCAGGATACTGTATCCAGTACGACTATCACTTAAATGTGATGGCAGGATTAAACAATTCCAGACAAGCAAAAGCTGAGGGAATTTGCTTCCCACAAACCACCTCTACAGGGCATCTTATAGGGACGGTTCTAGATGGGAGCACTCCTAAAAAGAGCACAGAACAAAACACACAACATATAAAGAATGGAGGAGGAGGAATAAGAAGGGAGAGAAGAGAAGAATCTCCAGACAGTGTATATAACAGCTCAATAAGCGAGCTAAGTTAGGCAGTAAGATACTAAAGAGGCTAACATTGAACCTTTGGTAACCACGAATCTAAAGCCTGCAATGGCAATAAGTACATATCTCTCAATAGTCACCCTAAATGTAAATGGACTTAACACACCAATCAAAAGACACAGAGTAATAGAATGGATAAAAAAGCAAGAACCATCTATATGCTGCTAACAAGAAACTCACCTCAAACCCAAAGACATGCACAGACTAAAAGTCAAGGGATGGAAAAACATATTTCAGGCAAACAACAGTGAGAAGAAAGCAGGGGTTGCAGTACTAATATCAGACAAAATAGACTTCAAAACAAAGAAAGTAACAAGAGATAAAGAAGGACACTACATAATGATAAAGGGTTCAGTCCAACAAGAGGATATAACCATTCTAAATATATATGCACCCAACACAGGAGCACCAGCATTTGTGAAACAAATACTAACAGAACTAAAGAGGGAAATAGACTGCAATGCATTCATTGTAGGAGACTTCAACACACCACTCACCCCAAAGGATAGATCCATCAGGCAGAAAATAAGTAAGGACACACAGGCACTGAACAACACACTAGGACAGATAGACCTAATAGACATCTATACAATTCTACATCCAAAAGCAACAGGATATACATTCTTCTCAAGTGAACATGGAACATTCTCCAGAATAGACCACATACTAGCTCACAAAAAGAGCCTCAGTAAATTCCAAAATATTGAAATTCTACCAACTAATACTTCATAACACAAAGGTATAAAACTAGAAATAAATTCTACAAAGTAAACAAAAAGGCTCACAAACACATGGAGGCTTAACAACATGCTTCTAAATAATCAATGGACCAATGAACAAATCAAAATAGAGATCAAGGAATATATAGAAACAAATGACAACAACAACACAAAGCCCCAACTTCTGTGGGATGCAGCGAAAGCAGTCTTAACAGGAAAGTATATAGCAATCCAGGCACACTAAAAGAAAGAAGAACAATCCCAAGTGAATAGTCTAACATCACAATTATTGAAACTGGAAAAAGAATAACAAATGAGGCCTAAAGTCAACAGAAGGAGGGACATAATAACGATCAGAGAAGAAATAAACAAAATTGAGAAGAATAAAACAATAGCAAAAAATCAATGAAACCAAGAGCTGGTTCTTTGAGAACATAAACAGAATAGATAAGCCTCTAGCCAAACTTATTAAGAGAAAAAGAGAATCATCACGAATCAACAGAATCAGAAATGAGAACGGCATAATCACGACAGACTCCACAGAAATACAAAGAATTATTAAGGACTACTATGAAAACCTATATGCCAACAAGCTAGAAAACCTAGAAGAAATGGACAACTTCCTAGAAAAATACAACCTCCAAAGTCTGACCAAGGAAGAAACACAAAAGTTAAACAAACCAATTACGAGCAAAGAAATTGAAATGGTAATCAAAAACTACCCAAGAACAAAACCCCCGGGCCGGATGGATTTACCTCGGAATTTTATCAGACACACAGAGAAGACATAATACCCATTCTCCTTAACGTGTTCCAAAAAATAGAAGACAAGGGAATACTCCCAAACTCATTCTATGAAGCCAACATCACCCTAATACCAAAACCAGGAAAAGACCCCACCAAAAAAGAAAATTACAGACCAATATCCCTGATGAATGTAGATGCAAAAATACTCAATAAAATATTAGCAAACAGAGTTCAACAGTTTATCAAAAGGATCATACACCATGACCAAGTGGGATTCATCCCAGGGATGCAAGGATGGTACAACATTCGAAAATCCATCAACATCATCCACCACATCAACAAAAAGAAAGACAAAAACGACATGATCATCTCCATAGATGCTGAAACAGCATTTGACAAAATTCAACATCCATTCATGATAAAAACTCTCAGCAAAATGGGAATAGAGGGCAAGTTCCTCAACATAATAAAGGCCATATATTATAAACTCACAGGCAACATTATACTGAACAGCGAGAAGCTGAAAGCTTTTCCTCTGAGATTGGGAACTAGACAGGGATGCCCACTCTCCCCACTGCTATTTAACATAGTACTGGAGGTCCTAGCCATGGCAATCAGACAAAACAAAGTAATACAAGGAATCCAGATTGGTAAAGAAGAAGTAAAACTATCACTATTTACAGATTATATGATTTTGTACATAAAAAAACCCTAAAGACTCCACTCCAAAACTACTAGAACTGATATCAGAATACAGCAAAGTTGCAGGATACAAAATTAACACACATAAATCAGTAGCTTTCCTGTACACTAATAATGAACCAATAGAAAGAGATATCAGGATAATAATTCCATTTACAATTGCAACAAAAAGAATAAAATACTTAGGAATAAACCTAACCAAAGAAGTGAAAGACCTATACGCTGAAAACTACAGGTCACTCTTAAGAGAAATTAAAGGGGACACTAACAAATGGAACTCATCTCATGCTCACGGCTAGGAAGAATTAATACCGTCAAAATTGCCATCCTGCTCAAAGCAATATACAGATACGATGCAATCCTTCTCAAATTACCAGCAACATTCTTCAATGAACTGGAGCAAATAATTCAAAAATTCATATGGAAACACTAAAGACCCCGAATAGCCAAAGCAATCCTGAGAAAGAAGAATAAAGTAGGGGGGATCTCACTCCCCAACTTCAAGCTCTACTACAAAGCCACAGTAATCAAGACAATTTGGTACTGGCACAAGAACAGAGCCACAGACCAGTGGAACAGACTAGAGACTCCAGACATTAACCCAGACATATATGGTCAATTAATATTTGATAAAGGAGCCATGGACATACAATGGCAAAATGACAGTCTCTTCAACAGATCATGCTGGCAAAACTGGACAGCTACATGTAGGAGAATGAAACTGGACCATTGTCTAACCCATACACAAAAGTAAATTCAAAATGGGTCAAAGACCTGAATGTAAGTCATGAAACCATAAAACTCTTAGAAAAAAACATAGGCAAAAACCTTTTAGACATAAACATGAGTGACCTCTTATTGAACATATCTCCCCGGCAAAGGAAAACAACAGCAAAAACGAACAAGTGGGACTATATTAAGCTGAAAAGCTTCTGTATAGCAAAAGACACCATCAATAGAACAAAAAGGAACCCTACAATATGGGAGAGTATATTTGTAAATGACAGATCCGATAAAGGCTTGATGTCCAAAATATATAAAGATCTCACACGCCTCAACCAACAAAAAAACAAATAATCCAATTGAAAAATGGGCAGAGGATCTGAACAGACAGTTCTTCAAAAAACAAATACAGATGGCCAACAGACACATGAAAATATGCTCCACATTGCTAATTATCAGCGAAATGCAAATTAAAACTACAATGAGATATCACCTCACACCAGTAAGGATGGCTGCCATCCAAAAGACAAACAACAACAAATGTTGGCAACGCTGTGGAGAAAGGGGAACCCTCCTGCACTGCTGGTGGGAATGTAAATTAGTTCAACCAGTGTGGAAAGCAGTATGGACGTTCATCAAAATGCTCAAAACAGACCTACCATTTGACCCAGGAATTCCACTCCTGAGAATTTACCCTAAGAACACAGCAATCAAGTTTGAGAAAGACAGATGCACCCCTATGTTTATCACAGCACTATTTAGAATAGCCAAGAATTGGAAGCAACCTAAGTGTCCATCAGTAGATGAATGGATAAAGAAGATGTGGTACATATACACAATGGAATACTACTCAGCCATAAGAAGAGGGAAAATCCAACCATTTGCAGCAACATGGATGGAGCTGGAGGGTATTATGCTCAGTGAAATAAGCCAAGTGGAGAAAGAGAAATACCACATGATTTCACTCATCTGAGGAGTATAAGAACAAAGGAAAAACTGAAGGAACCAAATGGCAGCGGAATTACAGAACCCAAAAATGGACCAGCAGGTACCAAAGGGAAAGGGACTGTGGAGGATGGGTGAGCAGGGAGGGATAAGGGGGTGAAGAAGAAAGGGGGTATTAAGATTAGCATACATGGTGGGGGAGGGAGAAAGGGGAGGGCTTTACAACACAGAGAAGAGAAGTAGTGATTCTACAACATTTTGCTATGCTGATGGGCAGTGACTGTAATGTGGTTTATAGGGGGGACCTGGTATAGGGGAGAGCCTAGTAAACGTAGTATTCTTCATGTAAGTGTAGATTAAAGATTAAAAAAAAAAGAAAGAAAGAAAAGGGGGATTACTCCTTGATAGGATAAAACTAGTGGTAAATCAAAGATTAACGCATGCTTTAAATATCCTTAATTTTGATCACTTAAAGGGTGTCAGATGATCTGCTATGGAGGTACACTTTTCTGATAATATTCCTTTCTCTTAATAAAAAAAAAAAAGAAGCAATTCCTGTGTGGTGACCTCCAATGAGTTCTACACAATGGTATAAAGGGCATATCAAAGTGTGGGCAAAGGGTCTTTTTGTTTTTATACAGAAGATCAAAGCCTAATTTGGCTACCCAGAAAATGAACTAAGATACGATATGAAGAAAGACTTCTAACATCAGCAGTCTCTGGAAGACTCATACCAGAAGATGATCATCAAAAAACCTCCACAAAGATCCAGGCGTGCTGCAGTTGTAGCTGCATCCATCCCACCATTTCCTAGACTTGCTATTGGAATGAAGAAGGAGATATCTAAGCTGGCCTGTGCATACAGTAAAACAACAAATTTGACTGGTTTTATACTGTTGGAACTCAACTAAGAATTAGGAGAAGTGCAAGTTGTAGCGCTCCAAAATCTTACAACTACAGACTGTCTACTGTTAAAAGAATATATGGGATGTGAACATTTCCCAGAAATGGGTTGCTTTAATTTGTCTGATTTCTCTCAGACTGTTCAAGTATAGTTGTACAATATCTGTCATATCATAGACAAATTTTCACAAATGCCTAGGGTGCCTAACTGGTTTTCTTGGCTTCACCGGAGATGGCTGGTAATTATAGATCTGCTTTGGTTATGTAACTGTATTCCTATTATGTTAATGTGTGTGTGCAATTTAGTTACTAGTTTAAAACCTATACATGCTTAAGTTACTCTACAAGAAGATATGTCAAAGAAATAATCAATCCTCTCATGTTTTCTTCCATCTGCTACCTCTATAGCTTTTTTTCTTCCTTCCTAATTACAACCCTTAAATAGAATTCGTGCCTCATATCAAATTTACCGACTATCATAATTCCTCCAAGTGGTAAAGATACCTCAAGACAAATGCTGGGCATAGAAACCACAGGGCATAAATCTGCAAAGAAGTAAAAAGCTAACCTTTTCAAACAATATGACTTCTCTCTCACTTACCAACTTTACATCTCCCTGTATGGCCCCCGAAGATGACTGGTTAGGCAGAGACGGGTAAGTTCCTCAAGGGAGGAACAACCTAAAACAGGCACAATCGCAGGGGGGCCATCAGGTGAGAAATTGGGGATCAACAGTGGTGAGGCTTAGAACCTCACCCCCCTGTTTTGAGAGAAATCTTCTGTATCCGTGGATGTTATGTTGCCCTTGTCTAGCTTGGATTGGCACATAGTCTACAGGCACACACCTGATCATGTACAATTGCTCTCTTACAACACTAAACTATGTTTTCTACCTTTGTCTTGCATCTACCTACCACTTCAGCATTTTATTAAAAATAAAAGTAATAATAATAATAAAGGTAAAAATGTGGGATCCACATATAAATCAAGTATAAAAATCAAATGAATATTCATATTTGACCTGATTGTTTATAGTTCATAATGCGTGATCAAAACTGAAAGTTTCTGTGATGACTGCCCTTGTACTGTTGACCATGTAAGAACTTATTCACTATGTAAGAATTGTTCACCATGTAAGAACTTGTTCGTTATGCTTCAGAAGATTGGAGACTGACGAGAATTGGCTTGAGATGGATTAATGATTGTGCATTGAGCGTTGACTCTCCTATACAGAATTTTATTGTTTTTAAGAACCATTTGATCAATAAATATGAGAGATGCCCTCTCAAAAAAAAAAAAAGGAAGATAAAAGTCATATCCCCAAACTTTTACTATCTATGAATTGTAAGATTTCTTGTGTCTCTAGGACTGGAGCTTCCAAGCTGTGTGTCTATAGTTCTCAGGGTAGTGCATGATAATCCAGAACTCCTTGTTGAGTGTTACCTGCTTCCAAGCGGCTTCATCTGGAGCTTCAAATCATCCATAATTTATTCCCATTGTCAAAACATATTTCATAGACCATTAACCTATTCTGGGTGCTGCAATGAGAAAGGACACTAATAGCCCCTTATACTCCATGTCTATCTCTATGGGAGCTGTTTCTTTTCTTTCTTGCATTTTCCTTTGTTTAAAACTCCATAGTACCTGTGTCTTTTGTGCATGTAACTTTACTTCAAAATAAAATTGGTTTCTGAGAAAAAAAAAACCCAGTTAGTACAACTGCTGTTCTTACTGACTGCTTTTGACATCTCAGCAAAACCCTCTCCTCAGAATTCATATTTATGATGGGAATCACTGAAAAGATTTAGTATAGCTAATTTTTTGACATGTAGACACTGGGTATATGCATTGGCTTTTTCAATAAACCTGCCATAAGTCATCTTGAAAAAAAAATGTTGTGTATGTTAGTCTTTTTTTTTAATTGAAACACAGGAAAAAGACTAATAAGAGTGACTTTCTTTGGTGGGGATGGGCAAGGACCAGGAAAATTGGGAACAAAATTGGAAAAGAAAGACACTTCGTGGTGTAAATATCTTTGCGATTTCCTAAGTTAATGAAAAATATAAATAGATCATGAACTGAAAATTAAATAAATGACATGCAAGCTTAGAGTAACTCTCCTAGCATATTAATTCTTTAGGTTTTAGGAGCATTTATTCTCAAGAACTGTGCTAAACTGACTCAAAGACAGGACACTTCACCTGGAGTGATGACACTGTTAGCAAGGAAGTAATACAGCACATCTGGGAGAAAAGGCAGGAAGGTAGGAGAAATCTTGATCTGTGGGACAGGAGCCAGAGGTAATCTTTACTGCTTTATAAGGTGCATACTTTTTATGGTTGTGACTGCCAGGAAAAACTGAGATGTATCATTTTCACAAAGATTCTCTCCCTTCACACTTGGAGTTGCTTGGTTCTCCAAGAGTTCCAAAGGATGGATTCGTTATTTTAAGTTACAGATGAAATGAGTTGTGACTGAAAGGAAATATTTTGCATTTTATAAACCAAATATAAGACAGTCTTTTTGTCTCCTAGCAATGCTCATTGACATGTTGCTATAATATCTTATTTTTATATAAATTGATTTTTTATTACAGACCTCTGAAACTTACCATATTCCTGTTATTTGTAATAAATGTATGGATTCATATATTTAAAGTAGTTGTTTAAAGTCTATCTTAAAGCAGTAAAACTTTTTTATTATTCTGGAAAGAGAAATTATAGTTATCATTCCAGAGATAAAATTCAACCCTTTTCTACTTACAGCTTCTAAAAAATTTAGTTCAGCAAGGTTTACTTATCTGCATCTTCCTGCTAACCAGAGTTTAAGGGAAATAGTTGACCTAAATAAAATAAAGTTTTCTAATTGTGATAAATGTCAAAATAATATGCTATGAATCAAGTCTTAACATGAAGATTACCAAGATTTCCTGTGTCTGATATTTTTAAAAACACTGTTTAAAATTTTACAGCATTTGTTATATGTAGTTGGTATTTAACTTTTGTCCTGTTCTGTAGTACTCATATGCAGAGGGAAAACATGATAATTTAATTAGTAAATAAAATCACCTCTTCACTCAGCAGAAGGTCAATTTGATTTGGATTTAGAAAATTTAGATTCAGGTCTAGACTCTTTCAATTACCAGCTCTGTGAGAGGGCAGGAGATCAGGGACATATCTGTATATTTGCCTCAGGTGTCTCATGGTTAAATGGACCTGATAATATCTAGCACACTGCACGGTTAATATAATCAAATATGAAATAGTATAAAAGTATTTTCCAAATTTTAATTATATTAAAAATATTATTCACTGGCTTACGGTATGGTTAACTGGGGAATTTACAAGTCTCCAGAATGCTTTGATGGGTCGATATATCTGCAAAGCAGAAGACAGTGATAACTTGGCATTGAAAATTGCTTTGTAACAAAAGCAGTTATTCAACCCAAGTTCTAACTTTCTAGAAAACTAAGACTTTTGTGTGGAAGTCATTATTATAAGTATTGCTATTATTTAACCACTCAGAATAATAAGGTGGCTATGGTTGGACCACACTAATTTTTCAGTTTTGCATTTTTTTTCTCTTATAGGAACACATGGCCATTCCATATAGTAGTGCCATTTGTTCACAGTTTTATTAAAAACTATCGCTGTTAGTAGAAAGTCTGATACTTCTCAACGCTTCTTACATCCCACACCAACATTTCATACTAATAAATAAATTTGATGGCTTACTCCTGCCAGTGGTTTAATTTTTCAAGCTGCTGGGGCCACATGCAGAATATGTGGATGGTGCAGCATAAGCCTGCACTGTGATAGATTGCTTCCCGTTTATGGGTGTGTATAGTCATTAGGGGGTGTTTACATCCCAAAAACTGCCCCATGGGAATTGGTTTCTGTGCCATATTTTTTTTCTTACTGCGTATCTATAGTGACAAAATGGTAGATGAACAAACCAACAGATGGTTTTATTTCAGTGACTGCATCCCGGGCTGCATCATTAGTTTCATGTCTGTGCCGTGGCTTTACCGCAGGCATCTGGCTGGCAGGTCCTCAGGGGCTGTCACACACATAATCCAAGCATCCCAGCTGTGTTTTCAGTTCCCTGGTGTCTGCTCTGGCATGAAAAGGTGATCACAAGCCAATCTAATCCTCTTGTTAATTCTGTGAGCAGTTAGAAGAGGACTCTTAAATCTTAAAACCCTAGTATCTACCCTGCTTCCTTCTTTTGTTTAAATTGGTTGATTTGTCAAAGATTTTTTTTTCTTCTTGGATTTGATCAGTGAAATTTAGGATTATTGTAAAGAGAAGATGCTTTATTTCAACTAAAAACATTGATGTAATTAGATAGCACATATATAGGATAATTAAATAATAAGGCCCCTACCAGATGCAGTTATAAAGGCTTTGCTGTTCTGTATTTTAGCTCACCAAATAAAAGTAACAGCAAATACAGTTTTTAGCAACACCTTCCTAATTTACCATGCAAAGACAAATTCTCTCAGATTAACAAAGTTGACTTCACGAGCACAACAGTTTATCTATGAGTCTCTTGAAGCCCCTCAGATGTCTTTGGGAAATATGGTTAAAACAACAGACACCAATAAAAATATGTCTTTGTAACATGATGGAGCAGAACTACAAATAACACTAAATTACATATATAAATTTAAAAGTAGGGAGAAAACAAGATGAGGTGAAACCAGGTAAAATCACTTTTGATTTCTCATGAGTATAGCTTGCTGATTTGACACACATTGTCACGGAATTACTTATTAGTGAGATTTTCTGTGATAATGTTGCATAACAACCCCAATACTTCAGTGGCTTACATCAAAAAGCATTTACTCCTTATTCACAGGTCAGCAAGATGGCTGTTGCATCTCTTTCCAGGCTCTGGGTGCACATAGGTATGTTCAATACATGCCATTCTGAGCTACAGGCAGAATGAACATTGGCTAGCTAGGTCCTATCTCCTTGTGGTAGAAGGGATTAGGTAGGGTGCCGTTTAAAGTCTCTGTCTGAGTAGGCTGTGTGTCATGTCACATCATATTCCTTTGGCCAAGGCAAACCACGTAGTCAAGCCAAACATCAACTAGGTGGAAATATATACCTCTCCAGAGATGTGTTGGGGAGAATGACTATTTGTGGTATAATTACCAATCTACCCATCATTTGTTTTTGGATAACAAATATTAACTTTCCTTTTTTCCACCCAGAAATACATTCTCCCCATGCCAGTGAAGACTCCTTCCTCTCTACCAAGTTTAATGCTTTTATGGCATCAGGCTTGGAGTTCAAAATCTTGTGACAATCTCTATATCATATCTGCCGCTCCCCCTCAACCAACATTCAAATGTGGAATAGAACAGGATAATCTCCAAAAACGTTGTGGTTTCCTGGTTACCCACATGTGGCCCCAAAGCCAATGTTATAAATTTTACGTTTCTTTTTAGGCAACTACCCATTGCTGGTATCAACTTCTGTACTAGTTTGCTTCTGTTGTGTTAATGGTGCATAACAATGGATGGATCGCACCAGCAATTCATAACACAGAATTCCCAGAAATGGGCCTGGGTCTAGCTGTGTGGGTTCTGCTCTAGGCTGTGGCTGAGGATCGGGTTGATGCCTCATGTCTGTTATCCTGTGACTCAAGTTGAAGGCGCATATATATATGGGAGGGATCTTTGTGGAGAGATTGAAAGTGTAAGAGAACAGGACGAAGCTCCCGTGAGCATTTTTAGCTTTTGCTTGGATGTGGTTTATGTCATATTTCCCATATTCTGCTGGCCAAAATCACATGGTCTACAGCAAAATCAATGAAGAGGGAATTTTACTCCTCCCAGAGAAGGTGTGAGAGGAGAGTAAATATTTGTGAAAGTAATATAATCTACCCCAAATGATGAAGTGGATTATAGCCTATAGTTGCGGGTTTAAGGGGAAAAAAGCTTTTGAACTTAACCCAAAGAGGAAACTATTACCTTTAGACTATCTTCCTTCGTTTCCCTGGATAATTTTCTCAGTGCCATTTTCACAGTTCTAGTTTCACACCAAATTTGCCTTGCTAAAAAATTTCTGGGAATTTCTAAAGAAAAGAACAGGGAAGAAGTAGAACCATGCAATATAAATCACTGAGACTGTGGGCCACAGGTAATTATTTTATTACATTGAAAAATTATTTTCTGTGAGGCAATCATGTGTTTCTGGATTATAAAGTTAGCATTATTAGTTCCTTATTGTGAAAATGTGACCTTTTAAATTAAATAGCTTTACATCTCTGTGATTATTGGAAAATGGAAAAGCAAATAAAAACTAAACAATTTTGAGTATTCAGGTTTATGATGCCTTGGATTTCAGTATCTGTAATGCTAATTGATGCCATTTGATATGGCTTTATAATTTATTATAAAAATAATAGACAAAGTGGGGGAAATACTTACAAATGTAATGAAATTAACATAGCAAAGTTTGTACCTATTATTATCCCATAAATAAAAACTTGGTTAAAGAGAATTGTCTGGAGTTAAAAGGTGGGTTAAAATCTCTCTTAATAGCATTAAAAATACCAGTCAAGAAGGTAAAATAAGTGAGTATGAGTCATTGAGTAAGCAGAATTATAAAACTTTAGGCATAATTTTTGTCATTATTGTCCAAAATTATTTTTATGATAATGACTTTTTCAAAAATTGGCTCTAAATAGAAGATAAATACAAGTGTTTTTTTATTTTGTGATTTCTTTTTCACTTACATTTAGAAGAGCTGCATTTATTTCTACAAAGGTGCTTCAACCTTTATATTGAGTTTGATTCAGTTTAACAAACATTTACATAGCCCCAGCCATGGACAAGACACCATGGGGATATGAAGACAAAAAAATCACCTTTTAACTGGTCATGTTAGAGTTCACTAGGGAGAATATGTCTATTGCAATATGTCTTTGAAAAAACAACTTTACTCAGCTTTAAAATTTTTTTTTAAGTACTAATCAGTGTTATAATAAAGTAGCAGTACTTCTAATAAAGACTTTGACAAGGTAACTATCAGCTCCTTTCTCTGCCAGTCTATGGAAGTACTCAGTGTTTTTGGTTCCAACATCATGAAATGACACTGCTTGGAAAGTTCCCTGCAATAGCCTATTTGTTTTATAACCTATTCAGCAGAAATTGTTTTCATGGCTGCCAGCCATTGGGCGGGTACCAGTTCTGTGACTTGGCTCGGCAGTGCTGCCTTCCATTTGCTTTAATTTAAGCATCTTCTCCAGCTATACCTTCCAGTGAATGTCCAGGCCTTTCTGCAAAGGGTGCTAGAAAGAGCACTGGACTGGCCATTTGAATACCCATGAGTAGCTCTGGGTGCATGACCATGCGGCTTCTGCCTTACGCTGCTTTCTCATCTGTGAAAATGAGGATTTGAGATCTATTGTTTCAAGGTTTCTTTCAGCTTTATTACCCCCCTATGTCTCACTTCATTCAGTCTCTACTGCAATGTATAGTAGAGCCCGGCTACACACCCTGCCACTTTGTGGGCCTTGGTTTTCTTGTCTGTGGAAGAGGGACAGAGATGTCTTCATCTCAGAGATACTTGGAAGAGTAAGCAAGTTGAGGTCAGTAGAGTGCATAGTGTACTGCTTGGCAGAGAACAGGTGCCTTCCCTTTTTATCCTCCGAGTGTCACAATTCCTAGTCTTTTCCTTCTTGACTCAGTGTTTGCCCCTGCTGGCTCCCAGGGCCTTTGAGAAAGAGCCTGGCTTCTGTTCTGAGATAGGAGAGATGTGAGCCCCAATGAGCTGTGCACCGGCTTCTGGGTGGAAAGGCCATGGCTGAATAATGGGTCCAATTACTTTGGTGGCCCTGTGTTGTTGTGACAGAGGATATTTTGCAATTTTAAACAAAATGGTGGGTAAGTCTAGCCACACTATGGCACAGCTAGAAAATTCTGCCTTAGTTTTTGCAGAGCCACTCCAGCTCTGGTCTGGAAATTTAGCTCTCAGAGAAAAGCACTGCTGAGGTTCATGTTCAGCAAATTTCCATCAGTCACAGGCTGTCTTCACAATTTCTGCCCCATTTGTTCTTACCAGTCCTTTTATTAATTTTTCTTTAAAATGTCCTAAATTATTCACTGTTTTATTTTTATTCAGTCTTGTTTAAGCAGTAATATCTGTAAAGTCATGTGTTTAATGTGTTATGTTGATTTGTTTTTTTAACCTTTGATCCCCTGTCACTAATTTTCTCAATCCCCACCTCTGAAGAGAACCAATCAGTTCTCTGTATCTGTGAGCTTTTTAATTTCTTTTAGATTCCACATATAAGAGGGATAATATGGTATTTGTCTTTGTCTTATTTCAGTTAGCATAATGCCTACAAGATCCATTCATGTTGTTGCAAATGGCAAGATTTCATTCTTATGGCTAAATAATATTCCATTGTGTGTATATATATACCACAATTTCTTTATCCACTGATGAATATTTAGGTTGTTTCCATATCTTGGCTATTGTAAATAATGTTGTAGTGAACAAGGGGGGTTCAGATATCTTTTCAAGTTAGTGTTTTCATTTTCTTCAGATGTAGATTTGCTGGATCATATGGTGGTTCTATTTTTAATTTTTTGAGGAATCTTCATACTTTTTTCCATAGTGGCTGCACCCATTTGCATTCCCACCACTAGTGCACAAGAGTTCCTATGTTGCTTTCTTAATACATGTAAAAGTAAACATATAACTAAAATTTTTTAAAATATATTTTTTTACCTAAAATCTCAATCACCTTTGGGAAGTATTGGCTTGGTTTTGCTTAGAATTGGCGAATGGCTGAGTGATGGTACAGGATTATGAAGGTGATGGATAAAAGTATGTGGTATGGGGGGAAAAATAAGTCTTAGGAAACAATAGTAGAGAGCATATTGAGAAGGCTGATGTTGTGTTTAAGAACCTAGTTCTAGAGCTTGACTGCCTGGATTCAAATACCAGCTGTCATCTTTTGCCCATATATAACATTGGGCAGGTTAGTTAGCATCTTTGTGGCTCGGTTGCCTTATCTTTAAAAATGAGGATAACAAGAGTGTCCTAAGACTTTTGTAAGGATGAAATGAGTTAGCATATGAAACTTTCAGAACCGTGCTGGGCACATATTAACTCTAAATTCTTGCTTGTCCTGTCTCCACACCCCTCATTATTATTCTCCTCAGTAACAGGAAAAAATCAGTCTCAGAATTTTCAACATTACCATCCAATGTGAAGACCTGAGTTTAACTTTAACAACCCAGCTAATATTTTACTAAAACACCAAAGAAAATATTTTGGATTTTTTTTCTTTTCTTCCTTTTTTTTTAACTGAGATACTTGGCCTTAGTTTATAATGGTTAAGCTGCTTCTGGTAAGACTTTATGCATTCCCTTTTCTGATCCTCTAAAGTGGCAATGTGTAGATTTCATTTTCAAAATTGTATTATTATTTATTACTTTATACTGTGACTTAAAACAATGAATATCAAGGTTCAAAAGTTCAAGGCAATAAGATACTGTCTATATTCCAACCACAACTTTTAAAAAACACATAATGCAGACTGCATTATATTTTAATTCTTTGGTGATATATTGAAGAATGACATTCCAAATTAAATTATTCACCAAATTAATCAGTGGGACTTAACTTTTTAAGATGCTGGAATAAAGAAATTGGCCATTCCCAAGGCTCTTGGTTAATCGTGCACATTAATATAAATGCAGGAAAGCAAATCACACATCTTTTATAACTTTAAAGACTGAAGCAGTTAAGCTACTCTGAGTGAAAACTAGCATGTGTCCTCATTCAAATACTCCAGTTTTACTTTGTGATTGCTGCCAGAGATGCTCTGTAAGTGGAAAGTGGGTGTCTGTCAGATGAATGTAGATTGTTCTTCATAGGAGTTTCCCTGCTTGGGTAATTATGTTCCTTAAAGTGTATCAGGTGACTTCTGTAGGTATATAGAAAAAGGAAACAGAAGTGTAGAATATTCTTTTCCTTGCCTGGTAATGAAACCCCAAGATGGCATGGCTGGAGATGAAACAGGGAAGAAACACCTATTTCTGGTATTGTTTCCTGGCCTTCAACCCTTTTGCACAGCTTTCCTTATGTACGTTTTGAGTATAGGCTAACATCTCTTTTGATGGACAGCTCATAAAGTAAGTGGTTTTTTGTAACATGTCCCCAATATCTTGGATAAGAGAAGATAATGCGATTAAAAGTAAAGTCAGGAAACAATATATCCCTTCACTTTTAATCCCCAAAAGCGTTCCCATATGTCTGATGATATATGGGCACAAAGTGAGTTATTAACATGTATCACTGGGAAGCAGAAAGGATCTGGAACATGACTTCTGCTCTGAAGCCTCTTTTATTAAATGAAATAGACAGCATTGGTGTTGGGTTTGGAAAAGATGTCCTGGGCATGATTCTATTTCTAAATGAACTTAGCTTACAGTTGAGAAGGAAAAATATACACATGTAAGCAGCTAATTAACTTGTGAAAGTTAATAGTATGAGACGTTTTACAAGGTAGATTTTATTCAAGGACTAAATAAGTTTTGTCCACATGGGGAAGGAAAGACAGTGTTCTGAGATGACTTTTTTTGACGAAGGAAAAGCCAGTGTTTATGATAGGTATAGTGAAAGGGAAGAGTATTGAAAGGTGGAGGGACTTGTAAACATGTGTAGCCAGGTGAGAAAACATAAAGACAGACCATCAGTTACCTGGTTGGTTGTACTGGCTGGTGTGTGAAAGCAGGAAGTGGAAATTAAGCTAGAAAGCTAATGAGAGTCAGTTTCTGGAGGGCCTTAATGCAGGACAAAGGATTCAAACTTCATTCTTTTGGGGTGTAATTGAAAGCTCTGGAGCAGAAGAGTATTTTGTTGTTTTTTTTAATAGAAAGTTTGGTGGTGGCATTATACATAAATTTTCTAAGATTTACATAGTTTCTACAAATATATATTACAGTGGAAGCAAATTAAGAAATTAAAATAATAAATATACAAGAAATCTGGATTTACCAAAACAATGTGGTGATGGTATCTAGGATAATTGGATATACTGGGGCCGGGTTGGTGTGGGGGGACTGGGGAAGCTGGAACCTAAATCCCAGTTAACTCTGGGTTGACTACAGGGTGTCTATGCTGAACTTATTGCTGTTACTGTCTACGAACTTTCAGAGCTATTTTATGTCATAAAAGGGTTAAGAAGTAGTAGTCATCAGGAATAATATAACAAATATTTTTTAAAAAATAGGAAAATCTGTCATACATGCAAGCAACTGAATAAATTAAGTGTTCTGAACAGGTTTTCTACCTTACTGAACATAAAATTTTGTTTCTATGACAACCTGGAACAGCAATGGGAAACTAGAACATTAAAGGTGAGACAGAAAAGACAGACAAATTGTTCATGTTGAGCTAGGTGGTATTCCTTCTGAATTTTTATAAATCCAGGGAAGAATTTAAAATTCTCATCAATTGTTATGAAAAGAAATGAATAGTTTTCTCCCCTAAAATTGTATAAATTTAGAATGTTCAGTTCTATTTGCATCATCTGTTGGTTATTAAATAAAGTGAGTTAGCTCTCCTTGATTTCATCTAAATCTCTGAAGTCTTTTCATCCACTTGAGCTTTGATTGCTTTTGGTAGATTCTGAACATTTCAACTCTGAGCTCAGGATGTTATAGTTATTGACTGATTGAAATTCTGATTTTCAAGTGTGCTTTGTGAATCCTAAGCATTCCGTAAAATATCTTCCCACAAAGTATTTCACTAACTCTGTGGCTTTAAGATTTCCTTGAAAGGAAGCATAGTCATTATGGCCACTTGATTTCAGTGTTTTCTATTTCTTTTGGACTTCTCAACACTGCAGTAGAAATGGCAATCGTGGAACTCAGCAAAAGAACAGGTAGTTCTATAATTCAAAAAGTTTGCAGCAATTTGATTAAAATTCTGAAATATTTTAAATCCGAATAATTTTTGTCATGAATTTCAGGTAACTATTTGAATAACAGATGCACATTTTACATTTTTATTTATAAGATAACCTCAATATCATATATTCAGATAGTGAATATTATATAAGAAAACATTCAGATAGAAAAATTGTATGTTAGCATTCACATAGGTAAAATTTTATGCTGCAATTGCTATCTGTAGGCTTTTCAAAAAATCTTAATTGAATTCCTAGTGCTAAGCATCAGGATACAGGATAATTTATTACATGGCATCTGCCCTAAAGCAGATAGATGTATCCATATAAAGAGACATAATATATCCAACTAATTACTGGAGAAGAAATATAGTGTAATTTTTTTAAAAACCAGAATAGGAAAATAATTTTATTCTGGCAATCAAAAAATAAGCTCACATAGGAAGTGATAGTCAACCACGTGGCAAATAACAACATGTGAATAGGCACTGTTTTGGGCAAATAGGACTTCGCCAGGCAAATCAGAATGTGTGGTCATTGTATGCATGGAAGATGTTCCTGATGTGAGTATATAGCTGTGTACTGGTAGGAAAACAAAATCTAGAATCCCTAATATTATCATCTAGGGATGTACATCTGACTTTTGGATTCCTGTTTACTCCATATCACACAAAAAACATATAGCTAAAGTGAGAATGACTGTGGTTTCTGCAGACTAGAAAGGGAATGTTTAAGATTTTGAATGCAAGTGACAGATTACACTTGAAAACCTCCCCCTTTGCAAGCCTGATATCCTTCAGGATCAGTCAAAGAAAGTAAGGTTTTGGAGGGTTCTTAGGAATTGTGGAGCCTTCTTCCATCTTTGCAGCAGGAGAAAGGAAGTGTAGAGGAGAGAAGACTGTCCTTCCTGGGCTAGATGCCATTATCTGAAGTCCCTCTCCACCCCACCACCTTCATTAGTGTGAGCAGAAAAAGAAAAGGAAGAAGTTCTTGAAACCTGGCTTCAGGTGAAAGTAAAAAACTTAATTCAGAGATTCATTCTTTAATTTATTTGATAAATATTTATCAGTTATATACTGGTGGCATGAAACTGGCTAAAATCTTACAGTCTAGTCGAAAGAGATAAATGTTAAACAAGTACACCCCCAGTTTTAACAGAATAAATACAATATGGACTCAATGTTTGTTGAATGAATAGCAGGTGTAGAAATAAACTGGGAGAGGGATAAGCAAGGGTGGACTTGGATTATGTGGTCAGGGATAGTCTTTCTGCAGATCTAGGCAGAGGCAGAAGGAGAGTGTCTTCATTTCCTTTATGATCATTATAAAGAACTTCATAGCACCCTGAACTATTCATTTGGATTAGGGAAAGCAATGTAGAGTTTGAGAGAAGACTCCAGGGTACTAGTTACCCTTAACGTGTTAGAATAAGCCATGTAAAGTAATCAGTTTAGGGAGGACTTGATGTAAGTGGGAGGGGGGATTGATTAGGAGATTAAGATATTGAGGTCTATCTCTGTTCTCCATTTTACTCCCAATAAGTAATTTTTCAGAAGTCGTAACAGCTACATGCTAATGAGCCCCAGTGGACATGAAGCTGAATACACAATGCTTATCCATTCCAGTCTTCAATAAAGAACTTTACATTTTTTGTAACTGATGTATTATGTGATTTTATAAATATTTAAAAATTTAAACCATTATTCTTGATTTTTTAGTTTCAGGTTAAATGACTTCTACCTGTTAGAGAAGATAAGGAAGTAGTTGGCTAATACATTCATGATGATTCTTGAAAGCTCTTGAAAATTAAGGCTCCCTTGTGAAACTTTGTGTCCACTCTTTGGGAAAAAAAAATAGCATCAGTTGCCTCTGTAATACTTGATTTTTCTGATATAAGGGATTTGACAATAGAAATGTACTTGCTTTTGTTATATTTTTCCCTTTCTGTTCAGGTTTATTTTAAAGGAATGTCTTTGGAATGCAGAATATTTAGACTTTATTACAGGTAAATGATAACTTTTTTTATATACGTATGTATATAGCATAGTCTAGAGGATAAAGAGATTTTGTGGATGCTAATATCTTGTGTCACCTGACAGTGTGTTTCTTGCTATTGTCAAAAGTTCCACTTTGCCGTGTTACAGTACACATGTGCATTTGGCATGTAAGCATTTATCCTTAAGAATAGTGTATGAATAAATAGTGAAGAGGCAGATGTAATTCCAGAAGGCTAAATTGTTTTTTGTGCTAATACCTTTGTTTTCTTCTCCAAATTCCCTCTAACTTTGTATGTCATTCCATATACCCCAGTTTATTGCTATTATGGCTGCTATCACACTAGTCACTTGATATATTTGGAGAAACACTGAATATTTATGAATACCATAAAGGCATATGTTTTCTAGGTCTTTAGCTATTCTTTTTCCTGACACACTTTCCTTTTCAATAAAATGGGCCAGGTTTATAGAAAAAAAATCTTGGTTCATCAAATATTCATTTATAGTTTTATGGTCTCTTCGTTGGATTTTCTTTCATTCAACTTGGCACTCAGATTTAATTTTCTTTGTTTGGATTTTCCATTTATGTGACACCTGTGATATGTTGATCTGTTATTTAAAGAACCATAGACATTTTTCCAGAACTCCTATTTTCTGATTAGTTTGGAAATCCAATTAGAGGGTATACTTATTCATTATAAATTGACATAATCTTTTTTATGAAAAGAGAGAGAGAGGGAAATAGAGAACAAGGGAGAAAGGAAAGAATGAATGAAGAAGTGTTAGACTTTCCTAACTCTAGAGAAATAGTATTATAAAGCTGATAAGAACTTTAGAAATTATCTAGCTTAGTGATTCCCAACTTCTCCGTGTATGAAGTTCTATATTTCTAGCATACATATTTTTCCAGGACTCCACAAAATAACAATTATTCTTTTGGTAAAGATATGGAAAATTTTATGACTTTAGTGACATTGTAAAATTAAATGTGCATCTGAATCCATTTGGAAAATTAGTGCATATATACAGATAGTATGACTTACTGTGGCTGAGATGCATATAAAGATTAAAATGTGAAAAATTTGTGAAGTAACTTGAGTATTTCTGGGACAGAATGCTCTCCACTTATGAAGCACAGAAGTTCTCCAAATCACTCTTTTTATATTTAAAAATGAAAACCGAAAATGTGAAGAAACTTCCCCAAGATCATATTAACTGAAAATTTAATTTATGTTTCTGCTACTTAAGTAAAATTTCTGGCCTAATTAATGAGGAGTTCATCATTTACATACCTAGATAATTCAGGGCAGAAACCTGAAGCAAGAATGACTCTGGCTTATACTTTTTTTGGTTTAATTATCTCAATTTTGTTTGGTTGTATTTATGTACAGTACAATCAGATTTAGTAATTAAACCACAATTAGAATAAAAAGTATTGGCTCATGCTAGATAGATAACAATGGTACTCAATTGTATTACTTTAATAAAGAAGCACTAAAAGGAAATTTTAATTTACTGAGTTATTTAGTTAGATATTCACATAAATTCATATGATTCTTCAGACGTGATGAGATAGAGTAGTAATTGCATTCCATAAATATTTTTAACCAAATCACCTGAATGGTCAGAGCATGTAATAGACTCAATAGTTCCTGAATTTAAACTATAAATAATAGGCAAGCATGTTCTTTGTAGTATATATAACTCTTCATTAAATTTCCAACAGTTTTATGAAGAATGACGCTCCTTTAGGTGGCCCTGTAAAGACAAAATGTTCTCCTGGGATTATAAGGAAGAGTATAACTGGCTTATAAATGAGGTAGGTCATGTATTCTGTAGCACAGAGATGTTTTGAAAAGAACAAGTAAATTTCAGGGGAATTTGGCCAAATACTTCTCCTTGCATTTGAGACACTTATATGCCTGCACAGACAACAAGGCGTCGTCACTAAACAATTGGGAGAAAAAACCTTGGATTCAATGCTTTGTTCCTTAAAGAGACAACTAACCATTATTTTTTAAAAAAGAAACTGTTGGAACCACCAAAGACCGCAAATAGCCAAAGCAATCCTGAGAAGGAAGAATAAAGTGGTGGGGGGGGATCTCACTCCCCAACTTCAAGCTCTACTACAAAGCCACGGTAATCAAGACAATTTTTACTGGCACAAGAACAGACCCACAGACCAGTGGAACAGAATAGAGACTCCAGACATTAACCCAAACAAATATGGTCAATTAATATAAGATAAAGGAGCCATGGACATACAATGGGGAAATGACAGCCTCTTCAATAGCTGGTGTTGGCAAAACTGGACAGCTACATGTAAAACAATGAAACTGGATCATTGTCTAACCCCATACACAAAGGTAAATTCGAAATGGATCAAAGACCTGAATGTAAGTCATGAAACCATAAAACTCTTGGGAAAAAAAATAAGCAAAAATCTCTTGGATAAAACATGAGTGACTTCTTCATAAACATATCTCCCCAGGCAAGGGAAACAAAAGCAAAAATGAACAAGTGGGACTATATCAAACTAAAAAGCTGCTGTACAGCAAAGGACACCATCAATAGAACAAAAAGGCATCCTACAGTGTCAGAGAATATATTCATAAATGACAGATCCAATAAAGGGTTGACATCCAAAATATGTAAAGAGCTCACACACCTCAACAAACAAAAAACAAATAATCCAATTAAAAAATGGGCTGAGGAGCAGAATAGACAGTTCTCCAAAGAAGAAATTCAGATGGCCAACAGACACATGAAAAGATGCTCTACATTGCTAGTCATGAGAGAAATGCAAATTAAAACCACAATGAGATATCACCACACACCAGTAAGGATCGCCACCATCCAAAAGACAAACAACAACAAATGTTGGCGAGGTTGTGGAGAAAGGGGAACCCTCCTACACTGCTGGAGGGAATGTAAATTAGTTCAACCATTGTGGAAAGCAGTATGGAGGTTCCAGAAAAAGCTCAAAATAGAAATTCCATTTGACCCAGGAATTCCACTTCTCAGAATTTACCCTAAGAGTGCAGCAGCCCAGTTTAAAAAGACAGATGCACCCCTATGTTTATTGCAGCACTATTTACAGTAGCCAAGAAATGGAAGCAACCTAAGTGCCCATCAGTAGATGAATGGATAAATAAGATGTGGTAGATATATACAATGGAATATTATTCAGTCATAAGAAGAAAACAAATCCTACCATTTGCAACAACATGGATGGAGCTAGAGGGTATTATGCTCAGTGAAATAAGCCAGGTGTAGTAAGACAAGTACGAAATGATTTCACTCATATGTGGAGTACAAGAACAAAGAAAAACTGAAGGAACAAAACAGCAGCAGAATCACAGAACCCAAGAATGGACTAACAGTTACCAAAGGGAAAGGGACTGGGAAGGATGGGTGGGAAGGGAGGCATAAGGGGATGTGGGGGGAAGAAAGGGAGCATTACAATTAGCATGTAGTACAATGTGGGGGAAGGCACGTGGAGGGCTGTGCAACACAGAGAAGACAAGTAGTGATTCTACAGCATCTTACTATGCTGATGGACAGTGACTGTAATGAGGTTGTGGGGGAGGACTTGGTGAAGGGGGGAGTCTAGTAAACATTATGTTCCTCATGTAATTGTAGATTAATGTTACCAAAATAAAAAAAAAACCTGTTTCTGTCTACTACTGAAAGGTTTATATTGCAATAGTTTTATTTTTTTCACTTTCAAATATTTATTTTATTATGCCTTGGTAGTACTATTTATAGTGCTCAGGAGAATCAGACAGTGGTTATCCTGAGCACTATAAATGAATATTTATTCATTAAATAGTATGATGGAATAAATGGTTAATAGTAGATTCCAATAACATTTGAGGTATATTAATATAAATTTATAATAATTTAAAAAATTGTGACAAATTCCCTTTGAGGACCTTTGCAATGGACTGAATGTTTCTATTCTCTCCCCAAATTCTTATGCTGAAATCCTAACCTGCAATGTGATGGTATTAGGAGGTGGGCCTTTGGGAGGTGATTAGGTTATGACAATGGAGACCTCATGAATGGGATTAGTGCCCTTATTCAAGAGATCTCAGAGAGCTCCTTAGCTCTCTTTCCATCATAGGAGGATCTTACCAGAAGTTGATAGTTTGCAACCCTGAAGACTGCTCTCACTAGAACCCACCCCTCACTGGTACCCTGATCTGTAACTTCCAGCCTTGAGAACTGTGAGAAACAATTTTCTGTTGTTTACAAGCCACCCATTGTATGGTACTTTGTTATAGCAGCCTGAACTGGTGAAGACTACCATATTTGCCACCTTCTGCTCTGAAACACCTGTGAATGAACCCTGCTGTGACTGATGCTAAAACCACTGGAGACAGAGTTGGCCAGTAAGAAGCCACTGAATGCAAACCAGTGCCTGGAATTCAGACTGTCTGCCCTTAAGGCTTATTAATGGACATAAGAAACAGATGCTCATGGGGAATTACAGTCATTTGGAAGGGAAAGGGGAGGGTGACGCCATAAGTTATATATTTGGGACAGTCAGATTCCATAGTGTACTACTAACAACCTGATGTCATTTTTCAAAACTTTGGATTCCAAATGTTGTTGTCCAATTGATATTTATGAGCTTCTAGAGACTCAGTGGTTGACTCATGTCTGAGATTTCTTTGGGGTCACTCTCATTGAGATCACCTTTCTATTTTGGGGCTTTTACAGATACATTTAAGGGGGTTGAATCTATAACTTCTTAGCTTAATCAGTTTGAAGTTTTCATTTAATTTTTCATTTTTAAACTGGACAGAGAATCTTAACCTGTGGAAGACCTGTCTCCTGATTGCCAGTCACAGTCTTGTCATGTCTTGGCCTCAAGGAATCTAGAGGTTCAGCTCTACACATGTGCAAATATTGCTCATTAACCCCAGGTTCTCTGGGTTGCTCTTGAGGGAGGTCTTACCTCCTGATTGATCCAAAAACAGTTCTTAAACTTCTGTAGCTAAAATATGTTTGCTATAAGAAAGTCACTTGTCTGGTATGATACTTTATGGATATGGATATCCACAGGGAAAAACAATGAAGGTGATTTGTTAAAAAAATTATATTTGTTGCTTTCCCTTTAACTCCCCCAAACTTTATATTTTTTAAATGGAATTTTGTTGAAAATTTTTAATTTGTGTCTCCTACTATGGTGTATGAAAATGACTTGGGAGACATCCATCCATGCTTTCCAAAGAGAGTATCAAGTACCACACATGTTCTATATTTACAATTGCCCAAAACGTGCTCTCTGAATTTAATGATGGTCCATCCAGATGTTTTCCTGTGGAGAAACCAAAAAGCTGTCTTATCAGCCAGTCCCCTTAAAAACATCCTATCTAAAAAGAGTCCTTAATAATTTGTTGTCCTGATGAGTCATGTAGCTACTAGAAAGACTGCCCAGTAGCTCTAGTTAATGGGCATGGCCTCCCTGAGCTGATATAGTCCCAGCCTAAAGATAATAAACTGTATTTAGGAAGTGTGTGCAACCATACTGGAGAGACAGTTATTACTATAATTTTAATTTCCTGAAGTACTAAAACCTTGCTTCCCCCTGCCAATAATGACTTCAAGGACTTGCTGCCACTTTAGGCCCCAGAGCCATTTGGGACACTTAGGGGGGTGTTGATACAGGAAATTATATCAGTGTGTATACTGTAATCCACTGGTATCCTTTCCCAAACAGGGAACTCTGTGATACTCCTGGGTCGTAGGAGTATCTGGGAAGAGCATGGCATGAAAGGAGAGAGAACTCGCATTCATAATTCTAGTTCGGCAGGCACTGGAATCATTGAGATCATCCACCATTGAGGATTATCACCTTCTACTTGGACGGCTGCTGGAGACTTTGCCTAATTCCTCATTCCTCTATGCTAACATGGCAAATTTCCCTTCTACTACAGCATGTATACACACAGTCATTATTCCATTTCTTTCTCCACATTGGGCTGTGTGACCCTGGACTATCTCTCTGACCACGCCACAGCCAGTGACACTGTGACATGGTTTACAGCACTGAGCTATACACACCTCCATGCTTTGAGGATTTGTGTTTTCCATTTTCCTTTCAAAATCCCAGCAGTGCCTATTTCTTTTGAATATTTGGTTGGTGGTGAAACTCAAAATTCACACCCTCTATAAGTTATATTAATTGCCTATGACCCTCCAGTAAGTTAATATTTTTAATGGTTATACAAGGAAAAACAGTGATAGATATCATTATAATCATTTTGGAATTCTTGAGGACAGTGGGTTTAATAATCTTCACAGTCTTTTCCAAGTGCCGAGTTTCTTTTTCTGCAAGACTTGTCCTTACTGTAGCAGGATTTCGACTTTTCCCAAGAAAACAATCATTCAAATGTTTACAGTGCACTTGTGGCTTATGAAAACCAAGCCAGGGAGGTGTTCTAGGAAAACATACCATCCATTAAAACCAGCGGATTTTATTTAAAACATCCTGGTGCATTTAAAGCAACATAATGCAAAACACCAATTCTACTGAAGCTCACGCTGAGAGCATCCTCAGGTTTCCTATCATAGACTAGTTGTAGATGAAACTCATGAACTTCTTTCCAATAGTACAGGAAACTCTAGCATCCTTTGGTGGACTGCTATAATAGAGGCCAAGTCAGGTTATGGAAAAGTGCTTCTGTAGGTTTTAAAATGATTTACTTCTGAAGCAAACCATAGGCAACTGATAGATGATCACAAAGAAATACATTTATATCTGGGAAATTCCCAAGTATTCAGAATATTTATTTCGTGTTGATGGTTTTCTGTGGAGCTGCAAATTCTGAAATTTAAATCAGTTGGGAAAACTGCCTCAAATATTCTCTTCAGTTTGCTCTTGTGGCAATTTTGTCAAACAAACTGCTTGGAAGTAATCTATTTGCAGAAGCTAGGTGGGGAAAACCTGCCACATTACATAATTCACCGAGCAGGTTCTGGCTCCCACTTCGCCAATTCATTTTAAATAGTGGCTTAGTGCCCTGCATCTAGCAATACATATGATCAAGCAATTTAGCACAAAAAAGAAAGGCTTCACAGCTTGGCATCTCCGTGTACATTAATCTTTGAGAAAACCAAACGGATCCAACTTTGCCAGAGTTCAATAGCAAAGCTGCCACGTTTTACACAATTGAGTATTGGGTCTGTTGGCGAATGGAAAGAGGGGACCGGGAGGAGCGGAGGGGAGGAGGTGGGGCTGCTGACTGGACTGTTTTCAAAGTGGCTCCAGTTTTTTAGGGGAGGGGCCAGGATGCTCCGCATGGGAGGAGAGACAAAGTAGTTAAAAATTATTACTAGCGAGGGGCTGGAATCTCGAGGAGTGGATATATAAGCCGGCGCCTCCAGCGCAGAGCTGCTGCAGCTGAGAGCGCCGCGACCCAGGCACGGGCTGAGCCTTTCACCAGCCAGAGGCCAACGAGAGGCGCGGAGGGGGCCGGTGGGGTCCAGTCGCGGCTCCGGCCTCCCCTCGGGGACAAACACGACACCCCCCAACGTCCGCTGCCTCACCGCGCACCCGCCGGGCTGTGCGCTCTAGCCCAGCACTCCGCCAGAGTTGAATAGCACCCGGCACGAGCGCATCCGGCTCCAGGCCCGGCCCGAGGCGATGCGCGCAGGGGGCCGAGCGGCCGGGCTCGGGCGGCGGGAGTAGCGCCCGGCGGGGAGGCCCAGGGGTTAGAGCCCCGGCTGTGCGGCGGGCAGAGGTCGCTTTCGCTCCACGCAACACCCGCTGCTGTCGCCGTGCCGCGATGAGCCGTGTGGTCTTGCTGCTGCTGGGCGCCGCGCTGCTCTGCGGCCACGGGGTCCTCAGCCGCCGGGTGGTCAGCGGTGAGTCGGGGCCGGCGGTCCGGCCCGGAGAGGGGAGCGTGGGGCGCGCGGCCTAGGGCGGGGCGCCGGTTCGGGGCTGGAGGCTCTTCGGGGGCTTGGAAACCTGCGCGCGGTAAGGGGCGCGGAGGAGGCGGGAGGAAATGGATTGTGTTCCGCTTTCCCCCCGGCCCCCGAAAACACACAACCAGAAGGGTTTACTTTTTTTTCCCCTGAAGTTCACTAACTGCGAAGCGAGCTCTACTTCATCATGAGCAGTACAGTGTTTTCCAGGAGTGAGTTCCACTTTGTAAAAGAGTTGGCCACAGGGCAGGGTCAGCACCTGCAAAAGCGCTGCGGTTCCGCGGAGGCAGAAGGAACCCAAAGAGAGAAAAGCCGCTGCAGAAATGCCACCCCCTGATGGCCTGGCTCGGCTTAAATCCCCGCTGTTTTTACCAGACCTGTCTTCTGTGGGTGGCTCACCTACCCCTGGGCACGCAGCCTTTGTTCTCAGGAGGGTTGATAAAGAACGGGGAGAGGGGGCATTGTGCGTGGACCTTTGCATAACTAATTCCAGGTTGGGGACTTCTCAGGAAATGAGGTCAGCTCGAGGGGGGCTGTAGTGTACATGGTGATGACTAAAGGTTAGTGCACTCAGTAGGTGTTCAATTAGGGTTGAGTCAACGCCAGGAAAATGGATCAGAATTGGCAAGTTTCCCAGCGTTCACTATGCTTTTTCATTTCCTTGGACTTTAACTATCCTATTGTTGAGCAATTTCTATCGCATTCACCCTCCATTATTTTTGGGTATGATCTCTTTAGAATCAAAGATTCTTGAAAGCCTAGGATGAACGAACAGGGTCTTAATTGAACATAGCTACCCTTATTGAGATCTCTTGCAATGCTAATTAAAGTACTGCAGTACATATGTGTTGAATGTAGTACATATGTGTTGAATGTATGTGGGCATGTGTTTTGAAGTGTGGAAAGTTTTTAAATTTAAAAAGCATGAATTCCTTTTCACATTCTGTGCATCTGTATCAGAGGTGTCACAAGAGGTAGAGATAGGTGACAGATGACAGCACCTTAATCAGTAGTGAAGCCAGACCTTTAGAAACTGGCATATTAAGCTTAATTGTTACTGATCTTCCCCTGAGCAGTATGTGATGTTCCACATCTTCAGAATATAATTCTTAAATGTCTGGTTATCAATCACTCTCCACTAATTTTTTGGCCCTCTAGAGACATTGGAATTAAATACATTGTGAAATGTCATTTGGAAAGGCATGGTGCCTATTTTATTTTTGGAGAAAATTTCTCTGTAAAATGAAAACTTTGTAGTATCAACTAAGGCTGTGACAGAAGCCAAAACATTAGATCCCTTCCTAACGTAGTTTTGAAGAAAAAGTTCACAATGTAGACCCATCTAAATGTGTGAATTATATACGTTACTGCTTTTGTGTTTATCAAATTATTCTAGCAAATGAATGAACAGCAGAGACCAGGCTATGAGCCTAAGATGTTTTTTAAATACAAAAACACTTCATTTACTTAAATATTATCCTTTGGCATATTCTTGTTTATGTGCCTTAAACTTTACAAGGGAGAAAAAAACATACATATAAAAGCAGAACTTAAAAAAATTGTTGATAAAGGTTTTTGTGTTTTTTTATTGCATAGTTGCAAACCTTTTGCTGTGTTTCCTATTAAGTCTTTATAGGCATCTTGTAGGTGACATCTGGAAAATTTCTAATTAACTGAACATGATCTATTTGATTTATTATAAATGATGATGTGTACTTGATATTAAAATAATTGCTTAGTTATGTTTTCTTATGAATAATTTAATTGTCTCTGGCCATAAAAATTCACATTGAAATTTAGCTATTATAAATTGACTTGTGATTTTCTCCTTTGAAAACTAATATTTTAAAATCTGTATTTTAGCTATAATGGCCTAACATTTTGTAATGTCTGCCTGGTCAAGGTTAAGTTTTGAACAGCACACTAACTTTTTCATGCCACAGGAACCATTTACCAAAATCCACTCAAGTGTCTGTCAGCTGAAACAAGCTCTTTGGGGCCATTCCTAGGAACATCCTTACAATATGTTGGATATATTTTCCATTTAATAAATATCAGTACCACTATTTATAATCTCTGTGCAGTATGCCAAAATAATTGCTTCAGGAAAAGACAGGAACTCACAAAATAATCCTTTATAGAAATTCTTTCCATTTTAGTACTGCAGAATATTCAATAAGGTACTTTCCAATTCTTTTAAGTGTATAACCCTTTTTAAAGTTGAGGGCATTATTTATAAATAAAGTTAAAACATTTTAATAAGATATAACATTTTAAACAATTTCATTATCATAATCCACTCTGTAAGATTAGTAGCATCTAGCATTAATAGCAAAGTATTTTAGAAGTTAGTGGGCCATGCTATTTTGATGCATGAATATGCAATGAAAATTTATAACTATGAGTATAATGAAGGGTATTTAGTGAATTTGTTATTCTAAGTTGGGATCTACTTTTTGGATTTCAGACTAGTACTGATTTGTTTCTGAACACAGATGTGTAGAGAATATCTAAGGGGCTGCAATCCCTTAATTTTCTAAAGTGGTAGGTAATGACATATTCTTTAGGACAAAGATAAGAGAACTTTACATATGGGATATGAATACATGTGAAAAAGACAAGTTCAAAATTCAGGTCTCTAAGATGGAGGGATATGTTTGAAGAGCATGTGGATATTCTTAAACATTTGAAATATTTTAAAGTGATGGTTTCTTTAGTTTTACTTTATACTTTTCTTTTTAGCATACACAGCAGTGATACCCAACCTGTCTATGCTGTAAAATGGCACTAAGTGTATTTGATGGTACCTCCAAATTTCTGCAAAACACTTTAATATAGATTAATTTGAACTTATTAAAATTGACATTTAGGAGACACATCTTTTTTATCATGCAGATGCCACACAGTATTGCAATTTCATGGGTGGTGGCCAATAGTGTATAGGTTAATATAATAGCATGGGATATACAAAAAAAAACCATCTGGTGAGCATATCCCAGCCTATGTACTATTCCATGACATCATCAAAAGCATATAGTGATGACAGTGCAATTTTCAAAGATGCAATTACTTTAAGTATCTCTTGGGCAAAAATGAACAAATTAATCTTATTACTAGTCATTTAACAATCTATACGTTTGTCATAGCCATTACTCCTTAACTGCTGTTTTTAATCATTTTATGGTTTTGTTTTATAACTCTTTTTCCGGAGGATGACAGTATCTGTTACATTAACATTAGAAAAGAGGCAGTATTACAGAAAGGAATCCAGAGTGGAAATCCAGCCCATGTCTCACTAACAATTTCCACTTTTTACAACTGCCTTCTCTGCTAATTACTTTGCATACAGGTGGATGATAGGACACAACTGCCAGGCAAGAATGTTTCTTTTTACTGTTGTTCCATATTATCCCTGATCTAACAGGGCCTGACAGCTTGACTAAAGTTTTACTCCTTGTAATTGGGAAAAATTTAGTTTGGGCTTTATATATTTTATTTGGGAAATAAAAGGGCTATATAAAAAAATCATTAAGGACGTATATGGTGTGAAAATCTGACATGGATGTTTCAATATTAATTCCATATATACATGTTCAGTAATATAAAAACTACAATACACTTAGAAACCACCTCTCAGTGTACAACCCCTTGTTATATTAGCCACCTAGTAATCAACAACTAATTAGTTCTAATAATCATAACTTAGAAAACATGAATAATGTATCTATTCATAAATCCATTTGTTCCTGAAATCTTTCAGCTTAGAAAAATATTACCTTTGAGACCTCCATGGAGCAGCATAGAAAGCCGGGTAAATGCATGAACTGTAGAGCCAGGCGGCTTAGTTCTGAACCCAGATTTTGCCACCTACGAGCTGTGTGAATCTGGTAAATTATTTAACTTTTCCACGCCCTGCCCCCCACCTCATTTTCAAAATGGAATGAAAGCACTTAAATCACAGGGTCATGGGACGGTTAAACTGTTGAACACAGTTGCACAGAGTGTGTCCTGGACAGAGGTGCATGCCCAGAAGCTGTGAGTAGGACTCAGCGAAGCCCTGGGCCTGGAGCTGCGGTCACCCAAAGGAAAACACAACTTTTTCTAGCTAAACAGGCTCTATCACCAGATCATCTTCTCCTAATTCACCTAAATCATGGATTGTGCTTGCAGTGAGGTCTGCATGCTAAACTATTGATAAATGTCAGGCTAATATTGTTACCATCATTTCTTTAAGATTCCTAACCGCTCTGACTTCTTAGGGAAGAAATCAGTCCAGGAAAGTTGAAGTGATGTCCCCAAGACACCCCACAGTGTAAGTGTAGCTCTGTGATTTCATGGCAGTTTTCTTTTTTTCAATTGAATGCTTGAACTTTTAAGTCACACAGTTACATGGTTTACCATTGGTGATTTAGCTCTTGATTTTAAATATTAGGATTTTTAAAAGTGAGTCTTTTCCCCTTCTCAGAAAGCTTGTGGTATTTCCCAGCTGGAGGGATAGGTGCAGCTTCCACCACCACCATCTATAAAATGACCCAATATAAAATGTTTATCGATGTAAGAAAATAGATTCCTGCCCAGTCGTAGTAGTGCCCCACCTCCTCACCCAGGACCCCAGACCACTCCATCACCCACAACCAGAGACAGTGTCTGGCACTGTGCAATTAATTGCGTTAGAAAATATCTATTCAAAAATAAAAGTTTATTATAAGAAAACGTTTGTATGAAGAAAAGTTTTTAGGAAGTTGGTATAACATTGAACACCGAAAGCAGAACACTTAGGATCAATAGCATTCCTTCTCTTTTTTAGTTCAGAAGTGCTAACATTGCTGTCAGAGGCCATGTCACACTGTATATTGGCTATCAGCATATTTGCTAGTGTGATTTTGAGAGAAGTAGGAAAGAATTATGAAAAGCCAGTTGTTGTGTGAGATTCTAGTAAAATGTCCAAAGTTTAGTCGATCTGGTTTACAGAAGAGTTATCATATAGATCCTGTTTCATACAGCTTTTTTTGTAACTAAAAATCATTATTGAACAATAGGAATTCATAAAATGTCTTCTATGTTTTTACTGAAAAATATATAAATTCAATACTCCTTTGATATTGATAATATGTGACTGTAGTATGAGATATAAGGAAAATGTTTTCACTTTCCTAACTAGCTGAGGACTCAACTATCAGAAAGTTAAAAATTTAAGCAAAATAAAACCAAACCATAGATCCTTTCTATTCAAGGAGAAAAGAGTAAATTGTCATGACTTTATGAGTTTGGCCTCACTTCTTACATCATTGTCAAAAGCACTTAAAATTGCCAATATTTAGCTCTAAAGGAATTTTCATGACTAAGACACAAGACCAGCTGTTTATGGAAATAGTAGCAGAATCTCAGCTGTGACAGTGCTGGGAATGTTTAAGTTAATAGGCAATACAAAGAATTTTCTCTAAAGAAAAGTGCATGTGTATGTATGTAGGTGTGTGTGTGTTTATGTGTTGTATGAAACCAATAGGTGTAGAATCCTAGGTGGTGGATCTTTTCTCTCATAAATAAGCCAACAATCAGAGGATGTTTCTCACTACAGATGCTAAGGAACATTTAATGAATTATTGTTGGACAATATCAATGTAGCCTTAATGTGATGAATGCTGTTATCTGAATATTTATCTGAATATTCTATGGGTAGTAGAAGAGTTGATGGAAAATTAGAAGCCCATGAAAGTAGATGTTGCAGATAGACCTGTTGTTCAGTATAGTTGGTGTAAGATTTTATCTGAATATAATATTTAAAAGTAAGATAAAAAGGAAATTCTTCATATGATCCCACAGGATGTAAAGGGAGGTAATCGTAGCAGTTCTTCAGGAAGATCAGCCTTTAACAGAAGTGGGAGAAGTTACTTCTAGAAGAGCTGTACTAATGGAACTTTGCTGGGAATTAGGGCCACACTTGTTTTCCAGCTGTGGAGTCCCACCGCTCCGACAGCCAAATCTGACCAGCTGACGTGGTGGGGAGGCTTTTAGTAGTTTCCTCTTTTGGTGATTTTGCTACAACTTGGATCAAATTTGTACAATAAGGTGGAAATCAGTAATAAAATAGAATTAGATGTAAAGAAATTCACAGTGTCAGCTTTAACTGATTACATATAAGCCATAAAAGAAACTGAGCAATGTATCTATGACATCCTGAAATCTGCCATCCTGAAGTCTGAATTGCTAGTGATATTTCAGTTCAAAATCTGTAGACACAGCTGATACTCAGTGAATACTTTGGAGTTAATATCTATCTCTTCTAGTGTTAATTAGCACTGTCCTGGTCCCCTGAGAGTCTCCCTGCCATGCAGCCACCGTAGTCTCCACCTCCTCACCCAGGACCCCAGACCACTCCATAACCCACAACCAGAGACAGTATCTGGCACAGAGAGTGCCAAGGCTGGCTGTTGTCTAGGGCCTATGGAGTATTAGTTGCTAATTATTTTAAATATAGTCCCTGACTTAGGTTTTTTCCTTTATTAGTATTATTTCTCTACAGACTAACATAGTGGTGTTAGAATTTTCCACATGATACTTAAAGTTCCCTTATGCCCTTCATTCAAAGTGGTACCTTAATTTTATCAATGACTTAATTCTCATCATTTCTGCATACACACTATGAACAACTATGTTGCATTTGTTTTTTAATGTATCAAAGATAATGAGCAGAGACTTTCAGCATATAAATCATACCTAGGCATCCTCTAAATGTTTGCTGGTTTTGTTACCTAAATAATTTTTACTCATGAGAACTTCCGGCTAATCTGCTTTTGTTTTTAATTTAGCTTCTTTTTGAACATCTTGCAGAACAATCTCATTGGGCAAGTTTAATATTTCAAAAGTGGTGGGATCAAACCCAGTTGAGAGTTCTTGGAGTAAAAAACTGAACAAACTGAAAACTCGAGGGAATGCAATTAAAATAGATTTTGAGACAGAAATATGTAAAAGATGTTGAAGATAAAATGGAAACAGAACTAGCTTTTAACATAAGGTGTACATGTCACTGGGCTCAATGGCATTGTTAGACTAGTACTAGGAACAACCATTTTAAACAGTGAAATTCATCACAAAACCTAATAATAAACTATAAGAAATTTTTAAAATATCAAAACTGAATTAGAATCAACTGTTGGACTTGCATTATCATCTCTCAAAGATTATTTCAGAATGATTTATCTTCTTGAAGTCTCTTTAATTCCATTTTCCTGTGGTCATTCATACTAATGTGTGGTTTTTCATTAAAAATTAGTTGGGGCAAGTCTATGAGTTTGTTCATTTTATTCAATGTGTCAGTCCAAGGTCTAGTTCACAGTTTCTGAGGCAGAAACTGGCTGTCTTGCTTGCATTGCTGCAATTGTTTCATTAGTTGGCTGTTCTCAGCTTGTGTCAAGATATCGAATGCCTATCACTCAAACACTGTTGTGAGGTTAATGGCCTTCTGCTGATTTCTGTTCCCTCCTGCCTCTGAGTATCATCATGGGTCATTAATTGCTGGTTCTGGGGGAGAACGGATGTGATACCAGTGTTGGCTTAGTGTGATGTACTGTAATTAAGAGTACAAAGCTTCAGGGCTTTCTTTTTTAACCAGTGTTTAAGTTCAGTAACACTCCCAGCCCTCCACTACTGACAGATTTTCTTGAAGGGCTGCAAAATTAAATACATAGTAAAAAGCACCTTTAATCCCAACAAGAATAACATTTGTGCAGATGAATTTTAAGAAAGCAATAAAGCTATGCCTTAATTTCTTAGCATAAAATAATTTGACATAATTGTATATTAGATACTTGAGTTTGTTTCCCAAGACCAAATCTAAACTGAAATCAGAGATAGACTAAGAAAATAGTGGAGGCAATGTGCAGCAGATCGGAGATCAGAAATGATGATAGAGAGGGATCAGTGGCAGTTTTTCAAGTTGACAGCAGAGATCAGAGGTGAACCAAAGAAGCTAATGAAAAACAAAACAAAATAGCATGACCATTCTGGAGACTGGATAATCTTGGCATACATGTTTGGTGGGAAAAAGGTCAAGGTGTGAACAGTAGAACAAGAGCGCTTCCAGGCTGGTGGAGTTAGCTAAATCTTATGCACTGTAATAGCCCTGCTGTGTATGTTCTTTGTTAAGGGCTGATATGATCATCCATATTTGCAGCTACATCACTAAGTAATTAGGAAAAATCATTCTGTTCAATATGTAGAGATATATGAAATTCAAGTATGAGAGGTTTTTTTTTAATGAAACTTTTGTTGCCTTACAAATTTAAGTCTTCACAGATGCTGTTAGAGCAGAAGTAAATTAGTGATATCACAACAATGAAGTTTGATAAAGGAGTGATACTCTGTTAAGTGGTCTCAAGAATTATTTTAAGCTTTATTTGTGTTTCTGGTTAATATCTTAAACAAATTATTATATATATATATATAAAATGACTTAAAATCATTTATAAATATCAAATAGGTGGTTAAAATTAGTGCTCTAATTTTAAACAGTGCTGTATTAGTGTTGTATAAAACTTTAAAAATACAAGTATAAATAAAAATTACATTAAAAATTTCCCTTCCAAATTCTGAATAATCTATTAATTCACAGATTCTGGACATTTTGTTGGCCTTAGGCTTCATTCCTAGAGAAATATGCAACAAAACCACCAATAGTTAAGATTAAGGGAAAGGTAAATTTAAATGAATTGGACTTCAATTTAATGAAATTCTGAATCAGGGAAGGTTTAAAAGAAATGCAGTGTTGCTGCTTTTTCACTCATAGAGGAATTAATTTCAGTTAGCCTAATAGAGCATTTTTTTATGTAAAATTAGAAGAAGTAATTTTTATTTTTATTTTAAATTTTATATTTTATTTTATTAAAGTAATATATGTTTACCATGAAAATGGAGCTTCTAAGGCTGAAAAACAATTTGTTCTCCAGACATATTTATCACTTAATATGTTGTTTTTAGCTACTCATTCAGCTGTCTTTGAAAGACATGTTTAGCCAAATTTCAGTTTATGCTGATAATCTATCCAAATTATCAGAAATTGACAATAATTAGGAATTGATAAGATTTTACTAGCTTCTTTATTTCATGATGTATTTGTTACCACTATTCCCTAAGCCTTCATTTGTTTCTCCACATTTAAAATGTATTCCTCTGTTTGTTTTAAGGACTTGATTTTCTAAGTTCAAATTTTGGAAATTTTATTTGGGGATTATGATTGTATAAAAAGGAAAAAGATATTGGCTGAGGGATTAGAGCTCATACACAGTATGTCCTATAAAACCAGAAAATATTCAGAAAACTGGTAATGAGAATTTTTTTCAAAAATTACTCTAGAGACTATTCTAGAAGTCTATCCTGTCACTTCTAATACAATATTATATTAATAAATTGTTTATTACTAGAATTACCTTCCTTCAATTCCAGTTTTAATGTATTTGCTCTCATTTACAATAAAACCAAATGTTTATACCTTTAATTTGTCACCTTTCATCTTTTTTCATGGTACCTTATATAAATTGCTTTTATTCACTTGTTTTTAATTACTAAATTCCTTTATGAATTATGCTTCTTCATGCCTATGACCTTTTAACTCCCTTCACTATATATACCACAAATTTCTTTAGCTACTTTTACTTGCTGTGGGAACCAGTGCATAAAATCAAAGCCAGAAAAATTATGGCTTCCCTTAACAATTCCTTGAAATAGATTTAAAAAAATAAAAAATAATAACAAAAACAAAAACTTTCCTTGAAGTACTATGTGTATAATTTTCTAGCAAATCAATCTGCTTTCATAAATTCAAAGTAATAATCTAGAAAAGAAATTGAACCAATGATTCAGTGGGAGAAGATGTTTTGACTGGTTCTTTAGTCTTAATTCAGAATAGCATTGAAAATATAGTTCATATAATTAATACCCAGGCATCTGTTTTTCAGGCCAAAAGGTGTGTTTTGCTGACTTCAAACATCCCTGCTACAAGATGGCCTACTTCCACGAGCTGTCCAGCCGAGTGAGCTTTCAGGAGGCACGCCTGGCTTGTGAGAGTGAGGGGGGAGCCCTTCTCAGCCTTGAGAATGAAGCAGAACAGAAGCTAATAGAAAGCATGTTGCAAAATCTAACAAAACCAGGAACAGGGATTTCTGATGGTGACTTCTGGATAGGCCTTTGGAGAAATGGAGAGGGGCAAACAGCCGGCACCTGCCCAGATCTCTACCAGTGGTCTGATGGAAGCAGTTCCCAGTACCGGTGAGTGGACGTCCTGAGGAACTGAATCTTGTCTGGGGGTGTGAAAGGGTGAAGAGAGACTTCTGTTACCAGTAGAGGATGTCAGAGTAGAATGGGTGATATCACTTAGAGTGTTCCTGTTCTGTCTTTCCAGAAACTGGTATACTGATGAACCTTCCTGTGGAAGTGAAAAGTGTGTTGTGATGTATCATCAACCAACGGCCAATCCAGGCCTTGGAGGCCCCTACCTTTACCAGTGGAATGATGACAGGTGCAACATGAAGCACAATTACATCTGCAAATATGAACCAGGTAGGAGGTATTGTAAGTTGGTAAGCAGATTTTGTGCATGTTTGCTTACATTTTTATCTTTAAGCTTCTCTATCCTCGGCTGCTTTTGTTTTTTTGCCATGAAATACAGAATTCTTTTGCAGCTTGTATCACTCAGAGTACTAAAGTACACTGCATATTGTAAATGCCTAGTGGGTAAAATAGAAGGGAGTAACTAGGAACATCTGAAGATGTTTCTTTAAGAGAAAATTACAGGTCTAATATTAAGGTCAAACTATGTTTTTGTAAACAGAATTTTTGAGGAATAAGTATCTATTTTAAAATATTTTAAAACTTTAGTTTAATGTGTGTGAAGTAGATATAAGCCACACATATGCATGTGAACAGCAGCTCTTTAGATGATTATCTATCTGGTGAGTTTAAGGGAACAAGGCACCTTTCTCCTAGGACATTTAGCCCATTGTTTCATGGCACAATACTTGGTGCATGCTCCTCAGTGGAAGTCAGACTGGTAGTAGCTCACAGAGCCATAGAGACCACAAAGTAGGGGCATGTGCCACGTTCTTCCCATGATCCTCATTCTTGGAGTGTGCCTCCTTAGGTAGCTTTTGTTTGAAGTCTCCAACTTCGTGCTGTGAGAATTGCACTGACTTGAGCTTCACTAATGTGGTTTCCTGTTGAAATAGCCAATTTGAGTTATTTAAATAGGATAGTTCAACTAAACTGATATTTTACCAAAGAGAGACTAATCAAAACTGTTTAAACCAATTTTTTTAATCATCCAGGAAAGTCACATTAGATATTTAGGCTTTGAGATTTTTATGTTTCTCTCCTCCTTGGTAAAAAAAGTGTCATTTTTACTCTTCAGAGGCACTGTCTGCTTGACCTCATAACTTGTTCACAGAAGGCAATTATAGTCAAGTACTGGAATTTCCATCATTCTCTTGAAAGGATATGATTCCTCTTCTCATAAGACTCTAAAGCACAAGGGATTATTTGGATTAGATTTACCCTTCTCTTATATTTATCTTGCTCTTGAGTATATTAGCTGACTTTCTGTACCCCTGGTGAGTTTATTCTTTAAACTTCTTGGCTGCTAAATCCATCATTACCATCCTAGAAGCCTTTGCAAAGCTAAATCTCTTATGGTCTTTTGTTCTTTGTGTTTATTTTGTTCTTGGAAAAATAAAAAGTTGTAATTCTCTGTTATTTTAAATTTGCAACGCTATGTACTTGAGACTATTACATGAAACACAGTGTGTTGTTCTAAGTAGAGTATTCTTAATGCAATATTGTCCTCTCCTTTCTTTGAGCCTTTTAGGTGAACTATTTGATCCTTTATACATTTGCTTATTTTATTTTATTTTATTTTATTTTGTATGCCTATTTACGCATTATTCAGGATGCTCTCAAAATCAACTCAGTTGAAAATCCATGTGTAAATTTTGAGTTCCCCAAAACTTAAATACTAATAGCCTGGTATATATAAAATGGGTCAATTGACTTCATATGCAACAAAGAATAGAAAGGTGGAAAAGGAATGGGAGGTTTGTAGGGTCCAACAGAGAAAAGAGAGCAGGCAGAGGGTGACTTAGCTGCTCTACTGGTTCCTGCCAAGGTTGACACCTGCCTGTACGTGGATCAGGCCTGGGCTGGGAGGGGTGCACTTTGAAGAGGCAAAGGTTTCCTGCCTCCTTCCTCTGAGTTGTCCGACCAGCCCTGGGCCCCTCTCAAATCCAGAAATTTCTCTGTAGTCCAAATAGTGGCTGGTTGCTCAGTTGGTTAGAGCATGGTGCTAATAACAGCAAAGTTGCAGGTCTGATCTGTCCTAGATTTGCCCTTTTCCATTACCACATCATGTAATTTGCAGTTTTATGTGCAATTACAGATGCTATACATTTATTGGAAAAAAATCCATGTATAAGTGGACCTGCACAGTTCAAACCTGCATTGTTCAAAGACTGACTGTACTTTGTGAATAAGACTCTTTTATGTATTTATTGTTTTGAAGCATACCCAGTGTTACAATTGGTCTTATTGATGTACTTAGAATTTTTGTTCTTTATTTTACTTTAAATATTTTCATCTCTATTTTCTTTTTAGCCACCTTTCTTTGAGGTTAGTGTCTTATATTTGAAGGATGTTGGCTTGATTAAATTCCTTGCTTATATAGGCAGTGCGTTTTTAGTGGTGAGTGGTTAGCTTTTTAGTGGTGTGATGGTTGGGGATTAAACTGGGACTTTTTAAGATTTCTAAATTACAACGCTAATTATTTTGAACTTTACTCTATCTGTACCAGAGGTACTGTGTAATTTGAATTTAGTCTCTGCTTCTGCATAACAATAGCATGACTAGTGATATCTGAAGTGGTAAGATATCACTGATGTTCACCTCACCATGCAGAAACTGAGTGATTCACTACTGAGTTTCTCACTGCCTTCTCCACCATCTTTTGTCATTCTGTGAGTTGCATATCTATTCTTTGGGTCTACCGATGTTATCCAAAGACATTTTTATTGGAAGACTTATGAATCTTATTTTCATATTTATTAAAATTGCATCATGTACTCTTATTTTTAGATATGAGGAACACAAGTACATATGTGATTATGTTTCTAAATGTTACTTAAGCAATTACATTTAAAGTTTAAATTTAATTTAAACTTTATTAAGATTACTTAATAAAACAGTTATATGTTGATAGATTGCATCATATCTGTATTATTTGATCAGCGTACTCCAGTTGAACACCAACAAGCAAAGAGTGTCTGAATTCTGTAGAAGAATGAATATATAGAGTAGGATTGTATCTCAAACCTAGAGGAGGCCATTATAGTGTCAAATATATGTACAGTAATACTAAATATTACTATAGGATGGTGTATGATTAAGCTTCCAATGAAGAGAGACTATGTCACCAAATTAGAGTAGCAAACATTACATGAAAAGTGATTTAACATTCTAAAACTAATATAAAATACTGCATGTATTTTTACCTTTCCATCACTTGATAAAAGTAGACAGAATTGTATATTTGGAACAAATGGAAACAAGTTTAGAGAGTGTTTTCTTATTAATTCAGTGTACTTTCACTGAGCTATTCATTTTACAAATAGCACCCTAAAAAAAAAATTATGTGACACTGTAGGACCAGATCATGGTAAGAAATTTCAACATTTTTTTTAATGAATTGCATGGCAGTTGAAGAGATTTCATCTCATAAAATCAGGGAAAGAAATGACTTGCGAGCCTTAGTTTATTATTATTTTTGAAAACATAGACACTATATATAGAGTAGAAAGCAAAACTAAGGATGACATTGTTTGTATAGGACAGAAATGTGCTTTACGTCATTATTATTTGAATCGTCAATTCCATATGCAATGCATGTACAGTTACCTGCTGATATTATTGTGAGGAGAAACCTAAATATTACCTAGATATTAGTAAATAAATCATCTCTACTTGTCTTCCATTGGCACTTAAATGTCTCACTTCTCATGCTCACCCATTCTCACTGATGTTCACTGAGCTGATGTTCATCTGCCTTGGCATTAGGGCCCCTGACACACTGTCATCAGTGTAGGCACGTGTTGTGCGAATGTGGTTTGGGTTACAGGAGTCACCAAGTATATCCACATTGCAAAGATTTACCAAGTGGGTTCTTTAGTCAAAGATAATTAAATTGGCTGTATAGTTAGATAAGTTCATGTGAAAATACATTCAAAATAAAATTTTTAGCTGTAAATTGTTTGGGAATCAAATAACATTTATATTTATAAATCAAAACAAACATATATTCATCTGTTTGTATTTCTTTTTTTATCATTAAATATGATGGCTGTACTTACTATTTACAGAGATTAATCCAACAGCTCCTGCAGAAAAGACTTATTTTACAAATCAACCCGGGGACACCCATCAAAATGTGGTTGTTACTGAAGCAGGTAATTAGTTCACATGTCTTTAACTCCTCTATCAAGAGCAGAAACTGTAATTTTAAGTTCTGCTTCATGTTGATCCCAACTGTTCTTGTTGCCTGGTGGTGTGGTGAACTAAGTGTGGGCCTGTGGAAATTTGTCTTCAAACTAGGTTAGAACAAAAGACTAAGCTAGTTTTGGAATAGGAGATCTTATTTGAGTCTCTTCCAGTTTTTCACTTGAGATAGATGTGTCTAGGGCTAACCTAAGTAATCCACATTAAAAACTGGATCCACATGGGCCCTTCCCCAAGGTGTGCAGGCGTTAGAATGTAATTGGCACAATCGGGGGCCTGCAGATAGAGATGCTTGGGGAGATGTTAGGAATTGCTGGGGGAGGGCGGGTACAAAATAAAACCTGATTGGTACCCTTTGAAGATTCCCATGGTGTATATACTCCCATCTTGGCCGATTTTCAAGCAATCAAAGTGCCATCAGAGAACAGCAGATGGAAAGAATGCATACAGCGAGCTCTCCCTCAGATCCTCCAGCACTGCCTTCTGCAAAAGAAACAAGGAAATCCCAATACATGTTAGTCAGCAACTGCTTTTAGAATCAGTGAGGTGCTGGTTTTAGCGTAGCCCTGAAACAACTGAACAGAAATTATCCTGGTTGCTTTGTGAAGACTGAGCCAAAAACCCAGTCTTAAAATCTTTCCACAGGTGATCCAAAATCCATGAAAGAGTAGGAAATACTTTTTTTTTTCTTTACTATAATATATATAGGATCATGGTGGTAGTTTGAAAAGGAAAGGAAGTATTTCCTGAATCCTTAAAATGCTTGAAGTCACCTATTAGAGGCTCAAGAGTAGGCAAAGGCACAACAAATTATCCCCAAAATACCCTATTACTGGACCTCAGCTAGTATAGCTTCTTCTGCTAATACAGAAAGTGATGTGCAGTTTAATTGATAGTTTGATCTAAGTCTGGTCCAATTTGGCCAGTATTATTTAAATTAATAATAATGACAGCATTTTACTTGCTAGCTAAATGCATAGTTTCTAAGTTTGCTTTTCTTATGTGGACATAACCTTAGTGCTTTTTGGTTTTCAGTTGCCTGATTTTAAAACCGTTTAGAACATAACCTAATTAAAGCTTTTAAGTAAATAATTACATTAGGACTATATGCCCTTTTATGACATTGGAAAAATGTTTAATAAAGTCATTTTAAGGTGTATGGGTCTTCAGGGCAGCAGTTTTCTATTTTACCAACAATATCTAACATTATCAACTGTGATGGGACAGGATTAAAAACTGATTCATTTTATAATTTCATTAAAATCATGTCTTTATGCTTGTGGAGTCTTGTGTCTCTGGGTTTTGACTGTATCATCAGTTAATATTTGTGTATTTTGGATTAATCCCAGAGAGTCTTGCATAATCATCATGGCACTGAGCTTAGTGGTTAGGATAATTACATACCCAATGAATTGGTTGTTTTGATGATTACTATTCTTGAATAAGCAGTTCTTGTTTCTCTGAACATTAACTGAGCAGGATTAATGAAGTGACATTGCTAAGATTATTAATATATTGTGAGACTAGCCCTAAATCTGAAATGTAGATTTAATAATACTTTTGCAAATGTGGACTTTGGATTGGAGGGTGCAACCAATGATGTATGGATTTGCTTTCAAATTTTACCAGACACGAATAGATTATGTCATTAGATTATTCAGTATTTTGGGAAGAACCTTGCATGGAATCTATTTATTGATAATAATTCTATTTTACCTTAAATTTTTGGAAAATTTGTATATAACTTTGGTGTTAGAATCCTGCCTCAACTGTCTGTTTATACTAAGACTGTTTTGCTTTTGTAGGCATAATTCCCAATCTAATTTACGTTGTTATACCAACGATCCCACTGCTCTTACTGATACTGGTTGCCTTTGGAACTTGCTGTTTTCAGATGCTTCATAAAAGGTAAATAATTCATATATGTAGAGACAACTTGAAAATTTTAAATAGGTTTTCAGAAATCTTTAAAAATATTAATAGAAAATTACATTTTTAATTTGCCCTAAAGAAGTTTGCCTCTCATCTGTCAGTACAAATCCAATATATATTAGTAAGATAGACCTTAATGATAGAATTCATGAATTATCTCATTTCATCCTCATAAGCCACGTGGAGTAGGTACCCTCCTATTTGTATTTTTCAGTTGAGAAGATGGTGGCTTGGATAGGTTATGTAATTTGCCTTGGTTCTCATCGTTTATGTGTGTGGTGGTCTGAAATTTGAATGCTTGTGGAGAATACAGCTAATGACTATAACATCTTTCTATGTTGACAGATAATAGCTATATTAGTGGGAGTGAGTATTTAATAATATGGGTAACTGTCAAACCACTGTGTCGTATACTTGAAACTACAATAAGACTGTCTATCAATAAAAAATTTGAATACTTGTAAACTTAGAACATGTGCAATTATACTATACTGTCTTTTGTTTATTACATTTAAGAATTAATACTAAACCTTTCCATCTTGACCTCAAGTTGCAGGCAAGACTTGATTTTTATAGGTGAACTTTGTAATAGCTTCTCAAAATTTCAAGTCATAGGCTTCTGCTTTATTTCAAAAGGATCTTTTGAGTATAGCAAAGTACACTATTAAAAATTGGTCACTTATTAAGTAGGAATATTGAAATAAAATGATAAGACTAACAGCAAGATTCTTGAAAGTATTGTTTCATGAAAACTTGTTTACCCATACCCTTGAGTTAGAGTCAGAATTTTTCCATGTGTGTCAATTTGTCAATTAAATTAAAAATTAATATATGAAATACAAATATGTTTCAAAGGAAAAAGGAAAAGGTCTTGGGTTTAACTAAGAGTATGTTTGCTATAATAAACTAGACATCTTTGTCAGTGTTTTAAAAAAAAACCGATCAAGAGAATGCCTCTATCAAGGAAGGTCCCACAGTGAAGTCATTTTTCTCTTTTGAGTCTATTTCATCTTCATCTTTTCCTAAAATAAACCCTAAAGAATCCACTAAGTAAAAAATGCCCCAGAGAAAAAATATTAAATAAATGTAAACTCTAAATGGTTCACATAAACTTTAAAGGCTCCAACCTGTGATTTACTAGCTGTTTAAAACATTTTGAATAATGATAAATAAAGCGTGGCAAATTTATACTATACTTTGTGTCCTCTCGTCTTGCCAATATATATACAAAACACAGTTAAAATTGTTTTTCAATATTTTGTACAGAATAAAGTCAATAGTAAATATCTACTTTCTTCTCTTAACTCCTAAGATGGTAGATGGAAATGTGATTAATCATTGTGAAAAGCAGTGAAGTAGAGGAAGGATTTGATATAAATCCCCCCTTAACCCAGCCAAACTGTTGAGAGCTGTAGATGATATATCAGCCTGAAAAAATAATTTGAAAATTATTATGTAGACATTCTCATTTCTAAAATAAGAATTACTAATGCACCAGTAACTGAGTTTTCTCTAAACTTCATTTTCCTTCTCCAAATAGTATATTTTTGTAGAGATTGTATTCATTCCAAAATCTTCCAGATTTTTACACCTTGAAGATCTATGGAGTTTTCACTTGTTTGAAATTCTCAGAGTGAGAAATTAATGAAAATAGAGCGCCTCCAGATGCCGGAATTAGCTGTAGTGCTTGATTCATTCGTTCTTAGATCCTCCCCTTTTCCTTTCTTCCAGGAAAGCAAGGAGAAACTGCATCAAAGACTCAACTCCATTATCATCTGAGTGCCTTGCAGAAAATTTAAATTCCAATCTGGTACACATGCTGGTTTCTATCATTCCATGTCATGTTCAAAATAACAACTCTTGTTTCCTTAACTAGTAGTAACTCTTAAAATACTAATGCTACACAAAAACTACATTAATAACTTAACCACTTTTTGTTTCTTCTACTGTTTAAAAAAATTGTGTTTTTTGTACATTTCAAAAAAAGATGTATTTTCTGTTCACGTTAGGCGACCTCACAGATAAGGACGTGTTGATCTTACTTATTTGAATTCAAATATCCAAATAATATAATTTGGACATAATATTTTTATTGATGTCAAAGTCACAGCTAAATTGAAATCAAGTAATATTATACAATTGTGTTGCTCAGACTTGTTCAGGAAGAGTTCTTTTATTTCTTTGAAGTTGTTCTGCGATGTCTGGCAGATAGAGGGAAGGGGGCAGAAAGCTTGCCCATGGGGCTGGGGCAGCTGCTGCTGGGAGGAAAGAAGTGCAGAGCACAATATACAGGGGCGGGAAGTGGCTAGTGATCCAGGCTCATTCTCAGGAAGACAGCCCGAAAGGAATCCAGATCTTGGTAAGTGGTCTGGTAGAGGATGACTTGGGCACACACAGGAACAGGCACTTCTGCAGGAGCCTGAGAAGTGGCCATACCAGGGAGAGTTAGCAGAGAGCACAGCCAGGGCACAGGCCAGAAAGGCAGCTGAATTTTACATCTGGCAGGAGTGAAGTTCAATCTCAAATCTAGAGGAACTCACATACTCCTAAATTATCAAGGCCTTAATCTGCTTTGAACTACATTGGTTTCAGAGACTGAAGCAGGGATTCAGTGACTTAACCATAGGACAGGAAGACTGAGGGAGGCTGAGGACAAAAGCACTGTTTTGATGATTTGGCATCAAAGACAGCATATTTGAATATAAAAACTTCCCAAAACCAAAATTTCAAAAATCACGGATCAAATAAAATGAAGATTTATTGGTGATTACAATTAATTTTTTTGATTTTGTGTCAGATACCTTTGTGTGTGTGTGGGAGTCTGAATTCTAAACTATGAAGGGCCAAACAGAGAAAGATCTTTTTTTTTTCCATTATTAGTTCACATGAACTGTTTGCTATCTTCACATACTGGAATAATACCGAATTTTTTTATAGGAATGCAAAAATATCCTGGTGAGAGAAGAAGGACTATCTTATTGTAAGGTCTGAGATAGCCCCCTTTGGACCAAGACATACCTATTTTGCTAAGAAGTCTCAGACACTGAGTTTACTCTTCTGTTTTTCAGTAAAGGAAGAACAAAAACTAGCCCAAACCAGTCCACATTGTGGATTTCAAAAAGCACCAGAAAAGAGAGTGGCATGGAAGTATAATGATTCATTGACTTGGCTCCAGAAAAGAAATCGAGTTTCATATTCGGGATCTGCGTAAGGAATGGCACCAGAGCATTCGCTTGGAATGGCTTGAAATCTCAAAGGATCTGCAAGGTGAACTGTAAGCTCCCCCTTGAGGCAAATATTAAAATAATTTTTATATGTTTATTATTTCATTCACAAAACATGCTGTGCTAATAATGGAGTGAGACATGCTTATTTTGCTAAAGGATGCGCCCAGACTTCAAGTAAATGGAATGGGCCCCGCAGATGACATTACAGTCCACACACCAGAGAAGCGTGTGTGTTGAAGCAGTTACTTCTGTTTCTTTCACCTCTCACGAGTTGTAATCTAGCTAATGTAATGTAAATGGCTTTGACATTTACAGTGTGCAAACATATTTTACCTTTACATGAGTGTTTGATAACAATGGACTGTTCTAATATTTATTTTTATGGGGTTTCATTTTTTAATACATGCTGTTTTGATTAAAGAAATGTATTACTATTTTCACCTGAATTCATAACATAAATGTAGTACCATAGAAAAGTTTCTTTTCTAGAAATGGTTCATTTTTCAGTTTCCCTGCTTTCAGACAATGTTTAGGCAATCTCTACAGAAATAAGAAGCTATTTCAATAACTGTGGTATAAATCTACTCAAATATTTTACTTAGAGGCAAGAATTGTCTAATTTCAATTGTGCAAGACATGTGCCTTATAATTATTTTTAGTTTTAAATTCAACAGATTTTGTAATAACTTTGTTAATAGCTGTATAAACAATAATACACTCCATCTAGAACAAAAATAGTGGTAAAGACAGTATAAATCCTATGTCTTCACATGTTGCCTATATAACCACCAGTTGCTCTCTGAGGGTTTTGGAATCAGCTTGCTCCCTTCCTTGTCCACAAAACGAAGATGGTTGTTTGGGGTCTGGGATTAACACTGGAAGCAGGTAGCTGTGGGGTTTGCTTAAGGTTTTTCCTAGCTCTGTTTAGCCTCTATTAGCAGCATATAAAGGAGTCCTGGAGTTGGGACCAGGAGAGTGGTCACTACCGGTGTGGAGGTAAGCACAGCACACTCACAGTTCAGAATGGAAAGAAACTAAGAATCAGTGTGGAAGTGAGCTGCCTGGCGTCCGTGATCACATGTTGGTGTTGAGAGTTTGGCTGAGGGGTAAACTGGGTCTCCTCTTGCCTTCTAGTTTCTTCAGTGCTTGTGGCTCTTTCTTAAGAAAGTTGTAACTATCTGGTCTTCAAATGTCCCTGTGCTCCTTTTAACCAAATAAAAAGTTCTTGTTTCTGAAGAATGGTCATGGGCATTGTGTAAATCTCTTAAGTGTACAAAATACAGTTATGTTTACATCAGTGTATGCAGATGAAAACAAATTACTGTTTATGTGTGGGAGGAATGGAAGTTGTGATTATATAGCATTTAAACCTCATCTTTTTTCCCTGTCTATCCTTTTAAGTTAGATAATAAACAGCTTTCATGAAGGCGATTCACAACTAGAGGTGGTTGGCACAACTAAGAGGCAAATCAGACTTAGTGGGCACTGGCCCCTCCGCAGCTGCTTGCAGATGGGGGCATGGGCAGCTGTGTTCTAAGCTTAGATCTGCCCACAGTTAGCCCTCCACTTTCTTTTCTTGGCTACTGCTCTTTCTGGGCAGAATGAGAGACCAGCTGCCGGGATCTGCCTCTTCACTACAAGCTCCCACCATGTGTTTCTTCTTTAGTCAGGACTGGATGGAGGGGAGACTGTGCTTTCCCTGTTTCTGTGCCACCCATGACTCCCACAGCTACAAGGCTGGAGAGGCAAAGCGCTGGGAAGGACTTTGGTTTCGCCTTTTATCTCGATGCAGGCCTGGATAACTCTTGGGGTATCAGTTACTGAACCTGTAGGTACAGGAGTGGGACGGTCAACTTCCCTCTTCTTTGAGAATGGCAGTGAGATGGCCCTAAGGGTTATGTGTGTGTGTGTGTTTGCAGAAGGTATGAATTTTGTGTTTCTAAATAAATCAATAGATTTTGTGTAGTAGGCTAATTTGAACTTTGTTCTTACTCTGGAAATGATCCAAGAGATTAAAGCAGTGAAGCCAATCCATTTATTCCACATTTTTGGCCTTCGAATGGGCAATCCAGCTGCTTCTAAGGAAGTTTTGCACATGTTGAAACATCGACTATAACACACACAAATCAGAAAAAAAACATTTGTAATGGTTGCAGTTCTTTAATATGTCTTATTACTTTTTCAAAACTTGAAAAATGCTAGCTTGGGAAAAATGGACAAACAGTATGAATAACCCAGTTAAAAAAGTGATCCAATAAAAGAATGACAATTTTGGTTAATTACCTTTTATTTTGATGCAAGGGTGATATATAGACTTGTACTTAGTTGCTGTTTAATTAATTTATTTGAGAGGACTGTGCAGTCAGTTTGGTCCAGGTCTGTGACAGGAGCTTACAGTACATCTCTTTTATGAATGGGGACAATATTAAGGACATGTTCCAGATGAATCAGAAGTGCATTTGGAGGGAAAAGCAGGAAGACGGCTGAGATTCTAACAACAGCATCTCAGATGGAACCAGATAATTTGCAGTAGTTTTTTTCAAAGAATAACATACTTGGCACAGAGCAATTTCACTTCTTTTACTAATTTTGCTAAAACTTTATTAAGTATATAGTATATGCTTTAAAGTTACATTCCTTTAAAAAAGAGAATATGATAAAAATACTCATTAAGAAAGAAATGATACTTGTGAAAGAGTAACTGTTCACAATAAAATCAAAATGTATTAAAGTTAGTTTGTATTGTAAAGATACATATTTTTTGTTCTTTTTACCCCCAGCATTTCAGTGGCTTAGATAAGAATAAGGCTTTTAGAAACTTTTTTTTTTTTTTTTAACAGAACTCTCTATTTCCTTGCTTCTTAGAGTAGAATGGGGAAAACTGCCTGATTTTCATGTTTGGAACACTCTTATGTAGAAAACTTTGTATCCATTCCGTGAACCTCAGGACCCAGGCATACACCCCTGGACGGTTAGGCTGTGCACACTGGTGCCCATATGATGTCACTCCAGCCAGGAACCACCTGTTGTTTTCCTGGCACATTAATGGTCCTCCTGAATCCCCCTAAAGAGTAAATTGCAAAAACAAATTGAGATGTGTGGTCAGTTGATATAAATATGTAAAATTGTTTTTAGCAAATAAATTAAAAAATAAAAAAGTATGGTTTAATTGAAAATCATCTGTATATATTCATACCATCACTCTAGGTCAAGAATTAGAACCTTTTGTTGTTCAGTAAGGACACAGAGAAACTATGACAACTAAAATTAATTTACTTGTAGTTTTTTTATGATGCACTTTTATAGCAAGAATTTCCTAACATTAATTAGGACATTTTATGGGTACTAAGAAATTCTTTAAGGCACAACTATTGAGTAGCATCTTAACCAAAATATATATTAAAAGATGCATTTTAAGTATTATGAAAGTCTTTGTGGGAGACAGTCATTCCACATTATGCACTTTAGAAAAACTAAAAACTCACACACAAAGTTATTTTAGTTCAGTTGGGTAGCATTAACTTTTTGGCATTAGACAATCAGATTTGAAAAAATAATTCAACTGAAATAGGTACATCTATGATATGATTTCTAGTGATAGGCATATGTTTTGAGATATTAATTGATGAAAAAATGTTTTTAACTTTTAAAAAATTGTAACAGTTCCTAGTATAATTACATAAATTTTATTTGTACATGATTTATTCATATGTAATACAAATGAACATAATGCAAACATGTAGTACCATTATTAATAACAGAATTGAGAGATATTTTCTCACATTAATTGTGAAAAATTTTTAAATTAATTTTTTATATTTGTGAATGAATTTAAAACGTTGTGTCCTTTGGATGAAATCACCAGTGTAATAATGGACCTGCTGGGCATTATGCTAAGTGAAATAAGTGAGACAGAAAGGCAAATACCATATGATTTCACTTAGATGTGGAATATATAACAAATGAACAAGCAGAACAAAACAGAGTCTCATATATATAGAGACCAAACTGTTAATTACCAGAGTGGGGAAGAGTTGGAGCATGGGTGAAATCGGTGAAGGGGATAAAGCAGTACAAACTTTGAGTTATAAAATAAAGTGATGGGGGTGATAAGTATAGCATAGGGAACATAGTCAATATTACAATAACTAATACATATCAAATAATATTTAATAACAACAATATTTAATAACTGTATAGTGACAGATGGTAACTAGACTTATTGTAGGAATTATTTTTTAATGTATAAAAATATTCAATCACTTTGATATGCTCTGCAAACTCATAGGATAGTGTATATCAATTATACTCAAAAAAATAAAGAAAAGGCAGGAAGGAAGAAAAGAAAAAAGAAAAAAAGCAGGAAGGGAGGGAGAGAGGAAGGGAGAGGAAGAAAGGGAGGGAGGAAGGGAGGGAAGGAGAAATAAATAAATCAGTCACTGGTACAAAAGAATATTTCAAACCAAGTTTGTGTCAAAAAATACCCTGAGAGACTTTTTGCTGATTCTTTATTATCTTTGGGACCTATATTTAAAGGGAAAAAAATGTGATCTATAAAAGCACCTTTTCTCTTTTGAATACCACAGTTTACCTCTATTATAGATGTAACAAATTTGTCCAGACTGTTTGAAAGTGGGACTGTGATTTTTACTTCTTTGTCCTAAGCCCTTAGTCCATATTATGTGTTCAGAAATATTTATGGGACAGTATCAATCCAAGTTGAAAATAGATACAGTCTCAAATGTATAAGTGATTTAGAAATTATTAGAAATAAACCTCAGCTGTTTGGATGTTTTTAGAAGGAGTCATTTTGTTTTCTTCACATTGTCTAAAATAATTTGAAATTTTCAATAGACAATAGACTCCAGGCTTTGATTACATGAACAAAGCTTTTTAACTACTCAGTACATATTGTGTCAGTTACAGTATTTCAAAGAACACACCAGCAAGCTTGAAGCCCAGCAGCTGGGAGGTCTGTGTGCATGGGAGACCTCCGTCTGGTTCCGTCACTTATCATCTAACCACACCATTTCAGTTCATGCAACTTCTCCTTGTCTTAATTTTCTGATCTGTTCAATAAATGTATTGCCTTCTTCCATGATCTCAGAGGTGGGTAAATACTTCAAAAATAAAATCGAGTGTCCAAACCATTACATGAAAATATGTGTCTATTTAGATGCCGTATTTGTAAAGAAAAAATTCACTACCTTGAGTATCTGAATATAAAGGTTAATAACCATAGAGTAGTGGTTCTGAAACCTTAGTATGCCCCAGAATCGTGGGAGGCATGCTGAAACAGTGCTGGGCCCCATCTTCAGAGTTTCTGATTCAGCGGGTCTGTGATAGGGCCTAAAAATTTGCATCTATAAGAAGTCTCAGGCATGCTGATCTGCTGGATTGGAGGCCACGCTTTGGAAACCACTGGTATAGTGTAAGTTTGTGAGTGTTAGCACAGTGGGTTTGCTCTTTGTATCATTCACTTCGTTTTATAGAGAGAGGACTTTCTATAGCCACTCGTGGAGCCTTAAAAAATCCAGACAACTGCCTCCTGACACAAGCCTTTGGTAAGCCAGAAGATCCTCAAGACCACGTGAATGACTAATAAGGTGAGTTCTTTGCCACTATTGGAAACACTGATGCTTCGAGGAACTTATTCAGGTGCTGTATCAATAATTACAGATTCATAATTTTAAGTAATGTATTCTTATTTAATCAGTTAATCCTCTTAAATATCATGGTATTAAAGTTGAACAAAGAAAATCATGTGACTCCTTAGACTATTGATTACTCAATCATGATAACAATATATCACAAGATATTGCCCTGCATGGGAGCTTTCTTACTTGCTAACGAATAACATACTTAGACTCTCTAGAAATTAGAGGCAAAATAGAAGATTTCAGACATCTGGCATGAGTTACTGGCTTAATGTATCCCTACCATCAATAGTATCAGCAGTCATATTTCCTACCTAGTGTATGAAGCGTCTGCCACACACTCCCATTAACTGTAATTGAAGTTGTACAGTTGATTTCCCTCCTGAACAATAATTCTATAAATCTCCCTCTAAGTGGCAATATATCTTACCTTTAATACACGTTTCATCTTAAAAGGAAAGTGTAAGATCTACAGATAAATTTTAAACAAGAAGAAAGCTATCCTATTTGTTTTGAATTGTAAAGTGTTCATCAAAGCAGAATAAATGTAAAACTAAGCAGAAAGTTTAACATGACTTGAGACATTGACTTAAAAAGAGGGTACATACACAGATACATTTGCTTAAGTGTCAAAAAAGTCTTGTATCAAGTCAAATTATTATGACATGTGTTAATATATAAAACAAGTTGTTTACACTTTTACAAAGTGAAACCATTTTCCCATGGTATAAATTACTACATGTGCATTTTAAAATTATTCACGTGTTGTTCAGTACAGCTAGTAGGTTTAATCTAATCCAATAGATATTAATGAATTAATAGTTTATTAATTTTCAAGTATAGAAAACATGCTAGAAATTTTTTTACAAAGTCTTATAATAAAATTGTTAATATGGTTGAGTGCTTACTTAAATTTCTTTGTTATCTCATTAAGCCTCTCAATGAAACCTAAAGTTACTTGCCTGAAGTCTGAGCAGTAAGTGTTAAACCAGGGTCAGATAAAAGTAATCCAAGCACAGAATCCATGCTCATCATGACTATTCAATCCTACAATTAAAAATAATAATTCTAATCTAGCAGAATTTGCTTTCTATTTGCTGAGTGTATGTGATTTTCATGGAGCTGATAGATGGCTACATTATGTCTGGAGTAAGAAGTTTTTGTCTTCCATGAGTGTAGTTTGTGGGTAGTAGTTTTCTCTGATGGTCACCCAGGTCAAAAGCTGCTGATCCTACAAATATATTGCAGTATTGACACTCAGTGAGTTCAAATTATTACATCTCTAAAATGAAGAATAAAAGATAATATGAAAATTCTAGTATAGGTGCTCCCAATTGAGGATTATTTCAGGCTGTTGAGTAAGTTCTTTCTTTACCTTCCTGGCAAGTGATTGTCTGTAAAGTGGCTCTAAGCCAACCTATCCAGGTTGGTTTTCATCCAGAAATTATTTCACATCATTCCACACCTGCACCATTCTCAAAATCAGAGTTGATGATTGGATGCCAGTAGACCAAACTGGCTCTCAGACCTGCTTTTGTTTTAAATTTTATAAAGCTTTTAAAGAATGGAAAGTTGAAAATGATGCTTTTAGCTAAGTTGTGCACTCTCCAGGTCAACAACAGGCAGGCTGCTGCGTATTTTGCTCAGCTGTTTCACACATTCATATTTTATGCCTACATAAAACATCTGATTTGTAACCCTTGTTCTTAAAAATTAGCTTTGTTTCTAATGCTAATATTCACCCAGGAATACTATGCAAACAGGCCACAGATAAACATGAAAACTCAGTTTTGTAAAAGAAGAAATGAAGTTGAGATTTCTTTACTCCCAAATCATTGTGAAACAATGAAATCTTTATATAGTAATTCTTTCTGGAAATATAGGGTGAGAAGTTTTACGTATTTACCTGACAAGAATCGATTCCACCTTCTTCGTAGCCTGCACATATCATATTTTCTGTGATGTTGTATTCTGGCATCTGTTGTTGACATTTTTCATTTGCCAGGAGAGGAACATCAGCTTCTTGCAATACATTTGCAGTAGGACCTGTTCAAAATGGATAATGCAGACAGCCAGTCAGAAGTGATCAACATGCATCATTGAATGAGCCACCATCAGTCTTATTTATTTCAACAATTCACTCTCATTATTGAGTACTGTGTGTATATATAATGGAACTAAATGCTAAATCTTGTACTTTAAAGTACATAATATGGCCCATCTGTGGATTTTGCCAAGTGGATAACAGTAAAGCATTTCTTTAGTTCCCAAGGGCTAGCAAGAATGGTGGATTGGACTAGACAGTCTTTAGGCATTTTCAATAATTTTAAATAGTTACAGTATTGCTCATAAAAAAAATATCACCACAAATGGATTCATTCATGGAAATGAGCAATGGCTCAGAAATCCTCTTTCATTTGGCACCTGAAGAGGTGCTCGCTTATAATGGCATTCAGCCACTTTGAGATGTGTATGAGTGAGCAGGTGTGCACTGAACAGAAGACAAAGCTCAGATGAGCTGTGCCCCGGTCTAAGGGCAATCAGCCTGTCATCACGTGCAGGTGAAGAGAAAGGAGGCTTTTTGTAGCAGAGTATACTTCCTTGCTTTTAGCAAAATGACTCATTTACTGGAAGCATGAAACCTCTATTTACTGAAATACTAATCCCAGAGGGATGTGAAACAAGCAGGTGTCTAGTGCCTTGGAAAAGGTACACGATAAACACTTTCTAATAGCAATTTTATTTGGTTCCTTAAGAGAGACAGAAACTTGAGGATAATTTAGTACATATGAAAGTCAGCATTGTTGCAAGATAATGTATGTGACCTCATTTCCAGCTAAGTTTGATTCATACACTAAAAAGACAGGAAATGTGTGTGTGTGTATAAAACGTAAGTGCAAAACAACATCTGAATGACTCAGTGGTGTGTTGGTAAATGTTTAGTAACTGGTTTACAGGGGAAAAATAACCCTAATGTATATCTTCTACCAATTGCCTGGTACAAAGATTCAAGCCATGGCCAATTTCAAGGTACCAGCATGACAATGAATGTGGAGTTGGGAAGAGATATGCTTGAATGGCTATTTCTAGTTAGAGCCAGTGACTTCAGCAGCCTATTAGTTTTAAATTTGACAATGGACTTTACGTTAAAGTAAATTGTGGAGGTTAAGATGTAGGAGAAAATTCAGCATCTCACTGTCATCTGTTCTAGGATGGGCTGATAGACTTTAGTCTTTATTATGAACTATTATAAATCAAAACCAATTTTGCTTCTTGTCCAGGAATAAAAAATTAGTTGGGTATATGACAGAACTGGTAAATGTAAATTTGAGCAATGTTCTTATATTTAATATGTATTTGTCAACATGAGATGGCTGTGAAGATAATTGAGAATACACACACCACATAAAAACATATACAAAAATGTCAGAAGAGTTATTTTAAGTTTTATTCATTGCGCTAATTTAACTAATACCACTTCATGAATTCTTCCCAATAAATAGTATGTTCACGGTTTCCATAGCTAAGTAATTAGTGCAATAGACTCAAAAAGGGGGGAAACTGAGATTTTATGAAATTAAGTAGGTGGAAATCATAAGGCAAAGTTAATAAAACTCATTAAAATTGCTATCACCCAGGAAGTATTTAAACATGACCTGGCCATTTGTTTGTAAGTGAAATTGATCTCAGATACAGAGTTTCTCTTGGCTCCAAACTACTCTTAGAGACTTTTCTTAAGTCAATTAAATGCATATCTTTAGTAACAATAAGTAAATGTAAGCCGAGTATACTCAGCTCTTAAGAAAATCCATTTCCTGTGGAATAAAGAGTCTTAAATTTTGTTAGTGGATAATTTGTTTTTAAGAGTCTACATCGTGCTCATAAATTGAAGTCTGATACAGAAAATATCTATCTAGGAATCATTTTAACTTTTTAGATCCAAATTTAATAAATCATGACATTTTTCAAGTGGAAAAAAAGAGAATGTACAGTCTTTGACTTCAATACACTTTATGGACAGCAGACATGAGGCATTTTTCAGCAACATAACATAATTGCAGTGGAGAACCTTTATCGGAATCATCAGTCAAAGACTTGACTTGGAAAATTAAGCTTCCTTTTATAAGAAGAAAGAATGTTTTAACTGTGAATGCTTTGCTTCTGGGACCTGTACTTCTCCACTAAATTTTGTGCCTTTTTAATCTTATTTGGATTTTTAAATATCATGGCTATGATCTGTTGCAACTCCAGAGGCTAGGTTCTCCTACCAGAATATAGTACCCTTCCTTTTTGTTTAATTATTAATGAGTGATCAAAACTGTCCTTCATGAAGCCAATGAGTTACATTTAGAAGGTATGAAGTACTGGAGAACTTTTTATTTTTTAATCATGTTTGGTTAGTTTTAATATGCATTTTCTTCTGTGCTGGGAAAACATGCTACTAAATAATACTAATGAGTCAATGGTATATCAACTGTTAGTTTTCAATGTAAGGTTTGTGCCCTAAGTTATCAGTAGGCAGAATATGTTGATGTTGAAAGGTATTCCCTTCTCATTTTAGGAAATATGAGTGTGACCTTCACATGATAAATATAGTTTTTAGGTTTGGGAAATATAACAGGTAATATTTTGTTTTTTTGATGAGACTTATATAACAATAAAATTAGATAATTGAGTTTGGGAGATGGTTTACTTCCTCTCCAATAAGGATTGTAGTTTTATAGTATGCTCTACACAATCTGGAAGTTTTTTATTTAATACAATGCAAATATACATGATTAGAATATAAGCCTGACAGTTTTTTTAAGCGATATTGCAAAAACTCATTATAGTATAAGAGTTGTAAGAATTTTTGAAAATATTCACAGGATAGTGCAATAGCATACTTTTTTACTAATACACATTTTATTTTTCCCAAGTCTGATAATTTACCTTGATATACCACTCTCCCCCAGCCAGCAATAGAACAAATTCTTCCTGGAGGAAAAACTTGACTTTTGTCTGGTAAACAAATAGGTTGTATATAATCTGGAAAAACAAACAAAAGAACAGACATATAGGTGTTTCTAACAAGTTTTAAAAGTCAATTACTTTCAATATTTCACCTAAAAAAAACTTCTATTTTTGTTTTATCCTGCCTGAACATTTTTTTAGACATCAACCATGGGAGAAAGAAGAAATTCAGAGCAGCAGTTTTTGATAATGGACTTGTTACCACTTATGGTCTTTCAGGTTTTATAATGTAAACAATGTTTTAAGTCTGGGGTTAATCATTTATATTTGATTTTTAAATAATCCTGGTACTTAATAATAATGTCAGTTCTGTGAAAATATTGGTAGGGTTATTTTTCAGGGTCAATTAAGAGAAACTTGGGCACAAATTCTGAGGTTTTTTTAGTTTCCCATGGCTATCTCCACATTAAAAAAGCTTCTAGGTGATTGTTTTATAGAACACTTACAGAAGCATTAGCATTGGTCACTGGCTTTTAAAATCCTCCTCCAGCAATTTATACACCACCTGATCTTTATTAAGCACCCACCACATGTTCTATGACCCAGGACAGATGCAGAAATGAATAAGGTGTGGTGCTTACATCAAGGACCGGGCCACATAATTAACCACAATAGTCTGCCTTTGCTAAGTGCTATGATACATGTGTAGACCAAATTCCACAATAGCACAGACATAGCAGCACTTTCTCCTGACTGGGAATTGGAAAAGTCTTCACAAGTTCATCAGAGCCTCTCAGGATAAATTTCACCTCCTCAGGTGACTTATTACCCATTATCTCAGTATTTGGTGAGAGTCCTCCACCTGCCACTCTATTAATATTATTGAATCTCCTTTAAAACCTCATTCAATGAACAGCTTAATTCCTACTCACTTTTCTCTTAGAATGTGTGCCTTCTATCAGTGTGTACTACTCTGCCCTTTGTGGTAGATGGACCTGCCTTTGTTTTACATAAGGAATAGGGAGGCATGCATTGTAATATGACTGATTTTCTCTGGGCTGTTGCTTTAGTTTACTGTTATAGAGGACTCTGAGAATTTTATTCTACTGGCCAACTCACTAGAAAGTTGGATTTAAACACTTTCACGAAGGTAATTTAATGTTTATCCAACTCTTACAAGCTATTTATGCATTGGTACAGATATTTCAAACCCAATTTTGAATTAATTAGGGCAGATAAGAAAACTAAAAATGATTTCTTTTACCTGTGTAATTCACTTTATATTCAAGGTGCATAATGGCCACATCACTGTCCTTTCTCCGTTTGTCATAATGTGGGTTTATGACAATTTGATCTATCAACCGAGTCACTATTTGAGGGGAAGTCAGATTCGATGTCATATGCAGGCCTAACACTGCTTTCCATGTAGACGTCCCTAAATTTCTCCTAAAGATTATGAAAAAGAAGTGTAAGATTAAACTCTCCATCCACTGCAGTTACTTTCTGGGAATCTTTGTAGTATTTTAGAACTAGGTGTTCCCATCCTAATAAATTCTTGAATTTCTCTGAAGGATTTTCCTGTAAAAAGAGTTCTTTAATTTTCATTTTTTTTTCTGATCAGATCGCAGAATAAGCCTTAATTAGTGCTCATCTTTCTCACATCTCTGAAGTCATTTCTTGATCTCTAGGTCTAGACTGTGGTTCTCAACTTTGGTTTCACATTAGAATCACCAGGAGTACATTTAAATAACACTGTTACCTGCTCCTCCTTTCCTATACTTGACTTAATGAGTCTGGCATATAGGGGGGAATTAAAAAATATATATTTTTAAAACTAAATCTCCAAGTTCATGCCAATACATGGCCAGATTTGAGCAGCACTGATTAGGTCATGTTCTGCTGTGGAGACTGCGTCTTGTTCCCAGGTCTCCTCAGACAACTGCAGCAGCTGTAGGCACAAGGGTGCGGGAGTAGGTAGATAGCGAGACACGGGTAGGCGGAGGGAGGGGGTCTGCAGCCAGGTGGAAGCTGGCTTCCATTCTGTGCACTCTGTGTGAGCTATTTCCACAGCCTGTCGCGGGGAGAATATAGATAACAGACTGGCTAAAACTGGCTAGTTACAACATGGAGAAGATGACCTTCACTCCCAAATCCATTACCAGAGTAAAAATCACACCCCTCCATCATTAGCATAGTAAAAATCACACCTCCCCATGCCACAACTGTTCTGATGGGTACCAAATATAGTAAAAAATCCCTCCACCTGATACCTGACGAGAGTGGAGCAGGCCCGAACTCAGAAAACTCCATCTGTTCCTTCAAACCTAGCCCCATTTGGTGAACATTCATCCCCTTTTATATAAAAAAGGCCCCCTATTGTCTCCTAGGCAGGACTCCCTCCAGGTCTGCCCACACCAACTCTCTGGCATGTACTTTTGTCTTTCTCTAAAATCTCATTTTCCAAAAATCTTTAATGATGTTTTTTTTAGCACCTGTTCTTGAGTTATTTCTTGAAATAAGACCAAGGACCCATCTCCAGTAATAATGGAAGGAGGTTTAGGAGCATTCTATTAGAGGGTCACTGAATTCACACAGTTAAGATAAGCAATAAAACCTATTATGATGTTTATAATCTAACATGAATTTGAGTATTTCCATATACAATGAACTTGATTAATGTACTTCCGCATACAATGTTGGTAACAATATTGGATAAACATTGGTGTTCCAGGCAGATTAAATTGGATTTGAAAGTATAGAGGGACTTCTAAATGTATTTGCCTCCAACATCTTCAGGCCAAGAAATTACCAGGGAACAGCTGGAATTAAGCCAATTAAGCCATATTCACCATGAAGTCAAAATCCAATAACTGCAGTTATAACAGAGCTAATGATTTAATTCTTAATAGTCACAAATGCCTAGTTTAATGTGGGATTTCAAATGTTAAAATCCAAGTCATCTACAAATGTATAAAGGGCATGAGGTTTTTTTCAAGTCCATCTGTCTATCTTTTTATCTATCTATTCATTACTTTGTTATTTTTCCCAGATGATCATGTTTGATCAAGTAGTAGTCATCAGTAAAATCAGTGAGTGCCCCAGCATACAGTACAAATCCACTGATAACCACCCCATGTTAAAAATCTGTGGAAACTTAAGTACTTCATAGAAATATCATAACCCCCATTTATGAAGGATCTATTTTGTGCCAAGTACTCTGACCACGTCATCTCATTGCATCCCTACCACAGTGCCATGGATTCTACAATTAGAATGTGCTGAGAGTTTAAATGGTAGGAGAGACGCCTGAACTGGGACAGTCTGACTTGAGAGGTTGCATATGCACCAGGTATGGGGGTGTCTCATGTAGCTATGGGCAAGGTTCTGTGGGAGCGGCAAGAATATGAGGAAAGTGTTAGAGGGGCAGGAGGGAGAGACACGGCCTGCCATTGCATCATCTGGGCTCAGGGAGGATGTCTCTCCTGGGGTTGGTGCCAGCTAATTGAATCTCCAGATGCTGGCCAGGAGGGCATTAGGTGCCCCAGAGGCCTTTTCACTTCCCTTCCCCAGGTCCTAGAAATCAGAACTTCAGCCAAGCTGGACATACTGGTAATTTCAGACATTCTGACCGCACCTCACTCCTACTGTGTCCTGGGGCTCCCCTGTCCACCTAGGCCTACGAGGATCAGGGACAGAGTAAAATCTCTTCCTTGGTGTCCTCTATCTGAACTTCTTTCTCTGTCAAATATTTAAGTATGTTTTCTAAAGCTTAGCTGGTCATGGTTGTCACTTGATTATCATGCCAGTTATGAGTGACATGTAACAGGTAGTTATAATCTTTAATGAATTGTACGTCTCACATTAAATTTATGTATTTATTAACTATTTATAAAAAATAAATCTTATAATTGCCATACCATGTTTCCTACTTTACATTTAATTATATTTATCTATACATAATTACAGTTTGTATTGTAAGTATATTATTTATGTAACCAATGAATTATATCAATATTTATATATTTGCATTATTATAAGTTGCTTATATAAATAACATTATTATATTAATAGCATGACATTTAAATAATACCTATTAAAATTTTCTCAATGTGAATTTAGAGATACTACTATGAAGTTAATAAAGTGCAAAACAATAGGATTGTCTCTTTAAATATCTCTTACATATTTTATCTTTAGAAAAAAATCACAAGTTCAGAGAGATATGTGTATTTGCTATAGATTTAATCAAGGATAAAATATGCAATAACTATATCTCCAAATTCTTATCTTTTCTGTAAGTGCTGTATCCCATCTGAGACTATAAATATATAAATATAATTACTGATATGAGAGAGCTTGTAGGTAGCACAAAGTTGAGTAATCACCATTCTCCTCTCATTATTATAAGAGTCTGAGTTAAAAATGAATACATGAACTATGAACTGTGAAGATTAAAAATTAAACATACATGCTTCAAGCTACTGCTCTAATTAAATACAATTTAAGCAATGTTAATCTGACACATTCTTAATGATTTCTATAATCACTATTGTGCTATATGTAAAATACTCTATTTTTCATGTTTTTATTTCTCCTGAATCTACAAGCAGTAGTATGGGAAGGAAATATCCCTCCAACATGTATGATTTGCATTTCTCTCTAAGTCCTGTTCCATAAACCTTTCCGTGTCTTTGTACTTAACGCTTCCACCACAAGCACAACACCGACATGAACACCACTATACCACTATATCCTACTGTAATTTTAGTACCTTCTCTTGGAGGAAGAAGACTTACAGTCTTCTGGTTATAATGGTTCTCAAATTATATGAATCAGCTGAAGAATTTGCTAAACTTTCAGTTTTCCAGTTTTCACTCCAGAAATTCTAGTTTGGATGTTTGGAGTGGGACCCAAGAATCTGTACTTCATAATCTCAACTGAGATATTCAATAATACAGAAACCTCCCTAGCTTTCCCATTTACCCAAAGTTGAGATGGGAGAAGAAAGCCTTCAGAGAAACCATTGCAGATAAAGAGAAGGGACTTCTTATGTTTAAAAAATTTCTTGTCTGAAAGCATCTACGTTCTCGTGAAGTTATAGGACAGAAGACAGTTGGGAATGGGAAAAGGATATAACTTCATTGGATAGGCAAGTCCCTACCCAGCAGAGGCAAAGAGAACGGAAACATGGCACCTTTATGTAGAAGTTGGCTGAATTCCTGCTGCATTTCACTGTTGCCTGCCCTGTCTAAATGAAATGTTTTTCTCAGTAGAAAGGGAAAGAAAGGCACAGGTTGGGAGCAAACAGACATACACTGTTGACTTCTGTAACCTCGATGACTAGTACACTTAGAACACAGGTACTCAATAGATGCTGCACTGGATGGGGTGAACTAATGCTATGATGTCACTATGTTTCCATGTGCTGGTGTAAGCAGCTCACTGCTCAGAGCATTGGGGTGTCCATTTGTAAGCGGGATTTTCATTGTGGTAGGAAGTAAATATGGCAAGATAATTATGATAGAGCAACACAATTTGCTAAAAGAAAAAAAATCAGTGGGGATCATAATTGTAAGTTGAAATATTTTTTTCTCTTCTACCAGTACCAAAGGTAGCATTTTAGTCAAGTTTGCCCCTACCAACTCCAATGTTTGCCCCTATTACTTATCTTACTTCTGCTCTCTATTATTGTTTTCCACTGCATGGAGAAAGGATTCCTAGGAAGGTGACCAGTTTCAACTGTTAAGACAAGTAAAAATTAGAATGCCTTTGAATATGGTGTAGTAGTCAGAGAGTAAGAAAGTTTTCAAGAATATGAGGAGTGATTTTAAAAGAACAAACGAGCCAGATTAAATGGGATAATACAGTCCAGTCTTAACAATTTAAGCATCATATAATAATCATAATCATTATCCTAGTTAATAAAATAAATTATTAATGATGTGCCATGAGCCCATAATGAAACTCAAATGAGAAAAAACAAAGTATCTAAAAGGTAGTTGTATTGTCAAAGGACAGTGAACAGCAGGGATATGTTCAACAATTATTCTTTTTTTATGAGTAAGGACAAGAGTTTTAAACAAATGTATGTTTTTATTTTAACTAAGTAGAAATCTATTTTAAAAATAGAGGTATGCACTTACTTGTTGAAATGCAATAAAAAGAAGTATGTACAGGGAACCAGGAGTAAGACAAATAATCTTCAGCATTATTTGACCTGGTAGATTATTTCTAGAAATATAAGGAATCATCTTTGAATGCCTTTCTTCACTTGACTTCAAGGAGTCTCCACGCATTTGTGAATTTCTTTTCATTTTACTCTCTGCTTTTCCTCAATCTTTTTCCCAGCTCTTTTTCTTCTCAAAATCTAAATATTAGAATACACCAGCATTCTGCCTTTCGCTGCCTTCTCTTCTCCATTTACATAAACTCCATAGATGATTTCATCTGATGCCACACTTTAAATACCAGCAATATCCTGGAAACTTCCAAATTCGTATTTCAGTTCTTGAACTCTAGACTCACATGCCCACATGCCAGTTGGCCAATGCATTTGGATTCTAAAAAGGAAGTTCCAAACTTAATATAAAAAATTGAGAACTCTTATTCTCCTAGCAACCATTTCTCCTCCTTTTTCTTGTTTCAGTAAAGGAGATGAACACTTGCCCTGTTGCTCATACTCAAATCCTTGATTCTGCCCTTTTCCTTACTGTTTATCTGTCTGTGACTCTTACCATCTGAACTTTCTAATGAGGTCCAGCCTTTCATCCTGCTTCCTCGGCCAAGATTCTAGAGCCGCCGTTGTTCCTTTCTCACTGGTCTTCCTGATTTCGCTATTGCTGCTTCTGGCAGACTCATCTCCATGCAGTAGCCTGGTTAGATACTGTCACTCTCAGCCTCCCAAATGGTCTCTCTTCCCACTCACCATGGCCTCCTAGGGTCCAGTCCTGCTCACATTCCCGATTTCGTTCCCACTCCCTGCCGGTCACTTCCTGACTAGCCGCAAGAGCAGGGCTTCTGGACGAGAACAGGCCTGCCTCACTCCTATCTCACCTTTATGTTACCAGCAATTGATGCAAGTTTCTCCCTCATTTCTTTAGATCGTCCTTCAGTCTTCATTCATTCTGTGAAGCTTTCTCCAACCACCATATTGAAGTCAAGCCCCTTGCTCCTGCCATTCTCTTTGTTTGCACCACCTTTATGTTTCTTTATTGCACTTATCACTCTCTAAAATAAAATGTTTATTTGAATGTTTTCCTGCCCTCACCTATAATATAATCATTATTAGGGTGAGAACTTTGTTGATCTGTAGAGAATTATTATCCCCAAAACCTATAACAATGCTTGTCTTGGGATAAGTGTTCAGTAAGTATGATTTGCCTGAATGAAAAGATAAAAAACAGTAATCCACGAGCAGGAAAGATGGCACCCCCAGGGGGCACACATGATAGTGAAGGAAAGAGGGGGAATTGCATATCAAACCATCAGGTAAAATGAGGAAAAGGAAGATCCAATAATGTGATTCAAGATGATGAATTAGTTCTTAAAGTAGAAGTAACTTTAGGGATCTGAAATTCTCTGTGACTTCTAGGAAAAAAACCTTCTGAGGGGACTAATAATTATAATGAGATACCTGCTAATAAGAAACATGTTATTAAAGTGGTTGCCAGAGGAGTGGGGAGGGAGGATGCGTGAAATGGGTAAAGAGAGTAAAAATAAAAAAAATATGTTATTAAAATAATGCTGAAAGAATAGCATGAAGGAAATGGGTTACATAATATGCACCAAAGGAGACTTAAGTAAGGAATATATGATTTTAAGGGGGAGACACATCAGAGTGGAACTTGATAAAACCTATGAGAAAGGTATAAATCTAAAATGTCCTAGTGATACAATAAGAGAATTTTAATAAAAGGATAACCAGCAGCTCAAACTTGAAATACCTTAAAAAAGGAACCAAGACCTATCATCACCATAAACCAACATCACTAACATAATCTTGAAACCTCTACTGGCCTAAGAAATGCTCTTCATCTTTTTGATTTGCAGAAATTGCTATTATCTTGTATCTTGTATTATCATTATAGTATCTCTGCAACCTATAGGGGATAATATATTAGTTATTAGCCTAACCTCCTGAAGCCATAAGAATAGGTAGATAAATAGACAAATTAAACCCATGATGTTTATATTTTAGAGTAGGTTTAAGTAGAAATGGAATAATTTTCTAATTACAATATTTGTTTATATTCAGTATCCTAGTTCTATTTAAAATGTTTGAGGCAATTGAAAGACTCTAAATTTTATGTTGTAGTAGAAATATCAGTTAAGTAATGTTATTTTATAATTAATGCCTAGCTGTTTAAAAAGTTTGCCTCAAAACTTTATTAGCTATGTCAGTTTAATTAATTTAGCACTTAATAAAGCACAAACAGTAGTGTATATTTCTTGCAATACCCCAAAAACACCTCCTATATGAAATTATCTATTTCAGGATTGCTAACACCTATTTCAAGGAACTGTTTCAAAAGGTAATTATGATGCATTTGGTCTTCCCTGAAGAGTTAAATCAAAGAATGGAAGATTGGCAATAGGCCTCTCTATGAATAATTTCATCATTGATATATGTCTATTCAATGGATGTCATCCAGACCATAAATCTGTACATGGCTTCCCACCCAGGACACTGAACAGTGGTTGTTTCTGGAAGCAGGGCTGGTGATTGACCAGGAAGAGATCTAAGAGAACTTTCCAGGTGATAGAAATGTTTTAAGTCTTGATGGTTGTATGGGTTACACAGATGTATGCACTTTCAATGCTCATCAAATTGTACACTTAAAAATATGCATTTTGCTACAAGTCAGCAGAAAAAAAAGGAAAAAAATTATTAAATTTTGCTTAGTTTGCTTTGCACAGTGGTGTGGTTAGTAATTCTCAAACCACTTTTTGTGTTCTATTCTAAGATTGAGCAAATATGTAAATATTTTTTGGATAATAGAAACAAGGTTTATCCTATTAGAGACAAGAGTTACAAATATGGAAGGAGAAAAGACTAGAATATGCCCTGTGGTATTTTCTTTGAATTGGACCTATCATTTTGGGTTCACATTTGTAGGTATATAGCTGTGTCCAATGAGAGGGACCCGGAAGAGCACACACCACCCATAGCCAGGAGCACACGAGAGCTTGTTTTGTAAAATGTAGAACGAACTCAAATTAGCTAAGTGGAATTGGTGTTTTTATAAAAAGCTTGATTTGGGGGCCAGGGCAGGGAGGGCTCAAGATGAACCTGCAACATCTTATTTTGCTGGAAAGTAAAGAAGTTCTCAGGGAATGGGGGTCTATCAGGCTAATAAGGGAGCAAGCTTTAAGGGTTTCCACAGATATAAGGGCTTTCTATAAAATAACTTGCTTATATAAAAAAAAAAAAAAACCAAAGGCAAAGGGGAAAGAAAGGCTGAAAAACAAAGATAGAAAGGCTGACAGGCTTTTCTAGATTAAAGAAGATGAACGAGGCACAGCAACTAAATGCAGTGCATTATCCTGGACTGGTTCTTGGGTGGCAAATATGCAAACAAGCCAAAAATGTTGTAAAGGGCATATTTGGGACAACTGACAAAAATGAATACATTCTGTAGCTTAAATAACTGTAATGTGTTAATATTAAATTTCCATGATTTTCGGTGATTATATGGGAAAAGATCTTCGCTCTTAGTAAAAATACAGGGAACAATGTCTAACCCAATTATCAAATGATTTAGAAAAGAAGTAATTTCTCCAGATTGGAGAGAGTGAAAGAATGACAAGAAAGATTTCATAGCATGAAATGTCAACAATTGCTGAGTCTTTGTGAAGGTATATGAGTTTTCTGTATTTTTTTGTTGGCCATTTTTGTGCATGTTTGAAATTGAGTTTGAAAAGTTTAAAAAATAAGCATGTTGAATGTCTCCTAGGTATGACTCCCAGTGTTTAAAAGTATTGCAGCATTAAATTTTGTCCTGACAGTCGCTGTTGGAGGTAGATATCCTACGGACACCCTGAAACACGGAGATACTAAGTCACATGAGGTCAGTAGCATAGGTAATATCAAAATTCTATCTTTTGGTTCAAGGTCAACCTCGCCTTAAGCCACAGCAAAGTTGGCCTGCACTTTCCAAATCTCTCTTTTAAGGTTGGAAAAGAAGAAAAGTCAGTGATAGAGAAATAGAACAGGCCCAGGGAAATTTAATGACTTCCAGGAACACTGAGGCTGAGGGATGGGAATGCAATTGTGAACAATAACAATGTAGACAGAAAAGAGCTGTCCCATTAAACCATGAAACCACTTGCAGGTTAAAACAAATGTAACAGATTTACAATGAGAACAAGTCATTTGTGCAGTATGATTTCAATACGTTGCTTGATCTGGGTTCTTCTTTTTATTAGTAAATTAAGCTTTTCACTGCACAAGTAGGGTTTCAAAAAGACAAATAACAGGCAGAAGTAGCATATTGGCAAAAATATTTTTTTGATGACATTATCTGAAATAATATCAGAAACTTTCTTTCTTGGTTAGAGAGAGATAAGAAGCAGAAAGCAAAAAAACTCTTGGCAACTGAGAAAGAAGAATACCACTGAGTGGCTAAGGAGAGTAAAATGCAAGGTTAGTAAGGGTAAGTTTGAATTCATCACAATTCCAGTACAGCTTACATTTGTTCACTTATGTTCAAATTGAAAGTGTGTGAAAAGACATTTTATGTCCTATATGACTGAACATGTGTTTGTATCAGGTGAAAGTGCTTTTCTATTTCCTTTGTATATTCATGGTTTGGAAAGATACGATACTGGTATTATTGACCTAAAATAAGTACTTCTGTATGGTAGAAAATCGAAAAATGTCACGAATATTACTGCAAGTCTCATTGTACATTTAGAAATTATGTGTTCTGTAAGACTATCAAACAGACTGATTACCAAATCTGAGAGTGATACAGGATTTGGTAACTTTACTAACTTTCTAAGACTTACTTAGGTACAACAAAATACCCTGAATCGTCAGCTAAAGATGCCTTTACATGTAACGCAGGGTATAGGTTAGCCATCTGGGACATGCTTAAGGCGTAGAGTATGTACAGGTGAAGGCTAAAGTCATGTCTAATAGGGATGGGAAAAATGACTGCTATAGATATTCATTGTAGTATGTTTGAAAACAGATTAAAAGATAATTAATTATCAAGATGCAGCAAAGTCAGGAAGGTGCAGTTTAAATATGGGACACAGGGTGCAGCACAGAGAATCCGGGAGCTTTAGCCGTAGCTCCATCTTGGAGAGTCCTTTTGGAGCCCAGGTAACTGGCCAAGCTGGAATCTGGCCAAGGGTCCTCATTTCCAGGTTCCTAGGGTCATGAGTTTGAGTTTATGTTCTCTGTAGTCTTCTGGGTATTTAGGCATAGGATCAAGCCTTTAATATTCATTCCTCCTGACCCTCCCTGTCTCCCAAGGAGCCTTCACACCCTTGTGCTTCTGACAGTTTGTCTCCATCTATCCAAGAACTTTCACTGTCTGTGTTGGTGGGAATTAGTCTTTTAATATGATTATGGCTGCATCTTCCATTCCTGAGCACATGGTTTTTCCCTGAGATTCTGGATGCTGCTACAAAGAGGCTCATTCTAAACCTCACAGATAAGGTCATTCTCTGGTGGCCTTTTCTGTTCAATTAGGGACAGGAAATCACTCCATGTCAGGACTGTAGAGCGTCTATGAGAAAGCTACCTTTTTTCTGGCCTAATTCAGAAGTGTTGAAATGCATTCCTTAACGAGGTGCCTTCTTTCAGGCAGAAGCAGAGAACGTATTCTTGGGCACAGGAATATTTATTTTCTCCTATGGCATTGCTTTGGGGATGGCTCCTTCTAGTGGAAGAAGATAAATCCTAGAAGCCAACATGTATTTTGTCATATTATGTAACAACAAGAAAGAATTAGATATGGTTGGTATTAGTTTTAAGTTTTAGTTACAGGTAGCATCAAAACAGATCTGATTTGAGAACTAAGTAAACATTTTTATCCTAATCACAACAAAGTCCTACACATGAATTCCTAGAGCACAATTTCTTTCTAATTTGAGGACTATCTATACATGCTTTTTTGATACAATTTGTTGACAATAAATATTGGCCTAATTAAATGATAACCACACAATTTATACATTGAAAACTAATTTTACACCTTAAAAATGCTTACCTTATTAATTGGTAAGAATGTTAACTTTTAGATATGTAGGAAACATAATATTTGATGCAAGTATCCAATGAAAAATGATTTTTAATTGCACTTTACATTTATACATGAGCTTAATGGGGAAATGATTGGAAAGATTATGATGTCACAAACAACCAAAACATTTCCCTGATGAGATGGGGTTCTGTGAGGCTGCATGAAATGGGAAGCCGTGTCTGCTGTGGTCATCTCCTTTGGCAAGGGACACTGATGTCACACTTACCCGTACACGCAGTGGGCGGCAGACACCAGCCAGTCGTTGCTGACAAGAGAAGCCCCACAGAGCAGCTGGCCGTTATAATACAGAGCAGTGAGCCAGGGCCAGGCTCCCTCCTGGGCATTATTTCCTCCAACAATCTTTGGGCTGACTTTTTGAGCCACCAGTTTTTGTCCACATGCTATTAAAATAATGGAAGAAAGAGCATCTGTTTTATTTTGGTGGATTTCCTCTGGTCATGAAAACTAAGTGGATCACTAAAAAATAACTTAAGGTAACACACCAACTCTATTCAGAGTTTTAAACTGGATGCTTGAAGGGACAATGTGACAAAATATTTACTTACATTTATGGTTACACTGTAACAGAATCAGTGAATCCTGTAAACACTGTTTACTGCAATAGAAGAACAAATAAATTTCAGAAAATGTGCATCTAATATTTTGAAGCGAAACAGTATACCCTATCCAATTTTTTTTGTAGTAAAATGGACTTTTAAATGCAAGTATAGCATATCAAATGCCAGGGGCTGGAAATGCGCAGCAGAAAAGTCCCCAGTTAGAAGTCAAATAGAGTTGAGTCTGAGTTCTTAACCCTACCACATATGCTTCATGTGATTTTGGATAAGTTGCTCAATATCTGTATGACTTAGTTTTGTCATCCATAAAATGGGGGCAATAGTACTTACTTTATTGAAATTTTGTAAGAAGCACAAACATATTTGCTAAGGAATTATTATTATGAGACTGACGCACTGCCTACTATGCTAAGGAGGCAGATTAAGGAATTATTATTGTGTTTTACACACAATGAACACTCAGTATATCATAGCTACTGTTAAGTTCATTTGAACCAGCCTTGGATTTCATCATTCTAAGATACAGAATATACCTAAGCTGACAGCTTCATCCAGGAAATTCAATGATGAAACAAGTCTGGCTTTCAAGGAAGGTAAACATAAATAGGAAAATATAAAATAAATTGCAGAGATAAATAATTTTAAAACTATCTGTTTTAATATTCGGATACTGGCTTTTTTCAAACCCAAGAATTCTATTTTAAACAAAAATTTCAACAGAATTATTTAAAAATGTGTCATACTTACTAACCACTAGAGGACAGTATAATACAAGGAATTAAAGTGCATGCCCCACTATTTCCTGATGCAGCTACTGCAAATACTGGTCACATTACAACACACACACACACAAACACAAATTTAGTGATTTATATTTAACTACATCTATAGTGCGTGCTGTTTAGATGCTTGAAACTTTAGGGAAAAACAATAAAAAACACAAAACTGAAGATCCACATGAGATCATAAGTATAATCAAAGTAATTCAGTGTTTCTGGAACATGAATGAAAAGATTTATTTGAAATCATGTGCATTCATGGAGAATGGCTCTATAGCATCTTACTACACTGATGGACAGTGACTGTAATGGGGCATGGTGGGGGGACTGGATAATATGGGTGAATGTTGTAACCACAATGTTGCTTATGTGAAACCTTCATAAAATTACCTATCAATGATACCTTAACAACAACAAAAAAGCATGTGCATTCATATTGTCTGATTCATATAGCCTTTAAAATTGAAGATAATTTCTATTGAAATATAAGGAAATATACTTACATTTTATTAATTATCAACATGCATTATGTGTAACTATCTAGATATAAATATGTCAATATGTATTCATAATTTTCCCAAAGAACAAAGTCTCAGCTAACTCCCCTTCAGTTATCTACTCATGGTTGGGAGAAAATCAGCTTCTAGGAAACTTCCAAACATACTGTCAAGTTTCACCCAAACTTTTTCAACATCTGTAGTACTCATTAATGAAAATCCATATTCAAAATGGTTCATCATACTTATGTATTAAACAATACTTAATATTCTGTGGTATGTATAAAACTGATGAATTTATTTTTAGCAAGCACAGGAAAGTTCCTGGTTAACATTTTATTTAGCCAAAATCTTCATACCTACAAAATTTTCATTCAGGCACACTTACAGTGTCTCAGAACAGAAGAGCAAATTGCTTACTCTCTGGTCAGAATGAGGAGTGAATCCACATTTTGTCCAGGTATATTTAGAGAGGTTGGAGAGAAGTAGAATTTTTGTCCTGGCCTTTGGTGCTGGACAGAGCTAGGTCATCCTTCTGTACAAGAAGAAGGATAAGACTATGATCCTATGTCTTTCCTTCAGCCCAGTGGAGTAATATTGTTATGGGTTTATATCTATTGTGTTGACAAAATGAACTAATTCCTCTCCCAACATACACCCAAACAAATGACCTTTCTTCCTGTTGAAAAGGCTATGCTTTTTCTTTCTTTCTCCTTTCCAGACTGTTATTTAAACTGCGCTGTTGCCTTGGGGAATTTAGAAAGTAGCCCAGTAGAATGGGAAAGTAGAGGGCTTTGGAGTCAGATTGACTTGGGTTAAAAATCTCAGTGTTGGCTACAGTCTTTGTGAATTTGTCCGAGTTACGTATCAACACCAGGCTTCTGTTTCTTCATCCTTACAGTGGAGCAATACTACCTAAGTTGTAGAGCTTCTGCATGGAAATAACCTCTGTAATATTCCTACCACAGTGTCTGATACATGACAGGCATTCCATAAAGTGTTTGATAAGCACTGTGTATTTGTACCTAGTACCATGCTAGAACCCAAAGTTAATCAATATATAAGTCAAATTTTGTTTGACTTCTAGGACTACTACTGAAGTGGGCTGAACTGGAAGAGAGGGGAGTCTAGTAGCGGCAGCTGCATGAATTGTTCATGTCCAGTTATCAGGTCAGATTGCTAGTATTATATTAAGTGGCTTTTTCTCAGTGATGGGAAATAGTCTGAGTGTCTCACATTAGGAAGGAAATGGAAATATGGGTCAGTAGAATTTCATAGTTGAAAGAATTATCGTCTTTGGAATCCTCTTTATTTCCTTTCCTGTTTTTATTTAAACCACTAGTGTAAGACTGTTTTCAAAAGCACCAGTTTTCATGGGGCAATAAATGTAATCATCTCCAGATAAATACATAAATAAATTAACTAAATAAATAAATGTGTTTATGTCTGATTTTTTGCCAACCCAGTATAATGTGGTTAATTGAGGAAGAGATTGAGGACATTCCTGACTTGCTGATGTGATGAAAGGGCGAAGTATCTATGTCTATAAATGGTGTCTCTCTAAGAGCATGAACATATATAAAATGGGCACATCAGTGTAAGATAATCTTAGCATTCTGTTGATAGGTATGGAATAACTTAGTTCTGCTCTGAAATGTGCATATAACTAAGAAGAACTTTTTTCTATTTTCTCCTTTGTTCTTTCTCTTACCATTCTTAAATATCTATATGATATAAATAAAATAAATTCTCAATGTACAAACTGCTCAAGATCTATAATGGTGATATAAATTTAGACATACCTTATAGAAAGGAAATCTAGACATTTGCTTTCTCACTTATAGATGCTTTGCTTCACTCCCTATAAAACTTATCAGTCAAGGCAAGGCAGACATTTATATAAAACCTGCAATTGCAAAGTTCTTTGGTACAAGAAAATACTCTTTCATCAATTTGTTTTACTTGTGGAGCTCACAGAAATAACTTCTCATGAATAGCTGGATAATTATATAATTTCATTTTCACCATTAAGTATGTTAAACAAAAAGCTAGCAGCAAATACACCAGCAGTGACATCTCAAGTCCTTGTCTATAATAATGGCTTCTTGAAATTACTTTCTTTCCACCCACAGCTGGCCTTTAATGGAACTGTAAAATCCAGAAGCCACTTTCAACAAAAATGATCATTAATGTCCAAACAGGAGAAATGACATAATTTAAGCTAAAACAGATTTTTGAATACAGGAAAGATGGTGCCTTTAAAAACATTTGTAAAAGCTATAAAAGGGAACCTAATTTTAAAGAGAGAGAATATGTAGACACAGCTAGAAGTCTGGACTCCTTTACTTAATCTTCACTTAATTTTACTGTTCTATTTGCCAAAGAAGAAAAAAAATATCGTGACTTTCTCCTCTCATTCTTCTCTTTTGATGATAGTTAATTTGTGTAGCTGTCTTTAGTCTGATCAGCTTTGGACCTATTTATCCTGATTCTCACAATTTCTTTCTATGGGATTTACTTGTTTGTAAATCTGAAAGTAAGGAAAAAAGGGTATGGAAGTAAAACTCACTGGATTTCTATTAGTGTGCCAGACAATTATGTATGTAACATCTCATTTGGCTGCCTTACCATATATATATATATGAGGATTAGGCAATATTATTAGCTAGAATCAATTATGTATTCTTTTGAGAGGATCAATTATATCTTTTCTTGAGATGACATGAATAATAAAAAACTTAAATAACTTTTAAAATTCTATGTTTAGCAATGTGATTGTATTAAAATCTGACTGGTTTCAAAATCATCTTTCCAGTCCATGTACAACTAGTCCAAGAACATATTTTGAGACCCACCTTGGTGTTAATATTAAGCTGCCATTAGGTGCTGTGTTTAATTTTACAAATGGTCCACCTCCAGTAGAGAAGATTGGCATTGATGAGTTTCCACTCCTAGAGAAAAACACATACAAACAGAACAAAGGCACACAAAAACATAAATTTTTAGCTATTTGATGCTGTGGACATTGAAAGAAATTAAAGATTCCATACAAAGAAATTAATATAAAACTTCAAATGTTTTGCTACCTAAAAGATGGTACATATCAATAGAAGAATGACTCATTATGACATGGGATTTAATTTTAATTTTTGTGTAATATACCTTTAGTTCTTTGCATGCTTATATATTATTTAACAAAGTTAAGATCAGTGCTTATATCACTTGAGTGTCTTTTTATTTGGCTTTCCTATGTTGCCCAATAATTTTCATAATGATCAACTTTAATGACAGCCTCACAGAATTGCTGCACCATGCTTCATTGAAATTTTTGACTGTTGTGTAATTCATCTTTTAAAAATATGCAAGTTACCTAAGAACAGCCTAGAAAAAGGAGATTTTAGCCTTTATTTTCCAGGTGTTGCTTTGTTCTTGATACTTCTTTCAATCCAAGACTAAGAAATGCTAATTTAAAGCCAAAACATATGTGGTTGCTCTAAAAGAGAAAGCATGTAGCCTGTACCTACCAGTATCAACCAGTGAGCCAGAATGGGATGGAGAAAAGACAGCGTCCATGTGATAAGACATTAAGTTACTAGTCTTTCTCATCCCTGAAAAACTGTTACAGCCGTGCTCTCAACTGAGTCTTAATTAAATACATCTCTTAATTATCCTGACTGTCTTCCCTATGCTTAGATGGAAACTTTTAGCTTCTCACTTCCTAATCTTGCTTGCTTCCTTCCTTTTGTTTATTTCAAATTTTAATTTTTATGTAAAAATATGCCTTTAGGCTGGAAACATCCTGGTTCCTGCTATCTTCTACTGTTTAGCAAAGAGATGATGCAGTTCTTATCTTTTGGAGTAACATGAAAGAACAATGACTGTCTCTTCATAAGGAGGTCCAATGTCTTCCCCAGACTATAGCCAATACTGATACTTTTGTATCTGCATGCAGGGAATTTCCAAGGACTACTCATAGCTGTTATGATCAATATGAGGAAAACAACTAGGTAAATGGTGCTTAGTCTCTGTCAGATGAGATAACACCTTAAAAAAACTGAGTGTTTGTCTGGTACCTTTCATCTACTGACCAGAGAGGTGGGACAATGGAAAATCTATTTAATCCCAGAATTTAGCATCTTCTATTTTTATTTTAAAAACAGATAAAAATAAATCAAGCAGATAAATCAATGATTATTCCTTTAATATAAGCGGAAATTGATTTGCTAAAGGGAAAATGATATTGTTACTGTTATTATTTAAGATATTCCCTTCATGTTGGTAGCAGAATCATCTTATTTAAGTATTTATAGAAAATGAATTTGTTACCAAAAGCAGACAAAACACTACAAAAAAAGAGAAAATAATAGACAAATATCCCTGATTAATATAGATGCAAAAATCCTCAACAGAATATTAGCAAACTGAATTAAAAAGTACATCAAAAGATCATCCATCACAATCAAGTGAGATTTATTCCAGGGATGCACGATGGTACAATATTAATAAATAAATCAATGTGATACACTTTTTAACAAAAAGAAGGACAAAAACCACATGATTGTTTCAATAGATGTTGAAAAAGCATTTAACCAAATTTAAGGTCTATTTATGATAAAAACTCTCAACAAAATGGTGATAGAGGGTACGTACCTTAACATAATAAAGGTCCTATACAACAAACCGACAGCTAATGTCATACTCAATGGTGAAAGCTGACAGTTTTTCCTCTAATGAGGAATAAGACAAGGTTGCTCATTCTCATCACTTTTATTCAACATAGTACTGGAAGTCCTAGCTACAGCAATCAGACAGGATAAAAAGATTAAAGGCACTCAAATTGGTAAGGAAGAAGTAAAGCTGTCACTATTGCAGATGACATGATATTATATAAAGAAAACCCTAAAGACTCCACCGATGAATTATTAGAACAAATAATTGAACTCAGCAATGTACAAGGATACAAAATTAATACACAGAGATCTGTTGAGTTCCTATACACTAAAAATGAACTAGCAGAAAAAGAAATCAGGAAAACAATTCCATTTGCAATTGCATCAAAAAGAATAAAATACCTGGGAATAAAGCCAACCAAGAAGGTGAAAGACCTATACCCTGAAAATTACAATACACTCATGAGAGAAATTAAAGAAGACACCAATGAATGGAAATACATCTCATGCTCCTGGATAGGAATAATTAATATTGTTAAAATGGCCACCCTGCTTAAAACAATCTACAGATTCAAAGCAATCCCTATCAAAACACCAACAGCACTCTTAAATGAACTAGAGCAAATAGTTCTAAAATTCATATGGAACCACAAAAGACCCTGAATAGCCAAAACAATCCTGAGAAGGAAGAACAAATCTGTGGCTATTATGGTTTCCAACTTCAAGCTCTACTACAAAGCCACAGTAATCAAAACAGTATGATACTGGCACAAGAACAGACCAAAAAACAATGGAACAGAATAGAGAGCCCATATATAAACCCACACATATATGGTCAATTACTATATGATAAAGGAGCCATGAATGTGCAATGGGGAAAAGATAGTTTTTCGATAACTGGTGTGGGCAAAACTGGACCACCACATGTAAGAGAATGAAACTGCATTACTGTCTAAATCCATACACAAAAGTAAGCTTGAAAGAGATTAAAAACCTAAATTTAAGACATGAAACCATAAAATTCTTAGAAGAAAACATAGGCAAAAATCTCTTGAATGGGCATTTTTTTCTGGACTCATCTTGGGCAAGAGAAACAAAATAAAAAATGAACAAGTGGGATGACAGCAACTAAAAAGCTTCTGTACAGCAAAGGACACCATCCAAAATGTTACTTTGGCCACTATCCAAAAGACAAGAAAAAGCAAGTGTTGGCAAGGATGTGGAGAAAAGGGAACCCTCCTATATTGTTGACAGGAATGTAAATTGATGCAGCCACTATACAAAACAGTATGGAGGTTGGTTAAAAAACTGAAAATAGAAATACTGTATGATGCAGTAATTCCACTTCTAGGAACCTACCTGAAGAAAAAAAGGACCCTGATTCAAAAAGATATATGAACCCCTATGCTTATTGAAACATTATTTACAGCAGCCAAGATAGAGAAGCTACCAAACTGTCCATCAATCGATGAATGGATAAAGAAGAGGTGGTACATATACACAATAGAATATTATTGGGCCATAAAAATCCTGCCATTTTCAACAACATGGATGGGCTTAGAGGACATTAAGCTAAGTGAAATAAGCCAGGTGGAGAAAGACAAATGCTATATGATTTCACTTGTGGAATCTAAAAACAAAACAAAATAAAATGAACAAAACAGCAAGTAGATTCACAGACACTGAGAAGTTATTGGTGGTTACTATGGGGAGGGGTTGGGTTAGGTGGGTGGTAAGGGAGATGAAGGGGCACAACAATCTTAATCATAATTTAAGTTAGTCACAGGGATGGATCATAGGGCAGCGTGGGAAGTATAGCCAATTGTTCTGTCCCAGCTATGCTGACAGATAATAACTGCACTTGGTGTGAGGATTTAATGATGTTTCTGTTGAACCACTGTCTTGTATATTTGAAACCAATGTAAGATTGTATCATCTATACTTCAGTAAAAAACAAAAGACTATGCATTTGTGATAACTCAGACAAAAAAACAGGCATAAAGACCTCCAAGGGCAGCAAGGAGTGCATAAGGTCAGGAATGCTCTAGATCTGGAAGGACTTCACCACCGCAGAAACATAGTTAAGGACTCACATTTAGGGAAGACAGAATGTAGATCAAAACAGAGCTTGGAGGACTTTGAATCCTACCACTGGGGCAGCTTCTGGGAGAATTCACGATACCAGTCTGGGCTTTTAGGACTATCAGGAATGTCTATCCGATTTGAAGAGGCTCCAGTTGTGCTCACTTTGCCTGCAGGCTCCAGAAACATCACTGGAATTGGTTTGATGCACATCAATGCTGTGAGTATAAAGCTGGTGGGTCCTAGTTACTTTCCAATCTCCCTTTTAGATAGTTCTCTTCTTTTATTGCTTTTGGTAAATTCCTGGTATGCTTATTCTGCTGAATGCCTACATGTGATGGACATTCTCCTAGGTGGTTTTGTATGTTCCTGACTCTCCATACCAGAGAATTCCAGTATGTTTTCTAGAGCAAGTAGCATTAGCCTCACCAGAGAATGTATCAGAAATGCGAATTGCCACCTGTACTCCAGACCCAAGAATCAGAAATGCTGGGGGTCAGGCCCAGCAACATTTAAACAAATCCAACAGGTAATTCAGGGAAACACAGTTATAGCCAAATATAATCTATGTTTCTTCACTTGTTTTGTGGTCTGCTTTTTGCCTTCCAAAGTGATTTATAGTTAACTGGTAAGCAATCTGTTTTAAGGCATTCATAAAGTAAATTTGTGTCAGGACCCACATCACGGAAGCTGCCCAGTGACCTGGCCCATGTCACAAATCTAAACCAGACTCGGCTTCACTAATGGGAAGTGCCTCACTGTCAAGAAGACCTAACAGATACCAGTTGCCGCCCTCCAGTTCAGCTTTAGCTAGCTCACCTTACCCTAGAAAATAGGACCTGCTGGGCTTGGAAGAAAATCCCCACCTCCTAGCCAATCATGCCCTGATTCCATGCTCTTCTAAAAGTCACTCTTGCCCCAGATCTCTCAGGAACAGTGCTCCACTGCTTGTGAGGCATTGTGTTTCCCCAAGCCATGGGTTATTTTCCCTTGAAGAAAGGACATCAAACTCATTAATGAATTGTTTGGGATTTTTCATTTGACAGCACTTACGGGGGAACATTTTGAAGGGTAATTCATTAAATTCTACCAAGAGATGTGGATTTCTCTTCTTATCTCTAGCTATTTTTATTCCATCCATTGTCTGTGTCTTTTAAGATAGACCCTGAGAGTCTGCCTTAATATCTCTGGAAATTCAGGCTAAAATATGGATGAAACTAAATTTAACAAAATTGTGAAATTACTGATTTATCAGTTTTTCACCTAGTACTTATCTATTACACACTTATCACTGGAATTGCACTGTGATGGGATTGGCAGTTACATTTTTTACAGAAGGCAATTCTAGAAGAAAGGATCACTAGAGGCAAAACTTTAAGAATTAGGAATATCTAGTAAATGATAATTGATCTACCCTGGGATTCTCAAGTGCTGTTCCACAGTGATGTTTCCACTATTCAGCGAGAAAAATAGAGTTTATATATGTGTATGGAAAAAAAAGACACACACGTATCTTATGTTCTAAGATTGTCTTCTCTCCACTTCAGTCTCAAACTTTCCAAGAGAAAACAGACTGCAGTTAATGGTGCAGGGATCTTGTTATTTAGAATAACTGGATAAACCATGCTTTTGGAGAAAGCTTGTAAAGCAAGCACATGATTCATTTAAATATTTAAAATACATACTTAATGTTAAATATTTAAATTAAATTACATATTGATATGAACAACTTAAGAGCAGTATACAGAGTCCATTAGTTCATGAAAGCATTTCCAGGTGTCAGTGCTGGTTGTTAGAATTTGTCATTTAATTTGAGACAGAATACCTGTATTTCAAATGCTGCCAAATTGAACTCATCCTTTTTCTGACTGAGCACAATTTATTCCAGTTTGTGTTCGCAGTAAACAGAATATAAGTAGCAGAAGAAGTTTACAACAACCTATTTCTTATTTTAAGAAATGATGGAGACAACAAAAATATATTAAAAATGTTCTTGGCCAAATAAAATATTTAGTAACCATATGTAAAGCCACCATTTATTTTTGAAAAACAGAATCTCAGAACAACTGAAACAATGAATTGTTCAGAGAGAATACATTATTTTAAGTTCTGCAGTTCCAGCATGCAATTGAATCTCTCTCAGTTTCCTTTTCTTGCAAGAAAACTGGTTGTTAATATTTGGAGAGGCACTCTGTTAAGATTATGACTGGAGTTTGCTTTTTTTAAATCTTGCAAATGTTCCCTCTCTGCAGGATTAGATAACTACCACATATTTGCATAGCTGTTTGAAATCTGTAGAAATTTGGTATCACATAGAAACACACCCATATAGCATTACCTTGTTGACATGCTAATGCTGTGTGACTACCTATTTCTGAACCTTTATTACCATTTTTATAGGTCATACTCTCAAAGGAACCCCCAGCTATTGGGAAACCGTATTCTATGTGAGAAAAGAAACATAAAAATGCAACCCGCCATTATTATTATTATTATTGAGGTCATATAGGGAGTATAAAAATATACTCATAGATGAATTCTAGGAAGAAAATAAAAGGATATCCCAAGGCGTCTTGTGCAGGATTAAATCTTCTCCCTGTCTTCTCAGGCCCTGAGTAGGCTTTCTGTCTTTTGTCTCGGTCCTTAGACTGTCTTTGCAGTGATAAGAGTTCCTTCCTGCAGCCGGAGCTTAAGTAGGGATGTGTTAAGCTTTTGGGCACACTAAAGCTCAAACGAATAACAAATGTTGCAAATGCTGCAGCCAGGCACTGTAGCTCATTTCACACCCCAGAAGATTTAAGTAATGAATTGAGCCAGATGGAATTAGTCACAAAAGGGTTTTGGCAAAAATGGACCTTCCTTTTCAGATTGGAGGGAAAGAGGGGGATTGATTTAGCAGGGCAGAAAGTGGGGGAGAGAATTTTAATAGACAGGATATGGGGAATGAAAGGGATTTGCTGCAAAGGATGGCAGATCTTCCCACTAGGCGGGTCTGGACATGTGGGCAGTTAGGTAAACAACATGACTGAACTGGAGACATCTGAACAATGGCTTATTCATTTACCATATTATAGAAACACACTTAGCGCTTACCCAGCACTATGACAGCTTAAGTTTAGATTTTCTGACCTCAACTCTTAAAATTTTATGACACATAGAAGGAAAAAATGCCAATAGAAAAAATTATCTTCATTTAATTTCCTCCTTTGTGCAAAATACTCTATTAAGAAGAGAAGAACTGCTGGGTCCATACAGATGTAAGGGAACTAGGGAGGAAATGAACTGCTGGTAATCTCTTACCAAAAACATGGCTGAGAGAAATGATACTTAAGGTAGATCACCAGAGATATGGTTGCCATGGGCAACATTTTGGACAACATGGAGTAGTAGTATATTCTTGTCATACTTGTAACATCTTCTCAGCTACCATTGGTTTATTTTTTAATATGAGGTATATGACATACTCCTTCATATTTACTAAGAAGTTTTCTCAGTGCACATATTTTTTCAGAGCATTACTTTATAAGGACATACATGTGAAATTTCCTTTAGAATTTAATTTCAGGAAAATCAGTCTTTCCTTTGGTATGGGTAGCATTTATCTTATTTCATAATTAAAGTTATATAATCATTAATGTCCGCTTTTTTGCATGCACTTCCAGGAATCTCAAACAAAAGTATCGATAATTGTGCTGACCCTGTGTGTTTTACAGATTTGCCTCCTTATTTCTTTGGACCTTGTTTTTATCTACTATTAATCTTACAACATATATGTGTTTCTGTTTCTTTTGGAAACATAAGGGTATAAAGGAAAGAAGAAAGAATAGAAAGAAATGAGGGAGAAAAGAAGGAAGGGAATAGTGAAGTTAGGAAGGAAGCAAAAAATAAGAAAAAAGAAGGAAAAGAAGAAGAGAAAAAAATTAAAGGAAGGGAGGAAGAAGATATATTATTCCATGAAATTTTATTTATTTTATTCAAAATTGCCCTTGGTCTCATAGAATGTGTAGCATTATTTACAGGTCGAACAGTTGGAAATAATTTTTTTAGAAAGAAAACAGAATGAACAGGAAAATTTTTGTTAACTTTTTTCATGTAGCGAAAGTTTTTTCCTTCTCTTACCTATTTCATATCTGAATACAAAGGCTTCCCCTTCTATATGAGGGTGTAAGGAAATGATATGGGATATTGGCTTGAAAAAACATAATCTCTTCCTGTTTTTATGGAACAAATTTTGAATAAAAAAGTCTGAGAAAAAAAAGAAAGTTGTAACAGACTTTTATAAACTAAATAGCTATATGTTGTGGAAAATTTATTGGTAGTTGCTTCATAATTGCACCAAAATATAAAATAAATTTTCTTAACTCTTTATGTGTATAATTATAATTATAATGAAATTTCCTGGCCATAGAAATATCTCTGGGGGGTATAAAATATCCACTGGGGTATAAGGCAAAAATAGGAATTTAAGACAATGAGAACTCTCCCTGAATTGTATCAAAACAAACAAGAGACATTTCACATAAAACATTCCCTTAATTCCCAGGAATGTGTTTTCAAATACATAGTAGAGAAGTCAGGAATGAGTTTTTCTAGCAAGCAATAATACCAGCTTGTGCTGGTGAAAACCTAGCCATGGATTTATTTAATATTATTAGTTTATTTTATAAATTTACCCCCTTTTAATAATGTCCTTTTTATAGAGATCTCTATAAACTTTCTATTTTTGTTTTGATTTACTGGGAGAAGAAAGGTTTTCCAGAGAAGTTAAAATAGGCTGGTGTCAGAATTACAAACTAAGGAATCCCCTGGATTAAGTCGGAGACGGTCCTCAACCTGCTTGCTGTAGGAGAAAAATGTCTTATGTTTTGTTTTGTTTCACTTTGCTATGTTTTTAATAACAAGTGAAACCAAACTGCCAAGATTTGCTATGTTTTAAATAACAAGTGAAACCAAACTGCCAAACTTCAGAGATGTTTTGTTGAGGTTGTGTGTTCTCTACTAAAGCAAATACCTACACAAAGATTTATGCGCTCCTTCAGCACAAGGACTGCTCTGGCAGAGCTGCCTGTGCTCTGGGACGATCCAAGGCCTCCCGGCCTCACACGAATCAGGGTCCTAGGCTGCATCTATGCAGTCATACGGTGATATGTAAGGGGTCTCTAATCGGATGAGAAAAAATGGCATCTTTATTTTTGCTAACCTCTAATATAGTTTTTCCTTTTGATAGAAATGTAGATGACTAGCCACAATATTATTAGCAGCACCTATAATTTTGTCACCAAAATGAACTATAGATATATTCCTATCACATAGCAGTTGCTGCATCCACCCAAAATTATCATTTATGCTCATCTTTGATCTTACAGGAATCATTAGAACCACCAATGTATCTTATTTAATACTTTAATAGAGAAATTTATACTACCCTATCATAGTTACAATATTTTGATAATCATTTTTCATAGTAATTAATTTCCTTTGAAATTTTGTGCATTTTATTTTATGCACTTAAAAATATGAACCTTAGAAGACGTTGGTAAGTTTCACCAGACTGCCAAAAGAGTCCATGACGCAAAAAGGAAGCTTAAGGATGCTTACCCTAGACGGTGGCTCTCAAACTTTAGCTTAAGTCAGAATCACCTGAAGGGTTTATTTAAACATGGATTACTGGCTCTCCACTAGAGTTTCTGATGAGTAGGTCTGAGGTAGAGTTCCAGAATTTCATTTCTATACATGCATCTCAGATGTTGCATATGCTTCTAGTTCGGTCCTAAAATTACATGATGGAACTCACTGACCTAGACCCTCTGAATCCAGAAGTCTGGGACCATGATTAGGGGATTCTACTGTATAACTAGCCTTGGGAGCTGCTGATCTAACTCTTGGATTATAAATCAGTGGTACACGCTTTCCTCTTTGCCCACTGCTGACATAATGACCTAACCTGTGGGTTTTTCCCAACCCTGTCGGATAATAAATACTAATTTTTAAGTATTTTAAATACTTAGAAATTGAATACTAAATCTTAGGAACTTGTTAAATTATGGTGCTTTGCTATTAATTATTTTCTCCCTACTTATTTTTAATTAATGCATTTCTAATTTTAAAATGGGAAAAACACCAGAGTTATAATTTGTAATGATGAGTGTCTTAGCTTGGTCAACTAAACAAGTGAAATAAACCTTTTTCCACACCATCTTCAAACAAGGCCCCACTTGTTCAGTCACTTAATGTATAAAAAAACCCTTCTCACCTTAAGAACATGCAAATACAATAAAGATTTCCCTTAATGCTGAACTTGCAAATTAAACATTAGAAATAACAAGAAATATTATTTAATTATTTCTGAGTGAAGTTAGCAAAAAAAAAGAAATCAATTAAAATTGAAGGTAGTAGATATATTTTTTTCTACTAATTCCCATATATTTTCTTTGTTGTTCTTTGTTAAGGCTTTTTCCCATAGATGAAAATTTGGGGACAATGACAGAAAATCTGGAAAAAAATAGGAATACTCAATTGTTTACCAACTTTTAAAATTAATATGAGACCCAGGTCTATTGAGAGAACTGTGTGACCAATCCAAACAGAAAAATATTCGTATTATAGGGGTTCCAGAAGAAGAAGAGAGAGGAAAAGGGATAGAAAGTGTCTTTGAGGAAGTAATTGCTGAAAATGTCCCCAATCTGGGGAAGGAAATAGTCTCTCAGACTATGGAAGCCCACAGATCTCCCAACACAAGGGACCCAAGGAGGACAACACCAAGGCATATAAACATTAAAATGGCAAAGATCAAAGACAATGACAGAGTATTAAAAGCAGCCAGAGAGAGAAAGAAAATCACAAAGAAAAGAAAGCCTATCAGGCTATCAGACTTCTCAACAGAAACTTTACAGGCCAGAAAGGAGTGGCATGATATATTTAGTGCAATGAAGCAGAAGGGCCTCGAACCAAGAGTACTTTATCCAGCAAGAGTATCATTTAAATTTGAAGGAGGGATTAAACAGTTTCCAGATAAGCAAAAGCTGAGAGAATTTACCTCCCACAAACCACCTCTACAATGCATTTTGGAGGGACTGCTATAGATGAAAGTGTTCCTAACATTTAATAGCTGTCACCAGAGGTAATAAAACCACAGTTAAGAAAGTAGAACAGTTAATTACTAAGCAAATGCAAAATTGAATCAACTACCCCCAAAGTCTGTCAAGGGATAGACAAAGAGTACAGAATATGATACCTAATATATAAAGAATGGAGGAGGAAGACAAGGAGGGAAAAAAAAAGAACCTTTAGGTTGTGTTTGTAATAGCATACTAAGTGAGTTAAATTAGACTGTTAGATAGTAAGGAAATAAACCTTGAACCTTTGGTAACATGAACCTAAAACCTGCAATAGCAGTAAGTACATACCTATTGATAATCACCCTAAATGTAAATGGTCTGAATGCACCAGTCAAAAGACAGAGAGTCACTGAATGGATAAAAAAACAAGACCCATCTATATGCTGCCTACAAGAGACACACTTTAAACCCAAAGACATACACACACTAAAAGTGAAGGGATGGAAAAAGATATTTCATGCAACTAATAGGGAGAAAAAGATAGGAGTTGCAGTACTGGTATCAGACAAAATAGGCTTCAAAACAAAGAAAGTCACAAGAGACAAAGAAGGATATTACATAATGATAAAGGGGTCAGTCCAACAAGAGGATATAACTGATATAAATATCTATGTACCCAACACAGTATCACCTACAGATGTGAAACAAATACTAACAGAATTAAAGGAGGAAATAGAATGCAATGCATTCATTCTAGGAGACTTTAACACTCCATTCACTCCATAGGAGAGATCAACCAGACAGAAAATAAGTAAGGAGACAGAGACACTGAACAACACCTTAGAACAGATGGACCTAATAGACATCCAGAGAACACTGCACCCAAAAGGAGCAGGATACACATTCTTCTTAAGTGCACATGGAACATTTTCAAGAATAGATCATATACTAGGCCACAAAAAGAACCTTGGTAAATTAAAAAAGACGGAAATTGTACCAACCAGCTTGTCAGACTACAAAGGAATGAAACTAGAAATAAATTATGCAAAGAAAAAGAAAAAATCCCACAAACACATGGAGGCTTCACAACATGCTCCTAAATAAACAATGGTTCAATGACCAAATAGAAACAGGGATCAAGCAATACATGGAGACACAAAGTATGACAATAATTTGACACCACAAAATCTGTGGAACACAGAGAAGGCCGTGCTAAGAGGGAAGTATATTATATTGCAGGCCTACCTCAGGAAAGAAGAACAATCCCAGATGAACAGTCTAAACTCACAATTAATTAACAAAACTAAAAAAAGAAGAACAAATGAGGCCCAAAGTCAGTAGAAGGAAGGACATAATAAAGATTAGAGCATAAATAAATAAAATCGAGAGGAATAAAACAATAGAAAGAATCAATGAAAGCAAGAACTGGTTCTTTGAGGAAATAAACAAAATAGAAAAACCCCTAGCCAGACTTATCAAGAAAAAAAGAGAGTCTACACACGTAAACAGAATCAGAAATCAGAAAGGAAAAATTACTATGGACACAACAGAAATACAAGGAATTATGAGAGAATACTATGAAAAATTAAATGCTAATGAACTGGATACCCTAGAAGAAATGGACAACTTTCTAGAAAATACAATCTTCCAAGGCTGACCCAGAAAGAAACAGAAAATCTAAACAGACCAATTAACAGCAATGAAATTGAATTGGTAATCAAAATCTACTTAAGAACAAAACTTCTGGATCAGATGGCTTCACTGCTGAATTTTATCAAACAGTTAGTGAAGACCTAATACCCACCTTCCTTTAAGTTGTCCAAAAAGTAGAAGAGGATGGAGTACTTCCAAACTCATTTTATGAGGCCAGCATCACTCTAATACCAAAACCAGGCAAAGATACCACAACAAAGTAAAACAGACCAATATCACTGATGAACATAGATGCAAAAATACTCAACAAAATATTAGGAAATGAATTAAAAAATATATCAAAAAGTTCATCCACCATAATAAAAGCCATATATGACAAACCTACAGCCAACATTGTACTTAACAGCCGAAGCTGAAAGCTTTTCCTTTAAGATCAGAAACAAGACAAGGATGCCCACTCTCTCCACTTTTGTTCTGGAGGTCCTAGCCATGGCAATCAGACAACACAAAGAAATAAAGGGCATCCAGATTGGTAAGGAAGAAGTTAAACTGTCTCTGTCTGCAGATGACATGATATTGTACATAAAAAACCCTAAAGAATCCACTCCAAAACTACTAGTTCTAGTATCTGAATTCAGCAAAGTTGCAAGATACGAAATTAATAAACAGAAATCTGTTCCATTCCTATACATTAATGATGAATTAGCAGAAAGAGAAATCAGAAAAACAATTCCATTCACAATTGCATCAAAAAGAACAAAATACCTAGGAATACACACCTAACCAAGGGAGTGAAAGACCTGTACTCTGAAAACTACAAGACACTCATGAGAGAAATTAAAGAAGATACAAATAAATGGAAACACATCCCGTGCTCATGGATAGGAAGAATTAATATTGTCAAGATGGTCAAGATGTACTGCCTAAAGCAATGTACAGATTCAATGCAATTCCTATCAAAATACCAACAGCATTCTTCAATGAACAAGGCCAAATCATTCTAAAATTCTTGTGGAACCACAAAAGACCCCAAATAGCCAAAGCAATCCAGAGAAGGAAGAATAAAACTGAGGGATTACGCTCCCTGACTTCAAGCTCTACTACAAGGCCTCAGTAATCAAGACAGCTTGGTACTGGCACAAGAACAGAACAATAGACCAATGGAACAGACTAAAGAACACAAATATAGACCCAACCATATATGGTCAATTAATGCATGATAAAAGAGCTATGGACACACAATGGGGAAATGACAGCCTCTTCAACAACTGGTGTTGGCAAAACTGGACAGCTACATGCAAGATAATGAAACTAGATTATTGTCTAACCCCATATACAAAAGTAAACTCAAAATGGATCAAAGACCTGAATGTAAGTCATGAAACCATAAAACTCTTAGAAAACAACATGGGCAAAAATCTCCTGAATATAAACATGAGCAACTTCTTCCTGAACGCATCTCCTTGAGCAAGGGAAACAAAAGCAAAAATTAACACATGAGACTACATCAAACTAAAAAGCTTTGGTACAGCAAAGGACACCATCAACAGAATAAAAAGATCCTAGAGTATGGGAGAATATATTTGTAAATGAGATATTTGACAAGGGGTTAACGTCCAAAATATGTAAAGAACTCACATGTCTCAACACCCAAAAAGCAAATAATCTGATTAAAAAATGGGCAGAGTATATGAAGAGACAATTCTCCAAAGAAGAAATTCAGATGGCCAACAGACACATGAAAAGATGTTCCACAGCACAGCACTACTCATCAGGGAAATGAAAATAAAAACTACAATGAGATATCATCTCACACCAGCAAGGATGGCCAGTATCAAAAAGACTAAGAACAACAAATGCTGGCGAGAATGCGGAGAAAGGGGAACCCTCCTACACTGCTGATGGGAATGTAAGCTAGTTCAACCATTGTAGAAAGCAGTATGGAGGTTCCTCAAAAAACTAGAAATAGAAATACCATTCGACGAGGGAATCCCACTCCTAGGAATTTTCCCAAAGAATACAAGTTTTCAGATTCAAAAGAACGTATGCACCCCTATGTTTATTGCTGCACTATTCACAATAGCCAAAAAATGGAAGCAACCTAAGTATCCATCTGTAGATGAATGGATAAAGAAGATGTACTACATATACACAATGGAATACTATTCAGCCATAAGAAAGAAACAAATCCTACCATTTGCAACAACATGGATGGAGGTGGAGGATATTATGCTCAGTGTAATAAGTCAGGGAGAGAAAGACAAGTGCCAAACGATTTCCCTCATTTGTGGAGTATAACAATGAAGCAAAACTGAAGGAACAAAAGAGCAGCAGACCCACAGACTCCAAGAAGAGACTGGCCCTTACCAAAGGGGAGGAGTGTGTGAGAGTAGTTGGGGAGGGAGGGAGTAGGGGATAGAGGGTTATTATGTTTAGTCCACATGGTGTGGGGGGTCTCGGGAAGACAGTGTAACACAGAGAAGGCAAATAGTGAAATTGTGGCATCTTACTACACTGATGGACAGTGATTGCAATGGGGTGTGGGTGGGGACTTCATAATATGGGTGAATGTAGTAACCACATTGTTTTTCATGTGAAACATTCATAAGAGTGTATATTAATAATACCTTAATAAAAAAATTAATACCAACTCTTCATAGGCTGCTTAATGGAGATACATGTAACTATTTTTAATACATATTTCCTATATTCTGTAAAGCTGTCCAGACCTGATGACTTCTGGTTTTTAATGGCTTATATGGTTAATCAACTGCATAGTTCATTTATGGGTTAGTAACAGGGTAGTTTGATTTCCTAGGAAATATCATTTTAAAAATCACTACTCTAAGTTTCTTTAATACTTATTCTTGCATCAGTATAAAATGTTTTCTTTCATACTTTGATCAGAAAGATGAAAATGTTATTTAAAGTACTTTTTGGTTATGCATGCTATAAATGGCAGGGAATGAAAATGTGTCATTTAAAAAAAGGGAAGGCTGATGAAATCTGCCTCATATGATTTACTAAAATCTTTGGGGAATTGCATTTTGTACCCTATCTGCATAAATAATCTTGAGAGACTACAGTCCCTTTTTAATAAATTGACTCCTAAATTACTTTCCACTGTACCAAACACATCATTTTAAACTCGCTAAGCTTTCTTTCAGTTACCATGCACCAGTCTAGACAAATTCTCATTAAGGCTATAAGTTTCTTTAAATTACTAGAACACTATGGCGGCTGTTTAATAACTGCAGGCCCAAAGATTAAAGTCTTTGCAGAAATTACCTGGCTCATTTCTGAAGAAAGCAAGTGGCTGACCTTCATCAAAAATATTGTCTCCAAGGCAGTGAGATGTACTACGTGTCTTAGATACAATAAAAATCTAGTTTTTTGTCCCTGTTTCCTTCTGGAAGGACTGTCATTCATAGGAAATGAGGTCAGTGAACTAGAGAGTAAAATCTGGCTGGGGAAAACATGTAAATAGAAAGTACATTGGTGTATGGAAACGGCTGCCATCCACTCAGCACAGGCCATTTTCTAGAAAGCCTTTTCTGACATGCACAAATTATGTAGGTTCTCCTATACTTCTTTGTATTTATCACATTATAGTGTAATGACCTACTCATTTGTCTGTCCCCACCACATTCAAAACAAAAACGATGTCTTGTTCATCCATGGAACAAACACAATATAATGCTTAAATTTCTGATCTGGAAGTAATCAAAATAGTTTATTTATATTAGCAAGTGTTAAAAAGTAATAAAGATACATGATTTCTTTCTAATACATGCTTGCATGCAATTATAAGAATCAGCATTATGCTATCACACAACATATTTCATTCAAATTCATTTAAAAACTATCAAAGAGTGTTCAATTTTTTTATCCTTTTAAATAGTTCATCTGAATACCCATATTAATCTGTAGGAAACAATTTACTTAAGACACAAAAACTACAGTGGAAAAATTGCTGGGTTTATAATCATAGGGATGCTTAGATAGGTGGGGAATTGAAACACAAACTCCTCTGCAGTGAAAACCCCACCGTCTGGAGCATTCAGATTTGTCAGTTGTGGAAGCAAAGTCAAGTCACCAGTCTCCTTAGTCTAATCTTTACTAAATTCCTAAGTCTATAAAACAGCTTCTCAGCATTACTGGCAACTTCAATAGTGGAAGCAAATGACTTCCTAGAGCCTTACCTGTATCAACTCATTATTGAACTAAAATCAACGTTTATGTAGGAATCCGGAATCAATGCCACTTACCCAGTACTTTACCTGAAGTGAAAATAAACTGTGAGGTTCAGTGTTTTGTTGACTCTTTATCAAAAAACATTATCCCCCTACAACTTACTCTTCTCCAGGACTCTTTATGTCTCAACTCCTTCCCATGTGGAAAGGCTGTTTTTGAATGAATCGCATTTTAGGAGGTAAAAGCTCTCAATCCAACTGCAAGAAGTTCTGGTGCACTTCCAACACTCAAATTAGGACTTCAACACATTTTCCTATGGTTTAAATACCTATATGTGGTGGCTGGATATTATCTGGACAATATAATTCTCCCAGTCTTCTAGAAACTAAACAGCTCTTATGGGCTACACTAAGACCGAACCACTGTACCAACTCTATTTCTAGTGAAAAATATGTTTTAGGTTAAAAAATAAACATTTTGAAATAAATTTTGAAAATCTGTGTATAGGATGAACACTCTGGTTTATATGAATTATTAATTAGTTAGAAAGAAGCAACCACTTACATTTGATTTTGACGAACTGGGAATAGTTAAGATTAACTGCCAAATGTTGAGACTATGTGATGTGGATTATTTTCCATTGTAGCTTTGTAGCATCTTTAAGAATAAATTAGAAAACCGTTCCCCAGTTTAGGACAGAAGGAAAATGATTATGATCTGTAATTGGACAACTTTCAGCAAACATTTAGATACCTAAATATACTATATATATATATATATATATATATAAACATATAGGTATATGTAATGAATAATTGTTTCAACAAATATTTATTTAGCCTCTGTATTATGAGACAAGGATATGTCTAGATGTTAACAATGCAGTAACAGAAAATACTGACATGGTTCTTACATTTACAGACTTTTGTAAGTGATAAAATAACTATGTGGCCCAATATGTTTAAATCTTCCAAATACAAACACCAAAGGATCAGAATTGTAAATTGAAGTTTTACAAGTTAAAAGAAGCAAATTATTACAACTTACTACCTTCTATTTTTAACCTCATTACTTTTGAGACTGATGGGAAGGTTAAAAAATGAATATGGTGAACTTTGATGTTATATATTATGACATTAAGCTGGGAAGTATAATACATTTTTGGGAGGCATTAATATGGAATTGTGTCTTACCCTTCTTGGGAAAGTCTTGACATTTTGCATGTCCTTTCTCACAATGATTATATTGCTATAAATGTTCCTAAAGACCTACTGTGAACATGTTACAAAGATATAGCAAAACATGTGTTCTCTGGTACCCTGTGATTAGTTATAAAATATTTAATGACATGAGAAAATAGGTTAATACTATGTAAGTAGGTTACAAAACAGAGCATGGTGTATTTCATATGATTTTATAATATACAATTGTCATATATTCATACAATATTTATATAAGAACTATTAACAGTAGTTATCTTTTGAGACTGGGGATTAATCAAAATTTTTATTTTCTTCCTTTGCTTCTTTATCCTTTTTCCTGTGTATTTTCTAAATTCATACCTTCCATACATTTTAAATTTCTTAATAAACCCACTGTGATACCAATAAAAAAGTTTGGGAATCTCTTAAAAGGGAGCTGAGTAGAGGTACTTACCCAAGTCCCAGCAGTTGACAAACATCATTTGAAATCTGGGTGGTCCAGTTCTCAGCACAAGCTACATGCCAAGTGTTCTGGATTCTGAACTCCACCAAACCACTGTTTGTTGTGTCATTGAAAAGACGCACTAAAGAGATTAGATTACATGCAAAGTCATTTTGACCGAAATTGATAGAAGTATATGATGAACTCTAAACTGAATGTGCAATATTTTTAATATTTAGAGTTTAGAAATTGACTAATTTTTCTTAAGTGTATGTTCAAAGGCCTCAGTTGAAAAATACAAATACAGTAGACCTAATTTTGCTCTTTTATATAACCATACAAATGGAAAAAACAGAGGTATGCAAGTTCATTGTGTATCAGTATAGTAAATAAATGAAAATAAAGTTAATTGTGAAAGCCATATCTTACAAACTTAGTCTGTAAAAGAAGGAAAACTCAAGTTCAGGAACAACTCTAGGCATTTTTCTTCCTATTTCTTTCTCCAGGAACTATTTTCTTTGGCCTTGTTCTTTTGCTGTTTGGTTTCCTACCTTACAAGCACAGGTTTCTTCCCCCCTACCTTACAAGCATTTTGGATGGAGTGTTAAGGCCATTAATGGCTTGGTAGGGATTGGGTCAAGCCAAGCTAGGGTATCAAACTAGTAAAACATCAGTGATGATAGTTTTACCCACAAATACCATATTGGAATTCTGTAAGTTAATGTTATTTTTGCATTTTTGTCTTCTTGAGAGAAAAGTAAAAGCATTGACTTTAGAATTACAGACTTAGACTGAAAATGCCAAACTGGGATTTTTGTGATCTTTAGCAGCCACTTACCTTCTCCAAGCCTCAGTTTTCTCATGGCTAAAATAGAGCTAATTCTTATTATGCTGAGATTGTTTTATAGCACTTACCAATAGTGCATGGCCCATAGTAGGTTACATTAAGTATCTGCTTAGAAATAAAATTAAGACATAGTAAAAGTAGCCACTACTCATAATGTCATAGAGATCTCGAAGTAAGGCCAAACTGAAGACTCAACAAAACAGGAGGAGTAAATACTGAAGAATTAAGAATGAAAAGGACCAATTCTAAGAAAGTCAGTTATAAATAAACAGGGGCATGTCTCCATTTGGAAGCAATTTACAGAGTGTAATGGTCAATAAGAGGGTCTACAGTGCCTGGTGTGAGCTACTGTCGCTATGGTATTTTATGCTTTCTACCTGAATATGGGTTGTCCTAGACTTAAAGTTAAGCAAATAAACAAAAATCGGGATGAGCATGTTAACTTCTCTTGAATGAGTGGTGACTGCAGAGGTGCAGAAAATGATTTTACCCCCAGTACACCAAAACATGTCCTAATAAACACATTCATAGACTTCCTTCACATTTGTGCAGTCGAAATGTAGAAGCTAAATCGATAAAAGTATCTTTCTAAACATAAAACATACCACAATGTGTTTCATCTGAGCCATCCTTACAGTGCGGGAGGCTGTCACAGAGATTCACCAGTGGGACACATTCTCCATTCTTACACTGAAAATAGTTTTCTTTGCAAGGCTCTATTGGGAAAGAATATTTGTTGTATAGGATAAAGAAGTGACAAATAGATTATTCTGGAGCACCCATCCCATTTCTGCCTCTTTACACATCAGCCTTTTGCCACAGTGCATGGCTGAGCTTGCTTCAATATTGAGTAAGACAATACACTTTATTGTGCAGAATACTTCCACAATAGTAGTGTTAGAGCCAGAGCTGTAGCTAGAGAAGAGTGTGGATAAACTTTCGGCATCTCCTTTGCAACAGAAGGCAGTGCAGTTCCAAGAGATGGCAGAGGTTTAGGATATACCCCTCCCTCATAATCGCTGTTAGTCTCTCTTCAAAAAACTCTTCCATCCCAAATGAACATACAAGCAATAACCATTGGAATGTTGTTACACAAACATAGAAAGAGTCCTTAGTTTCACCATCCAAATGACACCCCCAAACCTTTATTATATAGAAAAGTGGAAGTTGCCTTTGGTGGGACTGAAGTTGGACCAGGCTGGAAACAGTGAGCTCAGTTAAAGTGTGGTCAGGTGAGAGTAAGTAGTCACAAAGAAATGGAAACTCTGAAATAGGAGTAACTTTAAAGAAAGTTGGGAATGGAGCTCAAAGCAAGTAAAATAGGGTTGGAAATGGGGATCTAATTGGCACAGAAAGAAACAGAAGGCAAATGAAGAGTCTGGATAAGGAAGGGACTGAGGCGATCTGGATGCAGTTTGTGGTGTCCAGAGTTTGAGTTGTGAGGAGTCCCACTGGAAATATTTATTATTTGAAGGGAGTGAGTAATGCCATTTCCCAGAACTATTTGTTAGGTCTTAAAGGGTTTTGCCCTCATACCACGGAGGAAAAGGCGTTTGCTTCCCTCATGATGTTTTCTGATTATGACTTAGGAGGGATAGCTGCATGCCAATACGAGATCCTCCAAGGGCACTTGAGGTCTGGATCCCTGAGAAGGGAGATGGCCGTGGGTGTGCAAAGGCTTCATGACTCCTCCCAGGCATGGTGCATGGAAGATCATAATGAGGAAGCAAAAAACTTGGTAAAATTAACAGGGGAACTAGTATTTTGAAAGCTATTAGAGAATATTAATCATAAACAATGCATTATTTTCAAGGAGACACAATTCAAGTTAAAATGGTTTCAAAACGAAATTGTATTAATTTCCATAGAGACTTTCTCAATTTATGATGACCAAATGTTATGGCACTTGAAAATAATTTCTGTTATTTTAAATTTCAGTTGTAGCCCCAAATCTGAGAGCATTGATACTATAACACTCTAAAGAGAAGTACTAAATATAGCTATACTACACTTACTAAAAATCTGCCCAGAATGGTCCAGAATATATCAATACCCATCACCTATTTTCATCTGTAAAAGAAAAATAGATATTTTTTTCTTTAAAAAATGAAGGAGTCCTGGGACTCTCTTGTCCCCTCCTGGCATAAGCCGGGGGAGCTCTGTTCTTTCACTTTATCTCTAAATAAAAAAAGTACCTTGCTCTCCTAAAAGAAAAAAAAAATGAAGGAGTCCTTAAGGAGGAGTGCTTTCAAAGTGGTAGAGGGGAAGATGGTGCCATCCAACACACAAATGGGAGATGCCTGCAGGCAACCAGATCATATTGTGTTGCCTTAAAGGAGGGAGGCTAGCATCTCATTCCCCACCTGGAAGTTTATTCCACCGCAGAATCCCAAGATCTGGTGCTTCCAGGAGACTAGGCTGGGGGACTTCAGATTGTTTTTCAACTGTGATTATGGTAAGAGATTTTAAGCCATACCCTAGGACACACACAGAGGTGTGTGTGTGCACGCGTGCATATAACTGCATTGAATACCCTTATTCTGTTTTATTCCATCCCATTTCATAACAAGGAACGCTGGCCAAAAGCAAATGAAGTGATATCATGATCCGTTTTGTGAAAAATATAAGACTAAACTGAAGTACAGTGAAAAATATTATGGGATATGGTGACTTTGGTTTCCTAAAGTTTGTGGGCAGATAACTGTATAACTAAAGATTGATGCTCACTTCTGTTGTAATGAATTCAGAAGTCAGAAAGCTGGCTGGAACTTCCCTGGATGGTAGCTGGGAAAAGAAAGGGCAGCAGAGGAAAACAGCTGCATTCTCTCCAATTGTGGGGCAGAGCCTGTGGTTCCTTTTTGCCAGTGGACACTGGCAAGTGTCACTGAGTGGCAGCTGCCAGACAGGACGAGCAGGCTCCAGCACTGAGACATGGAGGGATGGGGTCTGGGGGTGGGGACTAGGAGCTGAGCAGGGTTATAAGAGATCATCTAGGAAGAGTACTACCCATGGCCACAGTGACAATTGACCTGGGAAAGGGTGGGAGGAGACCACTCCAACGAACCCACAGCTTTGTTTTACCAAAGAGCTAGGAGCACTGGGACAGGAGCCGTTCTTGGACAGAAGAAAATTCCAGGAGGGAAAGATATTTCCTGTCTGCCTCTCCTCCGACATTGGAGCAATGGGAAAGTGAAAGGGGGAAAAATGTGGAAAATGATTCAAAGACAGTATTTCTACCCTCATTACCTTAAGTTATTGGGCTAAGGTTGTGCCTGAGTTGGGAGATAAGAGAAACTTTGAATTAGATATTAAAGTTTTGAAATTGTATTTGACAGTTTGTATTTGACAGATGTTTTAATATCTAAAGGTTAGTCTTAATTACCCAGTTAATATCTGAAATAGCGATAAGTGAAGAGATCTGCTTGAAATACCCAGAGGCAGAAGGGAGAGTTAAAATAAAGTAGACGAGGAAAAATAAAGCTTTTTCTGTTTATACTCTCATTGAGTCCATTCTTGAAATTGAATAGTTTACTAGCTGAAATATCTATAATGCCTTATTTCTTCATCTTTATATGCCCAGGTTTGACACAAAGTGGGAAATCAGTAGATATGTATTCACCATTAAGTGAATTCAACTACATGAAAAAATCAGTATGAACCTTAGTAGTAGAGTTGACACAACATAAAGCAATCTTTAAAAGTACGATTTCAAAAAATACATTTTTAAGTTAGGCAATTGATTGGCTGATGGTAATTATTGATTTGAAAAATAGAAATTGATTCTATGAATTCTGAGCAGAAAATTTACTTATTTGAATTTAAATGGTGGTTAAAACAGGCTCTGGAATCATATGACCTTGTTTGATCTGCAGTTTAGCCATTTTATTTTCACTTATTTCTGATTTTGGAAAAATACATTAATCTTTTTGAGACTGAAGTTCCTTGGCTGTCAAATGGGAATAAATGCTACTTATGTCTCAGGTGGGTCGTAACAGTAATTTTTTAAAAACAGAAATGTATTTAGTATACTGTTATCAATACACTAAATGTTCAATAACATTCTTAACAGTAACAATATTAATGTTTAAAAATCATCCCTTTCACTGATATTTTTAAGTTAACATTATTACTTCCACCCCACTTTTTGTGCTATTTTCCCATCTAAGTAACCACATGAACAAGAAATTACATCTAATCCTTTCCTCTGGGTATCTTACAACAATAATCGGAGCTATTTGTGTGCTTTATTTTAAACTTTTAAAAATTCAGTATTTTTTTCAACCCAAATGTAAATTAACTTAATAAATGTCTGAAGGAAGACATGGCTAGGCTGGTTGTTACTACAAATCTTTATTGCCAGAAAGAACAAGGTTACCCTATCAAATATAATACTCTTAGGAAGGTTCTTGTAAATGTAATTATCAATTTGTTTTACAAACACACATTTTTTAAACCAGATTAGTGAGATATAAATGGGCTAAGATAACTACATATTCTATGGGCAAGCATTAATATTTTAACTGACTTGGTATTTTATTTTTTTGGTATTAATTTTCCTTTAGAAAATAGGAGGCTTAAAACTAGGTATACATGTGTTTGTATTTATATATTCTATTTTAAATCCATTCTTTGGTATACATTATGTTTATTTTAAAATTTGACAGCCTAATTACATATCCATGATCAAATACCTTAATATACTTAGAGAATGTTAGTCACCACTGGTTATTTTTAAATTATCTCATTACTGTGTTTTCATACCTTATTAAATCATCATGTAAAAAATGAGTTCTTAATGCTGATTTAATTATAGATAAATCGATTGATAATTTTGCTCTTTTGCTAGTATAGTTGGTACATTTAATTGCAAAGCACATATATGTTGAATGGAAATTTAAATATCTCAATGAAAATATGCATGTATAAAGATTTGAAAATTATAATTCATTTTTGTGCTCTAGCCAAAGCTATTAAGTTTATACCCTATGAATCTAGAAAAATTAACTTTCTTCTGTAAGGTGAATACATTGAATGGAAAATTGCTGAATGGGGCAAAATGATCTATTGTTGATGGACTGAATAGAAAAGATAAATTCTGAGGAGAGGTGTAAATAAACTCTTTCAAAAATGTCCTTACATATATGCACTGGATTCTGATTCTCTGTAACATATCACAGTTAGGTTTCATTAAGAAGTCTTTAATCCAAGAGGTTAACTCTCTGTGGCCTCTGAAGTCTTATTTCTGATCATTTTATGCCCATAGTGAGAGAAGGAAAAGAAGTATTTCTAAGAATTGAATTTCCCCATCTTTTTATGAAGTCTTCAGTATCCCTGCCTCATTTAGTCAACATATGCTTGACTTTAAATGGAACTGAATAGATCTTTAAGGCACATGCCACACAATCTAGGGAGGGCACTAAACCTCTAAATGTAATCAGCTGCCACTTCCACAGTTGCCTGATAAACGCTATTGAATTCCAAATTAAGACTCTGAGTATCAGAAAAGAGCAGCAAGGGACATTTATAGAAGATTGATCTTAATAAATCCATATTTCATATGCTCTGGTTTAATGTAAATGTAAATGTTAAAAATAGGATAAAGGAAGGATATGTCAAAACATGTTGCACAATTATTTTATATTTCAATCGAATGCTTTGGAAGGTGTCCCTAAAATATCTCAGAAGATAAATGAAGCCCATAAATGCTGAAAATTTGTGTTATCCCTTTTGGACTTTTTTCTAAAATGATCACCAGAGCACCAATTTAAACACATATGTGTGCTCAATCTCTCTTTTCATTACCAGCTTGATTATCTTCCACTGCCAATTCCCTGTTTCTGTAATTGCTTTTCAGTCTTTTGGAGTAAAAATCTCCCTGGGAGAGGACTGTGCTGCTGACGACTCTGCCACTCCATTTTGTCCTCCCCAGCAGCATCTGTCCTGTGTCCAGGAGGAATGTGAAGCCACATTCCTGGTATATTCACCACAGAGTCATGGCCCTGGACAACTCCATTCTAGCTTCAATCAAGGCAGTTTTCTGTACATGACTTATTTCCTAAATACCATAGTCATAGCAACTGAAATCTAGTAAAAGGGCAAACAAATACAAACAAACCCTACACCAAAAATCTGTTACCTATTTTGTACTGGAAGCAATAGATGATACTCTTCTGGCTTTTATCTACAGTAGAAATTGCTTATGACATTTTTCAAAATCCTTGATGTTGCATTTATCTCATTACAAGATCTAGCAAAAACCAGTAATTAAAATATTTTTGATGGAAGAGATTTGTTGCTGTCTTCCTTTATATAACTTGTTCTTCCCTTCCCACTCCTTTCTCATTTATAATTTAAAATATAGGCTTGAGGACATACTATTTCCCTAAAGTTTTGGTCCAAATGCTTTCTCTCTTGCACATGGTGGAATGCCCAATAATTATTTCAACTGTTTGAATTTATGAATAAATTTACTCCCTTATTGATTAGAGTATTCGTTTATAAAAAAAATCTCCTTAGTTCAGTTGGTTTTAATATTTATCTCCATTTCTTTCAAAGTATACTTCTTTCAAAAGTTCATTCCATGACATCATTCTTGAAAAAAGAGTTGTGAGGCCCTCTTCTCCAGAAGACTTGGCATCAGGTATTTGCTTGCTTATTTTGAAGTACTGTGAAGAACTGAGCGCATAATTCTAACAAATTCAAATGCAGATGATATTGGTGCCTATATGTTTTTTAATTGCAGCAGTTTCTACTCAAAAACTTAGAAATATCAGTCCACTGTTTGTCAGTATTCATTATGAAATGGGTAAAATATAAAGCTTACCAGATTTTTAATGCCTTTGAAAAATGTTTATATTTATTCTGTTTAGGAATTTGCTGAAAAGTTTTCCTCTTGAAATTTAAAAATTTAAGCAGGAAATTTTACAACACTGATTCTGGCTATTAATTTTTTTACAGAAAACAGTAAGACTTCGTGATTTTTAGGTCACTAATCAGATCCAGAAAGTATATATCTTTATCCCTAGTTATAACCTTCACTGTTAGTTTTGATTGGTTCTCTTCCTTTGAGAATACCTATTATTTTCAAATTATGGCTTGGTGTTTTATCCTGCATGCCCATTACAGACTCTCATGTTTTTCCATCTCTATCTATTGTTGAACATTCATTCTTGATCATGCTTTTGTGCAGCAGTTTATGTGGAAATTTTGGTGCCAGAGTTTTTGAATAGGTGTGCAATTGACCAAAAATCTGTGCAAATCACATCATTAACAGAGACTTCTAGTCAAACCAGAAAAAATAATCTGGTTGTGGTAGAGCTTAAATAGGAAGTTACTCTGCCCTAAAATGTCCATGGTTTTCCAAATTTCTTGAGTGATAAATGAATTGCAATTATTTTGGGAGGCAAGTGTTCAGCAAATTATCAGGAGCTAAAAATTAAATATTAATTTTTTAGAAAAAGTTGAGAGTCATAATTTTAGGTATAAAAATAATGGTGGGAACCCTTTTGTGTTTTCTACTATTACCCAAAGTTCTTTATTATATCATTTACTTTATTTTATCATTTACTCATCCAAAGTCTGTTTTATCTTAAAAGTACATTTAACTACCAAACATTAACTACCAAAATTTTCTCGTCAATATCCATTACCCAACTATACTTTAAAATTATCATAAAATCAAATGATTAACATATTAAATTAAAATTAAAATTATAGGTATACCACAAAGAGAAAGAAACTGAAATAGTAGATACAAGATTGGCAGACAAACATAGTTATCATATTAAAATCAGCAGTACCAAAATTATCAAGGGACAGAATTAGTGACTCAATTCAAAATGATAGCCTCAAAATTGTCTTAATTAATATTTTCTCAAGCAGTTAGTTTCTGATTTTACATATATTTACATAAATATCTAACATCTAGTGATAGTTTCATGTTGATATATGTTTTTACTACTTTGAAAAATAACTATAAATAAAATTAATTATTTTAGTTTATAATTTTATAAGAATATAAAGCATGCCCTTTTCTATATTTTCTTTCTTTTAATGTATTATATTTTAAAATAAATTCTTATTTTCTGTAGATCTCCAAGTCTTTATTTTTTTCTTTTATGCTACATGTTTATCATAGTCTTAATACTTTTGTTGCTTGTACTTTGCTAATTGATTATTTTTATTGATACATCAACGTTGCTTGTAGCTGCTTCTAAAACCAGTCATAAAATCCAGATGGGCAGGTTAGTTGATTGGGCAAACACTCACTCCTACTTAAGCTACCTAAATAGCTTGGATAATAATTATTGTGACTTATTTTCCCAGCCAGAGTGTAGACAAGATACAGGCCACCTTCCATATTCTCAATAAAGCTGAAATCATTCAACTTTCTGTGATGGAGTCAAAGGTCTAGGCCAGCTGTGAATGGAGGAAGAGATATTTGCTCAGCTGTATTTGGGATTTGGTGACAGGACAGATGAGGATCTACGATCCAACCCTACCAACTTCCTTAGACATTTTAGCTTAAGACAAATGGACCACAATGTCCTATAAGGGAATGATAGATGGTGAAAGTAACATGTATTCTGTTGTCCTGACATATTTGCACTTAGAGAGAACCAAGGAGTTGTGGGCATTAGTGTAAGAAAAATCCTAGTCCAAGGGGAGAAGCAAGCTGTGAAACATTTTCTGTAGATTGCTGAGTGCAAAGAGTTACATCCTCTATAAATTAATACAAAGATATATACAGATACATCCGTGATGAGCAGGCAGGCAACAATTCTGTTTTTTCCTGCTGATAATGTTATGGATATAATAAAAAATGTAGGGTAAGAAGCTTGTGCATGCCAGCAAATATGAGTATCAAATTCCTTCATCCTTCGTGGCAGTGGCTTACTGGCTGTTGCTAACAAGTTAATCACATTAATTTTTTAATTGGATGTTGTTGGCATCCAAACAGCTCACTTGCCTGTCTCCCTGCTGTTCTCTGAAAATACTCTTGGCAACCGGAGCACGACACACAGTCCTCTTGTCTCACAGCGTCAAATACCCAATATCTGACATTTAAAAGGGTCCCCTTTCGTGAACAAAATTCACAACTCTTTATAAAAAGAGAGAAGGGCAAGTACATCCGCTGAAAATAGTGGGGATTCCTGTTTTGAACCTACTCAGCCAGTGATTACAGAAAGGTAAAGGAAGGAAGAAAATCTTCAGTAAGATGAGGACGAATGAATGTACTAGAATGTAAATCTCCACATCATATTCAATTCTGGAGATGCTATATGCTTTTATCATTTTGCTCCAAAAGTTACAATGCACCATGTAATCCCGAGTGCACTTACCTGGAATGCCCAAATGATAGCCAGTAGTGAAGTTTGCTTTAAATCCCCCTTTTGCCAACAGATTGTTAGTAATGAAAAGCACTGTCATTGTATTGGTGGTTGAAAACACGTCCTTTACTGGACCAGGCCCCGTGTACACAGCTGCTCCAAAGTGAAACGGAATAACATTGAGTTGATCATTTGAATCTAGAAGGAAATATACCCTTTCCTTGTTCCATCTTCTAGAAGTATGCAGCTGGCAGCCTGACTTGCTCCTGAAGCCACTGCATGTGAATAATTGTGTACCTTTTACATTATGGACACTGTTTCTAAGAAAGCCAACTTCTCTATTGATTTTTTCCAAATTCCTTGAGGTTTCTGTAGCTTCATAATGTAATGATGAATTACTTATCACATTATCTGGCTTAGCACTATGACTATTCTAAGCTCATATTATCCCAGAAAAATTATTATTTGCCTGCTTTTAAAGACCTTTATAAAACAACAGAGATTATAGTCTCCCTTAGTAAATTTTTGTCCAAATTCATTTGATGTATTTTGTGACATGAATAATTAACCTAATCTGAAGGATGGGTTAATTAGATACAGAGAATATAAACCTAAATTGTGGTTTAAAATTTTTTTCCCACTAAGCTCTGGGCTTTGGGGGGTTTCATAAAGAATGAAATATTCTTTACTAAAATATTAAGACTTAAGCTAATTTTTTAAATGTCCACATTATTAAATATTTTACATATTGGAACCCCTGAAAGTGATTCTGTTTCAAAAGAACTTCTTGCTTACAAATTTGAATGCTATGATTCTGAGATCCTTTGGGAATTTTTACTCCCTTTGCAATGGTTGATATAAATATTAAGAAGTAAAATGATGAAATGGACTTGTCTTAGATTATGAAAACACTGAAGTTTTTATTGGAAACACTGTAACCTGAAAAATGGGGCAACTACTCAAAGTGTGTTGATAACTATTTATACAAAGTCACATTCAAAGTTCTTCAGTTCTTCCTCGCACTAGCATCCTACCCCAGCTGAGACTGTCATTGTTTATGGTGTGGCCCTCATAGTCCTCTCGACGAGGCTTGCACTGGAGAGCTTTGTGGGGTTTTGTGGGAGAACTTTATGTAAGGAGGTGGATTAGTCTGGTTGGGGACCCTCTCTACCACTCTGCTCTTTCATTGCTCTAGAAAGTACTTTCTTGAGTCTTCATATCATGGTACAGCATTCATGATCGCATACTGATTAGATAGCTATGTGGCTGGATTTTATAGGAGATACTTAATATGAGTCCAAAGCTCATTTAGATAAAACACTTTTACTAAAGTGTGTTGTTTCATACATTACAGTTGACCCTGTATACATCTTCATAATGTAATGTATGATTTATCAAGAGATACTTCTTTCCTAAAACTAGATAGAAGTTAAATAACGATATTAGCTCTTATATTTAACTGATTTCACTGAGATACAGTTAGAGTAGTAAACATGAAATAAAATTATTAAAAACTTACATAACAAACAATTTGTTCGTTTAATTTGAAGTGGAATGAAACCTGATTGAATAGCTGTCTTTGGACATCTGAAGAAAACACAGTTCATAGAAAACTGCATCATGGGTGTCCTTAGGTCTTCGTCTCCAAGGTATAATGCTTATTGTAGTGACATGAGACCAGCTGGTAGGAACTGCTGACTCAAAAAATATTAATTTTGGTTTTCCAAGAATGTTAAAAAAAAATACTATCCTGTCATCATTGCAAACACCCCCGTATTGAAAGCTCCACATGGAATTTGACACGTTATTCTACTCTTGAATTTTCATTTTGCTAGTTGTAAAAGAGCAATTACATTTACTGGGAAATGCTCTCCCTGTCAGTTGAATGTCCTGATACTAATTAAATATTTAAATTGCCGACTTACCTAAGAGCAAGGAATCATCACCTCTACCATCTCTGATTTCAACTACATCTGCAATATTTTCTAAGTCAAATTCTTGAAAATGAAGTTGTATATTCTTTCCCTTCTGTGCATTTAAGTTCCAAACACCTTAAAAATAATAAATAACAATACTTAGTGTAGAACATACTTCTTTTGATTTATCTTAATGGCTTTGCACTCTTGAGAATTTCACACATCACTTTCAAAGATTACTTTTCCATTTCATGAAAATGAATATTCCAAGTTGTATGTGTGTGTAAATATCTGGTGTATTCAAGAATATTTACAGTAAAATTTCAATTAAATTTGAAATAATTTATTGCAATCAAATTTGTTTTATTTTATATATATAAAATGGAAAACTTAAAGCTTGCAAGTGGTCTTTTACTACTTCTATAATCTAAAATTTATTATATCAAAAGGTATTTTAGTTCCATTTGTTTTATTTTCCATGGTTGAATTTAAAGGAAAATGAGATAATTTAAATGTAACCTGTAGGGAAAGTAAGCTTTAATATTTATTTAAGAAATTTTGGCATTTTTAAATACATATTAAATGTTGGTATTTGTTTTTGAAAACAAAACAAAATTATCAGCCTTAGTACCAATAAACACTTGTTCTTTATTGATTCCTTAAATGACTTAGTTTTTATATTCTGTTCTAGATCCTTTCTCGTTCTGAGTTTTCATTCGCCCTTAAGGAACTTCATTTCAACATAATGATGACTTCTAAGTCTTTATTTTCTTCAAGTTTTTTTAAAGAACTAGGTACATTTATTCAATTATTTATAACCTACTTATATGGGTGTACATATGTCAAACCCAACATTTAATAAAGGGAACAAAGAGTTATCTCTTTCCCAAACTCATTCCTGTAATTTCCATGAATAGTACCACTCATCTCTCTGCTCATGGTTTTCTACACCAAAATCCTCTGCAGATTCTTTGACCTCCTTTCTCCTGTGTATCCATATCCAGTCACCAAAACCTGCCAATGGTCCCTCTTATTTTCCTTGAATCCCATACCTCTCAGTGTTTATTGCTACTATCTGAGTTCCAGTCCCTGTCGTTTCTCCTCCCCTAGCTGGTGTTGCTGGTGGCTCTCCTCTCCTGCTGTCTGTCTCTGATCCCACAGCTGGATGGATCCATCTAAAACGCAAGGTTGATTTCCTCACTACTTTCCTATAAACATTTTGCAGTCTTCTTAATGCTTACAAAATAAAATCCGAACTGTTTAACATGGCGTGAAAGTCATTCATGCCCTCAGTTTCATATGTTAACCTTAGTTTTGTTTGGAGATTCAAGAAAATGTCAAGGTCTCTTATCTCTAAACTTTAATATGTAAGTATCTCCCACGTCCTTCCCAAGCATCATGCCTTGGCCCTTATTATACAATAATGGGCATTTTGTAATGCCTGACAGTTTATATAAATTCTCATCTAGATGTCATTACAGTGGTTTCTTCTTTACTTAATTCAGTGTCTGACAAAAAGTGCTCAATAAATATTTGTGCATAAGTCAATACATTTAATAAATTTTTCCAAACTGTTCTTTTAATGTTCAGTTGATTTTTGGATATTTTAGATCATTACTTTGTATAAATGATGTGTTTAAGAAATGCCTTTGATATGAAGTAGAGATGATAATCTCTGGTTCTCCTATGAGTCTAATTAGATCCATGACTATTTATTTTTTTGAATCAGTTATCTCCCTATAATAGTGACTCAGTTTTCCTATGGAAGTAATACTCACCTCTGGGTCATTTGACGGAAGAAAGAAAGAAAAGTTGACATTCTCTAATAACTCATTTTTTCACGGTAATTGGGGTATTTCTTCATTTAGATTGGAGTCACTAACCAGGGGTGGCCATGGGAGGAAGGTGTCTGTTTCCCAGACCTACTGAAGTGGAATATTGGTAGGATGGGTGGGGGACTCGGCATATTTGACACAACTTTACACAGCTTTAATGAGCTCCTCTACTAGGAGTACTGACCCAAAGACAGGCTTTGTGTTGCTTTAGTAAACTATTCTTCTCTCTAGACTTTGATTTTTTAGTGACCCTCCTTAATATTCACCTTTTATTCTGAGAATCTAATCACATTACTCTTGCTGCCTGCTTTACTGATACCAGTCTGTATTCACAAAAGGTGTGGGTGTCACAATTGGGTCTTTACTTTTTATGCTTTCCACTGACTTTATTCTATGGAATTTCAGATTTGTAATATACACTGTAGACCTTTTATACATAATCAAGGAGAGTGATGAAGAGAGTAGAACCTGGAGTAAGACTGGCTCTTTCACCTGCTAGTTTTATTCAACGTTTAATTTGAGAATTACAATGATAGCATTTGCTTCAAGGAATTATTGAGAATTGACTGGAATGATACACATGAATCATGAGCACAATTTGTGCATAATAAACATGAAAAAAATGTTAGTGATTACTATTGTTTTTCTTGTTATAATTATATTAAGTAACTCAATAGATGTGGTAGGTGTACCTAGCTTTGGCAAATTTGTAATACACTTTGCTATATCAAGAAGGACGTATAATCTTGATATATACATTTGTTCCTTATGGCCTGGAAAAGAAATGACTCACAGAAAGCCTGATTAGGGTAGCTGTTTGGAAAGTTCATAGAAGTGAATGTCGAGTTTGGCTCCCACAGTTCAAAAGGTCCACCACAGTCCGCTGAAAAGGAAAGAAATAAAGCAATTATTAGGAACTTCATGTTTATTTAGGAGAGATATACATTGTGCCAGCAAATTTCCAATTATTTTTCTTCGAATACTGGTTTGACAGACAAATTGTAGAATTTGCATAAGGGAAAACCTTGCCACTTAAGTAAGGGAAAAATACAGGTAAATGAGTCTCTTTACTGAAGGACTTCTCAAAACCTTAAATATTCTTATGCTCTTTGTGAATTTCCAAGAGAGCATACTAGGGCATGGTATTTTCCAATATTATTTGGGCAAAGAAATATTTTTGCTTAGCATGTTTTATAGTCTTCCTTCCTCAAACTACTCAAACTACTGTATGTTTATCTTCTTCCTACTTATTAGAAAAAAATTTAAAGTAATGTACAAATTAATCAACTACTTTGTGTCTCAATTTTGTTTTATTTTTATATCATCTTTAAGATCAAAACAATAAAACCTAATTCAAAGAATACAGAAAACTGGGATAGGTATATACTTCTCCTTTTATTAAAGGTAGATGATAGTAGAGTTATATGTTACCAATAAAATAGAAATCATATTAGATTATAGGATGGATAATTGTCTCTATACTTATGGCAATGACTTCAGTCATACCCTCTTCTTTGATCCTTGTTGCATGTTAGCTGCCTCATCTATATAGATTCTTTCAATTCAGGTGCATTGTGCACATTTTATATAATATGCCTTTTAGATTTGGGTTTCATGATGTGTACAATGGAACAAAGAGAAACAGTTACTATAGTTTTGTAGTAGTGTCATTGCCAAGCTATGCTGTTTTGTGAGATGTGAGGCCTGCTCTGCATTATACACTCTCCTGGGCCAGGCTTGTCCAGGCCCAGGTGAGCTTAGCAACAATAATAAAACCTCTTATGAACCTGTATCATTTGCAATTATTTCCATGCGCACTGTCTCACTGAGGGAGAGAACATGATGTGTGAAAGGGAGACATGTTGGAACTGATGGATTAAAATTGTGGCTCTGAATTAGCTATTTGTATTTTTGAAACTTAGTTCTCTCATACATTAAAGAGTTGTATATTTGAGATTTGGGGGGTTATTGTAAAAAATCAGATGTAATTTATGAAAAATGCCTCCACCTGACCTGACATACTCAGGTAAATAGTTTTGGTTTTCAATGCATACTTGTTCATGAGGTAGTTACTATTATTGATTCAATTTTAAATGGAAAATTTCAACATTGGAAGTATTGAGTTACTTGCAAATGCTGTACATATCCACTTACTGTCAAAGCCAAGACTTCAACTCTGTTCATTTCAAACTCATCTCTCAGGACATCACAGTGTCCTATTGGGCTGATTAAACACTGAATCATTTCCACCATCTGGTCTGTCGTTGGCAGGGTTTAGACTGAGTCTCAATATAAGTGACACCTTATGGTATGTGTCATATATTTGGGTGTGATTAAAGAGAAGGAGTGCATCAGGAAGCATGGACAAAAGTACTAATGAGTAAGGATTTATCTAGAAGGAAAAGCACTCTGCACAGGGTACTGAAGAAGATACTTGAACCAAAGAAAGAGTGTATTGGGAGTAAGGGCAGGTTCTTCACTGGAAAAGGTGAGGGAAGGTCTGAGGGAATTGTAGGCTCTCACAGTGGCTGCTCCTCTGAGGCTAATACTCCCGATTATGTGCTCCCCACTTCATAGGGTCAGCATGGCCTGGGTGGCCAGTGGGTTTATTTTTGTTGTTGCTGTTGATTTTTAATCATTATTCTCATTTTCTCTTCAAGGAGTAAGACATTTTCAAAATTGTATGCTCTGAATAAAGTAAGTAGACATTTTAGAGAATGTATTGAATTTTCACATAACTGAGCACAACAGTACACTATACTATAAGCAGGTAAGACTTTAATAAACACACAACCAGAACTAAAATATTGTCAAGTGTAATTGGTAAGCCTGTCAAGGAAGACAGGTCACTTAGCATTTCTCCAGTAAACAGAAGTCTTGGGAAGTTCATTCCTTTAAAATACTTAAGAACTGCTTTTTTGAAATACATTTCAAATGTAATTTCGTATCAAATAACTGGCCAGTCAGATATCTCTGATTCTTGGCTTGATAAGCTATTTCAGTTACTCTCTGTGTATAAATGACTATAAGGAATTTGCAAAAGCATGTTCAGCCATTCTAAGTATGATGACACAATTTATTTTAATGGTGGTGTTGCTGTAGTGGAGATGTAGCATGTGCTCCTTAATAGAGGAACCAAAAACTCATAAAATGTAATTCTGGATATCACAGTCATGCTGTCATTAGACAGACCATCTCCAACCAGAAAATGAGACTTAAATAGTCTGTCTGGTATGGGAACTCAATTCATTTACAGTTGTTAAACTCTTTCATTTCTCTTTTTTCTTGGAGCTGTTCTCTAAAGATTTGTATCCTGATTAATTTCTTACTATGCCAATAGGGGTTTTCACTAGATATACTATGTAAATAACATGCAGTATTTTGCAAAGCGATTGTCAGGGACAGATATTTTCCTTGAAGCATGTCATTTTTAAACCATGCTTAAACTTCTGACGTCCATGAGATATGTGTCCATGTGGAACATGCACTGTGGGGTGCAAAGGAAAAAAGCCAGCTTTCATTTACAATAAGAGGGCTCAAATTAAAGATATTTTTGGCAAACAAAAAATAAGGATATGATAAAAATAGGTTTTTGATTGGTATTTTTATGTAAGGGAAATAACAGATGTAGCTTGAGAAAGAGTATTTCACATCGATCTTTGAATATTGTTAAAATCTGTAATCATTTTTGACTATCATAATAATGGATAACAAGTCCTATGGTATTACAGATAACATTTTAAAAGCTTAGGTTGTAGTATAAAATGAAATCTCTCATGAAAATTTTGTGTTCAGTTTTTAAAAATGCATTTTTCCATTAACAGTTTACAGTGACCAGCCATTATGTTACTATTTTTATTAAACTGATGACAATGAAGTTCACATTTTTATTCCTTGTGGCCTACATTGATTTGTGATTAATAGCAATGCAGCCAACTAATAGGCTATTAGTTGTAAAGGTGAAAAGATGAAAACAAAATAGAAGAGCCAAAAACACATTGTTTCAGGAGCAGATGAGTGTAGTTCATATGCATTTGCTAGGGGTTTGATTGAATATCAAGTCATACTAATGATATAAAAGGCAAGCAGCTCTCTGTGCTGAAACAGTTTTCAACCACAGGAGAGGTACTGGGTGCTGAGTCATTCCTATGTGAAGTACTACAGTTAGACTGTTCAGCTCAAAGTATAATGTCATGACTATGAAACTTTCCAAGTTAACTTCAATTTTATCTTTGTAAGTGGAACGTAGTCTAAATAATGACCAACCAGAGCAAAACCGTGGAAACAGACTATTAAAATAGCTAAAACTGTAACTTGTCTTTTTATTTCTTAATTAGTTTCAACACCTCAGAAATAAGTTAGGGGCCTGAAAAGTGGATTCCTTTTTGTGTACACCTATTCTTTTTTAGCAGGTATCTTGTCCTAAATCATCCAAATTGTGCTACAAATTGGTGTATTAATGTAATGGAATGCTTATTTGTATGAAATGTTCTCAATACAACCCCTAGCTTGACATGACTTGTGCCCATATCACAATGGAATGCTTATTTGTATGAAATGTTCTCAATACAACCCCTAGCTTGACATGATTTGTGCCCATATCACAGGGAAATAATTGTAGAGCTAATGCAGCAAGAGATTGAAGTTACAAAATGGAAAAGTCTCTGCAGTTAGGAAAACCGAGCTTACGTTTTCCAAACTAGGCTCAACGTGGACCTCTAGGAACAAGGCAGGAACTGAGCTTTGCTAGTCACTTGCTTGTCTGAGATTATTTCCTTATTTTAATGCTCTATCTAGAGCTGGAGAAAGGCTATTAGCCAGTCAGCCATGGTTTCCTTTTATTTCTGTTTAAACAAATCAGTGATCTGGAATCAGAAAAGCTCTGCTCAAATAAGAATTTCACTGAACCAGTTGCAAATGGCATTAGAATGAAATTGTTCAGAATGCATTTGATGGTAATTAACATTTTCTGCTGTGCTAAATATTGCCCTGAAGTGAACCATTTGGAAACTGGAACAAACATACTCTGGGCAAATTCTAAAGTGTATATTTTAAAGTCAGGTTATTCTAGTGTTATAATTTCCCTATTGTTAAAATATGAGAGTATATTGTGACCTTGACACTGAGGTCTTTTCTTTTTCTCTTTCTAACTGGAATGGATATGAGGGCTGTATGGGTTAGATAAAAAAAGTTTTAATATGGAAAATCATGTGGAAGTTTTATTTACATGTATGGTATTATGTACCAGATGTTATCTCATCTTCTCTATTTTAGATGATGAGATTTTGCTTTTAAAATATTGAGCTGATGAAACTGTTACTTCCACTTAGCAAATTTTTCCTTGAGCACTCGTTGATGAATAAAAGAACAGAAAGGTAGAAAGGATTGTGAAGAAAAACTTTCTTTTTCTATAGCAATATCAAAATAGCAGGATGTTTCTAATATTTGATATCCATTGGAATTATTAATCAAAAAAGCAGTGATTTCAATAACTATGCTTTTTCTTCATGAGAATGTTTCATATAATGAAGGTAGGTATGTCAGGCACCTACACAAAATAAAGTGAGATAATTATTTTTAAGCAATGCTACAAAGCCCAAATTATTGCATTCATGTTGGTATTTCCTCTGCCTCTATCCCCATTATCATTTTGAGGCTTTAGTTCTGGTACCAAAATTTTGTTTGCCAAAAAATGTTTGTGTTGCTGAAATAAAAATAAAAAAGAGAGAATAAGAATCAAAATAAGAATCAAAAGAGAGAGAGAGAGAGAAAGGGAGGCTTAGTTCATATCTAATATTATTTATTGAGTATCTATTTATATCATGTTAAGAACCAGTGAGACCCTGGTAAAACAAAGGTGAATTAGAGCCCGTGTCTGGAGTCAAGAATTCTCTTCTTACCACAGTTTTGTGGCCAATATTATTATTATGTAAGAATGCATGGTACTCTCCTGCTTTTGTTTCAATTACATGAGTGTCATTCTGTTTCTTAATCTTAGTGTTTCCTTAAAGCCTTGTCCGGTTCACATAGTATTCTCCCTGTATTGCTTACTTCTCTCATTTATTCCTTTTATGGATACATAATTACATATTGTTTTAAATACTTATTTGTATGGATTACATTTTTTTGTTTTTTCCGTGTGTCAGTGGCTATTGCTACATCTTATATTTCTTATACAGTTCTTTGTACAAAGTAGGTGTTTATAAAATCTGAATGTTTGAAATATTGAGGCATTTATGAATAGCTCATTCAAGCATCTGAACAGGTTAATACAGAAGCATAAACTAGCCTTCTGGTGGGATGTAAGTGCACATTCAGTTTGGTGGCATGGGACCAGTATAACAATGCAGTTACTATCCTCATTTAATGGCAGCTTACTTGTTATATGTTCACAAACACCAGTCATTTATCTTTAGAGCTCTTAATTGTTAAATCCACTCATCTGAAAAGTCAGCTTTTTTAAAACTTAAGCTTGAAACAAAGCTGGAAATACATAGTTTGGGAAGTATAACCGTATTTGGAAAGGTTCTCCAACTTGATTTGCTGATGAGAGTATGAGAAGAGTATCAGCGTGGGAGGAAAGGGAAAGGCAAAAAGTGCTGCGTGTGTGGGCTGACACGCCTGACGGGGTACAAACATGCGTGAGGTCAGACACAAGCAAAGCCATAGGCTGGTCATCTTCCAACCACCATTACCGAAGACAGAAGAGATGTTTTCATATCAAAAATACAATGCAGTGAAAATATCCTAACAGGAGGACAATAAATGCTTGATATAATTTATCATTATAAGTATTTTTTTTTCAGTCAAATTCCACAGTCTGAAAGTGGTATAAAATGATCGTCTCCTTTGATATGATAGATGGACGGTAATGTCCCAACTGCCTCTTAAACGTCATATTTCCAATTCGTGTTAAGTGCGTAGGGAGACAGCCTCCGTTTTGTTCTTTTGTATGAAAGGAACCCCTGGCTGCCACGGCTCAGCTGTCACACATTCGTGGCTCCCAGGCCTTACAAAGACATCATTTCAAGACAAAAACTTTTGTGTAATCCAGGTCTGCATATTCAAATTCGAGGCCCAATCATTACTATTAAATTATTCTGGAAATACGTTTGGTGGGTTTTAGGTTTAACCAAACTCCTCCTGAGATCCTAACTTCACTTTTTAAGAAAGCTATGAAAATCTTAAGCCTTCTTCTCAAAAGACTATATAGGCTATGCCACATGGCTGACAGAGCTTTAGTTTTTATTCTAGTGAAAAGAAAATGGAAATCAGCACCTTCATTACTTTAAAAAGTGAAAATATACAAAAATCATCATAAATATGATGCATAAAGTACTGAGTGGTTGCATTTTGGGTATATGCACAGCATGCAATACTTTGCTAGCTTCCATTTTTAAAGACTTTGATTTTCAGTGAGAATATATTAGAAATTTTAAAAGACCAGAAGAGGATCTACCCGAAAATGTCGACTGAATTAGGGAAAATACACATTAAAGTTACTTACTAGGGAGTTCTGGTGGAGGAGTTGGCACCAAAGTGGGCTCTGGATAAAGACTCACATTGCAAATCCCATGTGACAGACTAATGTCATCCAAAGCGATATCACTCAGAAACTGGTTTTTAAAAGCATTGAAAGTAATCTGCAAATCAGAGAGGCATATGAAACAATTCCAGTCCAATCTTCTCTGACTTAATTCTTCTTGGGGCCCAGTGTCCTCTGAGAACCAATACTGCCATCTGCAAATATATGAGGACAATTTCCTGCATAGCAAAATATGAATGGATCATGTTTTTAAGGTCCTTCTGCTGAGCCCAACTCCCTAATTATGTGTTCACATTAAGCTACATTTTCACTCGTGTCTTCCTTCTGAGTTGGGCAATATTGGCACAGTTTCTGTCTCTGTGTATGTTTGTCTCCCTCTCATGACATTGTCATATTCCATTGTACTCTGCTATGCTTATGGATCGTCTGGCAGGGCACGGTAACATTCTCACAGATTCTACCCCCAGCAATATTAGAAATCCAGTTAGTTGTCCATCCTCGTAGAAAATACAAGCCCTGAGGAGGTGGCACACTGACTGGATAAATTAAATGAGAGAAGAGGGGCACAAGAGCAAATGTGAGTATAAGGTGATCATCCAGGGCCAGCCGGTGCTGGTCACCATCCACCCGGGGAGCTGGCACGGGACACTGTGGGAGGGTGGCTCCCAGAGCACACACACCCAGATTTAGGCAGAAGGTCTGGTGGTCAGCTGAAACAATCAGGTTCCTAAGGACAGTGGGTATATTGAGCTGAATTTCCATTGATCCTGTCCCATGTAGGAGAGGAAAGGCATAAACTAAAGACCTGTTTTATGCTAATTGCTAGCCTAGGCACTTGTATACATTATTTTATTTAATTTTTTTCAACCCTATTGTAGTCACACATTTGCCCTTTTGTTCATTCATTCTACCTACTTCATGCTAGATATTTCCAAATAGGGATTATTCTCTCCCTTTCAAATATACAAAAGCTAAATTTCAGAGAGTGAAGTGACTTGTTAAGATTTTCACAACAGAGCGGCAAAGCCAAGGTGCAGATCCTTGGAGGACTTGGTGCCCGCACTCTGCCTGGTGAGCTGACTTTGAAAAAATGGATCCAGTTATATTACTTCAAAAAAAATGCTCAGTGAGTTGAGTCAGAATTGGCCACTGAAATATAGTAGTGCCCCCTTATCTGTGGTTTCACTTTCCCTACTTTAAGTTACTGGAGATCAGCCACAGGCCAGAAGCAGATGATCCTGCTGACATAGTGTCAGAAGGTCAGTAGCAGCCTAATGCAACGCCACAACGCCTACCTCCTTCACCTCACTTCATCTCATCCCATAAGTATTTTATCATCTCATCTCATCAGAAGAAAGGTGAGTACAGAGCAATAATATATTTTGAGAGAGGCAGCATTCATATAACTTTTATTACAGTATATTGTTATAATTGCTCCATTTGATTACTAGTTATTATTGTTAATCTCTTATTGTGCCTAATTTATAAATTGACTTCACCAAAGATATATCTGTATACAGGCATAGATAAGTGAGGCATATATAAGGCAATATACCAGAAACTGAGGCATAAGTGGATAGAGAGATGATAGATAAGGTTCAGTATATAGAAGCTTCAGGCATCACTGGGGTTCTTGGCACGTCTTCCCCACAGATAATAGGGGATGACTGTATTTATCTCCCTGCCTCTGCCATCTTTTTGCTTTGAGGTTCCGTTTTCCTTTACTCTTTCCTGAATTATCAGAAAACAGCAAAGTTGGAGGAAAAAATTCACAGGAAAGGATAGAATCAGAAGGAAAAAAAAGAAGGAAAAAGGAAAGGGAAGAAGAAAGATGAGAGGAATTCGATAAGGGTCGTTGATTACCGCCTGCCTAAAGCAAAGTCATGGCCGAGAACTGAAGCCTTCACTGATGATGATGTCTGTCCAAATATACATCTTCTGAAAGTTATCCTTTCTTTTCTGAAATTACCCAATTAAAACATTGTGAATGTGGTCAAACTATTAGCTTATATTATCCTATATTTTAGTTGTAAGCACCCTTGGGAAGAGAACACATTGTTATCTGAAAAATTGATTCATCTTAATGTGAAATAAATGATCAGAGAGACTTGGTAATGATACAGCTCATGTAATTTGTTTCTAAAGGAAATATATAGAGATTAAGTCACAGTGGGGCAGGGTAGATGGAAACTGATGAGTATGGATGCTCTAATAGGAAAGGATGATTTCCTAGAAAAGTGCAGGGCTGACCTATGTGCTGTCCTACATAGGCAGGGGACAGAGGAAGACATAGTTGGCTTGGGCTGGAAAGTGGCTAAGGAAAGCTGAAATATCCTACAAGGCTTGTATAGATGTTATGGGTCATTAGAAGTAGTACTTTTATCTAGTAAACTTATCTTCAATAAGTGGTTTCAAATAAGTCAATGAATAAATGAAAATAAAGGCAGTTAAAGATTTAGAAAAAAGAGGTTAGACTAGGAAAGTAGAGAAAGTGACTTGGATATTCAGAAAATAAATTTTTTCATTGTATCACCTTAAACTATAATTGCAGCACCATTTTTGAAATACAAACATGATTACAAATCACAAAGTATTTGCCAACCTTAAATCCCACTGTTTCATTTAATGTTACTTGTCCATAATTCCAGTTTTCTCCATAATTGCCTTCCTTTTGGAAAACTGTCTTCTCCATGTTTTGATCACTGCTGATATTAATGCTTAATTTATAGACATTTTCACCATACATAAAATACCTAGTTTGGAAACAAAAATTATTGGATTCCTAAAATATCAGAATAAATGCAAGTAAGGTTTCTTTTAAATCATTTACTATCTCTGAAATGCTTCCCTTTCCCCTGAGTGAGGAATTTGCTAGGGAAGGGAAAGGAGTCTTCTGTTTTGCTGTTTATCAATTGGATAAGTAATGGCAAATGCATTAAAACTTGGGGCCACCATCTTAGTGAAATCCAAGCCTGGCAATGTGAGAAAGGCAGTATTACTCATTAAATAAGACAGTATTTAACATGTGTCTACAATATACCAGAAACTGAGGCAGACCGGTTCCAACATGGGGTCTAAGGAGAGACTTGAAAGTCCTACTCTTTCTTGTCTTCCTCCTGGTCCAGTTGGGGTGGAAATGTAAAATCCTGCAAAAACAGGAAAGGAAGTTTTAACTTCCCTTAAATATTAGCATTTTCATTGTGTGAGATATGTCATTCATAAGCAGAAAAGAACAACTTTAAGATGAAAATATAAAGAAATATGTTTAGGTAGAGTGGAAAGGACAGTAGTCTTGAACTCAGAAGTCCTGTTCTGCCATAAGAAATGATTGTTTAAGAAGATCACTTCTCAACTCTGGACCTCCCTGTTCATGAAACAAGAGCCTTGAACAAGGCACCATCAAGGTTATATCAAACTCTGACTTTCTTTGAGTCCACGTGACTGTTTCATCATATTATCATATCCATTCTCAATTATCAGATGCTTTCTATAAGTTGAAGTGTAGCTGATCTACAATATTGGTTGCTCATTTAGTTTTTAAAAAATTGATGTATAGTTGATATACAATATTGTTTTCAGTCGTACAGCATCGTGATTTGACAATTATATACATTATGAAATGCTCACAATGATAAGTGTAGTTACCATCTATTACCATACAGAGATATTGCAATATTATTGACTATATTACATATGCTGTACTTTTCATCTCTGTGATATATATTTTATTATTGCAAGTTTGTACCTTTTTATTCCCTTCACCTATTACTTCTATCCACACAACCCTCTCCCCTATGGCAATCCCCAGTTTGTTCTCCATGTTTACCCATTTTCTAAATATTTTAATTTTACTTCTTTAGAGGCAATCAGTACATGAGAGTACTTCAGATATGCTGGTGGACTAACTCATCAAATATGTGAATATGTAAATACAAGTTTGAAGGCAAGGTTAAAAGTTTCAACAACTGCCAGATTTTTGTTCCATTGACTACACTGCATTTCTCTAAATAAGAAGTTACCTGACTTTAGAATAGTTTCATCTTCCATTTTCCTTTGAATGATAACAATCAGATCACAGAGGAGCAGGAAACATGCAATCCACATAAAAGCTTTCTATAATAGCTCAAGCCATGGCATAAAGTGCTTTCTGGTCTGGAATTCATTATTTCAACCAATGATTTCAGTCATTTGAAGTATGGGAAGAATTGTTGGGGTGAGAACATCTTGTACATTTTCTTAGGGAAATTCAAGTTTTCTTATTCTTAGTTTGCAGCTCATATATTATGATAGAAAGCAGGAATCATGTAACAAAATATGACATAAAGCAAATGAAATATTGGATAAGTCTAATTTGATTGGAATGTAGCTTTTATGAAAAGCTGAAATTTAGTGTTGATTTGATATCAAACATCTTCTCTCATGCTTTCCAACATAAATTTTTATAGGCAATGCTGCATATAAAATTAAGACATTCACTTAAAACATATAGAGTAAGGATAAGATATGAAGAAAAATACTAGTAGAACTGCTGATGGACATATCAATACATATTTAGATCAGTGAGGCAAGAATTATTAAGAGTAAATGGGCATTTTATCATTTATCAGGTGAAATCATGGTCAAATAATAAATATGATATATGCACATTGGATTTTGATTATAAAATCTAAGATATGAAGGCATGTTCAACATTTTATATTATGAACACATTACTTATACTTTGTGTAAGTATGAAATATCTATGATATTTCACGAGTATTTATTTTATCTATAGAGTTAGTGCTCAATTATTAATAAAAAAGTAACATAGATACAGAGGAGGTAATCCAGAATCCATCCCCTAAATGCCCAACTCCAAACCCCTCTTAAGTTAACCTTACATTTATTTGATTAGAGCATAGTTGGGGAGGAAATAATTAAAATATGACCGAATGTCATGAATAAGTACTGAGAATAAGAAGTTATATGGTCAAAGGATAATTTCTCTTAAAATCCTTCAACTTTCTAAAATGTCTTTGAGAGCTCTTGAAATTAACCTCAAAGTCAGCCTAAAATCCAGAAATTTGAATATACTTTGATAGCTTAATCACATAGTGAACCTCTTTCTTGAGCCATTAGGTTTTTCTCGCAACTTCCTTTTATCCCTTTTTCTGTTATTTTTCCCATGAGCCAAGCCTAATCTCCCCACACCCAAGACCACATTTAAAGAGACCAAGTGCTGGGTATGTGCTGATATTGATGTAAAGACAGCAGTAACTGTAGAGACAGTAACTTTCTAGAAACTTGGAGATCACTTTAAAGATGAAAGTAGGCTAATTTAAATCATTCAATGAGCTCTGATTACATATGTAAAATTAACTGAACACAGTAGATAAATATTTAAAGCTTTATATTGAAAAATGGTGCAAATTCAGTTAGAGTCTATCAATACTAGAAAGTAGTACTGTTTTCTAAAATTCAACATAACAAAAAAGATAAGGAAATAAAGACTACAGTACATTAAAACACTAAAGTTAAACTTATTTTAGAGAAAGTTTCTATGTGAAATAAAATGCAGACATCTAAAAGGCAATATACTTTTGAAAATTGAGCAATTCAACTATTTGCCTCCCTAGCCTATTACTTAGAACAATACCACAGCCAGTTTGTGTTTGTTGATTACTTTTGTGGCATGCAAATAGTTATAATACCTAACATTTATATAGCACTTTTCATGTGCTAGGCATTTTGCTACATTTTTCTTAAACAAGGTAATCAATTTAATGCTCACAATATACCTCTCTAAAGTCAGGTCCTATTATCATTGATCCACTTTCCAGATGAGGAAACTGAGGCAGAGAGAGAGCATTGAAACCTAGTCTAAATGGAAGAGCTGAGCTTTAAACAGAGCCAAGACTTCAGTCTCTATTTTAATGATCATTACCACTACACTATGCTAACCTCCAAGAGTTAGAAACAATTATGATTTCATTGAGGAAGGCCAACAAAGAAATGCTTTTTGGGGGGCTAGCTAATCCTTTGTGATGGCTGCATTTCCAAAGTTTTCACATGTTACTAAACTAATTTTTCCTGAATGTTCTGGACAAACGGGTCACTTCTGAGCACCCCCAAGATGCTGCCCTCCATCTCCGTTACTATCTCCACCAATTCCCTTTGCTTCTAAGAGGTTCAGAGAAACTCTGAGCATTAATAGTGCAGAGATTGAAGATACAGGTGCTCCAGCAGGAGAGAGTTCTTCAGAAGGAGTAAAAACGTTAAGGGCTTTAGATGTCATTTGCCAAAGCAAAGCTAATTCAAAGTTTATCTGTTTCATTTAGAGTTTCCTGTCATTTAAAGGGAAGGCTAAGAACAAAAAGCCCTGCCAGATAAGAGAAACAGCAGGAGAGATTTAATTCTCTTCATTTCAGAGCAGGATTTCTGACACATAAAGACGCAGGTTCGGAGAAAAATGCCCCTTGTGGGTAATGTCTGGTAGATTATGAAATCACCAGTAGGAGAGCTGGGGAGGACCGATTAGGCCCTGTCACCTGCTCTCATTACACTGCTGCCTCTGGTGGGCTCTGAACTGCTCTGATTTGTCTCATTTTAAATAACTCCTGCTTCATGACTTTCTCCTGAGATTCCGTTCCTGACCCAACTATTTAAAACACTCACCTGACATTTAACCTGTTCCACTTTGGTCAGTTTCCTCTAATTTCTTTAGTTATTTAATCTGTTGGCAAGCTGAAACAATTATTCTCCGGTAATATATTCTTCAAATATCAGTGAAATTATTTTATCTCTTATTATGATGACATAAAAGCAGAAAAATGATAATTTGAACATCAAAGATTTCAACTACATAAAAGATATCTGTCATAGTCAATAGATATAAATGCTTTCTGCACTTTCCTCTAACTACTCTTGCCTAAGTGTGGTAGAGGTATTTTTTTTTTATTACAGTAAAAGAAAAAAAATGGTCAAATTACTTGACTGTTTTAGGCCAGGCTTCTTTAGAGGGTTGAGTGATTACCATTTTAGGGGTTAGTCTTGAGCTGTGCAGATTTTATCCATAGAGAAACAGGATCTGGGGAATTGCTAATTCAAAGAAGATTAATTATGTTTGAGATTAATCATGTCATTATTTTCAATACTAAACATATTTTCTAATAGGATTGGCTATCTATACAAAACACATTTTTATCCATAGATCCGCACTAGCAACACATTTTCAGGATCTGGTCGACTTTACTTTTAGATTATGCCCAGAATCTGACCTCTTGTCACCACATATGTCCCCACTGATCTAAGAGTCCCAGAGCCTCTTCTCTGAGTTAGGCTATAAATTTCCACTCATCTCCCTGATGATATTCTTTCCCTTCCACAAACTGTCCTACCAGTCAGTGTGAATCCTGTAACTCCTGCGCTCAAGAACCCCCAATACCTCCTCTTTCACTGAGAAAAAAAATCCAAACCATAGAAGAACCATTATTAACTGAACCCTCAGCTCTGTTTACTCCACTCCTTGGCTTTTCTTCAAACAAGTCAGGCATACTCCTCTTAGAATCTTTAGTTTGCTTGTTCTCTCTGACTGGATTACTCTATATGGCTAATTCCTTGAATTCCTTAAAGTTTTGACTCAAATGTTCTTTTCCAATGAAACCTAACCTCATCACCTTATTTTAATTTGCAACAGCACCTTAACACACCTGCCCTCCCCATTATTGCTTTTATCAAGCGCTCTGTGTTCCCAGAGCACTCATTCACATTTAACCTTCTCATGAATATTGCTTATTTTCTGGGTTGGTTTTTTTTTTGGATAAAATATCTGCTCCATGATTGCAGAAAATTTGGTTTATCTTGTTTAAAGATATATTTTGAGGCCATGAATAAGGCCTGGACTCAAAAATTACTTCTAGAATAAAGGAGTAAAAGAGTAAACAGAATGGGGCTTTTATTGATAATTATAGAAATAGATCTGAAAATAGATTAGTCACTTTTTATTGAGCAATATTTTGATCAAATTGAAATAGTGTGATGAACCATATTTTGTTATTTTAGGGATGTCATTGTCTAAAGGAACATGATTAGTCATACATATCTTTACCCAGGAAAAAATAACCCTTTAATATTTTCTTACCTAGATGTCATTCACAATTAACATTAAATCAGCTCTTTACTTTTCAGGTTAAAAAAATGAGAATATTGATTTTTGTAAGAGAAATGGTCACTGATCATAAGTTGCAATGCACATGCACTTGGGTTATTTTTACGTTATAAGCAATTTCATTCAGTCAATAACTCATTCAAAAATTACTTATTGAGTCAGAGTTGCAGACACTCATTCATATATTTAAAAACAATTTTACAGGTAATTAGATTCAGGCACAGAGAACATACTAGGAATTCAAAGCTGAAAGACACAGAGTTGTGTTCCTGAAGAGGACATGTGGTGAAAAGCAACAAGTAAGAAAATGCTTATCATGTCTAATGGAAAGGGAGATTTCAACTTGGAGGATCCAGACAGACTTCCTAGAAGTGGTGATAGGTGATGCATGTCCCCAGTGTGTCTAGAACAATGCCTGGGTAGAGGAAGTTTTAATGAGTTCTTTGAATTGAATCACATTCTCATCAGTAGTCTATTAACAATTCATTACAGTATGGATTTTTGTCAAAGAAAATGGCCTAAGTGCACACATTTCTAATCCATTGTTTTTGTTATTTCCTTACTTTTTAAAATATCCACATTACTTCTAGATCACGTAACTCTCCGTTTAGCAATTACCTTTGGTGTCATGGACACGTGCTGCCAAGGTTTCCATGGGAGGTCTTTTCACCATGAGTTCCTTATCTCCTAATAATTCCCCATGACTTCAGGTTTTCCCAATCAAATACTATTGTCTCCAATGTTAATTTTTCCACCTGAAATTCAATTCTAATATCTTATTCACATGAAAAATGTGCTTGCAAATAAGATCCCTTCCCTCCTGACCATGCTTAGAATTAACTCTTCCATACCTCTTGCTATGAATGGAATCATTGTGAACCTCAAAATTCTTGTGTTGAAATCTTGATCCCCAGTGTGATAGTATTTGGAGATGGGACCTTTAGCAGCTGATTAAACCATGATAGCGGAGCTCTCATGCTGGGATTTGTGACTTTGAGAAAAGATAGGAGGTTCTCTTTTTTTCCTCTCATGTGAGGATACAGTGAGAAGGTAGGTATCTGTGAAACAGCAAGAGGGTTCTCACCAGAACCCAGTCATGCTTAGCATCCTGACCTCAAACTTCCAGCTTCCAGAACCGTAAGAAATGAATGTTTGTTGTTTAAGCCAACCAGTGTATGGCACTCTGTTAATGCTACCCAAACAGACGGAGACAGTTTCTCAGAGAACCATTATCTATCCCTATATCTCTATTTAAGGTGACACTGTCTTGTATACTGAAAATTCTAAGGAATTTTTAAAAAATGAATAGAGTTAACAAATTCAGCAGGGCTGTAGGGCAAAAGATCAACATATACAAAACTCAATTGTATTCTATATACTAGCAATGAGGAACATAAAATGAAATTAAGGCAAAGTAGATCAAAGTTCAGAAAAGTTAACTGCCTCCTACAAGTCCTCTTCGTTAATTATAACTGGCAAATCTAGGATGACAATCCAGGTCTTCAATGGCCTCTGTGTACTTTTCAACATTTTGTGAATATATATGGTAGAAGAATATATTTCTTGAAATACTTGTTTTTAACTTGCCTATTTGATTACCACATTTCTTTTAAAAGCATTTGCTAGTTTATGATTTTGACAAAGAAAACCTAAAAAGACTGCGTTGCGTTTAATATGGCTCACTCTAAACTACAGAACAACAAAACCACTTTTGGTTTTTGAATTAAGCGTGAATTATACCTGAAACATTGCCAAAAGTGTGGTCAAAATTTGGTCCAGTAAAAGGAGGAAAGGTGTTTCCCTGAACCCTTTCCCATTCATTATCATCATTTAGATCTTGGACCCAGAAACAAAAGCCATCTTCAAAATTACAGTTAATTTTCTCAGAATCTGTGAATTAAAAAAATAGAAAGAAAGAAAACACTTCAAATTTTGTCCACAGTGTGACTAGTTGTAATAGATTGCATTGAAAATAATCTAACCTTATGCATCTTATAATTAAGTGGCATGAACACAATCATCCTTTTTTTAATTCATCTTAAATCTGTTTTATTCCACTTAGTTGAAGAAATAGATTTTTGTTGCTAACTGTATTAAATTAATATGTTTCTTATACTCCAGGAGTGCTTAAGCAAAGGTAAGCTTATTCTTATTGCTCTTTAAATTTTATATCTTACCTATTGGTTTACTCGCGTAAAACTTGTTCCATATTTTTTTCCCTCCCTTTTACTAAATTGAATACTCAGGTCAAAATTAAGTTGATGTGGAACATTCTCAGAATTAGTTTGGTGCTAATATATATATTATGCATATATATTTTTTGAATGCTTGCAGTAAAGATTTAATTTAATTTTTATATTGATTTATGATTTTTCTCAAATTATTTGATTCTTTTGAATAACATGATCTATATCCTAATTTCTCATTTTATTCAATTACCAACTAGAGGTTGAAATTTTCATTAAAGAACATGCATAATGAAACAGATTATGACCTTGCTCTAAAAAGTTTTGCTACTTTTAAAATTCCATTACAATATTAAGTCATCTGAAAATCCAAAGGCTAAATAATAAACAACACTTACTATTAAGCTCTCTGCTGTTAAATGCAGTATATGTTGCATTAAATCCAATATAATCATTTTCATCAGATTCTATAAGAAAGGTGGCAGTAACCTTGTTGGAAAAAATCCTAATTGTGCCAGGATTAGTTTCCCAGAGAGAAGCTACAAAAGAAAATTAATGGCTATTACATGTACAAATCTACTCATCCATCAGTTGATTCATCCATCCATCCTCTATCCATCATCCATTAATCTATTGATCTATTGATTGAACTATTATCAAAAATGCTTCATCTTAAAAAATATTTGCATATATTATTTAATACTGTATCCACAATATGATTGCTTTTGTTGTAGAATAAATTGACAATTCAGGAAGATCCACTATACTTATTATATATCTTTGGTTATACCTATGCACAGTTTTAAAAGCATGGTGTTTAACTGTTAAGCTACATTATCAAGGATATGTTGTTAGCAGTCCTTTGGAAATGAAATAACAGTTAAGCAGTTGAAATACAAAGAATGGCATAAAAACTATACACTAAGAAACACATTTTTAGGGGTTGGCAATTCAAAATCATTTACAGTGTGCTCACCCAGGCTATTTTTGTTGTCTGTCTTTGAGGATGCAGAAAAATATCTATGTATTTTTCTGAACAAAAAACTAAATGAGCACACTTATCATCTTCTGCAACTTCCATGCCCAGTATTGATAGCTATTATCACCACTGAATTGAACATTGTACCTTCATCACTGCTGCTTAAAGAAAACATTTTTGAACAAACTCTCCTGTCAGTCTATTCTGATTTACTTCAATTCCCGTAAGTATTTGGAGAAGTCTCTGCTGCATTCCATATCATCTTTCTTTATGTAATGATTCCTTCTTTTGGTACTTTTTACCAATTAGAGAGATTTTACACCTTGATGGCATGTAAAAACGACTGAGAATGCCTTTAGAATTTGTTTATATTGACATTCCCTTAATCTAATGAACAAAAATTATTTTATGGTACTGGATATTTTATTTTCTTGTAACTTCTCTATATAATCTTATTTTACCTAATTTAATGAAAGTATTTATATATTTTCAGTGTGATAAAGATAATAACCATATCTGAGATATATATTCTAATTTGGAGTTTCATAAAATTAATCTTATATATATATGTCACATAAAGCAACTTGTTAAAATATTTCGAAAAAGATAGGATTGATTGTGAGTCAAAAATTAAAGTATTGGTATTAGAAAACAAAATAACTTTAGATTTATAAGGAATGCTATTAATCTCCATTGATTACATACTATAATACCGTGATATATAAAATGGTTAGTATAAATTTAAATCAACAGATATTAGGTTTTATAATATATCAAGTGCTGTGCTAGATTTTGGAGGTAAGATATCATTACCTTTCTTAAGAAAGAGTTGTTTTTAATTTCAGCGTGTAATTTTAATACCCAATGCATTTCTCATATTTTTCAAGTTAAAATTAAATATTTAATTTTTAAGGCTTTAAAATAGAGTTGTATTTTTAAAAAGCCTCAATAATTAAACCACCTATTTGTTATTATTTAAATATACTTCCATAGATTTTTTTTCTATTTGGATATTTAGTTTTTTGTTGCATTTTTACAGTAATTATTTGTGTCTTATTCTCATCACTATACCTAGGGATTATAAAATCTATTCAAATTATATATATTATTATAAAATAATATCAGATTACTGATAATCAAAGCATATGAAAATAAATAAAAATAGAGTCTAGTCAGATCACAATATTTGAAGCAAAGAAGAACACGAGGGTAACTTGCACCCATCACTTTTGGGCAGTTACCTCTATGACTTCCATCTTCATCATCTGTAGAGATTATAAGAACCCACATAACATGGTTTTGGGAAGCATTTATTGAGTAGTGATCAATGTATGATGTAGTTTATTATTAATATCACTCTAGCAATTGCTGAAATTTATGTGTCCTGGTTTATTTGCCCAACTTTGTAAATATTTATGTTGATCATAATTGTAAGTAACTGGATTTATCAATTACAGAAATAAGTAGATTATGAAATAGCTGGGCCATTTATTTAAGCCAATGTGATTTCCCATGAGTTCATCTGTTTTGCGTTTGCTTATTATTATATTTGTACTTGGGGCTTTTAGAGCACAATGAATAACTGCATTATGTTTAAAGTCAGAGAGTTTTGTGTCTGATTTCTGTCTCTTGCACTAACAAGTTCTATGGACTTTCAGTCGCTTAACTTCTTAGACTTCATTTCCCTCTACTACATTGCATATTTTGCAGGCTTATTGAAAATATTAAATAAGAATATCCACATAAAGCACTCAGTATAGTGAATGTCACATCAGTAGAACCAATACAAATTTTGTATTATCATATGTTCAAATAATTTTCAATCAATAAATCTATCAAATCATTTATTATGATAGGATTCACTTTTCATTATTCACAAATATGATTTGAGAACCAAATTGTTAAAATAAGTACAGCTATTATATAAACTTTAACAAAAGGTGTCACTGTGTTATTATAACAGATGCAACCTCATCTTAGTTCTGCACTTGGCTCATCCTCCAAAGTGTGAGAAAAAATAATTATCCCCTAGACTCCGTTCCCATATTCTCTCAACCTTATTTCCTCTGAACTTTCACTCCTGTTGTTGGTTACCATGACCAGGTCTGTGCATTTGTTGATGAGACTGAATAAGATGTAGTGTGAATTTTGCCTACTGGGGAGTAACACTTAGGCAAAAAGTAATAACCAAATATATAATTACATTTCCTTGGAAAATTCCACATGATTTTTAAAACACTAATTAGAAAAGAATCATGTGAAATAGTAACCATTTTATTACTAAGAAGATTGATCATATAGGGCACTAAATTTTTAATTTTTATAATGAGAACCAGTTTTGCTTTTTCCTTTCAGTAGCTTAAAGTCCAAGTCCACGTTCAGTTCAAAATCAAAGAGAAAACCTATCACTCCAAAAAGCTTCCCACACTTTCACTTTGATAATGGATTGTATACTTGCTTTAACTTACCTCTTAAAATTTTACTTGCACCCACACCTTCATAAATATTCAGTACATCCGTATAGAATGTGTTAAAAGAATTGAAGCTTAATTTAATGGCAAGTCCTTGGCTTACACTATTGAAAAGCAAAAAATTGATTACTACACTCAACATTTGTCACAACTCTTAATGCATTCTAGAATTTGAATGTATTTTTCTACTACTACTACTACAAAAAACATAGAACATGAGATTGACATTCTTAACAAATTTTTAGGTGTATGGTATTGTTAACTATAAACACAATGTTGTACAGCAGATTTCTAGAACTTTCATTAACTTGCATGACTGAAACTTTACATCCATTAAGTAGTAATTCCCCGTTTCAGCCTTCCCTAACCCCCAGCAACCACCATTCTAATTTCTATCTCTCAGTCTGAATACCTTAGATGCTTCATATAAATGAAATCATGCAGAATTTGTCCTTCATGAAGGACAAAAATCAAATGTCCTCCAGGTTCATCCATGTTGTCACATAAGGCAAGATTTCCCAATACCATATGTCGAAGATACTATTATTTTGCCCTTATGTAGTCTTAACATCCTTGTCAAAGGTCATTTGAATGTATATGCATGGATTTACTTCTGGGCCTCTATTCTGTTCCATTGATTTATATGTCCATTTTAATGCCAGTACCATATTGTTTGATTACTGTAGCTCTAAAAAGTATTTTGAAACAGGAAGTGTGAGGCCTCTAGCTTTGTTCTCCTTCTCAAGATCATTTTGGGTATTCTTTATGGTGACCTTTATGATTCCTCATGGTTTTCTGAATTCTTTTTATGGTTTTGTAAAAATATGCCATTGGGATTTTGATAGGTATTATACTGAATCCATAGATCATTTTCAGTAGTATGGACATTATTATATTATATTACATTATTATAGTTTAACAATATTAAGTCTTTCAATCCATGAGCATGAAATGTCTTTCCATTTATTTGTGTCTTCTTTAAATTTTTGCAGCAATGTTTTGTAGTTTTCAATGTACAAATCTTTGAACTCCTTGGTTAAGTTTATTCCCAAGTACTTTATTTGTTCTAATGCTATTGAAAATGGGATTTTCCTAATTTCCTTATTGGATTTTTAGTGTATAGGAATACAACCGAATTTTGTATGTGTCCCATAATTTTGTTGAATTCTTTTGTTAGTTCTAGTAGGTTTTTTATTTTGGTGGATTTTTATGGTTTTCTAGATATAAGATCTTGTCATCTGGGAACAGATAATTTTATTTTTTTCTTTCTTATTTGGATGCTTTGTACTTATTTTACTTGCCTAACTCTTCTGGCTAGTATTTCCAGTACTATGTTGAGTAGAAGTGGCCAGAGTGGGCAACCTTGTCTTAGTCTTGATCTTAGAGAAAAGACTTTCTGTTTTTCATTATTGAGTATGATGTTTACTCTGGATTTTTTATTATGTTTAGGTAATTTCCTTCCATTTCTAGTTTATAGTTTATATCTATATAAACTATATATATCTATATAAACTATATATAGTTTATTCTAGTAGAGTTATATCAAGAAAGGGTACTGAATTTTGTTGAAAGCTTTTTCTGCATCTCTTAAGAGGATTATGTGAGTTTTATGCTTCATTCTATCAATTCTATTAAATTTATTTTCATATGTAGAATCCCAGGGATATCCAGTTGGTGATAGTATATGAACCTTTTAATGTGCTATTCAATACACTTTGCTACTATTTTGTTAGAGGAGTCTTGCCTCTCTATCATAAGGGATCTTGCCTGTAGTTTTCTTTTCTTGTGGTGACTTTGTCTGGCTTTGGTATCAGGTTAATGTTGAACTCAGAAAATGACTCTGAAAGTGTTCATTCTTCTTCAGTTTTTCTGGAAGAGCTTGTGATAGATTGTATTAATTCCTCTTTAAATGTTTGGTAGAATTCACAGTAAAACCATCTGGACATGGGATTTTCTTTTTTGGGAGGCTTTTGATTACAAGTTCCATCTCTTTACTAATAATTTATCTGTTCAGATTTTGTATTGCTTCATGATTCAGTCTTGGTAAATTGTATGTTTGCAGGATTTACTGCTAGGTTACCTAATTTGTTGTATAATTGTTAATAGTAGTCTTTTAAGATCCCTTTTATTTTTGTGGCATTAATTATAATGACTCCTTTTCTGATTTACTTGGCTCTTCTCTCTTTTTTTTCTTAGTTTAGCTAAATGTCAATTTTGTTTATATTTTAAAAAATTAACTCAGTCTCATTGATTTTTTTCTAATGTTTTCCTACTCACTAGTTCATTTGTTTCTGCTATATCTTATTACCTTCCTTTTGCTAAATTTGGGTTTAGTTTGTTGTTCTTTTTCTAATTCCTTGAGGTATAATGTTAGGTTTTTTCATTTGAGATCTTTGTTGTTTTTTTAATGTAGGCATTTATTTTTATAAACATCTTAGTAGTGCTTTTACTGCATATCAGAAGTTTAGTATGCTTTGTTTTCATTTTCTTCAAGATATTTCCTAATTTCCTTTTTGATTTCTTCTATTACAAATGAATTATTTAAGAACAATTATAGATGTGAAGTTTCTTTGTGAGGTGTCCTTATTTCTTGCTCCCACCAGTGTCTGTATGCAGCACTGTAAGTTCTCAGCCAGTTCTCTGTGGGCAAGCCACCCGGCTCTTGCTTTCCCTTGTTCTCTGTAGCCACTAGGCATTCAAAGTGTGCTGGCTCATCAGCTCCCGAGTCAAGTGAGACAGATGACAGTCCCTGGGGTAGCCCTTGGAAAAGTTGGAACATTGGATGTATACTCCACTTTTCTCTTTCTCTCCAAGGGAGAAGCAATGAGCCCAGCCCAGCCATTCTCAGGGTGCTGAGCTGTGCTGGCTTCAGGGAGGAGTTCACACAAATAAAATGAACTTGATCTTATTCATTTCAATGTGACTGTCTTTGTCCTTACCTGGGATACTGTAACTTCTTGACTGGATGTGAATTTCTCATAAATGTGTTATCACTGTTAAATCAATGTCTTTGTAAGGGGAAAAAACCTGGGGCTTCTTATTCTGCATCTGTCTCTTGAATGTACTTTTCATAGATATTTAAAACTAGTTTTCAGATGCATTTACTATTCACAGAGATGAATTGTTATGGTTTAATTATACTATGAGAAGAGCAATTCATTTGCAGCATAACTAAAGATATGGACATCATACTCTCAAAAGTCAATTTTTTATTTGGATAATTTAATTTAAATTTGGGGGGAAGTAAGACTAAAAAATGAAACAGGCAGTATAGTGATATATTAATCTTTCCTATATTAAAACTGAAACAGTTTTAAAATGAATTTACATTATATTCACTTATTGTTTGGGTGTACTTCCTTTAAAAAAATCCTCATAACCATTTACTTTTAAAACAAACAAGATAAGGACACTTTTGAAAGTATCTGGATTTTGATCAGGGCTAGTCCTTTACATAGTGGACACACCATGCTGTTCATATCATTAATATGGTAACTATCTCATCCTGCAATTGTTAGTTACACACTTACTTTGCTTGCCTACCAAAATTGTATGACTCAGAGATGGGATTAATTTATTCATCTTTGTATTCTCAATACTTTGTAGAAATTAGCATCAACATGCTTGTTGATGATAAAAAAAAGTAATCTATGTAGATGCCAGTATAAGAGAAGAGGAAAAAAAGTGACAGATTCATTATAAAGTTTTAATTTGATATTTAAATATAGAATTTTCATTTTCAGACATTAAGTTTTAGGAAAAGGTGTGTAGGGCAACTTATATTCACAACTCCACTGTCTCATTGCAATGGTAGGATCTGGCATGTGAATGATTCCTGAGTGTTTTGGAGGTACAATGTTCCCCCAAACTCCTCAGAAAGGAAGTGGGCTGAAAGATAAAGCAGAGCATGGGTGATAGTGTCTAAGCTGACTGAAGACTGAAAGAGCTGATAGTAAGTAGAGATCTAGTCTCCAGAGCCAAGCAGGAAAAGGCCTCAAAGGCTGGCCCCAGAGGATGCTGGGTGAACAAGGTTCGTGGGCCAAGAACATGGTAAATTTGTATTTTCACTAAGTTATCAGTAATATTTTGGCCAATCAGGAATTTGGGGGCATTGATCATATAAATGTAATTGATTTTGAAACTCTAAAGATCATTGCTGGGAGATATTCATTTGTGGCAAGACCTCAGTTTTGGCAAACACTGTCTTAGATCCTGGTCAGGGCTGGAGTTCAGGGCTGGAGTTTTGTATTCCGGGAATGAAATTGTAGCTACCAGTGGGGCAGGATTAAAAGACAGCTAAACAGTAACCCAGGTTTTAGGATCTGACTAGTGTTTGTGTCACGGAGGTAAAGTTAGAACAGTGTATTGTTTTAAAAAAAATATTAACATATGAATCTCAATCCTGATTATCAGATTCAGCAGCTCTGGAGCAGATTCTAGGATGGATGAATATTTTTAAATACTCCAGGTGTGACTGTGATGCGCTGTCAGGTTTGAGCACCACTGGAGGAAGACTGGTAGGTTCAACAGATGCCACTCTCAGGGGCTACTCTCAGACGTGTTTGGTAACCAGGGGAAGTTGGCTGGGGTACAAGAGATCAACATGAAGGAGCAGCAGATCTCCCCAACAGACTGAAAGAAGAGCAAGAAGACGGCAGCCATGATATAATTTTTGCCTCTGTTAGGTCAGTTCAGAAATAAGGGAGTGAGCCTGCTGCTGAGCCTGCCCGGGAATCCAGGATTAATGCTGAAGAAGACAAGAGGAAGAAGAAATGAAGCAGTCCTCAGGGATATCTATTCTTCTAATTAAAGTTTTGGTGTTTCTAAGCAAGACTATAGTGTGTTTTTCTTCATGTAATGTTTTCAAGCTATGAAACTAACAGAGGCAAAGGAAGCTCCTTAGGAACTTTTATTTTCAGACTTTCTTTACTTTTTCAAAACAGGAAATGGAAGGAAGAAGAGAAGAACAAGTGCATACTGCTTTCTACTTCTGATTCAGAAATACTAACCTACTTGAATTTAAAAAATGGGTATTTATAAAGGTAAAATGAATTAGAAAACAGAATATCTAATATCTTTACAATATTAGACATTTATACCTTTTGTTTTTTTAAGAGAATGGATACTTTTCTAAGAGTAATTTGTATATTTTGCATTTTTGTGTTGATAGCTAATCTTTTTTAGAGCCAACTTTTTTTGAGCACTCAATACAGGGCTTTGCACTTTATATTCATTATTACATTTAATAATGAGTTTGGATCCTGAAGTTAGAGATCTTGACATCTATTGATGTACAAATTTTGCATCAAAGAGATTTAGTCATCTGCCTAAGATCACACCTCTTGAATCTGAACATGGCAAATCTGAACTCACACGGACTATCTCCAGAGCTCATATTCTTAATATCTGACACTCTGCTAAGAGTGGTCTTGATATAATTCCAAGGCTGGTCTGGTCTATATAGTTTAATTACATCTTTAACATTTCTTTGCTATTTAATTGGTCTTCTAAGCTTGAAGGAAACATCATTGTCTTTACCCCTACTTTGATCACCATTAAGAAAAATGAACTATCAAGTACAATGTATCACTAACGTAGTAATCAGTTTTGAGAAGAAAAACTACTTATAGTAGTTATTTGATTAATTAAATCATATTTTCATTATGAAATAGTATTTGTTTAGGGTAATATTTTAGATTCTTTGGGTTTTAAAAATCATCCCTGTACCAATGGTGGATTTATTAAAATAGATTTAAAAATAAAGCAATGGAAGAGGAAGTAGAAAGAATAGAACCATATATCCTTAATTAACAGTGTGATCATTACATAAATGATATTACTAACATAGCAGAGTTTATTGTGTTCTGTTCACAAGCTCTCTTGTAAATTTAACCTAGATTTATTAATAAGTGAATTTAACAATTAAATTATGTTTATTTGGTATTAATAAAGTTCCAAATATTCACAAAGAAATGGTTTAGAATTCATGTTCTTTCCATTTTTACCGGAAGTAATTCAAGATTTGTCCAAGGTTTACTGCTGACATTTTATAAGTAAAGAATAGAATTTTTTTCATATTACTTATAAACAATGTTAACAACCACTTGTAAAATCTTCTTTATAAATTTGATGTGATTATATTGGAAACAATATCCTTTAAATCAGTTAATTTTTACTTGACATATAAGCTTCCATTTTTAATACAAAATCTTATCTTTGGCACACAAGTAACTTGTTGTCTTTTGCATGAAAATGGGAAATAGTGCTCTTAGTTTTATCACATAACTTACATGGGGCTGAGCTCCTGAATAGAAATTATTTAGAGAACAGGATGTTCTTTTTTCCCTGAACAATGAAATGTAAATACATTTAGATATGCCTACACAACAAAACAACCCTTGTGAATCTTTATGGGGCCATTTCCAAACACATATTTGGTAAGAACTTACTTGGAACCTTCTTTAATCTGCTGTGATATTGATTCCTTAGTGTTCTAGTAAGTCATCATAACAATTAAAACTATTATACAGTAGGCCAAACTAAGAAACCGTGATCTCATCCAGCTGTTAAGAGAAATGAACTAACTAGAATGTCATCTTTCAAAGTGAATTCCATAGAACACTTAGTCTGAATAATTTATGGAGGAAAATGTTCAGTGGCTTAAGATAAAAATTGTTTTTGAGATTTACATTGCCTATTAAGTTATTTGAAGCTATAAGAAGTCTTATACTTTTTTTTGAGCTGTAATGAGGCTATTTCAGTATTACTTATATTTATTTGAGTACGAACTATTTTTCCTTTGAAATATCTGGGAGGAGCATTAGGTACAACTCCTCTATGAAAAATGTGTAGATAAACATTAAAGTAGATCAGTCAATAGTAGCTTGATTATTTTGATCATCATAATGATTGTATTAGTCAATTGAACTAAGAGTTTGGAGGCCAAATATATGGTGTGTGTTCCAAATGTTATTCGAGATATTGCAGAAAAGATGTATGCAGAGGGTGTTCCCAGCTCTTAAGTTGCTATGATTGCATCATAGAAGATTAGATTTTCATACAGATGCTGGCATAATGGGGAAGAAACTATTCTGTGGCCAGAATGCAACTGATGTGAAATACCATTTCTTGCAATACACAGACATACATGCATGCTTTTCACCTTGGCAGCACTTGATTTTTGCCAACGACAGGAAAAAACTTGCTACAGAGCCCAGTAAGATGGCTCCACTTATTAGACAGTATTGATCATAGGACAGAATACCTTTTAAAAGGTTAAGAATGAAAGAGAAACTTCTTAGACAGGCTATTAGTTGAGAAGGCTTTGCTTCTTCACTAATGAAAATGATTGTTAAAAAAAAAAATGCACTGCTAAAGATGGTAAGACTTATTGTATCAGAGGAAGACTATGACATAAGAACAGGGAATAGAAGACAGCATATTACCATATAATCCACTGGCAAACAATGCTTGGTTTAGAAGGTTTTGGATACTGGGAAGCCTGGAAGGACCCAGAAGATCCAGTCAACAAAAATCTTCCATCACAGGCTGTGGCTGTGAAAAAAATGGCAATTAATGTTAAACAAAAACAATCTTGGAAGGGTTAATTAAATGAAATGGGATTCAAATTGGCTAATGAATACTACATAGAGTACTCATGACTGAATGTGTAGGAGGCCATTTTACAAAGCTGAAATGATCAAATGGGAGAAGATCAGATCTCACGTTTAAAATCTGTTGGCTATTTTCAAATACTCTTACACACGCCATCATGTAGTCCTTTAGAAAAGCCCTCTATTTGTAAATACCTATGCGTAACCTCCACTTTCAGTACATTCTTTCATATTTGTAGGGAAACAAATACATTTAAATTGTAAACTTTCAATTTAGACAAACAACTAATATTTGTTTATTTTCCTCTTCAAATAAGAACCATGGTGAATTTCAAAAATGTGTACTAAGTGCTATGTATTCCTATAAATGATAAGAATATACCAGGCAAATGATACATATGGCACCAGTGGCCTGTATGGAATTATATCCAACCAATCTATGCAACTCATCTTTTAAAATTTTGCTTCTTTTGTATGGGTTTGCCATCTAGATCAATATTTTCATTCAATATTCCTGAATATGTTTTCTGCTTTCTATAAGTACTCACTTTCCTCTTTTAATTCTTGTAGCATACTTTAATTTTAATGTCATACTTTATTTGTTGTCTTTAAATTACATCAGAATCGTTTCCAACTAGAATCTTACTGAAGCCATGAACCAGGAGCCATACCTTACGACTTCTGTCCTCCTCTTACAGTTGCTGTGTATAGTATGAGCGAAAAAACCCATTTGGTTTTCATACTTTTTAGTTTTTCTTAGATTATCTTGTACATACCGAGTTTCTTAACTCTGTTGATGCCATATTCAAAAATGATTCTTAGAATGTGTCCTTTTCCCCCTTGCCTCATATGCCAGAAGCATAATTCGGGCAGGGAAATCAAACATATTTATTAAAATAAAATTGTTGCTCCTCTAATCTGAGAGCTAGAATAAGCTCATCCTAAACTGATGGATGACACATCCCACTGTAACATTATATAGCAGTTCTATCAAGTTATAAATTCAAGCTATTATATGACATCAAATCCATAGTTTACATAGATAAAAGGAAAAAATGATAAATTGAAATCTAGATAAATGTCTCTTGGTTTTGGATGGCTTTTTGCTATTTTTTATTTTTATTTTTTTTAAAAGCATAAAAATGCTTTGGTAAATAAATTTTAAAACTTGAAGTCTATTTAAGAAAAATGGCCTAGGAATTACTTGCGTTGGATTATGACTTGATAATCTGATTCCCATAAGGAACAAAACAAACAAACAAAAAAACAGACCAGAAACATAATAACTGAAAGTGCAAGGATTAAACTCTGAAAAATCCATCACAGCCCCACAGACCTCAGGAAAGGAAAGGAAGGATACGGTGGCTTGTTGAGAGAACTTAATCTCCTTATGTGTGATACTGGAGCAAATAAGGATAATTAGGGATAATTTGTATGATTTGAAGAAAAACAGTACAAAATGTGACTTTTTAATGTAGAACTAAATAGTTTTCTAGTTGTTAAAGAAAAATCTCTTTCTTCACCCATAACTCTGCTCACCATTCCAGTTAAATGAGACAATGAATCCCTTAGTTTCAATGACTATAAAAGTAAGGATAGGGTCTGCTTATGTTTTAAGTGATATGTGGAGCCTTTTTATCAGTTTACCAAAAACATATGGACCCTGAGATTACAAGCATGTAAGAAAGTCCACTGCTATTGTAAGTAGTTTATCTTTAATGAAGTAGAACAATCAATCTTGCCAACCCTAATACATAACTGGTAGCATTGATGGAATAATTATTGTGTGTCATCCATTGTTCTAAGTCATTACATATACTAATGCAATCTTGACAATAATCTTATGAAGTGATAGGTAAGGAAACTGAGGCACAAGGGGTTAAGTAACTAGGAAAGGTTCTCCCAGCTTGTGAGTGACAAGTCAAAACCAGATGGTCTTATTCCAGAGCACACTATACTATACTGCCTAATACCACAATTTATAGAGCTGTTGTGATGCCATCATCCACTTTTTGAACTAAAAAGTGTGTTTGGGGGTAGGGGGTGAGAGGAGCAGAACTGCAAATGAAAGCAGAAACAGGAAATAAAAAAAAAGATTTCCGTTGTTTCCAGCATTCTTAAAATTACAATACAGATCACCTTTGCAATAGCCCTCCACATTAGGGGGCAGCAAAAGAGTAAAAAAGGAGGCAAAACAAGGCTGGTGGAAGAATTTGTAAAATCTATTTGCAAACCTGGTAATATTTAGTAATTCCTTGCACCACGCCTTCACTACGTATTTTGTGGAAGAGGTATCAACAGCTCTGTGCTGCACAGATTCATAATTTTCCAAAAAGCTTGAGTTACAGCTGGTGGGAGAGATCATTGTATGTGTGCTGTACTCTTTCTCAGTCCCTTTCTAGGCTCATGATGAGACTAACGTGCTTCCAGAAATGGGACCATGTGATTGATCTTAATCATTAAACTATTTTGAAAGTGATTGTGTTTATTTCTAGATGTGATTTCTAAAAAGATCTTCTGTAACATTCTCCTTTGTCTGTCAGCGGGGTGCAAAGGATCCAGGAGAGGACTCGGAACAGAGGAGATGGTGATGGAACTGGCATCCTGAATGCCTATGTAGAGCATAGCCCCTTTCCATCTTTCTTGGGTGATGACGTGATAAATTAACCATTGTATTAAATTGCTAAGATTGTTATCATAGTATTTAGCCTGTCTTAAAGAATATGAACAATTTATCCAGTTTTCTATGAAGTTGCTGAGTCCTAGTTAGAATGGATAACCTGCAAGTCAAGTTCAACTTTAAAGGGCCTTTGGTGAATTCCTACATGCAAGCATGAGAATATTCTTAAGAATATTCCTGAAGTCATTTGAAGTAAAATTACAATAGTATTGAACTATTTAGAACAGCAAACTTCAGAATACCAAAATATTGTTTCAAGATACAGGCCGGTTCTAGGGGCTTTCTCATACATTCTCTCATTTAATTTCACGTTGCTTTTGGATGAACTAAGTTTACATTAGACAATGAAGCAAGACAGTTTTTCAGAGGAAGAGATATTATCCACCACAGGTGAGTAGGATTATTGGCTGTTCAGAATTATACTCTTTTAAACTGTGCAATGCTTTCTAATACAGCATCAGAAAAAATTCTAAATGGGAGATAAATGAGCCTTGTCAAATAACATCAACCATGTATTGCCCTCTCTGAAATGTTATGTGCACTCTTAGGAACCACTGAGGGCTCCATCTGCTGGCTGAACGTTTACTTAATTGTGTGTTTGCTCAGGGCATTGAAATCTCCAGAATCTGTAAATCAAACATGACCTATGCCCATCCACCAAAGTCTACTGTGTACAGACAAACGCACGCCAACAATCCATGGACACACTTGACACCTTCCAGATAGACCTGAACATTGGTCTAAAGGCTGTGAGTCAGCATATCTCCTTCCCATAGGTCAGCTAAAAAGTGAACTTTCCTGCTGATGCAATTCTAATCAGAAGAGAAAAAAACAATTAAAAAAAAATCTTGGTTCAGCTATATTCAGCTATAAGTTGTGCAAACCTAAATAACTAAAGACTAAAAAAAGAAAGTTGTGTGAGGAATTCAACATTAATGTGACTCTATTAATAACACAAACTAGAATTAGAGCTCACAGCTGGGGGAAAATGAAAGAGCAAAGGTCACCTTCACATACAGATACTTCTCTTTAATTTTTCTGTGAATGTAGATTGATGGACAAAAGCTTTTATTTAGAAATTATCCTATTAAAAAGGTGAGTTGGTGCTGAGGTGAAGTGCACTAGGCTCTCGGGCTCAGCATTGTTAATGATTGAATGAATAACACAATTTATATGCTTGAATCCTGGCTAGCTAGATTAATTGATTGATTTGTCCACTTCCTCATTCCACAAAGTCTAAATTTCTTTTCCAAAATAGATAGTGTTAACTTCAAAATAAAAATAATGAAAGAATCAATACAAATGAAAAATGAGGGTAAAGAAGCTTAAGCAATTTAATGATATAGATGGCTAGTTGATACTAAGGTTCTATTAACACAAAACTTCAATGAAATTGGAAATTAATAATGCAATTTCGTTATGTATTTAAGTCAAACTTAGAGAATTCAGTTCTAATACCAAGGCTAGTGTCATGCATTTATAGTGGTTTAGAAAAATAATTCATGGCTTTATAACTTATTTTAGGATAAGTTGTCACACTAACATGATACTTCTATTATATTTTGAAATAATTAATCCATGCCAGTAATAGCCAAATAATAGGTGTGGTATGTGTTCTGATTATTCAATTCATCTTACATATTCCCCCCCTCTTTAAAGTTATTGATCATCATTATATAGGCTTATCGCTGTGTGTCTACCTTTGACATATATTAATATTTTTGAAATATAAATCAACATCACCTTTACACCTCATGATGGCACACTTGTATCATATTCTCCCTGAAGAGGTTTTGGAAACTGCCTGAAAACCACAGCAGAAAAGAATATTGCTTATGTCTTCTTTGAGTAGCTTAGTTTTATATAAAATAGATTTAAAAATATTCTGTAGCCGGTACTCTCTTCTAATATGCTCTGAGTGTACATCAAAGTCTGTAGTGAAACTTTGAATGTTTGCATTTTATCCAAGAACATTTGAATTGGGATTGCTTATTAGAAGCCTCTTTAGTCAAGTTGCCCTCTTCTGGGTTGGTATTGTGCACCTTTTAAATTATGTACCAAGATGATAGGTGATTTTTAAAACTTTGGTTGATATTGGAGCATGCGTCTTCAATTAATATCAAGCAAAAAGAGCAAAGTGTAACAAATAACAGAAGAGCAAAGTGCAGCAAATCATAACCACAGCCTTTATACATTTCAGAACTAATTGTGCGCATGGTCCATTTTCAAACATTATATACCATACCAAATAACTGTTCAGCTCACACTTCCTATTTAATTTTTCAAGAACAAGTTATATGGTAGAATTATTTAAATAGTTCTTCACATTGCCTATCAATCTATATTTAAACTTATGTGGTAATTTTTCATATAATGTTACCCAGCTATAAAATAAAGTAAGTGGCAGAGTAGATATGTTTTAAATCACTTAGAGCCATGATTGGCACAAAGTTAAGTACTAAAGTGTGAAATAATAGTAATACTAATGTTTTTACTACTGTTAATACTCAAAACTTTGTTACAAATGAAACATGTTTTATTCATGAGCCCTAAGATCTTATTCATAAGTGGTTTCCATTATCCGCATAACTACAACTTCAGTACACTTTTTTGCCTATGTGTTATTTTGATGCCAAAGACAATCAAAATTAAGGAGTGTGATTACTGAGTTATGGACGGTTAAAATGGGAAAAGAAGACTGATATTATATGATGGTGAAAAAACATGAGAAAGCATTCAGATTCATAATAGTTTGGAGTCATTTAATGAGAGATGAAAAATAGTGCCTTTCTCTTCCCACATTCATGACAGGCATTGCTTATGACAGCATCCTTTCCATAGTCATCACTTGGAATTCTACTTAATTAATGTTTAAGATTGTATAGCATAGTTTAGGAAAATATTAATATGATTAGTTTTAGATTTTTGTGTTACATTATAATCACAGCTATTGAGATATCTTATTTTCCAGTGATTTCTGATATGTGAAGGGTGTTACACAGTGAGGGAGGATGAAAAGGTAGGGGTAGGGAGAGTGTGGGGGGCACTACTTACCACAAGTTTTATTGTCTTCATCAGAACCATCTGGACAGTTTAATTCTCCATCACAAAATAAATCAATTGCTATACACTTTAGAGCATCAGCACAAGGCCTTGAACCAGAGGGGCACTCTACTGAAACACTTCCTTTGAAAAAAAATATACAATTTATAAATTGCCTGCATAGTATATTTCATTTCCAACCATAGGTACAATATTTACTATGTACTTTTTGTCATTTAGGTCCTTGTAAATGAGTATATCTTTCAATTTTTAAAAGAAATAGTATTTTATTTACTCATTTGTAAATATTTAGAATTTTTTAATTTTGCAGGAAAGACATGTTTTTGTCATAGATGTTAAATATGAATGGTCACTTTGTTGATTTTAACCTTGATAAATTAATAACACAATTTGGACATTTAGCCCCTAAAATTTACATCATATAGGATTGTTATATGTTATGGGGTACAACTTACTGGAATGTTTTCCACATCATCTTCAGTATCTGGTAATCACCACATTTACTTATAAACTTGTTATTCAAAAATATAGTGGCTGAAGTCAAGGTTTGCATTCTGCAGAGAATATTTGTTAATGAAAGCCATTTTATAGTAAAATAAATTAAATTGCCATTGCCTTGCTATACTGAGCAGTGGAGAAACCCAGTGGCTATTTCCATTCAAAATCTCTGCTTCTTGTGTCAAAGGTTCTCAGCAGGGAAGATGCAAACATGCCCTTGACAAATTCTGTCATACTCTAGCCTGGATCTGATCAGTTTGCACCTTTAGCCTGTCTTGTTCTCCACTTGCTTCTCTTCTACAGATATAGTTGCACCAAGAAACACATTTTACTTCAAGAAATTAAGTTGTAAATTTTAAGTGCATTTCTAAAAATGACATATTCTTATATGCCTAATAAAGACATATGTTTTTATTTTTCAGAGCAGTGTAAGAATTCGAATATTTTGTCTATGGCTAAACTGTTGGTTTAAAGGTTTTGAAAAATCTTTAAGCTCAACAGCATTTTTTTTTCCTGTTATTGTTCTTAACCTTAAAACCAGCACCGCACTGCCATCTGCTGGGGTTTAATAGTATAGTTGATTCTGAAATTTCTTATGCTCCGGAAATAGATTGAGCAAGTAAAGGTGCTGTATCAATGAATATACTTAATTCATTAAGTATAAGTAATACTTAATTAGATACATTTATAGACAGGGATGCTGGGCATATACATACAACTAAATGAGATTTGTAATCGGCTTTAAATAAAATGACTATAAACCAATGGGAAATCCATGGATCATCTAACATCTAAAATAGGACAGGATAAAGATCAGAGCCATTCCCAAATGACAGAATACCCCCACTTAAGAGAATAAAAAATGATAAAAATGATATTTAATAAGCCTAAACTCATATTATAACTGTTGAAATATATGAGATCATCATCAAGAGAGCCCTTAATCATTGCATTCCTAACCCATGAAAGGCATAGTGTCAATAGAATTTCATAAGTGCTTGCTAAATAAATAAACAACAAAAACACTATTCTTAAAAGTCAATGTCACATTGAAGAGTAGTTAATAGAATTCTAGAAGAAAAAAAGTATTCTAAGCATTCAGCATTTGAGAGATTAGACTTTGGGATATAGCTAAGAAAATGTGTAATTTTGGTTGTTCTAATGCTCATGAGAACTTCACTTCTTTATGGTTAACATTTCTATCTGTTGCCTATTAAACTATATAGATTGAATCTTAAAACTACACTAGCAAGTGACACCACTTAGGATCCTTCAATCTTATTAATTCATTCACCCCACAAGTATTCATTGTCGATTTATTTGTGTCGCACATTTTTAAAGATGGAGATAAAAGGATGAGTAAGATGGAACCCCTACTCTCCCGGAACTTGGTGTTTAGTAGGAGACTGGTTCATTAATTTTTTTAAAAAAAGTGTAAAACCATGCTTTGGGAACAACAAGGATTAGGCAGTTAGTTTCCTTGGGAGGCAGAAAGTGAAACATCTTCACATAAAGTAGGTTTTAAAGGGTCTAAAACTACCAGGAAGAGGTAACTGTAATGTATATGTGGTGATGTGACAAAAGAACATCAATATATGGAAAACAGATGAGTCTAACTTATTTGGATGGTAGGGTGTTTGTGAAAGCCATGGACTATTTTTATCTTTGTAAAATGATAGAAATAGTTTTCCTTAGGCAATGGCATTGAAAATGTGTAATATGACAAGTTTGTGTTTACTTGAGACAATTCTGGGACCAAGTGAAGAATCATGTGGAAGAGAGACGACCAACGAACCAGCTGTTTCAATGGTCAAGGTGAAAGTTGATGAGGACTGGAACTCCTGCACTAGCAGAGAAGATAGGTTATGGAATCGACTGCTATTTTATAGCTGGAATTGATAAGCTGTAGTGACCAAATGAGCTCCTGACCAAACATAGGTGGAGAATGGGGTGCTAAAAATGATACCTACACTTTTGGATTGACCAGTTGAGTTACTAATGATCATAAGTCGCGATAGTGATTTCAAGAGGGACAGCTGGTGGGATTAGAAAACAACTCTAATTTGAAGTATTTTGATTTGAAGGTGGAAATCTTATGTACTCTAGCTTAGGTTGTACTCTCTGCCTTTCATAAACACTTTCAGTTTCTTTGGTCCAAAAGAAGAGAAGTTCCTCATATTGAAAACAATATGGAAACTAAAATATAATTGTTATATAAGAGTCCTGCATTTTAGAATTTTATCAGATTGTATTTTTACCTTCTCTTCTGTCTCCCTCTCATCTCCTTATATTCACATATATGATGACAATTTCCAGCAAAACCATTAATTAAAACATTAACTGTTATAGAAATTAGCCAAATGCCAGTTTTTTAAAATGACCTCCCATTCTCAATGCTAGAGTTCTTTCACTTGTGAATCACTTCATTGGTCATTTCATTCCTTATTTTTTTGCTCTGGTATTTCTCCTTTTCTAAGAAGTCTGTATGGTACTCGTCAAAAGGGAATTTTTAGCCAAAGAGTTAAGAAATTATATTTAAAGAAGTGTGCACACAGAGAATAACATTTGACTATATTTGTTAGAAGCTGATCAGATTGCATGAATATTAATTACTTTGGTCCTGAATGAGGCAAAACCTGCACATGTTTTCACAGCTATATGGATTTTATCATCAGGATATTGATATTGTTGGCATATTATGAAAACCCACCAGTAAGCTGGTATTATTTGGAACTCTGTAAATGGAAAGCTTTAATTATCCATTTATACTTGTGTTATGAAGGATTCAGTATAAACTCAGTGTGACTACTCAGAGTTATCCAAAGTCACAACAATTTCCAGGGAGTTGTGGTGGGGAACTTTCAGTGCACACTTTGTGGAGGGCCTGTGTGAGGCATTGTGGAAGGTAAATAGAATGAAATCCACTACTTTTTTTTCTTCCAAGCCAGTTAGAATGTTACATAAAAGATTATAATTTGAAAATTAGCTTTCAGAAATCTTAGATTTTTATTTTCACTCTTATTTATTGAGGGTGATAATGCTTGGTGGCTAAAACTGAGACAAATTAAGCCCCACATCTTTACAGCTTACAGTGGAAGTAGAATCTGAATCCAAGAATGCCTGCATTAGAGGCCAAGTTCATTTCATTACACTGTATTAGAAAAACAGGTACCACTTTACAGAAATTCTCATCTGCTTTGATAGAAAATATTCAATCTTTTTAGCAAGATTATGGCTAGTTAATTCAATACAGTGAAGAGATCCTTTAATGGTTCTGATACCATGTGCATAGGGATGTCTTCTATTAGAGGAGGGTGCTTAGCAATATATACATGTTGTTCTTTCAAATGCAGAGAAAGAGAAATACTTAAAGTCACAGTATATTTGGTGTGGATAAAGTACCTGTGTCTTAGTCAACTGAGGGGCATAATTCTACCTTAGCTTTTCTTGACCCAATTTCATGTTCTTCACTAACTCAGTCAATTCTATTTCTTCAGTCTCCAAACCCTTCCCCGTAGTGGAACTGCAAGAAGATTGCATTTTGTATGAGACCAAGATAACCTGTAACAGTGACACTTGTTTTTCCTCAATCTTTGCCTGCCCAGTAAGGAACAAAAGACTAGTACAAGCTGTATTCTAGAAATCCTCCAAACGTTTGAAGAATTGCCCTAAACAGCCAGCCCCTCGAGGCACTCTCCAGCAGCCGAGAAATCAATCAGTTTCCATCTCTCTCTGGTAGGGTTCCAAATGGGTTAATAAAACTTTACAGTGATTGGCAACAAAGGCAGATGAACAAGAGAACATAATCCTCATGGATTTTGTACCCACTGACATGCAAAAATTCTCTTTGGCAAAATTTATAATAGTACTAATGCCAAGTATATGATGCATACATTTGTTGATTTTTCTCAAACTTTGTCTTCCAGGCATGTAAAAGTGAGAATAAACTTAACGTCCCTGAAAGGCACATTCATAATAAATTACTGCTTGGAAACTGCAGAATTTCAAGTTTAATTGCCTCGTTCCCCTCTATAAATCTATAGTATGTTGCTGTATGAGAGGAAAAAATGAGAAGGATGACTGGGGAGTCATGGATCCAGAAAGAGAGGGAATGTAATATTTTGCAACCTAGTTACCTTATTATAATCCTCTGAGGATTGATTAAGGTAACTCAATATTGTCTCCAGTACAGGAAAGCTTTTGAAATGAAGTTTTTTTGGTTAAATAAATGATCAGATTAAAATGAACATTACTGAGTAGAGTCATCTTGTTTTAATTTTAGTTTAGATTTTGAACAGTCTCTGTAAAAAAATATCCGACTGCTCTTTTTTTTCTGTCTACATCATAAGTGGGAAGGGAGAAAGGATCTGACATCAGTTGTGTGTCTCCTTTGAGCCAATCATGAATTGAGACGGTACAGTGGTATTTGTATATCTCTCTTTTAATTCTCATGATCACTCTCTCAGATAAATATTCTAATTTTTATCTTTCAGATAACAAACATAAAGTTTGAAAAGACTAGGTGGCTTGCCAAACACTACCTATAGAGTAATTGGTGGAACTAGTTAATGGTGGATTCACCCATGCCTTTCAATGATTGACAATTATGTATTTCCTATTGGTCTTCATTTTGAATAACAAATGTTCACATAAAGTGTGGCAGATAGGACTAAATGTATATTGATACCATTCTTATAGTTCACATGTAGAAAAGAAGATTTCCGTTCCACTCCTTAGGAGGGAAAGTATGGGTGGAGTATTATTCCCATGCTCTCTGCCCCCCATTCATTATCTCCTTCAGTCAGAGGAAACTGGGCATATGATTCAGCCACTTATATTTCTGATGAGTTTGCTTCCAAGATAGTAAAGGAAAAAAACTTATCTGTAGTCTAAGGTTTTCTTGCTTTAACACTGTTGCTCCACCTCCTTGACCCCCCTTCCCACATAAATCATTCCACATACTTCTTTTAGGACATTGTATATACTTAACAGGTCCTTGATACTGTGGGTTATATAAATCACTCAATGGATCAATAAAGAGACAAATAGAAAAACACGGTGCTAATTTGGATATTTGTTTCTGATTTTCAAAGTTTTAAAATAAGTTTCTCAAAATACATTAAAACTACCTTTTCAGTTAATTTTCAGTTAATTAGCCATCATCAATCTTAAAAGCATTTTTTGGAGGTATGTCGAAAGGTGAATTTCAATGCTGCATTTTCCACATTGAAGAAGGGATTGTAGCCTGAAGAGCAGTTTTATTTTTCAATATGTTGTGTTATTATATGAGTAGGACATAAATACAACTCCAGACAGGCTTATCTTACCATAAAAGACCTTTATGGATTTTGATATGTGATAGCTTATTTCATAAAGCCTTTTGATTAATGATTCATATCACTTTGCTTTTCAAACAACACATCAATCATTTTATTTAAGAAATGTATTAAGTCTTCCCCAGAAAGACATTTATAGCTTCACAATATTCTTTCCTTGTATGTATATAACATTTGAGGTAAGTTCTTGTAAGATAAAAATTGCAGTATTACTTTAAGAGCTAAAGATCTATATACTATTGCCTTATGGAGCTTATCTGAAGAATTTAGGGAAATACCCAGGTCATTCAAGAAGACTAAGTTAGGACCAGAGAAAGCACTTTAGCTGACCAGCAGATAAACAAAAGCACAGTAGAAATTAATAGGAATCCAGAGAAATTGGCACATTAAAGATATATACCAGAAGTTGGCATAAGGTAGCTCCTTAATGAAAAATTGTTGAATGAATAAATCCAAGACTACTTTGGTACTGGTCTGGCAACCAGTATCATGGTGAGAAAGCAAGCATGTCTAAATTGTATTCAAAGACAATAGTCAAAAAATAAAAAATCCCTCACATCTGATGAAAGCTACATTCCTTCTGGCAAACGTTTTGATCGTACTGGTGGCATTCTTAGCAATGGATAATAATTACGGTTCTAGTAGATGGAGGACTGGAGTGAAGTCAGATAACCCAGGCATTTAGCTTTAATTATATTGGTCACTTCCAGTGAGATCTTAGGTTAAAACTGCACACTTTTATGCTCCAGTTTTCTCATATATAAAGTGGGAGTAATATTAATTGCTGTGTTTTTAGAGACTTCTCAGACCCTAAAATAAAACATAAGTGAAAACTTAAAAATGATACAAATAGTATTATTAAAACTCACCTGAAGTTTACAGAGGATCTAGGTTAATCTGATGTTATTTCAAACAGAAACTTGGGATATACTTAGATCATGGGCTTTGGAGTCCAAAGGAATTGCTTAATTCCTGAGTTTGACACTTAAAAGCTGTGTGACTCTGAGCACATTGCTTATTATTTATTTCTTTTTAAGTGGAAGAACTATTACCTCTCTATACGATCATCCTGAGAATTAAATGAAGCAATGTTTATAATATATAACACCTAGCCCAAGGAGATACTTAAAAAATAGATCTTTCAAATATTATAAAAATGATCAGGATTATAGATAATACCAAAAGTAATATTATAGCTTTTACTTTTATTTTTTTAATTTTAATTTTAAAAATAATATATATATATAAATTTTATATTTGGATGACCTTGAAATATTTAGGAAAAATTTATTATTCATAATTTATGGGAAGCAGTTTTCAGAGACGTAAAGAGATATGCCCAGTAGTTCTGGTAACTGGCAGTGTTAAGATTAACATTCAGATCTTCTGACTTCAATTTAAATTATGTTTCTTTAACAAAATAAGTTTACATTTTAAGATAACACAGGTAATTTTGAAATTATTGAAAATCTCCCAAAGCAAACTCTTTTGATAGTGGTGTGTTCTAAATTTTTGAAGCGAAATTCTAAACTTTTGAGCAGTATTGACCAATTATAGTTAGAAAGACAGAGTGAAGAAATGTTGGAAGAGCAAAGTTACCATTAAGTCCTGGACTCTACAAAGAGTATAATATATTCTAAAAGTCATCATTGGATCATATTTAATTTTTTTTTCCTAATTTCAAGCAAACTTACAAATGTCATGGCTTTAACCCCAAGGATGCATGATCAGAGTCACCTTTTGGAGTGTTACACATACACACCTACACACACACACACATGCACACATACCTATAGATATGTATATAAACCGAGTTTAAAATATGAAAGAAACAGTAAAGTTGGAAATGTGTATCCTTGACATGTGTAACTAGGCATGGTGAACTCTACAATATTATGAACTACATTATTCTTAACCATATGCATGCTTCCTCCTACATTTTAATATTAAAAACAAATGTCTCAGAGTTATAAGAAAAAGTTCTTAATGTCATGGAGTTTGATGATCACTAAATTACATTTTAAAAAATGCTGTTAAGTACTGACCTGAAGTTGTTGCAGGGCTTACTGTTGAGAAATTCTTCAAAGATGCTGGAATAAAGTAAAGTTGATTTGAACCTTGGGCTTATAATGTAAATATATTACAAATTGTGTGCAGTATGAATATTTTTTCATAGGGCCTCTGATTTCTTAGAGTTCCCATTTTATCCTATCTCATACTAAATGGTCCTATTATTATTTGATTGTGATACAGTTGATGAATTTCCAGAAACTGTGTATTCTCTATATGAGAAAAGTTTGCTTTATTTTACCCATTTATCGATTTATTCATCATTTATATAGAATAATCTGTGTTTGAAACAAATAATATAACATTGCACACCAGCTCTTGTCAGACCTAGCACCAGTCATTTTGTGCTAAAATATATAAAAGATGTCAAAATAATCTTGCAAATGAAAATATCTACTGGGAACTAAGTACTGTTTAAGTATAAAATGCTTTTCACATAAAAGATAAAAACTAGCTATTTTCTTCACCCTTTTTAATATGTTCAGTAGTTTTAAAAATAGAATCACAGCTATCTTATATGAAAGATATAAAAGAAACCAAAGTGTTTCTTATGAAAAACCCTTATCCAGTGAATTTTTTTATTCAAAATTATATTTATGGTAATGAGGTCAAGAGATATATTTACTTCTACTTGCAAGGTGATTTATTTCAACATTTCTTCATTTCTGCAATGTCTTTTTCCTACAAGATCTATAGCAGATTCATAAGTGATGTATGGTTGATCATTGATGAAGAAGATAACAAAATAAGGTTTTTAAGATTTTTTCATAAAACAATATTTTAGTATTTTATTATGTTTAATTTGACAGGGCACTATATACAAGTCTAAGGTATATATGAAAAGACTTGACCAATTTTAAACTGTAATATATTAGAAATTTATGTAATGCAAGTGACACTAAACTAAAATACCTAAAATCAACTGCAGTGTCATGTTTATAAATGTTTTTTTACATAGTTCAAAAAATTAAATGTAACTTCAACTTGTGGAGCATATTCTTGACTTGATATTGTGATATAGTTTGTTGCATCCATGATACTTGTTCTAAGTTAACTTAAAGGATATGGTTTTACTAAACAAATAAATATTTTTAAAACCAAACACTCCCCTCCCAAATAGCCCAACTGTACGGAGTCATAAAAATAAATTTCAACACACCTGTCAATTAATTTTATATACAGGCTATAAGAAACTGATGCATATTCAAATAAAAATAACCAGAACCCAACTTTTGAAGTGAAAAGTGATTATTAAAAAATATCAATCATCATTGTTCAAAGATTAAGCCATTGCAAACAAAGTTTAGTATAATGGTTAAAAGCACAGACATTAGTCAGACCACCTGGTCCCTATTTCCTTGATCCAACCCTATATAGCTGAAATCTATCAAATGATCTGAGCACTGGTCTTCTCATCTGTAAAGTGGGGATAGCGAAGACATTACGTAACAAGGGTGATGTGAGAAGTAAATGTGTCCATAGGCAAAGCACCTATTTTACCTAATAATAATTAGTAGTAGCTTTCAGCTTATCTGCATCAGACAAAGATCTAAAACAGTCTGTGCTCCAGCAACTGTGCCAGAGGGAAACAACGCATCAGTAGAGATGCTTAGGTTTAACATTAGCTGTCTTCTCACTAACTGGCCCTGCAGGATAGAGCAGGAAGCTTAACCAAAGAGGAAACTGTGCTTGTTGAACCAATGCTGTAAAGCAAAGCAACTATACGTCTGCAATTTCATATCTACTATTACAAAATCAAATAACAAAACAAAAAACGTCTTTATGTTTTTATATATTTGATTTAGAGGTCAAACTATACTAATAATCTCATTACATAGCAAAACTATTTGAACTGGCATTAGGCTGTTTAAAGTTTGGTTGTATTCTACTTGATGTGGATATTTTTTATTTTATTTTTTTAATGTATTGATTAGCTTTTAAACATCCAAAAATTTATGAATTCCAAGATAAGAGACAGTGGACCTGGATGGGTCTGGCAAATTACTATTGTTTTCAACCAAAATAAGGACACAATATAATGTTTGTTGAATTAAACGGGGAATAATTAGAATGGGAAATTTAGTATAGCCTAAGCCATTCATGGACATTATTGTCCTGCTATTATTTTCATTACTTTTATTGCTTCCCCTTTGATTTATTCATATGTTAGAAATTTTCATCTTATTAAAAATCAAGTTTTACTTTTTATAAATAAGTACCCAGGATGATCAAACTCATTGACACTTCTTTTTTTCTGCTCTTGTTCTCAACCTGCCACATAATTTTGTAATCCAATAGGGTCTATGACTCTATCAGAAAGTAATGAGTGTCACTTTCTGAAGCGAGTTCCTGGAAAGTTGGGGTGTGCTTGACCAATGCCAAGAATGTGGTAAGACCCACAAACATTTATGCACAGCAATACGTCAGAATCTTTTTGATATTTGATATTTTATAAACTTTTGCTGGGTATTTTTCTTCAAATACAGTTTCTCCATATTTCACATTTCTCATGTAAATGTGTTACCTCAGGCAATAAAACATGTTTCTAAAATAACGGCAATCCCATTGCTTCCTTGGTATATAGCTAGAGTTTTAATTTCATACTTTAATGATTCAAAGAAATCAACTAAGGTTCACAGATACCTGTGATATCGATGCTGTTCAAATCAATATGGAAAGTCACCAGTTGGCTGGATTTATTTGCTTCAATGCCTTGAATCAGTTCTTCTTTTACATTTTCATCTGACACCCAATGGGCAAAGAAAAGATCAAATATGACTATAACGCTGCCATTTCTGCAAAGCCAAAGATGATAGAAGAGGAAAAAGTCAACTTTCTTGAAATGATTTGTGCTCAGTTTATGTAAGATACTTTTGAAATTCTCTAGTTATGACCTTTTGAATCCTTATTATACCTGTGCAACGTAGGTTATGTCAAACATTATCTTTACATTATAGGTGGAAGAAAAAGGAATTGAAAGACTAAATGTTTCTCCAAGAACACAAAGACACATCCAGAACTGGAACCTGAGTTTTCTGGTTTTATGTTAGCACATTAATCTCCAGGCCAGATGTTCCCCACAGTTCACTTGTGTCAAATTAAATTAAATCACATGGTATCATGATGTCTATTCTTATTTTACGGTTTGAAGGAATGAAGGGTGTAGACTTGTAATCTTTTACAGACGATTTCTAAGTAGGAAGAATTCTAAGAATTCTAAGTTTCACCAATTTCAGAGAAAATTATTCTGTATAATTTATGAAGGCCTTATAGCAAACTTAAACCAATAATCTATATCTACTCACTTATTTATTATTAATGTAAAATATCAAAATGCACCCTGACTTCAAAAGATAGAAAGAAAACAATCATACCTGGGATACTGGGAATATTAAGTCTCATGGCCAAGAGCTGGTATTACCTTGTCTATATCATCTCTAACTATCACATTTAGTGTTTAATTATATGGTGCAAATCATCTTCCCTTTTATTTATTCCTTGCTCTGAAACATGCATTTTAAAGGTTTTCTTCATTGGTGATTTGTTTATAGATTAGAGAAGCATAAAAATGACTAAAATTCATTTTTATGATCTTCATTCTATGTTCTGCTTGTTACAATTAAGAAAATCCTAAATGGCCTACAATGCTCAGATTTTCCCTCTCCTTCCTACATTCTGTCTTGACTCATGCTATCCTTTTAGGATACAACGAATCGGAAGACAAACGCTTTAGCTCTGATCTTCATTTTGGACTCCTCAGTAAGCTGGGGATACTCAGAGTATACTCGGATCCTTAAGAGGCAGACTACGGAGAATCAAACCTGGCATTGTCTGTTTGCTAGTTCAAAACTCTAAACATCATGCTCACATCCTTGTGATACCTATAAGTTAGTGAGATTCTTGTTTATTTGTCCTTATACCTGTTTTGATAGGACCTAGAATAAATGTTATTTTTGTCTCTATTACTTTATATAGGATCAGAATATTCCTGAAAGATCATGGTAAATCAGCATCTCCTCTAGGAACAATATTCCTTCTAAATGTCTGTGTCACTATTCAAGTTTACAGTTTAGCAGAAGTGATTCCTTTCTATGTAACTGTTTTTTTTTGAAACAGGATATTCTGATGTAATGACTTTATACTTCACCTCTATTAAATAAAATTTTTAAAAATATTAGCATGTTTAACTTTCCAATCATATGCTTAAATCATAGTAACCAAATCTTGTAAGCAAGCATTTTATTCCCTCCAATACTTAGTAAGTATTTAGTTCAGGGTTTCCCAAACATACCCATACATGGCATCACTTACTGTCTTTGATAAGAATGTATTTTATCACAGACACCACTTTGATCTACTCTCTCCCACTTGTTAGTTTTTTCATGCTGGCTGATCCTTAATTTTATTTGACAATAACTCTGTTTTCCCCTGGAAAGGTGATGTCTTCTCCAACCATCCTCATGTCAATGATGGTTTTATTTATGGGCATATTACTGGGCCCTGGTCAATGGGGTTTGAGGGGACATTGATGGGAAACTTCCAAAACACTTTCCCATATCTAACAAAGGAAAGGCTCATAGTAAAACTACTATTCTTTGTTCAACATTATTACATCTACATGTGATTGCTGAAACTGCCACATCCATCTCTAGGTCATGAGATGAGCTATGGTCCACAAGCTAAAGATAGCATAGTAAAAGGAAAAAACACCAAAATTTGTTATGATGTCATTGTGACTGTGCCACTGAATTAACTGCTGCTGAAACCTCCAGATGTCCTGTGATATCAGATGATAAACATTTATCATTTAAGGAACTTTAGCTCTGATCTTCATCCTGTGTTCTGCTTGTTACAATAAAGAAAATCCTGAGGTGGAGCCAAGAGGGCGGCGTGAGTAGAACAGTGGGAATCTCCTCCCAAAAACATATTTTTGAAAATTCAACAAAAAACTTAATCCTAAAAGAGACACTAGAAGACGCAGGACAAGAGCCAGACTACATCCACACCTGCAAGAATCCAGCACCTGGTGAAAGGGGTAAGATACAAGCTGCAGCCCAGCGGGACCCGAGGCCCCTAACCCCAGCTCCCGGAGGGAGGAGAGGAGTCAGAGCGGGGAGGGAGAGGGAGCCCCGGACTGCTAAACACCCAGCCCTAGCCATCCGCACCAGAGCACAGACACAGTGCATGCGTGGGGTGCTGGATACTAGGGAAACAGGACAGTAAGACCAGTGAGTGGGTCGTGAAGCTGGTGCCCCTGTGACAAAGAAAAGCAAGTGCTTTTTGAAAGTCTTAAAGGGACAGGGACCCCACAACTGGACGGAAGCATCCAAGGTCACAGTCCAGCAGCTGGAAATTCCAGGGAACTCCGGGTGCACTAACCCCCTGGGCAACAGCTCTGAGACCCCTCATGGAGATAAACAGCCAAACAGCCCCCCATCCATTACCCCTCCGGCGCCCCACCATAGAAGAGCAGCAGCCTGAGGCTGGCCACGCCCACAGCAAGGGAGCTTCCTCAATACCTGCCGGGCAAGATATAGAGACGCAGTCTACATGCAACTGCCCAACACAAGCCACTAAGGGTCTCAGTTGTCCCAGTAAAGAAAGGCCAGGAGCAAGTGGAAAGACTTGACTCTCCCAGCTGACAGATGAGCCAATAGCTCACCATTGCACCTATCAACATGAAAAGGCAAAAAAATTTGATCCAGATAAGACTAACCCAGACAGCTTCGACATCTTCTACATCTTCCCCTGAGAAGGAACTGGGGAGATAGATTTAACCAGTCATCTTGAAAAAGAATTCAAAACAAAAGTCATAACCATGCTGATGGACTTGCAGAGAAATATGCAAACTCTAAGAAGGGAGAATACAGAAATAAAACAAGCTCTGGAAGGATGTCAAGACAGAATGGATGAGATACAAGAGACCATTAATGGACTAGAAAACAAAGAACAGGAACGCAGAGAAGCTGATGCAGAGAGAGATAAAAGGATCTCCAGGAATGAAAGAATTTTAAGAGAACTGTGTGACCAATCGAAACAGAACAATATCTGCATAATAGGGGTACCAGAAGAAGAAGAGAGAGAAAAAGGGATAGAAAGTGTCTTTGAAGAAATAATTGCTGAAAACTTCCCCAAACTAGGGGAGGAAATGGCCTCTCAGACCACAGAGGTACATAGAACTCCCATGACAAGGGATCTAAGGAGGGCAACACCAAGACACATAATAATTAAAATGGCAAAGAGCAAAGAAAAGGACAAAGTATTAGAGGCAGCCATGGAGAAAAAAAAGGTCACCTACTAAGGAAAACCCATCAGGCTATCATCAGACTTCTCAACAGAAACCCTACAGGCCAGAAGAGAATGGCATGATATACTTAATGCAATGAAACAGAAGGGCCTCGAACCAAGACTACTGTATGAAACACAATTATCATTTACATATGAAGGAGGGATTAAACAATTCCCAGAGAAGCAGAAGTTGAGGGAATTTGCCCCCCACGAACCACCTCTACAGGGCATCTTACGGGGACTGCTCTACATGGGAGAACTCCTAAAAAGAGCACAGAACAAAACACCCAACATATGAAGAAGGGAGATAAATAAAGAATCATCAGACCATGTTTATAATAGCTCAATAAACAAGTTAAGTTAGACAGTAAAATAGTAAAGAAGCTAACCTTGAACCTTTGGTAACCACAAACTTAAAGCCTGCAATGGCAATAAGTACATACCTTTCAATAATCACCCTAAATGTAAATGGACTGAATGCACCAATCAAAAGACACAGAGTAATAGAATGGATAAATAAGCAAGACCCATCCATATGCTGCTAACAAGAGACTCACCTCAAACCCAAAGACATGCACAGACTTAAAATCAAGGGATCGATAAAGATATTTCATGCAAACAACAGAGAGAAAAAAGCAGGTGTTGGAATACTAGTATCAGACAAAATAGACTTCAAAATACAGAAAGTAACAAGAGATAAAGAAAGACATTACATAATGATAAAGGGCTCAGTCCAACAAGAGGATATAACCATTATAAATATATATGCATCCAATACAGGAGCACCAACATATCTGAAACAAATACTAACAGAATTAAAGGAGGAAATAGAATGTAATGCATTCATTCTGGGAGACTTCAACACACCACTCACTCCAAAAGACAGATCCATCAGACAGAAAATAAGTAAGGACACAGAGGCACTGAAAAACACAACAGAGCAGATGGACCTAATAGACATCTACAGAACTCTACATCCAAAAGCAACAGGATACAAATTCTTCTCAAGTGCACATGGAACATTCTCCAGAATAGACCACATACTAGGCCACAAAAAGAGCCTCAGTAAACTACAAACGACTGAAATCTTACCAACCAACTTTTCAGACCACAAAGGCATAAATCTAGAAAAAATTGTACAAAGAAAGCAAAAAGGCTCACAAACACATGGAGACTTAACAACACCCTCCTAAATAATCAATGGATCAATGACCAAATCAAAATGGAGATCCAGAAATATATGGAAACAAATGACAACAACAACACAAAGTCACAACTACTGTGGGATACAGCAAAGGCAGTCTTAAGAGGAAAGTATATAGCAATCCAGGCATATTTAAAGAAGGAAGAACAATCCCAAATGAATGGTCTAATGTCACAATTGTCAAAATTGGAAAAAGAAGAACATATGAGGCCTAAGGTCAGCAGAAGGAGGGACATAATAAAGATCAGAGAAGAAATAAATAAAATTGAGAAGAATAAAACAATAGAAAAAATCAATGAAACCAAGAGCTGTTTCTTCGAGAAAATAAACAAAATAGATAAGCCTCTAGCCAGACTTATTAAGAGGAAAAGAGAGTCAACACACATCAACAGAATCAGAAACAAGAAAGGAAAAATCACGATGGATCCCACAGAAATACAAAGAATTATTAGAGAGTATTATGAAAACCTATATGCTAACAAGCTGGGAAACCTAGGAGAAACGGACAACTTCCTAGAAAAATACAACCTTCCAAGACTGACCCAGAAAGAAACAGAAAATCTAAACAGACCAATTACCAGCAACGAAATTGAAGCGGTAATCAAAAAACTACCAAAGAACAAGCCCAGGGCCAGATGGATTTACCTCGGAATTTTATCAGACATAGACAGAAGACATAATACCCATTCTCCTTAAAGTTTTCAAAAAAATAGAAGAGGAGGGAATACTCCCAAACTCATTCTATGAAGCCAACATCACCCTAATACAGAAACCAGGCAAAGACCCCACCAAAAAAGAAAATTACAGACCAATATCCCTGATGAATGTAGATGCAAAAATACTCAACAAAATATTAGCAAAGCGAATTCAAAAATACATGAAAAGGATCATACACCATGACCAAGTGGGATTCATCCCAGGGATGCAAGGATGGTACAATATTCGAAAATCCATCAACATCATCCACCACATCAACAAAAAGAAAGACAAAAACCACATGATCATCTCCACAGATGCTGAAAAAGCATTCAATAAAATTCAACATCCATTCATGATAAAAACTCTCAACAAAATGGGTATAGAGGGCAAGTACCTCAACATAATAAAGGCCATATACGATAAACCCACAGCCAACATCATACTGAACAGCAAGAAGCTGAAAGCTTTTCCTCTGAGATCGGGAACAGGACAGGGATGACAACTCTCCTCACTGTTATTTAACATAGTACTGGAGGTCCTAGCCACGGCAATTAGACAAAACAAAGAAATACAAGGAATCCAGATTGGTAAAGAAGAAGTTAAACTGTCACTATTTGAAGATGACATGATATTGTACATAAAAAAGCCTAACGACTCCCCTCCAAAACCACTAGAGCCAATATCAGAATTCAGCAAAGTTGCAGGATACAAAATTAACACACAGAAACCTGTAGCTTTCCTATACACTAACAATTAACTAATAGAAAGAGAAATCAGGAAAACAATTCCATTCACAATATCATCAAAAAGAATAAAATACCTAGGAATAAACCTAACCAAGGAAGTGAATGACCTATACCCTGAAAACTGTAAGACACTCTTAAGAGAAATTAAAGAAGACACTAAAAAATGGAAACTCATCCCATGCTCCTGGCTAGGAAGAATTAATATCGTCAAAATGGCCATCCTACCCAAAGCAATATACAGATTCGATGCAATCCCTATCAAACTACCAACAGCAATCCTTTGATAGGGATTGCATCGAATCTGTATATTGTTCAATGAACTGGAACAAATAGTTCAAAAATTCATATGGAAACACCAAAGACCCCGAACAGCTAAAGCAATCCTGAGAAGGAAGAATAAAGTGGGGGGATCGCACTCCCCAACTTCAAGCTCTACCACAAAGCCACAATAATCAAGACAATTTGGTACTGGCACAAGAACAGGGCCACAGACCAATGGAACAGAATACAGACTCCAAACATTAATCCAAACATATGTGTTCAACTAATATTCGATAAAGGGGCTATGGATGTACAATGGGGAAATGACAGTCTCTTCAACAGATGGTGCTGGCAAAATTGGACAGCTACATGTAAGAGAATGAAACTGAATCACTGTCTAACCCCATACACAAAAGTAAATTCGAAATGGATCAAAGACTTGAATGTAAGTCATGAAACCATAAAACTCTTAGAAAAAAACATAGGCAAAAATTTCTTAGACATAAATATGAGTGACCTCTTCTTGAACATATCTCCCCGGGCAAGGGAAACAAATGCAAAAATGAACAAATGGGACTATATCAAGCTGAAAAGCTTCTGTACAGCAAAGGACACCATCAATAGAACAAAAAGGTATCCTACAGTATGAGAGAATATATTCGTAAATGACAGATCCAATAAAGGGTTGACATCCAAAATATATAAAGAGCTCACACACCTCAATAAACAAAAAGCAAATAATCCAATTAAAAAATGGGCAGAGGAGCTGAATAGACAGTTCTCTAAAGAAGAAATTCACATGGCCAACAGACACATGAAAAGATGCTCCACATCACTAATTATCAGAGAAATGCAAATTAAAACCACAATAAGATATCACCTTACACCAGTAAGGATGGCTACCATCCAAAAGACAAACAACAACAAATGTTGGCGAGGTTGTGGAGAAAGGGGAACCCTCCTACACTGCTGGTGGGAATGTAAATTAGTTCAACCATTGTGGCAAGCAGTATGGAGGTTCCTCAAAATGCTCAAAATAGAAATACGATTTGATCCAGGCATTCCACTTCTAGGAATTTACCCCAAGAATGCAACACTTCAGTTTGAAAAAGACAGATGCACCCCTATGTTTATCGCTGCACTTTTTACAATAGCCAAGATATCGAAGCAACCTAAATTTCCATCAGTAGATGAATGGATAAAGAAGATGTCGTACATATACACAATGGAATATTACTCAGCCATAAGAAAAAAAAGAAATCCTGCCATTAGCAACAACATGGATGGAGCTAGAGGGTAGTATGCTCAGTGAAATAAGACAGGCGGAGAAAGACAAATACCAAATGATTTCACTCATACGTGGAGTATAAGAACAAAAAAAAAACTGAAGGAACAAAACAGCAGCAGAAGCACAGAACCCAAGAATGGAGTAATAGTTACAAAAAGGAAAGGGACTGGGGAGGACAGGTGGGAAGGGAGGGATAAGGGCGGGAAAAAAGAAAGGGGGAATTACGATTAGCATATATAGTGTGGGCAGGGCACAGTGAGGGCTGTGCAACACAGAGAAGACAAGTAGTGATTTTACAGCATCTTACTATGTTGATGGACAGTGACTGTGAACGGGGATGTGGGGGGCACTTGGTGAAGGGGGGAGCCTAGTAAACATAATGTCCTTCATGTAATTGTAGATTAATGATACCAAAATAAAATTTAAAAAAAAAAGCTAAGCAGACAAAAACAAAAAACAAAAGAAAAAAAGAAAATCCTAAGTGGCATCCAATGCTCAGGTTCATTTCATATTTACTTAAGCTCCAGAAAAAGGAGCTTACTCTATTTTTACACCTGGTGTTGGCCAACTTGTTATTTTTAGCAATAATGATACTGAGACTCAGAATAATGTAGGTAACCTTCCCCAGAGTTATATAGCAGTTAGTATCAGAGATAGGAATGAAATCTGGAGCTGCTTCTTATATAGTACTCATCCCCCATGCCCAACACCACTGCACTGCTGTCAACATCACTATTATGAGCCATTTGTCAATAGGAAAGACAATGCAACACATTTACCTAGATGCTGGTCCACTTTCTTTTACCTTATGCTGTTACCAGAACTTTATATTTAAATAGATGGAGAAGTAGCTAGTTGTATATTTTTAGAGGAGAATGGACATTTTATTCCCTCCATGCTTTGGAAGACAGAATCTTCCATCCTCTCTCTCCCTCTCCCTCTGCCCTTCCCTTCCTGTTCCCTCCCTGCTTCTTCTCCCTCCCCTCCCCTTCCTGCTGCTTCCTCCTCCTCTTTCTTCATCTTCTCCTTCTTCTAATTATGTCTCCTTAACCACCCTACCCCCAAATAGTTAAATGAACACAATTAAATATGGTTAAAGTACAGTGAGAGTACATAATATACCTTACTTTCTCTGTCTTCATTCCCACAACTTCACCTTATCCTTGGTTGCACAGTTAATAGTTTTAATTCTGATTAAATATGATCTTTCTTTTCATGTAATTTCTACAGGTTTATTGGATCGACCACTTGTATTTATTTGCATTAAGGAGTGAAGAGGTAAAGTATTTTTGGTACAAAAAGTACAAATCTGGATTTTCCTTCACTGAGTTAAAAGTAATCATTTAATTCATCCTCAGACATAAAATATTTTTGTATGAATGATGTGCAAATCATATGTGGCATTTAATAATTTATACTTTGTAAGAACAGGATATGTAACTATTTTTCCACATACAGTTGTGTTCTTTAAAGTGTGTGTCTTGTTCAGTGTAAATGTTGAGAGATACACAGTAAAAATCAGAAAAATCAAAAAACATTTGTGTTTCACCTAGTAAGAAAGCTAAAACTGTTATTTTAATAGTTTAGTAACAATTTCTGTCACTGCCATGAGATTGGTTTTATTAAGGTAAATGAAAATTCTTCCTTCAGGGAAAAATGATGAAACAATGGCCATTTTCATTTCAAAGTACTTACTCCAGTAAAATACCTGAGTATTTTTTTAAAGCAGATATATTCTGTACCGTACAGAGAGCCTGAGTGCAATAAATCAAAATGTTTCTTATCTCTTGTTTGCCTTAATGATATTAGTATTCTCTAGGGTTGCTGAGTAAACAAAAAGTCTTTCCGTTCCTAACTGTGACTCATCTGTCTTCAAAGGGCAAAATAAGCTGCATATTGCCACAAAGTTAAACAGCCCTTTATTAAAAGAATCAACCACTAAATGCTCTCTGAGTCAAAACACTTTCCTTAAAGCACAATAACAGGTCACATTCACTCATTCCACATTAGAGAAATAACATACAGTGGAAACAAAAAGTTTTGCCTGCATGGTGTTATCCTCACAGAATAAATATTGAATAAATGTTTTAAGAATAACACTTTGAAAAAGATAAAAACTTAACCTTTTCTGAGAGTCCACATGTCTCTTTCTATCCCTGATATTGGGCCAGTGAAAGAAGCCCTGGGAAACAGGAGCAGAAGCCCCTGTCTTGCAGGCAGGTGAGAATGAAGACAGGACACGGCGGTAGGGCTGTCTGGCTTCGGAGGCTAAGATGTCATGAATGTGCAATGGGATGAAGAATGATAAATATAGGTAGATAAATACATGAGAAAGAAAGAGATAACAATAGAGAGAGAGAGAGAGATAGAAAGGAAGGAAGGGAGGGAGGGAGGAAGGAAAAATTTCAAACCTTTTGTATAAAATTATGGAGCTTTGGGCTTTTCTTCATTGTGTCTTCCAATGATAGGATGAGTTTTGTTTCAACATTAAAGGCAAGGCGCCAGGTTTCTTTCTAATCATTAAATGATTCTCATTTGACTATCTCTCATTGTTTTTCTAAACATGATCTCTGCCTTTGTCTTGCCTTTCCTACCTGTTTGGTCCCTGAGAACTAAGGACTCGTAGTAATGTCTGTCTTGTGAAGACCAGGTGCCAACAAGTGTCTTTGTTACCAGGCTCTCCAGTTTAACTGTTCATCATCTGAGACAGAAGATGGGCCTTTCTGTAAAGTCAGGCTCACTGCATTTCTCCAGTGACCTGGAGTCCCCTTGGCTCCTACTGAACAAAGTTCAATGTCAGATTCCTAGCATTACATTCAACACCCTCCTGATGTCTCAACGTTTTCTGAATGGACCCTCAATGCTAGCTGGGTCATATCCTCAGCATACTACATTAATTCTCCTTTCTTTGCCAGAAATGGCTTCCCCTTTCTTCTTTACATAGGTATCTCTGCCTATGTTTCTCAGACTGTGTTCCACATTTTCCACAAAACCCTCCATGACCCACCCCTCCAACACAGGGCTCTTGAATACATTAACATTCCTGTATTTACAGAGAACTAGTTTAGAATTGTTTTACTTAAAATTCTCTTCTAACAGAAAGTTAAAGCATTAGAAAGAGTATACTTTTTTTTTTTTATCTGTAGGACAAGGGTTAAAAGAAAACATGTAACACCAGCACAGTAGCCAGTATATTAACAATAGGTATTAAATAAATGGGTCATTCATTTGCTAAGACTTTATAGAGACATTAACTAGGTTTTGAAAATACTGATATCAAAGACACATTCTTTGCCCTGAGGGAACTCACAGTCTAGTAAGAAGACAGGCAAATTGACGGTTCCCTTATAGCATGAGGATTATTGCTTTATATGCAGGTACAAGGTGCTAAGTGAGCAGGTGGGGGGCCATACCTAACCTAGAGTGTCAGATAAGCATCTCCATGGGGGGGGGTGACATGGACTGGTTCTTAATGGCTTGTAAGGATGGAGGCAATATATAGTGAGGAGAAATGGAGGTTCAGGCAGTGAAAAAGTACACAAAAGAGAAGGAAGGATGCTTCTGAAGGTGTATAGGTAATATGGTAAGGCTGGCGCAGAAGCCTACGGGAAGTGGGGAAGGAGATACAGAGGGAGGCCAGAGTTACTGCAACAAAACCCCAGAGAGTACTTGCATTTAGAATGATAACACCAGTATTTGAAAGGCTGAGATATGAAGATACACATTTATTCTGTAAAAAATTAATATCTACAACCAGGATCAATGGGTAAGAGCCAAAGAAATAAAGTCTTGGTTGAGAATAAGAAATAACATTCTAGCACCTGAAATGAAATGAATAGACACAGCAATAATAATGACAGCAACATTGAAAATAGATTCCTAGTTTTTATCAGATATCCTTATGTGAGGGATACACGTTAGGCAGTATGAATTTTTTTCTTTTGTTGGATGAGAATAAACTTCCTTCTGAGGCTGTGAGCATTCCAGCCCAAACAGGCAAGCAGAGGCTAGACTACATTTAAAATCTTTCTCTTTTCCTGCATTCCTATTACACAGACTATATACACAACTGGCCATATATTGCCTAGTAACATTGGTTAGTACACAAAAATGGTGTACATGTATTCAGTGATAAATGAATGCAAGTTACATTAATTAATACTCATATTGCATAGGGAGTGACTTTGCACTGTCATGTAAACACTGCTGCCCACTCCAAGCTCACACAGTGCGCTTTCACCCGAAGCTGGCGGTTTGGTCTTATCTCTTTGTCCGTCCACCCTGACCGTGATTAACAGTCAATTGCAGGGCAACAGTAACCTAAAAACTAACATGAATTTACTTCTATAGTAAAAGAATATGGAGAGATGGACATTTGTAACTAAGAAATATTCCCATCTGTCCAGCCTGGCGTAAATCAGGCTCCAAAGGCTTATCTTGGCTGTCACTCTCGGGTCTGCTGTCTTGGATCGTTGGCTGCCCTTGTATTTCTCTAGAGAACTTTCCTTTTCTCCACTGCATCTTGAGTTTACCCAAATATTTTAGGGTAAAAAGCATACAGCATCCCTGTGTGTTGCTGTCCTCCTTGGGATCTGCTGCTGAAACATTCTGATGCGGGAGGAGGGAGTATACGAAAGACAAAACTGGGTTCAAAGGCCCTTCCTAACACTTCCTGCCTGTGTGGTTGGAGACAGGTTACATAGTATCTCCAAGCCTCAAGGTCGTTTATAAATCAGAATAATTGTATCTCCTTTGCACTCATTTTACGATGCATTTGATAACACATTTTACTTAAATTACAAAATTCTTGGCCCCAAACTAATGCTTTGCTATTGTGCAGCCTTTAGTTGTTGCTAGCTTGCATCATAGGACCTGTATTTTCCCTAAGCTTCTGGGATATTTTCTTTCCACAGATGTTTTCTCGTTGTGAGGTTTCTTTTTGAAGGCTTTACTCCCTTTTCCTCTTTTTCAGGTATATAAGGCTTTGATCACTCTCATTTTAAAAATATTTTATATGTATATATATCAACAGAACTCCCTCTCTCTGTGTTTTCCCCTCTTAACTTTTATAGGTTTCTGACAACACAATAGCCTGCTGATTCATACTCTTATTCCAAAGGTCTTATGGTAGTTTGCAGTTAAGAAAACTCCTGCTTCAAGTATTCAGTAGTGAAGTGATATTATCCTGTTAATCTGAGATTGATTCATTTCTTGAGCACTTACTTTGCTTCAAGTACAGTCTTCTGCCCTGTGGGTGCCGCAGTGAACAAATCCCCTTGCTCTCACGACTTACAGCCTAAATGAAGTGTGATGAGCAAATTTCTTTCACATTTTCATTGCAAATCAGACACTCTTCCTGCTCTGCTTATATTCAACATCAGCCCCCTCCATATGTCTCTGCCAGATTTTACCCTCAGGAGAGAAACATGTTAACATCAATTATCCAGAAACAGTATTATTATTTGAGCCTAATATGAAAGTTTGTGCCCTGCTACTTTTCTCAATATGCACAAAAAGTTGAAAATTTAGAATGCTCCCTTTTCTCCCAAAAGTAGGGCTACTATTTAGTGACAATATTAGCAAAAAGTGGAGACAAATATTAGCAAAAAGATTACTATGTTGTGATTCTGTGCTTTGTATCAGTAGAAAATTTTTGAATTGTACTCACTCAAATTGTAAGACTCTTGAGTTTTTATATTCATTTTTCAGATTACTTGATTGAAAGATTTCATCTATCTAAAAAAAAGGTTAAAAATCATATTAAGTTTAAGATTTAAACTTTTGTTCTTAAAAACTTTAAGCAAAGTAATCTTTATGTTCTGTTTAGATCTAGATTAAGGATAATTTCCATTTCTGTGGTGATGGGTCTCACACATTTATGCTTCTTGGGCATATTACATTTACTAATTTTTTCAAAGTGAGAAAATGAGATCTATGTATCTTTTGCAAGTAGTTAGTGAAAACTATGTTATGAATTTTTAAGCCAGCTCAAGAGAAATAGTCTCCTACCATTTGATGAAGGTCAAAAGCAAGAATCTTGAAATCCACTGAGAGTTTGTCTTGCAAATTAGGATTATATGTTGCTCCAGATGTTATTTTCAATGTCCCTCTGGCTTTGTGACTTCTTCCAAATACTGCATCTAAATGAATTAATAAAAATTAAAACATTAAAATGTGAATCATGAAAAGAGACGATATATACATTCCAGTAAAGACATAAGAGTAAAGTTCTTGCTTCACACCAGATGCCTTTTTTTTGTCTATCTGGTTGTTTTACAGGATTAAAAATAAATTTCTTTCTTATCCTCTTTTTTTTTAATTTTCTCTGAAGTCTAACTGACACTCCAAGCCTCCAAGTTCTTTTACTATTGATTCCTGTTGGACCATACGAGGATGATCAACTTCCACTAGCCTGGGCACTAATTCAGGGAAACATGGTGACGAATGGACCATTAAAAGTTCTGTGGCTGCTTTCAGCTACTTCTTGAACACCTAGCCTTCAGGGGCACTGTTGGTTTCTACATGTGGACTGCTATGAAAATTTCAGTATGTGTTACTTTGAAACATAGATTTGAAGCTACTCTTTCATTATAATAATTATTAAATTGCCATGTATGACATTTTGCCATTAGATGGTGACTATTGTTACTGGAGAAATTATTGAAAATGTTGCAGAAAACATATGACTTCCATATGAAAAACTGTAAGGAAAAAGCAAACAAGCTGAATATAAATATGGATAATAAAATGAATCATTAACTCCTACCCAATATCTTTATCAGAATATTTTCTTTGATATATATTTATATTTAAAATGAAATGCTTCTACTGAAACTCACACAATGATGAAATCATTAGTAAATGTAGTAATAATGATACATAATTCTCACATTAACTTGGTAATAGAAGATGTTACTTCTTTTCCCAGATGGGGAAATTAGGGCTTAAGTTTAGTAAGAAAATGATAAATGTCATGAGTGACAAACCTGGAATTTGGATATAGAACTAAATGACTTGAGAACTCAGGACCCGTCACATAATGACACCAAAATTCCTAGTCCAGAAGGAACGTTAGAAATAATATTTTAAACAATAACTTGCATTTAGTTTAAATAGTTATCATTGCATAGTTGATATAACACATAATTATACTATTTCATGTTTTTTAAATACTAAAGATTACATTCAATTTGCATATTTAAACATGAAACACAATTTAGTCTCCTCCAATCCAGGACAGTTCCTCAGACTTTCCTTGTCTTTCATATTGAAAGCCTGAGGAACTTCACAGATTGGAGGAGACTAAGGAAACCATAACCAGTAGTATCCACACTGGATCCTGAACAGGTAAAGGAAATTACTGGAAAAACTGGTGAAATTTGAATAAAGTATGTGATTCAGTTAATAATCATGCCAATGCTAATTTCTTGGTTTGACAATTGTCCTATAGATATACAAGATACTGACATTAGGGGAAGCTGGGTGAAGATCATACAACTCTACAATTTTTATAACCTCTTGTAAGTCTAAAATGATTTCCAAGTAAAACAGTGTATATTAAAAGCAGGATGTCTTATGTCCTCTTATGCTCTATTGTTCATATAATCATATAAAATATACACAAGTATTCTTTCTCTTTAAAATACACCCCTCATTTATGGCTATAGTATTTCAATAAAACAGGGATTATATTGGAATTATTTTATAAAACTATAAATAATATTTATTACATTCTAATTTAAGCTTATTTATTTACTAGCAGAAAATAACTAACTCAAAGGCTGAGAATTTGCTTGGTAAAACCAAAATCATTCATATTAAAAGGTGTAAACATGTGAGTTTCCAGAAGAATTAATTTATCATTTAAAAAATGTGAAAAGAATAATCATTTAAAAAATGTGAAATTTTTCTAGGAAAAAAATAAACTCAATACACAGATTACAACTATGCTTCCAATGTAAAAAAAAGTTATCCTATAAATGAATAAATGGTAAAGAAGAACAAGCTCTAAAGTTCGATTATCTAGTTTGGAATCTTCTACCACCTAGCAATGATGTAAATTTAAACAAGTTACTTAAATCTCTGTCTCTGATTCCTCACCTATAAATGATGGTTACAATAACTTACTCATAGTTTTCTTGTAACAAGAGAATACATTTGAAGATCTTTGAAAAGTTGTTGGTACAGATAATTTGGCTCTAAATAACAATTACGTTTTCTTATTTTTTTCTGTTTATTACAAATTGCTACTCAGGCAGCTTGAGAACTTTTAAGTCTACAATTACATCCAAGTTCAGTTATCTTGTTGCAATTCAAATTGCTGGACTGATAAAGGAATGAAGATATTCTCTAGAAATAAATACCTTTTCTTTAATTTTGCCTACTTATCAAATTGTAAGTCAAAAACATTTTAATATGTTTATCGTTTAAATTCTATCAAAATGAACCCATAAGTTATGAAACCCACTTTGTTATATGTTGAAAATGAGAAACTTACTTAATGTTTTTATATTTTAAAACTTAGTCCGGTGATTGAATTCTGAACTGAATTCCAAATCATACACCAACTAATCTTTCTAGTATCTATGAAGTGAAGTACGACAAAGTGTCTGAATGCAATGTAAATATCTTGTCATGAATGCATAGCAATGAATAAAACATGCTGGCACTATCACCAAGATTGAAGTGCGGGCGTTCATCCGAGAGTGCCTTCGGTAGCCAGCAAGGCGTGACTTACCTCTTTCTGATCCCTCAATTACCAGCCAAGACACTGCAAATAATCCAGCAAAGAGCAACACCAGTATGGCAAAGAGAGTTGCAAACAGGGATTCATAGGTGCTGAGGGAATGGGGCCTTGAAGGTCCCCTTCTTTTTGAAGCCATTTTTTGCTTTGAAGGGATGTTAATAATCTAACTGGGGGAAAATAGAGAAACAAACAGAAAGGGAAGAACAAAATCTCTCAAGTTTTCAGGGATTTGTAAATCAACCACATAAGTCTGTACTCATCTTACTAGTCAGTGTGAATGATTTGGGTGTGTACCTTCGGCACCAATATGTCTATATACCTTAACTTCAAAAGAGCAGGTAATCTGTAAGAACATATTAATGAGTAAAGATGTACTTAGAGTTGTAAATGTTAGTCAGCTGAACAAGCCATTTGTAGAGATTTATGAAGTTAAATGCATGTTGTAAACAAAACTGACACTTTATCATTTTGAGAACTAATAGGAAACATGAAAGCCATGGAAGACAAAATGTTAATTAGGCGCATGCACTTTGTATTTATAGAGACGCCCAAACAGATCAACCTTTTACCCTCTGACTCAGGTCATCATTATGGCATTTCTCCTCTTCTATGTATGTGTTGACATTCTAAAAATAACTTTTATGCACAGGTATTTATAAGCCTAATATACATACTGATATGTACATCTCTCTAATTCTCCCTCTCTCCCTCCCACTCGTCCCCTCTCTTTCTTTATGTGTGTATGTGTATTTCTTATTGAAACAATCACAAATTTTTGTAATCTTCATTATACCACCCATGTGAAGTTACACAATGTAAGGTGGTATTGATTTAACTTAAAAAAGTCCACTTAAAAACATCATATGGCTACTCTTTATGGCCTCATGCAGTTATCAATGAATGGGAATAACTGGTATGAGAGGAATGGAACATTTGTTTCTCTTTTAAGAAATCATTCTGGGTGGGGAAAACATTGCTCACTTTCTCTGAACTTTATCTTTTTAAACATGCCATTATAACAAAAGAGTAGGTTAAGACCACACTCATACCTGCAAACCTATGCTTTATGGAAAAATCGACTCTTTTCTGATAATTAAGACACAGTTTACCATCAGAACTTCTACACCTTAAATCACAATGAGTCAAGAATAAAAAATTAATAAATAAAACCACACCTAATCTGAAGTAAACAATGTGCCTCATTCAGGCAAATAAAATTGGCCAGAAATAAGAAAATCCTTGATCACAAGCCCTGAATGTACCACAATTATGGCAGGGTATAATTGGCTGCAATAAACAGTGCCCACTTTTCTTTCTTCTTTTTTACCCTAGAAAGAAGATAATTGCATCAGACTCTGAAATCCTTGCTGATAAAAGATAGAATATAAATAAATAAATGCAAATCATGGAATATATTTAGATATTTATTTAATTTAATAATAGTTGTATTGTTACACACTTCAAAGTAAATATTAAACGAGATATACTAATGATGGAATTGGGAGAGGTCCATTTTACTTATTTTGTAGGAAAATGATTCTAGAACATGCCAGACCCTCCTGTAAAATGAGAGCCTTGAGAGTGACCTTTGAATTTTGGGAGCCAAGAAATGCAATGTTTCTTCATTACACTAAGTGCAGATGCAACTGCTTTTAGAAAATCAAGTAGAACTTTGTTATATTTCTTTTGACTTAATATAAGGGAGGGAGAATATAGCAAAATGAGTTCACATACTCTGCTTTAAGTACAGGGTAGTATATTAAATAAAGATTAAACCAAGAATTGTATAATTAGGCTCATAAATGAAATCAGCACCCATACTGTATCCTCAAGTTATGTTCTAAGTAATTATAGTTAATATTTTTAAATACATGAGTGGAAGAATAGCTTTCTTAGAAAGAGGCAACAATTTATGAAGGTCAGACTAAAAGAAAACAAGTCAATGTGCAAAAGAACAAATTACATGTCTTGCAATTTTTAAAAAGTTACTAAACTAAAATGGAACTTGCCCTATTAGATGACAAAACTCACTACAGAGCTATAATAATGAACAGTGTGTGATACGGGTCCACAAGTAGAAAAATATCTCAGTGGAATGGAATAAAGAGCATGCAATCTGATTCACATATGGAAACTTCATATATCAAAAATATAATGTTACTAATAACAGCCAATGAAGGATGGTTGTTCAGTAATGATGCTAAGTTGGCTGTTTACCTATCTCAGGATAAATAAAATTAGATCCTTATCTCACACAATGAAGAAAAATAAATTCCAGATGGATTAAGTATGTATAAAAAGTACAGAAAAATTTTGAAGAAAATGTAGAAAGATGTCTTTCTGATCACAGGGGACTGAAGGAGTTTTTAAAGAAGAATTAAAATATAAAAGGACAGACTAGGAAGAAGAGTATCAATCAGTGCAATATAGCTGATAATAACACTGAGTTTTTTTAAAACAATAGCTATTAAAAAAGAAATTAAAACCTTGAGACACACACTAGATTTTTTCCTTTTTTTTCCTTTCTTTTTCTTTTTTACTGTGGATGTTTAAGTTTGGCTGCAACAGAATACAACCAAGGCAAAGATTTTTACATGAGTTTCTCAAATGTGTTTGAGCGGTAACCCCAGGAAAGTCCATGAGAGGAAGTGGAAAATGAAAAGAAGGAAAATAAAGCCAGTGCAGGCTGTATAATCAAGCCAGTTACCACGGTAGGCTCAGAAACCTCGTCCTGCTGGGCTCTGGGTGAGGCAGTGAGAAAAGTCCTCAGAGTTACTCCAGTTAAGGAATAAGGAAGCAAGGATATTTATTCATCAAATAGCATGCTCACCAGTTCAAAGTGTCTACTCAGGCTTTAATTCTTGTAATTTTAGCTTGGCCTGAGTGGGTAGAACACTCATGGAGAGCCAACTACATCCTGCAGAGATGAATGAGCACATGGAAGGACCCTTTCACAATTTACAGCTGTAAACCACTTCCCAGGACTTATAAAGAAATTCTGCTAATTAACACATAAAAAGCAAACAGCAAGCAATTAACAGAAACACAACAACAAACAAAAAATAACAAAACATGAACCCATGAATATCTGTAGGTCCTCAGCTTCAGTAGATGTTCAACTTTAGCAGTAATCATGGAATTCCAATTAAAATAAAAATGCCCTCAGTTATACTAGCAAAAATTAATAATCTTAGCATTACTAAGTGGTGGTATTCATTGCTTATGAAAATGAAAATTCAAATTATCATGTTGAAGACCAAGTCAGTAATATCTAACAAAACTAAATCTGCACTAGCTGACCCCCAAATTCCTCTTCTAGCTATAAATTCAAGCTATAGAACTCCAGCACATGCAGGCAATGAGACAATATTCATTATAATATTACTTTAAGGCCCACAAAATACAAAGAAAACATGTGTTCATTAATGAACTGCAGTATTTTTACATAAAAAGTGTTTACAGAAGGATTAAAGAGGCCAGCATGAGAGGAGAGACAGAGGCTTCCCCTAAAACTGGATACAATTAGAAAATATAGTTGGCGCAACTAATCCTGAGAGAGCAACAGGAAAGAGGACTACACCAGACTTCATACACCTGGAGAAAAGAGCAGACCTCACAGAACAGGGTAACGTACCAAAGCTGTGGCCAGGCAGGACCCAAGCCCTTCCCCCAAGAGAAACAGAGCAGGGAGGGAGTGGAAGGCCTGGGACTGCTGAATACCTAGATCCGGAGATCTGCTCTGGGAGCACAAATCTACATTTCATGGTGCTTTTATGAGACTTGCATGACTACTGGGTTGGAAAGTTAACACAGGCAGAGTTCCTGGGGAGACTGGGATTCCAGTTGCTGTGGAAAGCATGGATCCATATCCAGCTGCTCTGGGACAAAAGCTTATACCTGTGTGCTTGGCCCACTGGTTAAGGTGGTGGAGACAGGCGTAGCAGCCAGAAAGTAGGGAACAGCTCTTTCCTCCCCCCAGGCACCAATACCATTCCCCTGCGGACCCCAACATTGCTCTGCTGAGCAGCTCCAGAGTAGAGCTTCTGAACACTAGAGGGTGCCATATACAAAGATGAAACGCCAAAGGAACCTGGTCCAGAGTAAAATTAATATAACTCTGGAGAAAGATTTAAATGGCATGGACCTTATGACTCTTCCTGAAAGGGAGTTCAAAATAAAAATCATCAACATGCTAATGGAGGTACAGAAAGATATCAAAGAACTCAGAAATGAATTCAGGTCAGAGATCCAATCTCTGAAGAGCATGATGGAGGGTATTAAAAACAGGTTAGATACAGTGGAGGAGACAATAAATGAAATAGAAACTAGAGAAGAGGAATACAAAGAAGCTGAAGCACAGAGAGAAAAAGGATCTCTAAGAATGAAAGAATATTGAGAGGACTGTGTGACCAATCCAAACAGAACAATAGTTGCATTATAGGGATACCAGAAGAAGAGAAAGAGAAAGGGATATAAAGTGTCTTTGAGGAGGTAGTTGCTGAAAACTTCCCCAGTCTGGGAAAGGAGATAATCTCTGAGGCCATGGAGATCCACAGATCTCCCAACACAAGGGACCCAAGGAAGACAACACCAAGACATATAGTAATAAAATTGGCAAAGATCAAAGGTAAGGAAAGACTATTAAAAGCCACCAGAGAGAGAAATAAGATCATATACAAGGGAAAGCCCATCAGGCTAACATCAGACTTCTCACCAGAAACCTTACAGGCCCAAAGGGAGTAACATGATGTATTTAATGCAATGAAGCAGAGGGTCTGGAACCAAAATTACTTTATCCGGCAAGATTATCATTTAAATTTGAAGGAGAGATTAAACAATTTCCAGATAAGCAAAAGCTGAGAGAATTTATCTCCCACAAACCATCTCTACAGTCTATTTTGGAGGGACTGCTATAGATGGAAGTATTCCTAAGGTTTAATAGCTGTCACCAGAGGAAATAAAACCACAACAAAGAAAGGAGAACAGCTAATTACTAAACAAATGGAAAATTAAATTAATTATACCAAAAGTCAATCAACGGATAGACAAAGAATACAGAACATGATAGCTAATATATAAAGAATGGAGGAGGAAGAAAAAAGAGGAGAAAAAGAAAACCTTTAGATTGTGTTTGCAACAGCATATTAAGTGAGTTAAGTTAGACTCTTAGATAGTAAGGAAATTAACCTTGAACCTTTGGTACCCATGAATTCAAAGCCGGCAATGGCAATAAGTACATACCTATCGATAATCACCCTAAATGTAAATGGACTGAATGTACTAATCAAAAGACATAGAGTCACTGAATGCATAAAAAGACAAGATCCATCTATATGCTGCCTGCAAGAGACTCACTTTAAATCCAAAGACATACACAGACTAAAAGTGAAGGGATGGAAAATGATATTTCATGCAACTAACAGAGAGAAAAAAGCAGGAGTAGCAGTACTTGTATCAGACAAAATAGACTTCAAAACACAGAAAGTAACAAGAGACAAAGAAGGACATTACATAATGATAAAGGGGTCAATCCAACAAGAAGATATAACCATTGTAAATATCTATGCTCCCAACACAGGAGCACCCACATATGTGAAACAAATACTAATAGAATTAAAAGGGGAAATAGAATGCAATGCATTCATTCTTGGAGACTTCAACACTCTACTCACTCTGAAGGACAGTCAAACAGACAGAAGATAAGTAAGGAGACAGAAGTACTGAACAACACAATAGAACAGATGGACCTAATAGACATCTACAGAACTCTACACCCAAAAGCAACAGAATACATATTCTTCTCAAGTGTACATGGAACATTTTCAAGAATAGATCATATGCTAGGCCACAAAAAGACCTTCAGTAAATTCAAAAAGATTGAAATTGTACCAACCAGTTTCTCAGATACAGAGCTATGAAACTAGAAATAAATTATGTGAAGAAAATGAAAAATCCCACAAAAACATGGAGGCTTTGCAACATGCTCCGAAATAACCAATGGATCAGTGACCAAATAGAAACAGAGATCAAGCAATATATGGAGACAGATGACAACAATAATTCAACAGCCAAGGCTGTGCTAAGAGGAAAGTATATTGCAATACAGGCCTACCTCAAGAAAGAAGAACAATCCCATATAAGCAGTCTAAACTCACAATTAATGAAACTAGGAAGAGAACCACAAATGAGGCCCAAAGTCAGTAGAAGGAGGGACATAATAAAGATTAGAGCAGAAATAAATACAATTGAGAAGAATGAAACAATAGAAAGAATCAATGAAAGCAAGAGCTGGTTCTTCAAGAAAATAAACAAAATAATTAAACCCCTAACCTGACTTATCAAGGAAAAAAGAGAGTCTACACACATAAACAGAATCAGAAATGAGAAAGGAAAAATCACTATGGACACCACAGAAATACAAAGAATTATTAGAGAATACTATGAAAAATTGTATGCTAACAAACTGGATAATCTAGAAGAAATGGACAACTTTCTAGAAAAATACAACCTTCCAAGGCTGACCAAGGAAGAAACAGAAAATCTGAACAGACCAATTATCAGCAATGAAATAAAAAAACTACCTAAGAATAAAACTCCTGGACCAGATGGTTTCACTGCTGAATTTTATCAAACATTCAGTGAAGACCTAAAGTCGATTCTCCTTAAAGTTTTCCAAAAAATAGTAGAGGAGGGAATACTTCCAAACTCATTCTATGAGGCCAGCATCACTCTAATACCAAAACCAGGCAAAGATACCACAAAAAAATAAAATTACAGACCAATACCCCTGATGAACATAGATGCAAAGATACTCAACAAAATATTAGCAAACTGAATTCTAAAATACGTTTCAAAGATCATCCATTATGATCAAGTTGGATTTATGCCAGGGATGTAAGAATGGTACAACATTTGAAAACCCACCAACATCATCCACCACATAAACAAAAAGAAGGAAAAAAAAAACATAATCATCTCCATAGATGCTGAAAAAACATTCCACAAAATTCAACATCCATTCATGATAAAAACTCTCAACAAAGAGAACAAGTACCCCAACATAATAAAGGCCATATATGACAAGCCCACAGCCAACATTATACTTAACAGCAAGTAGCTGAAAGCTTTTCCTTTACAATCAGGAACAAGACAAGGATGCTCACTCTCCTCACTTCTATTCAACACACTACTGGAGATCCTAGACACGGCAATCAGACAACACAAAGAAATAGAAGGCATCCAGATTGGCAAGGAACAAGGCAAACTGTCCCTGTTTGCAGATGACATGATATTGTACATAAAGAACCCTAAAGAATACACTCCAAAACTACTAGATCTAATATCTGAATTTAGCAAAGTTGCAGGATACAAAATTAATACACAGAAATCTGTGGCTTCCCTATACACTAACAATGAACCAACAGAAAGAGAAATCAGGAAGACAATTCCATTCACAATAGCATCAAAAATAATAAAATACCTAGGAATAAACCTAACCAAGGAAGTGAAAGACCTATACCCTGAAAACTATAAGACACTCTTAAGATAAATTAAAGAGGTCACTAACAAATGGAAACTCATCCCATGCTCCTGGCTAGGAAGAATTAATATCATCAAAATGGCCATCCTGCCCAGCAATATACAGATTCGATGCAATCCCTATCAAACTACCAACAGCATTCTTCAATGAACTGGAACAAATAATTCAAAAATTCATATGGAAATACCAAAGTCCCCGAATAGCTAAAGCAATCCTGAGAAGGAAGAATAAACTGGGGGGGAATCTTGCTCCCCAACTTCAAGCTCTACTACAAAGCCACAGTAATCAAGACAATTTGGTACTGGCACAAGAACAGAGCCGCAGACCAGTGGAACAGAATAGAGACTCCAGACATTAACCCAAACATATATGGCCAATTAATATACTATAAAGGAGCCATGGACATACAATGGGGAAATGACAGTCTCTTCAACAGATGGTGCTGGCAAAACTGGACAGCTACATGTAAGAGAATGAAACTGGATCACTGTCTTACCCCATACACAAAAGTAAACTCCAAATGGATCAAAGACCTGAATGTAAGTCATGAAACCATAAAACTCTTAGAAAAAAACATAGGCAAAAATCTCATGGACATAAACATGAGTGACTTCTTCATGAACATATCTCCCTGGGCAAGGGAAACAAAGGCAAAAATGAACAAGTGGGACTATATCAAGCTGAAAAGCTTCTGTACAGCAAAGGATACCATCAATAGAACAAAAAGGTATCCTACAGTATGGGAGAACATATTCATATCGGCGAGGTTGTGGAGAAAGGGGACCCCTCCTCTACTGCTGGTGGGAACATAAATTAGTTCAACCATTGTGGAAAGCAGTATGGAGGTTCCTCAGAATGCTCAAAATAGACTTACCATTTGACCCAGGAATTCCACTTCTAGGAATTTGCCCTAAGCATGCAGCACTCCAGTTTGAAAAAGACAGATGCACCTATGTTTATCACTGCACTATTTACTATAGCCAAGATATGGAAGCAACCTAAATGTCCATCAGTAGATGATTGGATAAAGAAGATGTGGTACATATACACAATGGAATAGTACACAGCCATAAGAAAAAAACAGATCCTACCTACCGTTCGCAAACAACATGGATGGACCTAGAGGGTATTATGCTCAGTGAAATAAGCCAGGCGGAGAAGGACAAGTATCAAATGATTTCACTCATATGTGGAATATAAGAACAAAGGAAAACTGAAGGAACAAAACAGCAGCAGAATCACAGAACCCAAGAATTGACTATTAGTTACCAAAGGGAAAGGGATTGGGTAGGATGGGTGGGAAGGGAGGGATAAGAGGGGGGAAAAGAAAGAGGGCATTATGATTAGCATGTATAGTGAGAAGACAAGTAGTGATCTTACAGCATCTTACTACACAGATGGACAGTGACTGTGAAGGGGTATGTGGGGGGAATTGGTGAAGGGGGGAACCTAGTAAACATAATGTTCTTTCTGTAAAAAAAAAAGATGTGGGATTAATAGAGCAGAAAAAAAACAAATAACTGTAATATATTTGGGATGATGGATGAAGAGAACATATAGCTCTGGATAGGTAAGCATCACTACTCATGTTAATGAAATTTTCAGTGAGGAAATAAAAATAGTAACCATTTCAGTAATGGGAATGACACATTCTGGTTAGGTGAATAATGAGGGAGGAAGAGACTTGATGAATGGAGCAGCCATAAAAGAGGACTAGTTCAGTACTCAGTGTTAGAAATAGCAGAGAAGTATCTTAAAGTCTCTGAAGGAAAGATGATAAGACACCAAATTTTGAGATGGGCTGGGAAAAGCCAATGCTGAACATTTGGAGACTCTAAGGAAGGGTTACAATTATTTTAGCTTGGAAGGAATGAAAGGATAAGGATAGGAGAAATAAGAAAATTAAGAATCTGTTACATTCTTTTTGTTGTTTTTGCAGCAAAATGACCAGAAGCTTAAGACTCGTGATGCATAATATAATCTATCCATTTGCTTAACAAATACATCATTTTATACTCTTGCTACCCTAGACAGCAGTAGTAATTTCAGAGTCTGTGAACATTAAAGCCATGAGTGTTATAGAAAAGTTCTTTCACTATTCAACACAATGTGAGAAAATCCTGACCACTTTCACCTTTAAATAATTTCCTGTGACTCGGTTGTTATCAGAATTTCCAGAACTAAGTTAAATTTTAAAAAGACTAAAACAAAATAAAATCTATATTTTTCATCAGAATACTTTTGAAGATTTTACAGATAATTTTCCTCTCTGGAAGTGTATCCAAATGCCCCAGTGTAGTAAGTCAATTTACAAGTACCAAAGTGGGTTTAGATTCATTCATTCAACAATTTCTTTTAAATGGCTACTTTGTGCCAGTTTCCTGTATGGTTCAAAGATAACAGAGCCTGATGATAAGCCACATTTGCTTCTTCCAAGACTTGTATATTTATTTACTTTGACTTTGCATTTAATTTTAGCACAATATTCTAATGTCTAATTAGTAAGCCTCTTTGCGTTTTAGGTTTGCAAAGGACAGTAATCTTTCTTTGCACAAAGTCTGAGGATTATCCAATAAACATCTTATTGGATAAAAAGTTGGTGGAGGTGATGTAGGCCTTTACTTGTATTTTCAGCTTGCCTTGGGTGTGGGTATTAATTGTCTTTGTCAGTGAAGATTCTTTGGTACTATAATCTCAGAAATTTGCTTACTGGATATTTTTGTTTTGTTTGACTCTTGAAAAATTTAGCTTGATATGAAAATTTGGTGCCATACCAACTTTTCCTTAGAGACCTTTATATCCTCCCCTGCTAGTGTCTGGCACTGAGTATTGAACTCATCCTCTTTTATGACTGTTCCATCACCATTCCATTCATTTTTGGATTGCATGTGTATCATCATCAACCCTGTTTTTGTGTGTTCATTTATTTGCATTATTTTTAGCAGATCTAGTGGATTCTGTATTCCCTGAGTTCATTCATGTGTGAGAAACCTTCCTCTTTTTCTTATTCTTGAATGATTCTTTCTGGGGATTGTATGCATGGGCAAATACCAGGTCCTTTTTTTTTCTTCTTGAGAGTCTGAAAATATTTTCCTAATACTGTTTTTCTGACACAGAGCACAATTATGGAAATGTATAAGCTGACCCTATATCTTACTTGCCTATGTGACATGATTTGTATCTGTCTGAATGCCTGGAGAATTCTTTTTTCAGATGTGGAGTTCAGTAAAGAATAAGTTGGGATCAATTATTCTGAATTGAGTTTTCTTGGAATGTAGTGTGTACTTCTCAATTTACCCTTTACCTAAAAGTTAACATTCCTTTACTACAGTTTTGAAATTGTTTTCTATTATTGTTCAATTTATTAGATGTCTTACTGGGGTTAAGGGTCTAATCCTTCATCTTGTTTCTAGTAGTCATTTCTTTATATTTTTCTCCTAATTGTTACAATATCTATAACTTTCTAATACATTTTAATTACATGCACTATTCAGTTCTGGTATTTCAGTTCTCCACTGCTTCTAATATGTTGAATATTTGTGTAATGCTATTGATTCAGATTGCAATTGGTTTTCCTAACTATCATCTTTCTCTTTTAGTCTAATTATGTGTTATTTATCTTATTATCAAATTCTAATTGTCTTGAACACATTTTCTTATTAACTTATTTTGTAAGAACTAGTACTATAGAAAATTTTCTTTGGTTGAATTTGCTGCTAGAATTTGTTTTTTGGGCAGTATTTTATACACTGTTGTCTCCTTTTATCCCTTCCTTTCTACTTTCTGAAATATATTTATATGGATCACATGCTATTTCTTTTTATCTAGTTCATGTTTCACTTCCGTTAGGCTCTTTCCCATATTTTTTTTCAGACAGCAGATGGATTCTCTTTGTATTTGTATGAGTTACAAGTTTGAGGAGTACACACTATATGCTTTTTTCTTTTCTATAAACTGATGGGTTAGGAAAAGGTGCTAAGGGAATAGGATAAACTCATGTGTGGCTCTATGTGATAGCCTTTTTATGACTGTTCATTTTCCTTTCTCTGTCTGCAATTTTGTTTAACACCCTGCACCAAACCTCCCATGTACTAATGTGTTTATTTTGTATGTGAATGTGTGTGGGGTGCCACTGTGCTGCACACTATTCCCGACAAAGATTTGAGAAATCACAATGGAGTTTCCTATAGATTCCTCCCGTGTCCACTGAGAGCCCCTAGAAGTTACTGACCACGTGGGTTGCTAGTCCTGATATATTTTTCTTCCCTTTTGTCTGGTTGCGCACTCATCAATTTGACCTGCTTTTCTACAAATTGCAAGGTATTGATGAAAATTGGAACTTCTTTGAGTTTTTTCAATGATATGGGTGGGGAGGAGAGAGTTTGTAGGTGAATTATAGAAAAAAGAGTCATGTAGAGTCTCTTAATATTATTATTATTGGACAAAGTGTATGCATGACCTTTATTTTTGTTGCTTTTTTTCTTTTGATGTTGGTGAGTTTTTGACTAGTTCATAACTGGTTTATAATTCATTTAGCTAGATTCTAGAGAAGTGGTAATTGTCTGTTTCAATTCAGACTTTATCCAGAAGTCCATCCAATGTTTTTCTGACCTAAAGACTACATCATTTTTATTCAGCAAAAACTGCATCTAAAAATTAATTTAGATGTCATATCAAAGCTTCCTGTCTCTGATAACATCTGACAGTATTATTTAGTTCATGTATGTACAATATTTTCAGCTGAATACTGTTTTACAGAATGATGCATAAAAAGTAAAAACAAGAGGATTAAAAATCCTCTCAATCAATAGTAATGTCTTGCATTGTTAAACAGTCCCATTAAGGAGCAGTTTGATTCCTATCCTACTTTTAGGTTAATACTGGAATATTCTGTATAAAATTGTAAAACTGCAATCCCTGAATTGCTAAAAAATATATTTGTCAATTAAGGAAGGTGATGTGATGTTGTGGAGAAAGCACTAGACTCGTAGACAGTAGACCCACCTTTACTATAGACATCGACCCTTCCTATGCAACCTTGGATATTTCACTAAGACTTTTTTTGAACTTCAGTTTTCTCATCTGGAGAACAAAGTTATTGATCTTAAAGTCACTTTCATTTCTAAAATTTCATTACTGTATGATTTTTATGGTCCTTTCCAAAGGAAAGTACATGATTTATGTTTCTTTATATTAAAAAGCCTTTCTGTTCCAGATTTCTTTCAGTCATTCACCTAAATTCCATCCATGTGAGACAATGTCTTTTAAAACATTTTCTTAAAATCTTTTCCTTCATATCTCCCACTGACCTTTCATTTTCACTGCAGCTTCTTTTTATCTTTCTCTTGTCTGACGACAGTGAGGCCATATTTACTTTACCTTTGCTAATGCAAATTATGCTGCCCGGCTCTTCATCCCACAGGTGGCTTCTCGCCTTGCCATATGAAAGTCACTCTCACTAAGCCTATCTCCCTAATCTGTAAAGTGGATTATGAAATTTCGGAATAAAAGATATCATACCAGAGCATCCTGAACTGCATAGCACTAAACTGTTCCAAAGGAGAGAACTCTATTCATGGCAGCATTCAAAAATAGACCTGTATTTTTCAGGAAAGAAAAATGAACTAGGCTGGGAGAGATCAGTTTTCCCTAGTAGGGGTTACCACACTTTTTATAGCATCTTAGTTCGTTAGTAGGAAGCTTTGAAAAAAGTATCAGCATGTTCTTTCCTATCAGCTGGTAGTTTAGGTCATTTTCAAAGAAACCCCCTATGTATCCAGAATCCTAACCAATTCACAACCTCATGATTTTACATTGTTGTGTCAGCCACATCTGTAGCTCATGCAGGATTTATCTTCTCACCATGTTACTTTTTAACTTTAATCATCTTACTGCCTGGAGGTCAAAAGATTTTTTGATATTGAGAGAGAGTCAGCCTACTTGTCAAATGTTCTCAGTGCTCTTTTCTCTAATTGCCCTGCCATCATCACCAGTGTTGTATCAACCTTTACTTTTTCCATAGAATAAGCTTTCCACATCAGCTTGCTAAATTTTCACTGTCTTATCATTAAAACAGTTCCAGGAAGCTCATCTCCTTTTCTTTCCTAACTGAAATAATTTACAAAAGGGTGCAATTAAGAGGTCATCCAGTTAAGGAAACTAAAGTTGCCTGGCCTGACCTGAGCTTCAAAAATATTTGAGTAAAATTTTACATTTCATTTTAATGACTATGCCTTTTTAGATACCACCCAAACAAATCCTTTGAGCAATATTTTTTACTTGGTATGTAGTTTGTCTATATGACTATTATTTACCTCTCCTTGATTATTATTATACTTTTTTAATTCAGAAGTATTTTATTGCTAAAAAAATATTAAACATCTGAACTTCTACCAAGTCATCATCTTTTTGCTGGTGGAGGGTCTTCCTTGATGTCGATGGCTGCTGACTGATGTGAGTGTGGTTGCTGAAGATTGGGATGGCTGTGGCAATTTCTTAAAGACAACAGTGAGGTTTGACGTAGAACTTCTTTCAGAATTGGAGTCAGTCCTCTCAAACTCTGCTGCTGCTTTATCAGCTTAGCTTATGTAACATTCTATATTTTGTGGTCATTTCAACAGTCTTCACATCATCCTCATCAGAAGTAGATTCCATTTCAAGAAACCCCATTCTTTGCTCATACATAAGAAATAACTTCTCATCCTTTAAAGTTCCATCCTGAAATTATAGCAATTCAGTCATATCTTCAGGCTCCACTTCTAGTTCTAGTTTTCTTGCTATTTCCACGACATCTGCACTTAATTCCTCCACTGAAGTCTTGAACCCCTCATAGTCATCCATGAGGGTTGGAATCAACATCTTCCAAACTCCTGTGAGTGTTGATATTTTGACCTTTTCCAACACTGAATCACGAATGTTCTTAATGGCATCTAGAATGGCGAATCCTTTCCAGAAGGTTTTCAATTTACGTTGCCCAGATCCATCAGAGGAATCATTATGACAGATATACCCTTAGGAAATGTATTTCTTAAATAATACGACTTGAAAGTCAAAATAACTCCTTGATCCATGGGCTGCAGAATGGTTATTGTGTTAGCAGGCATGAAAACATCATTTATCTCATTGCACATCTCCATCAGAGCTCTTGGGTGATCAGGCGCATTATCAATGAGCAGTCATATTTTGAAAGGAACCTTTTTTCCCTGGCAGCAGTTCTCAACACTATGCTTAAAATATTCAGTTAACTGTGTTGTAAATGTTAGGCTGGAGGAAGGAAAAACAAGGACATGCAAACAAAACAGAGAGATACCATAAAAGGAGAACAGACCAGACCCCAAGGTCCATGCCTTATATGGAAAGCGGACAGCTCTTCCTGAATTCCAACCTTCTGATGTGCCAACTAAGACCCGGATGTCAGCCTCCTCCCTCTTGGAAGGAAAAAATGTTTCTAGTTGTCTATCATGTCACCTTTAGCTAATCATACCTCTCCATGCCCCCTAGGATACCTTGCCCACTCCTCCCCCTCCTAGCCCCTTATAAGCCTCCACCTCCCTGATCGGGTACAATTTCCCCAGCCTACATTTATGTAGACTGGTGAACCCTTCCTGGGAATTGCACTCAAATAAACTGTCTGGCCTTTGTTGCCTCTCATCTCCTGCTTATTTTGGCTAGAATTTATCTTACAGTAAATAGATGTGTTGTCATCCAACCTTTGTTGTTCCATCAATAGAGCTCAGGCAGAGAAGATTTAGCATAATTCTTTTTTTTTCTTTTTTTTTATTAAGGTATCATTGGTATACACTCTCTCATGCTGCCATCTTGAATCCCCCTTTCTACCTCTTCTTGGTTATTAAGAATGCAAGTTCTTAGATGGAAGTGCCCAGGTATGTAGTAAACTTTTGCTTAAATAATGTTGTGCTCTACCCAGAACTATGTGCTTAATGAATGTTTCTTGCTGATACTGCTAAGAGTTAGGGCTATTAACATGAAAAATAAAATAACTCACAGTAACCAGGAATGTAGCTTCATTATTTAATGATGACAGAATCAATGATAGATGCATGACTTTGATGAAGTTCATTAGACATAGAAATGAGATAGGATGAATATATGTTAAATTAGATTTCTTGCATTATCCTTGAAAGACCTGTGCAAAACTAAGAGAAATTTTATGTAAACATAATCATGGTGACAATCACTCTTTCTTTGTTCTCATTCCACCCTTTCTTTCAATGATGGAATTCCCTGATATTTACCTGTGGGCCACAGATGACAGCCCATGTTTTTCAGTCTTTCAGTTTAGATGTGGCCATGTGATATAGATCAGAGGAAGGAATAGGAGAAAGAGTGATATATGCCACTTTGAGTCGTCTCCTAAAGAGCCTTGCTGGAATTTTCTTCCTTTTCCTTGGAGGCTATAAAATGGGGTTAGGCGTTGTCTTGGAAGCTACTTGTTGTAAATAATAAGGCCAATCTATGTGCATGGGCCTTCATATCTGCACTACTATGTTGAAGGAAAGCTAACATCTGTTATAATTAACTTTTTACTTCTTTACATCACTGTAATTCCATGGGAAAATCCTGGGGAAAAGTACCTTTGAAAATAAAATCAGTCAAAGGGAGAAATAAAGTTTAAGAAACCCGTTTATTTTTTACACGCTGTCATCCTGCATCTGTCTTGACCCAGCTACAGCAGAAAAGAGTTCACCCAACCTCTCCAGTCCAGATAAGCCCTCAATCACCCATGTAATTACCTATTGATATGGAGATAGACTACTTCTCTCCACCCTTTGGAAACCTATTGATATGGAGATGTACTAAAGCCAGGTGAGAGATTTTGAAAATATTGCAATTTTACCCACAGCCCACCCCTCCAGAAATCTTGCCTCACAATCTATATGTTCCCTTCTTCTGCAATGGTCCCTGTATGAGAAAACTGGAACATTGTAACCATACTGATAACATAAATCATGATAATCTTTAAACTGGAGGATTCAGCTAGGTTCAAAGTCCTAGGCAGATTAAGTCCATAGCTCACCCATTCCACAGGCAGTCAGTAGCTAAACAGTAGGGAGTTCATCACATGGCAGCTGCAGCCAGGGGGCACATCCAGGATACAGGGACTGTAGAAGAAAATAACCTTAAGGGCGATAAGACACCAGCATAGGCAAATCTTGTCCATCAGGTAGGATACATGCAAGACAATGGTCCTGTGATGGGACAGTGAGAGGAATGGGATCTTGTCCTGGTCTAGTATACCAGACTTTCACCTGCCTCCCTGTGGGAGTTACAGATGGGTCAATACATAGGGCTGTGGGAGGTACATGCACTGGCCATAAAGATAAAACAAAACTTCCCTGTAAGATGCTCTTACCTTATGGACGTTTTGGGTACACTACTGTGATCTTTGGAGGCCACTCTGCTGTTACTCCAGGAATACACATGAGGCAAGCTTCCAGGATTTTTCCCTGAGGTGCCAGAAGGGCCAGCCATCACTGGTCCATGTGTCAAAATGTCCAGGGTCATGTCCATTCAACAGTGTCCCCAGGTTTTAATGCAGTTGGGGCTGGCAGCAGAACATTGCTCTGCTGGCCATATCCTGGCTTCAAAAACTACTCTTTGGTTTGCACATGCAGTTGTACAGGAGAGGTAGCAAGGTATGCTAGCATATCCACAGGGCTCAAAACTCCTTTTCGGGCTTCTCATTCAAACACTGTAGCACTGCCCATAAACAAACTGACCAGCCCTGTAGACTACTGGTGTCAGACGTCAGGCCAGATTTCAACAAACTGTTGTACCTCTCAATCATGCCTGTCCCGGTAGGTTTATATGGTACATGAAATTTCCATTTGATTACTAGTTGCTGCACTCATTCTTGTAACACATGTCCAGTAAAGTGGGTGCCTTGATCACTCTCAATCACCTCTGACCAGCCATAGGCTGCAAAGAGATGCTCTAGGCCCCTCTTGGTAGTTTGCTGATACGCATGACTTGCAAGAAAACAGCCAACAGGCCAGTAGCTAAGTCCACACAAGTCCTGGCATACTAATATCCTTCTGATATGGGCCCAATATAGTTTATCTGCCACCTGAAAAGGGGTATCAGCCCCTTTACTATTGTCCCATGTTGCTACGGGACCTGGTGTAAGTCCGTCTTGGAGTACACAAGACACAGGGCTTTGCTGATTCTTCAAAGGTCAATGGCAAGCCTCACCAACAGGTTAGCCCACATTGTCTTTTACCCCATGTGCAACAAATGCTAATGTAACTATTGGGCCACATCAGAGGAAGGCTTTTATTCTGCCAACACACCTGGGCCAATGTGTCTGCTTCATCATTCCCTGGGGATGTCAAAGGCAAATGGCTAGTTACATGATATATGGAAAGAGTCTTAGTCTGACCAGAGGCTTTTAGGTCTTGCCACAACTCTTGCCCCCAAAGGGGTCAGTGACCAACCATCCAGTTGGCATTGTGCTCCAGTGACCAACCATCCAGTTGGCATGGTGCCATGTCAGTAGGCACAGGGTCAAGCCCCAATAGATGGCCCAGCGGTCAGTGCAGACCACTATAGGAGAGGGCTTCTGGATTATCATGAGCCATACTGCCTGCAACTCAGCCCATTGGCTGCTCTTCCCCTCTCCATCCTCCATCCATATTGTCTTAGTCTTAGGATGGAAAGCCACAGCCCTCTACTTCAGGGGCTGCCCATGACTGGAGCCATCTATATACCAATGATTGTCAGGTATAGGGGCTTTTGCCTCCTAATAAGGACTCTTGGCTACCAATGGCTCAAAAGTAGGTTCTTCCTGCTTTCCACTGGTATCCATTGGAGAAACTCTTCAGGAGCTGGAGAAAGTGGGCATCATAAAGCCCAGTCATAGTTCTTTTAATTCCCCAGTGTAGCAAGTGTAAAAGCCAGATGGCTCCTGGCATATGACCGTGGACTGCAGGGAGTTGAATAAAGTCACAGCCCCTTTGCATGTTGCTGTCACCCCTTTAGCAGCCCTTATGGAAATCCTCAGTCATGAACTAGCAATGTATCATTATGTTGTGGACCTTACCAATGTTTTTCTCTCTATTGATATAGCACAGGAAAGTCAGGAACAGTTTGCCTTCACATGGGAAGGCCAGCAGTGACATTCACTGTTCATCCACAGTTATACTTCTGTAGTCCCACCATTTGTCATGGACTTGTAGCCCAGGACTCTGCCACATGAAGAAACTGCAAACAGTGTGGCTGTATCACTACATTGATGATATTATGCTCATGTCTGATTCTCTTGCAGATTTAGAATGTGCAGTTCTAGACTGATGCAACATCTATAGGAGAAAGGATGGGCTGTGAACAACACCATGGTTCAGGGACCTGGTTTGTCAGTAAAGTTCTTGGAGGTTGGCTGGCCAGGTAAAACTTAAGTTATTCCTGAAGCAGTCATAGACAAATTCCAGACTTTCCCTAGCCCTACCATTGTGGCAGTTTTACAAGAGTTTTTGAGTCTTTGGGGCTACTGGAGAGTGTTTTTCCCATACTTGGCACAAATTCTGAATCCCTTGTACTGGTTGGTATGAAAAATCAGGTGGGACTAAGATGAGACATATGCACCTGCTTTGACTGCTGCTAAGCGAGCAGTCAAGGCCATAAAGGCCTTGAGTGTAATGGATTCATCAAGGCCCTGTGAGCTAGATGTTCATGTAACTGAAGATGGTTATGGATGGGGTCTTTGGCAGCAGCTTGAATGGACATGCCAACTTTTGGATTCTGGTCACAACTATGGAAAAGAGAAGAGGTCTGATACACCTTGATAGAGAAGCAACTGGCTACTGTGTACCATGCCTTGCTGGCTACGGAGCCCATCACAGGAACAGCTCCAACCAAGGTAATAACCACCTATCTCATCATGGGGTGGGTGCAAGACTGGACCCAAACGCCACAGAGTGGCATGGCACAGATGCCTACACTGGCTAAATGGGGCCCATATTTACAGCAGCGTAGTGTCCTCTCTAGTAGCCCCTTAAGTGGAGAACTCCAACACTTATTGGGGCTAGTGATGGAAGTATAACTGTGGATGAACAGTGAATGTCACTGCTGGCCTTCCCATGTGAAGGCAAATTTTTCCTGACTTCCCTGTGCTATGTCAATAGAGAGAAAAACATTGGTAAGGTCCACAACATAATGATACATTGCTAGTTCATGACTGAAGGTTTCCATAAGGGCTGCTAAAGGGGTGACAGCAACATGCAAAGGGGCTGCAACTTTATTCAACTCCCTGCAGTCCACGGTCATATGCCAGGAGTGAACTGGCTTTTACACTTGCTACACTGGGGAATTAAAAGGACTATGACTGGGCTTTATGATGCCCACCTTCTCCAACTCCTGTAGAGTTTCTCTAATTTCTTTGTGCTCACCCAGGCAATTTATGCTGCTTAGCCCCCAAAGTAGAGGGCTGTGGCTTTCCATTCTAAGACTAAGACAATATGAATGGAGGATGGAGAGGGAAAGAGCAGCCAATGGGCTGAGTTGCAGGCAGTATGCCTCATGATCATTCAGGAGCCCTCCCCTTTAGTTGTCTGCACTGACTGCTGGGCCATCTATTGGGGCTTGACCGTGTGGCTACTGACATGGCACTATGCCAACTGGATGGTTGGTCACTGGCCCCTTTGGTGGCAAGAGTTGTGGCAAGGTACATGTAGAGCTACAGGTGGCTGCTTAGCATGTTTGCTCAGAACTGCCTTTACCACATGTACCCTCAGTATGAACTCACCTGCACTGGTCTGTAAGCACAAGTCCTGCAGGATATCCACCCCCAAAATATATTCAGGGATGGGAGAAATGCACACAGTATGCTCCTTTGAGGGTAAATGCCCTATCCCCAAAGGGATTTAGGCTTTCTTCACTCTAATTGCCTTACTCCCACAGTCATCTATCACAGCAGGGGTCCCAGGAAAATGCAGAGGTTTTCATAAATCAGAGAACATTCAGTTCCTGTGTCCACCAGCACCAGGACATGTTTTTCATTCACAAGGGACCAATGAATTGCTAATTCTACATGTGACCTCTGATCCCCACCACATCCCCCAAGGTAGGGACCTAATCCCCCACCCTTCAATCAAACTGCAATGCCCACTCATCCTCCTGTGGGTGTGAAGGCCCAGGTACATCCTTAGTACTGTCTCCCAGGAGGTTTTGCAGGGACACAGGCTAGACATGAGGCCTTGACTCCAGCTTCCATGTTCTGGGCCTTTGCAAATGCTCCTGACTGAGCACGAGGTGGAAAAGCTGCAGCCATAGGAAAACAATGCGCTCTTTCCAGAAAGCACAGAGCGGCTCACACAAACGCAGATGTCTGCAGGCTGCACTCCTGGCTGCAGGGCCCAGAGGAGCCGGGAGGAAGGGGTGCAGGGCAGAGCCTCCCAGTCTGGCCAGGTGGTAGTGTCTCAGACAGTGGGGCCCCGGGATCATTTCAACCGCCCCCAGGTCTGCTAAAGTATGAGTAGCCTCACTTATGGGTTGCCCTATATGTGGGGAAAGAATAGTCACTATTGTCCCAAAGAGAGATGGGGGAGCTGTATTGAGCACCAGATTTCTCACTCCTCTGGTAAGCAACTCCTCATTGAGGCCCTGTGAATAAATATTATAGATGATATTTTTCATACCCAGTTCTGGTAACACCTGCTGCAGCTCTGCATGTGTTTTCCAGCTAGTGGATAAATATGGTAAATCACCCTGATTAGGCTGAACTGCCCTGATGGCTGCTGTCAGACAATCCAGAAACACCTGATTCCTTCAGGTATGACAGGCACATTCCAACCACTTCCAAAGAAACGGGTGAGTCGTCAGGGAAGCCAGACTACCCATTTCAGAACCTGCCATAACAATGTTTTCCACTCCCATATCCCAAAGACACAAAAGCCATGTAGGCAGAGGTTCTGATGGCTTCTGCCCATACTGGGTGCTCATGTCCACCAAGCTCACCCTGGGTATAGGGGTGGAGCATGGAGTGCTCCACAACCTGGGAAGGGGGTGGCTCCTCTTCCCAAGGAGCCCGAGGCAGTTGTTGCATTTTTACTTTATTTTTCTTTTTTTTTTTTTACATTAATATGGCCAACTTTATTAACACCCAGTATAAAATCATAGTGATACAAATTTAAAAGACAAATAGCACAAGTAACAAGTCATGGAATTTTTTAAATTTAAGTGGATTTTAGAGATTCAAACTCAGAGAGATTTAGAGAATAAAATAATATGTCTAAAACGTTAGTGCTGAACCAGGGGTGGAACAAAAATCTTCCAAATTAAAATGCAGGCATACTTTTCATTTTATGATAAATGATTGAAAGTAATTTCAGGAATCAATTCTGAGAGATTTTTGCTTCAAAATGTATACTACTCTGTCAATGGGTACTAGAATTTACCATTTTTCAGAATTTACTAGCAAGAAAAAATAGGACTGAACTCATCTGGATTTTACAATGAGAAAATATTCATTCTAAAGGACTAAAGATGTCAAAACTAATTACTTTATACAGTGATATAATTTGCTTTCATGCCTTAAATTTACTAATTGCCTGCATGTGGAAAATAGATTATAATTGGTAGGAAAGGGGAGGAATCACTTGGAGCTAAGAGAAAACTGGATTTTTAAGATGAAAAAACGACATTGTATGTAAACATGAAGGACTTTGAGAATGAGTTTTAATTTGATTTCATTGACAACTGACTCCTCATGATAAGTTCTTGAACAGGGGAAGGGAAAAGGTACTACTTAAAGGTGGGCCATGTTCTAAAAAGAGAGCTGGGATTTTGAAGAGCTTACATTATTACTATATAAATGAAACGTTTTTTTTAAATTTATTTATTTTTATTTTTTTGAATAACATTATGTTTACTAGGCTCTCCCCTACCCCAAGTCCCCCCCACAAACCCCACTGCCGTCACTGTCCATCAGCATAGTAAGATGTTGTAGAACCACTATTTGTCTTCTCTGTGTTGCAAAGCCCTCCCCTTTCCCCCATCGCCCACATTATACATACTAATCATAATACCCCCTTTCTTCTTCGCTGCCCTTATCCCTCCTACCCTCCCATTCTCCCCAGTTCCTTTCCCTTTGGTAACTGTTTGTCCATTCTTGGGTTCTGTGATTCTGCTGCTGTTTGGTTCCTTCAGTTTTTCTTTTGTTCTTATACTCCACAGATGAGTCAAATCATTTGGTATTTGTCTTTCTCTGCTTGGCTTATTTCACTGAGCATAATACCCTCTAGCTCCATCCATGTTGTTGCAAATGGTAGGATTTGTTTTCTTCTTATGGCTGAATAATATTACATTGTGTATATGTACCACGTCTTCTTTATCCATTCATCTACTTATAGACACTGAGGTTGCTTCCATTTCTTGGCTATTGTAAATAGTGCTGTGATTAACTTAAGGGTGCATCTGTCTTTTTCAAAGTGCTGCATCCTTAGGGTAAATTCCTAGAAGTGCTGGAGTGCTGCATCCTTAGGGTAAATTCCTAGAAGTGGTCAAATGGTAAGTTTATTTTGAGCATTTTGAGGAACCTCCATATTGCTTTCCACAATGGTTGAACTAATTTACATTCCCACCAGCAGTGTAGGAGGGTTCCCCTTTCTCCACAACCCCGAAAAACATAAGTTGTTGTTTGTCTTTTGGATGGTGGGCATCCTTACTGGTGTGAGGTGATATCTCATTGTGGTTTTAATTTGCAATTCTCTGATAACTAGCGATGTGGAGCATCTTTTCATGTATCTGTTGGCCATCTAAATTTCTTCTTTGGAGAACTGTCCAGGTCCTCTGCACATTTTTTTTTTTTGAGAGGGCATCTCTCATGTTTATTGATCAAATGATTGTTAACAACAATAAAATTCTGTATAGGGGGGTCAAAGCTCAATGCACAGTCATTAATCCATCTCAAGCCTAGTTCTCTTCAGTCTCCAATCTTCTGAAGCATAACGAACAAGTTCTTACATGGTGAACGAATTCCTACATAGTGAATAAGTTCTTACATGGTGAACAGTACAAGGGCATTCATCACAGAAACTTTCGGTTTTGATCACACATTATGAACTATAAACAATCAGGTCAAATATGAATATTCATTTGATTTTTATACTTGATTTATATGTGGATCCCACATTTCTCCCTTTATTATTATTATTATTTTTAATAAACTGCTGAAGTGGTAGGTAGATGCAAGATAAAGGCAGAAAACATAGTTTAGTGTTGTAAGAGAGCAATTGTAGATGATCAGCTGTGTGCCTGTAGACTATGTGCTAATCCGAGCTAGACAAGGGCAATAAAACATCCATGAATACAGAAGCTTTCCCTCAACACGGGGGGGGGGGGGTGAGGTTCTAAGCTTCACCACTGTTGTTCCCCAATTTCTCACCTGATGGCCCCCCTGTGACTTGACTGTGCCTGTCTTAGGTTGTTCCTCCCTTGAGGAATCTTACCGGTCTCTGGCTAACCAGTCATCTTCCGGGGCCATACAGGGAAATGTAAAGTTGGTAAGTGAGAGAGAAGCCATATTGTTTGAAAAGGTTAGCTTATTACTTCTTTGCAGATTTATGCCCTGTGGCTTCTATGCCCAGCACTTGTCTCTAAGTATCTTTACCACCTGGAGGAATTATGATACTCGGTAAATTCGATATGAGGCACGAATTCTATTTAAGGGTTGTAATTAGAAAGGAAGAAGAAAAGCTATAGAGGTAGCATATGGAAGAAAACATGGGAGGATTGATTATTTCTTTGACATATCTTCTTGTAGAGTACCTTAAATATGTATAGGTTTTAAACTACTAACTAACTTGCACACACATATTAACATAATAGGAATATGGTGACATAAACAAAGCAAATCTATAATTACCAGCCATCTCCAGTGAAGCCAAGAAAACCATTTAGGCACCGTAGGCATTTGTGAAAATTAGTCTATGATATGATGGATATTGTCCAACTGTACTTGAACAGTCTGAGAGAAGTCAGACAAATTAAAGCAACCCATTTCTGGGATCTGTTCACATCCCATATGTTCTTTTAACCGTAGATAGTCTATAGTCGTAAGATTTTGGAGCGCTACAACTTGCACACCTACCAACTCCTGATTGAGTTCCAACAGTATAGATCCAGTCAAATTTGTTGTCTCACTGTATGCACACACCAGCCTAGACATCTCCTTCCTCATTCCAATGGCAAGTCCAGGAAACGGAGGGGTGGACGCAGCCACAACCACAGCATCACCTGGATCCCTGTGGAGGCTTTTTGATGATCATCCCCTGCACAAGTCCTCCAGAGAGTGCTGATGCCAGAAGCTCCTCCTCATATCATATCTTAGTTCATTTTCTGGGTAGCCAAGCTAGGCCTTGATCTTCTGCATAGAAACAAACAGACCCTTTGCCCACACTTTGACATGCCCTCTATACCACTGTGTAGAACTCATTGGAGGTCAGCACACAGGAACTGAATTTTTTTTTTAATCTTTAATCTACACTTACATGAAGAATACTATGTTTACTATGCTCTTCCCTATATCAGGTCCCCCCTAAAAACCACATTACGGTCACTGTCCATCAGCGTAGCAAAATGTAGAATCACTACTTGTCCTCTCTCTGTTGTACAGCCCTCCCTCCCCTTTCTCCCTCCCCCCACTATGCATGCTAATCTTAATACCCCCCTTCTTCTTCTGCCTTCCTTATACCCTCCTGCACACCCATCCTCCCCAGTTCCTTTCCCTTTGGTACCTGTTAGTCCATTTTTAGGTTCTGTAATTCTGCTGCTGTTTTGTTCCTTCAGTTTTTACTTTGTTCTTATACTCCTCAGATGAGTGAAATCATTTGGTATTTCTCTTTCTCTGCTTGGCTTATTTCACTGAGCATAATACTCTCCAGCTCCATCCATGTTGCTGCAAATGGTAGGATTTTTCCTCTTCTTATGGCTGTGTAGTATTCCATTGTGTATATGTACCACATCTTCTTTATCCATTCATCCATCTACCAATGGACATTTAGGTTGCTTCCAATTATTGGCTATTGTAAATAGCGCTGCAATAAACATTGGGGTGCATCTGTCTTTCTCAAACTTGATTGCTGCGTTCTTAGGGTAAATTCCTAGGAGTGGAATTCATGGGTCAAATGGTAGGTCTATTTTGAGCATTTTGATGAACCTCCATACTGCTTTCCACAATGGTTGAACTAATTTACATTCCCACCAGCAGTGTAGGAGGGTTCCCCTTTCTCCACAACCTCACCAACATTTGTTGTTGTTTGTCTTTTGGATGGCAGCTATCCTTACTGGTGTGAGGTGATACCACATTGTAGTTTTAATTTGCATTTCTCTGATAATTAGCAATGTGGAGCATCTTTTCATGTGTCTGTTGGCCATCTGTATTTATTTTTTAGACAACTGTCTGTTCAGTTCCTCTGCCCATTTTTAAATTGGGTTATTTGTTTTTTGTTTGTGGAGGCATGTGAGCTCTTTATATATTCTGGCCGTCAAGTCTTTGTCGGATCTGTCAATATCAAATACATTCTCCCATACTGTAGGGTTCCTTTTTGTTATATTGATGGTGTCTTTTGCTGTACAGAAACTTTTCAGCTTAATGTAGTCCTACTTGCTCATTTTTGCTGTTGTTTTCCTTGCCCAGGAAGATATGTTTAAGAAGAGGTCACTCATGTTTATGTCTAAGAGGTTTTTGCCTATGTTTTTTTCCAAGAGTTTAATGCTTTCATGACTTACATTCAGGTCTTTGATCCATTTTGAGTTTACCTTTGTATATGGGGTTAGACAATGGTCCAGTTTCATTCTCCTACATGTAGCTGTCCAGTTTTGCCAGCACCATCTGTTGAAGAGACTGTCTTTTGCCATTGTATGTCCATGGCTCCTTCATCAAATATTAATTAACCATATATGTTTGGGTTAATGTCTGGAGTTTCTAATCTGTTCCACTGGTCTGTGGCTCTGTTCTTGTGCCAATACCAAATTATCTTGATTACTATGGCTTTGTAGCAGAGCTTGAAGTTGGGGAGTGAGATCCCCCTACTTTATTCTTCTTTCTCAGGATTGCTTTGGCTATTCAGGGTGTTTGGTGTTTCCATATGAATTTTTGAATTGTTTGTTACAATTCATTGAAGAATGTTGCTGGTAATTTGATAGGGATTGCATCAAATCTGTATATTGCTTTGGGCAGGATGGCCCTTTTGATGATATTAATTCTTCCTAGCCATGAGCAGGGGATGAGTTTCCATTTGTTAGTATAACCTTTAATTTCTCTTAAGAGTGACTTGTAGTTTTCAGAGTATAAGTCTTTCACTTCTTTGATTAGGTTTATTCCTAGGTATTTTATTCTTTTTGATGCAATTGCGAATGGAGTTGTTTTCCTGATTGGAGTTGTTTTCTATTGGTTCATTGTTAGTGTATAGGAAAGCTACAGATTTCTGTGTGTTAATTTTGTATCCTGCAACTTTGCTGTATTCCGATATCAGTTCTAGTAGTTTTGGAGTGGACTCTTTAGGGTTTTTTATGTACAGTATCATATCATCTGCAAATAGTGACAGTTTAACTTCTTCTTTACCAATCTAGATTACTTGTATTTCTTTGTTTTGTCTGACTGCCGTGGCTAGGACCTCCATTACTATGTTAAATAACAGTGGGGAGTGTGGGCATCCCTGTCTGGTTCCCGATCTCAGAGGAAATGCTTTCAGCTTCTCGCTGTTCAGTATAATGCTGGCTGTGGGTTTATCATATATGGCCTTTATTATGTTGAGGTACTTGCCCTCTATTCCCATTTTGCTGAGAGTTTTTATCATGAATGCATGTTGAATTTTGTCAAATTCTTTTTCAACATCTATGGAGATGATCATGTGGTTTTTGTCTTTCTTTTTGTTGATGTGGTGGATGATGTTGATGGATTTTTGAATGTTGTACCACCCTTGCATACCTGGGATGAATCCCACTTGCTCATGGTGTATTTTTGAATTTGGTTTGCTAATATTTTATTGTGTATTTTTGCATCTACATTCACCAGGGATATTGCTCTGTAATATTCTTTTTTGGTGGGGTCTATGCCTGGTTTTGGTATTAGGGTGATGTTGGCTTCATAGAATGAGTTTGGGAGTATTCCGTCCTCTTCTATTTTTTGGAACCCTTTAAGGAGAATGGGTATTATGTCTTCTCTGTGTGTCTGATAAAATTCCGAGGTAAATCCGTCCGGCCCCGGGGTTTTGTTCTTGGGTAGTTTTTTGATGACCATTTGAATTTCTTTGCTCGTAATTGGTTTGTTTAACTTTTGTGTTTCTTCCTTGGTCTGTCTTGGGAGGTTGTATTTTTCTAGGAAGTTGTCCATTTCTTGTAGGTTTTCCAGCTTGTTGGCATATAGGTTTTCATGGTAGTCTTTAATAATTCTTTGTATTTCTGTGGGGTCTGTCGTGATTTTTCCATTCTCATTTCTGATTATGTTGATTTGTGTTGATTGTCTTTTTCTCTTAATAAGTTTGGCTAGAGGCTTATCTATTTTGTTTTTTTTTCTCAAAGAACCAGCTGTTGGTTTCGTTGATTTTTGCTATTGTTTTATTCTTCTTAATTTTGTTTATTTCTTCTCTGATCTTTATTATGTCCCTCCTTCTGCTGACTTTAAGCCTCATTTGTTCTTCTTTTTCCAATTTCGATAATTGTGACATTAGACTATTCATTTGGGATTGTTCTTCCTTCTTTAAATATGCCTGGATTGCTATATACTTTCCTCTTAGGACTGCTTTTGCTGTATCCCACAGTAGTTGGGGCTTTGTGTTGTTGTCGTTTGTTTCCATATATTGCTGGATCTCCAATTTGATTTGGTCATTGATCCATTAATTATTTAGGAGCATGTTGTTAAGCCTCCATATGTCTGTGAGCCTTTTTGCTTTCTTTGTACCGTTTATTTCTAGTTTTATGCCTTTGTGGTCTGTAAAATTGGTTGGTAGAATTTCAATATTTTGGAATTTACTGAGGCTCTTTTTGTGAGCTAGTATGTGGTCTATTCTGGAGAATGTTCCATGTGCACTTGAGAAGAATATATATCCTGTTGCTTTTGGATGTAGAGTTCTATAGATGTGTGTTAGGTCCATCTGTTCTAGTGTGTTGTTCAATGCCTGTGTGTCCTTACTTATTTTCTGCCTGGTGGATCTATCCTTTGGGGTGAGTGGTGTGTTGAAGTATCCTAAGATGAATGCATTGCAGTCTATTTCCCTCTTTAGTTCTGTTAGTCTTTGTTTCACAAATGCTGGTGCTCGTGTGTTGGGTGCATATATATTTAGAATGGTTATATCCTCTTGTTGGACTGAGCCTTTTATCATTATGTTGTGTCCTTTATCTCTTGTTACTTTCTTTGTTTTGAAGTCTATTTTGTCTGATATTAGTACTGCAACCCCTGCTTTCTTCTCTCTGTTGTATGCCTGAAATATGTTTTTCCATCCTTTGACTTTTTGTCTGTGCTTGTCTTTGGGTTTGAGGTGAGTTTCTTGTAAGCAGCATATAGATGGATCTTGCTTTTTTATGCATTCTACTACTCTGTGTCTTTTGATTGGTGCATTAAGTCCATTTACATTTAGGGTGACTATTGAGAGATATGTACTTATTGCCATTGCAGGCTTTAGATTCCTGGTTACCAAAGGTTCAAAGTTAGCTTCTTTATTATCTTACGGCCTAACTTAGCTTGCTTATTGAGCTGTTATATACACTCTCTGGAGATTCTTTTCTTCTCTCCCTTCTTATTCCTCCTCCTCCATTCTTCATATGTTGTATGTTTTTTTCTGTGCTCTTTTTAGGCATGCTCCCATCTAGAACAGTCCCTGTAAGATGCCCTGTAGAGGTGGTTTGTGGGAAGCAAATTCCCTCAGCTTTTGCATGTCTGGGAATTATTTAATCCCGCCATCATATTTAAATGATAGTCATGCTGGATACAGTATCCTTGGTTCAAGGCCCTTCTGTTTCATTGCATTAAATATATCATGCCATTCTCTTTTGGCCTGTAGTGTTTATGTCGAGAAGTCTGATGTTAGCCTGATGGGTTTTCCTTTATAGGTAACGTTTTTCTCTCTAGCTGCCTTTAAAACTCTTTCCTTGACCTTGATCCTTGCCATTTTAATTATTATGTGTCTTGGTGTTGTCCTCCTTGGATCCTTTCTGTTGGGGGTTCTGTGTATTTCCGTGGTCTGTTCGAATATTTCCTCCCCCAGTTTGGGGAAGTTTTCAGCAATTATTTCTTCAAAGAGACTTTCTATCCCTTTTCCTCTTTCTTCTTCTTCTGGTACCCCTATAATATGAATATTATTCCGTTTGGATTGGTCACATAGTTCTCTTAGTGTTGTTTCGTTCCTGGAGATCCTTTTATCTCTCTCTATCTCAGCTCCTATATGTTCCTGTTCTCTGGTTTCTATTCCTTCAATGGCCTCTTGCATCTTATCCATTCTGCTTATAAATCCTTCCAGGGATTGTTTCACTTCTGTGATCTCCTCCCTGACATCTGTGATCTCCCTCCGGACTTCATCCCATTGCTCTTGCATTTTTCTCTGCATCTCATCCCATTGCTCTTGCATTTTTCTCTGCATCTCTGTCAGCATGTTCATGATTTTTATTTTGAATTCTTTTTCAGGAGGACTGGTTAGGTCTGTCTCCTTCTCAGGTGTTGTCTCTGTGATCTTTGTCTGCCTGTAGTTTTGCCTTTTCATGGTGATAGAGATAGTTTGCAGAGCTGGTACGAGTGACAGCTGGAAGAGCTTTCCTTCTTGTTGGTTTGTGGCCTTCCTCTCCTGGGAGAATAGCGACCTCTTGTGGCTTATGCTTGGCAGCTGTGCACAGACAGGGCTTCTGCCAACTGCCCGGGTGGTTTGGAGTTTATCTCTGCTGTTGCTGTGGGCGTGGCCTGGCTGGGGCTGCTCCTCCAAAATGGTGGAGCCCCATTGGAGGGGGAGCGGCTGGGAGGCTATTTATCTCTGTAAGGGTCCTCTGTGCTCCCTGTTGCCCAGGGTGTTAGAGTCCCCAGATTCCCTGCCTCTGGGCTAAATGTCCTGTCGTGCCCCTTTAAGACTTCCAAAAAGCACTCTCTAAACCAAAACAATTACAGCAACAACGAAAGAGGAAAAAAAAAAAGAGGAAAAAACGCGCGATTTTCTTTGTCCTCAGGCACCGGTCTCAGGCACCTGCTCACCGGTCTTGCTGCCTTGTTTCCCTAGTATTGGGGTCCCTGTCCCTTTAAGGTTTCCAAAAAGCACTCGTCAAAAAAAAAAAAAAAAATGGAGAAATGCGTGGTATTCTTTGTCTTCAGGCGCCGGTCTCAGGCACCTGCTCACCCGTCTTGCTGCCCTGTTTCCCTAGTATTGGGGTCCCTGTCCCCTTAAGTCTTCCAAAAAACACTTGCCAAAAAACAGGGAAAAACACGCAATTTTCTTTGTCCTCAGGTGTCGGTCTCAGGCACCCGCTCACCGGTCTTACTGCCCTGTTTCCTTAGTATTGGGGTCCCTGTCCCTTTAAGGCTTCCAAAAAGCACTCGCCAAAAAAAATAAAGGGAAAAATGCACGATATTCTTTGTCTTCAGGCGCCGGACTCAGGCACCCGTTCACCGGTCTTGCTGCCCTGTGTCCCTAGTATTGGGGTCCCTGTCCCTTTAAGGCTTCCAAAAAGCACTCACCAAAAAAAAAGGGAAAAATGCGCGATTTCCTTTGTCCTCAGGCGCCAGTCTCAGGCATGCGCTCACTGGCCTTACTGCCCTGTTTCCCTGGTATTGGGGTCCCTGTCCCTTTAAGGCTTCCAAAAAGCACTCGCCAAAAAAAAAAAAAAGAAAAAAACCGCTCTGGTTTCTTTCCACCCTGCGGGAGCCAGGGGGAAGAGCACTCGGGTCCCACCGGGCCGGGGCTTGTATCTTACCCCCTTCGTGAGGTGCTGGGTTCTCGCAGGTGTGGATGTGGTCTGGATGTTGTCCTGTGTCCTCTGGTCTCTATTTTAGGAAGTTGTCTTTGTTATATTTTCATAATTCTATGTGGTTTTGGGAGGAGAGTTCCTCTGCTCTACTCATGCCGCCATCTTGGCTCCGCCCCCTGTTTCCTCTGCCCATTTTTTAATTGGATTGTTTGCTTTTTGTTTGTTGAGGAGTGTGAGCTCTTTACATATTTTGGATGTCAAGCCTTTATCAGATCTGTCATTTACGAAAATATTCTCCCACACTATAGGGTACCTTTTTGTTCTATTGATGGTGTCCTTTGCTGTATAGAAGCTTTTCAGCTTCATATAGTCCCACTTGTTCATTTTTGCCTTTGTTTTCCTTGCCTGGGGAGATATATTCATGAAGAAGTTGCTAATGTTCACATCCAAGAGATTTTTGCCTATGTTTTTTTCTAAGAGTTCTATGGTTTCATGACTTACATTCAGGTCTTTGATCCATTTGGAGTTTACTTTTGTGTATGGGGTTTAGACATGATCCAGTTTCATTCTCTTACATGTAGCTGTCCAGTTTTGCCAGCACCATCTGTTGAAGAGACTGTCATTTCCCCATTGTATGTCCATGGCTCCTTTATCGAATATTAATTGACCATATATGTTTGGGTTAATGTCTGGAGTCTCTAATCTGTTCCACTGGTCTGCGGCTCTGTTCTTGTGCCAGTACCAAATTGTCTTGATTACTGTGGCTTTGTGGTAGAGCTTGAAGTTGGGGAGTGAGATCCCCTTCACTTTATTCTTCTTTCTCAGGTTTGCTTTGGCTATTTGGGGTCTTTGGTGTTTCCATATGAATTTTTGAACTATTTGTTCCTGTTCATTGAAGAATGTTGTTTGTAATTTGATGGGGATTGCATCAAATCTGTATATTGCTTTGGGCAGGATGGTCATTTTGACGATATTAATTCTTCCTAGCCAAGAGCATGGGATTAGTTTCCATTTGTTAGTGTCCTCTTTAACTTCTCTTAAGAGTGTCTTATAGTTTTCAGGGTATAGGTCTTTCACTTCTTTGGTTAGGTTTATTCCTAGGTATTTTATTCTTTTTGATGCAATTGTGAATGGAATTGTTTTCCTGATTTCTCTTTCTATTGGCTCATTGTTAGTGTATAGGAAAGCCACATATTTCTGTGTGTTAATTTTGTATCCTGCAACTTTGCTGTATTCCGTTATCAGTTCTTGTAGTTTTGGAGTGGAGTCTTTAGGATTTTTTATGTACAATATCATGTCATCTGCAAATAGTGACAGTTTAACTTCTTCTTTACCAATCTGACTTCCTTGTATTTCTTTGTTTTGTCTGGTTGCTATGGCTAGGACCTCCAGTACTATGTTAAATAACAGTGGAGAGAGTGGGCATCCCTGTCTTGCTCCCGATCTCAGAGGAAAAACTTTCAGCTTCTTGCTGTTCAGTATGATGTTGTCTGTGGGTTTATCATATATGGCCTTTATTATGTTGAGGTACTTGCCCTCTGTACCCATTTGGTTGAGAGTTTTTATCATGAATGGATGTTGAATTTTATTGAATGCTTTTTCAGCATCTGTGGAGATGATCATGTGGTTTTTGTCTTTCTTTTTGTTGATGTGGTGGATGATGTTGATGGATTTTCAAATGTTGTACCATCCTTGCATCCCTGGGATGATTCCCACTTGGTCATGGTGTATGATCCTTTTGATATATTTTTGAATTCAGTTTGCTAATATTTTATTGAGTATTTTTGTATCTATGTTCATCAGGGATATTGGTCTGTAATTTTCTTTTTTGGTGGGGTCTTTGCCTGGTTTTGGTATTAGGGTGATGTTGGTTTCATAGAATGAGTTTGGGAGTATTCCCTCCTCTTCTATTTTTTGGAAAACTTTAAGGAGAATGAGTATTATATCTTCTCTGTATGTCTGATAAAATTCCGAGTAAATCCATGTGGCCCAGGGGTTTTGTTCTTGGGTAGTTTTTTGATTACCACTTCAATTTCATTGCTATTAATTGGTTTGTTTAGATTTTGTGTTTCTTTCTTGGTCAGTCTTGGAATACTTTTTTAATTTCAACCAAGTGGGCCTTTAATACAGGAGAGGCTGGTGCCTCGGACAGTAGCCTTGGCAACAGATCAGCCCTCAACCGCACCCCCTTATCCTCTCCTGACATCTCCTCTACCATCTCCAGGGCTGTAGGTGCTACTCTTTCCCCCATGGCCAACTGCACCATCCCTAGAGGCAGCCCACCCAAGGGTTCACGGTTCCTGCTGACTACCACCAGATGTAACTCCAAGGAAAAATCCGTGGGAAAAATGCCTTTGAAACCAAAATCAGTCAAAAGGAGAATTAAAGTTTAAGAAACCTGTTTATTTCTTACAAGCAGTTGTTCTGCATATCTCTAGACCCAGCTGCAGAAGAAGAGAACCTCATCCAACCTCTTTGGCCCAGATAAGCCCTCACTTGCTCAAGTAATGACCTATTGATATGGGGATGGATTACTTCTCTCCACCCATTGGAAACTCCTACTGATATGGAGCTGCTCTAATGCCAGGTAAACAATTCTGGAAATATTGCAATTTTACTCATAATCACTTTTACAGTAAGCTGTAACTCTGGGTTTTGATGAGGAGTTTAAATATAATTTATGTGGCACTTTAAAAACATTTTAATATAATTTCTTTAGAAAGTGCTTACTTGTTTATTTGAAAGCAGAAGTTCTTTAATATTGTGTGGGGAAGTTGGGGTTCCTATGGCCAGGATCCTCACTGAACTTAAACCACCTGATGATGTAACTGGCCTGTTGCTGGGCTACCACTTCCACACCTTTAGGCATGAGCTGTTATTGTGCTATATAAAGGGCTTGGTCCATTGCTCTGGGCGGAGGCAGAGACCCTAGTGCTCGAGCTACCATGGGAGAACAAGCCAGGTAATAAACCGTTTTACCCCAAAGAGTGTTTTGTGGTCAATTTCTTTGGTCACACTGAATCCATAGCAAACTTGCCCAGGCTGAACCCATTGGCAAGACATATTGTAATGACATTTTTCTTTTCCATGAGTTAACACTCCAGTGCAGGAATACATAAGTTCTGAACTTAATAGACTGCCACTAGAATGTTATTTGAAATATCATGTCCACTTGATTTTTTTCTTAGTTTCTTTAAAAGTTTTTCTCATTCTTACAATTTTAAAATATTTATACTCCACTTTACTTTTAATTTTCTAGAATATCCTAGATTAAAATTCAGATCACCCTAAATAACTCTTAGACAGTGGAAATGTACAAACTTACTATTAATATAAAGCATTTGTTCTGAGAGCATAGTGTGCCATCCCCCTGGTTTGTTGAGGTGTCTTAAGGACATTGGCTTCTTGTGATTTATCTACATTACTAACAAAGTATAGATGATATTGTTTAGTTGGTGAAGTTCTAATATTTGGCCAAAATATGATGTCCTTTGATAAAGCCTGTGGGTAAAATTGCAATATTTCTAGAATATCTTGCCTGGCTTCAGTGTATCTCCATATCAATAGGTGTTTCCACGGGGTAGAGAGAAGTAGCCATCTCCATATCAATGGGTAATTACAAGGGCAGGCAAGGGCTTATCTGGACCAGAGAGGTTGGGTAGAGTCTCTTCTCCTGCAGCTGGGTCATGAGAGACACAGGGGAACACAAGTGGACTCTTGTAAGAAATAAATGGGTTTCTCCCACTTTATTTCTCCCTTTGACTGATTTCAGTTTCAAAGTATTTTGGTCTAGGACTTTTCCCCCAGAGTTACAAAGTCACAAACTATTTGCAGCATATTCTAAAGCATTTTAAAGACGTCTTTTTTTTTTTGACTTTAAAATATCCAGAGCACTTGACTTTCTTTGTTTTTTTGCTATTGGATATAAGTTCATTCATTCAAGGGTATACACATTTCATATACTGCTAACATCTTAGATGTACTTATCTACTGTGGACACATTTTCTACGATCTTTATTTTGTTTTAATTAGGTCTGAAGACAAAGCCTACTCATGTCAGGTTGATTTGAAATACAACCATTCCAATGAACTATTTCTATGAAAATAATGGTAAAATGATCCTATCAATTTACAATAAGGTTAATGTTTGTATGTGAGGTAGCAATTTTAATTGAAAGTGAATAAAAAACAAACTGCAATTGAGAAGAAATCATGTTAATTGTAACATTAAACCAAGTTCTACATAAAATGCTTCAAAAAATAGCATCAAGATTTTGGACATGTAAGACTAATCACCATTTATTTGACATTTCTGCTTTTTTTACACTTTTCCACAAAAAATGTTATTAAAAATTCAATCCAAAGGTCTAAACTTCATGAAGGTACGAAGGCAACAATAAGCCATCGCAGTATTTTACATAATCCTATGATTGTCTCCTTTATATAAAAAGTTCTGCCAGAGCAAATAAGGTGCCATGAAACCAGGCTGAAATCTATGAAGATTTATAATAAAAAGAGGTGTTGTAGAGAGATCCCAAAATATAGTTATATAATTAAATGTTCAGGTAAAGCATGCTATTCAAATAGCAGTGCATATCCCTTCAATAAAAAGGAGGCTACCAAAAAAAGCTATTGTTTGAAATATTTTAAGATTCCTGCTGCATAAGTTAGTATCCTTGCTGAACAAGGTTTGGTATGTTCACAAGTCAATTAAATTGAAGCTGAATAACTTTACAATAAAAAGAAAAAGCTAAACCTCTTGGACATTTGTATTCTCTCTATGTTCCTAATCTAGAAAATAAAATGAACTCTTAAGTGAAATGACCTGAATAGATTGTTAGGTGATTATTTTGCTCAATGTGAATTAATCCAAATTAGTAAAATAATTAGGGGAATGCTGTTATCATCAGCAGATCTATGTGTCAGTCAGACCTTCAGCCTTCACACTTACAAATACACACATGCCTATACACACACAGCCTCATGCACAATCACATACACTCATGCCTACACACACATGTGTAAGATGAATTCTAAAATGTAAGATAAATTTCAACAGAAATAAGCAGGCAACGAGAGGCAACAAAGAGCCAGGCAGTTTATTTGAGCGCAATTCCCAGGTGATGTTCTCTGGTCTGTCTATTACAGGCCAGGGAAGTCACACTCGGTCAGGGAGGTGGGGGCTTATAAGGGGTTAGGAGGGGGAGGAGTGGGCAAGCTATCCTAGTGGGCATGGAGAGGTATGATTGGCTAAATGTGACATAATAGACAACTAGAAACTTTTTTTCCTTCCAAGGGGGAGGAGGCTGACATCCGGGTCTCAGTTGGCACATCAAAAGGATGGAATTCAAGAAGAGCTGTCCCCTTTCCATGTAAGGCATGGACCTTGGGGTCTGGTCTGTTCTCCTTTTATGATATCTCTCTGTTCTGTTTGCATGTCCTTGTTTTTCCTTCCTCCAGCCTAACAACATGCACATACTCAGGAGTACAGAGACACTTGTACAAAAGAAAACATATTCTCACACACACACATACACACACAATTGAAATATAATTGCCATAAGTGCTATATCCATTTCACAAGGAATTTGTTGGAAAAATCTTGGAAGCCTACCTTCTTTGAGCAGTTTTAGAAAAAGTTGAGATTGCCCAGCAATTTAGGAAAAACAATCATTTGGGTCCTTGTCTCTTTCTTTAGCTAAAAGGGAATTGATGTGTTACTCATATGTTCTCAGTTACGACCAATGAACACAAAAGAAACAATACATTCTCTGTCTCTCCCAAACACACACCCTGCTGTCTGGTTTCATTTCATCTGTTAATTTCTTTAACACTTGATACTACTGTCTGGCAGATAATATACAAAATAGAGGATCTGAAAGATACCCTGCTTCTGTGGATTATGCATGAGGGAGTTAAGAACCTTTTTCTGAAAAGCATCTCATGGACATTTCTGCCTCTTGTATCATTTTTGTCTGCTGTAATGGTGACTAATGAATGAGAATGTCATTCTGCAGCCAAGACTATAGAATCCTAATGATTTTATAGTTACTTATGTAGAAGAAACAGCAGTCAAATCTTTGTGAGAATGGCATTCTCCACCTGTATACGTCAACTGGCTGGGCTATAACCTTAAGCTTGAGTCGGCCTTTCTGTGTTCAAGGGTTGCAACACATGGGGCTTTTTTCTGATATATGGAAACCAGCACTGCTCCATTCCCACACTTTGGCCCATTCATCTTTTTGATATGACCAGTGTAACATTTTGCTCCATAATCTACTATCTATAAATGGTGTAGCTGCTATTTAAAGCTGTATTCTTCATTCACAGAAAAGAACACTCTCCTTTAACCATTTCAAGGTAATCCTGATCAATTTCTGCTAGAAAACATTGTTGAAATTGGAATCACCATGGAAGGAAAATGGGCTAACTATGGGTTGTTAACTGAGTGTATCTATAAATGCTAGATCCATGCAGAAGCAACAGAGTCCCCACCATTTGTAATTATAGAAGATTTTATAGTTAAAACTATATTATTTATGCTACTCTGGTAGAAAATATCCTTTCTACTCCACTGACATCAAGCTTGGCCATGACTCTTCCAGTGCTTCCCTGCGGGTGGCAAATACATGCTGCCATATTATGTGATTTTCTTGTCTAATGAAATGTGAGTAAAAGTAAGTCATTTTTTCCCCTTCTACAGTGAGAAAAGCAGTCTCCAAGATAGCGTGCTTTGTTCAACCTGAGTCACAGAACAAAGAATGTAAAGCAGAGTCACAGATGACAAAACAATAGGCATGCAACATGGGCAAGAAATGATGTTTGTTGTGTGTCACTGAGACCTAAGAGCCATTTTCTAATGCAGCATAACCTAGCCTATCCTCCCTGATAAGGATATATTGGAGGTGTGTATATGCAAATGAGAAGTTTTTGTTTCCTAAACACCAGACTAGAAGTTAAAAATCTAAAGTTCTCTTCTTGATTTTACTAGAAGTGTTACCTTAAACAACTAACTGAATTCCTCAAGTGTTAGCTTCTTCATTCATCCAATGAATGGTCTTGATGAGGCAATGTTAGCCAGCTTTAATGTGAGTGGGTCTATGATTTGAGTAATCCTAAATAGTATTGCAAAAGTCACCATTTGTCTTATTTCAGGCTGTTAAAACAGGACACCGTAGACCGGGTGGCTTATAAACAACAGAACTTTATTTCTCACAGTTCTGGTGTCTGAAGTCTGAGATCAGAGTGTCTGCATGATCAAGTTATGGGGATAGCCCTCTTCTAGGTTGCAGGTGGACATGTTCTCACTGTATCCTTCACATTACAAAAGAGGGAAGAGAACTCTCTGGAGTCTTTTAGTTCAGAGCACTAATTCCATTTATGAGGGGTTCACGTAATGACCTAACGATCTCCCAAAAGCCCTGCCTCCTAATAATACCATCATATTGGGGCTTAGTATTTCAACATATGAATTGTAGAGAGGACACAAACATCCACTTCTTAATACCATTATCTAGCTTTGTTGCAATCCTTTTCCATTGTTTGTTTCTTTATTAGGTAGCTGGGAGGTACTTTGTGGTTGGATAGAATACAAATACAATTGAATTTGTTATTTCTATGTGGTTAAAAAAACATCCTCAACATTTTAAAAGTGTAAGAAAAATTCAAAGTTGTGGTGGGGGTCAAATCAATCACTAGCAATACCTTGCACATAGTAAAACCTATGTATTATCTAAAACAATCAGCGATTTGATATAATGATATTGTTATTCTTAATGACATCATACAGGAGCAAGATATACAAAGTATGTACAGAGACACTTAATCTTGCTACTGTATGAAATAAACTTTTGATCTTTGATGTCCTGTTAAATACACATACTTTGGCCAGGATTGGGCAGTGAGGATACACTGCAAGTGGGATTCAGCAGGGAGATATCACTCTTGAGTGTCAGTCACACAGAGACATTACTGTAATGAGTTCAGCAATACATAATCAGAGTTTCCAGGAGCTTGGGCTTCCTCCCTCTCAGCTGCAAGAGGTATTTAGGAGAACTTGAAGAGGTTATGTCTTTACCATTCAAACCATGATCTCTAAACATCATCTGGAAGCTTGTTAGAAATGCAGAATCACTCCAGAATTATTTACAGAGAATCTCCATTTTAACAAGATCTCCAAGAGATATATACACATTAAAGTTTTATAGTCACATCATTTTTAGAATAAGTTGAGGAGAAACTCAGAAATTTTCTTCTGTAACTGATATTTAAATATCTGACTTGGGACCGCTACACCATTAAACAATAAAACTTGTACCTGTCTCATTGTGATATTGGGAGGGTTGAATAATAACTAAAGGCTGCAACTTACTGTCAGTGTTATTTAGCCAGTCCTTTCCCATGTAGAGCACAGCAACATTGTTTTCTTAAGTGATTCAGTCTGTTTAGTGATGCCTGGATTTTAATCCATCTAGAGTCAAATGTAAGGATTACATTTATTAATCTTAAATTAATAAGCAGAACTTAGTGAATGGGCTGGGGGTTGGGCTGGGTAATGAAATGACGTTGGAGAGGCAGAAAGGGGCCAGGTTGCATGAGACTTTGAGAGCTATGGTAAGGAGTTTGGATTTTATCCTGACGGCCTCACTGCTATAGGGAAATGCTGAATGCTAATAAATGCTAATGCTGGGAATATTAATTTAAGCTTGAGAAACAGCACTAATATAGGATTGTGACCTGCAATCATATAACAAGTATGTGCAAAATTAAATACTTCTAATGGGCTTCCTGTGTTTATACAGAAAAATCTGGAATTTGATGTTTCAAGATCTTAGTCACAGTTTTCAGTGCTCCATCCTAATTGTAAAGGGAAGTAAGTTTGCACAGAGGTTGAAAACATTGTGAGTCCTGCTTCCTTAGTTCAAATCTTGGGCTCTTTTACTAACTGTAAAACTGTGGACAGTTTTTACTTAATTTCCTTGAATGTCGGTTTCCTAATCAATATGATGGGATTAATAATTGCCTGTTAAGAAAAGCCTCAAATAGTTCTTGAGACCATATATTCTTATTCCTGGTCAGGTAACAGTTTTTCATTTCTTAAGTTTTAGTAATAAAATCATACCTAGTGTTCTTAATTTAGGCATATGCCAGAGGTCAATGTATTTTTTTGGAAGATAACTACAGTTTCATTAAAGAAAAACAGATAACATGCAGTTTTCATGCCTTTGTTTGGAGATTGTATTCAGTGTTTTGAATGCACTTCCTAATCTACTCATGGAATGGTTTGCTCCTTTGTTTAAGGTCTGAGTAGGATTTCTGATATGAAATTTTGCTTAGGAAGATAATAGATTAAGTCTCATGGAGACTCTAAATAGATTTCATCATCTACGTTAAGTTCAACCTGCACTGCCCTAAGAAAAATTATTATTGACACATCTCTTCAATTATGTCCACTGAAAATTATAATGCCAGCTTTAAGCAAAAGACATTTTATACTATTGGTGTTTCTGTTTGCAAGCAGAGGGATAAAAGCAATGTATTATTCTTAATGGGTAAAAGGAAGGTGAAAGCCTTAGTGTCGTTATTTTGTCATATTATGATTTTTTTTAAATTGCAACATGCTCTAATTCAGAGAAGAGGCATAAAACTTGGGAGCGGACCCCAGGACATCACTTCATGAGATTATTTTGAAACTAAGGTAAAATGAAGTAAAACATACACAGATAATTACTTACATTCAATGGTCAATTATGCTGCTATGTGTGATTCTAGTAACTTTACATGTATTTATTTAATTCTTACAATAACCCTGTAGGTTAGGTGCTACTATTATTCCTATTTTAGAGATGTGGAAACTGAGGCACAGAAAACTTAAGTAACTCCCCTATGGCATCAGAGCCAAAAAGCACCAGTTTCAGTAACTAGATTCAAGTAGTCTGATCTAACACTAAATTCAATGATTTCCTATATGTCAATTTAGCTAAATTCTAAATTGATTTTTTTTTCAGGTGCCCTTGTCTGTGTGCTGGGCTAGGCTGACCACAAGATAAATTTTTGAGATTTGGAAAGTAGATGAGAAACAGTAGCTAGTAAACTAGGAGATTGCTGCCAGGGCTCCAGCTTTCAGTATAGGTCCACCTTGTTGTTAATTTGCTAGCCCATCCCATTGGCAGAGGGCTTTCTTCAGGTTCTTTAAGTTATGGGCCAGGCTTGCATGCAGGGACAAGGCAAAGAGCCACCACTTGCTCTGCAGGTCACCCAAGGCAGGTCACTTAAAGCTACACGTAGGGATAGAAGCAATAACGAAAGCACGGCATGACAGGTACGGGCTCCACTTTATCCTTGAGGGTATAGGTTTTTCTTTACAGGCTCTCATTTGTTTTTAATTTCTCTCATTTTAGGTTAAGATTTTTTTTCACAGTTGTCCACCCTGTTGATCTATAGCCTCCCTAATCCCAAATGCAGACAATAGCCTTCTCAAGACTTCATCAACTCTTGGCCATAATTCTTTGTCTGTGGCTTTTTCTGATTCTCCAAACATACCTTTACTGATCTTTTCTTCTGTGAGTTCTCTCATAATGTAGGTCATCTAATCCTTAAAATAAATACCTTATTCCATACTTCTCTGTGGTTCCCTTTCCCTAGAAAGGAAAATCTTCTCTGATACTAATAAATCATAACTCAATGTGTTTAGCATGACAGACAGGGACTTTATGATCACTTAGTGATGTTCAGTATCATCCTCATCTTCATCATCATTCTCTTCCTCCTCAAAATTTTTTTGAAGTATTATCACAAAGGAAAACAAAGAGGAAAGATTCAAGTGTGCTTTAGTTAAAAAAGTAGTTTCAGCTTTCATCAACAGTTTGCTTAAATATATTAATAGAAATAAAATTCCTTCACAAGTTTCTCAAACAGAAAGTCACTGTGTTTTCTACCTCTAAAGCAAGGATTTTAAATGTTCTTTACCAATAAGTTCATGGTCATCTGAAGGCCTCATATTTATTTTTTAAGCTTCCATTTACCTCAGCAGTCATTTCTGAACAGCATAACCTCTGCTAACTTGAGGGAAAATTCTACTTTCCAGGTATTTTATACTTCTTTTCAGCCTCCTGCCAATCCTGAACGTCTTGCTTAACCTCTAATGCCCAGACTTCTTCCAGTTGTCTGATAAAGCTCTAAGCCCAGCCACGGTGGATAAACTACACAGAAAGTCCTTTGTGCAACCCCCTCGCTTTGACGTCTCAGTGCATCTATTTACATGTAGTAATTTCCCAGTGCCAGTCAGGAAAAGTGATTCACTGTGGCATTCTTGCATATGACAGATGGGCTCATTAGTCTTTTGATTCATAAAACCCATGATGTTGTTTTGCTTAAAATAAGAAGCAAAAAATAAGCAAGTTCCTGATACATTTAATTCAGAGTCAGAGCTAAGTAATGCCAACTCTGCAGATTCATATAAAGAATTGATGACAGGAGCAGTGGGGAGAAAAGGACTGTGCAAATGAGTGCATTATGCTTTGTGAAAAGTTATGAGCTGTGAACTGATGGTTGGAGAAGATGTGGGGATCCAACAGCTAGACAAGAGAAGTAGAGAAATGCAAGAATGGCTGCCAAACTATCTGCCATTTATGTTTTGTTGATATAAATACAGTAGTGGAAAGGATGAAGAAATTAAACAAATGAGCCTTAATAGGATATAAAAAAGTAAGATGCCAGTGATTTTAAGGGAATATAAATCCTTATCAATGAATGATTAATATAATATGGAATAATATGTATTCACAAAAAAGCCAAAATTAAAGGAAGACATGTTTGGAATGTCAACACCAAAATCTCGTCAAGGAAACTCGAGTATAGCAGTGGAAGGCCAGCAGAGAAGTATTCTTACTGGAAATTTCATTCATGTTGATTGGCCATCCCTGTGTTGCAGCCATCAGCAAATACGCCTGATAGAAAGTCTCCACAGTCAAATCTGAATTTAAAATTATGAATAAGTTTTTCAAATTTTATCTGTTGTCTGGCCTTTGCATGTTGCTTAAAAAAAGGCTGTATAGGCTGCAATATTTCTTATACTCTTTAAAAATAATTGGAAAACCAAAGATTCATCCAAAAAGGAAAAAGGAGTCCCATAATGTAAAAGATTTCTGTCCCTAAACTAAAATATTGCTGTTGCTGGAGAAGAAAGTGTTCTTTGGGTTTCTCATGGATTATATCTGTTTCTGGCACTGTCTTCCACTTTAGGTGAACCACAAGTTATTTTTTAATCTTTAAAACTAGGTATGTGGTTGCATAGATAAACAATTTTAGAAATTTAAATATATGCACACATGGAATTTTCAAAGTTTCAAATGTTTTGATAATATTGTATTAATGAAAACCTGTTTTGCCTTATTCTACATTCAGGAAAAAACTTCAGAAATATATTCCAAATATACTTATACATTATACTTACACAAGTACACATTTCTCTTGGATGTTTTGATGATTAAGATTCATCAGTATTCTGAACATCAAGCAGTCTTGGTGTCAAAAGCTTTAATTACCTGAGTGAAACATAGCAATAATACATGATTTTGTGTAAAAGAGAAAGGGCAAGGCATTAACATTTATTTTGCTCTGTATCAGGCTCTATGCTATGAATGTAACAAGTGTTAACAAATTCATATATTTATTATCTCCCTAAATATTTGCACAAAACAATTTTTGCTCTGCATACGTTTTTCTGTAATGACGTACTTGTTTTCCTTTCCAACTTCAAGGACACACAATTACTTTATTTAACAAACTTTTATTTAGCAACTATATGTGTGTGTGTGTGTGTACACACACACACACACACACATATGTAACTACACACACACAGGTAGATATGTGACAGACACACACACATGTATGTAACTACACACACACAGGTAGATATGTGACAGATGCCAAAAGTAGTTACACTTTATAGACATTACCTCATTTAATCCTCATATGTATTCTATGAAATAAGAATTAATATTACTCCCTTTTTTATGGAGGAGGATAGCAAGGAATAGAGAAGTTGATTAAGTTGTCCAATAGCACTTAGCAATTAAGGGACAGATTCAAACTTTAAACTCAGGATGATGAGTTGACTATAGAGCAATGCTGTCACAGGCAATGTTGTGATGTGTAGAGCAAGAGGCTGTATGAGACGTTAAAGTCAATGATTTCCACCACTTTCTGATTAGCAAACTTTCAATTTTGGGGCTTCATTAAAAATATTTTCTGATACATTGATAATCTCAATAAAATTTCTTCCATTATAAAGGTCCCTTGAATTCAGTTTATATTATTTTCTGGCTTATCAAAGACTTCTGTTATTATAAAATTGTGTATTTTGCTCAATAAAATTGAAAAGTAGAGACATAGAAAATGTGTTGCCAAATGGTTTACAAATTAATAGTATAATGATAATATATTTCAGTTCTTCCCAGTTTACCTACATGTCAAAATATGAGTTCTTTTTACCACAGGTATTAAAAAGACCAACTTTTTAAAAATTAAATGGTATGAAATGAAAAAGTAGAAAAAGAAAGAAATTCTCCCCTCCCCATTCCCATCCTCCACCATGCCTAGTTTAGAGTTATTAATCCTTTTTGGAGTGTGTGTTTGTAATAAAATTATAGTATTGAAACTTCTTTCATTGTAACTTAGTTTTGCTAATTTGGTTAGTTGGCTTTTACAGAGGACGTGATTGGCTACAACTTAACAGGTAAGATTTACATGGCAGCAGCCTCTGAGAATGGACTCAATTCTCTGCCCACTACTTTCTCATGTGTGTCTGGGGCAGTTTAGTTAGTTGCATAACTAAAATTCTGTCTCCCTTTCTCTTTGCTAACAGAACCCTACTTGTGGTCAGGATGTCAATGTGCACAGCCCTCAACAAAGAATCATAGACTAATTCTCTAAGCCACTCATGACCTATTTTCCACTTTCCCCATGACTTTATTTTTTTTTTTTTTTTTTTTTTTTTTTTTTTTTGAGAGGGCATCTCTCATATTTATTGATCAAATGGTTGTTAACAACAATAAAATTCAGTATAGGGGGGTCAATGCTCAATGTACAATCATTAATCCATCTCAAGCCTAATTCTCGTCAGTCTCCAATCTTCTGAAGCATAACGAACAAGTTCTTACATGGTGAACGAATTCTTACAGAGTGAATAAATTCTTACATGGTGAACAGTACAAGGGCAGTCATCACAGAAACTTTCGGTTTTGATCATGCAATATGACCTATAAACCATCAGGTCAAATATGAATATTCATTTGATTTTTGTACTTGATTTATATGTTGATCCCACATTTCTCCTATTATTATTATTATTTTTATTTTTAATAAAATGCTGAAGTGGTAGGTAGATGCAAGATAAAGGTAGAAAACATAGTTTAGTGCTGTAAGAAGGCAAATGTAGATGATCAGATGATCAGGTGTGTGCCTATGGACTAAGTATTAATCCAGGCTAGACAAGGGCAGCAAGACATCCACGGATGCAGAAGATTTCTCTCAAAGCAGGGGGGGTGAGGTTCTGAGCCTCACCTCTGTTGATCCCCAAATTCTCACCTGATGGCCCCCCTGCGACTGTGCCTGTCTTAGGTTGTTCCTCCCTTGAGGAATCTTACCCGTCTCTGGCTAACCAGTCATCTTCCGGGGCCATACAGGGAAATGTAAAGTTGGTAAGTGAGAGAGAAGCCATATTGTTTGCAAAGGTTAGCTTTTTACTTCTTTGCAGATTTATGCCCTGTGGCTTCTATGCCCAGCACTTGTCTCGAGGTATCTTTACCACCTGGAGGAATTATGATACTCGGTAAATTCGATATGAGGCACGAATTCTATTTAAAGTTTGTAATTAGGAAGGAAGAAGAAAAGCTATAGATGTAGCATATGAAGGAAACTTGGGAGGATTGATTATTTCTTTGACATATCTTCTTGTATAGTACCTTAAGTATGTATAGGTTTTAAACTACTAACTAATTTGCACACACATATTAACATAATAGGAATACGGTGACATAAACAAAGCAAATCTATAATTACCAGCCATCTCCAGTGAAGCCAAGAAAACCATTTAGGCACCCTAGGCATTTGTGAAAATTTATCTATGATATGATGGATATTTTCCAACTGTACTTGAACCATCAGACAAATTAAAGCAGCCCATTTCTGGGATCTGTTCACATCCCATATGTTCTTTTAACCATAGATAGTCTATAGTCATGAGATTTTGGGGTGCTACAACTTGCACCCCTCCCAACTCCTGGTTGAGTTCCAACAGTACAGATCCAGTCAAATTCGTTGTCTCACTGTATGCACATGCCAGCCTAGACATCTCCCTCCTCCTTCTTATGGCAAGTCCAGGAGATGGTGGGCTGGATGTAGCCACAACCGCAGCATCGTCCGGATCCCTGTGGAGGCTTTTTGATGATCATCCCCCGGCACGAGTCCTCCAGAGAGTGCTGATGCCGGAAGCTCCTCCTCATATCGTATCTTAGTTCATTTTCTGGGTATCCAAGCTAGGCCTTGATCTTCTGCGTAGAAACAAACAGACCCTTTGCCCACACTTTGACATGCCCTCTATACCACTGTGCAGAACTCATTGGAGGTCAGCACACAGTAACTGCTTTTTTTTTTTTTTTTTTTTTTAATTAAGAGAAAGGAATATTATCAGAAAAGAGTACCTCCATAGCTGATCATCTGACACCCTTTAAGTGATCAACATTAAGGATATTTAAAGCATGCGTTGATCTTTGATTTACCAATAGTTTTATCCTGTTAAGGAGTAATCCCCCTTTTCTTTCTTTCTTTCTTTTTTTTTTTTAAATTTTTAATCTACACTTACCTGAAGAATACTATGTTTACTATGCTCTCCCCTATATCAGGTCCCCCCTAACAACCACATTACGGTTACTGTCCATCAGCTTAGCAAAATGTTGTAGAGTCACTACTTGTCCTCTCTGTGTTGTGCAGCCCACCCTCCCCTATCTCCCTCCCCCCCATGCATGCTAATCTTAATACGCCCCTTCTTCTTCCCCCCCCTTATCCCTCCCTGCCCACCCATCCTCCCCAGTTCCTTTCCCTTTGGTACCTGTTAGTCCATTTTTGGGTTCTGTAATTCTGCTGCTGTTTTGTTCCTTCAGTTTTTCCTTTGTTCCTATACTCCTCAGATGAGTGAAATCATTTGGTATTTCTCTTTCTCCGCTTGGCTTATTTCACTGAGCATAATACTCTCCAGCTCCATCCATGTTGCTACAAATGGTTGGATTTTTCCACTTCTTATGGCTGAGTAGTATTCCATTGTGTATATGTACCACATCTTCTTTATCCATTCATCTACAGATGGACATTTAGGTTGCTTCCAATTCTTGGCTATTGTAAATAGTGCTGCGATAAACATAGGAGTGCATCTGTCTTTCTCAAACTTGATTGCTGCGTTCTTAGGGTAAATTCCTAGGAGTGGAATTCCTGGGTCAAATGGTAGGTCTGTTTTGAGCATTTTGATGCACCTCCATACTGCTTTCCACAATGGTTGAACTAATTTACATTCCCACCAGCAGTGTAGGAGGGTTCCCCTTTCTCCACAGCCTCGCCAACATTTGTTGTTGTTTGTCTTTTGGATGGCAGCTATCCTTACTGGTGTGAGGTGATACCTCATTGTAGTTTTAATTTGCATTTCTCTGATAATTAGCGATGTGGAGCATCTTTTCATGTGTCTCTTGGCCATCTGTATTTCTTTTTTGGAGAACTGTCTGTTCAGTTCCTCTGCCCATTTTTTAATTGGGTTATTTGTTTTTTGTTTGTTGAGGCGTGTGAGCTCTTTATATATTCTGGACGTCAAGCCTTTATCAGATCTGTCATTTTCAAATATATTCTCCCATACTGTAGGGTTCCTTTTTGTTCTATTGATGGTGTCTTTCGCTGTACAGAAGCTTTTCAGCTTAATGTAGTCCCACTTGCTCATTTTTGCTGTTGTTTTCCTTGCCCGGGGAGATATGTTCAAGAAGAGATCACTCATGTTTATGTCTAAGAGGTTTTTGCCTATGTTTTTTTCCAAGAGTTTAATGGTTTCGTGACTTACATTCAGGTCTTTGATCCATTTTGAGTTTACCTTTGTATATGGGGTTAGACAATGGTCCAGTTTCATTCTCCTACATGTAGCTGTCCAGTTTTGCCAGCACCATCTGTTGAAGAGACTGTCATTTTGCCATTGTATGTCCATGGCTCCTTTATCAAATATTAATTGACCATATATGTTTGGGTTAATTTCTGGGGTCTCTAATCTGTTCCACTGGTCTGTGGCTCTGTTCTTGTGCCAGTACCAAATTGTCTTGATTACTATGGCTTTGTAGTAGAGCTTGAAGTTGGGGAGTGAGATCCCCCTACTTTATTCTTCTTTTTCAGGATTGCTTTGGCTATTCGGGGTCTTTGGTGTTTCCATATGAATTTTTGAATTATTTGTTCCAATTCATTGAAGAATGTTGCTGGTAATCTGAGAGGGATTGCATCAAATTTGTATATTGCTTTCGGCAGGATGGCCATTTTGACGATATTAATTCTTCCTAGCCATGAGCATGGGATGAGTTTCCATTTATTAGTGTCCCCTTTAATTTCTCTTAAGAGTGACTTGTAGTTTTCAGAGTATAAGTCTTTCACTTCCTTGGTTAGGTTTATTCCTAGGTATTTTATTCTTTTTGATGCAATGGTGAATGGAATTGTTTTCCTGATTTCTCTTTCTATTGATTCGTTGTTAGTGTATAGGAAAGCTACAGATTTCTGTGTGTTGATTTTGTATCCTGCAACTTTGCTGTATTCCGATATCAGTTCTAGTAGTTTTGGAGTGGAGTCTTTAGGGTTTTTTATGTACAGTATCATATCATCTGCAAATAGTGACAGTTTAACTTCTTCTTTACCAATCTGGATTCCTTGTATTTCTTTGTTTTGTCTGATTGCCGTGGCTAGGACCTCCAGTACTATGTTAAATAACAGTGGGGAGAGTGGGCATCCCTGTCTGGTTCCCGATCTCAGTGGAAATGCTTTCAGCTTCTCGCTGTTCAGTATAATGCTGGCTGTGGGTTTATCATATATGGCCTTTATTATGTTGAGGTACTTGCCCTCTATTCCCATTTTGCTGAGAGTTTTTATCATGAATGGATGTTGAATTTTGTCAAATGCTTTTTCAGCATCTATGGAGATGATCATGTGGTTTTTGTCTTTCTTTTTGTTGATGTGGTGGATGATGTTGATGGATTTTCGAATGTTGTACCATCCTTGCATCCCTGGGATGAACCCCACTTGGTCATGGTGTATGATCCTTTTGATATACTGTTGAATTCTGTTTGCTAATATTTTATTGAGTATTTTTGCATCTACGTTCATCAGGGATATTGGTCTGTAATTTTCTTTTTTGGTGGGGTCTTTGCCTGGTTTTGGTATTAGGGTGATGTTGGCTTCATAGAATGAGTTTGGGAGTATTCCCTCTTCTTCTATTTTGTGGAACACTTTAAGGAGAATGGGTATTATGTCTTCTCTGTGTGTCTGATAAAATTCCGAGGTAAATCCGTCCGGCCCCGGGGTTTTGTTCTTGGGTAGTTTTTTGATTACTGTTTCAATTTCTTTGCTTGTAATTGGTTTGTTTAACTTTTGTGTTTCTTCCTTGGTCAGTCTTGGGAGGTTGTATTTTTCTAGGAAGTTGTCCATTTCTTCTAGGTTTTCCAGCTTGTTGGCATATAGGTTTTCATAGTAGTCTTTAATAATTCTTTGTATTTCTGTGGAGTCTGTCGTGATTTTTCCATTCTCATTTCTGATTATGTTGATTTGTGTTGACTCTCTTTTTCTCTTAATAAGTTGGGCTAGAGGCTTATCTATTTTGTTTATTTTCTCAAAGAACCAGCTCTTGGTTTCGTTGATTTTTGCTATTGTTTTATTCTTCTCAATTTTGTTTATTTCTTCTCTGATCTTTATTATGTCCCTCCTTCTGCTGACTTTAGGCCTCATTTGTTCTTCTTTTTCCAGTTTTAATAATTGTGATGTTAGACTATTCATTTGGGATTGTTCTTCCTTCTTCAAGTGTGCCTGGATTGCTATATACTTTCCTCTTAAGACTGCTTTCGCTGCATCCCACAGAAGTTGGGGCTTAGTGTTGTTGTTGTCATTTGTTTCTATATATTCCTTGATCTCTATTTTGATTTGTTCATTGATCCATTGATTATTTAGTAGCATGTTGTTAAGCCTCCATGTGTTTGTGAGCCTTTTTGTTTTCTTTGTAGAATTTATTTCTACTTTCATACCTTTGTGGTCTGAAAAATTGGTTGGTAGAATTTCAATATTGTGGAATTTACTGAGGCTCTTTTTGTGAGCTAGTATGTGGTCTATTCTGGAGAATGTTCCATGTGCACTTGAGAAGAATGTATATCCTGTTGCTTTTGGATGTAAAGTTCTATAGATGTCTATTAGGTCCATCTGTTCTAGTGTGTTGTTCAGTGCCTGTGTGTCTTTACTTATTTTCTGCCCGGTGGATCTATCCTTTGGGGTGAGTGGTGTGTTGAAGTCTCCTACAATGAATGCATTGCAGTCTATTTCCCTCTTTAGTTCTGTTAGTATTTGCTTCACATATGCTGGTGCTCCTGTATTGGGTGCATATATATTTAGAATGGTTATATCCTCTTGTTGGACTAAGCCCTTTATCATTATGTAGTGGCCTTCTTTATCTCTTGTTACTTTCTTTGTTTTGAAGTCTATTTTGTCTGATATTAGTACTGCAACCCCTGCTTTCTTCTCACTGTTGTTTGCCTGAAATATGTTTTTCCATCCCTTGACTTTTAGTCTATGCTTATCTTTGGGTTTAAGGTGAGTTTCTTGTAAGCAGCATATAGATGGGTCTTGCTTTTTTATCCATTCTATTACTCTATGTCTTTTGATTGGTGCATTAAGTCCATTTACATTTAGGGTGACTATTGAAAGATATGTACTTATTGCCATTGCAGGCTTTAGATTCGTGGTTACCAAAGGTTCAAGGTTAGCTTCTTTAGTATCTTACTGCCTAACTTAGCTCGCTTATTGAGCTGTTATATACACTGTCTGGAGAGTCTTTTCTTCTCTCCCTTCTTATTCCTCCTCCTCCATTCTTCATATGTTGTGTGTTTTGTTCTGTGCTCTTTTTAGGGGTGCTCCCATCTAGAGCAGTCCCTGTAGGATGCCCCGTAGAGGTGGTTTGTGGGAAGCAAATTCCCTCAGCTTTTGCTTGTCTGGGAATTGTTTGATCCCACCATCATATTTAAATGATAGTCGTGCTGGATACAGTATCCTTGGTTCAAGGCCCTTCTGTTTCATTGCATTAAGTATATCATGCCATTCTCTTCTGGCCTGTAGGGTTTCTGTTGAGAAGTCTGATGTTAGCCTGATTGGTTTTCCTTTATAGGTGACCTTTTTCTCTCTAGCTGCCTTTAAAACTCTTTCCTTGTCCTTGATCCTTGCCATTTTAATTATTATGTGTCTTGGTGTTGTCCTCCTTGGATCCTTTCTGTTGGGGGTTCTGTATAATTCCATGGTCTGTTCGATTATTTCCTCCCCCAGTTTGGGGAAGTTTTCAGCAATTATTTCTTCAAAGACACTTTCTATCCCTTTTCCTCTTTCTTCCTCTTCTGGTATCCCTATAATACGAATGTTTTTCCTTTTGTATTGGTCACATATTTCTCTTAGTGTTGTTTCATTCCTGGAGATCCTTTTATCTCTCTCTATGTCAGCTTCTATACGTTCCTGTTCTCTGGCTTCTATTCCTTCAATGGCCTCTTGCATCTTATCCATTCTGCTTATAAATCCTTCCAGGGATTGTTTCACTTCTGTGATCTCTTTCCTGACATCTGTGATCTCCTTCCGGACTTCATCCCACTGCTCTTGCATTTTTCTCTGCATCTCATCCCACTGCTCTTGCATTTTTCTCTGCATCTCATCCCATTGCTCTTGCATTTTTTTCTGCATCTCTGTCAGCATGTTCATGATTTTTATTTTGAATTCTTTTTCAGGAGGACTAGTTAGGTCTGTCTCCTTCTCAGGTGTTGTCTCTGTGATCTTTGTCTGCCTGTAGTTTTGCCTTTTCATGGTGATAGAGATAGTCTGCAGAGCTGGTACAAGTGACCGCTGGAAGAGCTTCCCTTCTTGTTGGTTTGTAGCCTTTTCCTGGGAGAATAGCGACCTCTAGTGGCTTGTGCTGGGCAGCTGTGCGCAGACAGGTCTTCTGCTTCCTGCCCAGTTGCTTTGGGGTTTATCTCCACTGTTGCTGTGGGCTTGGCCTGGCTGGGGCTGTTCCTCCAAAATGGTGGAGCCCCGTTGGAGGGGGAGCAGCCAGGAGACTATTTATCTCCGTAAGGGGCCTCTGTGCTCCCTGCTGCCCAGGGGGTTAGAGTGCCCAGAGATCCCCAGATTCCCTGCTTCTGGTCTAAGTGACCTGTCCTGCCCCTTTAAGATTTCCAAAAAGCACTCTCCAAACCAAAACAACAACAGCAACAATGAGAGAGGGAACAGAAAGGAAAAAAAAAAGAAAAAACACGCGATTTTTTTTTTTTTTCCTCAGGTGCCGGTCCCAGGCACCCGTGCACTGGTCCTGCTGCCCTGTCTCCCTAGCACCAGGGTCCCTGTCCTTTCAAGGCTTCCAAAAAGCACCCACCCACCGGTCCCGCAGGGAAGGAACGCTCAATATTCTTGGTCCACGCACCCGCTCACCAGTCCCGCCGCCCTGCCTCCCTAGCACCGGGGTCCCTGTCCCTTCAAGGCTTCCAAAAAGCACTTGGCAAAAAGAGAGAAAAAAAAGGGGAAAAACGCGCGATTTCTTCCGTCCTCAGGTGCTGGTCTCAGGCACCCACCCACCGGTCCCACAGGGAAAAATGCGGGATATTCTTTGTCCTCAGGTGCTGGTCCCAGGCACCCGCTCACCAGTCCCGCCGCCCTGCCTCCCTAGCACCGGGGTCCCTGTCCCTTTTAGGCTTCCAAAAAGCACTCGCAGAAAAGAGAAAAAAAAAGGGGAAAAGCGCGCGATTTCCTCTGTCCTCAAGTGCCGGTCTCAGGCACCCGCCCACCGGTCCCGCAGGGAAAAATGGGGGATATTCTTTGTCCTCAGGCGCCGGTCCCAGCCACCCGCTCACCAGTCCCACCACCGTGCCTCCCTAGCACTGGGGTCCCCGTCCCTTCAAGGCTTCCAAAAAGCGCTTGCCAAAAAGAGAAAAAAAAAAAAAAGGGGAAAAACGCGCGACCTCCTCCGTCCTCAGGCACCGGTCTCAGGCACCCGCCCCCAGGTCTCGCAGGGAGAAACGCGGGATATTCTTTGTCCTCCGGCGCCGTTCCCAGGCACCTCCTCACCGGTCCCGCCACCCTGCCTCCCCAGCAACGGGGGCCCGTCCCTCTAAGGCTTCCAAAAAGCGCTCTCCAAAAAAAAAAAACTGCTCCGGTTTCTCTCCACCCGCCGGGAGCCGGGGGGAGGGGCGCTCGGGTCCCGCCGGGCTGGGGCTTGTATCTTACCCCCTTCACAAGGCGCTGGGTTCTTGCAGGTGTGGATGTGGTCTGGATGTTGTCCTGTGTCCTGTGGTCTCTATTTTAGGAAGATTTTTCTTTGTTATATTTTCATAGCTCTATGTGTTTTTGGGAGGAGATTTCCACTGCTCTACTCACGCCGCCATCTTGGCTCCCGCCGAGAACCCATCTTTTGAGATGTTTCAGGGACCTTAGGATGTGGAGGGCAGCCAGGCACACTCCTGTCCTCATTTTTTCATAAAATATGTGGCGATGCTCACTTGGCTCGTGCAGGAGGTTGCCTGGTTGCTGCGGTGCCTGCGTTTTCTCCCCCTGCGTCGGTCACGCTGTCTCTACACAACAGTCTCCGGTCTCCCCTCAGCTTCCGTGTGAAGGTGAGATGTCCAGACAGAGCGGGCTGCCCAAAGCCAGGTGGGACGCGTCTTCTCACTCCGCTTGGGCCCCTCCTCACACAGGCAAGAGGATCCCGGATGAGCCCCCAAATTGTGAAAAACACACTCACTGGTCCATATTCAATAAGTGGACATGGAGACAAAGAGAACAGCAGAGTGAGGCTTTAATGACGATCTTGCAAGATCGGGTGTCTGGTGTGCAGGCACCCCCATGACTTTATTTTTACAAACTTTTGTTTATTTTATAACTTGCTGTCATATTTCAGAGAGTAAAGTCAATATGCTAAAGAAGGGGAAATAAAATCCTCACGTGTTTATATCATTAAGGCACTGTTCTGATGCAGGCAGACCCTCTTTTCAGACTGTATTACATCAATAAAAAGCTATTTGTTTTAATCACAGCTGGTAGTGGACTTCAGTTGAGGCAGATTAGCTCATTCTCAGTGGCAGAGCTGCTCAGGAGTGGCCTGTTTCCAGAAAGCTGTCCCATCAAAGACTGGACCCTTTCACTCACTGGCTTATTTCCTCCAAAGATGCTGTCATAGATAAGGGGTTCTAATTGATCTTGACTTAACAGTTTTCTCTTAAATAAAAACAGACTTTGACAACATTCAAGACCAAGCATTACTCACAGGACATTTGCTTCTAGCATGGTACCTTTTCTACATCTTCTCAAAATTAAAAAACGTTTCACCGAAACACGTCTAGGGATATATATTTTGACATGAAGTTCCCCTAATAAGTGTGTTTACTCAAATATTTCTTCATAACAGGAAAACGGTTTTTTTGATTATTTCCTTTTCTTCATCTATGTAATTCCTTCAAGAATTCCCAGTTCATGTATTTATTATCCATGCCTCTTGCATTTTAATTAATTTATATTTATAATATTTAATACACATGTATGTTACATAATATACAGATATAGGCTTTTTCCTCTGAATTCTCAGTGTCTTAGTTGTTCATCTACATCCTTGATTTACTGCTTCTCCAGTATTGAATATACTTTGAATTTTTCTATTTGGTATTCATGTTGCCCACCTGAAAACAATTTTTAATTGTCTCAAACTTCTCTGTTTCATTTAATACAAATGAAGATAATAATGAAATATGTCTCAGAAAGAAAGATTTATCATTTGATCTGTGACATTTCCTCTGGTCAAATGTCTCTTGTTACACTGAATTTAGGAACATTTATAGGGTCAAAATAAAGTGTAGGAAAAATGCAGAATATACTGTGTGCCTATTCAGTGCTTGTCCCTTGTATTATCAAAATTATTTTTGAGATAGATGTAAGCAATGAATAACTGGTAATTGGTGAGATGCAGCTTCACTAGAAAGCCACAGGAAGCTATGTAACTAGTAACAATAAAAATTGAAGGATTCCAGGGCTGACGACCTCCCTGTGCTGAAGTGGTGCTCAACCAGTCAGCCTTTTTGCTTATTAGCCTACTCATGTCCCAAATGAAAAGTGATGCAGAGATGTTGCATTCTGTGCCTGGGAGTCATAAGACCTCTGTTAGCTGTCAGTGTACACGCTGTGTGGCCTATTCTGTAACTTGTATTAAAGGTAAGACAATTTGGACTCTTGTGAGAGTCCAAGACTACTGTTACTGGACAAAGACAGTGAGCATTTCATTCTTTTTATTTGTTGAAAATATTTTCTCTTGTGTCTTACTGTGGGAAATTTGTATTGATTCTTCAGCTCTATTATTTGTTTTGCTGCCTATTAAGGTCCTACTTACTTGCACCAAGTTTCCAAGGCTAGTTTTGGTAAACTGAGATCACTTATATTGCCTGCAGCTTCACCTAGTTTTTTTCCTAAAATCATCAAATATATTACTATCATTGAGCACTTTAATATCTCTCCAGTTCATTAAGAATTTTAAAGAGAGAGATGTTTGCTTAAATCATTTCTTGATTTGGGTATAGTTTTAGTTCACCAGAGCATGATTCCAAATAATTATACTTATGTGTATGTGTGTATTTTCAGCTCATGAATCTTATGTTTATTACCACTGACCAATGTGCCTTAGCACCCATCAACCTTATAAAGCATTAGTGTCAGTCTTTGTGAAAGCTGCAGTTCTTAGTAAATTAAGAAAAAAAATGGAGCAATAAAATCTGTGATCACAATTTAAGCCACTTGTCAATGTGTATCAATGCCTGTGAATAATATATGCCATAGTTAGATATCCTTTTTTCTATTTGCTTAAAGGAGGTCCCATATTATTCCAGTGTTGATAGGTTAAGTACTTTCTCTCAGGGAAGGTGTGATTCTCTACTCAAAGCATTTAATTCCAGATAGAACAGAAAAGAAAAGGAGAGTAAACATGTTGATTCAAACCACCATCCTGAATGGCAATTAAATTTTTGTTTTTTATTGATTATATACACCTTCCCTTCTTTTATTTAAGAAGAATATCTTCCAAATATCATAAGTGTTCACCCTATGAGGCAACTTAAGCCATTGTTGGAAAACTTGAATAATTTATTTAAAATATTTTTTGTTTAAAAATTAATTCCTTATCTGTATAAAATCTCTTCCTCCATTGCCATATGTTTTTGTTAAGTTCTTCCTCTTTAGAAAACATAGGATTTATCTAAACCATTAACAGTACCTACCAGATGTCTACAGTATTTCCAGATTATATTTTCAAACGTGTTCTTAAATGTATCTTAAACTTCATTTCTTGCCACTTATCTGAAAACTTTAATTCTGAATAACTTGTTGATTCCTGAATACATTTTGCTTTTTCATCACACCACTGCTTAGTACAAAGTATTCTTTTAGTCTGGAGTTTTCTTCTCTATTCTCCTTTCCTACCTGGGACCCACCTATTTATCCTTTAGATATAATCCAAGAGTTTTCTCCTTTGATATAAGACTTCTCTGAACTCTTATTATTTGGAAACACAATGCTTTTTTCAATCTTCTAATTATCCATTATTTAGTAACCATATTAAGATTATGCAAGTATTGGGAAGGAAAATTTTCCTCTACCTTTCAAGGTGTTTCTAGCTGGTTTGAGAATTAAATTGATATGACACAGATCAATAGGAGAAAAATCAAACAAAATTTTTATAACATGTATACCGTCTGTGTACATAGAAGAGACCCAGAAATCCTGAGTGACTTCCTGAAATGGCTGAAAGCATCACTACAAATACCGCCTTCAGTTCGAAACAAAAGATGTTGCTGGGTGGGGATGTTGGCTATGGGAGGTTACCAGGAAAAAGTGCAATAAAGACAGGGAAGGTTGTTATGCAGAGTTAAGTAATTGCCTCTTCATTTATGAGAATTTCTAAAGATTTAGAGTCTTTCCCCTTTTCTTGGTGCAACCCTTGTGAATGGTGATTTTCCTTATACTACATGTAAATATTTCTTATAAAAGGGTAACTTTACTTGTTTTTGAGAGCTTCTCTTGCTTCTGCAGTTTCTTAAAAATAACTAGCCTAAAATAATCAATATGCCAAAGAGGCATATTTTGGAGGTGGCAAAAATTTGTTCCCCTACATAAATTTAGTTTTGTGTCCTGTTGCAGACTGAATTCTCCTCACCCGTAAAAAGATATGAAGTTCTAACCTCCAGCACCTTATTTGGAAATAGTGTCATTTCTCATGTAATTAGTGAAGTTAAGATGAGCTCATCCTGGAGTAGGGTGGGACTCCTATCCAATGGCAGTGGTGTTCTAACACAGAAGATGGCCTTATGGAGACACAGGGAGAAAGTGAAGATGGAAGAGATTGGAGTTATGCTGCTATTTGAGTAGGTAGGTTACCAAACATGAACAGGGAAGGGGGGTCAGGGCTTCATTTGGCTGTTGTATACATATGGCTGGTCAATTACAGTTTATACATTCCATGTAAGCTGTTCTTGCAGGATGTGGGGATTGATAATGCAGATAACAGACTCACTGAAATTGGCTGGTTCCAACATGGAAGAGAAGTTGATGGAAACTTTACCCTAAAATCATGCCACTCTGCACTATGACAGTTCTGATAAGAACCAAATATAACCCAAAACTCCTCAACCTGCCTTGAGGATGTAACAAGCTTGGACTTTGAGATGTCTCTTCCTGTTTGCCTTGAAACCTATCCTAACTTACTGAATATTCATTGCCCTTTACATAAAAAGCTCCCTATTGTCTCATCAGGACCATGCCCTTGGGGGACTGCTCTGGCTCAGCTCTTAAGCATGTACTTTCTCTTTTCTTTAAACTCTGTATGGTTTAAAGAAACTAGTTTCAGTAAACTCCTGATACTCCTAATAGTTTCAATAAACTCCTAAAACTCAACTGCTTTTGTGTCTGTTCTTGAATTCTTTGTTGTGTCAAGACCAAGAACACATCTCCAGTAACACTGCCACAAGCCAACGAATGCCTGGGGCAACCAGAAGCTGAAAGAGTCGAGGAAGGGTCCTGTTCTAGAGGCTTTGGAGGGAGCACAGCCTTGCCGACACTGTGATTTTAGACTTCCATCCTTCAGAATAGGGAGAGAATAGATTTGTGTCATTTTAAGCCGCTTAGTTTGTAGTACTCCATTCTGGCAGCCTTAGGAAACTGATGCATGTAACGAGATCTCAGGTTTATGGTAATTCATAAAGTTCTTGTTTATGGTATTATATTCATCATTTTTTTTTCCTCTCAGAAAAATGTTGGGAGTAGTTATGACCGTTAACTATTTTTATCAAGTAAGTCACACAGAGAGGTCTGTATACCTTTCTCAGTAAGATGAAGTTTTTATTATGGTAAAAAACTAAACAGATAAAACTTAATACAACCTGGTGAAGAATCTTAGCTTGGGAAGTGTATGAGTTTACTCTTTAATGTTCATTTTAAATAGCTGCAAGTGTCCTTCCCTTTAGGCCTGCCTTCAGTGGGGCAAGGGACTCATGCTAAACCTTTTCACTGCCAGGAATATTCCATGCTAAGCTTTAAAGCAGTTCAATACTGCAAAGAATGGGGATGGCCAGATCGACTCTGACCATGAAACAAGAGGGTTCAGGAAGAGCAGAATGCAGCCACTTTGGTGCTGTCCACATGCTGTACATGCACTTTTGTGAAAAATAAGGGAGCAGGAGAAACTTTGATTAATGTTTTGGAATTTTTGTCTCACTGTTTATTTTAGCAATAATAAAGCTTAGGCCTATCAAAAAAAAAAGTCACTTCAGACTGTGGTAAGGGCTGAATGTTTCCTCGCTCAGCACCTTTCAGTAAACCTTTCCCTTGGCAGAAGGCCATGTCTTGGGGACTGGCATGCATGCAGGTAAGAGAGCCCAGTTTTTTTGGGTCCCAAATCTGGCAACCCAAATGGGACTTAAGTCGTCCTCTCAGGGCATCTTGCCTGGGCTCTGACTCTGGTTCTGTGCGGCTGCCTGGGTGTTTGACTCTGTGACCTGCCTTGGCCATTGTCTTCTACACCTGTGGCTCTGAGCTCTGGCCTCCTAGCTTTCAGCTTTGCAGCACGGAGAAACTGGGTCCAGGAAAAGGCATCTTTCTGGGTGAGTAATCTCAGTTAAATTGACATAGTCCTGTTCTCCTCTCTGGTTTGACTCTTTCTGAGTCCTGGCTTCTGGTTTGGGCCCTTTTGGGTCCTGTTTTTGGTTTTCAATAAAAGACTCCTGGGGATCTTCCTGGTGGGGGAAATACCTGAATTAAAGGAAGAAATATAAAGGAGGCTCTTACAGAGTTACTCCTGGTGTCTGGCTCTGCTTTGGTTAATCTGATAGGATCCTGGAAGTGTCTTGAAAGTGTGTCATGTGTTGTGTGCACGTGAGTGTTTTGTGCTATGACTAGTCCAAAAATATGCATTTACCCAGGTGAAAATGAGAAATGAAAGCTTTATTCCCAAGTGTAGTCCCGTAAGATGCATCCTTTAGAATTGGGCTGTTTTCAGCTCTGAACCAAAAAAGAAAAGGATGATATTTTTCTGTAATACTGGCCACAGCACTCCCTGGAGTTGGGAGAACAATGGCTTGAAAAGGGCTTAATAAAGTATATACCATCTTGCAGTAGATTTGCTTCATGAAGGAGAAGGTAAATGGAATGAAATACCTCTGCTGTTCCTCTATCCTGGTCTGGAGGCGCTGGGGCTATGGATCCACCATCCTTGGTCAGGCCCAGATTGGTCAGGACAGGAAATAATCTTCCCCCCATCACAGAGTGAATGGAAGACCAGGGTTTCTCCTGAGCCCTCCTGCGAATGATTGACTGAGGGCCAGTGTTTCGGACTGAGAAAAGAAAATTAAAATTGCGCAATGTGCCTTTATTCCCAAGTCCACTGATTAAGGATCCTTTTGCTCCCAGGCATAGCTTTTTCCTTTCTTTTTTCCTGTTTCATATCCTAAAAATGGCTTGGCTTTCTGCCTACCTGAGACATAGGAGGTATTGATTCTTTTTTTTAGCTATGTTTGGGAGTGGCTGTGGATTTTTGGAAGGTGTTAGGTGTCCTTTTGACACAGGGAGAAATGGGAGGCCCAGGCCTGTGGGCCTTCACCACAGGGAGGGTCTTGATAACACCTGGATAGAAATCAGACTTGAGCCAAGTTTAGCATGAGGTGGATTTATTGAGATGTTATAGGTTATACAGTAAAGCAGAGAAGGCTACACCATGGGCAGAGTAGCCCTTTTGATGGTTTATAGCTCTTTCCTTGGAAATACAATGAGTGTGCAAGCAAGGGGTGGAACAGTTAGGATTTTTCTGGGAAGATTCTCAGAAGAGGGGGACCTTGTCTGGTTTCCTCTGGGGGTTGTCATGACAATTGCAAACAGTCGTGGTACCAATGGGTACGATTTTTACTATGTAAATTGAATTATAATAAGGTTAGAGGTTTACTTTCCATCAATTCCAACACCGTCTTGGTTTAATCCACTTCCAGCCAGTTTTAACTACATACTGTTTGTCAGTCAAGCCTTTCTGCTCCATTGCTCCGGTATCCTGTCAGCCAAGCTTGTTCAGGCCTTCTTTCTTTTTCACCCTGCCACTTCCTTTTCCTACTGCACTTGCACCCTTTTGGGGGACCCCTCTTACACTCAAGGGGTGTTATTCAGTGCTGCCAAAAAAATTTGCTGGTTGTCTCATCTGAATCACCAAATTTGTTACTGAATAAAGTTAGGCTCATTTGCCCATGCATCGGACAGCCAATCACTGGGGCACCAGTCTTTTGCAATGAGAGAGTTTTATTGCCAGGCACTAAGCAAGGAGACAGGTTGCAAATAAAACAAAACATATTCAGATATACCTTGTGATCATTCATGTTAACTTTATATTTTTCACAAAACCTTAAGAAAATTTAATGTGGAGTTTTGCATAAATTTTGTAATTACCTTTTCTCTCATTTTGAATGCTTGAAAAGTATCTGTCTGTCATTTATCTGTATTATTTTTGGATTTTACTTTCCTCAAATAAAATCCCAAAATTGTAATTGCTAAAGGAATGGTAAACAGCTTCTAATTCCTCTCCAGAGCATCCTGTATAGAGGAATGGTAAAATAAAAGACATACACACAAGTGGTTAAGCAACAATCATAAATATTGCTTCATGTTTGTTTGGTGCTTTATGCTTTCGTTTTCAAGGGCTTTCATATCACTGTGTACTATAAATTATAGCCAGTGCTATAAACTACACCTGGTTCTGAGTCACAGAACCAGACATCACCAGAAACACCAAACATCTGATAACATATCACACTCTGCTTCTTTGTAAAATATGTGCACATGTATGTGTTAATTTTTTTGTGTGTGGAAATTTGGGTGGTATGGTGTCAAAAGTTGACACCCTGTGAGCATTGGCCTAGAAAATAAATCTAAAGCAGAAAAACTTCCATGCCAGGCATGGTTGCACATCAACTTACATTTCCTTTTTGCAGCCACCACTTAATGGAAGTTGAAATTTAACTATGAGAATACTGAATTAGCTTTAATTAACAACTTCAAATAATCACAAAAGAATGCTTTAATGCAGAATGTTGTAGAACATTCATTTATTCTTAAAGTCAAGAAGTCCCTTAATCCATATGGTTTCTTTGAAATCTTTTAATTAATCTGTGCTCTGCATCCTTTCTTATAAATCTTCTTTCTTATGTTAAACAATGTTGAAAACAATCTGCTCTAAAAGTCAATTCTCCCTTTATACCCAGCTCCAGATAAAATCTCTCATATGGTCTTCAGGAATTACTGCTGGCCATTTGAGGTTTTAATTCATCCCCATATTTGCTTTTACAAACTTATCCATGGCAAATGGCTTTTTTGTTATAATGTTTTGCATTTAAATAGTTTATTGCATTTAAAATTTTCAATTAATTCTGCTAATACCTCCATGTTAAAAGGAGCAATGATTTCTGTGATGATATTATTGATGGAGAAACTGTAGTTTGGAGAGTTTAAAAGATGTACCCAGAGATAGCAGCAAGGGAATAGTTCAGTTGATGATAAGGCAAGATAACTTATTTTTCCGCAGTCTTCATTCTTTCTTGGAAGCAGTATTTTCTCAGTATGTATAATGAAGTTTTGGGAGAACTTCAGTTAAAAATAGTGAATAATTTTTTAATATAAAACATTTAAGTATTAAAGTCATCTGAGTGTAAAATACTTGAGGACTATCATACTTACTGCATTATTTTTCCAATTCAAATAGCAATCATCATCTTTTCTTAGGGAAATAGAGTTTTGAAAAGAGGGGAGTTATTTCTAGACACCAGACCTTATAAAAATCATCATGGCCAGAGTAGCAACAATCACTAACAGAGGGGTAGATAAAGGAGAGGTCTACATTAAAGTGGATTTATGGATGGGTAAAAACAGACTCATAAGATGTAGAGTCTGAAATAATAGACTATGTTTTCTTTTAATCTCCTATTAAGGTGTAGAATATTCTGATAGCAGTATAACCCAATTCAGAGGGGTTTATACAAAGCTAGAAATCCCTTGAGAGCAGAGAGTAGAAGTCTGAGATTATGACTCCAGAGGCATAGAATATTTTCATGTGGCATGGTGTGAAGAGGTGGGGGCTGATGAGAACTTCTGTGGTTAAACAGCACCACGGGGCCCTGGGGTTCCCAGGCAAAGTGCTCACGGAAAGCCACAGGCAACCCTCACACATGTGGAACTTTACTTAGATGACATGGCAGTGCTTATCTTTCCATGGGGCCAACACAAGGAGTCTCTGCAACCTGAAAGGAGAAACATTGATATCATGAGTGCTGGAACCTCCATTTTCTTGCTAGTTTCATAGATTTGGTGTGTCACAGAATCCCCCACATATGTTTTTTTAATTTGTGGTTTTAAAAATTTGAAATTAAGTATTAAAAGCCCTCAGTTTTGTAAACAATTAGAAATTCATGCATTTTTGAATATTTGTATATTTTAAAACTTCAAATAATAGTTTGTTAAATTCTTGTCATGATCTATTCATATGAATGTTAGCTAGGCATTCATTGTAATAAGCTTTCTTACATTCTTTGAAGATCTGATTAGAAAGGACATCAGTGTAATTCTTAATAACATAGTTTTTATTTATTTCTTCTTTAAATATAATTATTTCACTGTTGCAAAGTGATCAATTACTGCCCAAGAACAATAGTTAAGATGAACTACTTAAACAATGGAATACTCAGGAAATTCTTTAAAAAATGTAGGATTATAAAATTTATTGATTTTAGGATATATTAATTTTAAATTTCCTCCTCTGGTGAGCATATTCTTCCTTATCTTAACACAATCTCCTATTCATTTTATCCTCTTCTTCTTGCACTCTTGTTTTATTTAATTATTTTAAGGTCTTTTCTGTTATTAAAATTCCTCTCTCCCCAATATTACAGCTTAAATTTTAATATCAATGAACTTTTCTTCTTATTTGACTAGTATTTTGATTAATTTAATTTTAAAAGACATTATTCCCTCATCTCTGCTCTTTCCATCAAATATGGCTCTTTCCCAAGAATGATATTTATTCCATTTTGCCCCTCATTAGCTCTTGACGTGGATGCATTTGATGTATTTGCTAGCAGATTACCCACCATAAGTAATGAAACTTTCTGGCACAACATGACTACTAATGTGAACCAAATAGATGTTTTCTGTGCTTTTTTCTTCTTACATACATTTTTCATTCACTCTTGCAAACTTTTATTCCAAACTGGAATTAAGCTATAAAATAGTTACTTATATTTTAAAATAAATTATTCAAAGTAATCAATACTAGGTTTTCTTTAATGACCTAGGTGTCCTTGGGAGAGAAAACTTAATTTTGTCACAGAAAGCCAAAGCCCCACCACCTTGAAAGACTCATTTCTTATTAGAGTGAATTTGTGACAGCTAATCTGGCCCTCTCAGTTATTCAGCTAGTTAAACAAGACTTCAAAATATTAGTTTATTTTCCTATTAAGGTAGTCAATGGTAATTTTCCTAAGCAAAAATCAAACTATTCATCACAAAGTTTATCTTGACTATTTCATTCTGTGGTTCATGTATATAATGTTCTGTGTGCATAGAACAAGTGCAAAAATAGAATGTATTTTAATATGTTTTTGATTCATAAGTTCCATTTAGCCTGAAAAAAAAAATTCAACTCTGGAGATGATTGATACAGTTAGTCACCACAAGGTATTTTGAAATAACTTATTGAACAACTTAAGAGACAGGTGACTCTATGTACATTAAAAAAAATTAAGTTCTAATATGCTGTCCTCATAGATTTCCCTCGCAAGGCTACCCATGCACATCTTGTTTGTGAATATTTACAAATTACAAATAAACTGGTAAGCCAACTCCAATTACATAAGTGTAAAGAAACAAGAAATGAAGAAACAGAACAGATGAACAGACCAAAAAAAAAAAAAAAAGAAAAAAGTTAGAGGGAAAAAAAGTACAGGACTGGATAAGAGGAAGCTGTTGCCATTTTTCTAAAACATGGTTCAGAGGGTTCTGGAAATGCAGGAAGATCCTCAGTTTGTCCTGAGTTCTCTTCTCCCCTGGCAAATTTCCCCTTAATGTTAATGCCACTTTAATCATTGAACCTGGCCTTAGTAAATATGTTGAGTAAAATAAATTATAAAGGTTGCATAATATAGTGCTAAAGAAAGAGCAGCTTCCCTACTGAGCTTGACTACTATGTATGTTTTAGGGACTGAGAACACAGACATGGTCCTACTTTAAAAGTGTATACTGTTTTTCAAATTTTGTGTATTTGAGAATAATCTGGGTATTTTGTTAAAAGTTAGATTTTTTTTTTTTTTAACAGAAGATTACCAGACCCATTATCAGGGACTCTGATTTAGTTGGCTCTGGGTGATTCAGGAAGGTGCTATTCATACTATCTCCTAAAACAGTCTACTGGCATCAGGTTCTCTGAGCATGCTTTGAGAATACTGACCTATGCTCAGAAAAATGGATTATAACACTGTGTCTTATCTTAGAGATCAATACACTTGAGGAGGTCACTAAGAGTGCTGAATCTGGAGCCATATTTGCATAGCCCAGTTTACTTAACACTCATAAGCTCTGGGAACTTGGGCAAGTTCAGTGAACTTTCTGCCACACTTTGACCATCTTCAAAGTAGAAATAATTATAGCACCTTCCTTATAGGGCTGTTTGTGATTAAATTATGCATTAGATTCAACACGCTAAGAAGATACATGCCCCATTTTAAGAAATTAGTAATGTTTGGTTCTTTCCTTTTGTTTGGTTAAATTTTGAACAAGTATCAAAATTCTAAGCATAGAATATGATTACACTTGAATTTATTAGTATATGACTTATAATGGCAACAGTGTTTTTACATGACATATTTATATATAATTTCAAATATATTGTACTGTGGTACCATTCTAATAATCAGAGGCCCAGAGCCCCATTAATATTACATTTGTTTAACAATTTTTATTTAGAAATCCCCATAATCATTGTTTTGATTAGCTCTTTAGTACTATTTCTGCTGTTGGGCTTAGTAAGCCAAAATTAAAATAGTAAGAAAATCCTCAAACTACCACATATTAACATAAATGAAATATTTCTATTAATGACTTAGTTGATAGAAACTGATATTAAGATATATTCTATAATGTGTCTTCTTATTAATTTTTAAACAAAGCTAGCTCTCAAGACATACATTATAAGTATGTTGTTGAAACAAGTGTTATATGCCCCTAGCTGGTAAATGAAAACAGATACTCTACTAATAAAAATATATAAACAAAATCTTCTGGCTTAAAGTCCACACTTGAGAAGAGCTATTGTACTTTTTGTTCCTTCATTTGGGAAAAGAAAGGGAGGGGTTAATATTTACCAAGTTAATTATGAACTTATTCCAGGAGCTTAGAAAACAGAGTTTTTATAAAACATAGAACTTCTAAGTAAAATAAAACTAGGTAAAACAGAATTTAACAGCTCAGAAAAAGTAAATTTTTGTGTATTCAGTCTTATTTAATATATTTTTTAACACTGTGAAATGGGATTGTTAATTCATTTCATAGACAAGAAGTAGCTCAGAATTGGGACCACTTTCCAAAGCACTACTTGAAACTATGTCCTCTGACTTGGTACTATTGCCAAGTCTACCAACATTCTCTTTTACACTTATGTAAACAAGATTTAACATCCTAAAGTTCCATTCCAGTTATTACCCCTTACTGACTGTGTGATTCTGGTCAAATTATTAAGTTTCCATGTACTTCAGTTGTCTCTTTTATGAGATGGGGTTACTCACTAAATCTTCTTCTGTAGGTGTTCATCACTGTAATTGAGTTGATTTATGTAAAGGGTTTAGAAGAGTCCTTGGCATATCTACCACTTCTAATTACTGTCATTTCTTTTTTGGAGCCAAATGTTCAAAACTATGAGTATCTTAGAGATGAGGAATTTTACTCCCTTCCCTCTAACCCTTGACTGACTTCACATAATTTTACATAGGCTCTAATGGCAAATGTTTTCCTTCTGAGGTGACTCAGGAAACCTTCCAATCTTTCCCTTAAGAAAAAAAACAACACAAAATCAATATAAAATTGAAAAGTAACCCTTCAGTTAGAAAACACAAAAGAAAAAATATATATCATTTGTAATATTCAGTCTAGTTTTTCCTTAAAACGTTTACTCTTCAAGTTTCCGTCACTTGCATTTTGCTTAAGTCTTTCATTTTCAACTTGTGGAAGCAATTGATTGAATGAAACTCCAAGGGAATAAACAGCCACAGAATATAGCTCATTCAGCACACATTTCATATTCCTTAATATACAATGTGCCTTGGTTTTCAGGTTAATGAAAATAATCTTAATTTCATATTTTTATTGCTTGTATGAATTATAATTTCAAATTAAATAGAATGCACATTTAATTTAATAGAAGGACCTATTTTCTTCTGAAATCTGTTATAGTTTGAAAGGATCAATGGTTATTCCTTGTGATTCAGTTTCACATGGCTATTTCCTAGGAGCCCTTAAAACTTGGAATCTCAATGCATTTTTGTCAGCTTAAGAATTTTAAATCTTCTTACTCATTCTGTGATTATGCCATCTCTTGACAATGGTTTCACTAAAAGATTTTCAAAAGCTGAGTCCTGGGAGTAGAGACAGGTTTCAACTCTGAATGCTATTTTCTGATCAATTGGAGCTCCTTAATCCTCTTCTTCCTTTACTTAACTGAGCTCGGGTAAATAGCTGTCAGCGAGGGAAGGAGTTCAATACCTTTGGGCCGTGACCCACTTAAATGCTGCTTCTGCAGGGGAAAAAAATCCATGGTTGCCTTAAATGTCAGTATTCTCCTGGCATCCCCTGGTGTCAGCCTCAGGGGTTCAATTGCCATGTGTATATATAAACTCCAGCCTTTTCAAATAAAATACCGGGAGTTATTACATCTGTCAGGTGAAGCAGAGGTAAATATGAGCCTGGAATATAAAGATTCAATCCATGTATACACTATAAACAATAACAAAGCCAGGGAGACAATCTAATATTTAGACCTAGATGATAAATTCTATAGTAATGTGTGATGTTCATTACAAATAGGCTCATTTGTAATAAATCACTACCTTTTATCCTATCATTCAATATAATCCAATATTAATCACTGGCACATTACAATGCAATGTTTTATCAAATTTATGCAAAACATTGACCTACTTATTAACACTGAGTGCTTCTTTTTCTCTTCAAATGTAGAGATTTTCTATGAATTTTTATTGTAATACAGTTTTTTGGTCCTTGGGAATCTGGACCTATGAAAAAAGGCATTTCTTAGTAAAAAGCCCATCATGAACAAGAACATAGTAAGATGAAATAACGTACCAAACACTACTATCAGTTTACCATTGTTATGGAGTTATTTTAACTGTAGGCAGTTCACAAAACAATATACTGAGTTAAATGCCCATTTTTATTTTAGTGAATTTTATCTTTGATAAGTTGGTAGGTCATGGTATTGGACAAAACTGCAAATGAATACATTTTTAAAATGAAAAGCTCCCCAAAATGAAAGCCAATATTCTTAGGAGTGATAAATCTGGGTTTCTCTATAAATAGCAGTGAGGTCTTCAAGCTAACTTGGGGCCCCATTCTAGAAGAGACCTGTATGCTTACCTGAGCTTTGATTTGTCTTTCAACAATTTTCTGCAATTACAAAAAATATTTAGAGCAGAGCATGTGCTTCTTTGGACAGCTAACATTTTTAACTAGTAATTAAATTCACTTTCGTTCTCCTTTCCCACTGTGTTTTCTGTATTTCCCTGGTGGAAAAGTTTCCGTTACTATATGGCAGTTCAAGATGAACAGAGAGTAACAGACCATGAGTTTTGGCTAAGATAAGTTTAGAGCCAATCACTGCTGTCAATCCAGTGTCGTTTCACTCCCGTGGCATGTACAAGGCAATCGATTATTTTCCGAGCTGTAATTTTATTTTTCTCATTGGGATTTTTGCTTACAACTGATATAGTTCAATTAGAAAAAGATTTGTTTTGATTTTACATGATATTGAAAGCTACCCCTGAATTTTCTGGAAGATAGTGCAGGATTGAGTGTCTTTCTCCTACTTTGTGGCTCTTGGAGAGAGATCAGCCAGCAATAGATGAACTAACGTTAATATGATGGCACCACCAGCTTCATGGAGGTTGAAGGAGTTGACAACATAGTTAAGCCTTGCCTTAGACATTGGGATTTTTGGGGTCTTAAATTCCTTAAGCATGGCTCATTGAAATTAGCACACACAGAACTAACTTGTTTAAGTTATTCTCTACTTATAGCTTAAAGTACACACACACACACACACACACACACACATACACACATATATGCAAAATTAAAATTTAATAGGATATTTTAATTTTGAGTGCTCTATTATTGAATAGGAATATAGATAAAGGTGAACTAATTGACGAAAATTTCATATGGAGTTGATACTGTAGGCCAATAGAAAGCATTTTCATACTTGAGTTTCTTGAGACCTGGTTATCAAAGGTAGAGAGGATATACTGGAAATTTTATGTTGGAATGTTTGAAGTCTTTTATTCTACAATGGAGACAATATCACATAAATAACTCAATTTAATTTTTGATCCAAGTTCTGAAGAGGATACTTTTATGTGTCATGTAAACTCTAATTTGAAAGTTAGGCATTTTGATAACCATTTCTTAGAAAAATCATTTCCTAGATATTAAATGACATTGTTTTTTCTTTGCTAATGTGATACTTTTGTTCCATGATTTGATCTTTCCTCCTATCAGAATTCCAGATAATTAAATTCTTACATTAGGATAAGAATTTTATTTTGCCTCAAAGCCATTTTAATATGAAAATACATAGATCTTCTTAGGGACATATGATATTAATTTTAGTGTTTTGATAAAGCTCCTTTATTGTCAGTGGGATCACATAATTATAGTCCTTCATGGAAAGCTATTAGATGGGTTCTAGATATTTCTTCATCAATATTTGAAGTACATGAAAAATATATTTGCAGTTAGGAAATATCTGGGCTGATAAAGTCACTATTACTTGCTAGAAATAGCAGAACTTCAGTTTCTAAATCCCTGTTAAACTCTCCAGACCTTGGAATTATTCATTTACCAAAATCTACTTTTGAACATTTGCTCTTTACAAGGAAATGTCTGCTGACCCTTTAGTTTTGTACTCGAAAGAGAAGACCTCCTTAAAGTCCTGAGCAAAAGGCTCTGGCTTTATGTTAGATATCAACAGTGAAAATCAGCAAGTTTGGGGGAAAGAGTATAGTTATTTAACTATAAAATATGTTAAAAGAGAAGGGATAACAAGTTGTTACTAATTTTAACCAATGAGAGTATGAAATTAAGTCTAGAAGGAAATATGAGTAAAATGTCTCTCCTTGTATAGTATTGATCAATAATCCAGGTTAAATTTTATTTGATTTCCTCAGAAGTATTAAGTTCTGGCTGCTTGTAGATTACTAAAATGAATAAACTAATCCTTTTGCAAATTATCTGAGGTATAATGAATTCCTTGAGTAAAATGAATGGATATAATTAACATGGGAAGTAAGTCCTTTAATTAGAAAGTCAAATAATTATTTTTCTTCAAAGAAATGAAATTACTACAATTACTTTTTGAACAGATAATACAAAATTATTTAATAGATAATTTTAATGAGTACACAGGAGGGAATTTAGTCAACAAAATATTACAGGGTATTCAAGGATTAACTTTCTCTTTAGGAGATTCCTTAGAACTTCAGCATTCATTTCCAAATCCTAAAATAGAATGATTGTCTAACAGCACAGTTTCCTTGAACAACTACTTAGACAAATTTATTTTTATCTTGGAAATTACTAGCCAAGTGGATTCTTAAATTAACAATTATAATGATGTTATTTAGAATTCACTTTAATTAAACATATGCATACATAAAGTCCACTTATTTTGCCAGTCACTTTCTTGATGTTTAAGACCTTTAAACTGAACTACTTCAAGTTTTAGGGGGAATTAAGTCATGTAGCTAGGGAGAGCTGTCTAGTTTCCTAAATTCCAATATGATACCCAACAACTAGCTTAAGATAATATTTTAAAAAATAGCATGGGGAAACAGTACAAATATTTATCAAGATTTTTACTACCAGTGCTGATTAGAATTATTAATTAGAGATGGATATTGTTCATGGATTTATATCATAAATGCACAATTGAATACATAGTACTACTGCTGCTCATTAAAGTAATCAAAGTTTATACTTGAAATACATGTATCATCCTGACACATACACTTCAATTAATATTTATATTTTTTTCTTCAAAAAGATTCAATAATCTCATAATATAGGTAACACTCATTAATGTAAGATGTACTGTTCCACACAGTAATAATGCTGGGGTTCTTGTTTGCAGAGTCAAAGAATGAACTTAACAAACATCCAAGGTAGGAGAGACAGGGAGAAGCTTTTATTCAGAAATAAAGTGAGAGGAAAGAGCTCCTGGCTCATACCAGGAGGGTACAAGAGAGCTGGGGGTGATGCATTTTCTGGGGGATTTATAGGTAATTGAGGATTTTGGAGAACAGGGGTGTGGACTTGTAACACCTTTCCTGCCCTCAAGGTGGGCTGGGTTGTTATCTGTCTGCTAGGGCTGTTTATAGTGAAGTCGTGGGTTATGCTGAGATACCCTTGTGGAATACTCAAACATTCCAGGCCAAATTGCTCCTGGCTTTTTGACCTTTAACTGATCTCACTGAAGGTGTCTATTTTCCTAGTATGGTATCTTTACCCTAGAGAATTAGTGTGACCTTGACTTTGCATAATGCTGAACACACTTTCAATAGGGACTTCTTTACATTGTTACATTGCTTTGACTGTAAATATCCTGCCTTGCATTTTCCAGAGGCCCTTACCCTACTTTGTCTAAGCCCATGGTCCCTGGACTCAATAAGATGTATATGTAGTCTGAATTAGTCAGTCAATATCCAGATTTAAATTTTCAATGTTTTAGCGCATCACATTTAGGCTATAGTATTACAGTCTGGAAAATAGGTTCTGAAATCAGACAGACTTACACTTAATTTGTTCTGTGTCCCTTACTGTGTGATCCTTGGTAAAACACTTGACCGACCTAAGCCTGTTGCCTCACAGTGAAATAGAGAGAGTAATTGTAACTGCATCAGAGGATTGTTGAAATAAAACCAGAAAGTTACATGTAACTTGCTAAGCACAGTGTTTATACCAAGTGCCTTAATCTGCGTGGTCTATTATTATGATAATTTTCCATACAGGGTTATGCATGAAAAAGAGGAATGGGAGTATGTGGATGGGATGGTGTCAGTCTTAGAATATTTGAGTATTTTCTGTTTAATTAGGCCAGAAAGAATAGTTGTACACATGATTCTTTCTTACCCCAACTTGGAAGAAATAAAGTTCTGCCCATGAGCGTACAAATGTTAAGTAGCTTCTTATGTCTCCACTTAGTTTGGAATGGGTGCTGGTATGAGGTCATCATTAAGAACCCTAGGTGGTATAAACATGCACAGGGGATTGCTTAACTCCCTCCCTGTGATTGTCTTGCCCTGAAGATGTAGCAAAACAAAGCAATGTTAAACATAGTTCTGTTTGTGAAAGGAACAATCTTATAATAGTCAGTAATAATGCAAGTGAGTTTAAAATCCTTTCATCAAGGAAGATGAAACAGTTGGGTTAATAAGAAAAGGCTTATTTCTAATGAGGTGTTGATTGTAAACAGGCAACACAATTAAACCTTCTACTTTTGAGGAGTAGATCATTAAGGAGTAGGTAAATTGCTAATGTTTGTTTGTTAAAACTACTAAAAGATGACTGAATCCTTATCAATGGATGGGTCATAATAATTGATATAATTTTTCTTTTGTTTAACTCTTTGTGGCCTGGAAAACTTAGAAAAACTTAGAACAACCAGCTTAGTTTTGGGACCCAGAAATTATTAAGCTTGATTCTAGAGAAGTGTCCTTACATCATTAGTAATACTCTCCTTACATTGTTAGAAATATCCTTTATTAAGAGGAATTTTATCCACACTGGGGAAGGATCCTAGATTGCAAATGAGGTCGGGAGTGTAATGGAAATATAGTTAGTTCGGTTACCTTCTTCTCTGCCTATTAATCAGAAACAAATAAGCTTATTAAAAAATAACTTTGTATTATGTTGGTTCAGTTAGAATAGCAGAATAAAGAAGACTAAGATTGAGCTGTTCCCCATTCTTATCTAACCTTATCCTGTCTTTAGCTAACTCAGTACTATGTGGAAATGGCTATGGACATCTTATTCATGAGAAAAAAGACTTGGGGACTGGAATGCTTGGGCATTGTCTGACAGACCATGGAGTTGTACCTCTGGGAAGGAAGGGCAAAATCTACTTCCTGCATCCATGTTCAGGGTAGGAGGTGTTAGTCATTAGTCAGCTGAATGCACACTGTGCCAGAACTCTGTTAGAATTTTGAGATTTTAAGATGAAAATCTCAAGTGGTTTTTAAATAGATTAAGTTGAGTAATGGTGTTGGATATTTTTTAACAAAGAAGTAGAGCTCAGAGGAGTTATGGCTCTCTTTACCCAAGTGATTGGACAAAATACCTCCATTCAAGAAATTTTGATATGTGGCAGCAGCTAAACTAGTGAGAAGTGAGCTTTCCTCTAAAAATAAGAAACCTCAGAATTAACATTTTACTGCAAAAACTATGTATTTTGTAGACAAAGGGATTAAGAGTGAGCTCTGAGTGTCTGTAACATCTAGCAAGTGTCTGAGTCTTTATAATTCCACACAAGAAACTTATCTTTGAGGAACAAGTACAGACTGATACAGGTACCAAAGATACCATGAGCAGTATTTTTCTTGGTCATGTGAGCTTCTAAAGTAGAAAACATGTCTTAAACACCATTTAAAATTTAATGAAATCAAATTCATAAGTTTTTCCTTTGATGTTGCTAAATCTGTCTTTGTCTAATGCAGATAGTGAGGATGTTTTCCTTTGCTTTCTTCTAGTAACTTTATAACTTACTATTTGTGCTTGGTCAATGATACATTTTTGATTGTTTTCTTTTTTATGTTTGTATGGTGAGAGGTATATAGTGAGTGTGAGGTCAGGTTCACTTTTTTCTATATAGATATACTTATTCTAATGTGATTGGTTGAAATGAATTTTTCCCTAATCAATCTGGTAACTTTAAAAAGAGAATCAATTGATCTTATAATATGCATCTATTTCTTGACTCTCCAATCTGTTCCAGATATCTATATGTCCATCTATCAGCTAGCATCTCATCTCTTGATTACTACAGATTTAAAGTAAATACATATGTTAAACAGCATAAATACTGCAAATATGTCATCCGTTTTCAATATTTTGGTCCTTTAAATTTCCATGTACATTTTACAGTCAGCTTGACAATTTCTATTAAAAAAAATGCTGGAATTTTGATGGCACTGTTTCAAATATATCAGTAAATCAGGGGAGAATTAACATTTAAAAATAGTGATGCATCTAATCTATGAACATGGTACATCTCTCCATTTATTTAGGTTGTCATAATTAACTTAGAGATTTTTTGTAATTTTCCTTATAGAGGTCTAACACATATTTAGTTAAACTGATCGCTAAGAATTTTGTTTGATGCTATTTATGTTTTATTAAAAAATCCATAATTTATTGATAGCATATAGGAATGTAATTTATTTATGTATTTTGACATTTTATTCCGTGACTCTTAGAAAATGCCCTTATTATGACAGTAGTTTCTTGATCGATTCCTTTTTTTAAAATGTAGATGATCACATTGTCTCAGATAGAAGTAATTTTGCTACTTTATGATTTTTTATGTCTTGTATTTCTTTTTCTTGCCTCATTTCATGGGACTGGATCTCCAATACAATGTTGAAAGGTAATTGTCAGAGAAGATACCCTGGCTTTGTTCTCAATAATGAGAATTAATTAGTTCAATACTTAACCATCAAATATGGTATTAACAGTTGTTTTTCAGAGATACCATTTTACAAATTGAGTTAGCTAAGAACTTTTATCAGAAATTGTTGAATTTTGTTATGTTTTCCACCTTATCTATTGAGAGGAACATATGACTTTTTCTTTTTTATTTTGTTCAGATGATAAATTCGGTAGTTCTTTGACTAAGCCTCTGTAATGTTTTACTTAAATTATTCCACTGTTTATTTAAACTGTGTATTAATCAGAGTTCTCCAGAAAAATAGAACTGGTAGGATGTGTGTGTAGAGATATATGTATTTTAAGGAAGTTGCTCATACAATCATGGAGGCTTATGAGTCCAAAACCTTCAGGGTGGCCTACCATGGTGGAAACCCAAGATAGAGCTGATGTTGCAGTTGAAGTCTGAAAGCCATTTACTTCAGAATTCCCTCCTGCTTGAAAGAGGTCAGTTTTTTGTTCAATTCAGGCCTCCAACTCATTGAATGCGGCCCATCCACATTATGGAGGACAATCTGCTTTACTCAAAGTTTAAATGTTAAACTCATCCCAAAATACCCTCACTGAAACATCCAAAAAAAATGTTTGACCACATGCACCATGGCCCAGTCAAACTGAACACATAATTAACCATCATACACTGCTATTGCTATTTTCTTCACTAGATTATGTGCTCATCAATATTATTAATATGACTATACATCTTATATTATTAATAATAGCTAGAAATTAGTAAAAACAAAATATCTACTTATTCTTTTTTCTCAAAAAGGAAAAAAAATCAAAATTTCATTAAATGTAATTTCCATTCTCAGAATTAACAGATATTTTCTGTTTTAAGCAAAATTTTTATGAAATAGGTATGAAACAAAATTTGTATAATAAATTTAGTTTCTTTTTTTCATAATAATGTTTCATTCAGAAATCCCTTCCCTCCTATTATCTATTGTACTTTTGCTTATAACTTAAAGTGGATTTATTTTCTGTGCCCTTTTGATTCCCAAATATCTTTGGATACTGGAGTATCTGAAATTCACTTCCATAGATTATAAATGAGAATAGCTTACCTTTCTGGGGAGAGGAGCTTCTTTTGATGTCTTTGTTTATTAAAATTACTTTCAAAGATTTTATAAATTTCCTATGGAAAACTTCCTTGATCAGCATATATTAAATTAAAAAAATGTTTTTCAACTAATATGAGAGTCATTGTGTCTTATTCTCTTTTCTTGTTGATTATTCTGCTGCAACTTTACTTTGTTCTTCCTATTGCAATTGTAAATATTTAAGTGATGGAGAAAGTTACAACTAAGATCATTGTACAAAATTTATAAAACAAAGAAAATACATTTCTATTCTGAAAGGAGGCAAAATTGCTAGCACTCAAGATCACAGAACATTATAATGGATTGGGCTTTCGAGAAATGAAATCTTGAAACAAGATTAAAAATTGCGTTAAAATATTATTCATGATAATGTAATAGCAGTACAAAACACAATGAGGTAAATTATAATAAACTACAATTGGTTTCTACAAACCCTTGCTATATGCAAGAGAATGTGATATAGTCTCATAATTACTGCTGGGAATTGCTGTTTCTTCCATGACATTTCTAGGGCAGATCTCTCACCAGGAGGGGCTATATTGCATTTAGAAGAGAATCCATTTAGTGAAAAAAATCACTATTAGACACAATCAAGTAACCATTGTGTTTGTAAGGGCTATATATGAGGAAAGAACACCATAGTTTTGCATATTGTTTGCACATTATTAAAATGAAATTTTGAAACATTTAGGCAGAATCTATTAAAAAATTCCCTTTTAAGATGTTGAGAATGTGAACTTGGTTCAAGGAAAATAAAAATGGGGAGTGGAACTAAGACAAAGTTAATGTGTAGAAATGGCTTTCAATTTAAAAAAAAGCTTCCCTAAATATCATGCTTTGTAGGGCACTGAGAAAATCTCAGATTAAAGAAAAACAATACCTTACTTACCTATTATGGAACTACAATGTGAGGATAAAATGAATCTTTTGAGTAATAAACCTTGATGAATCCAGCATTGAGATGCAAATGCAGTTCACCTTGAATTATTTTAATATAAAATAATTAATATATCAAAGTGTTTAAAAAGTCTAACAATTTTTAGAAGAAAGTTGAAAAGAGGAAAAACATAGTAGTGTTCTTGGACCTGAGAAATACAGGTTTAATCTAAGGAGAAGTGTTGTGTGTCTGTATGAAGATGAAGGTGGGGGTCAATCAAGAACAGGAGCCAGAGACTTAAGATTTATGTTGCCAGGATGAAAATATAATGGAAGATGTTATTTCACAATATTGCCCTGTGGATGCTACCAATAAACAAAACTGAGAAGATAATGGAGTGAAAGAAAAGAAAGACAATGGTTCGATAATCCAAGAAAAACTGAAAGTATTTCAGAATTCAGAATTTCTGAAGTTTCAGTTTTTTTAAGATGAAATGGAGAGAGAGACAAAGGAGAGCAAGAGAGAGAGAAGGAACACATGATGGGAAAGAAGAAAAAAAGAACTTGACAGTTCCATAAGAAAGTTCAAGAAAATAGTGTAAATTATAATGATACCATATTTACACAAAAATAAGAAATTTATAGAATATACACTTGAGGCAAAACTATTTCAAACAAATGCTACAGATTTCTGTTTTCAGAGTGAAAGCACAATGAAAACTTTGAGATCTTGTTTTCATTTTTAGCTCTCCAGAGATTTAGGAAGCTTAGTTGGACATTGACGTTCTCTATTCTTATTCATTTACTTTCAGAAAAGGAACAAAGGCTCCCTTCAGTGAGTGATTTAACCTCAGTGCTATAGCTTTTTCCGCTGTTCTCTAACCAGGGCATCATACTTGCAAAACAATTGCATTATCCATTCATTTGTCAATGGACACTTGATTGCTTCCCTATATTGACTATTGTGAATAATGCTATAGTGATTATGGTTGTACAGGTATCTCTTCATGACACTTATTTGATTTCCTCTGGATACACACACAGAGGTGGAATTGCAGGATCATACAGTAGTTCTATTTTTACCTGTTTAAGGAGCCTCCATACTGTTTTTTGTAATAGCTATATCACTTACATTCCCAGAAACATTGTGTAAAGATTCTCTTTCTCCACACCCTTGCCAACATTTGTTACTTTTTGTCTTCTTGATACTAGCCATCTTAACTGGTATAGGGTGATAACTCAGTGTGGTTTGATTTGCATTACTATGATAATTAACGACATTGAGCAACTTTTCATAAACCTGTTGGCATTTTCTGATACACACATGCATACATTTTATATATAAATACAGGGGATCACGGGAAGATGGTGACATGAGTAATTCAGTTGAAATCTCCTCCCCAAAACATATGTATTTATGAAAATACAGTAAATACAACTATTCCTAAAAGAGACACCAGTAGATGCAGTACAACAGCCAGGATACATCTACATCTGTGAGAACTCAACATCACAGGAAGGGGATAAGATAAAAGCTGCGGCCAGGCGAAACCCAAACGCTCCCCCACCCCAGAACCCAGTGGGAAGAAAGGAGTCAGAATGGGGAGTGAGGGAAAGCCCAGAACTGCTAAACAACCAGCTCTAGAAATCCGCACCCGGAGTGCAGACACAAGGTGCATGGGATGCTGCGTATTAGAGAAACGGAAAAGCAAAACCTGTGGGGAGGTCCCTGCAACCGACGCCCTTGAGACAAAAGAAAAGTGAGTGCTTTCTGCAAGTCTTAAGGAGGCAGGGACTCCATAGCTGGGCGAAGTCGTCTCGGCACACTTAGCCAGCAGCTGAAAATCCCTGGGAACTTTAGGCACCCTAAACCGCAGGGTGGCAGCGCAGCTCTGAAGCCCCTCACAGCACTAAGCAGCCTGCCAGTCATTCCTCCAACAGGTGTGGGCCCCGACACACCGGTCCAGTAGTGGGAGAGTGGCAGCGCATGCCAGGGGTGGTGGTGATGGAGGGGACTGGGAGCAGATCACCTGCGCCAGGGAGCCCACTGCGGCAGCGACCGAACAGCCCAGGACCTGCCCGTGCATGCCGACGGCAGTGGTGCCAGAGAAGCCCGGGAGAGGTCCGTGTGGGAGAGGCCTGCGCGCACCTACAGCAGTGCCAGAGGGAGCAGCTGTGCTCCCAGCAGCCGACCGGAATCCTAGCCCAATGCACAGCTGCCCGGGCCAGACCCAAAGGCCAATGCTGACACACAGCTGCCTGGAAGAGGTGCCGCTACTGCGGAGGAGCTCACCTGGCATGCCTGCCACTCCCCTCAGGGCTCTGCGCTGCTCTGACAGAGACCCCGCCCATAGCAGCTTAGGGGACTAACCCAGTGGCTGCTCGAGGAGTGCAGGTAACCAACACAGGCAGTGGAGAAGGGCAAGGCATCCAGCAAGCAGGAAAGGACTTTCTTCTCCCAGCTGACACACCCACAACCTGCCTATAGCCACCGCTATCACCATGAAAAGGCAAAAAAATTTAGTCCAGTCCAAAATAGTTCAGATAACACCTGAGAGAGGATCTGCAGAGACAGATCTAACCAGTCTCCCTGAAAAAAGAATTCAAAATAAAAATCATAAGCATGCTGACAGAGCTGCAGAGAAATATACAAGAAGTAAGGGATGATGTCCAGTGGGAGATTACAGAAATGAAAAAATCTCTGGAAGGATTTATAAGCAGAATGGATAAGATGCAAGAGGCCATTGATGGAATAGAAACCAGAGAACAGGAACGCATAGAAACTGACGCAGAGAGAGATAAAAGGATCTCCAGGAATGAAACAATATTAAGAGAATTGTGTGACCAATCCAAAAGGAACAATATCTGCATTATAGAAGTACCAGAAGAAGAAGAGAGAGGAAAACGGATAGAAAGTGTCTTTGAAGAAAGAATTGCTGAGAACTTCCCCAACCTGGGGGAGGAAATAGTTGCTCAGACTACAGAGGCACACAGAACTCCCGAGAGACGGGATCCAAAGAGGACAACACCAAGACACATAATAATTAAAATGGAAAAGATCAAGGACAAGGACAGAGTATTAAAGGCAGCCAGAGAGAGAAAAAAGGTCACCTACAAAGGAAAACCCATCAGGCTATCATCAGACTTCTCAACAGAAACCTTACAGGCCAGAAGAGAATGGCATGATATATTTAATGCAATGAAACAGAAGGGCCTTGAACCAAGGATACTGTATCCAGCATGATTATCATTTAAATATGAAGGAGGGATTAAACAATTCCCAGACAAGCAAACGTTGAGGGAATTTGCCTCCCACAAACCACCTCTACAGGGTATCTTGGAGGGACTGCTCTAGATGGGAGCACTCCTAAAAAAAGCACAGAACAAAACACCCAACATATGAAGAATGGAGGAGGAGGAATAAGAAGGGAGAGAAATAATCATCAGACTGTGTTTATAATAGCTCAATAAGTGAGTTAAGTTAGACAGCAAGTTAGTAAAGAAGCTAACCTTGAACCTTTGGTAACCACAAATCTGGCAATAAGCACATATCTTTCAATAATCACCCTAAATGTAAATGGACTGAATGCACCAATCAAAAGACACAGAGTAATAGAATGGATGAAAAAGCAAGACTCATCCATATGCTGCTTACAAGAGACTCACCTCAAACCCAATGACATGCACAGATCAAAAGTCAAGGGATGGAAAAAGATATTTCATGCAAACTACAGGGAGAAAAAAGCAGGTGTTGCAATACTAATATCAGACAAAATAGACTTCAAAATAAATAAAGTAACAAGAGATAAAGAAAGACATTACATAATGATAAAGGGCTCAGTCCAACAAGAGGATATAACCATTATAAACATATATGCACCCAATACAGGAGCACCAATATATGTGAAACAAATGCTAACAGAATTAAAGGAGGAAATAGAATGCAATGCATTCATTTTGGGAGATTTTAACACACCACTCACTCCAAAGGACAGATCCACCAGACAGAAAATAAGTAAGGACACAGAGGCTCTGAACAACACACTAGAACAGATGGACCTAATAGACATCTACAGAACTCTACATCCAAAAGCAACAGGATACAAATTCTTCTCAAGTGCACATGGAACATTCTCCAGAATAGACCACATACTAGGCCACAAAAAGAGCCTCAGTAAATTCCAAAAGATTGAAATCCTACCAACCAACTTTTCAGACCATAAAGGTATAAAACTAGAAATAAATTGTACAAAGAAAGCAAAAAGGCTCACAAACACATGGAGGCTTAACAACATGCTCCTAAATAATCAATGGATCAACGACCAAATTAAAATGGAGATCCAGCATTATATGGAAATAAATGACAACAACAACACAAAACCCCAACTTCTATGGGACGCAGTGAAAGCAGTCTTAAGAGGAAAGTATATAGCAAATCCAGGCATATTTAAAGAAGGAAGAACAATCCCAAATGAATAGTCTAATGTCACAATTATCGAAATTGGAAAAAGAAGAACAAATGAGGCCTAAGGTCAGCAGAAGGAGGGACATAATAAATATCAGAGAAGAAATAAATAAAATTGAGAAGGATATACATAAATACATATATATATATATATATATATATATATATATATAATGGAATATTATTGAACCATAAAGAAGAAGGAAATCCTGGCACTTGTGACAACATATATGAACCTGGAGGACATTATTTCATTAACTGCAGATTTCACTTACTTATAGAATTTAAAAGAGTTGAACTTCTAGAACCAGAGAATAGAATGGTGGTTGTCTTGCCAGGGGCTAGGGTGTGGACATGAGGAGATGCTGGTCAAAGGGTAAAAACTTTCAATTGTAAGCTGAATAAGTCCTGGAGAATCTAATGTACAGCCAAGTGAGTTAATAATACTGCATTCTTTAATTTGCTAAGAGAGTAGATCTCATGAGTTCTCACTACAAGAAAGTTAACTTGGTGAGGTAATGAATGTGTTAATGAACTTGATTGTGGTAATCAGTTCATAATATACATGTATACTGAGTCATCATATTATATACACTTCTAAAAAAACAAAACCATCATGGTGTGCAGCCTAAATATATATCATTTTTATTTGTCAGTCATACTTAAATAAAACTGGAAAAAATAAACAATTGCTTTATTTTCATTATGGAAACGTATCAGCTAATTCAGACTGATATATAACTGATATGCAATTGCCGGTTGGTGGAGATATTTTCTTGTTCATTCATTGACTATAATGTCTCTTACTGGCTTAATTTTCCCAAATTTCTCTGGAACCTTTCTTTGTACATATACAGAACAAGTCAGGAAAACAGCTAGTTCTCTTAAAAGGTAATCCATGAGAGTTTCATCTATTTTTTAATCTGCTTAATCAGTTCTTTCAAATAACTTTTTCATTATATATGTTTGTAAATCTTGTATTTGACTACAAATTGAGTAATGAGGCAAAGCTTGAAAAATATAAGAACTGCTTCAAAAGAGGGTAATTGTTTCCTTTCCTCACACTCAATGTTTCATTTTATTTCATTTAACAATAAATGAGTAACTGTACTTCATATGTGCACTTAGACCCTGCCTTGTAATTACCTTCTATAAGACCTCCAGATGTACCCTGTTAGGTTTCAATAAATGTGTTCTGGCAATAACTTTCAGCTTGAAAAAGCAAAACAAAATATGGAGTATTTAGGTATGGTCTTAAATTACATCACCTCTGAATGAAAGAGAAATCATTCTGTTGCTAATAAAATTTGCATGTATATAAAGTAGAAAATCACATGCTTTAACATAAATGCCAAAGGGAAAAGCAATTGCAGCTGTCTGCTGAAGTCCTTGGCTCTTGTGCCCACCTGGCTGATGAACACAGCCCTCACGACAGCTGCCTTTCCAGCAGTTTCCCCTTATTTTCTGACTACAGTTTGAAGACCAGAGGAGGACATAGATGATCACAGACTTTCTTTGGATGTAAATGAATGTTTGTGATAAAAGGAGGAGGTCACTTCCTTCTGAAGTGTTTGAATGCCAAAATTTAACCTTCAGATTTTGGAGGTTATGGTTTATATTTTCTTATCTAAATTTGATTATACAATTTGATACCTTAAATTCTGGAATTTCCCTAGAATTCAGTGTGTCATCCTTGACTCTGAGATAGCATTTTTATCTTAAAAGAAGAAGAATCATTTGGATAAATTATTAGTATTTTCTACTTGTTAGAAGATAAAAATATTAAATTTCATATTTAGCATTTTAAAACCTTTTGCAGAAACTGTAGAACCTGTGTAATTTTCATGTAATTTCACCTGGGTCTATGTTTTTTTGCTTCTCATGTAAATTCATTATAATATTCTTCAGAATAGTAAAAATCTTGATTTTAAAGCAGGGAGGAAGTATACAGTGTGATAGCCACATATAATAGATTTTGGTGAGAACTTAAAGTTATTAATGATTAAAATTAATTTTGAGAGTCTTCTATAGACTCTGTAATCCCATGGGAAAGACAACTACATAGTAAATTTTTATGTAAATAGTCTTATTTCTGTTAGTCTTCTGAGTGTTTTAGAGTATTACTGTATATAATCTCTGCAAATGAAATATAGTCCAGTATTTTATTAAAGATAGCTTTATTTTTCCCATTCTATAAATAAATAAAATGATTCTTGAGTTTTCTCAGTTGCTGTGAAAGCTGAAATAGAAATAGGATCTTTGGTAGCTTTTAGTAAGTTAGTAAATTGTCCTAAATATGTTTTACTTTGTTATTTGAGTCTAAGAAAAGAATGGGAAACAGAGTGTTTTAGTGAATTTTCAGGTGAACAAATCTACTGGAGTTGTAATTCTCCTTTCTGCATCAAGTAAGCATTGCTTGGAGACTATCCCTTGGGTTATCTCAAAGAAAGTGATCCATATTAGCAAATCTCCATTAATCCTATGTCTCTCCAACTTTTCTTTGCAACTCCAAGTCATCCTTAGCTATTCTTTCTTACATGCAATTCCAGATTTTGATACTTGGTCCCATTCTACTACTACAGAAAGTAAAAAATTAGGATGCTATTTTATAAGCTTCCTTGTTCTTGTAAAATTTGAAGAATATTGTAGAAAGTCGCTAAGAACTACAAATTTCAATATTAGCAAGTGGGTTCCTAGGCCCAAATTACACTGACCTATATCTCTTTGTGATACTCAGGAAGGAGATCAATGTGTATGAAACAAGCAGTACAAGAAGAGCTTAATGTTTTTAAATTCACTTATAATGAAAATTTGTATTGACCAGGTTTACCTGTAGATTCCACATACAACCCATTTAATGTGCACAGCTTCTTTATTTTCCTACTTTTATGGCTGCAGTTGTCAATGGTAATAAAGTTTATTGTATGTTGGCATTAGGAAGAGTAGAAAAGAAATATGAAAGAATGGTAAAAATGAGGGTAAATAGTCTTATTTTGGATATTCAATACTGCAAAAAACAAGCCAGGGTGGCTCAAAATGCAGTATCAGAGACTTAAATACATAAGATAAGGCCTTTCCTCTAATAGATATTTTAGTGCTAAGTATCCACAGGATGCTTTTCTGGGAAACCAATCTTTGTACCTTTAAAAAGATTAGTTTGGAAACAGAAAAGTTACAACGTCTGCAAATATTAAGATCATTGTTTTCAAGACTTCTTAAATCTCTCTTACCCATGGCTGACTGACATATGTAGGAAGGCACCTGAACACCATTCTACAGTGGAACAAACTGCAGAATGAACGAGCAGAGATGACCTCATTTTATTCTTGCTGTTGAGGGCAGAAATTTCAGGTTTTAATAGTCTGAAGTTCAACAGAACTGTATCAAGGATGCACATTATCTCCTAAAATAAATCAGGCTGTTTTTGATACAAAAAAGCCCCTAAACCAAAAAACCCATGTAGTGTTCTCTTTGTGGGTTTGCAATCTGACGTCTATGAATTAGTTATACATTTTTAAGTTTTCTGTCTATAGTATCTACATTGCTATTGTGTTATATAAATTGTTCTTCTACTATTCTACTATTCTAACCATTCTCTTGGTTGTTTTAGCTGCTGTGTTTTTGAACACTTTGTACAACCAAATAAAAGTAAATGGTCTAAATCTCTGTTTGTTTCTGTAATTCCTGCAGTGCCTGCAGTTTTTTCAGACTTTAGGTTTGGAAGGAAGAATAGCATAATAGGGTGTTTTCATGGTTCTTAAGGGCCAAGTAATGTTTGCTCAAGCTAACAAACATATAGCACAGAAAAAAGCATACACCAGTTAATAAGCATATGGGATAGATACAGTGTTTTAAACATGTTCTACACACAATGCACATATTCAAAAACTTAATGATAATCTTTATTGAGACTTTTGACACTGAATGTAGTCACTCAAGTGGCAAATTCACTTGGAGTGTGAAAAGCCCGTATGTGCACATGTCAGGGATATCAGTGAAGTAGTCTGCTCTAGCGGATCTTTGCTGTCTCTCTGTAGCACAGAAGCCAGGAAGGGTTTTCTAGCTTTGCCTACATGTGAAAAAAATGGACAGGATAATTAAACATCCATAACAAGAGGGGCTTAACAAGTCAACACAATCAGTGTAGTTGGCCTGGTGGGGTGAGGGCAAAGGGCAGGACCACACCGGCAGTGTCCTACTGAGTAACTGCGGGCTGAAGCAAACTGATAAAATGGGAAGTAAAGTAAAAATCCTAGGGAGAGAAACAGCATAATCCAGCTTTTGTGAAGATGAAACTGCTTTAGTCAGAAGTTGCTTTGGAAGTGGGTATCGCTCAGTAGGGAAGGAACAAAATTAAGGGAAAGATTTGATGGCCTCAACATTAATAAGTAATTGTTGCATGAGTAACATCTCTTTGTGAGTGATTAACTGTGATTCTGTTTTCATATTACTAAAGAAATATTTTCTCTCAGTGAAAAGAGAGGCTAAAGATAGAAGTAGCAAGTTTCCTGGTTTGCACAACACATCCTAACAGAAACTAACCCAAAATTAAATAAGTGTGTTATGTTCTACAGATGAATTTATTCCTATTGATGTGTGGAACTCAACTCAGGTAGTCACTAATCAGAGTGATCATTCTAGTAACCCAGGACACAGGGTAATGGGAAAAATTTGAAGCCAAATGAAGTGACACATATGTAATCATTTAATTGTCTAGGTTTGCATGAGCTTCACAATTTTCAAATAACATAGCTCAAAATAATTTCATAAAGCACCACAGTAAAGAAAGTATGTGATGAGAAAGGAATGGCATGAGCACAAAGAAAGCGAGAAATATGAATGACAACAAAACAGTGGATGACAGGAAGAGGAAATATGCCCAGAGTTGCAGTAGGAAAAATACACATAATTTCAAATACAGTAACTCCAAGAAAAAGAAGGGTCTGTATAAATGTAAGATCAATAAATAGGAATGTGTGAGGTTGTGGCATAAGAAAAGCAACACTTTAATTATTTCAGTGTCTGAGCTCACTCCCTGAAAATGTGAATTCTAGGCAGTCATTTCAATAGGGCACTATATTAGCACATAACATTGGTGGGACTTCTTTTACAAAGCATGAGATTACAGTGATAAGCACACTGAAATAGATGTTGTTTGTACTGAAGCAAAATTGTATTATAATCACATTTAAGGGCTAGATAAAGAACCTGTTCAAATTGTAGACGTAGCCCAGTTTTTGAAGTACCAAGGAAGAGTGGTAATGAATGGGTTAAATGGAATAATAAAGTGCTTTTATCTAAAGCTGAGCTTCAGGCACAGTATAAAAATCAGAAGCTTCTTTTTAAGGAGTGGAAGTGGATTTATCAATGTACTTACGAGTTTCTCTTTGCCTTTGAGTAACTACCTGTGTAAAAGACAAAAGAGGTCATTGACCAGGGGTGAAAAAGTATGGTTTATTTTAAAACTAAAATTCAGCTCAGGTTGTTTCTTAGAATGTTATGTTATAAAATGTCCATTTTTTGATTATGACCCTAAAATTTCTCCTTACATTTATTGACAAAGTATGTATGCTATATCCATAACTGTGACCAAGGTCAGTCAGTTGTCCTGACTTTAATCAGGTAAAGCATGCTAGATCAAAACTACTACCTCACAATCATGTGAAGGGGCACACAACAGGCTCAGTTTTGCCCTTTTTAAAAATAGTCCAGTATTTTTTCACGCTTTCTTTTTACTGTATTTGTTATAAATGGTTATGGCGTGTGTGTGTGTGTGTGTGTGTGTGTGTGTGTGTGTGTGTGTGTGTGTGTTTGTGTTTATGTTTTAATCCCTCTCCAGGTTATCTGTTCTCTCTCTAGGAAAGATTCTTACATCAATGTTCTGATATTCTTTATACCAGACCAGATTCTTATATAAGGAAGGTCTGATATCCCTGGGGAATATAGACATGACAACTACTCTTTCTAATAAAGAAAATAAAATTGGTGGTACAACTGATCATACCACCCATTCACAAACTAAGAATATCCATTTCTAATTTTTCTTTTCCATTTTAGTGCCTGCATGCTACAATTATTTATTACTTAAGTCAATTTTTTATAAATTATAGCAACATACTTGTTAATGTATTTTTCATTAATTAAAAGCAAAGTTGATTTTACTTACTTTTATTTTTTATTATAATAAAGTAAAATTTATAAAAATAAATAAAATAATACAACACAAAAATGGAGGTATATTTGATATCTAACATTTTATTAGTTCAGACATAGAACATAATAATTTGATATTTGTATATATGTGAGATGATCACTACAGAAAGTCTAGTTCATATATCACTATACATAGTTTGGAATTTCTTTTCTTGTGATGAAAATGTTTAAGATTTAGTCTCTAGAAAATATGCAGTACGATATTAAGTATAGTCATCATGCTGTACATTACATCCGCAGGACTAGTTTTATAACTGGACGTTTGTAACTTTTTGACTCCTTTCATCCATTTGCCTCCTTCCCACCCCTCACCTCCGGCAACAACCAATACGTTCCCTGTATTTGTGGTGGTGGTGGTGGCTGGTTTTAGATTCCACTTAAAAGTGAAGTCATACAGTATTAGTATTTGCCTTTCTCTTTCTGACTTATTTCATTTAGCATAAGTACCCTCAAGGTTCATCCATGTTGTTGCAAATAATGATACCATTCTGTTTTTATGCTGAGTAGTATTCCATTATATATATATATTATATATCACATTTTCTTTAACCATTAATCCATAAATGGACAGTTAGGTTATTTCCGTATCTTGTTATTGTAAACAATGCTGCAATGAACATGAGAGTATATATTTTTTCAAGTTAGTATTTCATTTTTTAAAAATAAATACCCAGAAGTTGAATTTATGGAACATATGGTGTTTTATTAATTTTCTGAGGAACCTCCATGTTATTCTCCATAGTGGCTACACTAATTTACATTCCCACCAACAGTGCACAAGGGTTCCCTTTCCTCCACATCCTCACCAACCCTTATTATTTCTTGTCTTTTTAATACTAGCCATTAAAGCAGGTGCAAGGTTATATCTCCTTGTGGTTTTGATTTATATTTCCCCAAATAGTGATGTCGAGCAGAATCTTTTCATGTACTTTTTGGCCATCTGTATGTCTTCTTTTAAAAAATGTCTGTTTAGATCCTCTGCCCACTTTTTAAATAGATTTTTTTTTTGCTTTTGAGTTGTATGAGTTCTTTATATATTTTAGATGTCAACCCATTACCAAGATTTACAAATATTTTTCCCATTTAGTAGGTTGCATAAGCTGATTTTATTGATATATTTTACAACCTAATTTTTCTTGACTATCCCAACTACGTTGCTATTAAGAATTTGTGCTATCTTGTTCAAAGTCTCACTGGTATATAATTGAGTCTACTGGTACACATAGATGGAATTAAACAGTGGCCATAATCCAGTGACACTGAGTTATTCAGTCTGGAATAGGACTTCTTATTTCCAAAAAGGACAGTTCTTAAGACCATGGTAGCCCTTCATGTAATATGAAATACATAATATAAAATGTCATATATGTCCATATATATAAAGATATATGGATACCCATATATCCAGATGTCATATATATGTCATCTATCTACCTACCTATGGAATACACAGGGATATATGGATATGTAGGTAGGCAGACAGAGACGTAAATAACAATATATATTTTTGCTATGTTTCTATGAGGATATAATATATGATATGTGAACCAACTATCATGATCAACCAAGAGAATTTTAAAAAGAATCTAGGAAGAGCTAAACAGCCAAGACCTGGGAAGGTCAGAAGTGAGGGAAGTTCATAGGTACCAAAACCAAGTTTTCATAGACTATTTATTGTGTCAATAAAAGATGAGATTGGGTTCTAGTGTTCTTAAGATCCATGAATCCCCATTACAATTTTCTACTTCATGGGAGAAGGGGTCAGATTTGCCTAATCTGACTCAGGCTGCACAATTGTATCTTGATCTTACACGGTCAGGTAGCAAAGGTCATGGAGGCCAGACATAGGCACCAGAGCTCACTCCTGGAAAACTGGAATCATGGTGAGCCTAGCAGCCTCTCCAGAGACACCTCCCTTGTGTGAATAGGGGGAGATCACCCACTTACCTGGTGCAGGGAGATGTGAGCTAGTGGTACAGAGGTCTCCATGTGAGTATTCCCTCTCATACTGACCATTACAATTATAACAGTATTTCTAGCAGAGCTGAAACCTAAATGTAGTATTTTGCTTTGGTTTCCAAAAGGGGATGTAAATTATTATACAACCATGTAATAATCCAATAGAAAGATTTGGTTGATTTCTTATCAATTTGAGTCCTGTATAAATTTCAATTTCAAAGTATTGTTTCTATTGGGAAAATACTAAAATCTTCTAAAATTGAAGTAAAGTTTGAGGTAAAGAAAACTTTTCTTTAGAATGTTTGATTTTTCTGAAACAGAAAGAGCCAAAGACAGAAAGTTAGAATCAATATTTTCTTATACTTAAAACATAATTTTGCTACTAATCATGTCAAAATGAAGAGGGTAAGGGGATTTCAATCTAAAAAAAAATGCTGTTTTTTTCTTGTCAGCTATGAATAAAAATAATAGGTATTAGGTTGAAAACGGCTACACTTACCAGATAATCCTGGCAAGTGCTATAATTTTAGACAAAGCCCAGTACTACAAACAAGGGAGCAATTACTTTGACTTAAAGCTTGCAATAGTTTGAACTTTTGGCTTTTTTTCACAAGATCGTTTTTGGACTTGGTGCAGATTTTATTTTCTCATGTAAAATTATGATCCTTATCTACATCTATTAAATATTAAATGTAAAATTTAATTTTATTGACAGAAAAGTAGAAATGCTACATTAATTGCCAAGGATTGGTGATGCAGAATATGGTAAGTTAAGTATTAATGAGAATTGTATTTTATTGCATTCTAAAGAAGCCAAAAAGAGTTTGATATAATATGTGCAACTCTGAATTATAGGAACATTCACACAGCATTAAGAAACTACATATGAAAAAAGAAATTACATACCATAAAACTACTTTATCTGACTCATATTTCTTAGTATTCTTCTCTATTAAACAGCTGACTTAGGGCCTTAGAACATTCTGAGAGATGATGTCCTTCTAAGTGGGATTTATAAATATTCCTTGACAGGAAAAGATACATTTAGTCCATATTTTTAGCATGTGTTATTTTATGACTTCAAACTGCAACCCCAGATTTTTCCCCTTATTAAACTATTTTTAGATAGATATGTTGAGGAAAAATGTATTTGAAATCTTTGTAGGAGAAAAATAATTCTAAAAAGGGGAAAATGAACTTTATCTTAAAGAGAGACATGTGATTTTTGCATTCTGCATGTTTAACCCGTAAGAGAAATTTCATCAAAACCTTTTTAATGCTTAAAACTCCCAAACTATTTTGTACTGAAACCAAATTTTTACTGTCATTTATCATTAAACTAGCAGGTATTTACTGAACATCTGTTGTGTTCAAGAAACTGCTCTGTGCTGTCGTTTACAAGACTTAAAGAAAACCTTGCTGCACAAAATGACTTACAGCCAGGAGAATGGTTTCCCTATCAATCACAGTGGACCATTTGTAAGCATCTTAAGCAGAGCGTTTAGGTAAAAGAACAGAGTACTTGACTAATGGTTAGATAGTTAACAGCATTAATCTGCTTGTTATATCAAGAACTCTGAAAGAGGCCAGGTAAGGCCTAGGGCTGCTCAGGGGATTGGGTAGGTACCTTGGTAATTCTCTTGGTTATTTTCTCTTCATTCCTGTTTGGCCCTGTGAACTCCAGGCACATCCTATTCTCTCATCACAATGTCCAACACTGGAAGAGAAAGAGTAGAAAAAGGGGGCTCTCTTACCCTATATCTTTTTTGTAACAGCAAAAAATGTTTCTATAAAACCCCTACCTGAGTAAAAGAGAGTAATGAGGGTCAAAGATGAACATAATATGCTTAGACCAGTGGTTCTCAGTGTCTTTGGGAACTTGTTAGAAACATGAATTTTCAGTTTTCAAACCAATCTACTTGGAAACTCTGGCAGTGGGACCTGCAGATGATTAACAGGCTGTTCAGATAATTTTTGTTTACTCTAGTATTTTAGAAGCGCTGACTAAGACCAATCATGATTCACTCCCAAAAGCTGGATATGAATTAGAGTAAGGTTTTAATCATACATCTCAGAATTCTTGCTGAATTATATAGGTTGGTCTTTCCCTGTGATTGGAATTAACAATTGCAAGTCATAAAAATCCATCAGATCTACAGAGTACATAACAAAGTACATAACAATGATAGAATCCATTGTCATAGATTTCATTTATCCTTTAGAGCTTTTGGTTGCGAGTAACAAACATGAAAATTTAACTTCAGCTTTGCATGAGCAGAAAAGGAGACAAAAATCATTTATGTAATTCAGGTCATGTAGGGTCTGATGAAGAAGTACTTGTATGAAGTGATTAGTTGTACCTGGTCTCTCTTGGTATGTTCTTTTCCAAGCTGACTTTTATCATGGCATTTGGACTTTAGAAGCTCCAGGACTACACTTGTTAATATGTAAATTTGAAGAAAATACAAGGTTTTCTTTTCTTTCCCTAAGAGTGTTACTAAAAATCATATACCTTATGTGGGTCACCTGTCCTTCCTGGGTTCATCACCCTTACCATGGTAATGTTTTGGACTGCTTAGCTCAGGTCTAAGTGAAGTTCCATGGTCATTGTTAGATTTGGGAATGGATAGACCATCCCATACTTATAGATGCAAGAAAAATGTGGTTACTGCCTACAACTGGGGAGAGGTTCTTTTTCAAGGACAACAGTGTACGGATTTGAGTAGAGAGTAAATAATGTCCATTCAAATCTCTAAAGTCATCCATGAGAAATGGAATTCATAACACTAAATACTTGGTACTATACTTAGATCCATAAATACAGCTGTGTCAATAGAAGATGTGGAAATTTCTTAATTACAATTGTGGAAAGGCTAATGATTTTTTCCCAGAGTAAATTTAATACACATTAACCATGCAATGCAGTAGCTAGGAAAGCTAATGTAGCTTTTGGAAATAAAAAAAAAGCATGGTATCACTGAGTTGTGTCATTTCTAATACTTTACTTTCAGATGAATTATTTTCATCCCTGCATCGATATTTCCCACCCAATTTCATGATATCTCATCTGGGTTATGCTAGCTTCCTATGTGTTAAACTCAATCCTTTTCTAGTCTATTCTCCAGGAAATCAGAATTTAAACAAACCCTTTTATTTTAGGATACTTTGATGTTTACAGAAAAATGTCTCAGGGTTGTGTAGGGAATTCTGGTGTAACCCACACATAGTTTCCTCCATTATTATCATCTTACATGACTGGTACATTTGTTTAACTAAGGAATCAACATGGGTGCATTATTTTATTTAACCTCTGAATTCTACTTGGGTTTCAACCCTTTTTCCGCAAATGTCCTCCCTCTGTTTCAGAATACACTCTAGGATACCACCTCATGTCTCGCTGTCATGTCTCTTTAACCTCCTCTGGCCTGTGAGAGTTTCTCAGTCTTTCCTTGTTTCCTTGTCAGATTTGATGAATACTGGCCTGGGATTGTATAGGATATCCCAAGTTTGTATTTGTCTGATGTTTTCCTCATGATTTGATTGGGGTTATGGGCTTTTGGAAAGAATATCACAGAGATGAAATGATCTCATTATATGGTATCAGGGAACACATGATTTTTGAAATAAAATTTCTGGTAATTATTTTGTTAATGTAATTGTTCTTAGATTTCTCCTATGTAAAATTACTGTTTACTTCTCTCAAGCTCCTTTCTTTGACAGTATAGCTATGTATATATCTCTATCTCTAATGTATACTGACTTTAATGTCAGATATGATCTATTCAGAATTCTCAACTCAGGAAACCATAGTTTGGTTTTCAAGTCAAATTTTCTTCTCAGGGAAGATATCTCTATGAAAGGTTGTCATGCAGGTGATGATTAAAATTTGTTGACACCCAACTGGGCCAGCATATTCAGTAGGATGGCTCTGAGTCACAAATACATTTATGGTAATTTTTTCTCATTGTCAATTTCTTCCTTTTCAAGGACTAAAAGAACATTAAAAGAACTATCAAAAAATGAGAGTCACCCAAATACTGGAAGTCTTCTGTTATGGGCTGAACTGTGTCCCCCTCAAATTCATACATTGAAGTCCTAACCCCCATTACCTGAGAATGTGACTGTATTTGGAGATTGGGTTTTTAGAGAGATGACTAAGTTAAAATGAGGTCTTTAGAGTGCACCCTAATTTAAGAATATGACTAGAGTCCTTTTAAGAGGAAATCTGAATGCAGGAACAGACATATGCACGCACAGAGATGACCATGTAAAGACACAGCTAAAACTGCAAGCCAAGGAAGAGGCCTTAATAAGAACCAGACTCCCTGATACCTTGATCCCTGACTGCTAGACTCCAGACCTGTGGGAAAATAAATTTCTGTTGCTTAAGCCACCCACTTTGTGGTATTTTGTTATGGCAAGCCTAGCAAACTGATACAGATTTTATTAGTTTTTCAAGAATTGTCTTAAATGTCTCCAGTTCTTTCAACTATCTGTCATATTATAAAGGCCAACCATCCCAGTCAGTGTGGGACTGCGCTGGAGTTAGCTGGGCTCCCACACTCTGGGAAACCTCTCCGTCTGGTTCATCTAGGGGTGTATACATATCTTGCTGACTCTTTCGAGGAGTGTTCTAGGTAGATAATATCCCTCTTACAGTACAGTCCCCAGAGATTTTAGTCAGCTTTCTTTAACCAGGCCAGGTTATGTGAGATTATGTGAGATTATGTCATATGAACAGAAATATACAAAAGTTTGAAGGCATATATGACATATTCTTAATTTAAACTAGGATTAAATTCTACCAAACTCCACAAATTTGGTGTAAAACAAAACCAGAATGACCGGATGGACCCAGAGTTGTTCTGCCAGTGCGGTGATCCAGGCCCATCTACAGGCTCTCATCTGCTTCTCCAGGACTCTCCTGGATCTGAGAGGTCAGTAAGTAGCTATCACGTCAAGAAAACATGTGACTCTAATGGGATTTAATTCATGACTCTGTGTCATTAATATAAACCCAAAGCAAGTGAACAAGATAAAGGGTATTGACTCTTGCCTCATTTTCCTGTGCTTTTGTTATCTTATTCAGGGTGAGTGGAGGTTACCTCTCCAGTCATTATTCTGAAAATGACTGTGACTTACCAAGAAGATAGCATAATGAAAGAACAAAAGGAAACATAACCTGTTTTGTTTAATACTGTGTTATCAGTGGTCCTATTAACAGAATTTAACTCTGAATATGACAGTCTGGAAGCAAAGTTGAAACTAGAGACTTACAGTGTGAGGAAGCACAGAATAATGACTGATAGAGTGAATTCTGGGGATAGATTACTAGGAGTTGAATTCTGGCTCTACCACTTGATAACTGTGGCCTCTGAGAAGTTACTGAACCTTTTTGAGACTTTGTTTCGTTATTTATGAAGTCGATCACTAGTTATCGACTTTGGTCTGTTTTATTGACTGTTCTGAGCTTCTTTTTGCTCAGTTACAAAGTATAGGCTTTGATAGCATCATTAATTATTGTGAAGATAAAATAATGTGTGTGTATATATATATATGAAGTTTCTCAACCAATTGTGTTTTTTAAAAATTAATTTTTTGTTGAAGTATAGTTGATATATATTACATTGGTTCCAACCAATTATATTATTATTCTCTATATAGGTATCATATATAATGTTTTTCCCTAACAAATCAAATAATAAACATATGATTTATTATGTTACACATAATTGTCATTGGAGAATTATCTATGTTGCTCCCTGATGTTTTCCTTTGCTGATGTGTGCTTAATGTCAGGGACAGAGGGCATTACCTGATAAAATTTGTATGCAAATTATTAATCTGTCCAAAACAAAGACTGAAGAAGATAGATGGAAAATAAATATTTCTTATCTTTAGATAAAACCAAAAGGCAAGTCTTAATTCTTGACATAAATACATTCCTTAATTCATACACAGTTCTACTAGTAAAGTTCTGCTTTTGTTAGTGCTTAATAATTTTTTACTCTCTCCTCTTTTAACTTAAAATAAGCTTTCCTAAACTTTGTATAGTGCTAACAAGCAGGCAAAACAGTATAAACATTATTTACACAAGGGTCTAATTCAAGGCTGCATAACCACAGGACAAACTGGCTTCTGTAGGAATTAATCTTAATTTATCTAATCAAATGCAGTGGGAAATAAAAGAAAATATAAAAGCAACCTCTGAGAAAGTGGTTGTTCCATAAATTAAGGTACACTTTTTCTTCAGATATAAATGAAGAGTAATAATTTTTATCTTATATAATAATTATTTTCTTAGTTTATTTTGTTTCAGAAATTATATTAGTGTTGATGTAATTTTATCTATGATAGCTCTGATTTCAATTATTTTATATATATGCCTTTCTAATTGTTCTAAATGCATTTAAACTAAAATGGCATTATTTCATTTTGTTTTATTCACATTTTCTTACTTATATTAGTGAATTTGAATCATGTAAATAATGGATAAACTGAGCTGAACTAACAGCTATACAATTTAAACATTGCTTTTTTATGACATTCCTATGAATTAGATTGTGGAAAGTATATGTCTAAATTAATATTTTTAAACTTTGAACAATAGTATATCTCTTTTCAGTATATATAGGGGAAATTATACAATTTTAAATTCGGAAGGAAATGCTTTGTGTGGATATATTTTTAAAAGTCCAGAATGATGATTGTTGAAATTTTATGTGCCTCAATATATTTCTCATTTCTATCTCACTGTCTCCATGAAGTCCAAATATTAAGTAAAGAAGTAAAGTAATTAAGCATTTCCAAACCTATTTTAACATAAAATTTTTTTGAAATCTGGTATGGAATTTTATGAATTAAATTTGTGTTCTTTCAAGGATGAACACTTATTCCTCTATTACAATTTGGCATTTTAAGATGGAATATTCTCTAGAAAGTCACCTCTTTCCTAAATTCAACTTAAATACCTTCTTTCTCATTTCTAATGAATTCTATCTCATTTTCTAGTGCTCTTTAATCTACTAATATTTATTTACTTCTTTATTGGAAGTCAGACAAATAGGGTGTTTTAAAACCCCTTTGCCTGTTTTTTTTACACTTTAAGATGATCTGTTAAGTCTTGGGCTCCAAATAGCAAAGTTCATTCTTTTCTAACAGCTGTGAGCAGTGCTATCAGCCTCTATATATTACCCATCTATATTTTAATCATAGAAATCCCCAACTTTACTTCATTAGAATTGTTATATAGAATTTCCACATTCCCTACCAAATGTATTAATATTTACTCATAATGTAATTTCCTTTGAAATTCTTAAAAATAATTTTTTCAGTGTATTTTTCTTTACCTCCTCTAATTTTGATCAAAGTGCACTAGAGTTCAAACAAAATGTGATTTTCCAGCAGGGAAAAGGCATAGGTACTCTCTACTTGTCATTGTTATGAATTACTTTTCCACAACAGTCAGCAGTTAGGTTCTCTGTACCTTGGGCTATTTCTCAACTGAAATAGATTGTACTTTGATGTTTAGTGACTGCGTGTGATACAGCCCTTTGGTTCAGACATTAGAGGTTTTGTTTTAACAGTTGCTACATCATGATATTTTGAGACAAGGCAAATTTTAAAGTTGTTCTATGTAATTTTTTCCCTCTTAGTTTTATTTAGATAGCATCACTTTTTTTTTGTGGGCAAACCCATCAAAATTATTAGAAAGTTGCAAGTACAAACCCTCTTTAAAGCTCTGTGTGCTTTTTTTGTATAATATCTATGTTATTCATATATGTATGCATAATTGAAATAGTGGAATAAGACCTGGATATTATTTAAGGCTTTTTCCTTAAAGAAATTGTGTGATCCACACAACCTACTTTCCTAGATCTTGTTTTCTTAAACTTAAAAAAAAATTGAAACATGATACTCATCCAAAAAGCCCACCCAAACCCCACAGATCATCACATATACGTTGATGAATTTTCAGTGACCACACTCATGTAACTAGAATCCCACAGAGAAAATGTTGCCAGCATCCCAGAAGGCCCCCTTGTGTCCACATCTAGTAAATGACCCTCAAGGATGAAAAATACTCTGACACATACCTCAGAGATTAACTAACCTCGTTAACTAATCCTTGATTTTGAACTTTATGTTCAAAAAGTTGTCTTTGTAATATCTATTCACATTGTTAACTATAGTTGTAGTTTGTTCATTCTACGTAGTATTTCATTGTGTGACTATACATGGTACGTTTATCTGTTCTCTGAAGGGGTTTGCTACCTGGTGAACTAAGAAAGCTTTGCCTACAACAAGGGTCAAATTGTCAAATCAGATGGAATATAGTTTTTTTTTATATCTTACCCAAGATCAAATTACTAGTAATTCAGACGATACAGGCAGTAGTAAAAGACAAAGTGAGTTTTTGGGGAGGTCCAAGATTATCAGCACTACTCTCCAGACGCCTTCATCTCTCACATCCAGACAAGCTCTGGTTTGGATTTAGCATGAGAGGTTTAAGCCATGTCTTTTCCCAGTGTATCTGTTTAGTGGCATAATTGCAAGGGGCTTCAATCAGACTATTTCTTTCTTAAGTGTCCCCAGCAAAGGGATAAAATATATTACAAACCTGCTTCTAACCTTATCCCTATCCTACTTACTCAGAAAGAGATGTTTATTTATTGATTGATTTGCTATTTCATCTATTTATTCATTCACTCATTGATTCATTCCTCATCTACTTTATTTAGATATTTAGATACGCAAACTATCTGGTATATTTTTATGTATACTATGATGTAAGCATCAAGATATAATATTTTTCCAATTGGATTTCTAATTGAGCCAGCACCATTTATTGAAAAGAATTACCTTTTCCCACTATTATGCAAGCACCTTGCCATAAATAAGGTGATCATGTATGTGTTGGTCTGTGTCTGTAGTCTATATTCTGTTTCCAATCATCTTACTTTTTACTATAATTATCTAGCACCATTACCATGTGTTCATAATTACTATAGGTTTATGAAATATCTGTGGAGTGTATATGTTTCTGTTTTTATTTTTATTCTTCAATATTGTCTTATCTATTTTCATTCCATTTCATTAATTCAAAAATTTTAAGAGTCAGATTGTCATTTGCTCATAAAGAAAAGGTTTAAAATTGGAGCTGCATACCAGATTAGGAAGAACTGACATCTTTATATGTATTGATTGTTACAGTACATAAAGTTTCTTAGGTCTTCTTTATCTTGTTATTTTTTAAATGTTTTAATATGAAATTCTTACACATATTTTGTTAAGATTGTCTATAATTTGCTTGGTATATTGTTGCTATTATAAACAGTATCTTTTAACATTTCATTTTCCATGTATCTGTAGCTAGTGCACAAAATCAATACAATTTTTTTTTCAGATTGACTCATATTCAGTACTTGCTGAAGTACTGGATTTTCTATGACAAAATCATTTCATCTGTGAATAATGACAGTTTTATTTCTTCCTCATTTCAATCCTTACATACTTTTCCTTTCCTTGTTATAACTGGCTAGAAACTTTAGTACAAAACAGAATAGAAGGGATGATAGCAAATACTATTTTTTCATTCTTGATGTCAAGCTCTGAAAATATAACCTAAGTACAATGTTAGCAATATGTCTTTTGCAGTTTCTAGTTATTGGGTTAAAGAAATTCCACATTATTCTTAACTTTGCTAAGTGATTTTATTTTTTTGTTTTTAATCATAAATGGTTACAGAATTTCATCAAATGATTTTTCTGTATGTTTTAAAATAATAACATAGCTTTTCTTTTTTATTCTATTAACAAGGAAAATAATTCCAATTGATTTATGAATATTAACTTCCCTTGAATTACTGGAACAAATCATACCTTGTCATAATTTATCATCTTTTGTGTGTATTGACTCTTTTAAAGAATATTTTGTGTAGGATTTACATTTATGAAATTGTAGTTTTCTTGTCACAGCATTTTCAGATACTGATCTTAAGATTATGCTAGTCTATAACTTTTCAGAACTCTGAAAGTTGTTTTCAAAAACACTTAGAGAGTTTGTGTATTTGTATTATATCCTCTTTAAATATTTTAAACAAGTCCTAGGGAAGCCATCTTCTTTTAGGGTTGGACCCAAGTTGTTAAACTACAACTAGTATTAGTATTAAATGTTATAAGTATCCTAATGAGTACTTCTTTTGTTCCAGGAGAAACATTAATATGGATCATCATTTCATCTACATAGAAACTTCATGAGGTATTACTACTATTTTAAAAACCAGGGAATTGAGGTTTAAGGGGTATAAACAACATGCCCAAAGTTACACAGGTAGATAGTAAAGGACACTTTTTCGTAAACACTTCCTCTTTATCTGTCAAATGAAGATGTTGAATACATCTTAAAAGTTCTCATTGCTAGAAGGAAAACAATTGTAAATTTGTGTAGTAAAGGTTGTTAACTAGGCTTATTGTGATGATCCTTTCATAATATATACCAATATTGAATCATTATTACACACCTGAAACTAATATGCTGTTATATGTCAGTTATGTCCCAGTGAAAAAATAGAGGTAGTAATCAAGGACAAAGGGATATATTTAATATGATAAAAAGGACCATTTCACAGTATTTTATATAATTGTTAAAAAATTATTAAAGAAGACAATTTAGGTTATACAAATGAACTTCATTTAACACTTAGTGTAGCTGACAAACCCCATTGTGAGAACTGAAAAATGGGGCAGAAGGCTGGAAGCTATTATAGGATGAAGAATAAAGAACAAGGAGGAGACAATAGAGTATATGTGATTGTCTGGGGCCACATCCCACGACTATGGGATGAGAAGGAATGAAGAAATAAGCATAGAGCCCAGAGTGGCTTGGGGCCTGGGGACTGGCTGACTGGATGCACCACATTTCTGGTTAAGTGAAACATTTACAGGGGCTCTGGGGTTATCTAAGTCTCATTCTGCTGACCTGGAATCTGGGCAGGAGTGGCTTTATCTTGGGCCTAGAAATTTATTTCAAAAGCACCTGAGAGCATAAGTGCCAAATGTGTGAAGCAAGAGTTGAGAGATCAGAAAGGAGTAATAAAAAATCTAGGATTATGTTGGGCGATGTCTACATATCTCTTTCAATAACAAAACAAGTAGACAGAAATTAAGTAGACACACAATTAAATATTAACCAAACTGACCTTGCTAATACACTTAAAACAGCATACTCAAAAATTGAAGAATACACATTATTTTCAAATGCATGTGTGACACTTACCAGAACTGATGCTATCTATGCCATAAAGCAAGTCTAAACATATTTCAAAGAAAAAAAAGTGCACAGCAGATGTGCCTCCAGTTCCTGCTCTAGCAATCAAAGAGCTTGCAAATCATCAATCTCACACTCATGAAAAGGAAGAAAAAAAGAAGATGAGCTTTTATGTTTCCTGAGATCCCCATGGATAGATACAGGTCTCAGTTTTCTTGCCCTCACAGAAACAAAAAAAGCACAAAAATAACCAATCCCTTTCACTGAATTTGAATTTATGTTGTTCTTCCTTTCCCACATCTCATTCTCCTTTCGTTAACATCCTTCCCAACATTCCTATTATGCCCACAAGAAATGCATTGACTTACAAATAGAGAAGCAAAAAACATAACCCTTTCCTTTCAAGGGCATCTTCTGAATCCTCTTGTCTTTACTGAAACCCAAATATGTCCTGAGAATAGCATTTCCCCCTGACACCTTTTTATTGTCACTACTCATTTTCCCATCCCATGTTCAATGAAGGACCAACTCAGGGTCTGCATTCTCCTTCTACTCTCCCATTTTTTGCTTTCAAATTATTTCTTTACAACCTCTGGCACAAAAGTTGTGTCTTTGAGGCTCACAGTCTGTAGGTATGCCACCCACTGCTGGTATTCATTATCATAGTATATTGGTGTTTTTGCTATACAGGTCAAGAGCTGTCGCACTTAGGTACCTGTCTTCTGCTTCTTTTCCTGCTTTCTTAAATTCATGTTGGAGTATTTCAACATGCCCAAGTAGGCCCTATCAAATGCTCTTATGACAGAAATCATCAACTCTCACTTCTGTTTCACTTGCATTCTAAAATGAAGCCAGCTTGAGCCTTGTTTTACTGGGGTTTTTATAATTCTTATCTCAGATTTCAACATCCTGCACTCCGAATTTAGTCTTCTACCTTTGCAGCTACTTTCCCCCCTAATTCAGTGCACATTTCCTTTGACAACAGTATGACCTTCAGTGTCAAGAACACACAATCCATTTTCATTAGAGCATCTGCATCCTTTGATCTGGACAACATGAGAAAAGCAGAGCCCTGAGTTTTTGTTACTACAGATTGTCTCTGCCTTTTGTACAACTACACCTGAATAGGTGGTTTCATATAGAAAAACACTGAAGAGCACTTTGATCTGGTGCCACTCTACATTCATCTTCTTCGGTCTTCTCAGTGCTTTTTACAGGGATTTGCTACCTGGGGAACTTGCCTATTTTCCCATGGACTCTTTTAATCTTCACACTTTCTTCAAAGGTTGTATTCTATGTTTCAACTCACACTTTAAGCTGATATTCTTGTCCAACTACTTCACTAAAAATAAAGTGATATTAGGTTCTAAGAGTCTATCAATTTTTTATATTAATATATGAAGGTCCCCTCTATAGCAATTACCCTTATATTCATTCTTCCATTGTTATTGGTAAATATGTCTTTCTACCTATAAACCTGAGAGTGTTTCCCTTCCCTCCTTCTACTTCTTTAGGGGACTTTTTCCATTAATGATCCCATTCTATTATTTACTCAGCATATATGTATAAATCCTTATGTGTATTAACCCCACACTAGATGTTTTGGATACATTCAGGAGCAAAATAGGCAAAGGAATCTGCTCCCTTGGTGGATATGTTATGGTGGGAGGGAGGAGACAAATGGTAAACAATAAATAAGAATAGTTAATAAAATATTGGAAGCTAATAAGTTAGAAAGAAAATAAAGAATAAGTCAATGTAAAGGAGATTGGGGTATCAGGGAGAGATGAGGAGGTTAAAGTATTAGACAGAGTATTATGATTAGTTCTAAGTTCCCCTTAGTACCCAGGTAAGTACTAATGAAATGATGTATTTGTGTGATATTCAGGCTTTCTTTTGCCTTTAAAATCCTATGAGTCCATATAAGTCATAACTAATTGTCATAAAATGCAGAAAAGTATTTATTTCTAGGATTACTGTTCAAATCTTAGTAGCACCATAGTGTTTATCAGTCATGACATTTCTTATTTCACAAATAATTTCTGGTAGTGGGAATGAACATTTAACAAGAAGTTCCTAAGAGGAAAACTAAGCGTCTAAGACTAAACTCCAGGCAGTCACAATCAAGGACTTGAAATAACCAGTCTAGTTCTCCAGCACCAGCACCTTACATTTCCACTGTGTGTTCTCACTCTGAAGTTATCTAACCCTAAATGCTTTCATCATTCCAGAAGTTATTATTATATTCTGTGTCTAGCATCATCTTAGGTATAAAATAATTCATCTTGTAAAGTAGAACTGCCTCTTATTTTTATTCTCTTCCCATATCTCAGTGACTTAATTGTAGTGACTCATGAACTGAGGCTGCTTTTATTTTGCTTTTTTTATTTATTATTTTTGTCTGCTTGTATTAGTGCTGATATGTCACAGAAATGTGACTACGACTTCTACTGTAATTGATGGGAACAAATTCTTCTGGGATGTATTATACAGCTGCAGGCAAGTAAGGCAAGCAGTGAATGGCAAGTAAATGGGTTCAGAAGCTCTAGAGACAGGGATGTTGCTGGAGGCAGGGAGGTAGGCAGCGACTAATAACTACAGCTAAACAGTGGGAAGAAAGCATGCACTAGATTTGTTTCACTAATCATTATAAAGCATATGCGCTTGGTGGTTATGATCCAATGATTTTTCCCAAACCAATTAGCCTTCAGTGCGGCACCTACTCATGCATATGTGGCTGCTAGTTACAATGATCTAGGCTTTTGATTTTAAGCATCCATGTTAAGGATGTAGATTTTCTCTGGGGTTCTGAAGATAAAACATTCTTTTTTTCTCAGTCTTGAATACTTTTTCCAAAGACCAAGAGTCTATTTAGTCTGCAACTGTAAAGTGCTCCTTTTACATCTGCTAAGCTCAGAAACATAGAATTTAGTTGGCTAAGACATTTAATTTCAGGGATTAGGAGCTTGCTCTTGAGAGAATGAGTTACTTGCCCAAGGTCCAAAAACTGCTTAAGGGCAGCATTTGGATGAAAACAAATTTTAAGGTTCATCATAGTTAAATTTACCAGCAATTTGGTAGAATGTGTTGAGTGTTTATGGTGTGTTAGTCACTGACTAAGAGGTAGGAGTGTAAAGACACATTTAATTAACAGTTAGGTATATAAAAACACAGATAATCCCAAAACACATTATTATCTGCTAATGACATAAGAAAAATGGGGAAAAAAAGAAGGGAATTGTTCTGATTAGACAGTTGGGGGACAATGATGTATTTACAACCAGCATCAGGCATATTGGGAGGAGATCCAGGAGGCGTGTTGGTGGGGCAGTGTAGAAGCCATCGGCCCAGCTAGGCTCGTTCTCTTATAACTTCTGTGAAATATATTCATACCCTGAGTTTTACAAATATTTAAAGCTGCAGTTTTCCTACCTGGAATTGCATTGGCCTCATAGTACAGTGAAGAAAGGCCAGAAATACTTAGTTTTTAGATGGATTCTTCAGGGATTAAGCACATCTTATTTTTTTACGTTTAGAAATAAGTATGCTCTATACTCTTTCCATTGTAAAGTCCACTTTCCTAAGTAATAAAAAGGGAGAGGAAAACTTTGATCTGTTGCTTTCACACTCTGACTTTTCAATGAGTCGAGGACTTCCATGGCTGTCCACGTAAGTGCTGGTTTTGATACTAAAGATGGCATCTAATACTGTTACTACATAGATGATTGCATATTTAAACCCTCGCACTTTCTAATCTTTAGCAAGAATTATGAACTGCTAATTGGTGCTCAGTGGGGTCTTTAAGTGCTGTGATCAAGTTTTAAAACAATCTAGCTTTACAACATGATATTTACAAACCTGATAGGACTCCTTTAAACCCTTAGGGAGAAATAATTTCTTTCAAAAGAATAATAGTATGAAAACTACCTAGGGAATCACGTCTCTGGCCATAATTGACCAACTATAGTTTTAAGAGGTCAACTTCTGACCTATGTCCTTTGGATATTTATCCCTTTGTATGTTGTCAATTTTTATGGAAAAAAAATATGGAGAATAGTTATGAGTGTTCTCTTTTTTCCAGCTGACAAAAAAAAAAAGACAGTTAATATGAAAAAAAATGTGTGGTGTGGACATTGGGTAGAAAATCCATGCCTTAATCTAGAATAGAGATTTGTTTTTCTCATATGTACATTAAATGGTTACATTAAATAATCTAATTCTTATTATTTTTGATTTATAATATTGATTCTTAAGAACAATTACTCCTTCCTTCCTTCCTTCTTCCCTCCCTCCTTACTTTCTTCTTCTTTTTTTTCTCTCTCTCTCTTTTTCTTTCTTTCTTTCTGCCAAGGCATTGTCTTGGGCATAGAAGTATTTAAAAACCTTCCTAGAATGATTCAACAGGATGCTGTTCTTAAATAACTATAGTTGTTTCTTATGTACTTGTTATACTGTGTTAATATATCTTTTCTATTTATTAAGATTCTTTTAGTTAACATTTTGATATGCTCCAAGCACTTATATGCCTTATTTTAAGAAAGGCAAGTCATGTATGGCTGTAGCACTTACCTGTACTTCTATATTAATTATACAGGATCTTACACTGTGTAATAAAGATGCTTTTCCTTTATTATTCTCCATAAGAGAGATGTTACACTATTCAATAGAAGACATGAGTCAAGAAGATACTGAATTCCTTTCGAGATTTGTTTTTCTATCTGTAGTAGGTGGAGTGGTGGTCCTCCAAAAGATATTTTTTACCTTGAGCCTGTAAATGTGACCTTATTTAGAAAAAAAGGTCTTTACAGATATAATTAAGATAAAGATTTTGAGATGAGAATATCCTGGATTGACTAGGGTGGGTCTTTGTTCTGATAACAAATGTGCTTGGAAGAGAAGGAAACAAGACTCAGAGGAGAAGGGCGTGCGTGCAAATGGTGGCAGAGACTGGAGTGATGCACCCTCAGGGCCATGGAGAGCCATCAGAATATGGAAAAGGCAAGGAAATATTCCCCACCCAGACCCCCCAGAGGAAGTAAGGCCTTCTCAACATCTCGGTTTCAGACTTCTGGTCACCAGAATTCCCCTAGGAGAGTAATACACTCTCACTGCCATTAATTAAAAAAACAAACAAACCAGGACTAATACTGATGGAGGGGTGCATCAGTGAGAAACTGAGTGACAGAGGGACCTCTCACAAGGGAGCCACCGGGGCGGAGGGAAGTCACGGTGCTTGTTTGATTAAGGTGCTGCTATCAGTGTGCTGGGGCCGTCCTAACAGCATGGCCCAGACTGGGCGGCTTCCCCAGCAGAGATCTATTTTCTCACAGTTCTGGAGGAGCTAAGTCCCAGCTCTAGGTGTCTGCAGGGCTGGTTTCTCCTGAGGCCTCTCTCCTTGGCTTGCAGAGGGCCACTTTCTCTCCGGTGGAAGCTGGTGGAGAGATGCAGGCAAATCCAGGGGAAGGGAGGCCGGGCAGTGAATTCTCTCTTTATTTCCTGGAAGCCGCAGGAAGGCAAAGCCGCCACTTCCGCAGTACATGTTGACCTTCCGGTGCTCGGAGCGAGCCTGAGAAGGGGTCGGGAGAGAATCTAAGGGGCCAAATGGAAGATGCCCAGCACAAATGAAACTGCAAAGTTACTTGTGCAAGTCCCTTGTAGCCAATTCTGCAGTTTATAATGTTTTAGCAAAATAGGGCCAGAATAGTAAAGTATTTCTTAACAACTCTTTAAAAAAATAATAATTAAGGAGCTAATGAAAACAGCATAAATTTGTATAATATATTCTCAAAACTACAGGTATGCCCTGGATTAAAAATCTTGGTTGTTACGGAATTATTTTTCACATTCTTGGTTAGAGGATACATGGACATATGTTTGTCAAACTGCGTTCTTAAAACTTCACACAAAAGACAGGTATTCTAACATTTAAATACTGAATGTGTAGTAGGATTCTGCTCCTGTTATTGAAAATGAACTTGAATCAATTTTAAACTTTCTACACTCTGGTTGTTTTATTTGTTGAGTGGGAAGATTATTGACACTTAAGAACCTAATGAAATTATTATGGGATATTATTTTAACAAAAGTGTTAGAGAAATGCTTTTTTGTGACTGTACCATATTCATTAGCATAACTTTACCACCCAGCATTAATTGATATTTGATAAATATTTACTCAACTGAATTAAACTGCAAATACACATCTACTCATTTTCCTAGATATATAAATAAGCCACTGGAATGAAATTGTTATTTGAACATATTTATGTATTCTAGGCAACTATGTAAGAGGTGGGTAAATATTTGGTCCTATTATTAGGCTGTTCCTTTCCCTAATGGGCCCCTTAGCAACATTTTATATTCAAATTTCACAGATGAAATAAATGAAAAAAAAAATTGACAACCTCAGAGTTTCATATGTATGTTGAATTTCTAGTCATATTTTGCAAGAAAATGAAACTGGTTTGGGTGGAAAGTTGTCAAATATGTTTTAGCGTTCCAAAGATTTGATTTCTAAATTACAAAAAAAAATCTATTAAATCCTTGAAAATAATTAAACTAATGGTTATATATATATTTCCATATTTGCTGAAAGGATAGAAAATTTGGAAAAAAATTATATGTAGTTATAATTTGTGACACATTTTACTAGAAAACATGAAAAATGAGTCAAAAAGGCCATTGAAATAAAAACGATTGCAGCGTCAGAAAAGAATGTGGCCACTAGAGGGTACTGCTGCTCTATGTCAAACCAACTGGGTCCATAGTAAATACTGAGGGTTATTATAAAACTAGGGGTTCAACGTGGCAAATTTGGATTGTGATATGAAATGTTCTAAAAGAAGAAAACTGAGTTTGTTACAGTTAACATTATTTCACACAGTTTGAAAGCTCTGAGCACTAAAATTGGCATTTCCATCAAACTAAACTTTACCAGTCATTGAGATATACATTTAGGAACAAAATACACATAAAGAGAAAGGTATCTTATTCCAAGGTAGCTTGCTTATGTAAATCCTGTTATATATTCATTGTAAAGATTTCTACTCCTCATAATGTAAGATAATGGCAATAATAGCTTAGCTATATCAAATAGCTTCTTGGAAGTGCTATGATGTATTTATATGTACACAGCTTATACTCATGTTTCCATCCCAAAGTGAGGAGGTAAAGACTAATCACCAATTTAAAAGGAAACAAACTGAGTAGTAGAATGTCATTGCTCATCTCAGTCACAGAGGAATTCAAGTGGGAATATGAATGTGTGTATGTGCATACACAAGGGTGAAAATGGGGATAAAGAAATATTTTTTTCATAAAATTGGAAGTTAGAATATGCAAAATTAAATAATGGGTTACATATACATATGTTACACACAAATTTTTGGAGAGAAAAATTAAATTTAGTTGTTATGCTTCAGTAAGTAATATTATTTCAATAAAAATCAATAATAAATACTGTGCTTCTGCTTAACTAAAAAGTAAATGGCTAATATAGAAATATAAGACACATTCTCCCAAGTAAAATGATTGAAATAGAATTGAGGAGATATGATTTATCTGTCAAAAAAACATGCATAGTTATATGTGAAATATATGCAAAGTATTGTATAAACAGAATTTAGGAAGTCATTGTTGGAGTAAACTAAACACCCTGCGGAGGGGATAGAATTTGAACTTGGTCTTAAAATTTGAGAAAAATTCAGATAGGTTGAGAAGATGTTACAGCATGGGAAAAGACTCAGAGATCTGGATGGTCCAGACAAATACAGACGCCAGTTCATGCAAAAATCTGTCTGTTTTAGTGAGTAGGTATAGTTGGAAAATCTGGAAAGATAGATTGGGGATATATTGTGTGTGATTTGAATTTCAGGCTTTGACTGTATTCAAGTCAGATGCGTGGCACAATCAAATAAGTATTTAGAAAGATTAATCTGTTTTTAGGACAGACTTGTATGAAGAGAAACTTCGGTGAGAGAAGATTTTTGAGAAATCTGTTTCATAGAACACACTTGAGATGGGAAGAGCCTTAATTAGGACAGTGGTGATGGACACAGAAAAGAAAGGACTAAAATAGAAGTCGTTTAGAAATAGGAAACAGTATGGGTTTTGGTTGATTAAAAGCGGGAGAGAAGGGAGAGGAGATGAGAAGTGGTCATGAGAATCTAAGCTCAGAGAACATGAAGCAAATGGAAGAGGAGGAGGAGGAGGTATTAACACTGAGGAGAAATCTGTTCGGTTTTAGATATGTTAAAATGTCTGCCATTGATGAAACATAATGATTCTCCTCAGAGATGCAGGGCAGAGCTGCAGAAAGGAGTTAGACTGTCAGGACAGATGTAATTGCTATATTTAGAAAAGCTACCTTAACCAAAAGGAAGGTATATATTTATGAGTAGAAGAGAAAATACAGGATTAAAGGTCAGAATGTGGGTTAATCCACATTTAATGGTTAAAAGAATAGTCAACAGTGAAATATTTAAAATTGTTATCTTAGATGTGCATAAGAGAAGAAAGATCAACTCGCCAGGGTCAGGCAACAAGGAATTCCCTGAAATAAAACTAAAAGGTCAAGAGGGATGGGGGAAAATATTGTGGAGTTAAGTAGTTAAGAACAGCTGAATGCCATGGGGGAGTGCCGTCAAAGTGTGGAGACGGAGAAAGATGTCATGGAGCGTGGAAAGGAGAGCAGGGGAGACAGAAGCTGGAGTAAATCGTTGAGAATACGAGAACTGAAATAAAGCTAAATAGGAGATTGGGATCAAAGGGTTGAATATTAAGTTTAAATATTGTGTTATACTATTAGGAAATATTCCTTAGGAATATGTTTATAATATTTTTTATATTATACATTTAACAACAATATTTAGGAAATATGGTGTCATGATATGTAAGAGAAGATACTATATGCTTGCAGCTAAAGAGGAAAAAGAAAAGTGAGAGTGCAAAGAAGGATCCAAATGAAAGAAAGAGTAATTGAAGGATGGTGTTGGGGAGACAGGAGGAGGGGCTGAGGACGCAGGCTGAAACCATGGCCTTGTAAAGCTGTGATGATCAACTTTTGATAAGTCTGGAGATATGTTAAACTGTGATTTTAGTTGGAGATATTCTTAGCTATCTCAAGTCTATTTTGACATTATATATGGGACAAGTCAATCTTTAAAAACAGGATCACTTTAATCACCTTTGTGCTGTGGGAGATGAGATGATTAAAAAAAATAGGGGCACAGAGGTAATTTTGCATGCCTCATATTCTTTCTGATACTGGGTAATGAATAAAATTTCTGACTCTAAGGTGTGAATCATAGTTTACTAAGACTGGGTTGGTGATGTGACTAAATCAAGTAACAAAGGAAAAGCAGAGAGACTTCTTGTAAGCCCGAAAAGTCACAGCACTAAAGCACCCTGGCCAGTGTTCTAAAGCTCCATGTTTTTGTCATGTTAGCTGTATAGCCTTCTATTTTTAAAATAATATTTCCATGTTTAAAAGCCATACATTAGAAGTCTGAAATGTTCTGTAATTCACAAACAACAAAGCCCCAAAACTGCTGGCTGTATCTGATCGAGGCTGGGTGAAGAACTCACAGCGAGACGTCCTGCCTGTCAAATTTTCTCATTCTTGCACTGATCTGGATGCAGACCTTCTGCCCTTGCCCTGCTCTTCGCTTGCTTTGAATTTTCTGATTCCCGACTACCTGCTCAGCCTTTCACTCAGCCAGCTTCTTGTCTAGGAACTGCTTTCCTGTGTAGTTTTGATCCCCCCAACTGCCCGTCTAGCTGATTGACTACCATGCTCTGACCTCTTGTACCTAAATTGTTGATCAAATATTGCTTCCTTTAGCACTAAATTGCCTCCTTCGACTTGGAGTAGGATATGTCAGTGTGTGCAGACTGCCCGCCTGGACTCCTGTACCCTATCTTCATTTCCAAGTCCTGCTTGGCCTTTCCTAATCTCGATTTATCCTCCCCCTGCAGAAAAACACTCTCCCTGAAGTCCTAGCTGAACAGCAATTAAAGATGCCAAGGTTTTAGGGAACAATTATGAATGTATCAATACAATAGGTAGGAAAGAGTAATGAAGATAATAAGCTTGGTCGTGTATCTATTTTATTTAAGGTTATAGTAGATGTATTACATTATCCAGTTTATACTGGATGCTCACAAGACTGAAGTTGTATTTGCTACTACTTCAACATCAGGGAGAAAAATCACCACCTCATCTCATTATACTGTATTAACTATTATCCAGGTCTAGATAATAAGATACTGGAGTTCAATTTTATATTTTTTTAAGATCCCAGTTGTGCACTGTCTTAATGGATTTTTTCTAGGGGTTAAATCTATATAACTCTCTAAAGACAGAACCATTTTAGACATAATTATGGTTAAAAAAATTCTTAGTTGGATCCACTACATACAGGTACATCTTACCAATATGAGTTCAATAAAAGAAAGGGCCACTGATGTTGCTTTTCTAAAAGACTTGCTATAACATGATATTTGGAGAGTGGTACTTATTTTTATTATTTGAGTGCAAATTCTCCATGAAGTTTCTTCTTCATGCCATACCATTCATGGGAAATGAAAATATGTAATGTGCTTCTGAAGAAATGTAGCAGGCTTCTCAAAGTGTGTGGCGACCTGCTGAGTTCATCCATCCCAGAGTTTAGGGTCTCATAATGCCTTCTAAATATTAACCTATTGGAAGTTCTGGTTGGGAATCACCCTCCATCTAATCAATCAACCTGGAAGTGTGGGGATTATCTCTCTGCCTCCCTCCTCCCTGACTCTCATCCTTAACCAAAACACCTGCAAGCATTTGGAATCTCTTCCTTCCTTTCCACAACTCTACCACTTGTTTCCTTTCAGGTCACATCACATTTCCCTAGGACTCTTGCCCTACAGTCCTCACTTGGTCCTCCTGAATCTAAGATTTTATTCCTTCTTCGGTGTTGGTCATGTTGCCCCCTCTGCATGAAATGCCCCTTCAACAACTATTTGCAGGACTCTGTATATTAACTACTGTAATTTTTATAAACAATTAATAATTCCAAATTATAAAACTCAGCTCAGGGATTACCTTAAAGTAATCTGATTCTCCATATTATCATGCTGTTGCAAGCAGGGTGTGTGCGTGTTTTCTGTTTCTGTATATCCCTCTATGTATTTCTGCCTCTGCATGTAAAACTCTGTCATCTTGTGCTTGTGAATCGATTCCCCCGTTAAACTCAGAGATCACTGAAGATAAATAGCATATGGTATTGTTTCTCCAGAACTCAATTTAATTCTTAACATAGAATAGGCATTCAATAAATTCTTAAGTAAACAAATAAATACATACATCTGTTTTCATATTTTATTTAGTTTCCATGGGCTAGAGCTCTTTTTTTTAGTTTACATTTGGCATAGTAAAAATATAAGGCAGGTACTTAAAAAATATTTGTTCAATGACTCTATCAATATACTGTAATTGCTTCTTTCAGGGTCTTATGTGAAAAGAGGTCATGCCAATCTCTTCCCAATGATTTGATTGTACCTTGTGACAATATTTTACAGTTTACTGTAAAAAAATGTGGTGGTGGAAAGTGTAGCAAAATTTTAGTGTGGAAACTTTGGGGAATCCTACACAATTCCAAGATAAGAAGAGGTCATTCAAGATGAAGCAGGATTAGAATAAGAACTATGCTGAGCATAAATTGTCTCCTCAAATACTAATAATATAATAAAATTAATATAAGGTAATCCATTGGAAACCCCTCTTTGGGTGAAGAGACATTTGTGGAGAGCTTGGTATGGGTGGGGAAGAGGTTGATTGATTGCCTGTGGACCTTATACCATCATTTGCTATTCTGGGAATTGAGAACTAAAAATAATTGAGGAGGTGGACAGGTAGGATTATTTCAACTCAATTTAACATTTGACATATATTCTTAGCTTGTTGCTATAAATGCACATTTGAATTGCTCCAAATACTTCATGTGCCTGCCACCTCTCTAGAGCTGTGAATTCCTGCCCTCCAATTGTGTGTCTTATTCACATTTACATATCAAGCCCAAGGAAGTCAGAGTAGGAGCCACACATATATTAAGTGTTTGAATGAATACATTTTTTGATCAACAATATATAATTCCTTGTTAAAATAAATACCACAAGGCATGCAAGTATGAGTAAGACACATTTGTTCTCTCCTTCCAAAAGGGGGGAGATATAAAGGGGGTAAGTGGGAGGGGGTTACATGAAGAATAACTCAACAAAGTTATAAGGAAAATGCACACAGAGGACAATAGCCATATTTACACTAATGACCATAATTTCAGCATAATTTAGACCTCCATTTCATATTGACAAGCAAAGCCTTAAAATTAGTGCAGACTGGGCTTCGGTTGGGCAGTCATCTGTACCCCAGATTTTGGTTTCATCATCAGCTTCTGAAAATATTTTGACATGTTGCATCTATAAGGTAAATCTAATAAGGTAACATTTAATAGTGATAAATGGAAAGCCCTATGTAACTAAGTACAAAATTAAAGAATGGATAAAAAAGTCTTAGGTATTTTTAAAACTCTAAGTCAAATACAAATCAGCCATGAGTTCATTTCTAAAATGTTATAAATATCAAACTTCATTGATGGCTTGGTATCTGCAACAAGATAATTCCCTCTCTACTCTGTGCATGTTGGAATTCTCCAAATAGGATAATGTTTTATTGATTCATTATTTGCTTAATTTATATCATGCCTAATTTTCAAAATGATTTGAGACAACAGCCTTGGCTGTCTTTTTATATAAAGATTCCAGACAAAGTAGAGTACAGAAAAACTAGAGAATATCCAAAATGATGATGAGTCAAAACACACACTGTGCAATATTAGGTATAGTTAAGGAACTAGCAATATATTTATTTCACTAAAAAGAATTCATCAGGCAAATGTTTATCGAATGCCTACTGTGTACCAGGGACAGTATCAGGTCCTAGGGATTGAACAGTGAGGGGGGCACAAACAAGGAAAACTCTCCGTGCATGTTTATGAAGCTTATGATCTAGATAAGGAGACACAGTCAAATGATCTCAGAAATAAATGTTTAATTGCAACCATGATAAATTCAGAGAAGGCCAAGCACCATGATAAATCTTGAGAAGGCCAAGCACCTCATGCTCTGAAATTGTAACTAGTGAGAAGTACTAGATTTAGTTAAGGTGGTCAGTATAGATACCCTAAGAAAGCAAAAACTTATTAGTAAACATGTATTCCTTATTCTGTTGTTGATGGATGTGGGAGTTGACATAATACTTTAAGAAAGTAGTTTTGCAGTAATTGCCAAGATATAAAAAATGTGAATGCCTTTTGACTCAGTGTCTTGGACTGCATGCTTGTGTCTCCCCAAAATTTGTATGTGCAAAACCTAATACTAAATATCGGTGTGGTGGTATAAGGAGGTGGGGCCTTTGGGTGACAGTTATGTCATGAGAGTGCAGCTCTTATAAGGGACCTGAGAGAGTGGCTTCCTCTTCCCCTCTCTGAGCCATGTGAGGACACTGAGAAAGTGCAGGGCTGGCAGAGACAGTACAGAGCTGTCCTTCTCAGTGCACTAATTTTCTAATGCTATTTTGACTTTCTACAAGTCTTTTGGTCTACACATTATAGAAAAATGAGCATTTGAGGAAACATTTGATCTTTTATCTTTAGCATTTAAAAAAGGTATACATCTTGAACAATTTAGAGCAATGTTTTTATTCCATTATTTTCTGATAATTTTTTTTAAACAAGTCTCTGTAACACAGAATAAAACAAAACATTTTTTTTTATTTTTTAGTGATTGGTTTATATATTTTTTTAGTCCCAATTTTACTGCTTTCCTTTAATCCCTATGTATTTATCTCAGCTATTTTATATTTTAAAATAGATTTAGTCAAAGGACAAACCCAAATAAAATTCTATCATATCACTAATATAGTATGGCTGTTTACCCAGTAACCTTTTTAGGTGCTTTCTAGAATAATATCAAGCTTAACTTAGATCTTCAGAGAACTAAGGCAATATCTAGGTGATAAAACAATGTATACTATAGCCCAAATACAATTTTAAATAGTGAAAATTAAGTTTATTTATCTACAAGCTTGAGAATAAAGAGGATCAAGAAGTTCAAGAGCCCAAAATTGAAATACCCTAAGAAGCCATTCAGGTGACTCAAAGTGCTGAACTGGGACAGGTGTTGGATGACACATGGTGAAGGGGTTTTTGTTATTAGAGAATAAAAATTCCATGTAGAGAGGTAGGTGGTACTTAACACCAGACAAATACAGTATTGCTATACCTTCTTAGTTATACAAAAGTAGCTAGGAGCTGGGCTTTTATATGAAGTTTCTCAACTTTTAAAACTGGTTTGTTGAATTAAATAGCACATAAATGAATCTTCAGGTTAAATAGAAAGAAAGGAACATTAGCCACTGGGGATCGTAGTAAACTCTGGAGGGAAGGGAGGCCATTCAGTCACAATGCTGAGCATGCTAACCTGCTAGAAAGACCACAGATAAGACTGTCACAACTATTGGAAAATTTTGGTCACTGGGGATGTGTTTGCTATAGCAGAGTGAATGATGCTTGAATCTTCAGAAAGGAGAGAAGGTATAAAAAATCCAGAGCCACCCTAGTTTTTGGAAACTTAGCTGCCTTTGAATACAGCCACTTTCAGAAAAAAGAAAAGGTTATTTCCATAGATAGAGCTCTTTACTACATGTTATTATTCTTAAAGCCTTAGTATTCTTGTTTTTCTTTATTTTAAATTTCATCATTAAGCTTTCCTCTGTTTCTTATCTCTCCAGATACTGACAAGCTTATCTTTACTTCAGTTTCAATGTTGAAACTAAAAAATAAATGTATGTTTGTTATATATATATAAAGCAGCAGGGCTAGTTAACTCCTAAGAAAATTCCCTAGCTTCATTTTCCTTGGAGCATGGTTTAACTGAGGAGTTTCACTCTTCTAGAATTTCTGAGAATGATAGATTCACAGGGCATATATACTTATGGTAGAATTAGAATGATCTGGCTGGAAATTTACTTAAGTAGTCAGGAATTATTATGCAGTTAAAGTCTCCCATGACACCAGGACACACATCATGCATGTATTTGACCATATTCTCTGCCCCTGGCAGATAAACCAGAGAAGAAGCTTGAGTGGTCTTCTCCAGGGAGACTTGACAGAGGCACATCAGTTCTGATTCACTTATAACACATATTAGAAATATATTATTTGTTTGTTTATTTACTTTACTTTTGGGAAGTTGGGCCTGTAGGCATGTGGTCAGTTTCCACCAAAACACACTGCTAGATGAAAGTATAACTATACAGAAGGAAAGGATTCAGATAAGAAGGAAGGAGAAGGACTCCCAACGTACTTGCTTACCAATAAGCAATTTTCTGAATAGAAAAGTAAGTATGTTTGACAAAGAGGTGGAGAAAAGACTGATGTGTAAACAAAATATAGTATCTGTTGATTACAGTCTATTGAATAATGTATGTCAACTATCTATAGAGTAGTTCTCATGGAGGATGAAATTTCCCCATTTCTCCAAAATTCCTTTTAGGTATATCCTTTAACTTCTTAGAGAAAGAGCAAAGAATTATATGGTCTTCCTCAGAATGATGGCTAATTTTATGTGCCATAGGGTACCCAGATAAAACGTTATTTCTGAGTGTCTGTGAAGGTATTTTCAGTTTCAATTAAAATTTGAATAGGTGAGCTCAGTAAAGTAGATTGCCTTCCTTAATGTGGGTGAGCATCATCTAACCCATTAAAGGCCTGAATAGAACAAAAAGGCAGAGGAGAGAGGAATTCACCCTTTTTGTTTTCTGCCTGCTTGCTTGAACTCGGTCTTCTCCTGCCTTGGACTAGGATTTATACCGTTAGTACATCCCTGTCCCTGCCTTCTTCTCATGTTAATTCTCAGCCTCCATAATCATTTCAGCCAATGCCCTGTAACAAATATATCTCTCTCTATCATGTCTATCTATATCTATCCAACTATAATTTATCTATCTATCTATCTATCTATCTATCTATCTATCTATCTATCTATCTATCTAATCTATCTATCTATCAATCATCTATCATCTATATTTGTCATCTATCTATCTATTCCCTGTTGACCGTGTTTCTTTGGAGAACCCTAATGTATTCAGAAGGAAACTCACTCCAAGGTGTTAGCTTAAATCCTTATGGAAGCCATCAGTGATTCTGCCAGATTTGTAAGGTTCTGTGTTGTGTGTCTCACTGGATTTTTCTTTTAAGGAGAAACTATAATTTCTTCTCTCAATGGTACACTGGCATTTAGAAAAAGCAAAGTTTGCAAGGGTGAAATGTAAAGAGGACATTTGTTGGAAATTTTCTCTCTCCACAGATAGCTTTTTTCTTTTCTACCCATAAAATCACTTTTGTTATTTTTTGGGGGATTCTCCTTCCATTCACCTTTCAGCCTGTCTTCCAGATGCTGTCCCTCATCTACTTCTATTTCCATTAGCTACAGTCCCTAGCTGTGCTGTCATAAGGATTACTCTGATTTATATTGGAAATAAATGTACTTTTCTTATTACAAGTTTACTATCACAGCTTTCTGAATCTGAAAATTCTGTACACAAATGTGCATGTGCACACACACACACACACACACACACACACATAGATACACATACACACATTCCCCTCATTATCTCCCACACACCCTTTATGGCCTTATATTAATATACTCTGCTGCTTCTTTCATGTTTTCCTTAAGAAGTGAATTGCTTCTGGGAGCTTAAATGATCTAAATCTCATTATCATTTTGTCCCATTTGAAGAGTATAAGCTCAACCAACTGGATTGTGTATTGTTCTGTAAGAGACAATAAATCCAGTTAGATGAGTTGTAGGAGATATGTAAATGAAGGAACAATTCAAGGGATACTAATTGTTTCATCTTCTGTAAATTTAATTGCAGTCTTACTTTATCAATTCCTTCTTGTACAATTCTTCCTCTATTAGAGTGTCTTTAGTAAGAATTCCATTGCCCTTTACTTACTTTGAAGTATACCTCCAAGTGGAATATAACAGTCCCCAACTAGCAAATATACATGGATTTTTCCCCTTAACTATTCAACCAGAAGCATGCTATCACTCACCAGTTTGCTCCAATCTCAGCAGAATGTATCTAACTGTTCCTCAGAATCAGTCTTTCTTAGCCTAACTTACTGTGACTCTGCTTCACGGTGATGGCTCTGGTGTGTGACCTAGTGAGTGGAGGGCACCTGTCATTAATACTCTCATTGCAATGGCCAATTAATGAGCATTTCCACAGCAAAAATTTTCTTTACTCAGTTATTTCAAACATATGTTTTTATGTTTCCAGTATCTTTGGTTAAAGTTTTTCACTATCAATTGCAGATCAGAAGCAAGGGAACACAGGCCTCTGGAAGGATGCACAACGTGAAATCTGCAGTTAGGAACAAGCACAGGCTGACAAAATGAAGAGTTACAGGCACATGCAGAAAGCACGTGGGGAGAAGCTGCCACTGGAAAAGTTAGGGAGCAAACACTTAGCAGACATTGCAGAACCAGCAAATGTACATGGATTTTCCCCCTTAACTATCCATCCTTTATTGTAACTATCAAATTAGCAAGTGTGTTAGTGAGAGTGCCATGCTCCTGGGAAGGGGCAATCATTTCTTCTCGTCTCACTCACATTCCTGGTTGACAGTTCCCTACGGGGACAGCAGAAATAAATTTAGGGTCTGCCCTGATGGAGGCGAGTCAGCTCATTAGTAGCTGCCATCACAGCACTTTACCTTCAGCTCACAGATGGAGACAAGGGCTCTTTGAAGGCGATTCTAAGGCAGCTTGCATGGAGCAGGATAAGTGGGGATCCTGTAAAGTGTCGTTTCCCTGGAAACCAAGTGCAACAAATACCCTGTTGTCATCAGTTCAGGATGTGTATGGTTCACACATAAATGCTGGGTTTGTGGAGAAATTTGCGCAGTGGATGCCTGTGTTACAGACACATGCAAGTGAGTGGTTTTTAGGTCTGTCAGTCAGATCCTCTATGGAGTCATGGACCCCTTTTGAAAGAGTAGCATGCTAAAGGTCTGAAATAAATTTCTTCTATATGATGTGTGTGTGAGATAGAGTTCCTGTGTGAAATGCAGTATTCCCTTATGCAATTTAGAAAGAGTTATCAATTTTAATTGAATTAGATCTTGTTTTAACAAGATAGAGGCTTATCTTGTTCATTTAAATCCCCAAGTTCTTATTTGTGGCAACACCATAAGTGGAGTTTTATCTTATTTCTCAAGTAACAATATCATCCCAATTTCATTCACATTCATTCAATTCAAAATACAATGAAAAAAGGAGGTATTATTTTCCACAATGCTTTTTATTTAAGCCTATGAAGGAAAAAAAATGTACCAGGTTTTAAGAGGTGTCTGACTTTAAATACATAATGATTTAACTTTCTGGATATCTTAACCTTAGACCATAATGAGTAAAAAGTAGGTTTAAGGAGTTAATAGTCTATAATTCAGGATTCCAGCTATCTCACCAGAAAATACATTCAATGAAATTAAAGTACCATTAGAGAAATTCCTCAGAATGGAATTCAAAGGATGATTTTTCAAGCAGAAAACTTCATAAAAAATAAGTTGCCTGCACATAATAAATCTTAGAGATTGTTTTAGCAAAATCAATTGAAATGAATATCTAAGTGCCACCCCAGTATAAACTCTGAGCTAGAAATTAGCCTTACATGTGAGCTTAGCTCTAAATTTCATAACATGATTTTAACTAATAATTCAACAATAGTAAGTTTACATTTTTGAATTTATGGAAAATAGTGGTGACACCATAGATAAGCAGTCTTTACACTGTTTATACAATTAGTATTGATCTTTTCTATATTTCCTAATTGACCTGTCGCTCATTTTTAGCAGAACTTTTTATTAACAATATTTTTAAACTGTCAGGTCTAGGTAGGTGATATCCTGATGTTTTACACAGAGAAATGAAGGAACCAAGAACTTCAGTCATTATCTGTATTCACATGGTGAATTATTAATAAAGCCAGTTCTTCAGATTTTCTTTCTTAGCATTTAATCACTAGTTTATGATAGGCTACAATCCAGCTCTACCTAATTAGTCTGTATCGTCATCATGTTTGATTAGTTAATATAGACACATGCACTTACTTAACTGCAATTTGATATACTCAGGCTTGAAATATGGTACTGCTCTGTCTAAAGTGTCAGAAGACAGAACTCTTTCTTTTTTATCTCTTGCATATTAAATCTCCCCTTGACTCTGTTTTTACTGGATCATGGCAGCATCTGGTCTGTGGCTTCTATATATGAGTAAATTTAAGTCTTCATGTGTTAGCTGTTAATCATATAGTTCTAAACATATTACAAATAATGCTGAAGTTAAATAATTTTTACTCCACTGTGCATTACTAAAGGGATTTTACCAAAGAGCTTGACCTCTAATCATATTAATATTTAATCAAGCAATAAACCTGACTTGCTGAGAAGCTCAAAACCAACAGAATTGTCTCTGGTGATGATTTTTATATTAAATTGACAAGGATTTCTTTGGCTTTATCTCATTAGTGCAAAATGGGGGTAAATGTCTGAATGTACAATTCCCAATAAGTGCCCTAAAGGACTTCTTAACTCTTCTACCTAAATAAATGAAGTATCCTAGACTGAACTTTAATATGTTTTCACAAAGCTTTGTTTCTTTAGCACTAGCCTCAGAAAACATGGACTTATTAGATAAAGGGTTTTGAAATATGAGGGCAGAGGAAAGGTAGTCACTTGTTAAATTTAAGTGCTTGCATTATAAAATATTGAAAATTTTTTAAAATGAGTATGCTAAAGGAAGCAATGATTATTTATATAATACTAGGAAAATTGTCTCCAAATGAAGCGATTTGCTTAGGTTGTACTTAGGTATTCATCCTTGGAGGGAGGTGGGACAGGCACAGGGTTGCACAGTCACCATTCTCTTCCCCTTCCAGAAAACACAGAAAGACACTTACCGGCTCACCACCTCCCCATGCCTGCCACCTGCAGCCCTGACGGGATGCTAAGTTTCCGTCACTAGTTAGCAGGCAGAGATCATGTAAGCCACTTTCAGTCTCTGTTTTTAACAGTTACTGTGCAGAATCCTCTTCCCCATCTGCAGTGACCTTGAAAGCCGCCTGTTCCAGATGGTGTAGCTGCAAGACAGAAGTGGCCTGGGCCCCTATTGCTTGTAAATGGGCTGTCTTATATTAAAAATACTTATGGGATGCAGCTAACACTCTCAAATTTTTTAAAAATTAATTTATGGATTGATTCTGGCAGTTTTTATGAAATCAACAAAAATACATAATTCTAATCTGCTTTCAAGATGATCTAAATTGTATACTCAGAAGCCATGTCAGAGCTGCTCCTTTCCCTGGTCAGCCTTCTTACTTTTGCTTTTGCCTCTGTCCTTCCTATAATGAAGAAATTGAATTTATGGCTAACTAACTATTCTTCAATATGAAGTGTGTGTGGGCATGTGTGCATGTTACCAAGGTGGGGTATATCGCTCATCTCATTCCAGTCTGGGTGTGACATCTGTGACTTTAGGTATGAAAGGAACAGTGTAATCAAGGACTCAGGGAGCGACCTGGGCCAGCAGGAGGCTCAGTGTGGCTGGTCTGCAGGCTTGATGAGACCAGGGACTGTGCTGGGAAGAGCAGATCTTCCTGGCTATCTACGGTTTAACACGATATGTCAGCCCAGCTTTTGTGTTGCTAGCAAGACTTCCTTTCTTTTAATATTTAGAAGAATATAGTTATCCTTGTTCAGCATCTGTTTTTTTAAAAATTTTTTATTAAGGTATTACTGATATACAGTCTTATGAAAGTTTCACATGAAAAAACAATGTGATTACTACATTTACCCATATTATCAAGTCCCCACCCATACCCCAATGCAGTCACTGTCCATTAGTGTAGTAAGATGCCACAGATCCACTATGTGCCTTCTCTGCTACACTGTTCTCCCAGTGATCACCCACACCATGGGTACTAAACCTCGTACCCTTCAATCCCCTTCTCCCTCCCTCCGGAACCGCCCTCCCACACCCCTCCCCTTTGGTAACCACCAGTCCCTTGGAGTCTCTGAGTCTGCTGCTATTTTGTTCCTTCAGTTTTGCTTCATTGTTATACTCCACAAATGAGGGAAACTATTTGGCACTTGTCTTTCTCTGCTTGACTTATTTCACTGAGCATAATGTCCTCCAGCTCTATCCATGTTGTTGCAAATGGTAGGATTTGTTTCTTTCTTATGGCTGAATACTATTCCATTGTGTATATGTACCACCTCTTCTTTATCCATTCATCTACTGATGGACACTTAGGTTGCTTCCATATCTTGGCTATTGTAAAAAGTGCTGTGATAAACATAGGGGTGCATATGTCTTTTTAAATTTGAGAAGTTGTATTCTTTGGGTAAATAGCAAGGAGTGAGATTCCTGGGTCAAATGGTGTTTCTATTTTTAGTTTTTTGAGTAACCTCCATATTGCTTTTCACAATGGTTGACCTAGCTTACATTCCCACCAGCAGTGTAGGAGGGTTCCCCTTTCTCCACATCCTTGCCAGCATTTGTTGCTCTTAATCTTTTTGATGCTGGCCATCCTTCCAGTGTGAGATGATATCTCACTGTGGTTTTAATTTGCATTTCCCTGATGATTAATGATGTGGAGCATCTTATCATGTGTCTGTTGGCCATCTGAATTTCTTCTTTGGAGAACTGTCTTCATATCCTTTGCCCATTGTTAATTGGGTTATTTGCTTTTTGGGTGTTGAGGCATGTAAGTTCTTTATGTATTTTGGATGTCAATTCCTTGTCAGATGTGTCATTTACAAATATATTCTCCCATACTGTAGGACGCCTTTTTGTTCTGTTGATGGTGTCCTGTTCAGCATCTGTTCTTAAAAATGACAATACATTACACATGATTATTTTGAGAGAGATATTTTGATCAACACATTCAGTTCTCTTTGTTTTAGTTTGTTCCAACGTTTCTGTAGGCTCACTTTCTCCAGGACGGACTCTAAGGAACTGACAGAGAAATAATTGTTTGTTCAAAAGGAATTCCCCTTTAATGTGGACATTCTTCTAGTAATGTCCAGAGAACTTTTTCTCTTCATATCAAATTATTAATTTGAAAAATGAGTGAATATGAGTATAGTTGAATCTTTGCTGTGCCTTGTTTAAATTCTATGCCACAATATTCCCATGAGTCAGGACGTCTCTCTATTTTTGAGGAATCTAAGCAGGGGTCTTGGAATGAATGGTCTAGAAAAGTATAAATGCTGCAGTAGATTTGTTAAGTACTAGTTCCAAGCAAATGCCATGGAGTACAAGAGTAATTGCCAACGTTTGTGCTCTTAACTCAATTTCCTACAGAAAGAACAGCTGAAAAAAAAACTATTAAAAATCCATTACCTGTTGTTTAAGAAGCAAAATAGTGCTTTTCAGAAGCTCCTTATCAAGCAACTGAATACATCAGGATGGTGTACAGTGGGGAGGGAGAGTTAGGCTGCCATTGACATTTGCTTCCCAACTTAAATGATTAAACCTTCACTAAATTAGATCAAAGAATTTAATTTCTTTTCAAGCCTTTATGAATTTTCTCTAATATAGAAATGATCTGAGACAGCACTCTCAAGAAAATTAAACAGTCAACAATAAAAAAAAATGTCTGCATTGCACCCTGTGGAGGGCACTCATGGACCATCACACACACTGAATTTCTTTCCTAATACAAATTTTAAGGCAAATTCAGACTTGTTTGTTCTACATTCAGAACATATTCATGAGACAAAACTTGAATGGTGAAGCTTAGCCTAAAATGCAAGCAACCTCTCTTTATTAGGGTCTCATAAGCACTTTTATATACTTGGAATCTAGTCTCGGTTTTAATTCCAAGGTAAGGACAGTATGTCTAATAATTTTCATTTACATCTGACATGGGCAGAACTAAATCCACAAGGGGGAACATCAGGGGTAAACTGTCACATGTTAACATAGGTCAGAGTGCATGTGGCCGAGACCGGAGGGGCTTAGGGCGATGCAGGGTCTTTCAGAGCAGCCACAGAGGGACTGTCCCTGCAGTGAACAACGACTGAATGCGCCCCCCCCCAACCCGCCCCCTGGTTCTTTCTCTCTAAGACCAGGGCAGGAAGGTCGTCTGCTGTCCGTGAAATGGGAATGAGAGGGGCCCACAGGTCAACATGGTCACTGCAAGCCCAGAATCTGCACCCTTTTAGTATCGAAATAGTAGAGATGCCAAGGGTAGCTTCTAGGGCAGATCTTCCTTCAAAAGAAAAATAAGTCTTTTAGCCTTAAAGTCAGACCCTCAGTTTGCTGTATGAATGTTGTTCAAGCTATTTAAATAAATGCAGAATCTAAATCTAAAAATCCAAGTACATGCTAGCTAGAGCAATTTGAGGACACTCAACAAATTGAGTGCTTTTAAACTCCTCCACCCCATTGCCAAATAAACTGGCCACATTTAAATCTCTCCTCGAAGCAGACTCCACACCTTAGCCATAATAACACAGAAAGCAAAACATGCTTCTTCAAGAAAGAAAATAAATAAAAATAGAGCAGATCAAGGGTTTTGTCCCTGTAGGTCGTAGCTCTGGAGAGCAAAGGAAAGAACCCATCTGGGGTAGTTACATAAGCACATACACATGTCCACAAACATGTGCAAACTTATCCTGTCTGTGAGAATGAAGAGTGATTGATATACCTGGGTGGAGAGAGGGTCTGGGAGGAAGGAAAGAAGAATTTGTAGGAGTTTTTTTTTTAATATTATATGGAAAATTACTGGAAATGACATGCTCACTCAGTGAAATGCCACCAAATTGATAAAATAAAGAAAAAGAAAACTGAGAAGCACCCAATGCCTAGAACAGTCTGTACAAAAGCTTGAAAACTTCAGTAGTCAATAGGTCCTTTTCAATTGAACTCATAATGCCTTTGTAATTTGCTGAGTCATATCATTTGAGAAAACTTTAAGGAGATTGATTTTGTCATTTCTTTTTTCTCATTCTCCTACTTCTAAAACTTAACCAACAATTTGACATTTAAAGAAACTTGTTATTAAAGAAAAGCATATGTAGGGACTATCAAATCAGCAGAGTCTAAAGCTAACTTCTGGGACAAATGGAGCTGCTAACGTGAAGTAAATGGACACCTTTTTGTAGCTTTTTGTTATCTCTTGAGTGATATATTTTACTATTGTAAACGTAGATAGCATACAACCTATGTATATAAAAAGATCATGTAAATCAATAAGATAATAGACAAGCTAAAAAATACCATGGTAATGGTAATAGGAATTGTAAGAATTGAAATAAGGCCCACCACTCTCAGGAGTAACACTGAAAGTCTGGATACCCAGGCTGTCTAGGACAAGTGGTAAGTAATTGATCAAGCCTTGGCATTTCATAATATTTTTGGTGAGAGGATTAAACTGAAGTTCACTAAATTTCTTGGCTACATAAATAGAGCCAGTACAAAAAAAGCCAAAATAAGGTTTTGTTATGCCTTATTATTTGTAATATATTGGACTGTAAAGTGGGATAATATGTTAAGCTTCTGTCTTCTGTTATCAATGTCTCAGTGCAAGTGAAGTTAAGAAGGTGATACTCAAGGCCAACGCTATCCTACAAGACCATGCATTGCACTTTTGGCTCCATTACAAAATGCCTAAGACACTTATCAGCATTGTCAGATTCTACTTATTGGGGTGTTGGAGTCTGAATTGAAGCAGGAAAATGAAATGAAAAATGAATGGCCAAATCGTTTTGCTTCTTTGCAGTTCCAAGCATGAGCTCAATACAGAGAGACAAAGAATTCTCTAAAGCATCAGAACCCTGTAATCATGACATATGTCTCTGTGCCAGCAACTTAGCAACTGTGCCTAGCTGTTTTGAAGAAAGTAACAGAACTGAGCTTTCTGAGATCCCTAGGAGAGTCCCTTTTCCTAATTTCAAATCTTGTACTGGAGAGGGGAGGTGCATACACACTCTTGCTATTTCCCACTTACTCTGAGTGAAGGTGTGTGCAAAGCACAAATTTGCCAACAATCCAGGGACTCATCACCATTTTAGGTTTACAAATTTTTTTCAAGAAAAAGATATTTGACAGCATTCTGTATGAACCTGAGTGTTCATATTAGAAATTTTTACTTTGATTTCACTTAGCCCTGCTTGCACTTCAGTTGAGGGACATTTTTACCTGAAGCCTAATTAAATTCATTGTCTTTAGGGACTGTTTTACAGCACTCCTTTCCCTAAGGTCCCCAAGTCATATTACACCTCCTTGAAACATCCTTAGGTAATGATTCATTCCAAAAGGATATTTTCTCACAGCAGAAAAAATTCAAATTATTCAATCTATCATTTTAGATGCACTACTGAATCTTCTGCTACAATGTTGCCCTGGCCACCTTTTAAGAATAAGCTTTCCCTTAGTTTCTGAATCAAGATGCTAATTGGGAAATTCTCTATTTTTTAATATGGTTTGACAATCTGTTCCAATTAATTTAGTGAATGATTTTGTCTCTGTTCTATAAATTATATAATTAATTTCAAGAATATTATCACAACATTTAAAATGCTTCTGAATTTTCTCAAAATAATAAAGAATTAACCAATTAATAGGTCAATGCAAAGTTTTGAAATTTTGTGCCTAAAAATTAAGGAGAAAAAAGAAAATGAAATATAATACATATATACAAAGATACATATAATACAAATAAGTATAATATTTGCAGCAGAACAAATAAACTCTATTAATGGTCACAAATTTGCCATCACAAGCTTATTTCCATATTTTAGTATAGGTGACGTTTTATGTGTATTTTACCTAGATTGGTTACATGATACCTCAGTTGTTATTTAGAAATATATTTCAAGTTACTGTATCTATATTAAAATATGTTAAATCGTTCTATTTTATTGTGGAATAATTTTTAAATTAGTTATAATGTTTCCAGTCACAAGTAATAGAAAATCAAACTCAAATTTATTTCAATTATAAGGTGGATTTAATTGCAAAGTCTGAAGATCAGCTTCTGGGTGGTTTTGGTTTTAACAATCCAGTAATATTATCACTGGCCTTTTATTCTTATCATCCTCCTCCTCCCCATGGCTCACCTACCCTTCCTTTCTTTCCTTTTTCTTCCTCCCTCCCTTTCTCTTTCTCTCACTTTCTTTCTTTTTTTCTCTCTTTCTACTTATTCCTTTTATCTCTAGTGTCAGCTTTATCCAAAGGCTGGACTCCATTATGCTGAGAATTTTACAACAGTCATTCCCGATTTCATGTCTGTGTATTATATCATTCAGTAAACTTTTCTTCTCTAGGAGCTTCCAGTACTAGCTTTGTTCAGAATGATTGGCTGAAGTAGATCTAATGCTTGTGATTATCTGTAGTTCTGCTGATGAATTTCAGCTAATTATCTTAGACTTCAACCACATCAGTCATATACCCTACTCCTTGAACCAAGGAGCAACAACATTTTCTTTAAAAATAATGGGCTCAAAGGGAAGGGTTGAATATCTAAGTGAAAATCAGGGTACTTACCAGGTACAAAGGGAATAGATTTGGGGGAACAGGCCTAAAACCTCTAAAATAGTCCATTGAGATTCATCCCATCCTTTTCCCCTCTCTGTGTCTCTGCCTCTCTTTCTTTGTGTATGTTTGTGAGTGTGGCTAGAAACTCCCTTTAGTAAAAACCAAAAGCTTATAGAAGATAACATGGTAGCCTGTTTCTTTTGGTCTCCCAGCTGCTAACCATTTTCTGTCCTCCTGCTCTTTCTCATAATCAACTTTTCACTTGATAATAGTTTAAGATTTACAGAGAAGTTGTGAAGGTAGTACATATATTTCATATACCCTACATCCAGTTTCCCCTATAGTTTATATGTTAATGTCATTATAATATATTTGTCAAAGTTAATTAACTATTATGGATACATTGTTATTGATTTAAATCCATATTTTATTCAGAGTTCCTTAGTTTTAACCTGATGTTCTTTTTATACTCTAGGATCTTGTTCAAGATACCACATTTCCATTTAACTTTCAGTTCTCCTTAAGTTCCTCTTGGCTGTGACAGTTTCTTAGACTTTTCTTGCTTTGGGTGTTGACCTTGACAGCTTTGACAATTCAGTTAGTTTTAGAATGTCCTTCAAATGGAATTTGTCTTACTTTTTTCTCAGGGTTAGAGTGTGGTTATGACTTTTTGGGAAGAAGATCACAGAGGGAAAGTGCCACTTTTGTCGTCTTATATCAAGGATACATAACTGTCAACATGACATCATCTTGATGTGAATTTAATGGTGAGATAGTGTTTGGTAGTTTTCGCCAATGTAAAAACTTTTCTTTTTTCCTCTTTTTTTCATGCTGTAACTTTTGGAAGGAAGTCTCTATGGGCAGCGCACACTTAACGATGAGGTGTTATGCTCCATCTTACAGAGGGCAGAATATCTACATAAATTTTCCAAAATCATGCACATATTTAGCACATATTTATCTATTTTCCTCTAGTTATTGACTCATTCAATTATTTGTGTCAGTATGGGCTCATCAATATTTATTTTATATTTTGAGTGATTATCCAATACAAGTTCATTAGTTTTATTGTTCATATTGTTCTACTTTTGGCCAGTGGGAACTGTTTCATTTGGGTTCTGTTTCACTTTGAAATAGCCCCTGCCTAACTGTTTCATTTTTTAATTTCTTTCCTACCTAGAATTCTAATTATTACTCTTGAGTGGTGATTTCCAAAGTGGTCCCCTAACCAACAGCATCACTGACATCTGAGAACTTATTAGAAATATGGGCCTACCCCAGACCAGAGAGTCAGAACCTCTGGGTGTGGTGGGCAGCAATCATTCTCTCAATGAGCCCTGTAATGATTCCAATGCATGGGAAAATTTGAGAACCAGTGTTCTACAGTATCATAAGAAGAAATGAGAGAGAAAGTATTTATTGTATTCCACAGCAGAGAACTGAAGAATAAACCAAGTAAAAGATTCACTTATAGGTGCTCAGCATATATGTTACATTCTGAATGAAATATGCCTTTTCTAGTCTGAAGCCATTTTTGATTAATAATCTGAATTCTTCCCTTTAAATGTTCGAGTCTTTAAATTTTAATTATCTAGTATCATTTTAGGAATGTTCCAATCTCAATTCAATTGACTCTAAGTTCTCTCAATTTTATATCACTTAAATATTTTTTATCATGGGATTTAATTTCTCTTCATACAATTATTTGTGGGGACAAAGTGAATAAAATGCTTATTCGAGTCTTTAAATTTCGAGTCTTTAAATTTTAATTATCTAGTGTCATTTTAGGAATCTTCCAATCTCAATTCAATTGACTCTAAGTTCTCTCAATTTTATATCATTTAAATATTTTTTATCATGGGATTTAATTTCTCTTCATACAATTATTTGTGGGGACAAAGTGAATAAAATGCATCTAAAACCCCTATGAAGACACTAAGTAAATAGATTCCCTAAAAGTAAATATTAACCTATTGTTCTTGCTAACCCAAAACTCCTTATGGGCTGTTTTTGTGTGAGTGTATAGTTGGTCTTTAGCCAAAGGTAATTAATATCACAAGAAAAATATTGAGTTGTATTTGTTTTGGAGTAAGTGTTGGAGAAGACTACCAACTTTTAGTAAAAACTTTCCATTCTGACTCAGATGAAACCTACAATCTTAATATAGTCTTAGAATACTTTTATCTAATATTTGTCTCCATTGTTTATAAAATTTTTGGAATCAATAATTATTTGAATATAAATTTTTTTACTGGTATCTTCATAAACTCCTTCCAGATTTTAAAATATTAATGTGTACATATGAAAAATAATTTATAATATTTGCTTTAAACAGAAAAAACTTAGTATATTCCTCATCTCTGAGAGGAACTTCAAATAGTATCACCTATCCCCTCTGCCAAGGCCATTGTAATCTTGCCACAAAACTTAAAAGAAGATTAAAATATATGTGATAAACTGTGATTTTCTAAAATTTTGAAATTATCCTTTTATTTGCCATTTGCATGCTATTTTTCTCATATTTGGCACATAAAGCTGTAAAACAAAGCATAATAGTTTTATTATGGTTTTGTGTTCCTACAGAGAAACCAGTTAGCAGCCTTAGGTTTAATCTTTTCTGTCACCAGTATATTCTTTGATTAGTTTTTACTTACATATTTTTAAACAAGTGAAATGATAATCTATATTTAAAAAATGTGTCTTTGAATTGAGCTTCATTCTACAAAATCCAAAAGTCTTATGTCTTAAAGAAAAGGATCTTATTGATTAGGTCTGTTCCTTATTGTCTGACTCCTAAATTCCCAACTTCCCAGTATTCTGCAGAGAAACACAGCTGTCACTGCCAAGGGCTTCAGTGCTTCCACTACAGGCAGGATGATGTCTGCCTACCAAAGTGATGCATCTGTCACTAAAGATGACTCACACCATCACATCTAGGCAGGAATATACATAGTGTAACAATAGCATTTCTCTGGAAAGCTTTAGGCATTAATACATTCCTATTTCTGTTCTAACCCAAAGCTCCTAATGAAAAGAAAATTGTCACCTTTTTCCACAACTGTACAATAAATCTGGGAAGATTTTAACTATAACTGGAAGGTAAATTTTATTCTTTAATAGTGTTATGATTTCTTTCTAAACACCAAGAGTTATTGACAAATTATTATCTTTAGTGCACTTGTATTTGGATGATCTTGGGTATCTATACAAAGTAAGTCAAGTCAATATTAGGTTAATAATTTTAATTAAAAAAACATATAAAGAAATAAAAAGAAAACTTTCATGTGAATGGTAAATCTGACACTCAGAAATCAGATTTAAAAATTTTTAAATTTTTGTCCAGCAGATGGAGTATATTATTTGACACATTTTAAATATTTTATCATTTTATGTATAAACATTCTATATATAATATATGTATGTATGTCTAATATTTAATTGATATCTGTAGTATCTGAAGTAATTTTAGAGTAAAAATGAGAATGGAAGACTTTAGAATATCAATTATTCATCAAAGACATATAATTGGTTCAGCTGGCATAAAAATGAAATGACATGATAGTCAAAATGAGCTCAAATTATTAAAGAAATGTTAATTCCCTGATCCAAATATTGACATTTTGTTCTTAGAAATTACTGCATTATATATGGAATAATACTTTAAGTGGAATATGTCTTGTCCTTTCAAATGCACACACACACTGATATATGTAACTATTGAAATTGCTAGAAAAATATGAGCTCAATTTAAATGTTAAATTTTTAAATGTGTATTAAATAATTCAGAATAACCACTGTTAAAAGGCACATAACATATTGACATCCCAACCCAATAAACTCTAGCAGAAAATTCATACAAGGGATACTAAGGTTGCAGAATATGTTTCCCACATATCTGATGTGACACAAACTTACTGATTAATTCTCCAGGTTTGATTTTTGGTTTCAAGGTAGTTGGCCAGTCCCAGGAATAGCCTTGGGTATGATCAATCTGATTTAAATATTATTATTTGATTTAGAGGTGGTGTGTAAATCTTGGAGGAAATAGTATCTGGGTCTAAAATATACTATTTCCCATGTTATAATCACTTAACATACTTCAGGTGAACTTTCTCATGTTACATTTCTTCTACTAGCATTTTGAAAAGTATTTTTCTTAATTTTTATTATATTCACTATTTAAAGAGTATTTATGTTCTTCTCTAGGAGAGAGAGTCAACAGTCAATAGTTGTTGGATCATATAATCTATGCTTGGAATTTCATGTGATTGTCATAATCACCTGGCTTTTTTGAGTTGAATACTCAAAGGTGAGTGTATGAGGTGAAATATTTATTAAAATATTTATTAAAAATATTTTTACGTTAAAACTATGCATGCAGAAGTACAGTGAAACATCCTACAAAAGATGTTCAATCATTACAGCTTACAAATTTGTGCATTTTGAGAAGCTTTAAGAATCCTTCCTGACATCTGCATGATTCTTCATTATTGTTCTTGCATTTTTTCTTTTTCATGATGACCACGTCTGAATTGACTTGACTATAATATCAGTGACCTAGTCTGACATAGAAGGATCAGAATCAGTGTTTCCAGAATTGTAGATGTTGTATTCTGAGTGGTAGGTGCAACAGAGTCACCTCTGAAGGACCAGTACATCATAGGAAAAAATGCAGGTGGAACATAGTAGTATATATTCACAATAGAACATGTAATAGAAAACACCCTAATTGTTGCATGCCAAGGCCATGAAAGCCCCTCTTGCAAAGTCCTGTCTGGATGTCTAAGACAGCCTAAGTATCAAATTATTCTGATGGCAGACGATGCCTTGAGTGCTATGTAGCTTAGTGGGGAAATAGTTGATATCAGAGATGCTTGCATCTTGGGTCAATACTAGTGCCAAGTATACACTTCCTTAGGCTTAATGCAAATGTTAAATTATTTATAGTTTAATAAGCTATAAAAATCCAATAAGAGATATTCTAGGTACACACTAATCATCTGTTCTTGTGCTGCCATCAAAAAATATTTATTTGATAAGTAAATGCAAGTTATCACCTAAATTGTTTTGCATGTTTGCATAATTTTGATAGGTAGCAAGTAAATCCATATATCTGGGGACAAGGTATAAAAATCACTTAGGTGTCCCTCCTAGACAAGAGCAATTTTTAAATGTGTTTTATAGAATTAATAAGTAATTAAAAGTAAGTTGGATCTCTTTTGGGAAAGAAACTGCTGCACAGGACTAACCTAATTCAAATGGAAACTTCTGTCTCTGAAAATATACCAAAACATATCCACACTTGTCTATATTCTTTGCTATCATTCTAATACATCTTTATCATCTCTTGCTTGGGTTACAATGAGCCTTAATTGTCTCTTTATAATTGTCTCTTTATAATTCTTCATCAGACAGTGAACTTTTAAAAACACAAACCAGGTTATCTTTGTTCCTTTGCTTCAAGTGTTCCACCTGCTTAGAGTAAAGCCCAGCCTCCCTTCATGGCCTCAGTGCTCTAAATGAATGCTTAGGCCACTTCACTCCTGGTCTTTCCTTTCCCCAGGGAAACAATGATCATTTTGCCACAAAGATCTTTTCTGTCTTTTTTATTTGTTAGCTTGCTTTTCACTATAATTTAATTTTATTACCTCCAAATATTTAAGCTGGCGTCTTCTGTTTATTCAGATTTCAGTTTAAATGCCACCTCATCAGAGAGACATTTCTTGCCAACTATCTAAATTGTACAATCTTCCTCACCATCATTCTGTATTATAGCACCATTTTGTTTTTTGATAGCATTTCCCACTGCATATTTTCTTGCTTATTAATTCATTTTAATTCTAAATGGAAATCTTCACCATGAGGACAGAAACCTTGCCTGTATTTTCACTTCATATTAATACCTAGAGTGATACCTAACATGTCACAGTCTTTCTACTTACTAAATATTTGGAAGAATAAATGGAGGAAATCCTCATTTTGTCATCAGAAGTGATCAGTTTTTCTGAGTAACTTAAAAGGTGTTAAAGAGAACCCAATTTATCCATTTAAGCCTTATGTTTTGAACTTCAATGAAATAATAAGCTCTGAATTGCTCCTTGAACTCTATGTTAATGCAAATTAAAGTTCTGCTAGGCAGTGTGCATTCTCCTGGTTTATATTTAATTTATCATTAATACTTTTCTAATATGCCTGCCTGGCTCTGTGATAGTTTATACTTGAAAAGCAGCTGGTACTTTTAAAGTTGGACACATGTCAGTACTGATGATGCATTTACGAGAGGACTTCATATATTAATATTTAATGGAATAATGACATTTCCTTTAAAGGTTTTGTTATATATTTTTATTTTAATTTTTAAGTATGTTTTTTTGCCTGATCACATTTCTCCTAGACTCTGTTCATAGTCCCCACCTAGACTACTTTTATAGCCATAAGACAAAGTCTTCAGAATACCTCAGTAACTGATAAGAAGTACCATGATTTTTGTTGAGTCACACATTCCTATTTCTTAATTTGTTCTAAATCAGAATCTTTTTTGTACCAGGACCCTAGTCTAGCGAAATCCATTTAGGCCACTATAACACAAAACCACAGACTGGGAGGCTTATAAATAACAGAGCTTTATTTCTCACAGTTCTGGAGGCTGGAAATCTGAGATCAAATTGCCAGCACGGTTCAGTGGGGGCCATCTCTGGGCTGCACACTTCTCATATTTCCTTACACGGTGGAAGGAGCAAGGAAGGAATCTCTTTGCAGCCTCTTTTATAAGGCTCCTCCTTCATTCACCAAGGCTCCTCCTTCATAACCTAAGCATCTCCCAAAGGCCCTGGCTCTTCATACCATCTCTTTGGGTATTAGATTTTCAACATCTGAATTTTGGGGGTACACAAACATTCACACCTTCCTATTTCTCAATCTGTTCTCAATCACAATCTTTTTCTTACCAGTTTCATACAAACACACAAACATTCACACCTTCCTATTTTTCAATCTGTTCTAAATCACAATCTTATTCCTACCAGTTTACTGCTTAACAACATTTATGTTTTTCCTTGCTTATAAGCCCAGTTTTATTTACCTCAAAATGGCATTCAAAGTCTCCTTACCAAAATTGGTCTGCTATACCAAACTAAACATCACTGTTCTTCAAGTGTGTTTTCTCCCATTGACTGCTGAACATTCTAACAAGTTGGTCTTTCTTTGAATAGGTAAAATGGTGATTGTTTTACATTTAATTGAAAATTTTAAATTATATGTTACAATGCCTTATCTCACTTTCTCTATATTTTCTTCTTTTCTATATTTCTACCTTATAAGCATTTAGATAACAAGATTGTGACTTGTACTTTTTTGTATATTTTATGTACTTAGTTTATGACAATATTTATGACAACTCTAGCCAGTTGACATATATGCTCAAGGGAGTGAATGAATATAATTCATTACCACGTATACTGGCTAACTATTAACTTCTTTTTCCTTATAAAGGGCACATGGCCATAGTACATTTTCCAATGTCCTTATGATGAAATGTGACTACTAACTGAACTTGAACCAATGGAAAGATAGTAGAAGTATTATATGCTGCATTATGCTATGGGCTGTAAAGATCTTCTATGCATGATCTTCCAACTCCCTTTCTTCCTAGTATACTTGTTATCAATGATAATGGTGGAATTTTGGAAGTCACAGATTGAAGATGGTGAAAAATACAGAAGCAGCCTGAGTTTCTCTTCCGTGCAAACAAAAACAAACAAACAAACAAACAAACAAAAAGCCTAGAGAAAACCCATCTGTTAATAAGAAACTAGGATTTTGGACTTACTGTAAGGGAAAAAAAGAACTTTTATCGTGTTTGAGCCTATACCCACACAATACATGTATGATATATACACACACATATTTAAGTTGTTGCAACAGATAATGTTATCTTTACTAATACATTATGTTGTTAATTGGGTATGACATATAACTACCAGTATTTTCAAAATACTCTAAATTTTAAAATTTAATTATTGCAAAAAGGAGGTACTTCAAGTCAGACTATATACATTTTATTTGACTCTTGTATTTTCTCTGTTCACTAAAGTTTGTGATTAGTGTTTAGTGTATGTACAACTCATATCTAACATGATTTTTATTTAATAAATAATGCAAGTAATGGCACCATTTTAATGTACACATTCCTTTCTAAATAATAAAAAGCAGGTATTAAAATGGAAAGTTTAGAAAATTATTTTTGCTAATTTAAAAGAACGTGTTGAACCATTTTCCCCAAAATATGTTTAATGCCCTTAAGAATTTTTGCTATTTAAAATCTATCCTCTTAAAATCCAATGAAAGTGCAGCATTCTTGAAAACACTTTTTCCTTATAACCAAGGAAACTATATTCTTCCTTGTGTTACTAAAGTCTTTTTGGGCTTCTAAAACAGTTTTCAATTCACACTGACTTCATGTGACACACGTTCGTGCGCATCAGTTTCTTACTAGAGAATAGTAATCATGGACTACTCACCATTCAGTTCTGCTGAATCTAACAAGCAAGTCTATTAATAATTGTATTGGTTTTAAAAATTAACTTCATGAATTCCTTAACCAAAAGTTAGTTTTTCAATTTGTTTGTTTCTGTTGCACAATTTCCGGAAGAAAGGGTTGTGTAGTTGACAATGGAACAACAGAAGTTTGAACTGTGCAGGTCCACTTCTATGTGGAGTTTTTTCAATGAATATATTGGAGAATGTTTTGGAGACTTGTGACAATTCAAAAAATTATTTTCTTTTTTCTTGCTTAGTAGATTGAAAACAGTATGTAACACATATAACATACAAAATATGTATTTATCAACTGTTTACGTTACCAGTAAGGCTTCTGGTCATTTATAGACTATGAGCAATTAAGTTTTTGGGAAATATAAAGTCACACATGGATTTTTGACTGTGCAGGAGTGAATGCCTCTAACCCACGGAATGTTTAAGGGTCAAGTGTAATTTTCAAATGAATCTACAGTTATGATTTCACTTATAACTAAAAGAGTAATAATTGAACTTTTTCTTAGAGATGAAATATTTCTCATAATGCTCCTTGAGATCTCACTCAAATAAGTTTTGGTAATATAAGTGGTTACATATTAAGACACCATTCTTATAATCTAATTAATAGTCTCAAAATTCTGTGGTCTACAGTGAGGATAGAGTATCAACACTACAAAAAAATTTATTCCATTCCTGCTCATTTTTATTGTAGAAAAAAGAGCTAACCTCATTATATTGGTCAAGTATTATGTTTTTTTTGGAAGACATACATGACTAATGAAGGATACTTTAAGGTTATTATATATTTCATTATAAAGAAATGAGCATTTATTTTATTTTAAAAGCAACTTGCATTTAGGGTAGTTAGAGACCAAAGGCTTCTTCTATAAAAACCACAATTGCTTTATTAAACCTCATTAAAGAGTAAAACACACAAAGAAAAGCTAAAAAATATGAAATGTACATCTTGATAAATTTTCAAAAAATGAATGCAGCCTTTAATCACTAGTCAAAGTTTCTTACCAGCTCCCAACCCCCACTACCAGTTGCTCGCCACCCTCCTCCTAGAAGAAACCACTCGTGAATTCTATCACTGTAAACACATGTAAACAGCTATGTAATATAGTGTTATAAAGTGCCATAAGAAAGGATTTTGGAAAGCTATACATGAAAAAGAAAGTATTGTTTTATACAGGGTGTTCACACCAAATAATGAATTTTTATTTTGCTCATCAGAGAACTCCTGGCATTTAGAAACAAATGAGGCTGGAGTGGTAAGTTGGCTGAGGTCAGATAATAGTCTCATACAACAGATAACACCATATTTCTTCTATATTTAAACCCACTCTAATTAATAGCTTTAAATATCATTTACATGTTTTTAATAACCATATATATATATATATATATATATATATGCCTCAACCCTTGATTTCTATTTATATCTAATAAGCAGTATGTCAAGAGAGAGTGCCAGTAAGTGCCAGTACTATTTTATGAGAGGTTTGTTATGGTGTGATACTGGAAGAGTCCATGAAAACACAATAGTTCTGTTAATATATCTGGGTGGATATGGGGGTTTATTCAGAAAAATGGTATTACTGTTACTACTGCTAGTAGTAATAACTATCACTTACTGAATCTCAATTTTGATTCATTCAAAATATGATCTCACATTCAAATGATGCTGTAATGTAGGCATTCTTTTCCTAGTATTATAGATAACCTGAAAGCATAGAGAAATCTTTAAGTAGCAGAAGCAAAATTGAAACTTAGATCTGTCTCTCTTAAGTGGGAGCATATATTATAAAATATGGAGAAAAGCTGACTTTTGAACATTTTGATTTTGAGAAGGGTTTAGGATACCTATGTGCTGTAAAGAAGTCATTGAATATTTTTGTCTGAAGCTTTTGAAAATGATTCTACATAAAGATTTGTTCTTAAATATCACATTAGGGACAAGTAGAAGATTGTGTGTTTCAGACCCCTGAGATTATTTGTGTGAAGTGTCAAGAGGGCAAGTACAAAACCTTGAGTAACTGTTGGGGTCCTGGGTTGCCCTTGAGATTTTGGGGCAACACAAAGAACAAAGAAGGCCGTGGGAGTCGTTATGGAGGGTGCTCAAAAGAAGCCACCTTATTCTACATAAAGCTGTGCTTTTTATACTGCTATAGTGCTAATTCATGGTTACATAAGTATTGAAACATGCATGCATGTGGCCTTCATGGCCAGGTGTCTAGCCTTCAAGGCCCTTATCCAGCTCCTTACTCATGGGTACAACACCTTGTGTTTCCAGCTTTCTCAAGGCCAGATGTATCTGGCTCTATACAAGACCAGACATAGTTGGAGTGGAGCAGCAGACAGCTGTCCTCATAGAACATTAGGGAAAGTTGTGGGGTGACTTCCCTACAGTAACATAAACATTTCATACATAGTTGGAGGGAAATGAGCGAAGGAGGGAGAATGGAAGTGCTTAAAAGTTAGGAAAAAAATTGCCCTGTTATGGCATGAAAACCAGGAGAGAGGGTTTCAAATAATTGGAGATAATCAATAATGGTAGTGCAAGAGGGAAAATTTGGGTATAAAGTTCAATTTTATTTGGATTCTGCCTCCTCTACTCCCTAAGCCAAAAAAGCCTCTCTCTAAGTGCCAAATAACTTCCAGGATTTGTATCTAGCTCTGTATTTCTCCATTAGGACAAAGATATTCTACACATTTGTCAAACTGTTAATGTTTTGTCTAAATGTTACCATCCAGAATTGAGTTGGCGAAGTTACAATTAAGGCAAGAAAGTGTATTTCCAGGAGCAGTCAGAGCTCATTTAATTGTACTTCACTTTATTATTCTTCACAGATATTGCATATTTTACAAATTAGTTTCTGGCAACCCTATGTGGAACAAAACTATTTGCACCAGTTTTCCAACAGCATTTGCTCACACATATCTCTGAATAGTGTTTTGGTAATTCTCACAATATTTAAGACTTTTTCATTATTATTATATATGTTATGGTGTCTATTGTAATTGTTACTATTGTAATTGTTTTGGGGTGTCACAAATCTCACCTATATAAGATGGTGAACTTAACTGATAAATGTTGTGTATATTTTGACTGCTTTGCTACCTGGCTATTCTCACCTCTCTCTGTCCCTCACTATGGGCCTCCCTACTCCCTGAGATAGGATAACTATTGAAATTAGGCTAATTAGCTATAATGGCCTCTAAGTGTTCAAGTGAAATCAAGAGCTTCATTTATCTCACTTTAAATCAAAAGCTAGAAATGGTTAGCTTAGGGAGGAAGGCATTTTGAAAGCCAAGCTAGGTTAGGCCTCTTGTGCCAGTTAGCCCATTTTGAATGGGAAGGAAAAGTTCTTGAACAAAATTAAAAGCACTACTCTACTGAACATACAAATGTTAAGAAAGTGAAACAGGCTTATTGCTGATACAGAGAAAGTTTCAGTGGTCTGGATGGAAGATCAAACCAGCCACAATATTTCCTTAAGCTAAAGCCTAATCCAGAGCAAGGCCCTAACTCTCTTCAATTCTACAATGGCTGAGGGGGGTGAGGGAGCTGCAGAAGAAAATTTTGAAGCTGGCGGATGTTGGTTAATGAGGTTGAGGAAAGAAGTCATTTCCATAACATAAAAGTGGAAGGTGAAGTAGCAAGTGTTAATGTACAAGCTGTAGCATTATCCAAAAGATCTATCAATGCAGGTGGCTACCCTAAACAGAGTTGCAATGTAAATCAAACAACCTTCTATTGAAAGAGGATGTCATCTAGGACTTCCACAGCTGGAGAGAAATCAATACCTGGCTTCAACACTTTAAAGGACAGGCTGCCTCTTTTACTGACGGCTGGTAACTTTAAGTTGAAACTAATGCTTGTCTACCATTCTGAAAACCCTAACCCTTAAGATTTATGTCAATCTGCTGTGCTCTATAACTGGAACAAAAAGCTTAGATGACAGCACATCTGTTTACAACACAGTTTACTCAATATTTGGAGCCCACCACTGAGACATGCTGTTCAGAAAAAAGATTCATTTCAAGCTATTACTGCTCATCCACAATGCCTCTGGTCAGAGCTCTGAAGAAGATGCACAATTAGATAGATGTTGTTTTAATGTCCACAAACATAGCATCCATTCTGCAGAAAATGGATCAAGGAGTAATTTCTACTTCCAAGTTTTATTATTCAAGAAGTACATTTCATAATGTTATAGCTGCCATAGACAGTGATTCCTCTGATGGATCTGGGAAAGTCAATTTAAAGAAGGATTCACCATTCTAGATAAGATTAAGAACATTCATGATTCATGGAAGAGGTCAAAATTTCACAGGAGTTTGGAAGAAGTATATTCCAACCCTCATGGATGACTTTCAGGATTCAAGACTTCAGTGAAGGACGTCACTACAGATATGGAAACAGCAAAAGAACTGGGATTAGAAGTTCTCACCCATTATGGGTGAGAAAGAAAGTGATTTATTGAGATAGCATCTATTCCTGGTGAAGATGCTGGGAAGATTGTTAAAATGATAACACAGGATTTAGAATATTACATGAACAGTTGATAAAGCAGTGGCAGAGTTTGAAAGAACTGACTTAACATTTGAAAGAAGTTTTACTCTGGGTAAAATGTTGCCAAATAGCATTGGATGCTATAGAAAAATCATTCACAAAAGGAAGAATTAATCAATGTGGCAAACTTACTGTTGTCTTATTTTAAGAAACTACCATAGCCATCATAACCTTCACCACCACCACCCTGATCAATTAGCAGCCATCAACATCAAAGCAAGACCCTCTATCAGCACAAACATTATGACATGCTGAAGGCTCAAATGATGGTTAGCATTTTTAGCAATGAAGTATTTTTTAATCAAGTTACGTACATTTGTTAGGACATAATGCTGCTCACACTTAATAAACTCCAGCATAGTGTAAACATTACTTTTATATGCACTGGGAAACCAAAAAATTCATTTGACTCACTTTATTGTGATATTCACTTTATCTTGGTGGTCTGTAACTGAAACCTCAGTATCTCCAAAAGTATGCTTGCAAAATTTTATCTGTTTTATAAAAGCATTTGGCAATTGAATAACAATACTTCTCTCAGTCAAGACTTACTAAAGGTACAAAAATAATAAAAGAATTAATATAAATACATAGATATGCATTTTGTTTGAATCAGCTGTAATGTTTTAACTCCTTCCTATCTTGAGCCCATATTCCTCTAACTTTTTAAAGATTCTGGGGGTTCTGGGCAGCCATCATCCTCCTTAATTATCAAGGAATATTTGGCATCATGTAAACACTTATTTTTGTCAGTGTTCCCATTTGAATGAGATACAGGGACCTCATGGGAAGGAATTGGAACTGTGTTTATATTAAGGTTTAGAAATCCACAAATATGCCTGATAGACTGGGTAAGTTCTAATACAATCAACTGTGCAGGAAGGAATACAGGGTTACTGACATGTATATTTTTCAGAGAGATAGGAGACTGATGTGGTGACCCACAGAAGTTCAGCAGGCAGTGGTTTCATGAACGAGTGAATCCACGTGAAAGTTGTTTTGTTTCCAAGCATTTTTAAAGTTTTCTAGCCACATAGGGTTACCCAGGCCTTTTTCCCTAGAGAGAATTGGCTTTCTTCAGATAGGGCAATTTTACAATGCGTTGAACTTTGTTGATTCATATATGCATAAATTCTCATTACTCAAGACTACACTAATCTACTAGATAAGAATATGGTTTAACTGATTACCATATGCTCTTGATACAGTGAATGAGCTGCTTCATATGTAGAAGTCAGCTGCAGATTGATTGTACATTGTAATGAAAAATATAGTATCTTATCCACTTATTACAGATCAATTGACTGAACCAACACTTAACCCAATAAAATATAGGTTATAGAATATCCCAAGCTTTTCTGAATTAAATAAACACAATTTTTCTTTTTCTTTTCTTGGTGTTAATAACTGACTTCCTTCTGTTTTTAGTGTGTTTGCTCGGTGGCAATTTGTAATTTTCCCGACTCTTATCTTTTTGTCTTACCCTTATTTTTAATTATTTCATCTAGCATTTTGGCTCAAAACCAAAAAAAGTACAAGAGAAAAAGCTATCTGTTTTATTATCTGCAAATTTTGATAGCCAAACTTCTACTACTTACTGAAAAGTATCTTCCCATTTACCTATAGCTAAAGCATTACATACTGCCAATAGCTCAATTATATATACTTTTATAGTTCATTACACAAACGATCTCTATCCCTGAGTAATCCAGAAATTTGGTTATGCCTCATTGATTCACAGTAGACATGCCAGTCTGTATGGATTTAAAAAAAAATTGCAGAATTAAAAACAATTACCCTCATTTACATACATGCTGTACTGGTGTTGTCATCTGTTACTTTATTGTACCAAACTTTCTGTTAATACTTCCAATGCTACTGCATTTGTTTAAAGAAAATTCTAAAACCAAGTTCAGCATCTGATTTCTGTGTCAACCAATTGGCCTTTGTCTCAGCCAGTCTTGTTGTCCAAGTCTGCAGCTTGTTCGGCAAACTACAGCTATAAACCCACAGGAGTTTCTTGCACTTTAGAGTCAACATTATTAGAAGCTGTGTGTGTCCTTGTTCCTGGGAGGCGCATGTAGATGTACCGGAATATGTGGGCTATCACGTCTCTAATACTATCACATTATCCCAACAATTAAGTTTTCTCTGGATTATTTGATTCATGTCAGGACAAACCTTATTATCGATATTACTATGATTATTATGATAAGAATTTTACTCAACTACAGCCTGTAAGTTAAGAATGATTCACCATTCCTCACCTTATTTAATATTTTACCCAATTGTGCATGTCATAATTACATTTAAAGAATATAAATACATTTCAAAAAAATTTAGATCATACATAAACCATGGCATTTGATTTATGACTCACCAAGGGACCCCTGGGGCATACAATATCCACCTATAAATTTGTTGTAAGAACCATTAGTTATCTTCTACATAATAGCAGGTTCCAGTTGATTTGATAAAAAGCTTATTATTGAATAACACTTGTCACTGAAGTTATCTTTGTTATAATCTCAGTAGCATAGGTAAACACATTTTATATAGGTATTAGATACACAGTGGGAAGCATTGCCCAAAACTATTAACAAAAACCATTTCAAGAGAAACAATTTTGTAAAAATTCAGTTATCTTTGATATAACTATTCTACTAGACTATTTTATTTGTTTTTGTTTACCCAAAATAATACTGAGTAATCACTCCAAATAATTTTAATTTTAAAGTTTTTTTCAAATCAAATGAGACAGTATTTAGAATTACAATAATCATGTCTAAGTTATATTGAAATCTTTAATTAAATGAAAGAATCATGGTGATAAAATTGATTCAATAATTGCTGACAAAATCATAATAAAGAAATGGGATTTTTCTCTATTTTATTTAAGCAAATTAACAACTCAGGTGAAGAACTCATTGTGAAAGCTAATGACATTCAGATTCTTACTCTTCATCTATGTATCTAAGTCACAGATTATGCTCCCCATTTTACCATGTTTAAAACTTGTACTTTTCCAATATTTTAATTGGTATTTTTCAAGAATGGTATATTAATATCCAGTTATTGTCCAGATATTGCATTTGCCATATGATATTTTTCTTTACTCTCATCTGAAACTCTTGACTATTTGCTTATTTAAATTGTACTCATCATTTCAAAGTTGAGTTTTTGAAAAATTATAAATCATTTTTGGTGGGTACTATTACATTTTGCTTATTTATTCACAAATCTATTAAAATTAAACCTACAAAATAGAATATCATGGGAATATAAAATATCAGTATGCAACAAAACCCCACTAAAATGAAAATGAACAAACAGAAAACTGGTTTCCCTTGAAGGAAATGATTATTTTCTGCAATATGAGGTTTAGAAGGTCAAGAAAGCTCACTAATGAGTTATCAAGAGAGTAGAAGAACAAGCTAAAATAGGAATTCTTTTAGAGCTGCCAATGTAATTAGCTCTATCAGGATCACAATAAAGGATACAGAGAGCGCTCAGTAGTAGGCTAATTACCTTTCTCAATAGGAGATGGCTCAGGTCTCACAGGAAACTTAGAATTAAGAATGCTCACTTATAAGCCCCTGGTTCTATTCACATATATTTGATGTATTTACATGCACAATATCTGAAATTTTAGGAAAACTATCACACTTAGGGAAAAATACTCAAATATATAATATAATGTATATTATATATACACACACACACAAGCAAATAATTGCATATATATATATATATATATATATACACACACACACAGACACACATACATACACATACATACACACTCCTTTATAGGAAATTGAAGCAAAATACTAAATATCATTGTAAAGTGTTTTAAATTCATAAAATCTTTAATCTTGAATGAAGGAGTATCCTTAGGGAGAAAATTCATCTTCTTTTCTTCCATCTTCCATTTTGTGAAGTTCACCTTAGCAAGACTTGTTAATATGAAGGAACATTTTCGTTATCTTAGCCTTAAACTTCAAAGTACAATTGAGAATCATTCACAATCCTCACATAATTTTCAATGACTGATTGCTGTCTGCTTTCAAATAACAATCATTTATAATCTTATGATATGATGGTGAGCCCCATCTTAGTACAGTTTCTTTCCTATTAACCTTTCTGTTCACGCCACAATGTATTTACACAAAAACAAATCAGTCAACACTTTTGTAATTTTCATTAGTGGCATAGCTTTTCTCTCTGATTCAAAAACAAAGTCCTTGGTTGATGTGTTCACTAAATTCTGAGTTTGTTTTTTGTCCCTATGAAGTATTAAAAAGCAGATGAGAATGAGAGTATGAGACAAATCAAGACTAGTGATCTATCACCCCTAACATACTCTTGAGGATTGGTTAAATTTATCAGTTGAGTCCGTTTCAACACTCAGATTGTATGTGAGTATGGTTACTCTGCAAGACAAATGGATATTTTGTGAGAACTTACTACTTAAGAAAAAAGACGAATTATGTGTATGTGCAGTGGCTCCAGCAATTAATAGATCTTGAACCCATCTTGTTTTAGATAACAATTGAGTAAATGTGGACAAATATTGATTACCATTCTAGAAATGATTGCCTTATTTTCTTTTTGGCTCCTTACCCTTGAAACAAGGAGTTGATACAATAATATTGCTTTACCACAAAGTTGTGCAGGCTTATTGCCTGGAAATTATGTATGCAGTTCCAATTCATTTTATAAAACATCTGTGTACATGTGATATACAAAGAATTTACAGTTAGCCCTAATCTGCCCAATGTAAACCACATAAAATTATTCTTTTCCCTGACTGTATAACCTACCATTAATTTTATTAATGAGCATAATCTTCAGCTAACACAAAGACCTTGGATAATGACAAAGGTCAAATCCTCTATGAGCTAGGCATTTAAAAATATTTTTGAAAGGTCAAACTAATTTAAAACCCTAGGTTATTTCCCTTCAGTCATTTTGATCCACAACTATTTGTACCACTGTCTGAGTACAAAATATACTCTCTAATATAAAGATGGAAAATAGAAATGACTGTCACTGCCGGAGGTCAATACTGAAAAGACTTCGAAAAGTTCTGTTAATAAAGTAAACAATATATAATTTGAGTAAATGCTGACAGGCAGTACTTTATCAACTGCTCTTGGAACACCTACCACTTTTGTATGACAATTTCCATTGCTGTGATAATTTGAATTGCCACCATCAAATAACATTGCTGAGAGTCCAGCACAATACACTGTCATGTCTAGTATTGTATCTCAAAGAGGATGACATGGTTCCTGCCTTCTAAATGTTTCAGGGCTTGGTGAAGAATATCTGATGAAAACAAACAATATCCTAACATCACTTCAAGGTCATTGACAAGTTTTTTCATGTCAATTAAAAATATTCAGTCAACTGGAATATATAAAACAAATTGTGCATGATAACTCACTTTGTCAAAGGTTTATCAAAAAAATTCCCTTAAAAATAAGGCATATTATAGCACCACAAATGTGGGCAAATTTATAAAAGTACAAACAAAACATACATTTTTAGTAACAGTTTCACTAAATAAAGTTTAAACAATATGCATGTATATACCAAGTCATATCCATATGAAATTTCACTATTTTGCATTCTGGATGGAATTGGTCATGGAAGAATATAGAATGGAGTGCATTTTTATCCTTTTTTGAGATACTTTATTGAGAGTTTATTTTCTACCCAAACTTTTCTTTTAATCAACTTATACTTCTAGCCCTTACTTTCTTTTTAAAGCACTTTGGTATAATCACATAATTTGATGTCAAAGAAAAAAATGTCCTCTTAAAATTGCTCCATCTTGTTTCCAACCCCAGCCAACTGGGTTACATTTTTAGTGCTTAAAAATGTGATGAATAGGAAATTGAGTCGTTTAAGTCTATACATCACCTAAGAAATGTATAGAAAGGAACCTGAGAGCTAAGAGACCTTTTTTGGAGTGTGATAGTAAGCTCAGGGTTTCATCAGATTTTTACAACAGCTAATAGGGTGAAGGATGGCATAGCTTCACAATACAGAGATAATGTTCCATTCCTATAAGTAGTTATATAATACCAATCACAGGAGCACTTAGTCTTTAACAAAAGACTAAATGAGTTCTTTCTTGCAGTTACTTAAAATATAGACCAGGAAAATAAAGGGACTGAGTGTTACTGTGTATTGTTCAGGGGAAAGGACAGAGAGCAGAGGGAGTTGGGCAAAGTGACTGGCACATCTGAGACAGCCCACCATTGCTCAACACCATTTTTATATGGACAGGTTTTAGCCAGTTCCTGCTCCATCAGTCTCTGTAAGATTTAGTGATTTCTGAGGCCAAAGAGACTTTGAGGGATTTATTCTGATAGTAATTTATCACAATTCACATTTATGATTAGAGAGAGTAATTAATTGCATTTGCAAAATTAATTAGGGCTATTCACAAAAAATATCTGTTACTTCTGTAGGTCTATAAACTATTGCAATTGTATTTTGACATATTCATATTGAAGGGTCCCCACCAGTAAGATGGCAAACTTTCAGCTTCTCTTCGGGGTCCTCAGTTCCCACCGGCACCACCTGAAGCCCAATCACCTCTCGCCCCCCTCCCAATCCCAGCACCTAGCCAACAGCCACCAGCCCCGTAGAAATGACACCTCAATCAATTCATGCCCCTTCCTATATAACCCAGCACCTTTCCCTAATAAAGCGAAACTCTCCGGTGAATTGCTGCTATGTGTCGCTCCTTTCCTTTCATTGGTGCCGAAACCCGGGAGACGGGACACCCCAACTGGGCCCCCGTCTTCCCCCGACACCAGCAGCAGCTTGCCCTCGTTCTCTTTTTCCGGCGCTGGCTCATCACACTCACCACTCCTCTCTGGCATTTAGGTAAGTTTTCCCCCCGGAGTGGGTGGGCCACTCTTCCCCGAGCTATCGCAGTGCCATTGACCGTCATCGTCCGGCAAGGCCCTGACGCTCGGGGATGAGGAGGGAACTCTCCCCGCCTCAGGCCTTCACGGCTGCAGCGGACCCTCAGGACCCTCCTCCAACAGCCATAAATCCCCGCCTCAGGCCTTCACGGCTGCGGCGGACGCTCAAACCCCTCCTCTGACAGTCATAAATCCCCGCCTCAGGCCTTCATGGCTGCGGCTGACTCTCAGGCACCCCCCTCCAACAGCCATAAACGAGGTGACTCCTTTGTGGATGAGAACGCTCCCTTTTTCCCCCCTCCTCCTGCCTAGCGCTAGGTACCTCGTGACTCCGGCACTCTGCCTTCTTAGGGAAGTCTGGGTGACGACCCACACTTCCCAAGAAATTCCGACTCGTATACGAGTTTCCGCAGACCACCAAGGATCATCGGGGATGCCCTTTGTCTCCTTGTGGTCTGCTTCCAGTCCGAGGATCTCCGTTCGTCTTCCCGTTTGTTTCCTTCTCTGTCCTTTAGCCATGGGAGCCTCCTCATCCCTCCCTGAAAGTTCACCTCTTGAATGCCTGCTTAAGCATCTGGCTACCCTCTCCCTGACTCCTGATATAAAACCAAAACTTCTCCGTAAATATTGCTCCCAAGATTGGCCGACATACCCCCTAGACAATAACAAGCAATGGCCCGCAGGGGGAACTCTTGATCCTAACATCACTCGCGATCTTTTTAACTACTGCCAGTGCCTGAAAACATGGAAGGAGATTCCCTATATCGAAGCTTTCTGCCTCCTCCTCTCCCCGCCCCCTCCCAAGTTCTCCTAGCCTGCAAGCCGCCGCCCCCGCAGAACCCTCCTGTTCACTCCCTTCCCCTTCTTCTCCTACAACAGCCCTTCTCCCTTCCTCCCCAACCATCTCCTCCCCCATCTCACCTCCTCCACCTTCATTCCCTGCAGATTAAGCCTGAGCCTTTCAGCCCCCCTTTAACTAGGTCCCAGGGGCCTCCTCCGTCTTTGCCCTCATCACCTGTTTCTCCCCTGTTAGGGACCGCCTTTGTCTTCTCACATGTTTGTAGAGAGAATGGGAAAGCACCTCCCCCCATGTCTGAACGCAGCATGGGAAAGCACAAGCTAGAGAACAACCGGTGCAGTCCTTAGAAGTTATCTGTCCACAAAAACATATCTTGCCAAGACTCCTCACTCTGAAAATAGGGAGACCTTGAAGATGTGTAGAAACACCGCCCCTGCTTCTAGCTATGCCCTTCCCCCACTTGCCGATGTGGCAGGAATAGAAAACAACGCATTCCATAAGCAATTAACTGGAGCCCTGCTGTAGCTCAGTAGAGCATGGGACTCTTAACCTCAGAGTCATGAGTTCAAGCCCAACTAAAGCAGCAGAGGCAAGCAGCTGGGCTGCTAGTTGGCGACATGTGGGTCCAATTCTATCTTTCTTTATTTTCTTTGCCCCCCTTCTGCACTTCAGGACCTGCTCGACTAGGCACGGCTAGACCGCGTCACTCCCCGACAGACTGAGCCAGAACCCTTCAGTCCCCCTCAGACTCAGTCCCGAGAGCCTCCCAAAATTATCGCCCCCCTCCGGGAGGTAGCAAAATCCGAAGGCATCGTGCGCGTTCACGTCCCTTTCTCCTTAAGAGATTTAGCCTAACTAGAGAAATGCCTAAGTTCCTTTTCCACTGATCCCATGACATACATCAGGGAGTTTCAATAGACCCTTCAGTCTTACAGCCTCACACATCATGACATTTTCATGCTCCTGGCCAATACTCTCCTCCCTGAAGAGCGTAGACGAGTTTAGGACTTCGCCCAAATGCAGGCTACTGAAACCCACAGGACTGACCCCACCTATCCCCCTGGCCCCACTGCTGTCCCCGAACAAGACCCACACTGAAATTATAACACCGCCATGAGTCTCCGCTCTCTAGATATTTTTGCCTCCTGCTTAATAGCAGGTCTGAAAAAGGGCAGCTTGTAAAGTAGTCAATTTTCAAAAGCTCCAAGACATAATTCAAAAGAGAGATGAAATCCCCTCCGAGTTCTTAGACAGACTCACTCAAGCCCTATTACAGTATACCAGCCTGGACCCAGAAACACCTGAAGGAAGACATGTCCTTATGACATACTTCCTAGCTCAAGGCTACCCCGACATTAAAGCTAAACTCAAAAAGTTAGAACAGGGCCCCGCTACCCCACAGACTGAGATCCTAACAGTGGCCTTTAAAGTCTTCCATAAGCGGGAGGAAGAGAAAGAATGCCGTAAACAAAAGGCTGATCAGGCCAATTTCCAGATGTTGGCCCAGCTGATAAAACCACAACCTGGGCGCCCCTCTACAAACAAGCCCCCCCAAGAGCTTGTTTCAAGTGCAGAAAAGAGGGACATTGGTCAAGGGCGTGCCCCTCCCCTAGATCTCCTACCACCCCATGCCCCAGATGCCACAAAAAGGGCCACTGGGGGTCTGATTGCCCAACCACCCAAAGGGGAGGCTGGACGAACAACCCCCATCCTAAGCCCGCCGTAGTGGGGCTGGCAGAAGAAGATTGATGGGGCCCGGGGGCTTCTCGCCCGACCACTTCCATCACCAAACAGGAGCCCAGGGTTACTCTAACAGTAGACGGTCACCCCATCTCCTTCCTCCTAGATACAGGAGCCACCTTCTCAGTCTTGTGAGAATACCGGGGCCCTACCACGCCAGCCATTACTCCTATAGTCAGAGTAGGAGGTAAACAGATTTTCCCATTAAACCCCCCACCCACCCTTTTATGCACAATCCAAGACAATCCCATACCTTTCTCCCACTCCTTCCTGGTTATGCCCCAGTGTCCCATCCCTTTACTAGGACGAGACATCCTTTCCCTCCTCCACGTTTCCATAACTATATCCACTCCCACAGCCCCCAGTACTCCCTTTCTGATGGCCCTCATAGCCGACGACCCCCCTCTACCCAATGAAAGCTCCGGTTCTGCCCTCATACACCCTGTAAATCCCAAAGTTTGGGACATTACAAGCCCCTCCGTGGCCCTATGTCCCCCTGCCTCTATCAAATTATGTGACCCCTCTCAGTATATCTGTCAGGCCCAATACCCCCTAACCACTTCAGCCCTCATAGGCCTCCAACCCATCATTCAAGCAGACCCACTCACTCCCCATTTAATACCCCCATATTAGCTGTTAAAAAAACCAACAGATCTTGCCGCCTTGTCCAAGACCTTCGCCTCATCAACATAGCCATTGTCCCTATCCATCCCTTAGTTCCAAATCCATACAGCCTCAGCATCCCACTTCTCAGTCCTAGATCTCAAGGACCCATTTTTCTATCCCTCTAGACCCCTGCTCCCAAGATTTTTTCATCTTCACCTGGACGAACCCATACACAAGACATTCTGAACAACTCACCTGGACAGTTTTGCCACAAAGCTTCCGAGATAGTCCCCATATTTTTAGACAGGTCCTAGCTCAGGACCTCAAACAGTTTCATCATGATCACTCCAAGTCCACCTTATTATAATACATGGACAATCTTCTACTCTGCAGTCTCTCGTGAGAACAGTCTCAACTTGACACTGCCTCCCTACTTAACCTTCTAGCGTCCAGAAGTTACTGAGTATCCCCCGTCAAAGCTCAAATCTCTTCCCCTCCTGTCACTTACCTCAGATTCCTTCTATCTCAACAAAGAAAGTCCATTACCTTAAACAGAAAATGGCTCCTCTCTGACCTGCCCATTCCCAAAACCAAGACAGAAATCCTTTCCTTTCTAAGCCTGGCTAGATATTTTAGAGCGTAGATCCCTAACTTCTCCCTGCTCCCTGTTGGCAAAACCCCTATACGACCTCAGCAAGAGCCCCCCCTAAAAAACCATTATCCTCCTCACCCCAACACTCCTTCATTAAGCTCTGTCAAGCCCTTGTGGAAGCCCCAGCTCTCCATCTTCCTGATTTGTCGAAGCCCTTCTCATTATACATTCATGAGAGGTCCAGTCAAGCTCTAAGAGTCCCAGGCCAATATTATGGCCCATCCTTTGCCCCAGTAGCTTATCTCTCCAAGCAATTAGACCCCACAGTTCGGGGATGGGCCCCCTGCCTACGGGCATTAGCCGCTGGGCAGCTCTTGCAGAAGGCAGCTCATAAACTGACATTCAGGGCGCCCCTTACCATTCTGTCCCCACATCACCTAAAAGATCTCTTAACCTACAAAAGTTTATAAACTCTCCCTCCCTCCAGACTCCTGACCTTATTGTCCTCTTTCCTCCAAAATCCCATTCACCCCCTTTGCCATCCATACCCAAATCATGACTTTTTCCTCCTTTACTGCTCTCTTGCTTTTTTTCCTCATTCCTATTGTCTTCCCCACCACTCCAGCCTCCTTTGTATGGCGATTCAAAGTCAGACAGACTTACACACAGCATCAAACAAAAGTTACTGCCCTCATTGCCACACCAGACTGCCCTGTGAAAAGCTGCTCTGAGCCTTTATACCTCCACTTTCCTCCCTCCACTGAAGTGTTCACTAGCAGCTACCCTTATTCTCCCTACCTCTGCTTCCTCTATGACCAAAAACAAGCCTATTGCAGGTGATGGCCAGACACCTACGAGGGATGTCCCTACTAGTCTTGCACCATTCACTACATAGATAACTTCCAGTACCCACAGTATTACTCCTCCAACCGTTTCATGAAACGGTTCATTCTTCTTATCAATCCCAGATCCCTGGGACTCTCGATGGGCTGCCAGAGTCACAGCCTCAGTTTACTACGGGGGGTCCTCGACCCCCCACAGTACCCTTCATATCTCTTGAAAGTATGTTCCCTCTCATTCCCAGATCTCTCAAGTTGCATCAGATAGCAGACATTCCGAAAAAGTCATTATCCAAACTCTTGACGGCGCCTCTTCGTCTTCTTATCCCCACCCCTCTTCCCATTTCTCCTACTCTTCATTACAGCTCATTCAGGACACCACCATCTTTCTCAACCACACCCTCAACACCGCCAATTGTTTCTTGTGCGCATCACTACAGCTCCCACTGCTGGCCGCCATGCCCCTTAATATTTCCAACTACTCCTTCCATGCAGAAAGACAACCCCTCTGCCCCCTGGCAGACATACCCCTATGGGAACCAGAATACTCAGATAATCTCACCATCCACCACTGTGTAGGCCCAACTCCACCCCCCTCCAGCGCACTTCCCTGCCTCTCTATCTACACCCCTACCTCTGGCTCTAAGACTTTTACGCAACCAGGACACTTCTTTTAGTGTAATAGCAGTCTTTTCAACTCACTGCCTCTCAACTCCGATACACCCTGCATTCTCGTCACCCTAATCCCACAGTTAACACTTTACAGCATGGCAGAATTCCTTGAGCTCCAACCTCCCTTGCCCTCGCGCACAAAAAGGGCTGCTTTCCTTCCCATCATGGTCAGTATCTCTTGGACCACCTCAGCCATTGGGGCAGGGTTTTCGGGAGAAGCTTTGGGTCACTCTCTATAGGCAGTTAGAGATCTCAACGCCAAACTTGAGGGAGCCCTGACATCCACTGCCTATTCTCTAGCCTCTCTCCAAAGACAGGTCACTTCGCTAGCTAAAGTCACCCTTCAAAACCGGCGGACCCTAGATCTGCTTACAGCCGAGAAGGGCGGCACCTGCGTCTTCCTCTGGGAAGAGTGCTGCTATTACATCAACGAATCTGGCATTGTAGAAACTGACATTACCAAACTCACCGACCTTGCCTCCAGTCTCCACTCTGCTTCCAATTCCAACCCATTCTCTTCAATACTAACAAACCCCCTCCTCACCTGGCTCTGGCCCATTGCAGGCCCCATAATAATCATTCTTCTCGCCTGTCTCTTCTTACCCTGTATAATAAAGTTCATCAAATCCCAAGTCGGAAAAATCTCTAATCAAGCTTTCAACCAGCTTTTACTCAGGAACTACCAGCTTCTGGCCACAGAAGATTCCCTCACCCTCATGTGACCTCCTTACCACATGCTGAGATGGACCCCTCTCTCCACTGGAATCTGTTCCTGGAAACAATAGCCACAGACGCCTGGCTCCTGACACCCATATCCTCTTGGCCAACCTATGGTTACAGGGAACCTTCATTGATTTCCAAACCTGAAGAAGTCCACATCTACTCGACCTTACTGCGGGGAGTCCTATCAACCCTTTCCTCCCAATCCTCAAGCCCTCACTCCCTTCTCCGCCCCTGTTCATCAGGAAGCAGCCAGAGAGAAAGCAACGTCCACAAACCCATAGAGGAGAAAGGGGGGAATGAAGGGTCCCCACCAATAAGATGGCAAACTTTCAGCTTCTCTTCGGGGTCCTCAGTTCCCACCGGCGCCACCTGAAGCCCAATCACCTCTCGCCCCCCTCCCAATCCCAGCACCTAGCCAACAGCCACCAGCCCCGTAGAAGTGACACCTCAATCAATTCATGCCCCTTCCTATATAACCCAGCACCTTTCCCTAATAAAGCGGAACTCTCCGGTGAATTGCTGCTATGTGTCGCTCCTTTCCTTTCACATATGATTTAGTTAAACCCTATAACTTACAGTGGATGGCCGCTGAATCTATATCAATATCTCAGTGTATTGTACTTTACTGATTTAAGTTGTTACGTAGTTTTCAGTAGAAGTAAAGAAAAAAGTTTACAAATAGTGATGAACAAACTGGAAAGATTTCAAGAAAAACATTGACTAGTAGCCTTCTCTGTATTAGTCAGGGGCCTCTGGACAAACAAGAATAGGACATATGTATAATCTTATCCAAAAATACCTTCACAGACAAACCTACTATAATGACACAAAATTAACCATCATAAGGTCACTTCTTGTCTGCTTGGCCCCACACACATCTTCTTAAACTGTACTTAATATCCAAAGAAAGACAACAAGGGTATAGTTCCACCTAACATGGAATTATGTTATAGCAATCCTGAATATAACCAAAAATATTAACTCTTTCCTCAGAAGAGGAGGCAAAGTGCTTGAGTGGCTTATTTTTCTTGTTATCCTATAATTCAAATAATATAATGTAGAATTGATAATACTTAAATACTATGATATAAAATTGAATATATCTTATGTTACATAATAGGAGAATAAGAGAAGGGAAAAATAGATATTTTCTATACATACACCCCCCCCAACATAATTATAACAAAAGAAGGGGGAAACACTCATAACACTTGCAACCCAATTTCTGTAACCAGTCACGTGCTCATAGCTGTATTTATGACTAACTATTTTTACTACCAATTCTGTATTCACTCTGCTTTCAGCAAGTATCTCAGCTATGGTAGGTTTTACCTGGTGGTATGACCCAAACCTTCATTCCTGAGTCAGAAACATTACTAGTCCTGTCTGGACTGGATTGTTGTAGTTTTCCCATTGATTGACTGTGATCACAAGATAAGGTAATGCTAAGAGGCACTCTTAAGGGATCTCCTATATTCCAGACTGTGGGTAAAATTGTAACATTTTCAGAGAATCTCGCCTGGCTTTAGTGCATTTGCATATCTTCAGGGGTGGAGAGAAATTCATCTCCATGTCAATGGTTACCTGGGCAACTGAGGGTGTGTCTGAACCTGAGAGTTTAAAGAGAGGGGCTGGCTTGCTTGCTTGCTTGCTCCCTCCAGAGCAGAGGAGAAAGACGGCCCTGGACTGAAGTTTGTCAGCAATAAATGGGTTTTAAACTTTATTTCTCCCTTTGATTGATTTCAGTTTTTAGAGGTATTTTGCCCCAAGATTTCCTCTACCTGGACTTAACATCTGGCAGCAGTTGGCAGGGTGCCTCTGAACCCAAAATCTGTCATAATGGGTGCAAACTTTGGGAAGGCTGCTCCTGTGGATGGTGTGGAGACCCCAGTGGATGCAGCGGCAGAGGGTGCCGCTTCACCTGTTGTTATACCCCCTGCTGTGGGTTTTCCAACTTGGGAACCCCTAGTGGGGAATTGGTCTAGGGTAAAGTACTTCCTAGAGGGGTGGGGCCTTCCCCAGAACTGGGGAAGGGTGGAAACACTGGAAGCTGCAGAATTAGCCCTCCTTGAGTTGGAAGACTGCTTGGAGACCTAAGGAGGCCATGTAGCAGCTAGCGTTGTAGGTTCTCTTTTCATTGAGAGAGTGGAAAATGTCATACAGGAGAAATAGAGGATAATCGAGAGGGTTAGCGAGGAGAGAGAGGGACTTAGGTGGGAGAAAGACACACTTCAGCATAGCTTGGAGGAGCTGGGTGATAACCTATGGGATTCTGTTAAAGAAGAGGGACAGTTACTGAAAAGGCAGGTCACGCAGCTAGAAGATTCCTTAGCATGATGAGGGGGAAGATGGCAGGAAAAGCCACATTTCAGGAGGGGAGGGAGAGGAGGAAAGAGTAGTGCTTTTAGCCCTGGAAATGGTGGAGGAGGAGCTGTTGGTGGAGTAGCCCGAGGGAGAAGAGGAGGAGGTGGGGCCATTGGTGGATCTGCTACCCAGGCCACAGACAAAGGTACCATCTTCTCCTGTTTTAAAGGCCCTGTGAACTAGATGTTCATGTAACAGAAGATAGTTATGGATGGGGTCTTTGGTAGCAGCTTGAATGGACACACCAACCTATTGGATTCTGTTCACAACTATGGAAAGGAGCAGAGGTCCAGTATACCTTGATAGAGAAGCAACTGGCTGCTGTGTAGCACACCTTGCTGGCTACGGAGCCCATTGCTGGAACAACTCCGACCAAGGTAATAACCATCTATTCCATTGTGCAGTGCGTGCGAGACTGGACCCAAAGGCCATGGAGTGGTGTGGCACAGACACATAAACTGGCCAAAGGGGGCTCATATTTACAGCAGTGCAGTTCCCTCTCTACTAGCCCCTTAAGTGGAGAACTTCAGTGCTTATTGGGGCCAGTGACCTATAACAGGGTAAAGCAGGAAGAACTTGCTTTTCAGCCCTTGGTAGCCGAGACTCCTTAGCAGGAGGGAAAAGTCCCTATTCCTGAAGATGCTTGGTACACAGTCGTGGGCAGCCCCCAAAGTGGAGGGCTATGGCTTTCCATCCTAAGACTGAGACAATATGGATGGATGACAGTGAGGGGAAAAGCAGTCAATGGGCTGAGTTGCAGGCAGTATGGCTTGTGATTACCCAGAAGCCCCATAGTTGTCTGCACTGACAGCTGGGACATCTATCAGGGCTTGACCCTGTGGCTACCAGCATGGTCCCATGCCAACTGGATGGTTGTTTACCGGCCCCCTTGGGCACAAGAGTTGTGGCAAGACCTATGGGCTTCTGGTCAGACTAAGACTCTTACTGTATATCATGTGACTGGCCATTTGCCTTTGGCATCCCCAGGAAATGATGAAGCAGACACATTGGTCCAGGTATGCTGGCTAGAAGAAAAGCCTGCCTCTGATGTGGCCCAATGGCTACACCAACATTAGTTGCATGTGGTGGGATAAAAGGCAATATGGGCTGTAGCCCATAGGTGGGGCTTGCCATTGACCTTTGAAGAAGTCAGCAGAGCCCGGTAGGAGTGCCTTGTGTGCTCTGAGAGGGACTTAACACTGAGTCCCACAGCAACATGGGACAATAGTAAGGGGGCCAATACCCCTTGTCAGGTGGCAGATAGACTATATTGGGTCTCTGCCCATATCAGAAGGATATCAGTATGCCATGACTTGTATGGACATGGCTACTGGACTTTTGGTTGGTTTTGCTGCACGTTGTGCAGATCAGCAGACTACCAAGAGGGGCCTGGAGCTTCTCTTTGCAGCCTATGGCCGGCCACAGGTGACTGAGAGCAATAAAGGCACCCACTTTACTGGACATGTGTTACAAAGATGGGTGCAGCAATTAGGAACAAAGTGGAAATTTCATGTACCGTATAAACCTACCGGGGCAGGCATGATAGAGAGGTACAACGCTTTGTTGAAATCTGGCCTGAAGTCAGACAACAATAGTCTACGGGGTTAGTCAGTTCACCTATGGATGGTGCTGTGGCGTTTGAATGAGAAGCCATGTAAAGGAGCTTTGAGTGCTGTGGATATCCTCACGCACCTTGCTGCCTCTCCTATACAGCTGTACATCCAACCAAAGAAGAGCTATTGAAGCCAGGATATGGCCAAGCAGAGCAGCATCCTGCTGCCAGCCCCTACTGCCTTAAGCCCTTGAGACACTGTTGAATGGACTGGCCCTGGAAATTTCAACACAAGGACCAGCCATGGCTGGCCCTTCTGGCACCTTGGGGGAAAGACCTGGAAGCTGGCCTCATGTGTACTCTTGGAGTAACAGCTGAATGGTCCCCAAAGGTCATGGTATTGTACTCAAAACGTCCAGGAGGTATGAGCATCTTGCAGGGAAGTTTTGTTTTATCTTTATGGCCAGTGCATGTACCTTCCATAGCCCTATATATTGACCCATCTGTAACTCCTACAGGGAGGTGGGTGAAAGTACGGTATACCAGACCAGGACGAGATCCCATTCCTGCCACTGTTTTATCACAAGACCACTCTCTTGCATGCATCCTACCTGATGGACAAGATTTGCCTATGCTGGTGTCATTAAAACATGTAACTTATCGCCCTTAAGGTTATTTTCTCCTACAGTCCTTGTGGCCTGAATGCGCCCCCTGGCTGCAGCTGCCACGTGATGATTGCTCTGAACCCTCAGCTAGTGTCTGCCTAGGGAATGGACGAGCTATGGACTTAATCTGCATGGAATTTTGAACCAAGCCGAATCCTCCGGCTTGAGGATTGTCATAATTTTATTGCTGTTGCTATTGTTATGTAGTTAGTCTGGTCACAATGCTCCAGTTTTCTCACCCAGAGACCATTGTGGAAGAAGAGGAACAAGTAGATAGTAAGGCGAGATTTCTGGAGGGGTGGCTTGTGGGTAAAACTAACATTTCCAGAATATCTCCCCTGGCTTTAGTGTATTTGCATATCCTCAGGGGTGGAGAGAAGTTCATCTCCATATCAATGGGTAATTACCTGGGCAACTGTGGGCATGTCTGAACCAGAGAGTCTAAAGGGAGGGGCTGGTTTGTTTGCTTGCTTGCTTCCTGCAGAGCAGAGGAGAAAGATAGCCCTGGACTGCAGTTTGTCAGCAATAAATGGGTTTTAAACTTTATTTCTCCCTTTGACTGATTTCGGTTTTTAGAGGTATTTTGCCCCAGGATTTCCTCTCCCTGGACTTACACAGACATACTCTTCCTTACCTTCTTTGTACAATAGCAGTCCAGTTTCTCCTTGGTAGTCAGGATCAGTTCCCCCAGCCAACACATTAACTCCCTTTTTTTCTTACTGATTCAAAGGCTTGCAGATGCCAAAGTGGCAGGATGACAGTCTGAACTTACAATTTAATGGAAACATTGATGTGTCTCCTGGTGAAAGCACTTCTCCTTTTGGAAATAAATCCTCTATGATAGCAGAGCATAAGGTCTTGGGAATAGCAACAAAATTTTTGCTAGTGTGTCACTAGGGGTAAAAGTAAGTGGTGCTACACTCATTTCCACTTCTTGATTCTTGGAACCATTAATCCTGGCTACAGAAGAAACAGCACCATATACTGGATGTTGATTCAGAGTATATATAAGCTTTTGGAGAACCTTATCTTAGCTCAGAAAGGTATTACCACGTAGCTGGTACTAAAACTGAGTCTTCAAAAGGCCATTCTGCTTTCTATCAAACTGAGTGCTTTAGGATGGTAGAAAATGTAGAAAGATCAGTGAGTTTCATGATGATGGGTCCATTAGCATACTTCTTTTGCTGTGAAGTGAGTTCTTTAATTATAAGTAATGCTGTGTGGAATAGTAAGATTGTGGATAAGGCATTTTGAAAGTCCACAGATGGCAGAGGTATTGCCTGCAGAAGGCAAACCTATAGCTAGAGTAAGTGCCCATTTTGTTAAGAACATCCTAGATAAAAGACATCAGATTTAATCAACCTGCCACAATATAGCTGGCTGACTATCCCAAGGAATGGTACCGTATCAGGGACATGATGTTGGTCTCTGCTGCTGGCAGATTGGGCACTCAGTGGGGCCAAAGTAAGGTTGTCCTTGGTGAGTAGAAATCCGTGTTGCTGAGCACATGCATAACTGCCATCTCTGCCACAGTGGCCCTTTGTTTATGAACTCACTGAATCATGACAGAGATGGCTAGGGGAAAATGGTGACTGGTATCTGCAGAACGGGTCATTCTGTCCACTTGATTATTAAAATGCTCACTTTGGTGATCATTCACAAATATTTTCTCCCTCCTTCCCTCCCTCCCTCCCTCCCTCCCTCCCTCTTTCCTCCCTTCCTTCCTTCCTTCCTCCCTTCCTTCCTCCCTTCCTTCCTTCCTTCCTTCCTTCCTTCCTTCCTTCCTTCCTTCCTTCCTTCCTATGCAGAAAGGTCTATCCACGTATTTTCCTAAGTTTCCTTGTTACCAGTTTTCTAATCATGTTCGTCCAAGTCCCTGACCATCCAGCCAAGCCATTGGCCACAGCCCGCAAATCAGTACATAATAACACATCTGGTCATTTCTCCTTCCAACTAAAATGAAAAACTAGGTACACTACTCAAACTTCTGCCCATTGGGAGGATTTCTCTGTTCAACATAGTCCTTCATGAACATCTCAGAAACAGGTTGTAGTGGTATAGTTATCCACTTTAAGGTGGTACCTGATATCATCAAGCACCAAGTCTTCTCTTCCTCTATAACTAATCTTATGGATTATCTCCTGAGTGAGGCCAAGGTGCAGGCTGGGAGAGGGAAGGCAGTGCAGCCGTGTGGGGAACCATGGGCATCCAGGCCACTTCTCCATGTAACCTGTGCCTGCAGGGCTAGCTCAGGCCTGATCACGTATACTCTACCGCCATCCGATGCTGTAGTGCCACTGTGCATGCCTGACTTTATGGCTTGATGAGTCAGATTGCCCTCAGTTCATGATAGGCAGCTCAGTTATATGGCAACTTAGTGGCCCATGGTCTAATGTTTAGTCTATTAATGCCCAGTAGCAAGACAAGAGCTGTTTCTCAAAAGGTAGTAATTATCCACAGAGGATGGCAGAGCTTTGCTCCAAAATCCTAAGGGCTTGTGCTGTGATTCACTTACAGGGACCTTCCAAAGGCTGAAAACAGCGTCCCTATCTGCCACTGACACTTTGAGTACCGCTGGATCTATTGGATCATATTGGCCAAGCAGCACAGCAGTTTACGTAACAGCCTGGACTTGTTGCAGAGGCTTCTCTTGTTTGGGGTCTCATTCAAAACTAGCAACATTTTGGATCACTCAATAAATAGGCTAGAGTAACATATCCAAATGAGGAATATAGTGCTTTTGAATCAAAAGAAATCCAGTTGGGGTTGTGCCTCTTTTTTGATGAAAGGGGGGCTGGATACAACAATTTATCACTCACCTTAGAGAAGGTATCTTGACATGCCTCACTCTAATGGATTCATAAATTTCACAAAGTAGAAGGCTCCTGAATTTTTGCCATGCTTTTTCCCCACAATTTGTTATCTTACCAATAAGTCTAGTGTAGTTGCTGCTTCTTGCTCATGAGTTCAATTAGCAAAATGTCATCAATGTAATGAACCAATATGATGTCTCATGGAAGGGAGAACTGATCAAGCTCCCTGGGAATTAAATTATGATTTAGGCTAGAGAGCTGACAGACCCTTGAGGTAGGACAGTGAGTGAGTACTGTTAGCCTTGCCAGCTAGAAATAAACTGCTTCTGATGGTGTTTGCTGACATGTAGAGAGAAACAAACGTTTGCCAGATCAGTAGCTGCATACCAGGAACCAGAGGATGTGTTAATTTGCTCCAGCAATGAAACCATGTCTAACATAGCAGTACCAATTAGACTCACAACCCGGTTAAGTACAATAATCCACTGTTGTTTTCCATGACCATCTGTCTTCTGCACAGGCCAAAATGAGTTAAATGAGCTAAATGGGGATGTGGTGGGAATCACCACCTTGCATCCTTCAAGTCCTTTATGATGGCCATAATCTCTGTAACTTCTCCAGGATTGCTTTTGACTTACTAGTTTTCTAGATAGAGACAGTTCCAGTGACTTCTACTTGGCTGTTCGTACCTTAATAGCCATTGGTTCATAGGTCATGGAAAAAAGCCAGCTACTGAGTATATCTAATCTGACTATGCATTCCAGACCTGTAGAAATAATTGCAGGATGGCTTAGAAGACCCAGTTGGCCCACTGTGAGACACACCCGAGTCCATGGGTCCCAGGACTGGACCTCCTTAAGCCCCTACTCTGACTGATGGACTACAGTGATATTTTGGGCCTCCTGGTATTAGTATCAGTTCAACGGCTATGTCCTCCAAAGTCTGGTTATTTCCTTTACCCCAGTGCACAGTTACCCTGGCAAAAGATCTTAGGGCTCCTTGGGGAAGGCTGGGAGAAAGATGAGCAATACACTTTGGCAGTTCCTGGGTCCTTCTTCAAGGGGACCTAGATTTCTCTTCATTCAAGGGTTTCTGGATTTGTAAAATTGTTTAAAAAACTGTTTTTTTGATTCAAAGTTCACTGTCCTAGAGTTTTTTTGCTAATACAGATCAAGTATGAATTTAATAGACTTCCTATCTGTTTCTAGGAACACCAGGACTAGCTAGCCAACACCATGTCTGTGTGGGTCAGGCTACTGCTTTGATGCTCTGGTCATTGTGTACTACAACCCCCTTGCCTTTGATGGTTGAGGACACCCCCTTGATCCCTGTCATTGCAAGATACAATTATTCCCCTTGCATTTAAATTCCTAATTTAATGACCACAGCTCCCACTATAAGGTCTGTTCTACAACAGCAAGTGACCACAGAACTTACAAATTTTTATCTCGCAGTTGTGATGAAAGGTATGTCTTCTGTACCTTCCCAGTGTGCGTGAGTAGATCTTAAACCTACTCTAAAATTCCAATGCCACTAAGCTTTGGAATCCTCTCTTCTACATTAAATCAAAGTAAAGTACTCTACCTGATAAAGCATCTAAAGAAAATCTATAGCTAACATCAAGCCTAATGGTAAAAGTCTGAATATTTTTATACCAATACCAGGAACAAGACAAGGATGTCCACTCTCATGTCTTTCCTTTTACTTGAAATTTTGGCTAGTGAAACCAGTCAAGAAAAAGTGTTAGAAAGAAAGAAGTAAAACTACCTTTATTCATTGATGTTAAGATTATCTATGTAGAAATCCTAATGGAATCTATTTTTTAGAGTTACTGGGACTGTAAGTGAGCTTATTATTTAAAGTTCTATATGCTCACAGTAATACTTTGGAAAAAAAATTTCCAAATAGGATAAAAGTATAAAATATATTTAGGAATGAATCTGATAAAAGATGTGAAATACTTGTTTCCTGAGAACTAGTGAGCCTGTGTAATATTGCTGAGAGAAATTAAAGAAGACCTAAATAAATGGAGAGATATACCATGTTCCTGAGTCTGGACACTCAATATTTTTAAGATGTAAACTCATCCTAATTTTCTTTATAGGTTCAATAAAATCCCAATTGAAATCCCAACAAGTTTTGGTAGAAATTATCAAATTGACTCTAAAATTTATGTGGAAATGCAAAGTACCTACAACAGAAAACAATACTGAAAAAAATAAAATAAAGCTGGAGGACTAATACTACCTGATTTCAAAGCTTATGACAAAACCATAATAATCAAGACAGTGTGCTTTTAGTGTTACAATTGGCAAATAGATCAATGAAACAGAAATATGACCTGATGCACAACTGAGTTGCAAAAGGGTGTAAAAGTAATTCAGTGGAGTTCAGATAATTATCTTAGCAATGATGATAGAGTAATTGGATATTCATATGTGAAGAAATGAACCTAGGTCTATCCCTCTCACTATCTATGAAAATGAACTAAAAATTGATTATAATCCTAAATGTCAAAACTTCAGCAATAAACTTAACAAAACATAAATCTTAAAATGAAGTTTTAAGATACAAAGAGAAGGTTTTTCACATGGAATGGAATAACAAGAGATCCTTTTCTTCTCAACACAATAAATAAGGCAGAAATTGTGAAGATAATGACCTTTGTCTTAGCTGAGGCCTGCAAATACCCACAATCATGGAGGGAAGATTTACGTGTGAGCGGGAATGCTGATGGGGCTAACAGGTTAAGTCTTAGTCAGTGATGGAAACTGCCCTATGTGGTCCTATAAGGGATGAACTTTTAATGAAACCTGGATAACATTTATTCTATTTTTATTTTCATGTGAATATTTAGAATTGCCTTTAAGAGTTATGGAGCTGGTGATTTGGTCCTGTCTTGACATTTATCATAACAAAATCATACATTAATTCAGTGATCAGACTTGCATTTTTAATAAAAGTTTTATTAAAGAGATAGAAATGGTAGTGATAATGATGAAACTATTTTCAAAAGATGTCAAACTTTTAGATGGTATGATATTCAGACCATCAAGTTGATTATTTGAAAAATTCCAGTATTTGATATTCATTCTTTAAGTTTTTAACTTTGCCCAAAGGATATAGACCTGGAATATTTGTGACATGGTGAAATGTTATAAATAATGAATATGCCCTGTATGAATGAATGAGTATTTCAGATCCTTCCTGACTGACAGTATTAGCAGGAAGAATGCAGATGGAGCATATTCAGAAGTGTTACAGAAGGTACAGATGGGGAAAGGGGCGATTTCATGGTCCTAACTACCAACACTGGGAAAAAACTGCTATATGACTTTGGGAGTTAAAACATGAATTAAACATTGTTTTCCATCCTTATTTTTATTTTTAGGAAAAATTTCACCCGCATTACAATTTTTTAGGGATAGCTCACTAACTACTCAAAAAACTATTAAAAACCTCAAAATAAGAGTGATTAAAACACATATAAAACATAAATCCCAGAGGCAGGTTATAGGGCCTTCTACCTCTGAAAGTATCCAAGATTCTTCTATGTTTCTACCCTGACATCATCAGTGCCCATATTATCATCAGGTCAGGTCATTCTCTCAGATGGCTACCAGATTATCAGGTCTGCACCTTAATTCAACAGGATGGGGAAAATGGCAAAAAGGGTATATTTTCAACTGAGTAGGCTTCTTTAAGAAGACTTCCAGAATGTCAAATACAGCCCTTCTGTTTACATTGCATTAATCAAAATCTATGCTATGTGGCCACACCAAAGTGTAAGTGTGGCAAGGTGATAACAGTTTTCAGCCTGGCTTCCCTGATAAATTTGATATGTCTTTATGTGAAGGGGAAGGAGACAATTGCACAGACAATCAACAAGCTCTGCAGAAGTCTCTGTTTATTTTACCACACTAAATTTTTATGTTATTTCTCTATATGTACTGGAATGCCAAATTATCAGTTAGGAACAATCATTCTTGAATTTATGAATGCAAAGACACAACAAAGTATGCAATCACAATGCCAAAGGTAATCTGTGTTTGTTTTTCCACATACGTGTTCAGTATTTTTTAAATACCTGCCTTTGTGTCATAATCAAATAATGCTGTATGTGTTCATATAATTGTAACTACTTCCACATTATTCACTGAAGGCCACAAACTGTATTTTTTGCATCTGTATCAGATAGCTGTTAATAAATTACAAATAGCCATAAAATTTCAGTAGCATTTAAAATAAATGTGTTTTTTTTTCCATCAAGCCTCCGAATTTGCTAGGGCCGCTCTTTTTATCTCAGCTAGGCTGGCCTTTAGCATTTACCTGTTGGCTGATCTCACCTGAGCTCGGCAAGAGCCTGGCAGTGAACAGAGAGTAAAAGATCACAGAGTCCAAAGGCAAGAGACAGGGAAGTATATTCCTTTAAAAGGTGAATTGTTAAATAACATGGAAAAAAGCAAGCCTGTAGGGAAAGGTGAAGAATTGGGGCCAGTCATTCAATTTACCCCAGGACAAATCTCTAGGACTGAATTTAGAGCCTAACACACAGCAGAACTTCAACAGAGACAAGCTGGATAAGGAAAATAAGTTAATCAGGGTTCACTAGGGAAACAGAAGCAAAAGTATACTTATCTCTATATAAGGGGAGATGTACTATAATTTATTATGCTCACACAATGATGGAGGCTGAGAAACCCCCCATCTGCCTTCTGCAAGCTGGAGGCCCAGGAAAGCTGGTGGTGTTATTCAGTTTGAGCCTGAACACCCGAGAACCAGGGAAATCAGTGGTATAAAGCCCAGGTCAGGGGCAAGAGGTGAGATGAAATTTTCCAGCTCATCACTGAGACAGGAAAAAATATGGTGAATTCTTCCTTCCTCTGACTTTGGTTATATTTAGGCTCTCTACAGATTGGATGATGCCAAACGCATTGGTGAGGGCAATATACTTTACTGCGTTCGTCAATTCAAATGCTAATCTTATCAAGAAACACCCTCATAGACACACCCAGAAATACAGTTTAATCTTGCACCCCGTGGCCAGTCAATTTGACAAATCAAGTTCATTATCACAGAAAAGAATACATTTTAAAGCACTATTTTGTTCAGGTTTCTTGATTTCATTACTTTCAAAATGTCTTCATAAGCATAGCAGATCCTTTCTTAAAAAAATTAGTGAGGTTTAATTTACACCAGTTTTCTAATACTTTATTATTAAAAATCACTCATATTTTTTCATCTGAATCCCTCCCATTATAGAAGACATAATTGGATCACCATTTTGTCAAAGTCTTCCCTTGTGCTAGAATTAACTATAAATATGAAATATTAAACTATAAATATGAAACAAAACTATGAACTAAAACATGAAAAGTGAAGAATGTGGCATAAATCAATATTCATTAAAATCCCAACCTCAGGATTATTGTGAGGACTAAATGAATTTATACATGTAAAGCAAAAAATAAATGTCTGAAAATAACATCCAATGCTTACTATGTTATGATCAAGTATTTATTGAGTGTATGTTTGTAAGAGTGTTTGTAGAAATTCTAACAATAAAGGCAATGTTCATAGACAATGTTCATAGAAGTTATAATAATAAATGTTCATAGAAGTCATAATATAATTAATATTGAATGAAAATAAAGACATTTTATTGTAAAAGGATTCCATAATGGAAAGCTGTGTTTTCTCACAAGGTAGGTGACTTGGGCAATTTACTCAGCTGCTAAGACTGTCACATTTTTATTTTTCATACAACATGATTTAAAATGAGATACACATCTGAAGTCCTTAGCAAAATGTGCTTGGCATATACTAGGCAAAAATAAATATTAACTTTCCTCCCCTTTTCCCTCTCCACATCAGTCAGTCAAGCAGGAGACAAAAATCTCATTAGTTACGTTACCAGATAGAATTTAATATAAGCATATACAAAGCTATCAACTAGGTAAATGAAAAAGTCCAGACAAAAGCTATATGCAGGAATTGTATTTAACAATTGCAGGAAGCAGCTACTGTGCTATGGCTAGAGGAGCAAAAAAGATGTTGAAATTATTGAAAAGAAACACAGACCTCTGAGGGGTGGGTCCTGGTGTGGCTGTGTGACTGGTGCCTGGAGAGGCATGATGAGATGGGTTCTGCAGATGTTGAATAAACTGCAAACGGGGTTCAGGGGTGAAGAGGCATTGCTAGAGTGGAGCTTGCAAGAACCACAGGGTGAAAAGCACCCACAGATGAAAACAGGAAGGAGCATGCCCCGTCTTCCACCTCCTACCTTGCAGTCAACCAGTGCTAAGGCCTTTTAGCAGAAATGGGGTTTGTCAGGTCTGAGGCTGATTATCACAAAGCAGAGGGTGAAAGAGAGAGGGTGTTGAGAGAATCTAGCCTAACAGAAGGCCCACTTCTGGTCTCCTTCTCCAGATCCCTTCACTTGTTCCCTCTCCTTTTCCCTGGCTACCTTCTTTCCTTCATTTCTTTCTTCTTTTTTCCTTTCCTTAATCGTTTTTTCCTGTCTTGCCTGACTGCCTACATTCCTTCCTACCTCCCTCCTTTCCTGCCTGCCTTCCTTCTTAGATGTCAATCTTATAGGCTTGAAAGGACATGCTAACAAATAAAAAGGCCATTATCTTTTATTTAATCAAATACATAGAAAATTATATTTGAATTCAGGGAATGTATGTGGTCATTAAAAAGAAATATATATGGAGGAGAAGCCAAGATGGTGTCATGAATAGGACACCGGGAATCTCCTCCCAAAAACATATATATTTTTGAAAATACAACAAATACAACTATCCCTAAAAGAGAGACCAAAAGACACAGGACAACAACCAGGCTACATCCACACCTGCAAGAACCCAGCGCCTGGTGAAAGGGGTAAGATACAAGCCCCGGCCCGGCGGGACCTGAGCGCCTGTCACCCCAGATCCCGGCAGGAGGACAGGAGTTGGAGCGGGGAGGGAGAGGGAGCCCAGGACTGCTAAACACCCAGCCCTAGACACCTGCACTGGGAGCACAGACACACAGTGTGAGCAGTGTGGGATACTAGTGAATGGGACAGTAAAACCTGCGAGTGGGTCCCCATAGCCGGTGCCCCTGTGACAGAAGAAAAGCAGGTGCTTTTTGAAAGTCTTAAAGGGACAGAGGCCTCACAGCTAGATGGAAATGTCCCAGAGCACACAGCTCAGAAGCTGGGAGTCCCAGGGAACTCTGGGTGCCCTAACCTACTAGGTGGTAGTGCAGCTCTGAGACCCCTCATGGCGATAAACAGCCCCCCGACTATTCCCCCTCCGGTGCGGCCCCACAATAGCAGAGCAGCAGCCTGAGGCTGGACACGCCCACAACACCCTAAGGGAGCTTCCTCCATAGTGGCCTGCGTGCAACTGCCCAACACAAGATGCTAGGGGTCTCTGTAGTCACAGAAAAGAAAGGCCAGGAGCAAGTGGAAAGGGTCTTGGTTCTCCCAGCTGACAGACAAGCCAACAGCATAACACTGCATCTATCGACATGAAAAGGCAGAAATATTTGATCTAGACCAGGCTAACCCAGACATCCTCCCCTGAGAAGGAATCTGGGGACATAGATTTAACCAATCTTCCTGAAAAAGAATTCAAAATAAAAGTCACAACCATGCTGATGGACTTGCAGGGAAATATGCAAGAGCTAAGGAGGGAGAATACAGAAATAAAACAATCTCTGGCAAGACTTCAAAGCAGAATGGACGAGATGCAATAGGCCATTAATGGACTAGAAATCAGAGAACAGGAACACAGAGAAGCTGATGCAGAGAGAGATAAATGGATCTCCAGGAATGAAAGAATATTAAGAGAACTGTGTGACCAATTGAAATGGAACAATATCTGCATTATAGGAGTACCAGAAGAAGAAGAGGAGAGAAAAAGGGATACGAAGTGTCATTGAAGAAATAATTGCTGAAAACTTCCCCAAACTGGGAGAATAAATGGCCTCTTAGACCATGGAAGCACACAGAACTCCCATGACAAGGGACCCAAGGAGGGCAACACCAAGACACATAATAATTAAAATGGCAAAGACCAAGGACAAGGACAGAGTATTAAAGGAAACCAGAGAGAAGAAAAAGGTCACAAAGGAAAACCCAACAGGCTGTCATCAGACTTCTCAAAAGAAACCTTAAAGGCCAGAAGAGAATGGCATGCTATATTTAATGCAATGAAACAGAAGGGCCTTAAACCAAGGATACTGTATCCAGCATGATTATCATTTAAATATGAAGGAGAGATTAAACAATTCCCAGACAAGCAAAAGTTGAGGGAATTTGCCTCCCACAAACCACCTCTACAGAGCATCTTACAGGGACTGCTCTAGATGGGAGCACTCCTAAAGAGAGTACAGAACAAAACACCCAACATATGAAGAAAGGAGGAGGAGGAGGAATAAGAAGGGAAAGAAATAAAGAATCATCAGACCGTGTTTATAATAGCTCAATAAGTGAGTTAAGTTAGACAGTAAGATAGTAAAGAAGGTAACCTTGAACCTTTTATAACCATGAACCTAAAGCCTGCAATGGCAGTAAGTACATATCTTCCAATAATCACCCTAAATGTAAATGGACTGAATGCACCAATTAAAAGATGTAGAGTCACTGAATGGATAAAAAAGCAAGACCCATCTATATGCTGCTTACAAGAAACTCACCTCAAACCCAGAGACATGCACAGACTAAAAGTCAAGGGATGGAAAAAGATATTTCATGCAAACAACAGGGAGAAAAAAACAGGTGTTGTAGTACTAGTATCAGACAAAATAGACTTCAAAACAAAAAAAGTAACAAGAGATAAAGAAGGATATTACATAATGATAAGGAGCTCAGTCCAAAAAGAGGATATAACCATTATAAATATATTTGCACCCAACACAGGAGCACCAGCATATGTGAAACAAATACTAACAGAACTAAAGAGGGAAATAGACTGCAATGCATTCATTGTAGGAGACTTCAACACACCACTCACCCCAAAGGATAGATCCACTGGGCAGAAAATAAGTAAGGATACAGAGGCACTGAACAACACACTAGAACAGATGGACCTAATAGACATCTATAGAACTCTACATCCAAAAGCAATCAGAAAAAACAAAGAAATACAAGGAATCCAAATTGGTAAAGAAGTTAAACTGTCACTATTTGCAGATGACATATTGTACATAAAAAACCCTAAAGACTCCACTCCAAAACTACTAGAACTAATATCAGAATTCAGCAAAGTTGCAGGATACAAAATTAACACACAGAAATCTGTGGCTTTCCTATACGCTAACAATGAACTAATAGAAAGAGAAATCAGGAAAACAATTCCTTTCACAATAGCATCAAAAAGAATAAAATACCTAGGAATAAACCTAACCAAGGAAGTGAAAGACCTATACCCTGAAAACTACAAGACACTCTTAAGAGAAATTAAAGAGGTCACTAACAAATGGAAAGTCATCCCATGCTCCTGGCTAGGAAGAATTAATACTGTCAAAATGGCCATCCTGCAAAAAGCAATATACAGATTCAATGCATCCCTAGGGGGATTGCATTGGTTGAAGAATACCAACAGCATTCTTCAATGAACTGGAACAAATAGTTTAAAAATTCATATGGAACCACCAAAGACTCCGAATAGCCAAAGCAATCCTGAGAAGGAAGTTGGGGGGTCTCACTCCCCAACTTCAAGCTCTTCTACAAAGCCACATTAATCTAGACAATTTGGTAATGGCACAAGAACAGAGCCCCAGACCAATGGAGCAGAATAGAGACTCCAAACATTAACCCAAACATATACAGTCAGTTCATATTCGATAAAGAAGCCATGGACATACAATGGGGAAATGACAATCTCTTCAACAGATGATGTTGGCAAAACTGGACAGCTACATGTAAGAGAATGAAACTGGACACTGTCAAACCCCATACACAAAAGTAAATTCAAAATGGATCAAAGACCTGAATGTAAGTCAAGAAACCATAAAACTCTTAGAAAAAAAACATAGGCAAAAATCTCTTAAACATAAACATAAGTGACTTCTTCTTGAACATATCTCCCCAGGAAGGGAAACAAAAGCAAAAATGAACAAGTGGGACTATATAAAGCTGAAAACCTTCTGTACAGCAAAGGACACCATCAATAGAACAAAATGGTATCCTACAGTATGGGAGAATATATTCATAAGTGACAGATCCGATAAAAGGTTGACATCCAAAATATGTAAAGAGCTCACACACCTCCACAAACAAAAAGCAAACAATACAATTAAAAAATGGGCAGAGGAGCTGAATAGTCAGTTCTCCAAAGTAGAAATTCAGATGGCTAACAGACACATGAAAAGATGCTCCACATCACTTGTCATCAGAGAAATGCAAATTAAAACCACAATGAGATATCACCTCATACCAGTAAGGATGGCTACCATCCAAAAGACAAACAACAACAAATGTTGGCAAGGTTGTGGAGAAAGGGGAATCCTCCTACACTGCTGGTGGGAATATAAATTAGTTCAACCATTGTGGAAAGCAGTATGGAGGTTCCTCAAAATGCTCAAAATAGAAATACCATTGGATCCAGGAATTCCACTCCTAGGAATTTACCCTAAGAATGTTGCATCCCAGTTTGAAAAAGACAGATGCACCCCTATGTTTATTGCAGCACTATTTACAATAGCCAAGAAATGGAAGCACCCTAATTGTCTATCAGTAGATGAGTGGATAAAGAAGATGTGGTCCATATACATAATGGAATATTATTCAGCCATAAGAAGAAAACAAATCCTACCATTTGCAACAACATGGATGGAGCTAGAGGGTATTATGCTCAGTGAAATAAGCCAGGCAGAGAAAGACATGTACCAAATGATTTCACTCATGTGTGGAGTATAAGAACAAAGAAAAACTGAAGTAACAAAACAGCAGCAGAATCACAGATCCCAAGAATGGACTAACAGTTACCAAAGGGAAAAAGATTGGGGAGGCTGGGTGTGAAGGGAGAGATAAGGGCGGGGAAAAAGAAAGGGGGCATTATGATTAGCATGCATAGTTTGTGGGGGGCACAGGGAGGGCTGTGCAACACAGAGAAGACAGGTGGTGATTATACAGCATCTTGCTATGCTGATGGACAGTGACTGTAGTGGGGTGTGTGGGGGGGACTTGATGAGGGGGATAGCCTGGTAAACATAGCGTTCTTCATGTAATTGTAGATTAATGATACCAAAATATAAATAAATAAATAAATAAATATAAAGAAATGTGTGTGTGTGTGTGTGTGTGTTTGTATGTATATATGTATAGTTCTAGGCACTTTATATTTTCTTACTCACTTTATCAAAGTCTCACAATCACAGAACTTAGAACTGCAGACCAAAGATTTGAATCCAGCTTTTCCAGATTCCAGTTTTCATGTTTGTTTTTTCCTCTCTCTCACAGATCCCAGTTCATTTGGATAATTTAATTAGGGATGAATAATTCAGTCCCTGCCATTTGGACTAGGAAGGCCTCAAAGGAATGTGATCATTTTGATAGAGTGAGAATGGGTAGAATATTGCAGACACTAGAAATTTTGTAAATAAATTTGGGATAAGGCAAGAAGTGCTCCATAAACACTGTGCAATAAATTTAAATAACTAAAAAATTATAAAATGATTCCTATGTTAGTGAAAATGATTGTTTGGAAGAAATAAATGTTTCTTTCAATTTTCTTATCATATAAACACTAAGAATTTTTAATTCTAAATGTGTATCAGAAAACATGAAAATAAATTATCTCTTATACCCCAGATATATAGTTTGGAAATTAATTAGCTGTGCTTAGCGGTAAAAAACATCAAGGTAGCTTTCTTAGAATGTTGAGTTGTCTGTTAACTTGTGCACTGATGACAATTTCAAAAGCCATCTTGTTATCTAGTATGTGAAGATTAATGCCAATCAGTGTATTCCCTTGTAAAGAGATAATACAGATTTAGAATTAAAAAAATAGAAAAAAGAATTGCATAATGCAGTTACCAGAGATGAAAAAAATTAATTTACATTTTTATAATAACATTTGAAAGCTGCAGAAAATATATGTCAGAACAAATTTACTCATATCATTAAATCACCTAAAATACATGAACCCAAATAGCTAAAATGATTAAAATAGTGGCCTATGATGATAAACAATGTACAGACATATTTTAACTATGCAGACATAACTACATGAGAGTTAGAATATCAAAGGATTTTCATTGCATTCTATATTTATCTGTCTCCATGGAACTATAAACTTCAGACAGGCTATTTCTTGGTTTTAGGGTTCAGAAGAAGTCCAGGAAACTATAGGTCCAAAAAGAGAAGATGCAAGTAAACCTACCGAAATAGAGAGTGAGGGAGAAAGAGATAGACAGAGGTAGAAAACATGAGGAGGAGGGAAACAACCTTATGGTGGAAACAGATGGAAATTGATAACCATGAAAATTTAGTTCCTCAGTCTAATTTTTACATGTTAAATATAAATTTCATTTCTACCTTTACTTGTTAAGAGTTTCTAATAAATAATGGATTTGAACAGTTAGATTTTAGTTTTCTTTAGTTATCAAGCTCAATATTTAATGGAGATTATGGTCAAATAGTCTTCAACAGACTCAAACTGTATTAAGAACTACAGGTAATTACCACTGCAAAATAATATTCTTATGGGAGACTCAGGGATAGCTTTGGACATTCTCTTTCTTTTGGATATGCAACATATCTGTATGCACATAAGAACTGCAAATGTTTTCAATTTTTATAAATAAAATATTGCTATTCAGTGGTCATAGAACATTGCATGGAACAACTGAAACTCATTTTAGACAGTTTGTTACACAGAAGAGTGGGTTATGAAGAATGAAGTGGAATGCATTTAAAACTGTTTTACCTCCTGGCACCAAATTGCTGACTTACAATCAAATTCTGGTCTTCCTTCTAATCATTACCTCCAGAAGTAGATAAAGACTGTTTTCACTCAATTCCCTACATAAAAATGCTTGCCTCACAAGGAAACCTATAACCATATGCAGCGTGTCTGGGCTCACTGGTAAAGGGGACTAGGGCCAATACCGAGTTATAGAACTATGGAGGTCTCCTCTCTGTCCTCACGTACCTCCATCCCCTCCCTTAGTTCTCCTTATCTTTGCCCTCAGACCCATACAGCTCTGGTCACTGGATGTCCCACCTTGGCTTACTATTCTCCTCAATGTATTTTATTACAGTCTTATTATAAATTATGTAGTCATCATTTATAATGATATTAGATACTTTATCTCCCAGGAGAAGAAATATAAACCATGTATACTCACTTTATTCTCATTATTCTAGCTATCTATTTTAGTAGTTAATGCTGCCTTTATTCCCTTGGCCACACTAGAGGTTACCTTCAGCTTTGGAGGATAGTTACTATACAGGCCAATGGCTTCCTACCTCCTTAAATTGTGTCTCTCAGGACTTCCTCTGGCTGTAGCATGATCAGTTTGTGCCCAAGACAGAAGAGGCAAGAAGCTAATGCCCCAAAGTAAAGATTTAGCGGATTATACACTAGCTTTTGAACCTTCAGAGTGACAATTCTAAGCTGCCTTCTACATGCTCTCTCAAAAAGTCTCTAGTGAGATTGAGTCCCTTGTGCCCTGGGCATTAATGTCCATATACCAGTTTTCCTTCTATGGTTGTGTAATACCCGTATCCTTTGATGTACTTCCTGGGATCCCCTCCCAAATAGACTCTCTCAAAGACTTAAAGGAAGCAAAATACTGTCTTCATCAAATTCCCATTTAAATCACTAATATTTCTTCTTTTGGGGGGAGGAGACATTTATTTATATTAATTACAGCACATAAACACTACATAAATATTTAGTTCATACAGAAGGTCTATTTTGTGGGGAAATCATTTTAGGAGATTTGGTACTGAAAGTGTGTGTCCCTAGAAAGTAAGCTATTAGAATAAGTTTCTGAAATTGTCTCCAAGCCATTTGATGGACCATGACTCATTTATTGGTTGGCTTGCCCATTTTGAATGGGGATGGGAGCAAAAGACAGCACTCCAAATAATTCAGGAAAACTACATTACCTTTGGTTCCATATGATCTGATTTGTGTTATATACATAAATGTTTTGCAGAATCTCTAGAAAGCCATGATAGGAAAGTTTGTTCTAGAGTTCTTGAGGGAAGTTATGACTTGTGCAGCATAGAATTATGTACTCTTCATTAACAGTTTCTGGTATGCTGCTGGGCTCTGAAAGAGACTAAGTACCTGATTATTAGTAATCAATCATGAACTAGGTATTATCAGCTCCACCAAGTCAAGATTGAGCAAGTAGAAATGTGTTATATGATGGAAGTGGTGTATTTGATTTTGGGCCTGAAAATGTCCAGAAGGTATAAGTAAGTCACATAAACAGTCTGTCCAAACACCCATGCCACCTAAGTGTTTCATATCATGACCTCTACTTTGGTGCAGCCTCCTTATTCACAGGTGGTACAGAAGGAAAAACTCAGAACTCATTTATTTTTAGGTCATCTCAATAGGTAGATATGAGCTAAAAATTTACTGCTGTGTAAGGCTGTCTCTGAAATAAGAAGGGAAGAGAAATATAACAAGGTGCCAGAGATTTTAATAATTTACTTGTTATGAGATGAAGATGTACATGGACTTATGGGCAATTGCAAATACTTGGCTGGAAGTTCAAGGGCGTAGAAGGAGAAAGGAAGAAGTGTGGAAAAGAGACATATAAATGCTCATTGAGATTGGTTACAAAGTATGTAGATATTTGGGATATGTCTATGTCACTGATTAGTGGTGAAAAAACTGTAAGCCAGATAGAAATAAAATTCATCCTAGTGTTTTCACAGTGAGGCTATTAATGAGTAGTCATAGTAGCAAGAGATAGAGGTTATGGTGTGGAACCATTTTACCAAGGCTTATTTGCTGCCAGTACCAAGTATCTGACCTTTGATTAACTGAGGACATCATGATACTTTAGTTTGTTACCATCCCTTAAAGATAACACAGTTAGTCATGGATGTATAGATGATATCACAACTGTCTACTATGAAGGAGATAATTATTCATCCTTCCCGGGACTGATAATGGTATATAGTTGCCTTTCCTAACCCTGTATTCTGCAGACCCATAGAGTGCCTGGTTTTCCCACATTAGGCTCTTCATTATGCAGCATTGGATTAAAGGGCTCCCTGGAGGGCGAAGGATGCAACACTAAGCACATGACTGGAGAGTTCACAGGTCAGACTACATTATCACACAGCAGCTGCCAGACTAATAGAAAGTTGGAATGGCCTCTTAAGGCAGAGCTTGAAGAAGACACCCTATGAGTTTATGTGCTATCCTGTCCAATGCAGTATATGCATTAAATCAAAAGTCATTGTATTGTCCTGTATCTCCAATATCTAGAACACAAGTCTCTGAGAAGAACAGAAGGAGCAGCCTATCTCAGCACCACTCCCAATGAATTGCTTGGGTAATTTTGTGTTCAAAGTGAGGCACAATTGAATTTAAAGCCCTGGTTCCTGGAAGAATATTGTACTTCTATCAGAGAACAGAGTAAGATTTCCATTTAACATATAATGGTACCTGGTGGCCCATGGTCATCATGTCTTCTTCATGTTATTAAACTGAGTTTTATGTAAGACATTTATATGAGAGTTACTATCATGCTTGTAATTTTTTACATTGATTATTCTGGGGAACTGGTGGTGATAATACATAATGAAAATATAAAAGAGTATGTCTGTAACACAAGACACTTACTTGAGTATCTCCTGATGTCTCCATGTCCAGGGACAGCAGTGAACAGGGGATGAAAGCAACCCAAACCTGACAAGGGTATGTAACCTATCACTCTGTGCTTTCTATTGCATCCTATGTCAGAGATCTATGTTACCTCACTAGACAAGCCATCTAGACCAACACAAGTGCTGGGCAAATAGGAAGGGACTCTAAAAGGAGAAGTAGAAGAAAGAGATAATGAATAACAATTATGCTCTTAAGATTAACTGCATCAGTTTAAACTATACTTTGACTAGCTCTTCCATGGCAGACGTTATTTCCTTAGAGACTGAGACCAAATAGTGAAGAATCAGTGAAGGACAAAGGAAATTCAGTGTTGGTCATGAGATCTAAGTGGCACAACGTCCCCCCTCATGGACAGCTGCACCTTTGGTGGTATCTCTCTAGTCAATGGCTGTCTACAGTGTGCACCTGTATCTCTATGCCTGATGGCGTTCTCCAGCCACATGAGCAAGACTGACCACTTGTAGTGCAATTTGGAAGTGCAAAGGGGCTAAGATTGCAGAGTAATGCCCAACCAGCAAGGATGAAAGCTGGTGAATAAACAACCCACCTTACTCATCCCTCAGGGTTACAACCCTGAGATGTTTTCAAGTCAGCTTCTCATTGACATTGATCCCTAGTTACCTGCAGTGGTTATTAGCTCATGAATATGTCCTTTATTGGTCATCCTCCCCTGTCCATCTCACCTTCTTACTTTCTCATCTTGTTTCTGGATTTCAAACAAACAGCACAGAATTGCTTGTTTTAGGAACTACTTTTTGAGGAACAAAAATTAAGTCTCTATCATCTATACAACTTACTATTGGATTATTTTACTACCAAAAGTCTAATTTACAGAAATACATGTGGTTGAATTACATACATTTCTCTACTCCCATATTCTCTATAACTAAAAAATATGTCCATACTTTGCAGACATATGTACTTGATGGAGAAATAAAAATACTCATATAATTTCATGGAGTGATTATAAGAGTCAGATTCATGAAAGACATCAAGTCATTAAAGTCATGAACAAACAAAAACAAGAATCTTGATAAAGAAAGTGAACATTTAAAATGAATTGGAAATGGCGACTTGCCAGAAAATGGCTCCCTTTAAGGGCATTGACAGGACTATGAGGTTACATAGTCAACTTTACACCAAGAGTACATGTTCTTTGAATTATATTTTCAATAGATTTGTTGCTTTTACATTGTATCAAGATAGCTCTCAGGAGTGAAGGCAGTCCTTTGCTATGGATAGAAAGCAAAACTGTTCCCTAGGGAGACCAGAGCCAAAAATTAAATTCTTTGGCTTTAGCTCCTGGTATGTCAGCCTTTATTACCTGGCCCTTGGTCACAGGCTCAGCTTTGCTCATAGTCCAGGATCAAACATGCTTCTGGTCTGGACAAATTTAGAAAACTTTAATTCAGTTGCAGACAGTGGTCAGTAAAACGCACGCTTTCTGCAAGCCTTTTGTCCCAGAATAGCTTCATTCTGACTCATTGCTGTGACCCACCGCTACCAGTGCATCAAGCTGCTCTCCCCAGTCATTAACGACTCCAAAGGTAAAAGCCAGTGCTCTCCTCTCAGGTCTCATTCTTGGATCCCACCACAGTATATATTTTTTGAAAATTGTTTATTCCAGTTCTTGTCTTTCCATTGTGTCACTTAATGACTATTCGTCTTTTCTGAGCTTTTGTTTCATTTATTATCTTGTCTTACCCAAGAAATACAGGAAATAATGAGCAGTAGTAAATACATATGCAGCTAATTGTAACCTTTAAAATGTAGATAAAACAAAAGGAACATATATAAAGAAGCAATAATATAGTGCAAGAAAATAAAAAATAAGGATATTTATTGCAATCAAGCCCATTATTTAGATCCAAACATATCAGCTGATCCTAGGCTTTTTTTTCTACTTCTGTAATTTCACCCACCCCTGCTGTGTCACTGAACCACTACTCAAATGTCTCAAATACAGAGCCCTGTGTTTTCATGTATCACTGAACACACAATTTCTATAGCATTTCCTGGTCTCTCTTATACCATATATATAGCTTATACCATTCTATAAGCAACCCCTCTCAGTTTCGGCCTTGACCAGGCCCCCTCCTGGAACCATCTTCTGATAGAAAGAGGTATATTGACCACTGTGTTGAACACTTAACAATTTGTTAGGTCGTATGCTAAACACTTGCTGTTTACGATCTCATTTCATGCCCACATCCATCTTACCGTGCAAACTTCTCCTGTTGGCCTTGGCCCCATTTTATAGATAGTGAAACCAAAGCACAGACAGTCTAGAAAAATGTACCAAAGTCTCATAGCTGGGAGGCTTCGCATCTAGGATTCAAACCAGGATATTTGATTTGAGAAACCATGAAGTTCTTCCTCATGTCAGAAGTGGGCTGAACCATATAAAATCAGAAAATGAGTCTCAGATTGTAGTTTGAAATGAGGGTGTGGACTGTACTTTAAAGGGACTGATATGGCTATGACTAATGGATTTAACTGTGGGCTCAGGGTGAGTCCTAGGAAATTCAGGAAAGAGCAAAAGGAATATTTAATTGGCCTCAGGACTGTTTCAGATCATTCAGGGTTATCAGTGCATCTGGCTCCAGAAAGCAGGGTACAGTGCAGAAACCAAGAAGCAGCCACATCATCTCACCAAACCCACTGGTGTTCCTGCCAGAGCCAGAGGCCCTGCCTCCCGCTTCCTGTCTGCATGGACCTCTGGCATAGAGGATAAGCCATTTATTAGCTCTTATCCCACCTGAGATGCCTGGAATGGGAGGAAGACTTGGTCCCAACATAGGCAGAAGTGGCTGCTCATCACATGGGGCTGGGCTGAACCCTGTTCCTCTAGGCTCTGTTCTTTACACTGTCTCCTTGATGGCCCTTGATCTAGGGTAAATGAGAAGGTAGTTTAAAAGCTTTCCCTCAGACCTAAACTGTCAAATGAATACTAGTCATCCAAGTGACGATTTGCCCCCCATGGTGATCACGGTGACTGAGAGCACCCAAGGAGAGGCTGAGTTTCCAGCCATGCTCTAGGAGGGCAACTCTCTGTATAGCAGGACCTGAGACATCTTCAGTGTACCAGGGACTTGGGATATGATGTTACCTAAACCTTCAGGCTTTGTAGGATGACCCCCATGCCCTTCACCCTTACACACACCCTGACATATAGCCTTCCTCAGATTGGGTCTCAGCCAGTAGTATCTATCCATCCCAGTCCCCTACAGCAACAGGCTCTTTATGTGGGAAGCTTGGACCCCAGAGAGATCTCTGGAGACATTGTCTCAGATGAGCAAAGGTCTAATGTGGCTGAGACAGTCATGCCAGGAGGCTATACCTAGTGAGCAAACAGCCTGCAGCCCAGGCTCTTGGCTTAGGGCTGTCCTCTTCACTTCATTCCCGCTTGGAAGGACATCTGGGGCCTTACTTCTAACTGAACAGCTCCCCCAGCATTCTCTTACGGAGAGGTTTTTTTTCCTCCTTTGCCTCTATGTTCCAGGACATTGATAGAGATTATCTCATTGTTTGCATTTAATTCCCCAAATATGTACATTGCAGCCACCTTATTATAGTGAATGTCCTTGGCAATCATACTGTGATATACCCATCGGTTATTTTCATAGGAGATCCTTGGTGAAAGCAAAGAAGTCAAATTCCCCATATAATCCCAGAGTTTAAGTAAGCTGCACAGTCCTGTGTGGTCTTTCCATGCTGTAGATTGTGTTCACAGAGGCCTCGAGTTCCCTCTAGCAGAGGCTCTAGGGTTGAGTATGCCAGTGGCTGAGCTTCTCCAGCTCAGACCACAATTACAGTGTGAATTTAGTACAGAAAAGATATTTAATTTACAGATTTGGATGCTAACCTCATAGAATCAAGATGTTCTTGTTAAACTGCTGCAGAAGTGTGTTTATGTGAAGTTGTCTTTCTTCATAGTTCAGTTGAAGACAGTAAGTCTTTAACTTCACTCAAGAAAAAAGAAAATCAGTTGATTTCTGAGTAGTGTTCTCAACATATAGAAAGGAAACCTAACCTTAAGATATAAAGTAAAACTCTCAAAAAGAAGTTTTATCAGAGTTGAAGTTGGATTGGAATGGAAAAGTTAGGCAAATAAAGTGAGAAAAAGCCAGCCTAAGAAAATGAGAAAAGCTTTCGGCTGAAAAAATAGCTCAGAAGACACAATGTAGAGGGAGAATCATGCATGTAGAAAATGGGGAAGAAGCTACGTTAATAAAAATATGGGGAATCTTTAAATGAGGCTGAAAAATATGTCATTTTAATCTCCCCCACCTACTTGTTTCTATTAGTTAAGAATTTATTGTAGACATTGAGGTCAGGTTCTATATCAACTGAGAAGATATTTCCAAGTTCTGTGGATCCCACCAAGCAGAGAGTAATGAAGCTGTGGGATGTAAAGGGAAAGAAGTTCAGAATGGAATGAAGTTGAGGGAAATATTTGAATAATGGGTAGGAACCCAGCATAGCAAGTAAGGGATGCATGTTAGGACTACCATTTAAGTCTCAGAGGCAAACTCTTCGCATAGTAGGGCTTGGTCTGGGCTTGCTGTTACTAATGAAGCCACAGTCCAGTTCTGTCCCAGTGGACCACTCAGTCCCAGAACTCTGACTGGAGTTGGAAGCAGCTGCAGCCTCAGGCGAGAGTGTGACCTCTGGCAACTGGACCTGGGACCTGGGTTCTGATGTTGCTCTTCTCCTAATGGCACCAATGTTCTCTAACTTCAAGACTAGAAACCTTGTTCAAAGGTACTTAAGCTTTTCAAATGTACAATACAGTTACCAAGATATGTTCCAATTCTGCAATGTCTCTTGGCTTCATTCTATGCTTTTCATTGTAATTATTCTCATTCCAGGGAATTTATTGAATTATTATTTATGGTATATTAACCTCAAAATATTGTAAAGAAACAAACACAATAGAACGGCTATTCCATTAAAATCATAGAAAATGTAGAACAAAGGAGATGAATAGATGTGAACTTCACAGTTATCCCCATGATGTAACCCCTATTTATATAAACTGATTTTCTCCCTAACATGTCCTTTAATACATCAACTAAAGTAAACTTTTTTCTGTTCTTATTTTTTTCTGTTTATTTCCACTTTTGTGCCTTTACTCATGTGTTTACTTTATCTGTGATATGCTTCCATTGTATTAATGTTATTTAACAGCCATTTCAAATATAACATATATAACTCGAGTGAAAAAGGCTCCAAGACTATCTCAATATTTACATCCATGCATTATCTTTCTTTCCTTTGACTTTCCACAACACTTTGTGTATTTGTTAGCATGCTATAGACAGGGAGAAGCCATGATACATTTTATTCATTTGGGGTAGGTACTGTGATGTACCACCTAGAGCTTCCTTCAGGGGTAAAGAACATTCTCATAGCCTCTGGGAACGGGACCACAGACAATCCCTGAGATCACCCACCTTGGAGATTGCTTCACCTGAAGAGCAAAGTCTCACCCCAAGGCACATCCCACCCCCTGCAGCCTGCATCGGTGACTGACTGACATGTTGATATTAACACCCAGCCCCATTTCTCCAAATAAAGACAACTTTAAAGTGTCACCTAAATTTAAGAGTTCCTTATGGATCTGGTGCTAAACCCTTTATTGAGATTGCATCACAAAAACTCATAAAGTGCTTCTTGGGGGGAATCAAGCTGTCTTAACCATTCATTCATTGAAACATCTAACTATATTCATAAAGCAAATATTGAAGCCTATGTGTGGAAGACATACTTATAAGTGTGGTTAAAGAAACAAAAAAGAAACAGAAATTGCCCCAGTTCTCAACATTGTAGGATGAGAGGCGAGTGAAACGTGTATAGAAGGCACCAAGGGATTCAGATACACACATGGAGATTCTGATACGGGATCACATTGCAGCATTTCCTACATCCTCAAAGGGATTTCTGCTTCTCTATGTCATGAGTATGGTTTTCATAGACCTTTATCTACTCTGCTGTATTCAGTGACTTGGACAAAACTGGTACTCAGTATGCAATTGTTGAATTGATCTCATGTTGTATTGCTCTAAAAAAAATTCCACAAGAAATGTTCAACAGAGGTTCCCTTACACAAAGACTTAAGTGCATGAACTAATTTGAATGCCCAGAGAGTCATTTAAGGGTTTATGTATTACTGAAAACAAAAATTATAGCTAATTAACTCTGAGTCAGATGTGTCAGTGCTGACCCTGAGAAAAGTACTAAGATTCATATTGTAGGCAACAACATTCATAATTTCAAAGACTCTCAGGTTGATTGGTTGAGTTTTCTAGACAGGTAGGTATTGCTCTCCATTTACAATCATACAGAAGCTATTATATTCCGTATTTTTCCAATTCCAATTTTGTCTATCTCTAACATAACCTCTCTGCAAGGCTAATGCACAAGACTATTAATTTATCTCTTTTTTACAGCAAGTTGTTTAAGAAATTTTGAGATGTTTATATGGGTCACTAAGTGTTTAGTCTAAAGGAAGAGAATGTGTGTCAATGCCATGCACAATTATCTTTTTTTCACCTAAAAAATATTTTGTTTAGATGAAACAAATAATCATGTGGTTCAGTAATCTCTGTAGAAAAATAAAGAATTAAACTTAATTGTAGAATGTATTGCTAAACAACTATTTTTTTTTACTTTTGTTAGATAAATACAAGATAGTCAAAGTAATTCTACTAATTATAAACAATATTTATTTCATGGAACATTAGTATATACTAAGTACATTATTTGCACATTTAACATCATTTACCAATGTGAGAAAGGATATAAAGATGTTTATCTCAAGAAAGTTAGCATATATATTTAAACTAGACAAAAGAAAGTAAAAGTGACTATTCTGCATTTTCAGAAAACTATATTCACTAGTTAAATCAAAAGGCAGAAAATATGTAATTACGTTAATTTTTAATCCCCCAATATGAATGCGTGAAGATCATAAATCATAAATTCACATCCAGTTCTAAAATTTCATAAACATCTAAATTTATTCCCACTCTCACCACCTGCAAATGACTGAGGATGGGTCTATGTGAGGTTTCATTTCAATCCCCTGCTGTCTGTTCAATTACTTTTTGAATTCCTTAATTAAAGGAAAACAGTTGATTAATGACTCATGAGCAATTTATTTTTCAAAAATGTCAAAACACATCATTATAAAAAGATGTTTTTATAAGTTTAGATACTAACGCCTACATTTCTCCTTCGTTCTGATAGACTTGGCATCTGCCATGAAAAAAAATGTTTTTTTCCTCTTATAAAACATACCAAAACCACATGAAATGAAGTGATCATTCCAAAAGCTTAGTGCTTCAACAATATAAATGATAATAACATGCACATTATGTAATCTACCTACTGCAGTTTGTGCTCTACAAGAGTCTTGGCTCTGCTGAGAATTGTTCTTCCATTCAAGCCCTCTTAGATGGCTGTTGTTTTTCTCCCACATTCTTACTACCATAGGTCTTAAAGAGGAAGAAAAAATTATTCCTGTTCCTTATTTTACATACAGACCTTTCTTCTTTCCTCCTGCTTTGAGTCTCAGGTCATCTGAGCATAAAAGCCAATGCTCCTCCTTGTTGCAGTTACCCTCCCACTTCTACCACCCAAAACATACCCCGTGGCTTTCTTAAGACTTTTGCACCTGAATCCCTGCTGTCTAATCAATACTGCTGTTGAAATTCCTGACTTTTATGTTCGTGTCAGGGACTGCTTGGATGTTCAGCGTCTTGACTTCTTTTCCTTCAATGATCTTCATCTCCAATCTACATCACTTTATCTTCCACTGGCTGGGCATTGTATTCAGCAATAACTACAACTCTATTCCAATCCCATGATCAGTTGATGCATTTACTTTCTGAACACCACCTCCTGTATTTCCAGCACATTTTCTGGTCTTCCAGCACATCACCAATACATGCAATTCAATGATCCTGCTACACTTTCATTGAGACTACTCTCACATTCTCAAACAGGTTAAACCCTGTGGTTCATATTTAAGATTCATAACTGGATCATTTAATTCTCTTTCTATCCCTTATTTTATGTTGGACAGAAAATATAACACTTCACTTATTTTTTTCATGGATGAACAAGGCTGTTTGGTCTCCCTTTACCTTAATGACCAGTCATGTCAAACGGACCGTGATAGCTCCTGACATGGGACTGCATTTCCCTGATCCAGTCATTTTCTTAGTCTCCTAGAGAGCCGTGTCAGTGCTTTGTCCATTCTTAATCCCCAACCCTACCCCAATTTCTCATATCTGACAATTTTGCTTCTTTTACACTGAGAAAAGGAAAATGCAAAGAAGATTGCTTCCAAAAGCTTCCATTGTTGCATCTGTCCAATGGCATGAAACTGTACAATGTATTGTTCCTGTTTTGTTACTCTAGACTAAATATCTTGGCTCCTATATAAGATCCACACACCTGCATTTGGGACTGATGCCATTCCTTGTCATGCTGTCTGTCAAGGGCAACATCTTGACAACATCTCTCTCTGCTCTTTTTTTCTCCTCTCTCTCTCTTCCTCCCTAATGATTATTATTCTCCACAAAGTATACCCTGTTATTCCATTGACATTGCTGACATTGCTAACTTTCTGGTGTAATTCCCCTTCAAAGAAGAAAATGACCGACCAACTGATGCCCATTATTTTCACTGGTCCAATCAGCTTTCCTACCACACTAGTCCAGCAGGATAATCTTAAGCATGGATGGGTGAACAATTTATGGTACATTGCTCTTTCCTCTTAGGTGCTTTGGGCATGTTTAAATTGATCACATAGCATACAGTATGAAGCATTAGAGCCAAATTAGATGACAAAGTTTAAGTATTAGGTTGGAGCAGAGACCCAGACATCACTGCTAGATATATCCAAAGGACACAACTGTCTATTGTCTCTGCACAGGATTCTAGTTTTGGTATCTATAGGTGCCTGTATATGTCCTTTCTCTGATCTAGAATCCTTTTGTATTTGGTACACAACTATTCTTTTAGTGATTGCTTCCCTTCCAAAGTCCTTTGTAGTTAGTCCATGTGTTTTTTTTGGGTTGTGCTGATCACAAAGGAGATCACAGAAAAGCCTGTCATTTAGACCAGGTTAAGAAAATTCAGTGTCATGCTTTTTTCTGGTGAAATCAGAAAAGAAGGACACTTTTCTACCAGAGACAGCAAGCTAGTGGAACAGTCTAGAGCTTCTGGTGGCTATTTTTGCTACTGTATGAGATGAGATACCTACTAATGAAGTCAGTAAGTCAAAAAGCTAATGAAAGACATATTGCTGAGGATATTATTTGTGCATCTGGGTATCACTCTTTCTAAACCATTCTTCCCTGAGTTGCCATCTTCCATTTGTTTTTGCCAATAGATTTTAAATTTGAGTTGTTTCTGTCACTTAGAGAAGAAAAAGTCCTGATGTTCTGATTAGCAGCTATAAAGATAGAATAGAAGAGAAATGGACAAGATGAAGTAATAGAAGAGTGACTCCGTGGCACAGTTTCTCTATCTTAGAGCTGGCCAAGAATTGGTGAGGTTCTACCTGGTTTGTGGTTGTACACTAGATAGTTTAGGATTTTGATGTTTGACAATATTTGAGTATATCAACATTTGGGAAAAAAGTATATACATGCACACCAAATAGTAGACTTTACTAAACCATATAGCCAACTGTTTTCCCAACCTCCATTTCTAACATTTTTGAGAATCTCCCCCCTCCCTAATTTTCAGAGGATCCACCATTCCCTCACTTCAATCATTGCTGCAAGAGATGATGATTGTACAGGCTACTGCCTATTGATTTAGGGGAAAGAGACTAAATAAGTCTGAGTTAATTATTATCCCTTCTGGAAAGCCTATTCTTTTAGTTATTGTTGGTAGGTCAATGACTGACTCCCAGAATTAGTTAAAGATGTTTTCCTGGAAATTTAAAACCTGGAATTAGTCAGAGAAAATAATAATAATAATAATTATTATTATTTTATAACTGCAATGACATATGTACATCTTATGTGCAATGTGCTGCCCTATTTTAGCATATAGATAGGAGGCAGGTTGAGAAAAGTGGAGAAAATGTGCAGAAACAAGCCAAGGAAAGAATAAAATGACTTTCTTACTTCTCCACAAGACCTAGGTCTCCAGCTTTATTCTTGAGGTCCTGAAATGGGAGTCCATAAACATTTCTCAATCTTTTAAATAAATCCATTTATTTATTTTTGCTTAAATGTTTGTTAGATTTCTTATATTTCAACCAAATATAGACCTAATTGTGGGACAGTTTATTATGCATCAATAAATTATGTGATGTACTAAGCTGATAGGAACGGAAACTCAAGTAGAAACTGTGTATCAACATTTCAAAGACACTTGATTCAATTTTTCATAATGTCTTTATGTTCAAGAGGAAAACTATGGAATAATTTAAATCAGATAAGTATGTTTTTACTATTTCTGTAGTAGTGAGAGAACAGTGCCTATTAAAGATATTTTTAGACAGTTTCCAGCCTTATGTTACAGGGCTCCACCCTCAACTTTGTTCTTGTTAACAGTTTTTATATTAATAGTGGAATGAAGATACTGATGGCATGCTTATCAAAAGCAACATCAATGTGGGAGGGATAGAACAGTATAGGTTACTTGGATTAGAGCTTAAAAAAATAGTCTTAAAAATGACATTAAAATTTCACAGACGTCATTGCACACCCTGCAAAAATGCTCCCAAAAAACAATCCCAAGAGACAAGCAAAAGTTAGGAATAGCCACATCAAAACAGTGGAATATATAATAAAAATATTAATTATTTTGGTTAAAACTAAGCTCATTTAGTTCAGCAATATGGTACGCTATAGGAAAAGCTAAAGCAGTATTAATAAAAGTATTGTGCCTAGAACTGTGTTTAGAAATACAGAAAAGTTGAAATAGCAGGTTAACAAACTGCAGCACATCTGGAGAACACTAATTAATGAATATATAGGAGCATAGTTGAAATAGTCACTGGTTTTGTGAAGAATTAAGGTGGAAAGTGGAGCGGAAAGTATGAACTTCTTGGTTATATTCCAATACATAAAAGACATCTGTATGGAGGGAATTGTACATATTATTATATTTATTAAGTTGTAATTGTATTTAAATACAGATGTTTTCGAGTAGCAGTTAGAAAGAAGTTGAAGGAGAGAAGTTCAACCCATATGACAAAGATATATCTGGGAGTTGGACGTGTCTGAAAAGAGAAAATGAGAGAAAAATTGTGAATTATCTATTTTGCTGTTGAAGCAGACAGTAAAAATACCAAGAGAAAGTGATAGTGCATATTCCTGAATCATATGTAAAGTTAATTATATGATTTCTATTTCCTAATACCATGACACCTATCAGTTTCACTATACTGATTACACATAGGTTTTAATACATAGCTTTGTATGATATGTCACTTGATGTTAATTTGATTTTTGAGAAGTCAGTATTGCAAGACACAAGATGATTTTCAGAGCCTAAAGTTGAGTCAGCCCACAAATATGATCACAATACATCTTTACCAATGGAGACTATTTCATTTTAAAAATATGTAAGTATATATCTGACTTGTTTATCCATTTATCCCCTTGAGGTCTACTATAATCATTGCAAACACATTTTAAAAAATATTTAACCTAAAAACACAAAAAGAAAGGGGAGAACAAATCAGTAAAATGATATAATTCAGAATTGAAGGATGGGAACATTTAACAGAGGGAATAGTCAAAATCTAAGGATCTGAGGAAGGGGATACACATGGGACTCCCCCAGTGTGCTCCCAAGTCCCTGGCAGTCTCTGTGACTGGAATCACTATGTGAGCTAGTATTTTAGTAAAGGTTCTCCATAGAAACAGAATCAAAATATAGAAAGAGATTTATCATACAGAGAATTGGCTCATGTGGTTATGGTGGCTGGCAAGTACAAACCTGCAGTGAGGGGCAACAGATGGAGACTCAGAAGAGCAGCTGGAGGAGTTCCCTCTGAAAGCCAACAGCCTGAAGACCCAGGAGAGCTGATGTTGTAAATGAAGTCTGAAGGCAGCCTCCTGGGGAATTCCCTTTTGCAGGTGTTTTTGTTCTATCCAAACCTTCAACTGATAGGAGGAGGCCCACCAGCATTACGGAGGGCACTGATTTACTCAAAGTTCACTGACTTAAATGGAACTCTGACCACCAAAACACCCCTCAATAGACACACAAAAGGAACTGTACAACTGGTAAGGTGGGAATGGCCTCAGGCCAGAAGATAGGGAAAATAAATTATTAAAAGTTTATACAAAAGGCAATTGCAGGCCCATGCCTAGCCACCTCTTCCTCATAGCTGGATGATCTTTTTACCGACCCTGAAGATTTTTGCTATTATTAATTAAATAACCAATGAATTAATTAACTTAAAATGATTCTGACAGGAATTGGGAAAGGGGACAGAGGAAAGCAAAGGGCATCTTACTTTAAAAAATGATCATTATGGTTCCATATTCTTTGTGTGTGACTTGCTTTTTTCCTTGATATGGGCTTTATTTTTATTTTTTGCCATCAAATCTGTTATGAATTCAATAGACTTTTTCAATTTGAAAATCACTATCTTCTAGTCCTAGAAAATTTTATTTTATTATTCCTTTGTTATATCCCTCTCCTTAATGTACTCACATTACTTTGAAATGTTGATGTCATATGTAGAACTCCTGGATTCCTCTTCTAATCATTTTAATGTTTCTCTCCAATTCTCCACTTCTGTTTCAGGTGAGAGGCAGTGTTCTACTTTGCTGAGATACCCCAAATGAAAATATCATCCTCCAATTGTAAATCTTTGTTTCTCTCCTACTTTCTAACTCATTGCTCTTGTTTTTATAAGTTCAGTAGGCAATGACTATCTTTTCTTTGCATCAGTCCTAGTTACATAATATGATTTCAAAATCCTTCTTTAGGTATTATTATCTCTTAAATTTTTTCCCAATTATTTCTTGAATTTAAAAATTTCCACCATCCTATTTTTACTTCCATTGGCTTTTCTTTGTTCTCTGAATGTTCTTTGCATAGCACTCTGTTCTTTTCCTATGGATAGAATAACATTTCTGCCTTTCTAAGGATATTCATTATTAGGGTTTAGATTTTTTTTTTGCTGTTTTTACAGGTTCTTTTTTAATGGGTTTATTTAGTTGCATATTTGATTGAATTCTGTCTTCATATTGTATGATTTTTACAATTGTTTGCTGATCCTTGGCTTTCTGTTCACATTTAAGAATAAAATTAATAAAAATATAAACTATATTAGTGGGCTGGAATTACTGACTGGTGTGTTGAAGGATTATCTGCTGGATAAATGAGCATTCTATTGAGATTTCCCAAAATATCAGTATTAATGGGTAATTTTTCTTGTGCTAGATGTCCATATTTTATCTGGGTTTTAAAAGTCTTACTATGAGAATCCTAAGTGCTCATTTGGAAAAAAGGTTTAGATTTTCTCCACTGTGTGTGTAGAAATTCTTGAGGTCCCCTTCTATTGAGCAGATTCTTCACTCTGCACTCAGGTGGGCCTGGTAGCTGCAGCTTTAAGTCTTTCTGATAAAACTTCACCAGAAAGTTTCTTGTCTTGGGGAAGAGAATGGCCTGACTTCATGGGCTGGATGTAAGTTTCTATTACTGCATTTCCTCATTCTGCAATATTTCAATAAACTATCTTATTTTTTTAGCTGCACCAATATTCACATCTCTAGAAATACTGTTTCTCTTCGTTCCTGAGTCTATCCAAGGTACAGAGTGAGTCACTTAATTTTATGTTGGTGGCAGTGCTTCAGATTTGCCTGCTCTGATGTCAGTGTCTTCTTCTCTATCTAGTTTCCAGTTTCAAAACATTGCTAGCTCTGCCATTTACTATTATCTCATCTCTTATTGGCTCAATGCCCTTTAATGGTTTAATGGAACTTTTCTGGAGTTAGCTGAAATAAACTCCTGTGTTCTTTTTGCCATATTTAACTGACAATGCAAAATAGAATTTAGAAAGAAATCTCAAGAAAGAACCAGTTAAAATATTTGAAAGTAACTGTTTTTCCACATAGGGTCTGGGGTTATGTGGAGCATAATATTGCTGTTGATGATAGAAACCCTTTAGTAGAGACGGCAATTTTTTTTCCAAATTATATAAATATGTTACTTTAATAGAAGTATTAAATGATTTAAGAAAACAAAGACTATATTTTAATTTTAAAAGTTTTACTTCTTGAAGTGTGTATATTTTCATTGTAATTTTCAGAAATATGGTTGGAAAATAAAATGGTGTTTCTTTTTAACAATATGCTTAAAAAAGTCACTCCCTTAATACTGATTTTTGAGTAATCAGGTAAGTAGCATAGCAGTACAAATTTTCAGGTGGTTCTTAGAGAAGAAGGGATTAAAACTTACTGATTTCACTCCCCCCCATTATACTGATATGTAAAATTTAGCATTAATGGTTTTAATGGAATGGTTTTACAAATTATTGAAAAATTTACACACACAAAAATATAGATATTTACATCTCTCTCTCTTTGTTGCTTGCTTGAGGTCTAATCTGAGTATTCCAGTGAATAAGATAACTAACTAGACTTTTATAAGAGCAGGAAAACCAAAAAATTCATCAGACTCTTTATTATTATATTTGCTTTATTGCAGAACTGTACCTGCAACATCTTCAAGGTATGTCATACATGTTTTCACAAAGTTCTTTGAAAATAATTTCATTCCTATTCTAGGAAAATGTATTCTTAGATTGGCCCAGATACTGTCTTTCAGTGCAGTGTGTAATGTGATTTGGTCAAATTGCCTAGGAAAATTTGCATTTTCCTCTTACTCTTCCTACCATTCTTTTCTTCTTCTTTTCTATTTGGTCCGTTTGAACATTCCATCACTTTCCATCTCTATTTAGCAGGCATAGCTTAAACAGTAAGGTTTATATTTTTTCTTAGTGAGAAGAGAATTTTCTCAATTCCTAATTGAAAATCTGGTTCAAACAGGAGGCCCGAGCAATAAGAGTCAAGTCTTCAGCAATTTAGAGAGACCCCAACAAGTGATGTGACCTTTTTCTTTGTTGGAAGGATGGTATGTTTGGAGAAAGACTGCACATTATTCACCCACTGAGAAAATAGCACTTATATAAGGTAACAATTATTTTAACATGCATTGCAAACTGCTATCATAACTTCCAATAAATGTATTGCACCTAACTTCAAATCAGTGAAATACAGGTTGGATTATTTTCAGTGAATGATAGATGAATATATTTCTATATTTGAAAAATGTGTGGAGCAGTGATTTTCTGGGAATTTTGTAGTGTGCTTATATTTTTAAAAGGTTAATTTATAGTGATTTTCAAAATTATGAACAGGTTATGGAAAAATGTAGTTTCAAACTATAAAGGAATACTCTCATTAAAATTTTGAGAAGGATTTCATACTGATTTGATATTTAAAATGAATTATTCAAGGTATTTGTATAGCTTCATAGACCCTATCTTTATGCCTAATCTTATTTTAGGCTCTCATGACTTAACCTTACACAGAAAAAAATACCCAAAACAACAACTGTACTTTTAACTCAATCCAGTTTGTTCAAAGGTTAGGTTCTGAAAACATGGGCGTCTTAAGACTGAATATTATTTTATATGTAGTATCTGTAGTCATTAAATAGCACATTACATTTTAGAATTTGCCTTATTTTTAAAAATCTACACTATACATGGATATATTTCCTTTTAAGTTGACTTTATCCCAAAGAACACAACTACATATGCTGTTTCTACCAAGTCTAAGGTTGCTATATTTTTTATGTGAATATTCATTTCTGAAGATTTATTATTATGTTCATGGATATATTTAAAACAATCTACTTTGAAAATAGTAAGATTGTCTTAAGACATAAATATACTTTCGATCGCCTCGTTTGGCTTCCATTTTGAAGAGGGCACTGCACCACAATCACCAAAGAACACTCTAAGTGGTCAGACTGTGGAAGGGACTGGAGTTATTCAGCTCAAGTAAGTGTTCTTAGAGGCAATGAGAGATAAAGAGATTTTTAAAAATGATTCTTTAAAAGTTTCTAAAATGATCTATAACTTTAATATTTAGTTTAAAAGTTCTAAATGTTAAATATATATGAATTGGAAATCTGGTTATTTTTAAATGAATATTTAACTGCTCAGAGTCACTAGAGAATGTTAACAATTTCAAAGCTTGAAATAATATACTTAGTATGATTGAATGTTTTGTTTGTTTGTTGATTTTGTAACTATAATTCTAAGGTACAGATACTGAAATAGACTGTAACAGTGGCTTCCTGCTCACACCCTCTCTAGAGTTTGATTCCAATTGCACCTATAAAAAGGGGTAATTAGTCCTTTCTGTTATATTGCTGTTAAGGGAAAGAAAGCTCAGTTAACTGCCAGCTAGATACTACTTTAGATTAAAATCTTGGTATCAGTAACTTACTATTCCTTTCAAATTCCAAGTTGAGAGTTCTAAAAAAGTGAGAAATGTCACCTTCTTAAATATTATGGTCTATTAATTATTTCACAGCAGTGAAGTTTATTGGTGCAGTTAGTTGACAGATAGGAATATCATTCTTTGTAAAATTGTGTGTAGTGGAGACAAGGTTAATACTAATTTAATATGCATTAATGATATGATTGAGTGCATTCAAAGATGAGAGAGCTGTGATCTTAGGAAAATGGCATATTCTGACTTGTTAAAAAATTTGAAAATGAGAACATGCTCAAAGCACATATTTCTTCATGCATCCAGTACTGTTGGCAAGTTAAAAATATATAATTATAATTATTTTTCATTAATGTGTGTATTATTTTGACAGTAACTTCTCATACAAGGACTTGACTCTAGAAAATAATTTCATTCCTTCCTAAGTACACATGTGGCTACAATATAAAAAATATACTAAACATTTAATTTAAATAAAGAGAACAGAATAGGTATTCTAACTTACAAAATAATTTTCAAACATATGAAGAAAATGAATGTCAAATGTCAGCTTAATTATTTTTAAACTTATCTTTAATGCCTTACAGCCAATGTAGTTAATTCACAGAGGATTTTGGATACTTCTGCATAACCTTTCCCATTTTAAAGATGTAAAATCAGAAAATCCTTAGAAGGATATACAAATTTAAATGATAGACATGTCACATAAACAATGGCATTAGCATTTATTTGTAATTTAATTATATTAATAGTTATAATTAGGATAATAGGAGCTTTTGCATTGCTATAATAGGAGTCTGCCTTTAATGTTTTAGTCTGTGCTTTAATTCTGCCAAGATGAAATGGAGGAAAATGTCAATACTAAGAACAAAGCGTAATTTGCATAGGAATGGAAACAGCTACATCATGACAAACAGATCTTGATTTAGCTAAGAGCTGAATAATGTCATGAGTTTTTGTACTCAGAAATTTATTTTTTAAATCCATACATACCATGAAAGATTGATGAAGACAGCTGCATTTTTAATTCAAATAAGATCAGCTGTTTGGCAGAGGAGGCAGAGAAAAGAAAAATTGCTACAACGATGTAAGTGAAGTGAGAAAAATCAAAGACAAAGTGAAGCATAATGAAATCATCAAGCAAAATACACATTAAATGTAACTTCATTCATTTCAGAAAGAAAGTTTTGTCTAATTTGCTTTTCAGTGTGACCAGTATAGTTTATACAAAAAAGATGAAAATTTCCCTAAATAAATATCCCTCAATGAGGACATAAGAAAATTAAGCATAAAAAAAATTCAGTAATTATTTAAGGAACATAGTCCTTCAATTGTGTTGGTCAGCATTATGCTATATTTTAGGCTATGAGCGTTTAATTCACCTTTTACAACAAAATCTCTACCTAGTGTCCTAATTCTTACCTAGTTTCCCAAAGTTTCCTTTCCTACTTTACCTGACCCAGAACGGAAGAGCTCAAATGATCAGATATCTGCAATAATTATTGACAGATGCTCTCTACTTTTAGGTTGCCTCGATTTTGCCTACTATTTACGGATAGATTCTGCCTCCCGTACCACCTTTACCCACCCAGCCACCCATGTGGCAGTTGGATCCTGTCGCTGATCTGCTTATTGCTAACTATCTCATCTGAAAGCTCAAGTATTGCTAAGAGCTAACTGCCAAACTGCCTTTTTCAGCCACTTCTGTTAGATTCATGGATTGCCTCTCCTGTCCTATTGGAAGGTTCTCACTCTGCTCTCAGAAGCTTGCTTGGCTCTGTTGTTTAAAGAAATTAAATACTATCACTAATATTTATTTAACACTTAACAGTCTTACTGGTTTCTTTTTTAAGCAGTTGTACGTGTTTGCTATATTGTGATACAAAAACACACATAGTACTTATTTACCGGGACCTTAGAGTTTAGTGGGCTGTAATGGATTATATATACATAAATAGATAACTACATATGTAATTAAGATTTTAATGTGATTAAAAGAAACAATCAGGATTTAGTGTTAGAGACTAACAAAGAATCTAATTAGGGAGAAACTTAGCAAGAATTATTGAACAGTTAGCTATATTCACAATACCACTACTATTATTATAATAAATACTAAGGGAATAATCAAAGACAATTTATTGAAATAAAACTAATAATTATCCTTTATTAAGTGGTTAAAATATACTATACTCCATTCTACATGCTTTACATATATTAACCTATTTATTCCTATGAGAAGTCTTTGAGGTAGATGGTGTTAGTCCAATTGTGGGTCAAATTGCAATATTTCCAGAATCTCTTGCCTGGGCTTAGTCCATTTCTATATCAATGGGTATTTACAAGGATTGGGGAGAAGCAGTTCTCCCCTAAGCCCAGCCATGATGGGGAGAGACGCGAGTGGAAGTAGACAAACGGAGACAGGATGCTTGTGAGCAGTAAACGGGTTTCTCCCACTTTGTTTTTCTCTGTGAGTGATGTCAGTTTCATGGGTTTCCCTGGTTTATTTGCCCCGGGCTGGAAACACACTTTCTCCCAGACTTACACCTGGTATAGTCAGCAAAATCTCTGGACTCAAAATCTGTCCTCATGGGTTTGATGTTTGTCCAGTCAGCTCCAAGAGATGGTGGGGAGATACTGAAAACCCCCTGTGGGTAGTGGGGACCACCCAGTGGCTGGTGTGAATGGAGGTCTCCCAGTGCATGGTGCAGCTTCACCCCGAAACCCTCCATCTGTCCAGCTTTCCCTCAGGGAGACCCCTAGTGGGAAACTGGTTTAGGGTAAACCGTCTCCTAGATGATGGGTCCCTCCCCAGAACTGGGGAAGGATGGAGGCTCTGGAAGCTATGGAATTGGCCCTCCATGGTATAGGAGACTGCTTAGGGGCCCTGAGTGGCTGTGTGTTAGCAGGGATTGTGGGATTGTTGTTTCTTGAGTTAGTGGAAAGGGTTACCAAGGAGAGATATGCAACTTGGCATCACTTGGAGGATCTAGGCAATAAGCTATGGGATGGCCTTAAGAAAAAGAGACAGTTATTGAGAACCGAGATTGCTTTGCTGAAAGACATGTTAGCAGTGAGGGAGGAGGTGGCAGGAGAATCTGCATTGCTGGAGACTGTGGGGGAGGGAGAGGAAGGAGTGTAGTGACCTCAGGCTCAGAGATGGTAGAGGAGATCTCAGGGGAGGATAAAGGGGTGGGGAAGGGGGCCAATCTGTTGCTGAGGCCACTGCCCAAGGCACCTGCACCCCTATATTGAAGGTCTGCCCTGTTGTAATTAAGAAAATAAAAACAAAATAATCAAGGGCTCCTCAGGGGGAGGAGCCACCCCCTCTCGAGGTTATGGAGCACTCCATGCTCCCCTTTATGCCCAGGATGAGCTGGTGGACATGAGCATCTGGTTTCAGCAGAAGCCTTTGGATCATCTGCCTACATCACTTTTGAGTCTATGGAATATGGGAGTTGGGAATGTTGTTTTGTCAGGCCCTGAAATAGCTAAACTGGCTCCATAACAACTCACCCTTCCATCAGCAGTGGTTGCAAAGTGTCCACCATACCCCAGGGAATCATGCACTTTTGGATTGGCTGACAGCAGTTTGGCCTAATCAGAGTGATTTACCATAGTTCCCCAATAGCTGGAAAACATATGCAGAGCTCCAGCACATGTAATGGAATTGGGTATGAAAAATATCATCTATAATAGGGACTCCTGGGTCCTGATGAGGAGTTGTTCATGGTGGGAATGAGAAATCTGGTGCTTCCCCATGCCTCCTTGGGTCCCTAGGACAGTTTGCCTTCATGTGGGAAGCTGGCAGTGAACACTCACTGTCCTGCCACAGGGATACCTCCACAGTCCCACTATTTGAAACAGACTTATAGTCCAGGACTTGGCCACATGGAAGAAACTACAAACAGTGTGACTGAATAACTACAAAGATAATATTATGCTCACATCTGAATCTCTTACAGATTTAAAAGGGGCAAATCCTAGATTGCTGTAACATGTGCAGCAGAAAGGATGGGCTGTAAACAGCACCAAGGTTCAGGTACTGGGCTTGTCAGTAAAGTTCTTGGGGGTTGTCTGGTCAGGCAAAACTAAAGTTATGCCAGAAATAGTTATAGACAAGGTCCAGGCTTTCTCTACCCCTCCCACTGTGGCAGGACTACAAGAGTTGGGGTCTTTTGGTTACGGGAGAGTGTTTATCCTGCACTTGGTGCAAATTCTGAAGCTCTTATACTGGTTGATACAAAAGGACTTCAGATGGGATTAGGATGAGATGTGCAGGTGCTTTTACTGCTGCTAGCAGTCTAGGTCATACAGGCCTTGACTATAATGGACTCATCAAGGCCTGTGAGCTAGATGTTCATGTAATCTAGAATGGTTATGGATGGTACCTCCGGCTGAGGCTTGAATGGACCCACCAACCAGTTGAATCTAGCTACAACTGCAGAAAGGAGCCAAGATCTGGTACACCTTGATAAAGAAGCAACTGGCTGCTGTGTGCCATGCCTTGCTGGTTACGGAGCCCATCACCAAAACAGCTCCAACCAAGGTAATAACCACCTATCCCACTGCGGGGTGGATGTGAAGCTGGACCCAAAGGCCATGGAGTTGCATTGCATAGACACCTACACTGGCCAAATGGGGTGCATATTTACAGTAGTGTAGCACCTTCTCTGCTATTAAGTGGAGAACTCCGTTTATTGAGGCCAGTGATACATACCAATAGAAAGCAGGAATAACTTGCTTTTGAGCCACTGGTAGCCGAGACTCCTTATCAGCAGGGACAAGCCCCTATAACTGAAGATGCTTGGTATATAGATGGCTCCAGTCATGGTCAGCCTCCAAAGTGGAGGGCTGTGGCTTTCCATCCTAAGACTGAGACAATATGGATGGATGATGGAGAGGGGTAGAGCAGCCAATGGCTGAGTTGCGGGCAGTATGGCTCATGATCACCCAGGAGCCCTCCCCTATAGCTGTCTGCACTGACAGCTGGGCCATCTATCAGAGCTTGACCCTGTGGCTACCAACATGGTACCATACCAACTGGATGATTGTTTACTCACCCCTTTGGAGGCACACACAGTGGACCAGGTGCTTTGGCTTGAAGGAAAGCCTGCCTCTGATGTAGCCCAGTGGTTGCACACAGGGCAAAAAACAATGTGGGCTACAACCCGTTGGTGGGGCTTGCTGTTGACCTTTGGAGAAGCCAGCAGATCCCAGAAGTAGTGCCTTGTGTGCTCTAAGAGGGACTTACACTGAGTCCCACAATAACATGGGACAATAGTAAAAGGCTAATACCCCTTGTCAGGTGTCAGATGACTATATTGGGCATCTGCTCATATCAGAAGGATATTGATGTGCCATGACTTGTGTGGATACAGCTGTTAGGCTGTTGATTGCCTTTCTTGCACATTGTGAAGATCATAAAATGACCAAAGGGACCTTGAGCTTCTCTTTGGAGCCTATGGCCAGTTGCAGGTGATTGAGAGTAATCAAGTCACCCATTTTACTGGACATGTGTTATAAGAATGGATGCAGCTATTAGGAATAAAGTGGAAGTTTCATGTACCATATAACCCTACTGGCACAGACATGAGAGAGAGGTGCAGTAGTTTATTGAAATCTGGCCTGTGTTTGGACACCATTAATCCATGGGGCTGGTCAGTCCCTTATAGACAGTGTTATGGCATTTGAGTAAGCCCCAGAAAGGAGCCTTGAGCCCTGTGGACATGCTAACACACATTACTTCCTCTCCTATACAATTGTGTGTGCAAACTAAAGAGGAGTTATTGAAGCCAGCCAGACAGAGTGGGTTGAAAGTCTGATATACTAGACCAAGATGAGATCCCATTCCTGCCACTGTCCTATTACAGGACCACTCTCTTGCATGCCTCCTGCCTGATGGACAAGATTTGCCTATGCTGGTGTCATTAAAACATGTATCTTATCATCCTTAAGGTTATTTTCTTCTAGTGTTCTTGTGACTTGGACCCCCCCATCCTGGCTGCAGATACTTCTTGCTACTTTGTGCATGGAGCTCCTTACTAGTTTCACTGTTGACCTTCCATCTAATGGGTGAGCTATGGACTTAATCTGCTTAAGACTTTGAACCTAGCTGGATCTTCCAGCTTGTAGATCATCATAGTGTTTATCATCATTGCTGTTGTTTTTGTATGTTATTAGTCTGGTTACAATGCTCCAGTTTTCTCACACAGGGGCCATTGTGGAAGATGGAGAGTAAGTAGATTGTGAGGTGAGATTTCTGAAGGGGTGGGCTGTGGTAAAATTGTAGTATTTCTAGAGTTGCTCACCTGGCCTTAGTCCATCTCCATATCAATAAGTGTTTACAAGGGGTGGGGAGAAGCTGTTCTCCCCTCAACTTAACCACGACAGGGCAAGACATGGGCGAGTAGCTGTAGATGAATGGAGCCAGGATTCTTGTCAGCAGTAAATGGGTTTCTCCCACTCTAGTTTTCCCTTTACTGATTTCAGCATCACAGGTTTCCCTGGTTTATTTGCCCCTGGCTGGGAACACACTTTCCTCCTGGAGTTACACCCATTTACAGGTGAAGAAGATGCAATACAGATGTAGATTGAACTGCTCAATGCCTTGCTAGTAATGAAAGGTTTTGTTTGGTATTAGATTGTAGGTGGCTTGGGTTCAGTGCCCATACTATAACCATAATGTTATACCACCTATCAAGGTGCTGAGACCCAAAATCTCATCTAAATTGAAAAGCGGAAAAAATAATACAAACCAAACCAATGTACCAAAATAGAGGGAGAACACATGCAGTGACGGCCATTTGGAACAAAGCTGAAGGGAAGTGACTATTGTCACGGGGAGAGCAACTCCAGGTGAGTGCTACCATGTGCAGGGATAAATAAATACAGTGTTTTAAAGATAAAGGGAAGTCTTGAAAACATTCTTTATAGACCATTTACCTGATCCAGTTCAGTGACCTGAACCTTTCTTGTTTGTTTTGTGCTTTGCTTTGCTTTGTTTAATTAATTTTCTTGATGTTATGCAGAAAATTAATTGGTATGGAGTAGCAAGAAAGGAAGTGAAGATACCCTTTTGGGACCATTGCCACACTTCAAGAGGAGAGTGATGATTTGCACTAAGATTGTAGCAGCAGAAATTGAGACAGCTGAACTAGGTAGAGACACATTTACAAAAAATTTTTGCTTGAAATACAGTTGATATGCAATATTTTATTAACTTCAGTTGTAAAACAGTGATTCAGCAACTATATACATTATTAGATGCTCACGAAGATAAGTGTAGTTGCTATCTGGCAACATACAAAGATATTAAAATAATATGGATTATATTTCTTATGCTGTATGTTCATCTGCATGACTAAGTTATTTTATAATTGGATGTTTGTACCTCTTTATCTCTTTTACCTATTTCATCCATCCTCTCCCCATGACAACCACCATACTGTTCTCTGTGTTTATGAGTTTCTGTTTTGTTTGCTTGTTCATTTGTTTTATTTCTTTATATTCTTCATTTAAGTGGACTCATATATATTAGAGATTATATATATATATATGTGGGATATGTGGGAGTTTGAGAAATGAAGGCTAATGCCAAATTTTCTGGCATGCTGAAGTTCTATTCTAATAGGTACAGAAATATGAAAGTTTAATATTAACCATGTCAGGCCACTAAACATTCTGGATTTTAAACAAATGATTTGCTAATTAGGTAAGCATGATAGCTGGATAATGCAATTATTAATAGATGAAACTTCTGAATCCTTTTCTGAAAAATGAAGAATCAATAACATAATAGAAGGGTGAAGAATTATAAAGAAAACAATACTGTAAATTATGTTTTTTCAAATTTTCTCTTATTAATAAGGTGTGCTTATATTAAAATAAATGTTACAAATATTAAGGACATAAAGGCATAACTAATAGCATGATGTTTAAATAGTCAGTCATTCCAGATTCACTTGACAGGTTTAAATACAATCACAAAATTAGTGGAGGAAAGAAATAGAGCAGCTGTTCACATATTTGGACTTTAGGAAAGTATTTTATATTGCCTCTAAAGCTTTTGCTTGCACAATTAATTTTAAAGAAAAGATAAAAATGTAGTCCAAGTAACTGTAGATAAAGACAAATGACCAACTATCTGATAAAGGTTTTTTCTGGGAGTCTTAGTTCTGTTACTATGTGACATCTAAATGAAACTAAAAAAAAAAAGCAAGAATAAACCAACCCAACTTGGAATATTATAGGCACTGACTTAAAGACTTGAAGAGGGCAAATCCCAATATATTGGAGGGGTTAAGTGTTTCACTTAAGAGTACACTTGGTTTGTTTGAGGAAAGGTGAAGATTAAAATTATTTTAAGAAAACTTTAATTATATTAAAATGAGTAATACTGGTGACATAGATATTAATGAGTAACACAACCCCACTGAGTATAGAAATGGGGTGAAATATTTCCAAATGGTAAAAAAATTAGAAGCCATCAGTTTGCTGGAAGTAATATACATACACATGTCTGGTTACCATGGTATTAGACTGATAATAAGCAGTGCCTTTTGAAAAAAAACAGCTCACTCCTTTGAAATGCACTATTTTAAAGAACCCTATGCTCGTATTTTCAAGATAACCTTTTTTTTTTTAAACAAAGCTTGACATTCTTGAGGGGAGCTTATTTTCATCATTGGAAATAAAAGCAGATCTATACGCTTTCATAATCCATCTAGGAGAAGGAAAGACTGGCAACTCCTAATGAAAACTAAAATCTCTAGGACATAGTTAAATAAAATGCCACAACACAGACCTGTACCTAAAAAGATCTTCAGGGTAGGTTAAAAATTGTCTCATAATACACTGTTTCAAAACAGAGAATTGTGATATGAAAATTCCAAAATATCATGTTATTCCTTAGAACATAACTTCATACATAGTAGCCAAATTGTTCATAAGGCAGATACAATCAATTACAAACTACAGTGGTTTCTTTTTGAGGCCACTATCTTGTTAAGAGTAAAACTGTTACCTGAATAGAGATGTATACTTATTTTTATTCTTTCTATAGGGAACTGGGGTCAAGGGTAGTGAATCTTATTTATCTGGAAACAAAATTATATACATATGCATATATATATGCAAAAGAATTCCCAATTTATCTATTTTAAGATTCTTATAGAATCTTTATAATCTGTCAACAGAGTAGTCATTTCTTCCTTATTTTTTAAATTGAAATATAAGTGTTATAACACTGCTTAAATTTAAGGTGTAAAACATGCTGATTTGATATATCTTATCTGTATATTGCAATATGATTACTTCCAGACAGTTGCCAATGTTTTTTTAAAAAAGCATTCATCTTATGCTCTTAATACTTTCTTTATAGTAAATTGTATCCTTCCCACCATCCCAAATCTTGTGTTTCTAGAATCTTATATTCTTTATAACTCTTCAACTATTATTATTTTTTATAATATTTAAAATGAGAAGTAAAGTTTTTAAGAAATCACCCTTAAGCTAGGTTGGAAATTGTTTTATGTACTGCATATAAATGGCACTGAAAGATCAATTTCCTGAAGAGAAGGGGATAAATAATTTCAATAGAATATTCAACATTTTCCTCATTTGTTTCTCAACCACAAATAGACCAACCATCTTCTCAGCTGGACTGTGTATGACTCACTTTCTACTTTCTCAGACTTTTAGAATGTGAAAGAGGCAACATTTGTTACTTCCAAAGTAGAAAAGTATATATTTAAGTATTTGTCTTGTTTATTTTAGATATTAGTTTAAGGATACTGTACAATCAGTATTAGATTGAATAATTTCTGTAACTTTAAGCACTGAAAGTTTGCTTTACATTCTAACATTTCATTTACATATATAACACCAAATATGGTTTAAAATGTCACTTTGAAGTATAGGTATAAAACTATAAATATATAGTTAAATACCGCATAATTACTTTTGTAAACTCAATGTATACTTTTTCAGTTGAAAAAGGCCATAAAATAAATTGCATTATTATCAAAGTATAGCAAAAATAAAATCTATATATGTTAATTATTGATAGTCTTTGGTTTAGTGAAGTAGGTAAGTATATCAAGTATGGTGTCAATATACTGTACTTAGCTTTTGGTAACAGTGATAGGTTCAAAATCTTTGGACACAATTCTTCCTTCAGATGTATTATTGGCCAGTATGGTGCCACTAGTATGGTGCCATTAGTATGGTGCCATGTGTATGAGAAATAGTTAAGGACTGGCAGAGTAGTCAAGGAACAGATTTGCAGTGAATAAAGAATCAGTGAGAGTTAACTGTGGAGACATGCTAACAGAATAAGCATCAATCAGTGTAGAGAAGTAAACTCTTTGGGGTTTTTACTATACTTACTAATAAATTTCTGTATTTATTTTATTAACTAACTATATTCACTATATTTGACCATTGATAGTGGTTATATAAATAATTAGGTTTACATTTCATTAGGGAAGGTTAAGTAAATTGGAAACACTCATCAGAAATGTGGTTTTACATGTAAGTAGCAGAAGGGAAAATAACTTTATCTGAACAGTATGTTCATAATGAGAAATTTTGGCTCAAAATAATTAGTACAAGTGTTGAAATATTAGTATAATAAATTTTGAAATAAAATTGGAAAATTTGTAGCAAGTGTATAAAGATAAAACTGAATTTTGTGATGAGTACATTTTTTCATTTAAAATTTCAGTAGTAATTGATTCAATTTACCTTTTTAGTGCATTTGGAAAAAAATTGTTCCCTAGGGTTTATGAACGTGTACATGAAGTCCTTCTGTTCATTGGTATAAACAAATTCATAAGCATCATTTGACAAATTAAATTTTATTCCTGCTTTGTGATGATCATTAAAAAATGAGGAGCTGCTGCTAATTGATTAGCAATTCCCTTTCTTATAAGGCTGTCAGCAAACATAAGGCTGATACTGCAATTGACGGACTCACCAAATCTCTTATTTCCTCTGGCCTTAGAAGAACAATGCCGGTGCAGGTGCTACATTATGATCATCAGAAGCCATTTTGTTTAACATGAATAATGTCATTCAGAGGGTTAGCCATCTGTTTGCTGAGTGTTTGTCAGGCCTACGTCCACAGCAGCATAGAAGTGATGCTTGAGGGGGTCATAATCATGGATCTTCCAAAAAAGCTTTTGTCTCCTGTAAAAATGAACTGAAATTATTTGAACAAGTAAGTTATAATAGAAATAGACACTTAAATACTGTGTTTTTTATAGCTTTATGAATCCCAGGTATGTAGACCAAATGCTGAGTTAGGGTTTCTGCATAAAATTTATAAGCTTAAAAAGGAGATACTGAGAAAATTACAGTTCAGAATATATAGCCACTGAAATAGATGCAGTTTGTTGTGTATACATTGGGCTTTAGATCCCATCATAAAGTATAATTTTCTACTAGAATATTTTTATTGTTTTACTTCATATTGTTTATTAAGAACATGAAGTTAAGAATTTCCCTTCCAAAAATAGTAAGCAAAAATTAATCATTGACACTTTCTGAAAAATAATGTGTAAGAGAATTTTGACAAAGGGCTGAACAAAAAGTCAGCATTTTCTTTGCTCTTCCTTCCTACCTTGCTATTCAAATAGAATTATCTCCAGTTATTGTAAGATTCCACAATTTTATAAGTAGAACACTGATGGTTCCCCCAAGATTAATGCTGTCAACTTTGAGAGATAATACACACAAAATAATATTTGGGAATAGAAATACTTCTGAAACTTAAGTAAGCATGTCATTAGAAATTGTAAATACACATTAAAAAATAGAGCATAAGGATCATGAGAAGATGGCGGTGTGAGTAGTTCAGAGGAAATCTCCTCCCCAAAACATATATATTTATGAAAATACAATAAATACAACTATTCCTAAAAGAGACACCAGTGGATACAGTACAACAGCCAGGATACATCTACATCTGTGAGAACTCAGCATCACAGGAAGGGGGTAAGATACAAGTCACAGCCAGACGGGACCCGAATGCTCTCTGACCCCAAAACCCGGTGGGAAGAAAGGAGTTAGAATGGTGAGGGAGTGAAAGCCTAAAACTGCTAAACAACCAGCTCTAGAAATCCGCACCCGAAACGCAGACAGGAGGTGCACAGGGTGCTAGATATTAGAGAAACGGAAAAGCAAAACCTGTGGGCAGGTCCCCGCAACCCGCACCCCTGAGACAAAAGAAAAGCGAGTGCTTTCTGCAAGTCTTAAAGAGACAGGGACCCCATAGCTGGATGAAGTCCCGGCAGCTGGGAATACCAGGGAAACTTAGGCACCCTAAATGGAGGCAGTGCAGCTCTAAAGCCCCTCAAAGGAGTAGGCAGCCTGGCAGTCATTCCTCCAACTGGCATGGACCCTGACATATGGGCCCAGTAGCAGGAGAGTGGGAGCAAGCACAGGGGGTGGAAGTGCTAGAAGTAACTGAGAGCAGATCCACGCGCCACAGGGCTAGCCCACAGCGGAGCAACTAACAGCCTGGGCGCGGCTTGCACGCACCAGCAGCAGTGAAGCCAGAGCCCGGGAGAAGCCTGCCAAACACCTGCAGCGGAGCCAGAGAGAGCAGGCATGCTCCCAGGAGCTGACCGGAATCCCAGCCCAATGCACAGTCACCCAGGCCAGACCCAAAGGCCACTGCTGCAACACAGCTTCCTGGCAGGGTGGCTGCAAGCATGGAGGAGTGCACCTGATGTGCCTGCCACTCCCCACAGGGCTCCGTGCTGCTCTTATGGACACCCCACCCACAGCAGCTTAGGAGATTGACCCAGGGGCTGCTCCAGGAGTGCAGGTAGCCGTCACAGGCAGCGGAGAAGGGCAAGGAATCCAGCAAGCAGGAAAGGACTTTCTTCCCCCAGCTGACACACATGCAACCTGCCTACAGCCACTGCAATCACCATGAAAAGGCAACAAAATCTGGTCTAGACCAAGATAGTTACACCCGAGAAAATATCTGTAGAGGCAGACCTAACCAGTTTCCCTGAAAAAGAATTCAAAATAAAAATAATAAACATGCTGACAGAGCTGCAGAAAATATGCAAGAGCTAAGGGATGAAGTCCGGAGGGAGATTAGAGACATCCAGAGGGAGATCACAGATGTCTGGAGGGAGATTACAGAAGTGAAACAAACTCTGGAAGGATTTATAAGCAGAATGGATAAGATGCAAAAGGCCATTGATGGAATAGAAATCAGAGAACAGGAACGCTTAGAAGCTGATGAAGAGAGAGATTAAAAGGATCTCTAGGAAAGAAACAATATTAAGAGAACAGTGAGACCAATCCAAAAGGAACAATATCTGCATTATAGGGGTACCAGAGGAAGAAGAGAGAGAAAAAGGGATGGAAAGTGTTTTTGAAGAAATAATTGCTGAGAACTTCCCCAAATTGGGGAAGGAAATAGTTGCTCAGACTAGGGAGGCACACAGAACTCCTGAGAGACAGGATCCAAAGAGGTCAACACCAAGACATATAATAATTAAAATGACAAAGATCAAGAACAGGGACAGAGTATTAAAGGCAGCCAGAGAGAGTAACAAGGTCAAGTACAAAGGAAAATCCATCAGGCTATCATCAGACTTCTCAACAGAAAGCTTACAGGCCAGAAGAGAATGGCATGATATATTTAATGCAATGAAACAGAAGGGCCTTGAACCAAGGATACTGTATCCAGCATGATTATCATCTAAATATGAAGGAGGTATTAAACAATTCCCACACAAGCAAAAGTTGAGGGAATTGCCTCCCACAAACCACCTATACAGGGTATCTTAGAGGGACTGCTCTAGATGGAAGCACTCCTAAAAAGAGCACAGAACAAAACACCCAACATATTAAGAATGGAGGAGGATGAAAAAGAAGGGAAAGAAAAAATCATCAGACTGTGTTTATAACAGCTCAGTAAGCGAGTGAGGACAGACAGTAAGGTAGTAAACAAGCTGACCTTGAACCTTTGGTAACCACAAATCTAAAGCCTGCAATGGGAATAAGTACATATCTTTCAATAATCACCCTCAATATAAATGGACTGAAAGCACCAATCAAAAGACACAGAGTAATAGAGTGGATAAAAAAGCAAGACCCATCTATATGCTGCTTACAAGAGACTCACCTCAAACCCAAAGACATGCACAGACTAAAAGTCAAGGGATGGAAAAACATATTTCAGGCAAACAACAGTGAGAAGAAAGCAGGGGTTACAGTACTAATATCAGAAAAAATAGACTTCAAAACAAAGAAAGTAACAAGAGATAAAGAAGGACACTACATAATGATAAAGGGCTCTGTCCAACAAAAGGATATAACCATTCTAAATATATATGCACCCAACACAGTAGCAACAGCATATGTGAAACAAATACTAACAGAACTAAAGAGGGAAGTAGACTGCAATGCATTCATTTTAGGAGACTTCAACACACCACTCACCCCAAAGGATAGATCCACTGGGCAGAAAATAAGTAAGGACACAGAGGCACTGAACAACACACTAGAACAGATGGACCTAATAGACATGTATAGAACTCTACATCCAAAAGCAACAGTACACAATCTTCTCAAGTACACATGGAACATTCTCCAGAATAGACCACATACTAGGCCACAAAAAGAGCCTCAGTAAACTACAAACGACTGAAATCTTACCAACCAACTTTTCAGACCACAAAGGCATAAATCTAGAAAAAATTGTACAAAGAAAGCAAAAAGGCTCACAAACACAAAGCCCCAACTTCTCTGGGACACAGCAAAAGCAGTCTTAAGAGGGAAGTATATAGCAATCCAGGCATAGTTAAAGAAGGAAGAATAATCCCAAATGAATAGTCTAACATCACAATTATCGAAATTGAAAAATGAAGAACAAATGAGGCCTAATGTCAGCAGATGGAGGGACATAATAAAGACGAGAGAAGAAATAACTAAAATTGAGAAGAATAAAACAATAGCAAAAATCAATGAAACCAAGAGCTGGTTATTCGAGAAAATAAAAAAAATAGATAAGCATCTAGCCAGACTTATTAAGAGGAAAAGAGAGTCAAAACGCATCAACAGAATTAGAAATGAGAGGAAAAATCATGACGGACCCCACAGAAATACAAAGAATTATTAGAGAGTACTATGAAAACCTATATGCTAACAAGCTGGAAGACCGAGGAGAAATGGACAACTTAGAAAAATACAACCTTCCAAGACTGACCCAGAAAAAAACAGAAAATCTAAACAGACCAACTACCAGCAACGAAATTGAATCGGTAATCAAAAACAACCCAAGAACAAATTCCCCGGGCCAGATGGATTTACCTCGGAATTTTATCAAACATACAGAGAAGACATAACACCCATTCTCCTTAAAGTTTTTCAAAAAACAGAAGAGGAGGGAGTACTCCCAAACTCATTCTATGAAGCCAACATCACCCTAATACCAAAACCAGGCAAAGACCACACCAAAAAAGAAAACTACAGACCAATATCCCTGCTGAATGTAGATGCAAAAATACTCTACAAAATATTAGCAAACCAAATTCAAAAATACATCAAGAGGGTCATACACCATGACCAAGTAGGATTCATCCCAGGGATGCAAGGATGGTACAACATTCGAAAATCCATCAACATCATTCACCACGTCAACAAAAAGAAGGACAAAAAACACATGATCATCTCCATAGATTCTGAAAAAGCATTCGACAAAATTCAGCATCCATTCATGATAAAAACTCTCAACAAAATGGGCATAGAGAGCAAGTACCTCAGCATACTAAAGGCCATATGTGGTAAACCCACAGCTAACATCATACTGAACAGCAAGAGACTGAAAGCTTTTCCTCTGAGATCAGGAACAAGACACGTATGCCCAGTATTTCCAGTGTTATTCAACGTGGTATGGGAGGTCCAAGCCATGGCAATAAAAGAAAACAAAGAAATACAAGGAATCCAAATTGATAAAGAAGAAGTCAAACTGTCACTATTTGCAGATGACATGATATTGTACATAAAAAACCCTAAAGACTCCACTTCAAAACTACTAGAACTAATATTGGAATTCAGCAAAGTTGCAGGATACAAAATTAACACACAGAAATCTGTAGCTCTCCTATACACTAACAATGAACTAATAGAAAGAGAAATCAGGAAAACAATTCCATTCACAATAGCATCAAAAATAATAAAATACCTAGGAATAAACCTAACCAAGGAAGTGAAATACCTATACCCTGAAAACTACAAGACACTCTTAAGAGTAATTAAAGAGGTCACTAACAAATAGAAACTCATCCCATGCTCCTGGCTAGGAAGAATTAATACTGTCAAAATGGCCATCCTGTCCAAAGCAATATACAGATTCGATGCAATCCCTATCAAATTACCAACAGCATTCTTCAATGAACTGGAACAAATAGTTAAAAAATTCATATGGAACCTTCAAGGACCCCAAATAGCCAATGCAATCCTGAGAAGGAAGAATAAAGTGGGGGGATCTCACTCCCCAACTTCAAGGTCTACTACAAAGCCACAGTAATCAAGATAATTTGGTACTGGAACAAGAACAGAGCCACAGACCAGTGGAACAGAATAGAGACTCTAGACATTAACCCAAACATATATGGCCAATTAATATTTGATAAAGGAGCCATGGACACACAATGGCGAAATGACAGTCTCTTCAACAGATGGTGCTGGCAAAACTGGACAGCTACATGTAAGAGAATGAAACTTGATCACTGTCTAACCCCATACACAAAACTAAACTCAAAATAAGTAAGGACACGGAAGCACTGAACAACATAGTAGAGCAACCGGACCTAATAGATATCTATAGAACTCTACATCCAAAAGCAACGGGATATACATACTTTTCAAGTGCACATGGAACATTCTCCAGAATAGACCACATACTAGCCCACAAAAAGAGCCTCAGCAAAATCCAAAATATTGAAATACTACCAACCAATTTTTAAGACCACAAAGGTATAAAAGTAGAAATAAATTCTACAAAGAAAAAAAAAGGCTCACAAACACATGGAGGCTTAACAACATGCTCCTAAATAATCAATGGATCAGCGAACAAATTAAAATAGAGATCAAGGAATATATAGAAACAAAGGACAACAACACAAAGCCCCAACTTCTGTGGGATGCAGCGAAAGCAGTCCTAAGAGGAAAGTATACAGTGATCCAGGCACACTTGAAGAAGGAAGAACAATCCCAAATGAATAGTCTAACATCACAATTATCGAAATTGGAAAAAGAAGAACAAATGAGGCCTAAAGTCAGCAGAAGGAGGGACATAATAAAGATCAGAGAAGAAATAAACAAAATTGAGAAGAATAAAACAATTGCAAAAATCAATGAAACCAAGAGCTGGTTCTTTGAGAAAATAAACAAAGTAGATAAGCCTCTAGCCAAACTTATTAAGAGAAAAAGAGAATCAACACAAATCAACAAAATCAGAAATGAGAATGGAAAAATCATGACAGACTCCACAGAAATACAAAGAATTATTAAAGACTACTATGAAAACCTATATGCTAACAAGCTGGAAAACCTAGAAGAAATGGACAACTTCCTAGAAAAATACAACCTCCCAAGACGGACCAAAGAAGAAACACAAAAGTTAAACAAACCAATTACGAGCAAAGAAATTGAAATCGTAATAAAAAAAACTACCCAAGAACAAAACCCCGGGGCCGGACGGATTTACCTCGGAATTTTATCAGACACACAGAGAAGACATAATACCCATTCTCCTTAAAGATTTCCAAAAAATAGAAGAGGAGGGAATACTCCCAAACTCATTCTATGAAGCCAACATCCAAAACCAGGCAAAGACCCCACCAATAAAGAAAATTACAGACCAATATCCCTGATGAATGTAGATGCCAAAATACTTAATAAAATATTAGCAAACCGAATTCAAAAGTATATCAAAAGGATCATACACCATGACCAAGTGGGATTCATCCCAGGGATGCAAGGATGGTACAACATTCGAAAAACCATCAACATCATCCACCACATAAACAAAAAGAAAGACAAAAACCACATGATCATCTCCAAAATTAAACATCCATTCATGATAAGAACTCTCAGAAAAATGAGAATAGAGGCAAGTTCTTCAACATAATAAAGGCCATATATAATAAACTCACAGTCAACATTATACTGAACAGCGAGAAGCTGAAAGCTTTTCCTCTGAGATTGGGAACTAGACAGGGATGACCACGCTCCCCACTGCTATTTAACATAGTACTGGGGGTCCTAGCCATGGCAATCAGACAAAACAAAGAAATACAAGGAATCCAGATTGGTAAAGAAGAAGTTTAACTGTCACTATTTGCAGATGACATGATACTATACATAAAAAACCCTAAAGACTCCACCCAAAACTACTAGAACTGATATCAGAATACAGCAAAGTTGCAGGATACAAAATTAACACACAGAAATCTATAGCTTTCCTATACACTAACAATGAACCAATAGAAAGAGAAATCAGGAAAACATTCACAATTGCATCAAAAAGAATAAAATATCTAAGAATAAATCTAACCAAAGAAGTGAATGACCTATACTCTGAAAACTACAATTCACTCTTAAGAGAAATTAAAGGGGACACTAACAAATGGAAACTCATCCCATGCTCGTGGCTAGGAAGAATTAATATCATCAAAATGGCCATCCTGCCCAAAGCAATATACAGATTTGATGCAATCCCTATCAAATTACCAGCAACATTCTTCAGTGAACTGGAACAAATAATTCAAAAATTCATATGGAAACACCAAAGACCCCGAATAGCCAAAGCAATTCTGAGAAAGAAGAATAAAGTAGTGGGGATCTCATTCCCCAACTTCAAGCTCTACTACAAAGCCATAGTAATCAAGACAATTTGGTACTGGCACAAGAACAGAGCCACAGACCAGTGGAACAGACTAGAGACTCCAGACATTAACCCAAACATATATGGTCAATTAATATTTGATAAAGGAGCCATGGACATACAATGGCGAAATAACAGTCTCTTCAACAGATGGTGCTGGCAAAACTGGCAGCTACATGTAGGAGAATGAAACTGGACCATTGTCTAACCCCATATACAAAAGTAAATTCAAAATGGATCAAAGACCTGAATGTAAGTCATGGAACCATTAAACTCGTGGAAAAAAACATAGGCAAAATCCTCTTAGACATAAACATGAGTGACCTCTTCTTGAATATATCTCCCCGGGCAAGGACAACAACAGCAAAAATGAACAAGTGGGACTATATTAAGCTGAAAAACTTCTGTACAGCGAAAGACACCATCGATAGAAGAAAAAGGAACCCTACAGTATGGGAGAATATATTTGTAAATGACAGATTCAATAAAGGCTTGACATCCAAAATATATAAAGAGCTCACACGCCTCAACAAACAAAAATCAAATAATCCAATTAAAAAATGGGCAGAGGAACTGAACAGACAGTTCTCCATAAAAGAAATACAGATGGCCAACAGACACATGAAAAGAAGCTCCACATCACTAATTATCAGAGAAATGCAAATTGAAACTACAATGAGATATCACTTCACACCAGTAAGGATGGCTGCCATCCCAAAGACAAACAACAACAAATGTTGGCAAGGCTGTGGAGAAAGGGGAACCCTCCTACACTGCTGGTGGGAATGTAAATTAGTTCAACCATTGTGGAAAGCAGTATGGAGGTTCCTCAGAATGCTCAAAATAGAAATACCATTTGACCCAGGAATTCCACTTCTCGGAATTTACCCTAAGAATGCAGCACTCCAGTTTGAAAAAGACAGATGCACCCCTATGTTTATCGCTGCACTGTTTACAATAGCCAAGATATGGAAGCAACCTAAATGTCCATCAGTAGATGATTGATAAAGAAGGTGTGGTACATATACACAATGGAATATTACGCAGCCATAAGAAAAAAACAGATCCTACCATTTGCAACAACATGGATGGAGCTAGAGTGTATTATGTTCAGTGAAATAAGCCAAGCGGAGAAGGACAAGTACCAAATGATTTCACTCATATGTGGAGTATGAGAACAAAGGAAAACTGAAAGAACAAAACAGCAGCAGAATCACAGAACCCTAGAATGGACTGATAGTTACCAAAGGGAAAGGGTCTAGGGATGATGGGTGGGAAGGGAGGGAGAAGGGCGGGGGAAAAAGAAAGAGGACATTACGATTAGCATGTATAGTGTGTGGGGTCACGTGGAGGGCTGCGCAACGCAGAGAAGACAAGTAGTGATTTTACAGCATCTAACTACGCAGATGGACATTGACTGTGAAGGAGTATGTTGGGGGGACTTAGTGAAGGGGGGAACCTAGTAAACATAATGTTCTTTCTGTAATTGTAGATTAATGATATCAAAATAAAAATTAAAAAAAAAAGGTAGTTGGAAGAAAGGGAATGAAAAAAAATAGAGCATAAGTGTTTAGGTTATTCATTTTAGTCACAGCCTTTACATATTCTTGAAAAAAAAGTTCCTTCTCCCTAGCATCAGATTACCTTTGTCTTTAGGAAATAAGTGATTACATGCTCGATCCATTTTTGAAGGAATTGAGCAAATAATTACTTGGCAATATAGTTTGAAATATGTTTGGAAGTGTAGGAAATGTCTTAAGTAATTAGATCCCATCAAAGTCATATATATTTTTTTAAAGTGTGAAACAATATGACACATTTAAGAGAAATTTGCTTGTATTTATTATGTATAATTTATCAATATTTATTGATGTGAAGTATCTGAACAAATTCAGCAACTATTAGATAGATACAGATTTCATGATACTAACATCTACTAGACCTTAATTTCAATCTATAAAAACAAAATTAAAAAAAAATCATGTTATATTGTGTTTGGATTCAGTAAAAGAATAGCTTCAGGTAGTTCAAGTACTTTCTGAGGACATTTGGGGCACTGCTTTCACGGTCTTCACTGTGAATGAGCTAGTGTTTATGGGTGTTAGCTACACTCCAAGTACATGGAATGTAGAAATGCATTAAGAAAAATGAACTTAGAAAAGACATGGTCCTGATATTTGAGGGTTTTAAATCACTGCAGGCAAGGGAGAGAAATTCATTCTCTTCAAAGTCTTCAAGGTCTGCTTAGACATAGTGTGACCATGAGTTTTACATGAGTCAAATTCACTATCCCTTTTCTGAGGGATCTAATTTGACTTCAGTTGGTGGGAATGAAGGCTTAAAGATAAAGGTAGAAAGTCAATACCTCCTACATGATGTGCATATAGATTCTAAACTCTGTTAATGGCTTTCATTGTACACTGGTGTGCTGAGTGAAAGCATGACATATGGAAGACAAACAAAGCAGAAGGTCTGAACCAGAGGTTCGGATGCCAAAGGAAACATAATGAACACTTCTGTATATTTATTTGCATGAAAGCAAAAAATCAAAATTTGTTTCCTTCTTTTGGAAAGTGACTAAGATGGTGAGAGTCATTAGGTTACCACTTCCAGTTATGCAAGTCTGACATGACCATCTTGTCAGGTATGACTCCTTCACTCAGGAGTACAATGCTTATAAAGAGAGCCATTGATTTTATTTTTTAAATAGGCTAATTTTTAAAAATCATAGAATATGTGGTAAAAAAGCAAATGATTAGGAAGTAAAAATTAGATTAAGCTCAGCTCCTGTGCCACTTTTTGACAAATGGCTTAAAATTTTCCTATATAAAGCATTCCTTCAATGTACTTTTATAGATCTTTGTTGCAATCTTAGCCATACTGATTTTTGCTTATTTTTTACATTTTTGATTTCTCTTGCTTACTAGGTCATCCACTTTCTGAAATCAGAAACACATTTAATTCTTCTTCATTTCTCCAGGACCTAACATAAAACCTGGCATATAATATGCACAATAATACATATTGAATGAATGAGGAATAAATAAACCTATTCTAAAATACATATATTGATACTGTGAGTTATAAAAGGAAGATTGGCCAGATTGTATTGAAAGTTCACTTTCAGCTCTCAGAGTCTAAGATTTTGACAATGAGAAGAAATAAATTCTATAGTTATAGAATGTTGGACATTTCATAGATTCAATCAATTTTTAGAAAGTTACATTTCTTTTGGAGTAAAGGATCCTTGAAGCATGATCTGGAAGTTTTAATGCAAATAAAAAATTAATTTGTAATGATAATTAACAATATGAGACAATTTAAATACAAAGAACTAGCAAGTATTTTTCTATCAAGGACATAATGAAAAATTGGCAAATCAGTACTCCATTTTTAGAAATACATATTATTTAGACAGATATCTTAAAATATGTTTTATGCATACTTATACTTTAGCTTTTAAAGTTTAAGTGATTATTCTGCCTTTTTCATATATTTTAAGTAATTATAAATGTAATGCAAATAAGTCCATACCTCTCAACTTTAATTGAATGAAAATACCTAGTACTTGTTTCTCCCTTAAAGAGGTACAGCAACTTTGCTGCATAAAATGTAGATTATTATAATTTAGTTGCTTATGAAATAAACAAAATTCTCCATATTAGTAAAATATATACAAATGTAAATACACACACATATATATATTTAATAATATTAAATGATTTATTATACATCTCTTAGTTCTACATTTATTGTCTGTGAAGAAACTCCCTTCCCAGGTCAGATTAAGATGTCAAAATTCATGACCCTAGTCCACATGTCCTTTGGTATGATCACAGCAGGGAAGTCCTGAAGCAATGGAAATGGAGGGCTCTCTGGAGATCTAGAACTGAGAAAGCTAATGTCAAGAGTGCAGGTGTTTTAAAAAAAAGCAAATTCTCCCAGGCTCAAGATTTGAAAGAGACACCCCATAGTGTTTATTTAAGAGAGGCAACAAGAGGGTGCATGTGCTAATGGGAACAGGTGTAAAATTAGTCATTACAGACAGACAGGAAATGAGGCTTGGAGGTCCAGGGACTAGATCAAAGGGCAAATGGAGTCCAGGTTTCTTTCTGATGGTCTCACAATCAGTATTAACATGCTTTGCTTAGTTCCATTTTTGTCTTATAATTTCATTTAGAGTTAAGAAAGGATGGGATATTTAAAATCTTTCCTTTAATTGCATCATACTGTACTGGGCTTGAATTTATAATTAAGATAAATTGTGAAATGACAAAACTTTTAATGAATGAAATATGTAGAACTAAATGAAAAGTGAAATAATGTGATTCTTTAGTTGAAAATACGTCATTTCAAGTAACCAAGATAAGTTAGTATTGTATTATACAAACACCACAGCTAATTTTCAGCTAAGATTTATTTGGTGTAGTTTCATGAAATCTCAAAGCTATCTATAGTTAGAGTTTAATATAAAATTTCTGCTGGAAAATTCCTTTAAAATATAAAAGTTTGTACACATTAGGCATTATCCCCCTTTCTATTTTGCAGTGTTAGCCAAAACAAGAATCCTTCATCAGAATATGTTTGTAACACCAAGAAAAGAGACATTTAATAGGACTAAAGAATGAAGACAGAGCTTTATAAAAAATGTAGGTGTTTATCATCTCTCCTTTATTTAAATTCCACAAAAATGACATTGAAAATAGGGTATATCCACAATAATAAAGCTAATGAGGTATTAATTTAAATTTTTAAGACTTTCTAGAAGATGTAACATGGATGAAGTGGAAACAAACTCAATGGATCTGGGAAACTTATAGAACTGAGATGAATTTCTGATGTAACAACAAGAACAAAAATAAAGAGTGATATTGATTTAGGGGCCAGATAGAGACTGGTGAGGTGCTAATTAGAAGTGCATAATCCATTGTGAATCATTTGATAACAAATTTGTAACAATTTAGAAGGCAATAATGTACTGACCAAAAACGTCAGGCCAAGAAATTAAAAAACAGAGGATTAGTAGAATGCTTTGTTTTCATTGGCTGCATCTGCAAGAGAGTGCATAAAAGAGATTACCTCAATAAAATGATGTCCAATTAGCAAGCAGAAACAACAGGAAAAACATTAAGATCTTTTAAGGGTCTGAAATTATATACTACTTACGAGCAAGTTAGCCTGTCACAATTTCATGGCAGGTATTGGTAGAAGACATGAGTCTTCTGGGTCAGAAACAACACTATAGAAAGACTAGTAGCCAGAGTGTCAACATTCTGTCACAGTGTTTCAAGCCCTGATTCTCATGGGATGATGGGAAGAGGATCCGATGGCATCTGCACATTCAATGGGTTGCATTATAGGAGAGAAACTCTTAGCTGGGGAAATACAGATATTTTATGATAGAAAAGTATTGCCCTTTGTTCTCAAAGAGACTTCAGCTTCATTATGAAGATAAGCATGTCTACACTTTGCTCTGGAGAGGGCACTATATCTTCCAAGGTTGTTAGCTGTATAAACACCTTTGATAAAATACAGAGGAATAGAAGGCCATCAGTGTCTGACTCGTAAGATGTGCAAAAAGGATAATCCCATGGAAATCTCTCTTTTAATAATACTGTCCAGAAATTCAGAGACTTATATAGCAATTTCCTATCGATTATAAACATTGAAATATAAAATTGAAAAATATTTGAGTACCAAAGGCCAAATAAAATTCAGTCTTTTGTCAAATTTATAGCAAATTTATAGTCTAGTTGACAGGCCCTTTAATGTGATGACCAATAAATCAGTTGAATGAAATGGCTCAGTGAATAGAAAATAAACACATAGCTCCTGAATAGCAAATGAATAGACACAAAATAATCACTGAAAGTCTAAAGAGCCCAAACAAATTACGGAGGTGTCGCCTGGCACATGGGATTCACCAATATCAAATGGATAAGAAGCTAAGTGTTCAGAGAGTTTTACTTCAGGAACCACCATCCTGGGCTAAAAGATTGGTTGTTCAGCCCGTGAAAGATCCTTGTACAACCGACTTTCAACAGGCCAAAGAAGGTTGTGAAAATTGCTCAGCCACCAAGGAGGCCATATTCTCCAGTGTCCTCTTCAAGTGTAGCCAGGTATATTAAAGGACAAAGAGCAGTCTCTCTCAATGTGAAGCCACACTCACTAAACACTATGAACCAGGGAACTACCGCCAAGGAGAGGGATTGAAGCCTAATCATGGAAATTGCCATTTTTACTGTGATTTCAGAACTGCTGGGGTGTAGTGAACGTGCTATTCCATCTATTCTCATATTGTTCATTATTCTTATCTCACTGCATTTATTCACTCCCTCTTCCACCATAATAAATAGGGTATGGGGAAGCAAATAATTTGTGTGGCTTTTTATGTTGTTTATTTTTGTTACGTCTCTGGGGCAAAGAAAACCCCAGAGACCTGGATTTGAGTCTGATGCTGTAATTAAATTACACTTTGTGCTGTGTTCCCTGGAGAGTGTGAGTATAATTGCATACAGGACAGAGTCACCACATATTTTTGTCAAGAAAAGTTGACTTGGGTAGACTCCATTGTCATTTGCAAATACCTGCTCCCCCTTCTTGGAGGAAAATTATACTTCTCTGTTCTCATTGATACAGACTTGGCCTTGTGACTTATTTTGATTGATGAATAGTGAGCAATAGCAATGTATGTCACCTCTGCACAAAAGCTTCATGAGCAAATACATTGTTTGACATTGTTTTCTTCTCCCATGCTGGGTTCCAAGTTCTGAGTAGAGGCTGCTCTATCAGACTGGGTTCAGGACATAGGATGTGAGTCAGAGCTACTCCAGCATCACTCAAACCATGTAACTTTCACAAGAAATAAACACTTGTCGATTTAAGCTTCAGGGATTTGGGAGAAATTGCAATAGAATAGAATAACCTATCTATTGTTGTAGCTTTGTATTATGTTATTTAGCTATGCTAGAACTGTATTTATTAGAACACTCTGCCTGCTTCTGGGTTAGAACAGGCACGAAACAATGTTCATGACATTCAGAAGACAAGAAAAGTAGCAGCCAGCATGCACTGATGGCTAGACTAGGGTGTGGGACTCTGTGGTAGCCTACACACATTGTTGCAGATTTTCTGGCTTACCTTGCTGGATGTGGTCCCTTAGCAGCTGGGCCAGGAACAACTCCAGCTCCCTCCAAATCTTTTGTCTTCTCAAAATCCTAGCCATGTGTGCAGCTTCATGGCAAAGGGCAAAGGGCACCATCTTTCCTGCAGTTTACCTGCATTGATAGCGTTCAGGTGGTGATAAATAAGTTAAAAAGCAGGTTTGTCCTGTGAATCCCAGTTCACGCTCACAGTTTCTGTTTTCCCTTTCTCTCCTCCAGTATACACCTAGTGCTCCCAAACCTTAGGTTCATCACTAGCATTTTGTAGATGACATCAGTCAGTTCCCATAGCTGTTAAAGTGTAATCCCTGAAATGAATGCATTATTCTCTATCACCCATTCGGTTCTGGCTCTCTGATTAAAACCTGACTGATAAATCTGATCCTCTCTAGTCATAACTACCATGTGATTTTGTAAAAGGCTCTGAATTCATTATTTCTAATATTCCCAGTAATTCTTCAGGGGAGGACTTATTATCTGTAATTTAGAGATGATAAATCCAGGCCAAAAAAAAATGCTTTCAGAAGTGAAATAACTAATGAACCTAAGGGCTTGCATTTGAACCCATATTTTTGCCCTTGTTCTGTAAACTACACTAGGATTCTCATTGCAAAAACTTTATTCATTAGCATTGACAATACTTAGTAAATCTACAGCATTTCTCTCTGAAAAAAGTCATTTTGCACATTTTTACTGCTAATGTACAACCATTTTTTGAAGTATGGAATACAGAAGTGAACTTGTATAGCAAAACTGTGCACCTATTTTAGGGGCCAAATTATGACAGGAAAATACGACCCACAGAATATTACTTTGCATGCTGCAGTGCATTTACATACAGTAATGAAGGCTTTAATATCAGCAGGAGAGAGGAAAGTGACAATGAACATTAACGCTGAACTCCTGCATTCTCTCAATGGAGCATGAAATAAGGCATGTCATCATGTCAGCATACGCTGGGAAGGATTTGCTTGGGGCCTCATTCTTTCAGTGCAGTGAATCTGCTTCACGGTGAGTCAGATTCTCCCACATTGTGACTCTTAACACCTCCTCCTTTCTTTCCCTATTCAATCCTTTACCTTTACAGCTCTACTGTGATACGAAATTGCTACCTTGTCAGGAATATGTACAAGCCTTTTAAGTTTCTTATTATGACTGAAGTTTTGTGAAAGGCAGGTTATTATAGTACCAAAAAATATCATTTGTAAGAAGGAAAAGACATTTAGCCATGGTAATAAATGCATCTTCATCAGCCCTGTCCTTCTAATCTACCCACAACATATAAATAATGGTAGTATTATGTTAATATGAATCCTAAATTCTACTCTAATTATGGTAACAGTCATAACTAAAAACTGCTAAAATGATCATTTCAAAAATACCTAGGTTAAGATTCTTAACCTTTCTAGGCCTCATAAATATAATTTATTTGTAAAATAAGGGACTGAGCTTGATACCTCAAAGCTGCATTCCAGAACTTACACTTTATGACAATTTATTTTTCTAGGCTTTTTCTCAGTTCTTGCTGAGAATAACTAGTCTTTAAAAGGCCTATGTTTAATAATAGAGGAAAATATTTTATTTTGATTCTAAGATTTCACAAATACTATACTGAATAAGTTAGCATAAATTCTAAGAAAACTCACTGTAAAAAAATCTAAAAACAATAGAACTACAGTATCTGAAGTTAAAACAGTAAAGAATGCTGACTTATTTTTTGTATATTAAGCTGACTAAACTGATATTTCTGTTCTATAGATTTTTAATGAAAATTTTTGGTATAATTTTTATTGTAGTATAGTTGATATGCAATATTGGTTTCAAGTACACAACAAAGTGATTTGACAGTTACATTAACTGCTTACCCCAACTAGCATAGTTACTATTTGTCAACCTAAAAAGGTATTACATAAATATTACATAAATATTGCCTATACTTTTTATCCTGTACTTTCATCTCTGTGACTAATTTATGTTATGTTTGAGATTTTTGTGCCTTTAACACCTTTCACCGATTTCACCCACCCAAACTAACCCCTCTCCCATGGTAACTACCAGTCACTTTTCAGTGTCTATGAGTCTATTACTGTTTTGCTCATTTTGTTTTGTTTTCAGATTCCACAGATGCTTGAAGTCATTTGGTACGTGTCTTTCTCTGCCTGGTTTATTTCACTGAGCATAATACCATCTAGATCCATCCATGTTGTTGCAAATGGCAGGATTTCTTTCTTATTTATGGCTGAATAATATTCCACTCTATATATGTACCATATCATCTTTATTCATTCATTATTGATGGATGGATAGGTTGCTTCTGTATCTTGGCTATTATAAATAATGTAGCAATAAACATAGGGGTGTATATATCATTTAGAATCAGAAATTTTGTTCCCTTCATGTAACTCCTAGAAGTGAAATTACTGGGTTGTATGATATTTTTATTCTTAGTTTTTTGAGAAACCTCCATACTTCTTTCCATAGTGGCTGCACCAACTTACATTCCTACTAACAGTGTAGGAGGGTTACCTTTTCTCCACATCCTTGCCAACACTTGCTATTTCTTGTCTCTTGTATAGTGACCATTTTGACTAGTGTGAATGCTATCATTATGGCTTTGATTTGCATTTCCCTGATGATTATCTATGTGGAACATTTTTTCATATTCCTGTTAGCCCTCTGTTTGTCTTCTTTGGAAAAATATTTATTTGGGTCCTCTGCTCATTTTTTAATTGGGTTATTTGGTTTTTTGGTTTTTAGTCATTTTAAGGAACATTCTTAAAACATAATTTAAAATTAAGGCTACCTGCAAACTCCAGCCAAATTTGAAATCGTTCAAATATATGTAGATCAATAAAAGAGTAGAAGAATCGAAACAGGGTATTAAAGCTTTGGAATGTATGCAGTATGAATAGGGGGCAATGAAGAGATGATTTCTTACATGCAGTAGGTTTCAATAATAAAAATCGTGCTTCATCAAGCATTGAAACTACATGATGTTAATAAGGTGACTGACTATTCTTATGACCATGTAATCTTAGGAAACTTCCATATTGTATGTCTCTCTCATAGGTTTATAATGCACTTTAGTAAGTTCTGAAAGCGTCTACTATAAGGAAACTTATATGATTTCCTTAACTAATGTGGTCTTCATGTGGAACCAGGTTATATTGTTGACTTAAAATACCATTTCTTAACAAAACAATTGAAAGTGCTTGGTGTCAATACAGTGATCTCTAGATCAAAAGCTTATCTGTATAATAAGCCAAGTAAGTAAAATAATGAATTATTTGAATTGTATTTCTGTAACATTCTCATGTTAAATAATATATGATTTCTTTGAAAGTTCATCCTTGAACTGTACTTTACTTTATGTTAAGCCATAAATAATCAAGTCAAATGCTCTAAATAGTTATTCCATTTAAGCAAAGCTATTTGACAGATTTTCTCAACAAAAAATATTTATTATATTTAAGGCATATAATTCCACAGGTGGTAGAAAAACCAAGTCTTCAATAAAAACCATTCTTCATTGAAAACTAATGGCAATTTAAAACCAATGGCAAGTCTTCATTGAAAACCAATGGCAATTTAAAAAAATGTCTCCCAGGGGAAAATACATATAAATACATACATACATACATATATATATATGTATATATATATATATAATATACGCACACAGATATTAAATTTCAAACCTGATTTGCAGATTTAAGATGGCAGCAGATGAGATGTACATTGATTTAGGGTATATTTTAGAAATGGCATTTAGTATTTTAATGAATTAATCAAGTGTGGCAAATCTAGTCTTCCCTTTTTTGATTTCTGAAAAAAGTGCATTACTAGATGTGGATTGCCAGTTTTCTTGACTTTGAATCATATTATAAAATGAAGTATAAAATAATCACTTTTTCTTAATCCTGCCTTTTAAATTTTGTTTTGAGAATTCAGTGAGTACTCCTAAATAGATAGAACACATTGGAAGTATAATAATCCTTTCTTTGTTGATATTATATTTTTAATGGTCTCAAACATTCTGAAATAAAGCTACTTACACAATCATGAATCCATGATTACTTAGTTCAAAATTTTTGAAGATAAAATGTATTTCTTGGAGGAAATATGACATTTTATCATAACTTTTTCCACAGTTGAGTATCCAGTGCTTAAGAAATACGTATTTCTAAGGAAATGATCTGAATGTTTGTTTATATTCTTGATCATACCTATTTTTACTCTATGACTAGTTGGTTGGGGTTCAAAACGCACTATTACATATTTGTTTTAAGTTGAGCTTTGTTTTTGAAAGAAAAGGAAAATAATTCCCATTAATATTATATTTGCTATTCAGAATTTGACAAAATCTCTGACTCTTAAAAAATCTGATGCTTTAAATAAAAAATACTGAAACTTGAAAACTGTGTATCCTCAAGTATACAAATCTCTGATATAAATTGACTAAATTTTTCTTTCCCATTGAAGTTATAATTGAATAGCTACTGTGAATTTTCTAAGCAGACTGAAGCTATCCACTATAAAATGATACACTATAAAATGATGCTCTCTCAACAGCAGGTCTTGAATGAAAAAAATTAGCTCAGATTCTGCAGTCTTTGGTTTTCAATCCTCGCATATTCACATCACAGCTGGGAATCAAAAGGGGCTGCTCATGTCACATAGCCTTTTGGCCTTTATACTTTCAGGATAAAAGCATATTGATGAGAAACTAAGGTGCTCACAGGCATTTGACCTTTAAAAGAGAATGAATCCTTGTAAGAACCAAATAAAAAAGTCAGATGATCTTTCTTTCTTTCTTTCTTTCTTTCTTTCTTTCTTTCTTTCTTTCTTTCTAAGCAGCTGGGTTCAGAGAAATGTGTTTCTCTATGCTAAGAAACATTTGGGACCCACTTTGGACTTCAGAAGTAAATTACAATATATGATATGCTGAAAAATTAAATAAAACTAACATAAACTAGTTCCCTTTTTCTTTTTTTAAGAAAAAAGCTTACAAAAATTGGATTGCCTATATTTATATATGTAAATAATGATTTTTTCCCTCTGATAATTAATTTAAGAATAGGAAGACATTATTTCAATTGCACAGTTAAGAAATATGATTATGAAAGACATGAAAATTCAATGAATGAAAGTAGTTCAGTCCATGCTTCTATTTATTTTCTAATTTTTAAAACTTGATAAAACCTTATTAAAATATATAAATATGTTTATTTTCAAGATATCAAGTAGTATTTGTAATACCTTTCTTAACTGAAAAATTGTTAATTTTTTAAATTTAAAAGTTATCTATCACGGAATATGGCATATAAAAATGTACTTCCTAACTAAAATATCAATGTCTATGGGGAAGGAAGAAATTTCTTCTACCTCTTGAGGTTCTTCTAGCTGGTCTAAGAATCAAATCGACATGAGACAGGAAAAAATACAATTTAATTATATATGCATGGGGAAGCCCTGCACATAAATTTCAAAGTCAGGGACTATGAGGAATATATGTCATTCTGAACCAAGGAGAACAGGGTAGATATCTGGAACTTCAAAGGGAAAGGGAAGTCATTCACAGAAATATGAAAAGAATAAGTGTTTGATAAACAAAACACTTGATGGGCCACACAGAAACAATGGAGCACAGAGGAATTTTAACAGACTTAGCCACATCCCTCCCTGTCAACCACACTTTGTTTACATTATAATATGGCTATGTAAGGTGATAGATCTCTTCCTTTGTCTAAATTCGTTTTATGCAGTTGGTGGGTAGGAGGTCAAAGTTTCTTTCTGAGTCTTTTGGGCCTTGATTATTCTCAACTCTGAAATAACCTGCATGTCACAATGGCACCGCTTGGAACTACCTGCCCTTGTTTCCTACACTATCATTTCGGTCTGGGAACCACATAACCAGAGCTGTCCTACATACTATCACATACACAGGAGCCCTATACTTAAGAATATCAGTTAAAACATGGCTGAATAAATCAGAGAATTTCAAGTCAAAAACTACATATTATGTCTGTGTTTATGTGTTTGTATATATATGCAGAAGAAAACCCTGTAATGTTAAAGAACAAAATTTAATTACCAAAAGTTGCAAATACTCATATACATAAAATTTTTCAGATCTTTGTCAGATAGGAAGTTTTGTTTTCATTTTTTATTACAGAATAATGAGTTCACAGACAGTGCTCAATATTCTAACTTATTGAAGAAATGTATTTTAATAATTTTAAAGATTTTGTGGTATCAAAATAAACAATTTTTTAGAAAATGACAGTCATATAATCTAGTAGGGCTGCTCTCTGTGTAGGTGTAATTGGTTTGTAGACTCAAATTAAATTTATTCTGAAATATTTAAATATATTCTTCAATACATAAAGTTGTTTTATTCTTTCTAGTAGCTACATATTATTATGTAAAGAGATTATTGTAACTCCTACAGTCATGCATAGAAATTTCGGTCTCCTTCTATTTCAGTGCCTATTATTATCTTCAAATATCAGTAAGTTTCACTGAAGTAACAATTTTCCCTTAATCATTTTTGGTTAATTCCATTAATTTATTCTTGGCAGCGTCTTTATAATGGAAAGAACAGTATCATTATGTAGCTCTGGGTGGTGAGGGTTCTCAGCTTTGGGCAAGTTCACTCTGGATTCCATGAGACCAAAAAATGACAACAGAGTGCCTGGGGAGAAAAGGGGCTTATACCAAGCTTATTCTCATTGTGGTAAGTCAAGTGCTAGAATCCCGTCTGCTGAGGGGCACTCTGCAAGCAGCAAATCCATCTCAGGTGCTGCCTTGACTCTAGGCTCCTTCTCCACTTGAGGCTCTGCTCTCACCTCCAGCCTCTGCTCTCCTCTGCTTTTAGAGCCAGGAAGAGCTCTTTTTATAGCAGCATAGGCAATAATGGCTTATCGCCAATGGATATTCAAACATGTGCTTGTGCTGTAGGCTAAGTATGACATCATTGCACATACACAGTGGGAGAGTAGATTAGGATTAGGTGAGGATCCTGGCCATGGAACTGCCATTTTCCCTATACACTATAATGTGGCATTATTTTTCTTTCTACTCCCTCCCACTAGCACAAAATGACTACTAAGGATATAAGATTAAGAAAAATATGAATATCTAGTGACAGACTTTACCATTATTATTTATTTTAATTTTTCCAAAGTAAACTCATGATTCCATTCCTTCATGATATTCATTAGATTCCACATGTCTGTGCTTTTCTTGTTATGTTTTCCATTTTGCTATGAGATTGTACTTGCTTGCTCAAATACTTAAAGGAAGAGTTTGGGAGAGATCCTTGAACCTATATCTCTCAACAACCACACTCAATAAGTGATGGAGTCTTGTATATTCTTACACCAAAATAGTTTTTGTTTTCTCTCTTCCTATTGTACCCATCCTAGCACCCATTATGTCTTACCTAAAATACAATTAAAAATGATTTTCTTCTTTCCAGGCCAGGTTCTACAACTCCATTGATTTCACCTTAGCATAATGAAATCAATAGTTCCAAAGAGTTAACTTTGACCTTTTATATGTCTCTGCCATCTTAGTAAGTAATGGAAATAATGGCAACTACATTAATTGAAGAAACTTGGAAATCATATCTTGAACCCTAGTTCTCATTAACAACCAAATGTAATTCATCCAGGAATTCCTGTGATTTTACCACAAAACTATTTTACACCTATATCAAAATGTTTAATTACCATTTTACTAGAAGCTATTCTTGTCTGTGTTTTTTTCTGCCATTATGGTGTCCTTCTTGCCCTAAAGTCTTACCTCTATAAAAGCTAGAAAGTTATCTCTATGAATGTGATCTTGTTCCTGTCACATTTTCATTAAGATACTTTTCCTTCAATTTTTTAATATATCTAAATCCCTAAGTGGATCCACCACAGCCTGAATAAGATCCTGTACACCAGTCTCCATTACTCCCAGTATCACACTGTCTCTTTTTTCCTGCAATGCTTCTTAGTCCCATTTACTTTCTGATTTTTTCACATGATCCTATTTTTCCCCCTCAACTGCTCTTAAAATAGTGTTTTATTTGGCCAAAGGCCATTTGATTTCCTTCAGTTTAAGTGGTGGTTCTTCTGAAAAATCTTTGATCCACGGTTCCCTCAATGTGTAAGAAGACAAATGTTTCTTCAAAACCATTTCAGTTCTCTTCCATTTTGATTACATGGTAAAATCACAGTATCACTCCCTTTTTTGAATATAGGCATTGTTATGTGACTTGTTGAGATTTCAGACTTCTATTCCTTACCTGGAATTATTATTTAATTTTACTAAGTTACATAGGAAGAATTAATCACCACTGGATTCACTTCAAAAAACCGATGGACTTTGGCACAATGGTTTTTACTTTTTGGGCAACTACTTCTGATATCTGTGGAATGCTGATGTTCCAGTATCATGTTTAGTTTTAGTAGAATTCAGTAAAACATGATAGATGGTACATGAAATGAAACAAAATTCTATGGATCCTTACAGTTGAGTATCTCTCCAATGAAACTATCAAGTCACCACTAGAGAGCATGTAGCTTCCCAATATACCAGATTTTCTACAAAGAGCCATTCAAAAGCACAAAGAATTTTGAAGGGCTACTTTTGAAAAGCATTAGAAAGCCAATGAGTATCTCAAAAAGTAACTCAAAAATATCTCTGATAAAAGCATGGTCAGTGGAGGGTATAGAAGAAAATTAGAAAACAATAACAAAAAACCGTATCTACTGATATTATTGAATTGCATTTGGGAGAAAAAGTTAAAGTAGCTGGCCTACAACCAATTTATTTTGAGCACTGGGATTTGGAGGTCATGCTGAGTGGGCAGGTGACCAGTCCAACTTCCTTGCAATTACTTTATTTATTAGGGAGGCAATCCTATAGGAAAGATGAGCAGAAAGGAGCAACTGAGGAAGCACAGGAAGGGATGACAATAAATGGTGTGTTATCAAGCAGGGCAACTGGAGAATAATCCCACTTGAAGAAAGTGGGGAGTTAGTATAGGATAGATAGGAGTTAGTATAGTATAGGAGTCACGATTTTCTGACCTAAGAGACAAATAACCTTGATATTTATTCATTAACATGCATTGGTCTTGTCTGAGTAACACCAAGGCGGCTGTTAATTGCTCAACATTCTCAGCTTGCCCTACGCATAAGTATGGACAGCAGGCTCTTGAGGCCAGAGGAATACCTCAGGCAAAGAGTTTTTGGTAAGGCAAGATATGCTAAGTGTTGAGGAGTGTGACCGTGACCCAACAGCATCTTTACACAATCTCTTCTGGGGAATTTAGGATTTAAATCATGTATAATGGTCTAGTGTAAGATTTATGCTGTTGGGATGTGTTTATTTTCTTTTGCCTGAACCAGCACATGACAACAGAAATGCATTATACTTGAGTAAAAAACTAAGAGAAAAAAAAGAGGATGTTGCAGGTGAAAAAGTTTCTGTGTGTGAGATAGACTGGGAGAGAGCCAAGTTGGTTTGTTGACAGAAGTTTTAAATCCCATTATTACATTTAAATGCATCACACTGTGCTTGCTTAGGTCATTACATTTCTGCTTCCCTGAATTCATTGTATCTGCTATAAAAATTCATTCAGTAGCCTTAACTGAGAGGGATTACTCAAACTGTAATCAGCTCTAATTTCCAAATATAATGTTTAGCCACTTGTTGGCCAAGAATTGGTGTTTCCAAAATAAATATTGCTGTAAACATTGGAAGTCTAGTTTCAGTAGTATTGCCAAACAATTTACACCTATGGAGGTATCAGTGTATACTACTCTCAATACCAATAATTCCCAATTTCTAAGGTTCTACTTAGTCATCAGTATATAGCATTTTAATCTTCTGTTTCAGATATTCTGTAAATAAGTTGTGGATCTTACTTTGGTTTTAATTTATATTCTCTGGCTATTAAGGAATTTGAATATTTTTATATGTTTGAGGTGTATGCATTTGCCTTTTTATAAAGTCCCTTTTCACATTTCTTATTCACTTTTATTGTAATGGGTTGTCTGCCAAGTTTCTTATTGATTGACAATACCTTCTCTATACAGATTTGTTTAAATGTGTTGCAAGTGATCATTACCATTGACTAGATTGCATTTTCAATCACTCCCTTATGCCATTTTTTGATTAGTTCTTATTTATTTATTTTAATACAGTTTGGCTGATTTTAGTATTTACTTTATAGTCAGTATATTAGTATCCTACTTAACTAATCTTTCCCCATGCCAAGGGCATAAAGTTTTTTCTTCAAAGACTGTCTGGAAACTTTAGTGTTTTATATTTCATATTAGATTTATTATTTGTCTGGGGTTGATGTTTTGGAAGGTCTAACATAGGTAGGAGGGTCCAGGGCTCCTGTCTTCCCAGCCCTGTTGCACCGCTGTCATCCTACAACTTCCGTTTGATGGCTTGGTATAATTTCTTCCATCAATCCCAGGTTTTCATCTTTCTAGGTTTTAACTCTGGCATGTAGTCTTAAGCATCACCACAAGAAATAATTAGTGGGAAATAAATTGAACTATTGCCTGGGTGAAAAGTGTGGGGTTATAAGCTTCGTATATATGTTGTATAGGATAGAAAGACTTTTTACTTCAAAACATTAATGATATTGTTATATGTCTTCTAGAAACTAAATATTGGGAAGTACAATTTCATTGTAAATTTTGCTCTATCTGGTTGACATATTTTTCCTACTTTTTTTGGATGTATACAAGTTCTTTTTCATTATTCATATTCTGAAATTTTAGTATTACAGGGGTTTATCTTTTCTGAAATTTTATAATACTTGTTATTTATTATTAACATGATAAACCATAATATAGTATAAGGTTATTTCATATATAATTACACTGATAAAATGAAGTTGACAAAAGTAGCAAGGATATTCTAAACTTGATTAATGAATTCAAAGGAACATAAAGATCTTATAGTAACATTAGTAACCATTTTGAGAAATGTGTAGAAATTCATACTTCCAAAATTTTGACTAATATATATCAATATATTTTTCAGATAGCAAGATTTTTACAATAAGCTCTAAAATAACATAACTTCTGCAACTTATCATTTTAGTTACAGATTAAGACAGCTAATTCTTCAGGTTCAGAAGCAAACATTTTGGATTTCTTAATTACACCTTATCTCTAAACTGCTGTGAGATATATTATTCAATAATACATAAATGTAGAAATATTCATTGAGGACCTGTTGTGGTATGTACTGAACTAAACTAGAGAATCCATGCAAAGTACTCCTGCAATATGGTGGGATTTAAATATAAGATTCCTTCATCTTCCTTTTTTAAATATCTTAAAACAGTTTATCAACATCCTCATTCATGTCATCAACACTCTCTGAAATGAAGACAAATATTGTATCATCTATCCTCCTTTATAGTTCTAATTATGTATGCACCATCAGGTTATTAAAAAAGGTTCTTATCACCAAACACTTAAGCCTGCCTTTGTTCTTGCCAGGAACGTATAATTTATCACCATCATTGTGGAATAATTTAAGAGATATTGGAATATCATCTTATTTTCAAATATTTGTTATATTACCAATTTCATTGGGTTAAATGATTTGTCAAATATTGTGTTCATTCAAGAATGTTTATTTACATTTACTATGAACTAGGCACTTTGCTGGAAATTTGGGACACAAGTAAAACAAAACGAAAAATCTCTGTTCTCAGTCTCTCATGGAGCATAGCTTCAAGTGAAACAACAGACATTAATCAAAAAATTTCCCAAAGGTAACAACTGAGATTATAGTAAATGATATAAAGAGGAATGGCATGAAGATTTAAAATAGATGGTGCTGCCTGCTGTAAATGGTGTCATGGGCATACAACCCTGGTGCCACAAGTTACAGATGTAACATGGGAAACTTGCTGGAAGAGAGGTAGGTAGTAGGGTACATGTGTGTAGTCCTCTGAACTCTATTCCACAGCCTAGGCCAAACAAGGATGCTCCATATACATCCTGCTCAAGGCTTTAGTAGAGAGAAATGACCTAGATGCATAGCTGAGGTCACTCTAAGTGTGAAAAAACCTCATCACCATAATCTTGTACATAGGGTGGCCCAAGAGATACTAGGAACACTTAGACACAAGACACAGCTCAAGGTATCCCCAGACCAAGAAACAGCATCCCAAGGCCCAAGATCTGCATCCCAACAATGCAGGGTCTTCATACCAGGGTACATCTTTGATGCAAGCCTCATTGAAAACAGTTAATGGCATTGGTTTCTCTCTGTGAACACTTTAAGTCAACTGAACCAGCTTTTGGCAAAGTCACCATAAAGAGGGTGGCATATGAGTCTCTAGGACCATCCACTATTGTCTTATCACTGACCTAGTAAAGTAATTTTTCTCTGAAGAATTTAGTTGAATCTGGATAAAAGAAATTACATAGGCAAAAAATTGGAGGTGATAAAATAGGTGTTGGGAAGGTGCATGTTTAGGCAAAGAGAAATCCATACATGAAGAGGATGGCATGACACTTCAAAGATCTACAAGAAGCCTGGAGGGTTGGGGTACAAATAGTAGAATTATTGTGAAGCTGGAGAGTGGGTAAGTATGAAACTATGCAGAACTTGGAAACTGTACCAAGAATCAAGTGGTCATTATGAAGACTAATAGGATAAAGTATATTATGAATAGAGTTCAAAGTTGGAAGAGTATAATATCACCAGATTTCAGAAGGGACGCATTTGAGGACATCTACAGTGGATGTCCATAGACTAGTAACATCTCCTGTAGTCAAAAGGGAATTATGGCTGCTCAGACTGATGGTAGCAGCCCGTGGATTTGAGAGGTTTAGAAAGAACATTTAAGAAATACAAGTTTTTTTTATAATGCCATTTTCCTGTTCAAGTTATCAATAAGTAGTTGTTATAAAAATAATTAAAAGAGCTAAACATGGCTATTGAATTATATTGAAATCTTAGAGAAAAGACATTGCTTTTCAGTTTTACTCATGTAACTAGTTTGGAATCTGTGCACATGTTTCTGAATAGAAATCAGTGAATGTGTAGTTTACTATAGACTAATATTGGAGGATTCTTGCTGGTAAATGGAATTCATTATAGGTTCATCTCTCCAGTTGTGAAGGGAATAGTCCTTGCCACATAATTAAATCTTCATATTTGTAGGTAAAGAAAAATCTTCAATATTAGTAGATGGACATATACTTTACTGTCTAAACCAGGACTTTTTTTTAGAATAAAGGTGGAAACATGATTAAATCTCTAAAAAATCAGTTATATACCAGCACTGACCCAAGCAAATAGGGACATATATAACTACCTTAGGTAGAAAACATTGACATCATTCCAAATAGCTTAACAATTGTGCATGACAACTACTGAAATATTATATTTGAATATGACAAGGTCTTTGCCCAGCTAATCAATATTCCTTAGTCTCAAATACAAAGGAATGTTTTTATAATAATTTCCTATTCATTCAGAATGGCAAATGAATAGGCTAATTCTCTATTCACATGGGTCTAGAATTAAGTGATAATCAGCTCTGTGGAAATACTTAGAGTACTCTAAAATGACTTAATAGAAGACTTTTCAGATTTATTGTAGAAACAGCACTTTGAAAACAAAAATTATTTTAAATGATTAAACTAAAAGATTGCAGTTTTAGAGTTAAAGTTCTGATAATGACATTGTATGTATATATGAAGAAAGTATAAAATAATAAAATTAGTACAGAAATTAGAAAAAGTATGAGTCAATTTTTCACAATGTTTCATTTATTTTCCATTATCCAGAAATCAACAGATGATTAGCCTAAAACAAAGCTACTTTCCTCAGTTGTCATCTTAGAGTTATCCTATTTAAATTAGTGTGTAAGTAAATGGCACCTTTCACTATGAATAAGACTGAAAGAAATACACATTATCAAAATAGATGAGACACAGGAATCCAAAAAAAAAATGAACTCCATTTTAAATTCAGGACCACATTCAAAGTAAATAAGCATATTTGGAAAAAATAAAACAAATTATATTTATTTAACACTATGTTTTATGATCTTGGTAAATTTTCAGTTTCAAATCTGGATTATACAAAAAAATAGAGTAGTTGTTCACCAAAAACCAAGATTGCTGGATGATAAAAAAAAAAATAGGTATATTCTGAATTGATTGGCAACACATTGGATTTTGACTAGTTACAAACTCCTAACAATAAATTGCACATGATTAGATCCAGTGAATGATTTTTATAAATATGATATGCAGTAAACATTTTCTAAGACTTATAAAATGTCACTTTATAGATTAAATAAAGGAATAATGAAGAACTTCACTAATTTCCTGTCTAGGATGTATAATAAAGTATGTGCTATTTCTTCAAATGTGTAAAAAAGTACACTTACATACATTGTGTAGTGGTTGGATTGTTGTACCCCTGAACTAGGCTCTTTGCAGGTATAATTAATTAGATAGTTATACTGGATATGAATGGGCCTTAAATTCAGTGATTACGCCCTTGTAAGAAGGCCGTGTGAAGCCACACACACAGAGAAGAAATCGAAATTGGAGGGATACATTTTACAAGCCAAGAAATACTAAGGATTGCCTACAATCATCAAAAGCTGGGAGAGGTGGTAAATTAATTAAGCAAGGAGGCCCTTAGACTGAAGTAGCTCCAGTGCCTTAATGTCCTAGGTAAGTAAACCAAACCCTAATGCTTCAAGGTTAAGAAGCTAAAACCTAAGAACCAATAACAAATAGCCAATAATGCTTTGCCAGATAAGGCAGTAAGTTAAGCTATAGCCATCAGATAATTGCTTTGCTTTGATCAGCATCTTCTCTATAAGTCTTGCCCCTACCTCCTGTTGGTGGGGGGCTCCTAAAGTACAGTTCAAATGGATTTTTGCTAAAATAAAATCTTAAAAATGTATATTCTTTAGTTGATTAACAGAGGCATGGGACAGTTTCTGTTCCAGAGACTCTAGAAGGACATATCCTGCTAATATTATGATTTCAGACTTCTGTGCTCCTGAACTGTGTGAGAGAATAAATTTCTGTGATTTTACACCACCAAGTTTGTGACAATTTGTTTCAAAGGCCTTAGAGAACTGACACATATTGTTTTTTCACAGCCAGGAAGCATTTGTTTATTCCAACTGCTATATTTAGGACATAGGATTTTAGTAAATTCCATTTGATTTGTACAAGATTTAATGGACCCCAAGAGAAGAAAAAAGAAATAAAACATGGCTCTTGTTCTCAAAATAATTCGTTTTTTAAAAAAATCCTAATAATCCATTTAGAAGAAAGAAAAAATAAATAAAATCATAGTACTCCAAATGTAGTTCCTACAAAAGCCTTTTTCCTTGAAATAAAATTATAAAATAAATTATTACATGGAAGGGAATGAATATATTTTAGGTCTTAGACACATATTACTGAGTTTCTCTCCTTTCTGGTATACTAGTACTACCAATAACACTATACATTTCCCATCAGTTGTAACTGCCTCACCTCTGCCAATATTAATACTAATTTTGTATCTGTTTAGAACTGAAATCACACTGTATTTAATTTTACTTATTAAATATTGTATTATTCAACAGTCTAATTAGGCTTTTTTGTTTCTTCTATATTAGTGATGTCACTTATTTATATTATTTTTCTGTTGTAATTATGGTGTTTTTCTTATTTATTAGTATTCATTTTAAATAAGGATATATTATTGCAATTTATGTTAATGATTTTGGCAATACTTTATCAAATTTTAATTTAGTTCATGGTTCTTGACATAACCACTCAACATCTCCTCTTAGAAAACTAGTTGACATTTCAAATTTAACATTTTCCAAACTAAACTATTTCCATTCAGAACTAAAGTACCTGAACTCTTTCCATTTTCAGTTAATAGCAATTCCATTCTTTCAGGTGTTCAAGCCAAAAATGTGTGGTAAAAAGATGTAATTAATACAAATTAGAAATTATACATATTTAATATAAATTCAAAAATACATTATATATATATTTAGATCTTTATACTCATTTCATGGTACAGAGCCACTAAATTGAACCCTTGGAATTTCTGCTTGTTATTCATGAAGAATGCCTTTCAGTCATACCTGAGTTTATGCTAATGAGGTGACTTTTCGATGGTGTCTAGATAGCTTCAGGACAGTGCTGGTCACCAATAAACACAATCAGGTGATTAAAGGGTTATAATTTCAGTCCCACCCACAATCTCCCACGACTTGATAGTAACTGAAGATTGGATTCAGTCACAAATGACCTAATATAATCAATCATGTCTACTAATGAAATCTCCAAGAAAACCCTAAGCTAAGCTCTGGGAGCTTCCACATTGGTGAACAAAATAAAGCTCTTGGAGGGTGGCATGGAAGCTCTACACAACCTCCCCCTATACCTTGCCCTGTCATCTCTTCCATTTGGCTGTTCCAGAACTGTCCTTTATAATAACTTGATAATCCTTAGTATTGTGCTTTTCTGAGTTTTGTGAACATTCTACTGAGTTATCAAACCTGAGGATGGGGGGTTATAAGAAGCCCTGATTTGTGACTAGTTGGTCAGATACAAGGATTGGTCCTGGGACTTTTGATTGGCAACTGAAGTAGAGGAAGGCTTGTGGAACTGGGCCCTTAAGTTGTGTGATTTGTGTTAACTCTAGTTAACATAAGAATTGAATTGAATTGCTGGATATACAGTTGAAGTTACGAAATTGGTATTGGAAAATGCACCACGTATTTGTTGTCATAAAAAACTTGAGGTCTTGGTATCATTCTCCTGCTGTAACAGAAGTACCATAGACTGAGTGGATTAAACAATGAGCGTTATTTCTCACAGTTCTGCAGGCTAGGAAGTCCAAAATTGAATGCCTACTTCCTAATACCATTAAAGTGGAGGTTAGGATTCCAACATATGAATTTTAGGGGGATACAAATATTTAGTCAACAATACCCATATTTTCCTTAAAACCTACATGCAATTGACAGGAAACTCTTTGGCCTCAATACCTAAAAAGTATCCAAAATCTAATCACTTCTACACACATTGCTCTCTATTTCCACATATTAACCACTACAGTTTTTAAATTATTTAAAATTTTTTCCTACATGTAAGTCATCTGTGGATCTGTTCTGGGGAAATATTTTTTCTCTTTGTTCTTTTTCTTGATGTTTGTACATAATTGTTATATGGCTAACATTGTGTATGGGTAATTATGGAGGACATGAATCATGTCATTTCCCACCAGAGAAGATTCACCACACTCTCAGTGGGCAGATAAAGTGTGCTGATCTGAGCCAGAGGGACTCAAGCCTGGGGTATTGTTTTGAGGGGCTCTTTTCACCTAATTTTTATTAGATCTTAGGGTATATTCCTCCAAGCTTCCTAACAGAGATCCTGAAAGATACAAATTCAAGTATTACTTGCTTATGACCATGAAACTCCTTACATATTCATTCTCCTCTTTGCTAATTTTCTGTTTTGCTTCCCATTTTTTTGTTTTTGTTGTAGTTCAAAAATTTGACTAATGGACTGAAGGAAAAGACAGGGTAGTGTTGGGCTCAAATTTTATGTGTTCCTTCTCTTTGATATCTGTATTAATTGCTAGGGCTGCCATAACAAAGAACCATAGACTAGCTGGCTTAAAAAACAGAAATGTATTTCCTCAAAGTTCTGGAAGCTAGAAATCTGAGACTGAAATGTTGGCAGATTTGGTTTCTTTTGAAGCTTCTTTCACTGGCCGCTAGGTGGCTGTCATCTTCCGGTATCTTTGCACTATCTTCCCTGTGTCTGTGTTCTGATTTCTTCTTGTTAGGACCCAGTCATACTGGTGTCCTAAAATACCTTCTTTTAACTTAAGTACTTCCTTGAGGTCCCTATCGCCAAATAATCACATTTTGATGTACTGGAGGTTGGGATTTCAACATACTAATTTTGGGGATGACACAATTAGGACCATAAGAGTATCTTAAACAACCCTCTAAGTTCTGACTGCCTGTACAATGTTGAATTCCAACTTTTCTTCCAAATTCTCATGAAATTGCAGATTTTCTAATGTATTTTCTTCCACTTAGCAGTAGCTTTATGTTCAGGTCCTCTGGATTTCCAACTTCTTCCCTATTTCTAAGAATGTTAGAGGAGGCTGTTAGGTAGACATAAGCAGGAGAAAGGGGCCAACCCATCACCAAGGAAGACTCCTTCCTGGACAACCCCACACCCTCCTTAATTCCCAGTTCCACAGTCAAGGATGCCTGGCTTATCAGGAGGCCCACAATCAAGGACACTTAGAGTGTTAAGAGGCCTAGGAACATTCCAGGACATTCTCAAGGTCTGAACACCTTGTCCAAATGTAACCCCACCTCATTAAAAAAAATAACATCCAAATCTAATTAGCATTGTGGTTTTGGCCCTACTGTGGGCTTTGCTTAGGTGCTTATGGGTAAGGTGCCTGTGTACTGAGTAAAAGATTATATAACCTAGAGCTGTCAATCAAAGGACTTAACACAGGGCAGCAGCATTTCCTGACATCTTAAGAAAAAATAGAAGCCAGCCTAACCCTAATAGTGGGGCTGCTTCTGATTTCCAGATAGCCTGCTCTGATGTCTCAAGAGTGTACTTTTCAATTTAACCCAATATACTCCTCACTGCTTTTTTTCTTGCTATCTTGTCTTGACTGAATTCTTTCTTCTGGGAAGACAAGAATTGGGGACCATGCATTCCACCAGTAACAAGGAGAAGAGGAAATCTCTTGAGGGAAAAGGATGAGCAGAATATATATTTGCCTAACTACAGTTCCTTTTTATAAGGTCTTGGCCCTTCACATCTTGTTTGGTTCATGAATTCCCTGATATGCACACATGTGCATGAACACATATACACACTCACACACACCTATATTTATAAAATCTGGCTTTTCTAGCTTTTTCTGGTAGGAATGTTGATATACATCGAGACTCCATAATATCTAGAAACAATGAAGCTATACAGACATAATAAAGAACCTATATTAAATACATTAGAGTGGATAATTAAGGGAAGAGGGAGAGAGAAGTTTGGATATATGTAATTCACTTGGTTGTTTTATCAGGGAGATGGCATAAATCAATAATGGTAGTGCACCATGAAGAAATTTTGATATAATAAGTATAAAAAAAAGATTATGTAAATAATATAAAGACTAAAATAGTACAGGGAAGGATGAGAAGTGATCATCACACATAGTCTTATAGCTGTTAATATTGTGGGGTATAAATATTTAAAATAAGGTTTCTTCTACATTTGGTTTCATGTTAAGCATGCTACTTATCAACCCCATTTTTCACTTGAAATCTTGAATGCTTTTGAAAGTCAGTATTCAAGGAGGCTTTTTATCTTTACTAAAATTACTTTGTGTGAATACATAGTACATTTTAAAAACCAGTCTCCTATTCTTGAATACAGTAGTCAAAGTGGCTAGTTTGAGCCCTTCCTCAAACAGAAAGACACACAGCATATGCAAAGCTGGCTTTTCTTCTTCTTTATCCTCGCCATGAATATAAATTTAGGCCTTTGCCCTAATATATGGGCTTCTATAACAAAGGAAGTATCTGAATGGCTGTCATCCTTAGAAAGAGGAGAAGTTTTATTTTAAAAAAAAGAAAATGTTCCTGAGGAAAGAGTTTGGGATTTATTTTTCTTTTCAGTCAGTTTATGCTTGGGCAAGGCTGACAATGTGAATTATCTGAGTCTCTGCACCATGAAGGGAAATTTAAATTGTGCCAACTGAGTCAAAATAAAGAAAGAAACATGAAAATAGAGAATTCTTTATTGGGAAAAAGTGCTATACTATGATCATTATTCTCCATTCAGTCCATTCTGAGCTCAAATGCCTTCCGTTCTGTGCACACACTGGAAATTGTTAGGATTATAATTCTTCCATTATTTCCCCAGGTTTATGGAGTTTCCTTGCACCCTCAGACCAGTGGTAACCTATAGGCAGAGTAATGCCAGGGTCTCCCAACTGATTTTCCTTCTCCCAGGAACCCCAGTCCTCCCAGTCCTGTGCTGTTGGTGTACAATGTTGGAACCTAGTTGTTTCACAGAGTTTGCAATTTTTTTGTTTATACTGAGTCATTGTTATTCCATAATGACCATTAGTGAAAATCCATTAATGAAAAGTATAAAAAATTACACTTTTATGCATTTAGAATTAATTTATTTTGGTGCAAGATAAGTATGAATTTTCTGGATGGATTTTTGATTTAGACAACTGCCATCCATTTAAGTTGGTGCTTTGTTTATTTAAAGTTTATTTTGTTCTTTTATTTAAGTTCCTTATAATGTGTTTATCTTTGCTTAAGTAAATGTCTGGATATTTCATATTTATGGATATTTTAATCTTTTAAATTAATAATGATACTTATTTAATATCTAATAAATAAAATATCTTCATTTTTCCCACCTAATAGTTTGTCATATAAGAAATCGATGCTACATTTTTAAATGTTTTATATTTTTCTTTCTTGGGGTGTAGTATCTTATTTTTTCTTTAACCTATTGATGTACTACCAACATAGTTTCCTAATACTGTATCATATTTTTGTTTCTGAAATAACTCTTCTTTGTTAGGGATAACATTATCTACTACACTCAGCATATAAGTTTTCTTATATATTATGTAGTATTTGTTCATTTGTATTCACAAATAATATTGGTCTATAAGCAATTTCATTAGGCTTTGGAGTTAAGATTTGATAACCTCATAAAATAACCTCATTTTCCAGAACATCTTTTATTCTACATCCCTAAGGTAGCTGGAAATTTCTTTGTGTATGAGTGTCTGATAGAAAATGTGAAACAAACAAACAAACAAACATTATATTGGTTTCATACCTTTTGTGACAGTTATCTGTGGATGTTCTTTGCAATGTGTTCTAATGATGCAATTCTTCAAGTATTTTTCTTGTTTCCAAGACTATTTTACTCCGTTATCTTAGTATAGTGTTTTCTTTTAATTACTCCTGTATTTTCTCTTGGTTGAACTTGATAGTTGTTTAAGTTTTTTGTTCCTAAAGAACTCTTCTTTGTGCCTTTTTTTCCCAAGTCATATATTTGGTATAATATATTTCTCAATTCTTTCTTCCCCAGCTTTTTATTATTTATTATACCCATATTTTCTGAATTAAAGTTTATATTTATCAATTAAATCATTTTTGTTTCTAACATATTTTAATGTTTGAAATTAGCACTGAGAATAGCTTTATTTTTTCTTTTTCTGAGTATATGCACTTTAATCTTGCTTTAGGTAGCCTTCAATTAAAAAAAACTGATACTCAATGCTAAAAACTAAAATAAAAAAATGCAATTTTTCTTCTTTTTGCAATGTTACAAGTTTCCTTTCTCCTAGCAATATAATTTAGTAGAGTTTCATCCCAAGTTTCAAATAATAGTGATTCATTAAGTATGGGAAATTTTAAGTTCTCTTTTATTTAGAACTCTATAACATGTTTCTAAAGAGGAAAAAACAAGCAAATGGCAGAAATTACATTTTCCTTTAGCTAATGGGTTTCTTACGTACCAGTGGGTAACATAAAAGTTTCCATGTAGTAGATTGTATAAAGTTTTCTACATGTCAGTACAGTTGCACTATTACATTAGAATTGAATTGACCCATTGACAATTTTGCTTCATATGTGTTTTTATAAGCTACTGTAAAATGTATATTATTCTGTTTATAAGAAATTTTCACAATGCATTAAATTCCTATAAAATTATTACCTTAACATGGAAAAGCAAATGAGAAACAGCTGCCACGATTACTGCAGAGTACCAAGAAGTTATTAAAACTATGAAGAAGACTACCACTAATCCAGGATAGAAATAATGAACCATCAACCCAGATCTCAAGCACTTTCACATAGAGCCAATAACCTACAACAAATAGAATTTATCAATCTGGAACACAAATAAACAAACAAAAAGCAAGAAAGAAAAAAGGAAAGAAAAAGGAAAAATGTAAAAAAACTGGAGGTCTTATCTGAAAGTTGATGTGGGTAAAATGAAGTAATTATTTACAATAGCCATAATGCTTCATAAGTAAGAGGAAAGTCATTAAGTGGGCATACATTAAACTTAAAAGCTCTTCACAGCAAAGGAAACCATCAATAAAATAAAAAGACAATTTACCCAATGGGAGAAAACACTTGCAAATTATATATTTAACAAAGGGCCAATATCCAACATATATGAAGAATTCAAACAAGTCAATTAAAAAGCAAGCAGAGGAATTGAATAGACATTTTCCCAAGGAAGACATACAGATGGACAGCAGGTATATGAAATGGTGCTCCACATAATTAGTCATCAGGGAAATGCAAATCAAAACTACAACGAGGTATCACCTCACCTGTTAGAATGGCTGTTGTCAAAAGATGAGAAATAACAAAGTGTTGGCAAATGTGGAGGAAAGGGAACCCTCATGCACTGTTGGTAGGAATTTAAATTGATGTGGTCACTATTAAAAACCTGATGTTCCTCAAAAAATTAAAAAAAGCAATTACCATATTATCCACAAATCCCATTTTTTGGGATAAATAAAAAACAGGATATAAAAGAGATATAAGCACTCCATGTTCATTACATCATTATCCACTACCGCCAAGATATAGAAACAATCTAAGTGTCCATCTATGGATGAATGCCTAAAGATGTAGTGTATAATATAATGTAAAGTAATAATATGTGCACACCCTGGAATATTTTTCAGCCATGAGAAAGAAGGAAATCTTGCTGTTTGTGTCAACATGAGGTCATAATGCTAAGTAAAATAAGCCAGATATAGAAAGACAAATAGTACATTTGATTACAGTCATATGTGCAATCAAAAAAAGAGTGAAGTTCATAGAAATAATAGAAATTTTGTGGCCAGGTGTTGAGGGGTAGGGAAGTAGGGACAGGCTGGTAAAAGGGTAAAAACTTTCAGCTATAAGATGAGTAAAGTCTGAGGATCTGATATAAGATGTGGTGACTATTGTTGACAAGACTGTATTATGCTAATGAATTTACTAATAGAGTAAAAAATATTCTCATCAAAAATAAATAAATAAAATTAAATATGAAATGATGAATGTGATAATTAATTAGATGTGGAATCTAATTTTTACAATGTATATGTGTATCAAATCACCATGATGTACACTTTAAATACCTTACAAAGTTAATGTCAATTAACCTCAATAAAGCTAAAATTAAGAAAAGGAAAGAAACTAAGTATATAACAATTTTTTAAAAATAAAAATGAAGTTATTATTTATGGTTGTCATTGTGCTTCAGTAGTAAGAGGGGACTCATCAACATTCCAAGTACAAATAATAATAACCTTTTTGTTGCTTAACTGTAAGTTGGAGTTGGTGAAATCTGCTAAAATGACAGACCCTTCCATCTGTGGCCTAACAAACTAAGAGAAGTTTTTCTAACACTGAGGGAATGATTTAATTGTTTTTACAGATTGTTTATAATTCACTTTCCATTTAAAAAAATTTTTAAGTAGGCTTTATTGCTTGGAACACTTCAGAGTTATGGAAAAACTGATGATAGTGCATGCATTCTCCCAGTTTCTCTTACTATTAACATCTTACATTAGTGTGGTACATTTGTTATAACTAATGAGCCAATATTGATACATTATTATTAACTAAAGTCTATTGTTGACTAAGATTTCTTTACTGGTTACCTAATGTTTTCTTCTGTTCCAGAATTCAGTCCAGAATATAACATTTACTTGTCATGCCTCTTCAAGCTTCTCTAGTCTGTGATATTTTCTCAGAATTTCCTCATTTTTGATGACTTACATCACTCATCTGGTATTGCATGTTATTTATCTTTTCCATAAGAATTCCTCATATATTAATCGTGGTTACTTTACGTCCTCTGTGATAGGTCCAACATTTATTGTTTATCTAGTTCTGCTTCTTGCTTTATCTCTTCAGGTTGTTTTTCTGTCCTTTAGCATGACTACCTCATTTTGTTGAAAGCCAGGAATGATACATAAAGAAAGAGGAAATAGGTAAATAGATCTTTAATGTGAGGTGTTCTGTTAATTTAGGTAGATACCAGGCCATGTTAAGTGTTTGCTGTAGTGATAGGTGCCAAAGACTCATTTCCTCTGGTATTCCTGGTTTTCTTACACTTGTCTTTGTGGCTCCCTAAGAATTCCACCTTTAAGAGAGTCTGAGCCTTATGGCTCTCTCATCTGTAATCCAATATTATTTTACTGGAGCTGTATTGTAGTAAAGGGTGGGAGAGGGAAAACATTATATAACTTATAATGAAATCTCAGTCTTTTAGTGATTTTATCTTTCTGCCCTTTGTCCCTCTGGACACCTTTATTTTATTTTATTATTTTATTTAAACTTAAATTAAATTAATTTTTTTTTAAATTGCTTGATCCCCTCTCCCTTTTAGGTGAGACAGGAAAGTTGAAGGCTAGAACTGGATAATGGCCCTTCTGCCTATGTGAGGTAATTCTCTGATAAATTATTTTTCAGTGGAGGACAGGCTTTTGTTATTAAAAATGCACAGGTATATTTCAAAATGGTTATTTTTCTCCTTGCCTCTGCCAAGGACCTGAGTTGAGTTTTCTTGGCTCTTCACCATGAGAACCTGGCGGCATTCTTAGAAGTAAAATCCAAGAAGTGTGGGGATCTCTCTAACATTGCAGTGGCCAGTAGTTTCTTTCTATCAAGCAAGTCCACATTCACCCTGCAGGAATCCAGCAACACTGTTTAAGGGTCCTTACTAATTTATCTACCATCAGTGTCTGCTCCAAGTAACCTAATCTCTGGCTTGTTTCTGTTTTCACCTGTCTCTCTAGATTCAGAGCACTGCATTCTCAGGTGAGTATAAGAAAAGTCTTTGCATTTCAGTTTGTTCAGCTTTTTTCTCTACGGGTGAGTGTGATAATTTCCACATCCTTTCCGTGTTGTAGCTGAACCGGAAGTTCTGATTGTTTTTTTACATGTACAGATTCTTAGTCTTTGATCCAAAAACCAAAAGAACTTAATGACAGTTTGTATTTAGAATATACATAGGAACCCCCTAAATACATGATTACAATCTTCAAGTGCAGAGATCATGAAACCTAATTTTCTTCAGTTTCTGTACAAAGAGCTCCATTTTCCTCTAATTCAGTAATACATTTTCTCATAAATTTTGCAAATTCACTCTAAATACACATACAAGTAAAATAATTATAAAGTTGAAATGGTCTTAGATATAGAGCCAATTTTATATAAATGTCTAACAGATGTATGAAGCAGTCCAGACCTTCAATATGCACAAGGAGCACATTTCTGCCCAGGAATCTTTAGCTTTAAGAAAGGAACCTTAAATAGGAAGCCTGAGGATAGCCCCTCTCTCATTATCCAGCAATCTTAATTTAAATGGCACCCTTGACAGTTCATCTATACTCTGCCTCCTTTCTGCCATCATTACTGATTTACAGCAAGTCATTTTCACAGTTTACCCACATTTGTATTTTGATACTGATGACTGATACTCAACTAGCCTTTTATCTTGAGATGAAATGGAACAATTTTTCCTTTTTCATTCATGGACAACCACTTCCAATTACTAATATGAGGGTAATCAGCAGGGTTTATCTTTCAAACTCTGCTAATTTTTCTTTTTGCAATTGTGTCACTTGTATCATTTAGTTTGTTTAATTTCATACTCAATGAATCACATTATAAATCTAACTCTGCTTTGATGAACTGAGTGAAAATTAAAAACAAACAGGCTATTTCATACTGAGCTACTAATTAAGGATTCTTTTGAAACTTGAAAAATCTGGCAACCTTATGGTTATGTTTACACATGGCAAAATTAGCTAGATTGGATTTTATGTTATTATCTTTAGATATTTGCTACCAGGTTTATCATTTCCTTTACTGTGTGTGAAAGTGTGAGTATGTGTGTGTATGCATATACTCAACTTACTGAAAATTAAAGCAATGACCTCCCTCATTAAATAACAATCTATTTGCTCACATGCTATTCTTTCTTTCAAATCTGCAAATGAAATTGAGCAAGTATTAGAAATAAACCAAAATCAATAGTTTTGGTATACATTAAAACAATTTCTAGTGTTCATTGAAAAAATAAAGGGTGATTGTAATTTGGCAAGTAAATTGTCTAGATAAGATTTCTAGAGTATTCAATACCAATGAAATTTACAAGTTCTTTTGTCTTTGGCTGAAGAATTTTTCTTTTAAAGAAACATTATGTTGATATATATTTATCTAGTTTAAATATCAGGGTATTTTACTTCATATCTCTGGAGTTGGCAAAGTCATTCCTTGAATGAAACTAACCAAGAAAAATGTGTTTCCTCTCAAGTATAATTCTATCCTCACTCATATTCAATTCTTAACTTTCTGCTATTATCTCTGTATTGTCATTTTATGAGCATTTAAACACATGACCTCTTCACTGAGAGCTGATACCGTCAACTCATAACAAATAGTAGCTGGCAAAGAGTAACTCTCACACCGAAATGTTACCTTGGCCTTGGTTCACCTGAAAAGAGTTGAAGGTGAGTCATAGATTCTCATGAATGATTTTCAAATGTAATTAATTAATAAGTTTGTTTTAGTTCCTGTTGCTGCTTATCAGAGTACCCCAAAATTTAGTGGCTTAAAATAACACTGATTTCATAATCTAGACCAAGGTCAAAAATACAGAGAAAGCACAATGGAATGGCTTGTGTCTGCTCCCTGGTGGCTGGAGCTTTAGTTGAGAGGACTTCAGGCCTAATGAGCTTAATTCTTAGAGTCAGAATGACCTGAAAGGATGTCCACTCATATGTCTAGAGGTTATTGCTGGCTGTTAGCCTAAATCTCAACTGGGCTATCAGCATAAACACATACATATGTACTGTCTATGTGATCTGGGCTTCCTCTTAGCACAGGAGCCGTAGGGCCATTAGATTTCCTACATGACCATTCAGAGCTCCAGTGTTAGTGTTTCAGTGAATAATGCAAAATCTGCATCACTTTTATGACCGAGGCCTGGAAGTCACTGAGTGCCACTTCTTCCTCTTATGTTGATGGTCACAAGCACACACAACTTAAGGGGAATAGAGTTAGCTATGTCTATTAATGGGCTTATGACAATGTTCTAAATCATTTTGTTGAATGGGATCTATTGTTATTGTGGTAGTGAGATAGTGTGATCTGCCTGCCATTTGTGGCTTAGAAAACAAATTATGAAAAAGCTAAATTATAAATTATACCTTTCCAAGATACACACATACATTTTTGTGTATACAGATAAAAATTCTTATTTTGTGTACACAAATAATCCTTTGTCTGCTCTTTTTACATGGAGATTTCAATGTGTGAAAATCCTTTGTATTTTGGCTATTTCATATCTTTCATATGCTTGTCTATGTAATTCTATTGCTTTGGATCTAAAATCCTATGCTGCTTTGTTTCCCTGAGGATACTGAGCTGCAGGATTTCTGGGTTAGAGTAATTGATTTGCTAATACTGTGGCATCTCGAACACAAGAGTACTTGTGTTAAAGTGTTGAGATTTAGAAAAGTGATGTTTGAAGTGACAATTGATGTTGAGTATCAGAAATGATGAACAGATCTGCCTTATTCCCCTGAGCATACCCTTTACTATGTAAACCTGTGCTTTAAAATACATGCTTTCAACTTATGCCAGTAGTTTCAAAGGCTTTCTCAACAAGGAGATACTGCATGTTATAAATCATTATGTAATCTATTACATAACTACTAGTATCTGTTATCAAATATGTGTTCAGTGTACTTATATTGGGTTCAAGTTGCAACAAACAATTCTGGTTGTAAATGTAATTATAAATCCATTTAAATGGGAAAATGTACACATTCAAAAGTAGGTAATTAGTAAGAGTGTATATGTTGATTAAAATGTGCCTTTCATGTTTAACATAACAACATATCCTTCAAGGTAATAGAATAAAAATAAGGTATTGTATATGTTATATTCTCAATATTATGTTAGGGGATGGAATAGGCTTGTAAAATGAGTAACCATTAAATTTCCTTGTTTTTTGCTCTGTGAAATCAAACCTTTACTCTTTTTACCTTTGCAAGCTTTCAGCTACCTTTAATTGATCACTGCTTTCCAAGCCATTATGCTTTATGTATTACTCAGACACACCAGTCCTTAGACTAAGCACCAATACTTTTGTCTTCATAACTGTACTTTTTTCTCACGATCTTAATGTTTTTATTCTTTGTGTTTAGGAAAAAAGATCTTATAATGGGCTTTAACACAACCAGATTGGCTTTACTTAATAATGATATATCCAGAACACTGCAAAAGTAAATGCTATGCAAAAAATTAGTAAAAAGTGAAAATATCCAAGTTACTCCCAAGTAGTCAGAAATTCAGCATTATTAACATCCTTGAACTTTATTCTCCTCCTTCCCCATCATCACATCCATTCCAATAATGCATGTAGCCATAAATATTAAAGGATAGTTTTACTTCCTTTTGAATTTCTTTTAATTGGGCTGATATGCTATGTACTTTTCTGTATTTAGCTTGATTAATGTTTTATGATATAAGATTCATCCATGTTACAGTGTTCATTTCATCATTTTGTTTTACTGTTTAATATACTAAATACATGAAAACACACACATACATACACATAATTCACCGTACACTTACTGGACAGATGTCTTTTATTGTGTACAGAGATGGGTAGATAGGCACAGAGAGAGAGTGGGAGAGAGGGGAGGGAATTGTTTTGGCTTATGTGTTAGGAAAAACTTCAATTTTAATATGTAATAAACACTCAAAAGTTTCTACAGTGCTCCAAAATATACATACCTAATAACAATATATGTATTTTCAAACTGTTTTTGCATCCTTGCCAAAATTTAGCATTACATTTTTGTTTTAGCCATTTTAGTGAATATTCTGTATAGTTAAATCTCACTTTGTTTCTCACTTATATTTCACTGATTATAAAAGATATTGCGAAAACTTTTATGTTCGTTCATTGTCCGCTTGGATACTATTTTATATGAAATTTCTTTTCAAGGCTGTTGCCTACTTTCTATTGGGTTATATTTTCTCATGAATTTAACAATCAGTTAATGTATTCTGTTTACAGTCTTTTTAAAATTACATGTACAGCAAGTGTATTCTCACGCCTTTTGTTTTTGTCTTTTCAGTGAATGGGTATAATTTTTTAATATTGTTTAAATATTAAATACGTTATGTTGGATATTATGGTTCTCTATTTTAATGTAGTCAAATTTGTCACTTTTTAAAAAAAATTGAGTGTCTTTCCTTAACAAAAGGCTAGGGAAGTATCTCCTAATATTATATTCTATACACTTTACTGGCTTATCTTTAACCTTTAATTCTATAAAGTATCTGAAATCAATGTATGTTTTTGGTATGAGGAAGGGGTCAAGATACAGCTTTTGAATAACTGATGGATCCAACATACTATATTAAAATCCTTTCTTCTCTCTCCTTTGAATCTTCATTTTGTCCTAAGACAAGTGCTGTATGTGCAAGTCTTGCTTTTGGAGACCCTCTTCTGATCTATTTTTCTGTTTTTCATCATTGCAGAAATACCATACAGTTGTAATTAATTTACTATTATAAGTTGATATTCCAGTAGTGTAATTCTTTCAACTTTGTTAATATTCTTCAAGACTTCACTGATTATTCTTGGTGATTTTTATTTCCATATAAATTTAGAACTAGCTTATCAAATACAAAAACTGCTGGGTATTCTATTGAAATTGTTTTGGATTACAGATCTACTTTAGGTAATTGACATCACTACGTGATAGAATCTTCTAGTACCTTAACATTTAGTATATCCATCTCAACTAGTGTTTTACATATCTTTTGTGTGTAGAACCAACACACAAATTTTGTTAGATTTATTCTTTAGTATTAGATGAATTTTAATGTTTTGGTAAGTGGTATCTTTCTAAAATTTCATTTTCCATTTTTTATGGATATAGACATGCATTTGATTTGTGTACATGATCTCAATAGCAAGTTATATAGTTAAATCTGCTTATAAAATCTTATAATTTATTATACTACAGATTGTCTACAATACAATAATGCCATCTACAAATACTGATAGAATTAGTTTTTCCTTTCAAATTCTTTTTGTTGTTGTTTCCCTGTCCTTCTCTTATTTAAGTCCTTAATATCTCTGGTAGAATACTAAACAAAAGTGGTAAGAGTAGACATACTTTTCTAAGAATTCAACATTTTACCATTATACATTTTGTTGAAATTTATTTGATATGCAGTTTGTTAAAGTACATTGTATATACTACTAAACTACAAAGGAGATTTCTATTTTCAGTTTGTAAATAAATAAATATAGATAAATTGTACTGTATTTTTGATAATGTAGTGAGTCTGGAATGATCTCTTTTTCTGTTTTATTTTTCATACATTTTGTCCATACAGCTATCTCCTCTTGTGAAATGTAAATGTCTACTAAATATTATATGCCAATGAATAATTTTTTAACTGAATGTATTCAAGTTCATCAAGGCTTCCTTTATAGTCAATAGTTTTTGTTTTGTCTTGTGTTTCTTTTTCTTTTTCTTGTTTAATAAATATTTCCTATCCTCAATCTGAAAATTAACTCCTATGTTTTAGTCTAAAGTCTTTAATATTTTCCTTTTTGACTTAGACAAAGTTATTGATATAGAAATAATTTTTAAATATATTGTGACATGGAGTCCAATATGCTTCTTCCCCCCATGTGTATATATTACTAAACTACAATTATTAATTAAAAAGCACAGCCTTTATTCACAACATTCCTGAGTCTCATGTGTCAAGTAAATGTTTATTTCCTGGTTTATTTATCTATTCTTGTGCATATACAAGAGTGTATTAAATAATATGCATTTATCATAAGTCTTGATATTGACAGTATAAGTAATCCAGCTTTTAATATTTCACAACTTCATAGCTAAAGAAATATTCGTATTTTCTTTTGCTTTTCATGTAAATTTAATTACTGGCATTAAGTTGTTTGTAGTATCATGTTTTTTTATTGATATTGACATGATCTGAAATTATGTTCATTTTTATTTCTGGTATTAGTAATTTGCGTTATTATTTTTTTCTTCATCAGTGTTGCCAATTTATCATTTTTTGAGTTGTATTGATGCTATTGTTTAACTTTTTAAGAAATAGTCAATTGTTTTACAGAGTGGCTGAATGATTTTACATTTTCACCAGTAGCATATGAGAGTTCTCATACTCCATATCCTTATTCAGAAAGTGTACAACAAATGTTAGGTTATGCTTGCTAAGAAGAAAAAGTTGCTGATCTTCAGATTTACCCATTCCACTTCTGATCTGGCCTATGGAGTTCTCTTCCTTAAACATCTGCCCTTGCTTTGAATGCCCAGTAATTCTTACTTACCTTTCATGATTAATCTCTGACCTACCCCAAAATGTATTTCATCTCCTTCTTTGCCCAATGACTCTTAGTTTTTCATGTTCTGAAGTCCGTATACCATAGACACATTCTTAGTTTTCATAATTTAGTTTCTTTAATTCGATTAGGTTTTTCTTACAGGAAAAGTCATGTATTATTTATCCTTTCACCTGCTTTGGAGCTTGATGCATATTAAGAGCTCAATAAATTTTGGATTGTTAAATGAAATAGTAAACAGAATTTTATAACTCTATGCCTTGCTGATTATCTGTAAAAGCTTGCAAATGAACATTTCTTACTAAATGTAGACACACGGAATTGCATTGATTACTTCTAAGACTTGAACCATTCAGAGTGCAATTAACAAATAAAACGAGATATCAAGACACTTCTGAGAACATGATTTGATTTAAAATTTAATCATCGCTCACTCATGACTGCCACTGGAGTTTAACTTATTAGTTACCATCTGCTGCCTAAACATCTAGAGAATATTTTTAAGGAATATCTTTCTGGAGGAAATGATAATCTTGTGCCAACTTGTTTATCACTTATCTGGTTGCTGGCATTTAAACCTTGTAACAACAAAAATTATAGTTGAGTGCATAAGGCCATAAATGAAAACTAAATATGATAAGAACACAATGAGAATGTAAATGACTTTTTTTTGCCAGATTCATTACTTCTAGTATTATAATGAGCTATGCGAATGTGAGACTAGGTTACATGGCAACAGAATAGAGATTTAGAAGGCAAGCTTCATTCAGATAAGTGCTAGATTGAGAGTCAGCTATACCTTTAAGTACGACTGTGAACTTATACAATTGGGAAACTATTTTACCTTAGTTTTTCTGTCAGAACTACTAAATAATAATAATTGTATAAATTGTGGTAACAAATGTATGTGTATTTATATACTTGGTTATTTTATTCATGATCCACAAAATTTGGATAAGACAGCCATTTAGGACTGAAGGGGTCCAGAATGCCACCACAAAACATGCCACCTTGGCCTTAAGGATTATTCTGAAAGCAACTGAGAATCAGCAGATGAAGGAAAAGTTCCCTGGCCTTCCATGTTCTGCCTAAAAGCAGGACATAAATTTCCCTTTGTGAAGGAAGCACAGTCTTCCCCATGCAAAGGCATCCCTGTCTCCCTTTCCCGGAAGAGGAGAGTGACTCATTACCGGAGACAAGAGTTGAAACCAAAATATATAAACCTTACTAATCCCTATCTTCCATTAATTTCCCCTATATGTTTCCTAGTCATTTTACCAGTTTATGGTCCCTTAAAGCCCAAATTCCTTCTCCTTTATTAAAATGGAGTAAACCCCTGAGACTAACCACTTTTTTTAGCTCACTTTTCTGTGAAATCCAGTGCATACAAATATTAATAAAAATTATATGCTGTTTCTCCTGTTTATCTACCTTTTGTTAGTTAAATTCACATGCTCCCAAGACTAAGAGGGCAGAGAAAAGTTTTTCTTCTCCAACAAGATCCTTAGATATAAGACATTTTTACTTTAATAATGGATATCTCCACTTAGGATGAGATGCTTTTAAAGTATTATCCAGAAAACAAAAACTAAAGGAAAAAATAAATTAATTAAAAAAACCAACTTTTCCAAGAGTTACCTGGGTCTCAAATTTTTAGGAGTTATTCTTCTTGGCATCCTCTGTGAATCCTAACCAGTTTGAAACAGAGCAGGCACATTGTGCTTAATAAATATATTAATATTTTCAATGCCTTTTAACTACAAATTATTTTTTAAAGCATTTATATTAGTTTGCTCTGCAGGCTGCAGTCCCATTACAGACTCCAGGGGGGATTTCTGGCCTTGCCTGTCACAGCTTGGAGTGGCTTTGTGTATTCCCTGACTTGTGGCTGCAAAGTTTCCATCTCTACCTCCTTCTGTACATGGCCTTCTATTCTCTGTGTGTCTTTCTTCTGTCTCTTATAAGGACAGTTGGATTTAGTGGATAACACAGGATGATCTTATCTCAAGCAATTTAATTTAACTGTATCTGTCAAAACCTTTTTCCCAAATAATGTCACATTCACAGATTCTGGAGATTAGAACATGGTTTTGTGTTTTTTTGGGCCACCATTCAACCCACTACACCAGGGATGGATTACTTAACTTGGCAGCAAGTAGTTGATGCTAAACCTGATGCTGTAGACATCCTAATTTTTCAAATATAATTTTGCTTTTTCTCTTTTTTTTGCATCTTGATCATTTTTGACAACAGGCATTACATCTGTGAATGTATTCTCATAAAGGTACTACCGCTATTGGCTGCTATCTTCTGAACACATACAATATGTCAGGCCAGGAGCTAAATATTTCATCCCATAATTTCATTAGTCTCTATAAAAAACCAGTTATGTACTCATTTTACAGATGTAGGAACTTCTCATGCTGAGATATTTAGAGAGATTTCGTGACAAATTCATGGTTTCAGTCAGTAAGAAACAGAACTGAAAGACAGAGCCCATCTCTGTTTACAAATTGTGTTGTATTCCTGCATTCTTGCTTTACATTTCATTTCGAATATCTTGAGAGAAGGGCTGCTGAGGGTTATTCTGCATTTCTGTTGGATGAGTACACCAAGTACTAGTATTTCTCTCATCCTTGTACAGAAGCTGCGGTTTCTTTGCTGTATATCCTCTATGTTGTTCTGTAGTTTATTTATAACTGCCTCTTGCTATGAAATGAATTTCTTATCTGTTTAGGAACGCCAGCTTTACCTTCCATCTGTTGGACCTCACATGCTGCCATGGCCTTATTCTGTGTGAGGCCTGTTACTTGGGCACTATTTATCACCAACTTGTGACAAGTTTCTCTACTTCTTTGTTCTATCCTTGCAGCTTCCTAGAATTCCCACACTGGCTACATTCTAGGTAAAGCTTCATATCTTTCTTCTAAGCAGGGGTATCTGAACACTTCCGATAATTTACTATGTTGGGAAAACAGTTGTTAACTAATGGTTCTCCATGTGACTGAGTGTATGTGTGCATGCTGGTATAAGTATTGCTGTGCTATGAACATTATAAATCATGCACAAAAATAAAAATTATAATATTAAAGTCAACTAAAAATAAATATGTGGAGATTTTCCAGTATTTTTCCATTCACCCTAATGGATGGATTAATAAAACTGCTGTAATTTTTACTTGGAGGTCCAGTATTCAAATGAACACAGCTATTCACTACATGGCTACAGATGACTTTGGTCACGTAGATGACCTGATCCCACACAGTACTGGCCCCAGCCTGACTGCAGTACCTTCTATCACCTGAATATCAGAATTTTTTTGATTTCTGTCTATACAATTGACCCTTGAACAACCCAGGTTTAAATTACATGAATCCATTTATGCATGGATTTTTTTCAATAAATATATTGGAAATGTTTTGTGAGATTTTCAACAATTTGGAAAACAATTTTCTTTTCTCTAGCTTAGTTTATTGTAAGAAAACAGTATATAATATATGTAACATGCAAAATATGTGTTAATCCATTGTTTATATTATTGGTGAGGCTTCCAGTCAACAGTAGGCTATTAGTAGTTAAATCTGGAGGGAATCAAAAGTTGTATGTGGATTTTTGACTGCTCTGGAGTCAGCGCACCTAACTACTGCATTGTTCAAGGGTCAAGTGTACTCTTCCATAGAAGAGTTTCTGTTTCTGCCCTAGTCCACTGAGAGCATAAAGCAATTGTCAGAGTGATGTTGCTAAGATATTCTCCACTTCACATACCTATAAGAAATAGTCTTCCTTGAAGTTCTTTTATTTTCTGAATTTTTTTCAAAAGTTATGTAACAAGAGTTAAAACTAGTATTTAATATGAATCTTCAGAAACTCTTTATCATGCAATTACTGGCAGAAAAACTTTTTGTAAACCATATTAAAATTAGGTAACTTTGCTACTTCCCTTGTTATGTAATCACGCAGCTGGTGCCTCTCCATGGGGAAGTAAAGGGAGTTTGCACTGAATATAAGCTTCTGTTTTAACTGATTCATATTAGAAGTCTCACTTGAATCTCTACTTCAGATGAAAGCATTTCTAACTTGTTCTTGAAAATCGATTTTGTGGAAATTACGACACTATAAATTGTTTAGAACTAATCTTAACACTGGATCAAGTAAATCTTAACACTGGATCAAATCTTAACACAGACAATTAAAGGTAGAGAAAAGTCACTTTTCAGTAGCTATTGATCTAACCAAATCCTGTCATCCATATTAAAAGTGGAGATTTTTAGATCTTTCTGTGTTAACATTTGTAATGACTAGGGTGGAACTGGAGTTATTTTTCTAAAGCATTTGATGGTAGTATTTTTGGAACCAATGAAAATAGTTTATCACAAAGTAGAATGGTGCCATTTTGTAAGCCATTCCTGTGTCATTCATTTACTAATTTTTCAATAGAGTAATTTTTAAAAGGTATGGGAAAAGCTTTTAAGACTGTAAAAATCATTTCTTCTCCCACCTTGTTCAAGGGTCAATTGTACTCTTCCATAGAAGAGTATGTCCACAGCTCCCTGTCCCACTAAAGCTCTTAACAGTATGGTGGGGACATTTTGGTGATTTCCACTGAGAACACATAACACATTTACCAGCCTTAAGCAGAATATTAGAAAAAATAAGTTCACATAGTTTGAAGCCATGAGATCTGGGTTTTAGTACTGTTATGACACTAACCAGCTAGCTGCCCCAGAAAAGGTGTTGCTTTTCTCCTTAGTGTCTCTATTCCCTTTTTAATAAGATAATGGTTTTTGACTGTTTGATAACCATCAGACTCCCTTTACCGCTGTTTGTCTATGTGGAGGTAGGATAGCCCCAGGTTTTACATCCTTCTTTACACACATATACATCTATTACTAGATGATTTAGAACGTGAGCACTGCACATATCTAGCAAGAGGAGAGTTTTATAAAACAGATACAAACCCATCAAACTGTCTTCTTATATTTTATGCTACATGAATTGATCTGTCCATACAATTATTTATAGAAATATGATTTATTTGTACACAAACAGCTATGCACTTGAGCATATTTTTTCCTACCTCTTGAATTTAACGTACTGTATCAGAGACTCCCTGGTTTGTATATTTTGGCATCACTGAAAAAACATCATTCATGCTTATGTCTTGAGTAGTTTATATCAACATTTTTATATTTTATATGCCAACTCTATTGACCTTATTTCTAACATTTTATAGTTTAGTTACAAGAGTTCACTATTATATTAAATGAAACATAATATTTCCCATGACTGCTTTTTCCTTACAACAGATTAAAATATTTTTTAATAAAGTTATGTTTTTCCAGACATAAATACAATCCAAGAAATACAGAATACATATTAACATCACCATTTACAAATTAACTTTACCAAAAACTTATATTTGACTTCATCAAGTCTGGTGTCCTTATTCAGACTGTCTTTCATTCGTCCATCTATCTGCCTATGTATATAGATCATCTATCTGTCAATCATCTATTACCTTCTAGTGAAAGGAATTTGAGGAAACTCCTTTCCTATAAACAGTTTTAATTAATCAGAATAATGTAAAAGAACTCTTATAACATTTCATTACTTTGGTCTCTACATTATTACTATTTAAGCTTTAATGGGAAAAATACTGAAGACTGCATTATTTAAAAGTTATGGCTTTATATTATTTAATACCAAGAATTAAAGTTGTCATCTTTTTATTTCCTCTAGCCAGACATAGCATATTTCCATTTTTTCCTGCCTGAAATGAATATATTAAATCTAGGACTTTCCTAGACAATGAGTAGCAGCATGTCTCAAGATAAAATACAACAAAATAAACACTATTTTTCTGGAATACAGTTAAGCCAGAGATATTTTATATTTTATGACAATTAAATATTTCAGTAAGAGTCAAACTCATGACTTCCTAGTAATTGAGGAATGTAGGGAATTGTTGATTTTTAAAGGCAGAGGCCTATTTTTTTAACATTGGTCCTATCACTAAATAAGTGGTGAAAGAACTTGATTTCTTTGGAACCCTGTTTTAATCTTCAGGAAAATACTGTTTTGATTAATATTAAGTACTTTGAAATCTAATATTTATTGGGTTTTTATTATGTGTCAGAAACTCATAAGCTAAATAATGGGTAGTTAACTTATGGAGTACTCATGGGAATACTGTCAGATAGCTGCCTCTTGTAACATGGTTGAGGAAACTGAGGCTTGGAGGTACTACACGAACTGTCTTAGGCCTCATAGCTAGTAAGGCTCATGCTATGCTTCAAGACTCATTTCCAGGTCACACATGTTACATTGCCTCATAAACCAAAGACTAAAAAATCTTTAAGCTACTAGTAGCTTTGAAATTTAAAATAAAAATTGGGTCTCAAACACACATATGGGTTTATTGCTTAGCAAGTTTCAAACCTTGTGAGCATTAGCAATTTTGCTCTATTGCATGAATCACTGAACCACAGCCCACAGGCCAAATCTCACCTGGTGCCTGTTTTGTATGAACCATACTAAGAATATATTTTACATTTTTCAATGCTTGAAAAACTTGAAAGAATAATACATTTTATGATGAGGGAAAATGATCTGAAATCCCAATTTCTGTGTCTATGAATAGAGTTTCATTGGAATATAGCCATGCCCATTAGTTTATATATTATCTATGGCTATTTTTATACTATAATGGCAAGTTGAGTAGTTACAAAGGAGATATTTGCCCTGCAAAGCTGAAAATATTTGCTCTCTCATCCTTTAAGGAAAGGTTTACTGATCCTTAGTGTATACCATTAAAGAGTTGTTTATATTGAATCAGTCATATCAAATTAATAAGTTTTTACTTTGTACATATATAATAATTAATGTCAAAGGACACTAAATGACATATAAGGTAAGTCTCTGAGCATTGTATTATGTCAAAATACCAATGCACTTGAAAAAATTAAGAAACTAAAACATGGGTATTGATTTTACATGCAGTAGCATTTCAAAGAAAAGCTCAGACAATGTTGGAATAGTTGAAGAAATATCCTTCATGCAAAGGGAACCATTGTGATTTAAGGCTAGTCATCTTTAGGATAGAGGTAGGGAATGGCTGTTGCCTCAGGTTACAACTGGAAATGCTTGAAAGACAAGAAGGTGATGACTAGCACATAATGAGATATCGATGGGGTGGACTCTGCTGAAGAGAGTACTATGGACGACGTGCTTAAGTACTAGGGATTGCGATGTGGTTGTGGTCCCTCTGTCCATACACACAAAGTCTTTCTGCCTTAGTCTCACCATGAAATAGTTAAATTCTATCAGAGACAGTATGTCATCATAGATATATTTGTCATTATGTATATTAGGATTATAACTTTCTCTGAGCCTTCATCACTGCTAGATCATCCTGTTACACATTTCTGGAAAGTTCTCTATATTATTAACCTCAGCAATTATTTTACAACTTCTATGTTTTTAAAGCTCATAATTTCATCTTTGTGTCTTCACATTTACCGTATTATTCTGCTTTCCTTTTTATAAGAAAATGAAGGCTATCAGGCAGGAATTCTTCAGAATTCATCCCCTATCTCTAATATATATAACTGTATCAGGACCTTTGCATGCCTCCTTCCTGCCAGTCTCAAAGGAAGGCATCCCATTTTTCCAAATGTAATCTGTTTACCTGTATGGGGTCCTCTCTCTGAGGATTTAGCTCAGTTTTATATACCTGCAGCCTGCCTATTGGCATCTTCCCTCAGCATACAAGCAAAAATATCAAAATGTGCCTATGAGGCTCAGATTAGAGCTTCCTTATTCTGTATACTCTAGGCAATCTATTGGATATACTTTCCCAAATCTGTCTCATTCTCCCCTATCCTTATTTGAGCTTCTACCACTTTAACATCTACAAGCTTAAATTTTAATCTAATAATTGCAGACTACTTTCAACTTGTAACCCTTCCCTCATTCTCTATTTCAAGGAATAAGACCACTATATGTCTTGTTTCAAAATATAAGAATTCTCAATTTTCTTCCAAATCATTGCTTTTAAGTTTCCACATTAATATTTCAGAATATTTTATTGCAAGTAACCCCCAGAGGTATCTGTTCTTCACATTCTAATTTCTATTTTCTTGCACTAGGCCCTCATATGATCTCAATTGAATTATTTCATTTCGTTCTTACAGATTTTCCTGACATCAGCTCACTTTTCTCAATCCAACATGTTCTATTCTTGTCACACTCATCTCTCAAACCTAGAGTATGGCTATGACATTAATATGGATATGGTAGTTGGCTGATTATTACCATTATTTTCCTTAGCATCCCAAATCCTGTATATGATTTACAATCCTGTCATGAAATATTGGCTTGATAAATCTCGTCTATTCCCCTCCCTTCTTCACAATTTATGTTTCACTATTCCTCATCCCTGAACTGCCATGCTTTCTTATAGCTCTGTGCAATGCTTACTGTCTTTCCAGGACATCATACACTTGCTGGTTTGCCTGAAAGACTCTTAATCATTTTCTGTTTTGACTCCAACCCTGTGTTTTCTGTGGAGTCCTCTCTGATTTCTCCAGATATACCTCAGTGTAAGTGTCAACATTCCATGTTTACTGGACATATATTGCATAGAACTTTCATGTTAATTTCTAATTTTCTTTATGCATGTCTGCCTTTCATTAGATAAGAGTGCTTGAAACTAGGCTTTAAACTGTATTCCTCCCTGTGTTCTGATATAACGGGTTTTAGTGCTATAATTTAGCTTTTAATTTGGTAAAAAGAACTTTTAAGTGTCAAGTGTGAGATCCTTGGATCCATCAAATCTCATCATCACCATATCTTCATCATTTATTTCAGTTCTTACTATACCAGTTATGTAAAAAACTTAATGAATGTTATCTCTTTAATCCATTCATGATTCCTTCAGGATAGGTAGCAATATCTTCACTTCATCAATGAGTAAGCTGAATCTAGCGACCCATACAGATTGCCTCCAGAGCCTATGGTCTTAATAATAAATTATAATCTCTGAGTCCAAGAGATTAATTCACAAATTAATTTTAAGTGCTTTGGACCCTAGGTTTGTTACTGACTAAATTTTCATTAACAATAAACTGTTTGCTTTTTTACTTGATTTTCTAATGCCCACCACATGGGGTCAAGATGTTGGAAATGTGGGATTTAGGCAGTGTATGTGAAAGAAACATAGGATTTTACTGGACCGCATACTTCATCATTAACATAGGCTGAATGTGATCTTAGTCTGTGAGAACAGAAGAAGGATGACATTTTGTATTATGGGAAGTGATTGTTTATCTCTAATTGCTATAGGTGAGATTCCATTTAAAGACTTGTTCAGGGTAATGGATGAAATAGATCTGAAGATGTCTAGACTAATAGGGTTATATTCAGAGAAAAAGTAAGCTGGATGAGAAGGATATTTAAGTATGCCAAAAATTCAATAAATGTGAAAGACTCTAGAATATTTAGAGAGGAAAAAGAGCTGCTTCACAAATAGTTGAAGAACTCTGATGTGGAAGAAGATACACATTTTGATGTGATTTTTATGGCCCTATAGGCTAGAACTAGGCCTAGTGGTTGAAAAAGGGTGTCAGAGATGAAAAGATTGCCTGAGGAACCATTGACTTCTCCATAGATGGTAGGTCTCAGGCATATCCTAGATGGACATTTAGTGGAGATGGTATAGGGTTTAGTTATTAGAAGCATTATCGGACAAGATTAAATTTTAAGACCTATCCCATAACTATTAAAATCATACTGCTATTTAATTATTGAATTTTTAATTTCTTAAGCATGATGTTTATGCTGCAATTATAATTTTTGTACTTTAAAATGGGATTTAATAGTTAACTGCTTTAAAAAATGAAGTGTGTCTTTCACAGTAGAGACTTTGGAAAATGGAATGAATTGTCATGACATGTAACATCACATTGAAATTTTTAATTTCAGATCTTGATCTATTGAAAAATCAAGTGAATTGTTATTCAGAAAAACAGAAAATGCATTTAAAATGTCCCCATAAATCTGTTTCCCAGATTGCAGTTTATATTGGCCTTTAAACATTTAGAGTGATGCAAAACAAACATTATAAAATGGTCTAAAATTATACTAAACTGACACTGAATCTATAAGAAGAATCCTTCATAGTATAACATGAAATGAACACCCTTTCATAGCACTATCAACTTTGTGCTAAGGTTAAATGTTAAAAAATACTTTTTGGCAATATTTTTTATGAATAAATAAGTTTCTCAGGGAGAAGAACATTTATAAATGAAAAGAAAATGACAATAATTTTCAAAATCAGAAGACACTTTGAAAAAAATGTAAGGAAGTGATAAGATGAAAGTACCCATAAAATATGAAGGCTGCCTCAAAATAGCTTATTTTTTAAAGTTGTCCCTAGATACACATTCTAATTAAAACTAATTTAATTAAAAACTGAAATGGATTATAAATGTTTTGAACATTGCATAGGGCCATTATCAAGCTTAGTAAGGCTGTAAAGAATTCTACACATCATCTGACTCAGTCTGATAGAATTTCAAATTTAGAACAAAAGATAATATTACCTATAAAAGGGGTGATTTTATGCTTTGAAAGAGTACTATGTGGGAAATAGAAAACATTTTTACATTAACCAAGAGAAATATTTAATTGATTCCCAGGAGAGTAAAGTTTTAACATATTAATACAAAATGTACCTTTTATTCAAGTGAACAGAATGTTAACTTCAAAGAAGATATCACTGTGTCCTGAGAACTTTGTTCCATTTTTTAAATTATGAATATAGGTTGATAAATGTTCTCTACTATCTTGGTAGGAGATTTGCCTTTCCTTGAGAAGTAGCTATCCTTTGCTTAGTGGTGAATCCCCACAGTGTCTCTGACCTTCAAGACGTGTGCATTTACACAATTCCTTTTGCTAATTCACACTGAATACCTAACAGTTTTTCATGGAAAACTATACATTTCTGGATGGTAGAACCATGTTATTCAATATTTAGAATATAGCAATAAACAAATTGAAACACTGTTAACCAGATGCATGATCATCTTATATGTACAAGCATAAACCAAAAGAACAGCTTAAGTGTTGGTAGTTCCTGAGCGGGGGATGTTAATAACACATGGACATCCACTTTCTCCCCCACAGTCAGGAAAGCCATTGGCCTTCAGAATTCTTCTTAAGACTCTATACTGGTAATCTCTATTATTTTACTGGTGTCAATTCAAGGGATGAAATCTGTTAGTATCTCAGCTTTAAGTTCAGTGCAGGCTAAATGAACAGATAACAAATTAGTAATTAAATTGGCAAAGATCTCTCGGGATAAAGCAGTGCTGTTAACATTTTAAAAATATATATTTTATATTAGTTATCATACTTTTGAATATGAATAAAAATACACATATACGGGAGGAGAAATTGGAAAGTTTCTTACTTTTCAGTGGTACTGATAAGTTTTGACATTAAAATTTAGTGATGAACAGAAATAGCTTACTTATAGCTCAGTAGATGGAATAACAGTGCATTATGAAGAGTCCCCATATAATTATAATATTACATCTTAATAGATGTGTAAGAATAGTATCAACTGGAAAGAAAACATGTAATAGATAATAAAATGCTCTTCAAAATAGTATATATTTGATGTCAATAAAATATTCAATTAGAGAAACAATTTTTTAATATCTGGAGGTTAGGTCCACTTATAAAATAGTTATAAAATAAGCAATATGCTTTTCTTCTTTCACGAATTCTTTTGAGTCCAATAGAACTTAACAAAATTTGGAGTAAACTTTTCACATATATGCATAACAGATAGTAATGGTAAAATTGGAATGAGATTCTATTTATATTTATTTTCTATAACTTCAGATGGACTCAAAATATGTTACTTTTTGACCTTTTTTCCTTCTTTCCTAAGAGCACTGAGCATCTAAATATCTCAAAATATGTTACTTTTTGACCTTTTTTCCTTCTTTCCTAAGAGCACTGAGCATCTAAATATATGTAGTCATTTCATATCAATATTTCTGTTTATTTGTAATTGAAAAGCTTACATTTTTAGTAATAATGTTTGTCAACAGAACTTAATAAAATTCAAACCCTGGAAATATAATTCTTCAGAGAAATTCTCTTGTTCTTAAAACAGGATTATTGAACTACATATTAATTTACATTATACACATGTATATATAATTGATTATATGAAATAAACTATGCAAGTGTGTGATTTTTTAAATCTGCAATTTCAAGTCTGTTAACATTTTGTTATTAAAATATGTAATATATTAACTAATATATATGTACTTACATATATGTATACTTTCTAAAATGATATATTTAGTTAATTCTTCCTGAAACTCAAAAAAAGCATGAATTTTCAAGTTCTTATGTCTGCTGTGTGGAAATAGCCAATTCCAAATGTCTCCTTGGCATAATAAATTTAATTCATTAGATGAAAATGTTAAACTAAAAAATTCTATAGAGTCCCATAGACACTATAAAGGTGCCCCTCACTCACCACTAAAATATAACTGCTTTTGGAATAAAACACTGTAATATACTTTGTGGCTATCACTGTTCACTAGAGACTTCAGCCTGGAAATTAGAGTCTCTTTTAAATATATCTATCTATAGTCTACCAACAATTTTAAAATCTGTGTAACATAGTAAAGCAGTCAGTAGATATTGAAGACATCACATACACAAAGCTTATTTGCCTACAACAAAAATGTATTTTTCCTGTAGACAGCAAATACTTTTACAGTCAATATTTCACTTAAGATTATGTGGAAGCATCCAGCTTCCTAAGAGTGATATCTAGATATCATTTATTACCAGGCTTTTTATTGGCTTGGATTGAGATGCAATTGATATACAAATAAATTGTACAATTTAAAATGTCAATTGGAAGATATTCTATAAATTTTTTACTCCTGTGAAACCATCTGTAATAGAGCAAGATAATGAATATAAAATACTCATTACCTGCAGAAGTTTCCTTATTCCACTAAATAATGCTTCATTCCTGTTTATTTCCATTTTGGCCCACCCTCCACCTCAGGCAATCATTTGTCAGCTTTCTGTCACTTTTGATTAGTTTTAGTTATCTACATATTATATATAAATGGAATCAAAATACATTTGCTTTTTTTTATCTGGGTTCTTTTACTCAGCTTAATTATTTGAGATCCATTATGCTGTAGTGTGTTATAATAATAATAATTCATTGTTTTTTGTTGATGTGTAGTATTTCATTGCATAAATATATTACTAGCAGAGAATTTTAGAGGTTAAAAAAAGAATTAGGAGAAAAGAAGAAAGAAAATAGTAAAGAAGGAAGAAGCAAGCAAAGAAACAAAGACAAAAAATAGAAAGAAAATATCAAACAGCTAATATGAGATGATAATATTCTTAAACACCAGGTGGACCTATTTTTGAATTGAGAAGAGAAAATACAAAAGATGAAGAACATGAACCCTGTAAATAATCATGGCTCCATAAATTAATTGACTGTTTTCTATGAGAGGTAATTTTCTCTGGTAGATTGATTTTATTGTACTCTCCTGAATTTGGGGATTGTATGATATAGATGTACTTTGTTCATCTTTGTCTATATTTTCTTCTTTACCATATCAATGATATTCTTCTTGGGGGGTTACTCTGGTTAAAACATAATCAGATTTTGTGCTGGAAGGTACTGGAAATTAAGCCTTGAGTTTCAAGACAGCAGACACTCTGTTCTGGTCATTGTTCTATCTCTATTACTGAGTGTGTTACAGAGTATACTAGACAGAGTTCTCCAGTGAAACAGAACCAGTAGGATTTATTTAAATATATGGAAAGAGATTTCTTTAAGGGATTGGCTCATGTGATGACAGAGGCTGAGAAGTTCCACAATCTATATGTCAGCTACAAAATGCAGACTCAGAAAAGTCAGTGGTCCAGTCCAAACCTGAAGGCTTGGTGTTAAGTCTCACTCGAGTCCAAAGACTGAGAACCAGGAGCACTAATAGTCGGGGACAGAAGACAGACATCCCAGAGAGAGCATATTTGCCTTTCCCCTGCCTTTTTGTTCTACATGGGTCCATCAAGGACTGGATGATGTCCATATTGGGGAGGGCAATCCATTTTTACCCAGTCTACTAATTCAAATGCTAAGGTCTTCTGGAAACATCCTCACAGAAATAATGTTTACCAGATACCTGGAATCCCTTGATCTATTCAAGTTGATGCATAAAGTTAATGATCACAGAGTAACTATAAATAGTACCTGAATAATTACATGATAGTGAAATAATATATGAAATAGATATTCTGGTAGTACTTATAAAACAACTTAATTAAATGTTATTGATGTTTATTAGGGGAAATGCTGTAAAGAATTCACTAAGTTTCTTGGAATCATGAAGTAAAGAAAGCATATGTACAAGTCATTGGGAGTTGTTCCTATTTGTATGCATGGTTAGGGGGATGAGCCAAAAAAATGAGAACAAAAACTCTATCGATTTCAGTTTTTTACAAAAGAAACACAAAACATCATGGAGTACAAATTCGAGTCCTAAAGGGAAGTCAGTTTTCACTTAGTTTCTTCAGTGCAGCTGAGAAAACTGAGCAGAACACCCAGGGTCTGCAGTCACAAACCAGTGGACATTTTGGATTCTGAGAAACAAGACTGTGTGACTTTGTGAATAGAAACAGAAGCCATTCCTGAAGTTTTTTTAAGAAGTATGAATTTCATATAAATAAGCATCATTATTTGACTGACATTTTGAGGTTTGTCAAGACTGCAAAACCTCCTGATGAACATCATCAGTAAAGATCATATATGAAGGAAGTTTTGTTTGATTAATAAACTGACACTGAAATAAAAAGCCTAAATATAAAGAAAATATCTTGGCACAGACAAGGTCAGTGTAAGACTCACAATTTGTAAGATTATGAACCAGAATAGAGGCTTTTAGCTAAATTTTGCAAAGCCTCTCACTTGTTTTGCAGAAAAAAATTAGGAAAGTTATTGGCTCGTCATGAAAGCGTAATTTCATTTTTTATCTGTACTAGGCAGAGTAATGATTCCCCTTCAAGAGGTCCATGTCTTAACCCCTAAAACCTGTTACTACACTACCTTGTGTGGCTTATGGAAATTTGTGAGTATGATTAACAGTACAGACTTTGAGATGGGGAGATCTGCCTGGATCTTCTGGGTGAACCTGATTTAATGACACAAGCCCTTAAAAAAGGAAGACCTTTCCCAACTATGGTCAGAGGAAGATGTAACCATGCAATAATGGTTAGAGAAATACTGTATTACTGGCTTTGAAAGTGGAAGAAGGGGCCCATGAGAGAAGGAATGCAGGTACCTTCCAGCATCTGAAAAGGTAAGGAAATGGACTGTCTCCGAGAGCCTCCAGAAAGGAACACAGATCTGCTAACACCTTGTAGCCAGGTGATACCCATATTGTATTTTTTGTTTTAAGCCACTAAGTCTGTGTTAATTTGTTATGGCAATAATAATACCTTAATTCAGTTATTTAGATATACATGCAAACTGTTACAATAAACTATCTTGAATCCTTATTAAATATAAATTTAGACTTTCTCAACTAAAACTGATGTTGTCATTTTAAACACAAGAGCTTAAAAATAAATATTAGAGAATAACCAAAGCTAGATAAACTGCACTGTTTAGGTCCTAACTGGCCACTAACTCTCAAGAGTGAAAACTGATAAGTCACTGTATTATTAGTTTTCTATTGCTGCTAAAGCAAACTATTAAAAATGTGATGAATTAAAACAAAATCCATTTATTATCAATACTATGCCCGGGCTTCCTAGGTCTATGATTAAAATCTCAGAAGGAGAAAATGAAGATGCCTGCTGGGCTGTGGTCCTGGTGCCAATTCCTTGCTGACTGTCCATCTCAGTGTCTAGGGCCCACCCACACCACATGCCTTTGGTCAGCTGCTTCCATCTTCCAAGTCAGCACTGACAGATCAAGTCCCTCTCACGCTTTGAATCACTTCTGCTTCTTTCATTGTCGTCTTTGTCTTTTAGGGTTCTTGGACCCAATTTTATTATGTGTATATGTGTGTGTGTGGTGGGAGGTGTCTCCCATGCACAACACAAAGCAATTCTCTGACCCCAGCAGGGGGTCCAATAATTCAACTCTGACACTACCTAGAGATAGTGCCAGATGATCCAGGTTAAGGGCTTTGGCTGACAAGACTGCTCTCCAATATCTCTCACCCCCCTACCACTCCAGACACCAGTTGCAAGCTCCAGGCTGTTACCTGTGCTTATGACAGGTGGACTGCAAATTGGACCTCTTCCTCTGGCTTGAATAATTTGCTGTAGCAGCTCACAGAACTCAAGGAAACATGTTTTTCAGTTTAATAAAGGGTATGATAAAGGATACAAATCAACAGCTAACTGAAGAAGTGCATAGGGCAAGCAAGGCGGAAAAGGCTCAGATATTCCATGCTCTCTAAGGGCAACCCTCTCCCCAGTCTCCATGTGGTCCCCAACCTAGAAGCTCTCCAGACCCTGCCCTTTTGGGTTTTTATGAAGCCTTCTTATATAAGTACAATTGATTAAATCATTGGCATTTGGTGACTGATCCAACCTCCAGCCCCTCTCCCTACCCTGAAGGGGACTAAAAGCTCCAACCCTTCAATCACATGTTGGCTCCTTTGAATCCAGACCCTATTCCTAGGCACCTTCTGAGAGTCTCTTCATTAACATAGTAAGGGACACCTCTGTCACTCCGGATGGACACTTAGGAAATTCCAAGGGTTTTGGGAACTGTGAGCCATAAAAGGAGATGAAGGTCAAATATATACATCTTACAATAAATCACAATATCACATCTTCCTTTTCTACTTTTAAAGGCCCATTTGGTTGCATGCAGGATACTCTCGCTAAGGTATGTGACCTTCATCCTATCTTCAGAGTTCCTTTGCTACCTAACAATATAATTTTCAGGTGTCAGGGATTAAGACCTGGATAGCTTTGCAGTTATGGGAGGGGGTTTATTCTGTTTACCAAATATGGTTTTTGGAATGGATTTTAAGTCATCTAATTTTTCTTTGGGTTTCCGTAACCACAGAAACAGAGGTAGGTAGGCAATTTACTTATAGTAACAGCTTGCTGTAGTGATGAGCAAAGAAGAAAGCAATGTTTTATAAACAATCAGATCACCGAGAAGTTGAGGTGATAGTGCATATATATCAACACAGCTGTGCTGTTGACAAAATGTCTCTTCAGACTGTTATAATGAGGAAATCAAAGATCTAAACATTGTTTTGCTAACTTTTATCAGTACTATCTAAAAACCTCATAGACTACTTGTAGCTCTTGGGGGTAGGAGGATTCCATGTCCAGGGTAGGCTTTTTATGAATCTAGTGGAACTGAATGATGACAAGGTTGGGAGAAAGGGTTTTAGTGCTCACAGCTCAGTCTCTCACTTGGCTCCATGGGTGAGTCCCTGGTGACTGGTAGGCACCAGGCCAAGCGTGTACCAGGAATGGAGGTTAGAAGAGAATGGCCATTTTATTTCTACCCCTTGCCCCTGCCTTGGCCCATTGATATGCAAATGGGCCCTTACTCTCACACCACTGTGAAAGGCAGGTGGAAATTCTGGAAGAAAACTTCCGTTTACCCCATACCACCTCATGATGTAAGACTATGTTCAAGGTTGTGAGGTATAATCCTGTTTATTTCTGCTCTGCTCAATAGAATAATAGAAGTGGAAACAGAAAAATGGATATTCAATAACACTCAGTGGGTATTTGTGGAAAAATGACATGCAGTTTTTTAAAAAGGTGAGGATTACCTAACTCTTAAAAAGGCAAATCCATGATAACAACAGATTTGGAAAAATAGTTTTCTCTATTCATTTAAGAAAATTCTTTATAAGCGAACAGACTTACAAGAGAGTATATTTGAGTATGAAATAGCATAACATTGAAGTTGTCTTGATAGTAAAGAGAGAAAATACAGCAATGCCTGTTTAGAAAAGAAACTAAATTCAAAAATATTTTTGCCTAATACTTTGGCTGTTTTTTGCCTTTGGTTCCTATAATTATAGAAAAATTTTTGTATATTTGTGATTTTCTTTATTGTTTTTCTAATATCTCTACATTATTCCAAGAAGTGGAATTTCCAAAATGCATGGGGCACCTGTTTGTACTCATGTGTGATGTTTACTTGCTAGTTTTGTACAAATGAGATTCCTGGATCATATTAAATTCCAAATCACTTTCTACTTGCATACATCTCAGAATGATCTTACCATGCTTCCAAAGTAGTCTGCACTCAATGCAGTCCCTCAAAGTGAGCACATACCTCTCTGCTCTCATTCATTATATTGTTCAGGGCTGGTCTGACATCCTTACACCAGTCTAGATTTGAATGAGGTAGAAGGTGGTGTTGGCTGGTGGCATAAGTCGAATTACTATGCACTGCAAAATAATTGGCATAGATTTTGAATTGTCATTTTTGTTGTTCAAATATGAAGGTAAGTTTGCTTTTAGAGAACACAAATATGGGTGAGACTAAAAATGTAATGTCATCAAGACAGTTCACCGTGTTCAGCCCTGAAGAGTGACAGGTGGTGAGAAACATCTGCAAAAATACGTCATTTTTGTGCTTCCAGTGTAAAATGGTGAGATCCAGACTGGATTACCCAGAATATTCTTTTTCAGGATGACAGATACATTTTTTAAACTTCTACAATGGAAGATATATAGGTATTGTGATTAGGGCACTAATTTGGGTTCATGACTTTGAGAGATTGGATATTTCAGAACTTAAATGAAATGGAAAAATATCAAGTGCTGCACTTTTTATTGATCAACTTGTAGAAATAATTAAAAGTGGTTCCTCCAATCATTGAAAGAGTTATCATAATACCCTTTTCTAGCATGAATAAGTTAGGTGTTTTACATGCTTTCCTTTTAAAGAAGATGTATCATAATATATGGGTGGTTTGGTGTACATTAATTAGTTATTTCTGTGACTAATGAAAATTGGTTGAGCCAGATACTGCATATTCTAGCTTCCAGCAGTACAAATTGAACAAGGTGGTCATGGAGACTGTAAAAGGACACTGGCAAAAATAGTGAAGGAGTTTGCATCTATGGAAAATAGTTACTTCAGAGTAAGGGGAGAATTTTCTTAGTCAAGAGGGTGATGTTAGGGTATGTGGTCTTAGAGAAGATTTCCAATGTCCACTTGAGCTTTCGAGACAACTATTAAGCATGAGAAAATCAAGCTAGAGGAGATTCTATTTACAATTTGGGCTAATCCCCTAATTAGCTACAAAATCATTTATGTAATCATTATCCGGTAATAATCTACAATAATGTCAAAGAACTCTCAAATCATATTATTAATATATATTCTTTTCTCCATCATTTAAAATTTACCATCCTTAGATGTTACCAGGACAACTATGCTAGAAATATTGCTGTTTTCCCATAGGGCAAATGTGACAGTGTGACCCACACAGGTAAGATTTAAATCTATCATTCTCTGATCTCATTAGTCAATTGCAGCACCTTTCACATTTGATTGTTTTCTCTATTCACAGGATAGAATTTTTTATTCATATATATCAATATTGTGAAATATTGCAAGCTTTTCCATTCAGCAACCTAGAAATAAGTATGGTTTGGCATGAGTGGACATAACAGAAATGAAATCCTGTAATCTATTTCAAATGGCAGGAATCTAAGATTTATTGTCAAACTTTGACTAAGATTCTAGAAGCAGCAGCATGAATGGACATGGTTGTGATAATACACATTTCCCTCAGAGTAGCTGAAAGTACTTAGAGCAAGACAGGAAAAACCTTCCAGAACAAAGCCGAACTGAAAGCAGAGAATATAACCAGGGGCCATAGACACAAGCAGAGAATTGAGCACAAAACAATTTTTTTTTAAATCTACAGAATATTCTGCTTATTTCTAAATTCAACTCTTCGTAGAGTAGCCTCTTGCACTTTTGTTTAAAAGCATCTTAAAAACACAAAATCTCTAACACCCTCACAGTATTTCCTAAACATATTTAACTGTGTCTTTTTGGAACAATAGAGATTTACTTAACATAATATTGGATATTTCTTTACCATTTTTATCTAAAACAATGCAAAAGTCTTTCAACTGCAGCTGCTAGTCTTATTTAATGTTGGTAGTCTCAGGTGTATTGTATTCCAAGTGGGTTTTTCTTCTTGTTGATAATTGCGCAGGCTTTTACTTTGACCATTTAAATAGTGGGGAAGATAGTCAATCAAAATGTACTTTTGTGCATTCAAATGGACCGGTTGGAAAAATGAACAAGATTGAAATCTTTAAAGAGCCCTACCTAGTATGTCCACTAAGTGCAGAACTGATTAATCTTCTTACCCTTATGTTGGCAGCAGCCATAAAGTGCATGCAATTAAAGTCTATAACTACATATTTCTTTGGCATGTACTGTGAAGCTGTCTAAGTGATGATAGGAAAGGAGAAATACGGTATATACACAATGCTCTGCAAATAAGATTTTCTAATAAATGTGTTCAGCAGCACACAATTTGGATACATTCAATGGTTTAGTCAAATATTTGTTTGCAATAATTTTTTCTGCCCTGAAGCTGTGTTCACTTCTAGAATAATGGGAGGCAATACTTATTTAAATGGTCTTACTGATTTCTAGTTTAAGTGAATAAACATCTTAAGCCTAGCTTTAAATTTGGAGATGGGTGATGATTAAGCCAGTATCAGTAAGTGACAAGATTTTTACTGTCTTTTGCTGTTTTGTACAAAAGAAAGGGATATTACAGAACATTTTTAGTCATAAATTATTTGGAAAAAAGTTCTTATTTGGATAGGTTTCAGATCTTTTTATTGTTCTATCTATCCATTCAGTAATTTTTACAAAAATGACTAGTTGTTCTCCACTATTTATCCTACTTTTATGTTATAATAGAACACTGCCTGGAATAGACTGCACTTCCTTCTCTCCCTCATTTGTGACTGTGACCCTGCAACTGATTTCTGGCCAATGGCGCATAAAAAATGTTGTGCAAGCAATATCTATGATGGAGTAACCTTCATTTCCCATGTCTTCCTTCCCAAAAGCTGGGATGCTATCATAATGATCAGAATTAGAGCAGTCACTTTGAACCACAAAATAGAAGTTAGGGACTGAAGATGGCTGAGCAACATGGATTGGCTCAGTGATGTTACAGGCCTTAAATACAAGCCATATGCTACCAACTTTATGAGAAGGAGAAATAATACTTCTAACATTTAAAAGCCATCATTTTCTATAAAACAATGGTGAATTTTCAGCTAGCTCAGTAAGCAAACCTTTAAAAACTGCATCATAACAGAGATATTTGGCACTGCTTTTGAATATTGTACTAGGCAATCACCTTTTTTTACAATGAGAATACACAATGGAAATGTTAAATTAATGGTATGAAGCAAATTTGCCACATTTATGCTTAAAAACTCTTTCAACTCATTTTAACAATAATCTATAGATAGAAGAAAAAAATATCAGAATATCTAAAAGATGTTTCTTTTGCATTGAGAATAAACTGTTATCATAAGTCAGACAAAACTGATAGCTGTTGGTCTTAGAAATATGGTTTTAAATATCTAGATTATAATTTAACACAAAAGTTAAGAAGTATGAGAGTGTACATGGCACTGAGGATGGAATAGAGAGCTAGGCATAAAAGGGAATAAGCAGGAGGTAGAATTGTCCCAAGACATTGATAATTAATCAGTAGAACTGGTTCTTCCTGGAACATGTCACATGAAAAAGTCAGTGCCCTGGGATAATCTCTCCCTTTTGTAGTTTCATTTTATATTGAAATATTTTGCTTTTTTTTCATTTTTGAGTTTCTATTTTTAAATAAATTTTGTGTACACAATACTATGTATACAAAGTAGAAACAGTATAAAAATTCCCAACTGTACTTTATACTATTTCTCAAAATATTAAAAACATAACCACAGTACAGTGATGAAAAGTGGGACTTATAATTTGATGTAATGATATTTTCAACTCTATCAACCTTATTCAAAGATTAACATTTGTCCTAGTAAAGTCCTTTCTGTTGGCTAATATTCAACCTAAGCTGACACAGTGTATTCAGTCATTATTTCTTCTTTATCTCCTTCAATCTAGAACAGTGCCTCAGTCTCCCTTTTTTATAATACTGAAACTTTTGAAGAATATTGGACAGATAGTTTATAGAATATCCCTCAATATCTGGTATTTTCTTCATAATTAAATTCAAGTTACGCATTTTTGACAAGAATACACGGAAGTGATGCTATGCCTTTCTTGGTATGTTAGGAATCATGTGATGTTGATACATTCCATTACCAGTGATATGAATTTTGATCACTTGGTTAAGGTGTTGTCTACAATACTGGAAAATTATGTTTTAATTTTCATTCCAAAATGTGTTTCAGCTAGTTCATCTTTATATTATTTTTCATAAATCAGTTAAAATAAGATGGCTGACTATTGCAAATCAAAATAAATAACAAAGAGACTGGATTTTCCTATTAAACTTAACAGACAACTGGACCAAACATACAAAACATTATTTATGAATGGGGCAATAGATAATGTAGCACTGTGGTTACCAAGAAAATGGCAACAAGTGAGGTGAGCATTATGATTATACCAGCTCAATATCTGGAAAAATTTTCAGGTTACTGCAAAACAATGGAGAAAACATTTTACTGTCTAGAGGCAATTTCCAGGCAGCAGCATAAGCTGGGCAAAACTAAACAGAGCCCAGTTGACTTGCTGAAATAAGAGACAGAAATGAGTGTTCTGGCAGGTGAAGGAAGCTTACAATTGTGGGTGGTAGTGCACAAGAGGTGGCTCTTCCCCAGGGAGAATGCAGGGAATTCTCCTGCATTGAGATGCTGCAGGGGGGCACTTCCCTGTATTTTTCATGCATACTGAAATGTACATGCAGAAGAGAAAACATGCATGACAAGAAAATAGACAAATTAATAAGTAATTTAAAACTTTATACCAATAAATTCAACAATTTATATGAAATGAAAAAAGTTCCATAAAAATAAACTATCTTTACTCAAAATGAATCAAATAACATAACACTATACCTATTAAATGCATTAGTTAATATTTGAAATATTTAAATATTTCTAAATATTTAAATGGAAAATATTCCTCACAAAGGAAACCCCAGGGCCAGAAGGCTTCTCTGGTAAATTCAGTGAATCACTAAAGAAATAAAACACAGCAATTCTATGCAAACTTTTCCAAAATAGAAGAGAAAACACCCTTTGTATATAGTCACCATTATCGTAAAACAAAAGCCAGATAAAGTCATCAACAGAAACCTACAGACTAATATCTTTTATCCATGTGGCCACAAAAAAATCCCAATAAAATTTTAGCAAATTGAAGTCATTAAAATGCAAAAAATTAACAGTACTTCATGAATGAGTGGGCTGCATTTATGGAATGCAAGTTGGTTTTAATATAGTTTACCATGTGTATGAACTAAAGATATATTTTACATGATTACTTCAATCAATTTACATCAAACATTTGGAAAACTTCATCACTGATTCATGATAAAATTTCTCAAGGGAAATTTTCATCCTGATAGACAGCATTTATGAAAACCTATATGACTACCACCATACTTAATGGTAAAAACTGAATAATTACCTCCTAGAATTAAGAACAAGGCAACAATTTCTCCTGTTACTTCTTCTATTCGACATTAGATTAGAGGTTCTAGCACTATAATAAGACAAGAAAGTAAAATAAAATGCAATCAGGTTGAAAAAGAAGAAATAAAACTTATTCACAGACAACATGTTCTCAATGTTTTCTAGCAAATAAAAAATAATCAGCTGTATTTTTATGTACTAATAATGAAAAACAAGATTGAAAAAATGTCATTTACATTAGTATTAGAAATATGATATGCTTATAGAGAGCTTTATCAAGATATATTATGTAATACATCTACATGTAGGACTGTAAAACATTGCTAAAAACAAACTGAAAAAGAAAAATGAATGGAGACATATGCCATGTTGTAGAAGAACACTGAAAATGTCAGTATTTCCAATTGATCTTTAGAGTCAATGTAATCCCAAACCAATCACTGTGGGATTACAAACATGAGGTACCTTGAAGTAAGCTTCATGCCTCTCCTCACATAGAAGTAAGGTATGGTTATGTTATGAGCCAGCTCTATCTTGTGCCATAAGAGTTGTGTAACTTACAAGATATTCTCTAAAGAGGCATACCTCATAAAATCGTAGATTTGGTGTTTATTTACCATTAATACTCTTGTAATATTCTGTATTTTTTAAATTATTTGGAAATGCAAAGAAACTGTAATGTGAAAATAAACCTGAAGTACAAGAGAGTTATCAAGATGGAGTGGTATTGGCAGAAAAATTGACTAACGAAACAGAATAGAAAGTTCTATTTTCTTTCTTCTTCTCTCTTATTGCATAAGAACAGAATGCCTAATTATTCTGGTAGGAAGTTTTTAAAAAACTGGCCTTCAATCCATTCATTCCCTCCCTCATAAGGAGGAGGTATGTTCAGGGAAGAGGAAAATGTCAAGTCACCAAGTCTAATTTCTGTCAGTGGGATATTTGGGTAACTGAAAGATTGATATTTGCAAGGAGGAAAGACCTTATCTAAAAAATGCTCCTATCAGAAGATTACAAGAGTGTTAATGGTAAATAAACACCAAATCTAAGATTTTATGAGGTATGTCTCTTTAAAGAATATCTTGTAAGTTACACAACTCTTACGGTACAAGATAGAGCTGGCTCATAACATAACCATACCTTACTTCTGTGTGAGGAGAGTCATGAAGCTTACTTCGAGGTACCTCATGTTTTTCTGGTCCAGGAAATGTATGTCCAATTCATGAAGAAAGGCTTGAAAAAGCCACCATTTATGCCCTAAAATCTGTGCTTCCCTCTCATCTGAGACACCTGATTAACTGTAACTACAAGATCATTAGTAAAGCTTGATGATTGCTAAGATCTCTCAGCTTTTTATGAGTCTAATTTGACAGGAGCTTCTCTTATTAGAGCTTTTGTCCCAGGATGAGAAGCTACATGAAACAGACACACAAGTCCACCATGGTCTGAACAACAGCAACAATTGGCTAGCAATGTAATCAAGAAATAAGTATTTATCATTACACACTGAGATGTGGGGAATTATTTGTTACCCAGAAAACATGAGTAGAGTTTGGGATATATTTGCAGATAAGGATTCCTTTTTAAGCAATCTATAAATAGATTTGCATTTCTAATTTAAAAGTCCCAAAGCACCATTTTAAATGGAAATGTGGATTCTGATGGGGAAAATAATAACAGAATATATAGAATCACAAAATGTGCATGTTAAAAATGTCTGCTAAGGGATAGCATGGTGGTCATTCCTTCTAGAAAATTATTCCTGAATGATTTAATGACCAAGCCAGTGTTACTTATCGGAAATCTTGAGAGAAACTGATTCCATGTTTCAGAAAACAATTCTGTCTAAACTTTTCCACATAGTTTTTCTATTCTTTCCTTCACCGTTTTCAAATGGCCATAAGATTTTCCCTAACAACCACAATACAGATTTTGAAATGTGACAGAGGTATGGTAAAGAATAGCAAACAACAGTACCACACACACACACACACACACACACACACACACACACACACACACACACACACTACTGCTTTCTCAGCAATTACCACTATTTAGAGTAGGTTTAGGCTTATTTTCTAACAATATATTCTGTCAGTCTCCTTTAAAATACAGATTCATTCAACAAGTGAATTTTAAAAGAGAACTTTACTGTTATGTAAAATGTTTTTTCTTATGAACTGGTTTTGATGGATAAATTGCAGTATTAAAGAGAGGAGTTGACATGTTAAGAGGAAATATTGCACATTTCATTACAGAAGTGAATTTCTAGTCTCCCTTGTGTCAATTCAAATACAACTGTCAGAAGTCATGTTCCTGGCCTAGACTTTCTTTAAGGAAGTTATAAAAACTAAGATCATGATAAATAACACTCAGCTTACCACTGAATAATGATTTCTAAATAGTTCAATCAATGCCCATTTGTAGATGCACACAAAATTATGACCCATAGGGTTCAAAAAATGAACTGTAAGCAATTTAAAGTAAGACAACTTAATTACAAGAAGACTGCAGGAAGCATCTTAGAGAAAATTCTATGATTTTGGCTATTTACATTTTAGATTGATATTAAACCATTACTATATTCCAATTTCCTGACCATTTCTTTTTAAGACTTAAGGCAGGTAACTTCCAGAGACTGCACAAAGTACACTTCCCCCAATATAAAGAAAGTGTAAGCTCTTACATATTCATTAAGAGCCCAGAATGAAACTTCCACTGTATTTAAATAATACCAAGAAACTTTTCTGTGATAAGTATATTAGCTTGTATAGAAGGGTATTTGAGTGACAATAGTTCAAGGGAACTTGTCAGACATACTTTAATCGGATAAATTCAACATGAAGGGAGAGGCAGGGAACTGAATGAGAATTTCCTTGTATGTTTTCTCTAGCCAACATTGGATTTAATCTCCTCTACTGATTTTTTAAAATTAGCTGATTTACATATTTGTAGCTTTTCCTATTGACATTTTCTGGTTATTTGTCATTGCAACTTCATTAAACCACTTGCAGTAGCTTCTCTTGGAATGTAGTACATGAATCCTACATGCTTTCCTCTCAACTTAATGTATTGCTCTTTTCTTTTTCTACTTCACTTTTAAATACCCTTCAAAATTTAGCCAAAGCTTCACAATTTTCAGGAAGCGTTTCCAAAACAATTCATGTAATTTAAAATTACTCCTTCATATTCTGATAGTCACCTGTACTTAACATTTCTATCTAAGTGACAATCAGTATTCTATTTGTGGATCTTTATCAAGCTTTAAGTTACTTAGAATGAGAACTTCTTGACCCTTAAATTGTCATTTTCAGGGAAAAATGAAGTTTTATATTTAAAAATGTTTGCATAATTGAATGTTACATTAATAAAACAGATCAATGAAGAGATAATAAAACAGGCATTCTGTTTTTAGCCAAGATGATGTAACAAATTAGGCATTAGAAGGTCTCCTGAGTTTGGGACACAGCTGAGACATAAGGGAGATTGTAGTGGTTAGAGTTCACAGAGCTGAGTACTGGAGAGGAGAATTTAACAGAGGTGGGGGGTGGACAGAGAGAAGTAGGGGTGGGATAGAGAAAATGCTAGAGATCTGTAGGGAGTCACTCATGCACCTATATTATTAAGGAGAGTACTGATCCTGACATGGATGTGAAAAAGTTCCTGAAGGCCAGGAGCAGGGAAGGAGAGAAACACCTGGAAGGATTACAGAGAACAGTACCCAGGGCTCCCGCAGAAATGGGAATGGTATCTGTTTCCACCAATTGCACTGAAAACTGCATAAACTCATGGATAATCAGTACAGTATTTAGTCACTCATTAGTGGCAAAACTGGTGACACCTAATGAAGTTGAGGTTTAGTTAACATTATAGCATCAGTATTACTGTATTAGTTTTGATAAACATGCTATGATTATATAAGATGGTAATATTGGGGAAATTGAGGGAAAGGTAAAAGGAAACTGTTCTATACTCTGAAATTTTCTTATAAATTTAAAATTATTTCAAAATATTAAAAAAAGCAGGCAAACCCAAATGAAAATGGTCTTTTAAAAAAGATTTAACAGTTACATCAAGAAATATGATACCCAAATGGCTGATAAATAAGAAAATATACTCAATTTTATTAGTAATTACAGAAATGCAATTTAATCCCTATACATACCCAGTGAAAAAGCTAAAGTAAAAATAAGTATTGGTGATAGTAATGCAAATAAACAAAAACTGGCAATACCAAGTGAAGGCCAGGTGTGGAAACTGGAGCTCTTATTCACTCTTGTTGAGAGTATAAATTGGCACAATTGCACTGGAAAATTCCCTGTACTATCTACTAAATTTGAATATAGGCTCACACTATAAGCTAGTAAGTCAAATCCTAGGTGAACTCACAACAATACATAGCATACATGTTCTTTACAAGAATAATCATATGTGCACCAAAATTACATGTATAATAAAGTTCCCATGTCAAGGACTGTCGCTGCTCTCATAATGAAATGATCCACAACATTGTATACAACTCTGCTGAAGTTCAAACAGGCAACTCAGTTCCATGATAAGTTAGGACAGTGGCTGCTATGGGCAGCAGAGCAGAGGTAACCTGGACAGGGGCAGGGAGGGGCTTCTAGAGGCTGGTAATATCCAAATTTTGAACTATAGCCACATGGATGTGTTAACTTTATGGTAAGTTAACAAGCCATATACTTTTTATGCTTCTGCTTCCTATACATGTACAGTAATGAAAAAGCTTAAATGTACTTAATAAAAAACAAGTTTCTAAGTTATTTCATGTTTTCTTCAGTTCTTTCTTCTCTGGCTTGCTTTTCAACACCCAAAAATATCAATGTACTGCTTCATAAAAAATGAATAGAAGTGCATATCAGCAACTGCTAGGGAATCATTTCTAAAACTTACTGGGCTGAAAGATTCCATTTGGCTTTATATAGATATCTCCTTTCATTTTCTCCTGTAGCTTAGAAAAAATGCAAATGTCTAGGTGTTTTAAATACCCTATCAGAATGCATCCACAAAATCTAATTCTAATAAGAGTCACATAAAAGTGAAAACAGAATATATCCATCTCACATTCATTAGGATTGTACTTTCACTCACAAACCTAATTCTTAATTTCCATGAGACCATATTTCTGACTTGTTTTTGACAAAGAGATCAGGGCTAATATTTTTATATCTGCAGAAAAAAATGGTATACAATGATACTCTTTATTTTTCCTCCAAATTCTTCCATGAAAACGTCATGTCATTAATTTGCCAAATTTATCAAAGACTCTCTGGGGTATTAAAAAAAACTTAGAAATTTTTACTCTATTCTGCTGGTGACTTTGATTGGAATTTCATTTTCACAGTCAGTGGTGAATCCAGATTTTGTAAAGACTGAAGCTTACATAGTTTGGGGGACCTCATCAAATAAAGGGAATGCAAAAATATTTTTTGCAGTTTTTACAGAAACATAGGATAAGGTGAACATTGCTAAAGCCCCTTCCTGGGAACTCTATAAATTAAAAAAAAAAAAACTCAGCATAGAACTGCGAAGATCATCTAAGGAAAGGGTTAAAGTAAATACACCTAGGGGAGAAATGGGCTGTATAAATAAATGAAATGATCTATGTGTAAAAAACACCAAGTGTGATTACAAATGGTAACTTGTAGCCTTATCACTGAAGTGATAATAGGGAATGATGTGGTTCTGACACTCCACCTAGTATAGTGGAAAACAGCCAATATTCAAATCCACTCAAATTCTCATGCAGAGTAGACTGTTGCTTAATTTTCCTATGCTGAACAAATCAAAATAAATCTAGATTCTTATTATGAAAGTGTTGTGAGGCAGCTGTGTCTGGGGAGGTCTCTCCCTGAGCACTGGGTGAAACACTAAGAGTAACCTCAACCTGGGCAGGGGAGGCTTCTTCACTCTGGAAGAGAATGAATTCTCGAACAGGTCGGAGGACTATGGGTGAGGAAGGAATTCATTAAAGCGAGACACATAGGGAATGGTAGCCACCCTCTAGGGGGCTGGGTACTGGGAGAGATCCCGGATGAGCCCCCAAAAGATAATACCGGGGTTCTTGTGTAGGAGTGGAAGAATGAACTTCACAAACACTCAATGCAGGCAAGCAAAAAAGAGGCGTTTTATTGATAGAAGTAATGATACAGGCATATACTGGGAGGGGAAAGCTGCCGTTTATGGGCTCAGGTCTAGGGGTTTGGTGCCTGCTGCATAGAGGGAGGGCAGCTGTTTGTTTTCTATAGGTTTCCGTCGGAATGCCAGCTATATAGCCAATCATACTAAAGGTCATTTCTACTTTTAACTAGTATGCCTTGGTCAAGCTGTGAATTACAGTGACTTATAGTCAGGAAAATGGTTCTTTATCTTGGAGGTTTGGCGGAAACCTTCTATACCTTGTTGTATTGTTTCAGCTGCAAGTCTCCTGTTTTTCACATTCTCAAGGAACTTAGTAAGCATCTCTTTTGTCCTTCCCAGGATGCTTATCTTGCTCTTACTGCACAGGCGCTGCTCCCTGTTGCTTCCCTGTCTCAAAAGTTCCCATTAGTAAAATATTAGCAACAAAGTCAAATAATTTTTCCAAGATAAAATTTCCTTTTGATTATGTAACATTCAACTTTTACCAAATCAAACATACAGAAAAACAAATAGAAGTCACCCAACATGATCCCATGACTAATCTCAGCCAAGGGTTCAGGATAAAGATAAGTGGTAAGTTGGTCCTGAAGGTGTTATTTTATTTGTAATGGTTTAAATGAAAAGATAGCCAAAAATAAAAAAAGATTGAGGACTTGTTGAGATCTGGAATAATTTAAATTTAGGGAATTCTGATGACATGGAGAATATCCAGTGCTTTGCCATGAAATTTAATTCTGTAGTATATTATTTGGTCTAAGTTCTCTTCATAATTGTTAGTTTTCCTAAAAAATGGATCCAAAGACACCAAGGAAGTTATGAATCCTACCGTCTCAGAAGATTACCTTTATTAAGTAAGAGTACATGGAGAAACTAAAAATCCTACTACCGTGTTCCAAAATAAATGGGTCAAGCTGTATCCATATGGTGACTTCAAATGGACATGTACAAAATTAGGAAAGTGGAGCAGCAAAAATATTTACAACATACTTCATTTGTGATGTTTATTCAGGGATAATAAAAAAAGAGTACGTGTAGACAGATGGGTTCCAAAGAAATCAAAAGCTTGTTTAAATGCAAATGTTTCCAGGAAGAAAAAAAAACATTTGGATAAGAAATGATATATAAATATATTTCCTCTCAGCAGAATGTTTTCTTTTTCAGGTTTACAAGAAGCAACCTCAGGTGTCTAATGGAAATACACTGAAGAGCTGAAAGCGAATACCTTTGCGAAAGTAGTTTTAGTGCCTCTAAAAGCCTGCTGTCTGAGTCACTTAATTTATCTTCTGAATTGAACCTGCAAGCAAATTACAATCTTAGTCGTTTTGCATTTTGTATACCAATCCTGACTTCAAGATAAGTTGGCACTTCAAGGCATAAAAGTGTAATTTAGTTTCTCTTTTAATCCACACTTAACTTCTGTGATAACAAGCAACTGCTTACTGAGGTAATTAATGGGAAATTAGGCTTTTCTATTGGCAAGTTTGGATGTAATTTCCAGGACCAAGACAGTAAACACTGAATCATAATTTGATACCAGATAGTTTCTATCTCAGCTATTTGTTGGAGGCACCAGTGTTAATCAATAATCTGAAAGGTGGGAAATGGAATACCTCTTGGCCTATCAAGAGGTTTTCTTGGGGAAATAAGTGAAATGTATCCTACTTTTGAAGCTTTGTGTTCATTATAAATCTCTTCTTATTTTTTGCATATGGTCTTATTATTGCACATGATACGCATCTGTTAGATCATTTAATCCCATGGAGTGCAGTGAAAAATTGCTTAAGGAAAAAAATGATGAAATCTTCATACCTCACACTTTACGGCAGTGGATAAAACGAATATTTAGCCAAGTGAGCTAGCAGTTTGCAAATGTGCAATTAAAATTCTGGCTCTTCTCTAATTATGTAACACTTAAGTTAAATGGTCTTAATAGACATATAATGATAGCTTTATAAACCTACAGTTACTTATAATCAAATGTAATTTCTATTTCAGTTTTAAAGCACCCATTAAATGTCTATTATGATTTTTAAGTAATTTGGCAGACATTTAATGAATACTTTACAAACCTAAATAGTAATTATTTCAAGAGACAACTGTTAACATATAGGAGTAATGGAGCTATTCATTTGAATACACAGTTTAAGACTAATTACTGAAATATACATGCAACACCCAACGGATTTACTACAAGAAGAAAATCATCATTTTAATGTAATTTTCTCTCTTAAAATAGAAACTATTTTTTCTAATTTTGTTCTCAGTCCTGTGAGATAGCTTGTCACATTACAAAATGTAACACTGAGAAGTCACATCTTCTCATAATTCTGTGTATACCGTAGAAAAATTATTTCTGTGCCAGGCAGAGTAAAAAATGTATTTTATATATTAATTCACTGTTATATTTGGGGTATGTTGCTAGGGAACTAAAGAACAATATAGACAGTTTTTCATTGCAACTTGTAAGTGATGAGTCAGTTTCCAATTTTTCAGAATAATACTGTTAATTTTAACAGAAGATCACTATTTCTCCTTATATATAACAAGTGTAAGTTGACCACATCTTTTCACAACTAAGATGCTTAAAATTCTTCTAAATGATAGAAGAAACCTGTGTGTTGTAGAAAAGTCAACAAAATTTTCTCGTGAAGCAGAAATCATTTTTTTTTGGCCAATGAAACTTCATTCACGAGATTTATAGGAAGTTTTTTAAGGCCTGTTTCAAGGGTGATGCACTTTAATTTATGAAACTGAAATTGTTTTATTGTTTCTATGAGATATTGACATTTTAGTAGTTCAGATTTCAAACTGGATGACATAGTTACACAAATATAATTACTTGAAGATGAAACACAAATTTTAGTGTTAATGCTTATTAATAATGATTGTATTTTAATTTGATTATAGTATTGTGAGTTTAATTTCATAATCCATTTGTTTTCATATACATGCTGTCTCAGCCATAAGGAGATTTGTGACTTTTCCTGTCCTAATCTTCCTTGCCTTAGATGAAAAGGAAAAATAATGCAAAGATTTCTCCCTGTATATTGGTACTCCTTCCGTAAAAGGATGCATCCAATTATTAGGAACTACTGCAATATGAAATGTGTACATACATCTGCACATACTTACAAACTTGAATATATACATATTAGTATATATAATTATATATATTATTATAAATATGAATGTACACACATGAGTATATATGTAATGAGCATATGTATGTTTGTATACATTTAGGTATTCATATGTATATACTTAATATATCATATATATGTATATCTCCATATATATAAGAGGATATAGAAGTATAAATATGTGTATATATAATAGCACACTCCTATTGACAAATTCAGGGAAATCTATAAATTTATCTTGGATTAGATTATGTAACTGCTGTATAAAATAATAGTTAAACAATGTATAATTTTGTGTTAATCTTTATACAAGTAGTATTATGAAGTAGTACAGTGTGACATTTAGACACAGGGCTAAATATTAAACTATGATTTTATACTATCTATTCATTACAATGTTACAAAATTAATAGATGTAAGATTTATGATAAGCCCAGTAGTTACTGGGTTCATGTGAATAAAGTTCAGCAGAAAGATCCACATTGGATATATCAGTCTGCCAGACATTTGTATATAGATAGTGATTAAAGTCATATAATTATGTGAGATCAAAAAGGGGTTGTATAGCTAGAGAAATGAAGAATATCAAAGACTGAGTTCTCTAGTATATGCATTAAAAGGTCAGGAAATGAGGATAAAGCAGCGTAGAAGACTAAAGAGATGCCAGAGGAATGGGAGGGAAGTCAGACAAAAATAGATGACTGGAAGCCAAATGAAGTAATTCTTCCAATAAATAGGGGGGGTGTTGTATGCCACTGAACTGTAGATATCAATAATGTGTTAATGTGTGTCATATGTTAGCGTGTTATCATAGCACAAGAAATGTGCTCTATGGTGCTATTGACAGGTCAGGTCAAGGATGAAATTTCATTCATTAGGTTTTACCAGTGGGAAATTAATTGGTAACTTGGCAAAAGGGATGCGGAGTGGGAAGGATGAAAGACTGATGGAAGGGAACCAAGAGATGAAAAGGAGGTTAGGAGATTTTGGTATAAAAATATGTTCTGTAAAGAGAAGTTTAAAAGAATGACTAGCTGAAGGTAGAATTGGAATTAAAAGTTTTTAAGATTATAGATACAATGACATATTTATGTGCTGATCGTTAAGATCCAGTGAAGAGGGAAAATCTAAAAAGTTATTAGGTAGAAAAATAAAATACTGGAGCTAAGATTTTGCAAAGGTAGAGGAGAGAGGATATAGTACATGGATGCCAGTGAAGTCTAGCTAGGAGTCTCATAGTTTATCCACACGAACCAGAGATCAAGGAGGGAATTTAGACATTATTGCAGGTATTTGGATTGATGCAATGGTGGGATCCTGTAGAAATTCTCTTGTGATTAATTTCTTTTACTTTTTTTAGCGAAACTGCAAGTGAAACCTTTAGCTGACAGTGAAGATGACTGAGTGGCTCTGGTTATTTGTGGAAAAAAGACCAAGGAAAATAGTTTTCTAGCAGTCTGGAATGAAAAATAATTGAGAACTGTTGTTTGGTTTCTGAGTTATCAAATAACAGTAATGCCCAACTGCTCTGAGGTTAGCAATCACACACTTAAACTACGAGCAATCAGCAAGATGTGTGTTTTTTTTTCCAGCAACATTCAGCTGCATAGGCACCTGCAAAGGAAGACAGGAAGTTCAGTATTAAGACTGAGCATTTATTAAATTTGTAAGATAATGCCGGAAAGTTTTCTGTGTGTGGGGAAGGGTATGTTTTGGTTGCTCTATAAAACTTCATGTTGTAAAATTAAAAAAAAATATTTTATAATAAGATGTTCTGGAAGAAAAAAATTGTAGTTTTTAATTTTTAATTTTCCCACTTCTCTTATAAAACATATGGAGAGATGCACTGGTTTGTTAGAGATGCCATAACAAAGTATCACACACTGGCTGGTTTAAAAGACAGATATTTATTGTCATAGCTCTGAAGGCTGGAAGTCCATTACCAAGACATCAACAGATAAGCCAGCTCCTTCTGAGGACTGTGCAGAAGGAACCTGTTCCGGGCCTCTCCTTGGATGCATGTCTACCTTCAGCCTGTGTCACTTCATGTGGAATTATCTCTGTGTGTGTCTGTCTTCAAGTTTCCTCTATTTCTTAGTTTAAAGCCCACCCTAATGACCTCATTTGAACTTTATTACCCATATAATGACCTTATCTCTAAATAAGGTCACATTTTCAGGTATTGTGGGTTAGGAGTTCAATACACATTGGGTTGAAGGAGAAACCATTCAACCCATAACAGGAGAGAAAAGTTGCACTGTTACAATACAAAAAGACAGAGATCTTGAGATCACCCAATAAAATGTACTCTGAGAGAAAGATGGCACCACACAGATTAGGAACTGTGTGGTCAAAGCCAAAATGGAACAATAGATCAGCGAAGAGGAGCAGACAATGAAACAGAATTGAGCACATGGGAAAGGAGTAGTAGTGGTGCTGGTGGTGTGGGGGACATGGGAGAGCAGAATTCTAAAGTGCCAGAATAATAAATACATCAGAAGAAAGTGAACAGTTTGCCTCAGGCTATGTAGAATAGCTGGGAATAGATTTATCCTCTTGCCCTAAATAACTAGGACACTGGATACAAAATATGAATAATCTGTTTTCAGACACTGGATAACAAGCAGTATAGACTTATGATCCCTAAGAGATAGAAGAGAATTGAGGTAATTCTGCAATTACTCTGGCTTTTTGTCTGAAGGGACTTTCTTGAACTTGATCACGTAACCAAGGCACGTAACCAAGGCACGTGATGATCTCACTGAGGGGTGGGGACAGGAGATCAGAGAGACAACACTTCAAGGAGATGGGTTTGGCTAGAAATTGCAGAGCAGGTGCAGAAGGAAGGCCGACGCCCACACTATGGACTTGTGTCTATCTCATTCTGTGGCAAAACACAGACCACACTTACCTAGGGTGAGGAGTTATTTGTCACCTACAGAAAATCAGAGAAAACAGTGCTCATAGCTTTCTCATTAGAAACGATGCAAGCTGGTAGACAGTAGAACATCCCTAAAGAATGGAAGGAAAAAGGATTAACAGTTTACAGAATTTTATACCAAGTAAAATATCCATAAAAAATCAAGGTAAGATAAATGTTTATCCAGACAAATAGTTGGGGGGATTTATCATTGACTGCATGGAACCAGATGAAATACTAAAGTTCTTCAGTTATATATCTATATGGACCAAAAGGTGGCTTACACTAAATTGAGATGAATGTGTGAAGTGCCTTGGTATATTACAGAAGGTATGCAATGCCCTAGGGAGATTGGAACATAATGGGGATTTATTGTCTAAGACCTGTTCACCTACCCTGGGAGCGTCCACAACTGTGAGAAATAAGTTTTTTAGGGGAGTCCCATCATCCTTGAAGAGCTCTGCAGTTCCTCTTCTCTGTAGGTCAGAAATTACAGTGGAACTCTTGCTATTACATTCAGGACTCTAAATATAATGGGGATGCCAGGGTGGCAGGGGTCAAATGGTGGCACTTAATCACCAAAGACAAGTGAGCAAAATCACCACAATGGACATCTGACCAAATGACAGTCACAACAGTCCAACTCACAGAGACATGATCACGGTGTCTGTCCCTAGAAGTGGAATAGATGGTCATCATAATAAATTCTTACTTGATCTGTAAAGTGGAAGAATTCTATGTCAAGCAAAGAGAAATCTAAGTGGATGCATAAAAGAAGTGAGTCACAGCCCCTCAGTTCATTTCTAGGATTGAGCCCATCTATTGTCCAGCTCTGAATGAAGGAGAGGTTAAGTTCCCTAGAGGAAGGGCACAATTAGACTGCCAAGATTTTATACTATTATTCTTTCTCCTAGCCTTTCCTGAAGAGGCCTACAATCTTACAGGATAACTATACATTGGAGTAAAGGAAATAATCAGACTCTTTGAGAATTATTGGACACTGGCTCTTAACTGACACTGACTTCAGGGCACGCAAAATGTTGGTCACTGTGGTCCTACAAAAAGAGTAGGGGCTTTTGGAGGTCAGGCGATGATGGGAATTTTAGCTTGGGACCATCTCACAGCTGGTCCAGCAGATCCCTGACCCCATCGTGTGGTTATTACTCTCGCTGTGGAATGCATAATGGGCTGTTGGCAGATTCTCACATTGATATTCTAACCTGTAGAGTATGGGATGTTATGGTAGGAGATGTTAAGTGAAAACTACTAGATTTGCCTCTACCTAGGAAACTAATAAACCAAAAAGCAATCCTGCATTCTTTAAGGTACAGAGATTTTGGTCATCATCAAGGCCTTGAAAGATGCAGGGGTGGTGATACCTTCCATATCCCCACTCAACTCATTTCTTTGGCCTGTGCAGAAGATACATGACAGATCATGGAGGGGGAAGGGAATTATTGTCACCTTACGCTGGGGGCAACTCTAGTTGCAGCTGTTATACCAGATATGGTTTGATTGTTTCAGCAAGTTCACACCCCCCCTGGTACCTGGTATGCAGCTATTGGTCTCACAAACACCTTTTTTTTCTCTACCTGTTAATAAAAGCCAACCAGAAGCATTTTATTCTCAGCAGGAAAGGCCAGCAATGCACCTTCTTAGCTCAGGGGCATATCATTCTTCAGCCTTAGGTTATAATTTAGTCCACAGGGATTTCGATTGCTTTTCCCTTCCTTCTATGCGCTATCATGCTGGTCCATTACATTGATGATACTGTATTGATTGGACTTATTGAGCAAGAAGTAGCAATTACTCTTCTTAGCAAGGCACTTGTATGTGAGGGTAAGAAATAAATCTGACTAAAATTCAGAAGCCTCCACCTTAGTCAAATTTCTAGGGATCCAGTGGTATGGGGCATATTCCCTGTTATTGTCTATTGCATTTGGCTTCTCCAATAACCAAGAGGGATTCACAATGCCTAGTGGTAGTCTTTGGCTTTTGGAGGCAACATATTCCAAATTTGGAGTGTGCTACTCTTCCTAGTATGCCAAGTCACCTAAAAGGCTGCTAGTTTTGAGTGGAACCTAGAAGAAGGGAAGGCTTTTTAAAACACTCAAGCTTCCTGGGGAAAATACTAACCCAAATCCATAGTTCATGTCTGTTGTCTGCTCATCTTCTCCTGGTTCATGGATTATTGATTCTTTTCTGCCATGGTAGTTATTTTATGCCTCAGATTGTCCACAATTACAGGGAGTTGAACATCAGTAAACATAATTTTAAATTGATATTTCAGATCTATCACTAAGAATGTGTTCATTTTTTACTGGATAATTAATTTACCTAATATAGAATATTAAGGGTTTTAAGTGATTTTAATCATTATGTTATCTAGTGGTTTTCAGTAATAAATGCATATTCTGTATTTGAACATATGCTTTAGACAAAAATGTTTGATAAAATTTTCATTACCTTTTAATAAGAATGTTTTCTGGTTTTACTGCACTAAATAAGAATGTGATGCCAATTTATCAGAAATTAAATATGACACTATGAAATTAAAGTTTTGATACATAGTTCTAAATGTTTTATACATTGGAGGAATGAGGAGTACTTTTTATTGCAGATACTATCTTTTTTCCCTATTAACTTTTCAAAAATACAGCTCTAGCATTCACACAACCTATTCCATGGTGAAACAGAATACATAAGTTTCTCAACTCAAGCTTTTGTTTTAAAACTAATGTAGAAAATTGTCTCTGAATATGTCAGTAATTCAGCTATCCAAATAATATATAAACTAGTGATTTTCTTTAACTGGATATAGGGAAGCCCCAAGGATTTTTTATCAGGCAAAATGACTTTTGTTTGAAAACTATTGAAAAGACTACAGAAGTATTTTTCAGAAACAACTAATGGAGTCTGTATTTTGAGTATGTTTTAGACACTTGCCTTAATTTGCCCTCCTTCTACACCCTGTCCTATACTACCAATATTTCCCCTAAAAGTGTAGGGATTATTTAGTCAGAAATTATTTATTTCCTCCTTAGCACACTTTCTGATCCCTAGCACATATCTATAAATTCATATAATATTGCAGAAAAAAAACAGGCCATTTAAGAAACTCATAAATTTGTCTAATTTTTAAGAATATTCTGGGGGAAGCTTTCAGGTACATGTAAGAAAAGAGTCAGGAAACTGGGTCAGGACTAGCTACTGTTATGTGTTAATACTTCTAGAATGTATATGCTACTATGGACTGCTTAAATCTCCCCCAACTCCATATGGTGAAGCCCTTCCCTACAATGTGATGGTATTTGAGGTGGAGCCTCTGGGAGGTAATTAGATATAAATGATGTCATAAGGGTCCAGACCCCATGATGGGATTAGTGTTCTTGTAAGAAGAGGCAGAGAGACCCGAGGGTCCTCTCTCTCGTCTCTTTCTCTCCCTCCATGTCCTTCCCTCTCTTTTCCCCCTCCCATCTCCCCTCCCCCTCCCTCTTTCTTATCTCTGTCATGTGAGAAGATAGTTAAAGGTTTCTGTCTGAAAGTCAGGAAGAGGGTTTTTCACAGGAACTAAGTCTTCCAGCACCTTGTTCTTGGACTCCCAGCATCCGTAAATGTGAGAAACAAACGTTTGTTGTTTAAGCCACTCATTTTTTTTTTTAACAGCTTCTCAAGCTGACTAAGGCCTGTGTCTTCTTTTTTACTGGAGATATTAATATTGTGATTAAAGGCTTTTCTTATTAATAACAAAGAATTTAGGCATTTACTTAATGTTCGTAAGGAAAGAGAAATATGGAGATGAATATATTTTACTCCACAACCAATTTTTGCTGGGAAGCTTCAGAGCAGAGAAGATGGAAATAAGCACTGTGAAAACAAAAGCAAACTAACTTTCTTCCCTAGTTCTTGTATGTACATGCAAATGCTTTGATTCAGTCTCCTGCTACTCAAAATAATTGTCCCAGTTCTTCCCACAAGTGTTTGTCTTCCTGACTTTGTTCCTTGTTCTTATGAAGAAGCCGAACACATCCACTGAATAGAAATTCCGTGAAATCTTATGCTTCTCCACACATACAGTTCGTCGATTTCAACTGGTAAAGAAATTATAAGCCTTTCTTATTCTCCACTTTTTTTACTTGATGTGGATTAATAACTAGAAAATGAGCATTCTGCTTCCTTTCACACATGATGCGCATTTAATGGGATGATTAGATCGACATCACTCACACTGTCTGCTGTCATTGTGACTACATCTGGTAGGAGTAAATGTGCCAGGATTAAACCAGATCTTAGTAGATGAACACAGTTTTTTATTTACATGCCAGTTTTGGAGCTATGGAGCATATCCGCTGTCAGCTAAGTGCTGATGAACAACACAGGTATTCCTGCCACAGTGTTCACTCAGATGTGTGCAATCAGTTATTCTCATTTTTTTTTTTTTTTTTTGAGAGGGCATCTCTCATATTTATTGATCAAATGGTTGTTAACAATAATAAAATTCAGTATAGGGGGGTCAATGCTCAATGTACAATCATTAATCCATCTCAAGCCTAATTCTCGTCAGTCTCCAATCTTCTGAAGCATAACGAACAAGTTCTTACATGGTGAACGAATTCTTACAGAGTGAATAAATTCTTACATGGTGAACAGTACAAGGGCATTCATCACAGAAACTTTCGGTTTTGATCATGCAATATGACCTATAAACCATCAGGTCAAATATGAATATTCATTTGATTTTTGTACTTGATTTATATGTTGATTCCACATTTCTCCTATTATTATTATTTTTTTTATTTTTAATAAAATGCTGAAGTGGTAGGTAGATGCAAGATAAAGGTAGAAAACATAGTTTAGTGCTGTAAGAAGGCAAATGTAGATGATCAGATGATCAGGTGTGTGCCTATGGACTAAGTATTAATCCAGGCTAGACAAGGGCAGCAAGACATCCACGGATGCAGAAGATTTCTCTCAAAGCAGGGGGGGTGAGGTTCTGAGCCTCACCTCTGTTGATCCCCAAATTCTCACCTGATGGCCCCCCTGCGACTGTGCCTGTCTTAGGTTGTTCCTCCCTTGAGGAATCTTACCCGTCTCTGGCTAACCAGTCATCTTCCGGGGCCATACAGGGAAATGTAAAGTTGGTAAGTGAGAGAGAAGCCATATTGTTTGCAAAGGTTAGCTTTTTACTTCTTTGCAGATTTATGCCCTGTGGCTTCTATGCCCAGCACTTGTCTCGAGGTATCTTTACCACCTGGAGGAATTATGATACTCGGTAAATTCGATATGAGGCACGAATTCTATTTAAGGTTTGTAATTAGGAAGGAAGAAGAAAAGCTATAGATGTAGCATATGAAGGAAACATGGGAGGATTGATTATTTCTTTGACATATCTTCTTGTATAGTACCTTAAGTATGTATAGGTTTTAAACTACTAACTAATTTGCACACACATATTAACATAATAGGAATACGGTGACATAAACAAAGCAAATCTATAATTACCAGCCATCTCCAGTGAAGCCAAGAAAACCATTTAGGCACCCTAGGCATTTGTGAAAATTTATCTATGATATGATGGATATTTTCCAACTGTACTTGAACCATCAGACAAATTAAAGCAGCCCATTTCTGGGATCTGTTCACATCCCATATGTTCTTTTAACCATAGATAGTCTATAGTCATGAGATTTTGGGGTGCTACAACTTGCACCCCTCCCAACTCCTGGTTGAGTTCCAACAGTACAGATCCAGTCAAATTCGTTGTCTCACTGTATGCACATGCCAGCCTAGACATCTCCCTCCTCCTTCTTATGGCAAGTCCAGGAGACGGTGGGCTGGATGCAGCCACAACCGCAGCATCGTCCGGATCCCTGTGGAGGCTTTTTGATGATCATCCCCCGGCACGAGTCCTCCAGAGAGTGCTGATGCCGGAAGCTCCTCCTCATATCGTATCTTTAGTTCATTTTCTGGGTATCCAAGCTAGGCCTTGATCTTCTGCGTAGAAACAAACAGACCCTTTGCCCACACTTTGACATGCCCTCTATACCACTGTGCAGAACTCATTGGAGGTCAGCACACAGGAACTGCTTTTTTTTTTTTTTTTTTTTTAATTAAGAGAAAGGAATATTATCAGCAAAGAGTACCTCCATAGCTGATCATCTGACACCCTTTAAGTGATCAACATTAAGGATATTTAAAGCATGCGTTGATCTTTGATTTACCAATAGTTTTATCCTGTTAAGGAGTAATCCCCCTTTTCTTTCTTTCTTTCTTTTTTTTTTTTTTAAGTTTTTAATCTACACTTACCTGAAGAATACTATGTTTACTATGCTCTCCCCTATATCAGGTCCCCCCTAACAACCACATTACGGTTACTGTCCATCAGCTTAGCAAAATGTGGTAGAGTCACTACTTGTCCTCTCTGTGTTGTGAAGCCCACCCTCCCCTTTCTCCCTCCCCCCCATGCATGCTAATCTTAATACCCCCCTTCTTCATCCCCCCTTATCCCTCCCTGCCCACCCATCCTCCCCAGTTCCTTTCCCTTTGTTACCTGTTAGTCCATTTTTGGGTTCTGTAATTCTGCTGCTGTTTTGTTCCTTCAGTTTTTCCTTTGTTCCTATACTCCTCAGATGAGTGAAATCATTTGGTATTTCTCTTTCTCCGCTTGGCTTATTTCACTGAGCATAATACTCTCCAGCACCATCCATGTTGCTGCAAATGGTTGGATTTTTCCACTTCTTATGGCTGAGTAGTATTCCATTGTGTATATGTACCACATCTTCTTTATCCATTCATCTACAGATGGACATTTAGGTTGCTTCCAATTCTTGGCTATTGTAAATAGTGCTGCGATAAACATAGGAGTGCATCTGTCTTTCTCAAACTTGATTGCTGCGTTCTTAGGGTAAATTCCTAGGAGTGGAATTCCTGGGTCAAATGGTAGGTCTGTTTTGAGCATTTTGATGCACCTCCATACTGCTTTCCACACTGGTTGAACTAATTTACATTCCCACCAGCAGTGTAGGAGGGTTCCCCTTTCTCCACAGCCTCGCCAACATTTGTTGTTGTTTGTCTTTTGGATGGCAGCTATCCTTACTGGTGTGAGGTGATACCTCATTGTAGTTTTAATTTGCATTTCTCTGATAATTAGCGATGTGGAGCATCTTTTCATGTGTCTCTTGGCCATCTGTATTTCTTTTTTGGAGAACTGTCTGTTCAGTTCCTCTGCCCATTTTTTAATTGGGTTATTTGTTTTTTGTTTGTTGAGACGTGTGAGCTCTTTATATATTCTGGACGTCAAGCCTTTATCAGATCTGTCATTTTCAAATATATTCTCCCATACTGTAGGGTTCCTTTTTGTTCTATTGATGGTGTCTTTCGCTGTACAGAAGCTTTTCAGCTTAATGTAGTCCCACTTGCTCATTTTTGCTGCTGTTTTCCTTGCCCGGGGAGATATGTTCAAGAAGAGATCACTCATGTTTATGTCTAAGAGGTTTTTGCCTATGTTTTTTTCCAAGAGTTTAATGGTTTCGTGACTTACATTCAGGTCTTTGATCCATTTTGAGTTTACCTTTGTATATGGGGTTAGACAATGGTCCAGTTTCATTCTCCTACATGTAGCTGTCCAGTTTTGCCAGCACCATCTGTTGAAGAGACTGTCATTTTGCCATTGTATGTCCATGGCTCCTTTATCAAATATTAATTGACCATATATGTTTGGGTTAATTTCTGGGGTCTCTAATCTGTTCCACTGGTCTGTGGCTCTGTTCTTGTGCCAGTACCAAATTGTCTTGATTACTATGGCTTTGTAGTAGAGCTTGAAGTTGGGGAATGAGATCCCCCCTACTTTATTCTTCTTTTTCAGGATTGCTTTGGCTATTCGGGGTCTTTGGTGTTTCCATATGAATTTTTGAATTATTTGTTCCAATTCATTGAAGAATGTTGCTGGTAATTTGAGAGGGATTGCATCAAATTTGTATATTGCTTTCGGCAGGATGGCCATTTTGACGATATTAATTCTTCCTAGCCATGAGCATGGGATGAGTTTCCATTTATTAGTGTCCCCTTTAATTTCTCTTAAGAGTGACTTGTAGTTTTCAGAGTATAAGTCTTTCACTTCCTTGGTTAGGTTTATTCCTAGGTATTTTATTCTTTTTGATGCAATGGTGAATGGAATTGTTTTCCTGATTTCTCTTTCTATTGATTCGTTGTTAGTGTATAGGAAAGCTACAGATTTCTGTGTGTTGATTTTGTATCCTGCAACTTTGCTGTATTCCGATATCAGTTCTAGTAGTTTTGGAGTGGAGTCTTTAGGGTTTTTTATGTACAGTATCATATCATCTGCAAATAGTGACAGTTTAACTTCTTCTTTACCAATCTGGATTCCTTGTATTTCTTTGTTTTGTCTGATTGCCGTGGCTAGGACCTCCAGTACTATGTTAAATAACAGTGGGGAGAGTGGGCATCCCTGTCTGGTTCCCGATCTCAGTGGAAATGCTTTCAGCTTCTCGCTGTTCAGTATAATGCTGGCTGTGGGTTTATCATATATGGCCTTTATTATGTTGAGGTACTTGCCCTCTATTCCCATTTTGCTGAGAGTTTTTATCATGAATGGATGTTGAATTTTGTCAAATGCTTTTTCAGCATCTATGGAGATGATCATGTGGTTTTTGTCTTTCTTTTTGTTGATGTGGTGGATGATGTTGATGGATTTTCGAATGTTGTACCATCCTTGCATCCCTGGGATGAACCCCACTTGGTCATGGTGTATGATCCTTTTGATATACTGTTGAATTCTGTTTGCTAGTATTTTATTGAGTACTTTTGCATCTACATTCATCAGGGATATTGGTCTGTAATTTTCTTTTTTGGTGGGGTCTTTTCCTGGTTTTGGTATTAGGGTGATGTTGGCTTCATAGAATGAGTTTGGGAGTATTCCCTCTTCTTCTATTTTGTGGAACACTTTAAGGAGAATGGGTATTATGTCTTCTCTGTGTGTCTGATAAAATTCCGAGGTAAATCCGTCTGGCCCCGGGGTTTTGTTCTTGGGTAGTTTTTTGATTACTGTTTCAATTTCTTTGCTTGTAATTGGTTTGTTTAACTTTTGTGTTTCTTCCTTGGTCAGTCTTGGGAGGTTGTATTTTTCTAGGAAGTTGTCCATTTCTTCTAGGTTTTCCAGCTTGTTGGCATATAGGTTTTCATAGTAGTCTTTAATAATTCTTTGTATTTCTGTGGAGTCTGTCGTGATTTTTCCATTCTCATTTCTGATTATGTTGATTTGTGTTGACTGTCTTTTTCTCTTAATAAGTTGGGCTAGAGGCTTATCTATTTTGTTTATTTTCTCAAAGAACCAGCTCTTGGTTTCGTTGATTTTTGCTATTGTTTTATTCTTCTCAATTTTGTTTATTTCTTCTCTGATCTTTATTATGTCCCTCCTTCTGCTGACTTTAGGCCTCATTTGTTCTTCTTTTTCCAGTTTTAATAATTGTGATGTTAGACTATTCATTTGGGATTGTTCTTCCTTCTTCAAGTGTGCCTGGATTGCTATATACTTTCCTCTTAAGACTGCTTTCGCTGCATCCCACAGAAGTTGGGGCTTAGTGTTGTTGTTGTCATTTGTTTCTATATATTCCTTGATCTCTATTTTGATTTGTTCATTGATCCATTGATTATTTAGTAGCATGTTGTTAAGCCTCCATGTGTTTGTGAGCCTTTTTGTTTTCTTTGTAGAATTTATTTCTACTTTCATACCTTTGTGGTCTGAAAAATTGGTTGGTAGAATTTCAATATTGTGGAATTTACTGAGGCTCTTTTTGTGAGCTAGTATGTGGTCTATTCTGGAGAATGTTCCATGTGCACTTGAGAAGAATGTATATCCTGTTGCTTTTGGATGTAGAGTTCTATAGATGTCTATTAGGTCCATCTGTTCTAGTGTGTTGTTCAGTGCCTGTGTGTCTTTACTTATTTTCTGCCCGGTGGATCTATCCTTTGGGGTGAGTGGTGTGTTGAAGTCCCCTACAATGAATGCATTGCAGTCTATTTCCCTCTTTAGTTCTGTTAGTATTTGCTTCACATATGCTGGTGCTCCTGTATTGGGTGCATATATATTTAGAATGGTTATATCCTCTTGTTGGACTGAGCCCTTTATCATTATGTAGTGGCCTTCTTTATCTCTTGTTACTTTCTTTGTTTTGAAGTCTATTTTGTCTGATATTAGTACTGCAACCCCTGCTTTCTTCTCACTGTTGTTTGCCTGAAATATGTTTTTCCATCCCTTGACTTTTAGTCTATGCTTATCTTTGGGTTTAAGGTGAGTTTCTTGTAAGCAGCATATAGATGGGTCTTGCTTTTTTATCCATTCTATTACTCTATGTCTTTTGATTGGTGCATTAAGTCCATTTACATTTAGGGTGACTATTGAAAGATATGTACTTATTGCCATTGCAGGCTTTAGATTCGTGGTTACCAAAGGTTCAAGGTTAGCTTCTTTAGTATCTTACTGCCTAACTTAGCTCGCTTATTGAGCTGTTATATACACTGTCTGGAGATTCTTTTCTTCTCTCCCTTCTTATTCCTCCTCCTCCATTCTTCATATGTTGTGTGTTTTGTTCTGTGCTCTTTTTAGGGGTGCTCCCATCTAGAGCAGTCCCTGTAGGATGCCCTGTAGAGGTGGTTTGTGGGAAGCAAATTCCCTCAGCTTTTGCTTGTCTGGGAATTGTTTGATCCCACCATCATATTTAAATGATAGTCATGCTGGATACAGTATCCTTGGTTCAAGGCCCTTCTGTTTCATTGCATTAAGTATATCATGCCATTCTCTTCTGGCCTGTAGGGTTTCTGTTGAGAAGTCTGATGTTAGCCTGATTGGTTTTCCTTTATAGGTGACCTTTTTCTCTCTAGCTGCCTTTAAAACTCTTTCCTTGTCCTTGATCCTTGCCATTTTAATTATTATGTGTCTTGGTGTTGTCCTCCTTGGATCCTTTCTGTTGGGGGTTCTGTATAATTCCATGGTCTGTTCGATTATTTCCTCCCCCAGTTTGGGGAAGTTTTCAGCAATTATTTCTTCAAAGACACTTTCTATCCCTTTTCCTCTTTCTTCCTCTTCTGGTATCCCTATAATACGAATGTTTTTCCTTTTGTATTGGTCACATATTTCTCTTAGTGTTGTTTCATTCCTGGAGATCCTTTTATCTCTCTCTATGTCAGCTTCTATACGTTCCTGTTCTCTGGCTTCTATTCCTTCAATGGCCTCTTGCATCTTATCCATTCTGCTTATAAATCCTTCCAGGGATTGTTTCACTTCTGTGATCTCTTTCCTGACATCTGTGATCTCCTTCCGGACTTCATCCCACTGCTCTTGCATTTTTCTCTGCATCTCATCCCACTGCTCTTGCATTTTTCTCTGCATCTCATCCCATTGCTCTTGCATTTTTCTCTGCATCTCTGTCAGCATGTTCATGATTTTTATTTTGAATTCTTTTTCAGGAGGACTAGTTAGGTCTGTCTCCTTCTCAGGTGTTGTCTCTGTGATCTTTGTCTGCCTGTAGTTTTGCCTTTTCATGGTGAGAGAGATAGTTTGCAGAGCTGGTACAAGTGACCGCTGGAAGAGCTTCCCTTCTTGTTGGTTTGTAGCCTTTTCCTGGGAGAATAGCGACCTCTAGTGGCTTGTGCTGGGCAGCTGTGCGCAGACAGGGCTTCTGCTTCCCGCCCAGTTGCTTTGGGGTTTATCTCCGCTGTTGCTGTGGGCTTGGCCTGGCTGGGGCTGTTCCTCCAAAATGGTGGAGCCCCGTTGGAGGGGGAGCAGCCAGGAGACTATTTATCTCCGTAAGGGGTCTCTGTGCTCCCTGCTGCCCAGGGGGTTAGAGTGCCCAGAGATCCCCAGATTCCCTGCTTCTGGTCTAAGTGACCTGTCCTGAGTTATTGTCATTTTTAAGATGTAATTTAAAATGATTGCTGATTGTAGTCTTTCTATAGAAGCTATGTTTTATTGAATTTACTTGTAATTCACCTTACACATGTATTATTAATATCATTCACTCTAAAAATATTCAGGTGTTAAATATAAGTATATAGCAATAATAAATCTTTTGTTATATATCACCCCCATTTAAATAAATAAGACACATATATAGTTGAAGTTCCCTGATTATTTATTCCCAATTTAGGAATCTCAAAAGTATTTTACTCCATGCATTTTATTTAACTTCTTATATATTTGTCACTAAATTACATAGTTCTCATATTTTATATCAAACTCTATGAATTCTTTAACAACTTTATTTCCCTCAAAATTGCAATTGTGACATTCATCCGTAGTGCCCTGGTTCATTCAAATTTTGCAGTTGTCTGATATTGTATCATCTATGTGAAGATGCCGTAACTTATGTAGACATTTTTTGGTTCATGGAATTTTAAGTTATTTCCAGTGACTATCACAAACAATGCTGATTTAAACATTAATTATATATATGTATACTAGTGTACTAAAATCAGCATCTCTCTAATATTAATCTGGAACTGCTGAGTATGCAGGTTGGAATATCTTTAATTTTCTCAGATTTTGTGAGATTGCTCTTTAGAGTACCAGGGCCAATTTTCATTCTACCAATAATTACACAAAAATATAAACTATGTAATTATACAAAATTATATTATAAAAATTCTTGACTTTCCATTAGGTTTTGTAATAATTTAAAGCACCTTATTTTTAAATAGTTTTTACTGATGGTCATATATTTAGAGTCAAATTCAGAAATCTTAACAGCTCAAAGGTTTCAAAGGTGTATATGTATATGTGTGCATATGTAGTGTGTTGTATGTGTGTTTAAGTACTACTTGGTGTGGATACTAATAGGCGTAACACCAAACCTACTTATGAACCAGTAACTTCACAGTTAACAGAAAGCAATACTCATAAGAGGACAATTGCTAAACTATACATTGCCTGCCATGAATTTTACTCATTAAGAAAATGAATTTGCAAGCCTCAAACTAGGAGAAATATTCACGAAGTATGTATCTGCAGAAGGACTTAATCCAGAATCCATAAAGATTTTTATAACTCAATAATAAAAGTATAAAGAATCCAATAAAGTGTGGGTAAAACAATTAAACACATTACGAAGGAAGATGAATAAATAGCAAACAATAACAACAAAAACAAAAATAAACCATGTGGAAGGATTCACAGCATGACTAGTTGTCACAAAAATGCAGATTAAAACCACAGCAATTTACCGCTATACACCTAGTAGAAAGGCTAAAATTTAAGTTGAAAGATATCTTCTGTTGGCAATGATGTGGAACAATCAAGCTCTTATGAACTGCATGTGGAAATGTGAAATGGTGCAGCCACTTTGGGACCTAGCAAGGGAAAAGTAAGAGCCCATAGGGAGCCAGCACGAACCGAGAAACAGCTTAACAAGCAGACAGCCCAGATTTTCAAATAAGGAACAAATAAAAACACCCGTGTGTGGAGGAAAGCAAAAAGTTTTCCACTAATATACAAAGTTATTAAATACAGCATTTATAACAATGCTTTCTTCCCTAGTTCTTGTATGTACATGCAAATGCTTTGATTCAGTCTCCTGCTTCTCAAAATAATTGTCCCAGTTCTTTCAGTTTTTAAAAAAGTTTTTAATAGTAAAACATAAACCTACCTATGATCCAGTAATTTCACTTTAAAAAATTAAATCATATAAGAATGTTAGTGACACCTTTATTAATAGAGACAAAAGTAGAAACAAATCGAATGTTTTTTGAATTGTTTAAAACAGTCCATCAGCAGAAGAATTGTTAAATAAATTAGGGTACATTTATACAAGTGAAAACAACTCAGTAATAAAAAAATAAGAACTATTTCTACATGCAACAGTGTGGCTTGATGGAACAAACATTGTGTTGAATGAAATAAACCCAACACAAAAGAGTACTTATGTATGATTCCATTTGATAAGATTTAAAAACTAACAAAAGTAGTAGTTTCTGCTCAGAACAGAGGTGGCCTACACTAGGGTTATGTATAAGCTAGAAAGAGCCATGAGAGAAATTTCTGGAGTGATGAAATTTTTACTGTGATTTGGGTGCTGTTTACTCTAATGCATACATTTGCCAAGAGTCATTATATTTTACAGTTAAGATCTGTGCATTTTTCTGTATATAAATTTTACTTCAATAAAAACTAAACTAATCAAATAAAACTTGTTAGAAAAGGAAATGAGATATTGAGGACAAGAATGAAAAAGTTTGTTTTCCATAGCTCAGTCCTCTATTCTGTGAATTCAAGTCAATTCCTCCTAGTTCACAAAGCTGAGAACTGGGTTAATGTTCTTATTCCAAAGCCTCAGCAAGAGTCAGTAGTTCTCAAAAGGATGAGAAATAAGGAATTGTTCTTGAAAAAAAAAATGACTGAATTATTGAAAACTTTGTATGCTGGGAAATATTACATACTGGTGTATTAGTGAATGAAACTTATTATATTTACATATTAATTTCATTTAAAATTTGAATTCCTTTGCTTCAATTGTATCTCACCTTTGTCTACGTTCATCTCAATTTTAAATGACTAAAGTAATAATTGGAGGAAAGAGATACAAACTTTACCAATTTCTTTTAATTTTCAAACTTCATAAGACTAGAAAGACTCTACTTGAATTCTTGGCAACTAATATGGTTAAGAGGAACAGTAACCTTACCAGGTGTAATATTTTCTTTTTATATTCTCAATACTCAAAATATTTTACTGAAATATAGCCTGTCAAGTTTTCTAAGAAAATAATTATGAACTGTTTGTGGAACAAATTTTGAAATAATATCTAGGGAATGGATATGTAGTTTGTGATGTGTTTTATCCTAAAATTAAAATTCACTTTTAATTTAACAATAAAGTTTCAGGTTTTTCTTTTAATTTGATGGTGTATGAAAAATAAGAATACAGTTGTGTCCAGGACCCTGAAAACAATTTTGCATCCAGAGGAAACTAATGTTTGTATTATAGACATTTACATATAGTCAATAAAGCATTTAATGTATTTTAAATTATTTTGCACAATAATTCCTAGTTAATGTGGGGATAAGGTTAATCCTTCTATTGATAAGAATGTCATCTCATTAAACTTAATCCATTGTACTATAAATGTCACTTCCCCAAACTCTCCTTCTAGTCAATATCCTCTACTCTTTTCCTCTCAGGTGAGGTGAAGTCCACCTATATGAGAGTATTGACTCTACTACTGGAAAATAACATGCACATGGAACATTTTGCAGTCTCTGTAACCAAAACAGATAAATATATTATACAATTACTTTCTAATTAAAGATTTATAAGTTTTAGAAAAAAGAGGGTTTCTTTTTGGCCTTTTTAAAAGCTTAGTAATGCTTTTCCAGAAGGTACTCTTATTATATATATGTATATAAATGTCATGTACACACATGTGGGTCTGTGTGCATCTGTGTGTGATTCCTTTCCAAACCTTTTCATTTGATTTAAAAGACACTTATATGTCAAAATACTTTCAATTAGGATAGCAAGTTATAACTTTTCATATATTTAAGACTATAAGCATTATGAGTTTGGCATTTGGCACATAGAAGGGATTGAACTGAATATATAAAATATCGATATTAACTGTAATATTCAAAATATAAAAGGTGTGCTAGGACCCCTGCTTTCCCCATCAAGAAGTAGCCTGAGAAATTTTCCTGTCCATTAAGAAGGGTATATTTTCTAATGCTTTGTTTAGAAATGGTCAGAGGGTGAGAGAAATGGAAATACATATGAGGGGAGGGAAGCAAGGGCCAGGAAGTATAATAGATTGCAGAGTCACTCACAGGGAAGGCAACATTGCCTTAAATAATCATCTCTTACCCTTAGAAAAGGGCAGAGTTTCTTGCCCTTAATACTATTGGTATTTGGGCATAGATGATTTTTGCTGAGGGCAACTGCCCTATTCACTGTAAGATGTTTAGCAGAATTCCTGTCCTGTATACCTGTGTATCTGTAGTAAAATCACCTTTTTTTTGTCAACCAAGAATGTCTCTAGTCATTGTCAAAAGTCCCCTGACATCAAATCACCCCCAGTTGAGAACCACTGGAATGGAGGGCAAGCAATATTTCCCCAAAAAGATTTTAGCAATTCTATGGACAAGTGACAGCTACATACTTTCCATCCTTCATCTTTCTAAATAGGATTATTTATTGTACTTGATCTGTTCTTGTTGTTCTATTGAATAATAGGAATCAAAAGAGCAGATAACTTGTATTCTTTCCATACATTTGTTGATCAAGACCTTGATACACTTATTAAAGTAAACTTGTCAGATCCTGGGATGGGGTTTCTGTTTCGTTGACTTCAGCTGCTTAACTTTGACCTGTTTTGGCCAATCAAACAAGTTGGAAAGGACTTTGTGCCAGCTTTGGTAAACATATTTAACAGATATTTAATGTCTTCTCTTTTGGCTTCTTATACCTTTGATAGGAGAAAAAAATGGCCAGGCTACCCAGTGGTTTCAGCAGGAAGACGAGAGGCATTTGGAGCATCTCTCCAGCTGAATGACCCTGGCAAACACCAGCATAGATTAGCCAACCAGCAGATGAATTACCTATGCCAGCCAGGCTCAGCAGAACTGTCCCAGGGAAAGAAATCAGGCCTCAAACTGTTGACTCCAAATTTAGATTAAGTTTAAGGGAAGGCAAACTACTTTATAGTGATACAAATTCAAACAATGGTTGCCTATGGGAAGTGGAATCAATTGAAAGAAAACATAAGGAAAGTCAATGGTATTCAGGGTGCTCTATAACTTGATCAGAATTTAGGTAACATGGCCTATTTGTATATCAAATCTCATTAGATTACAATCTTAACATCTATTGGTTTCACTGTGGAATTTCTCTCAACTGTTTTCTTAGTTATAATGATAAAACAGTATATGTGAGTTTTCAAAGTCATAGAGAGAACTTGAGGGGAAAATCAATTATTATAACAAGAGAATGGGAGGGTAAATAATACTTAAAAATTATAAATTACCAATTACGAGCAAAGAAATTGAAATGGTAATCAAAAAACTACCCAAGAACAAAACCCTGGGGCTGGACGGATTTATCTCAGAATTTTATCAGACACACAGAGAAGACATAATACCCATTCTCCTTAAAGTTTTCCAAAAAATAGAAGAGGAGGGAATACTCCCAAACTTATTCTAAGAAGCCAACATCACCCTAATACCAAAACCAGGCAAAGACCCCACAAACAAAGAAAACTACAGACCAATATCCCTGATGAATGTAGATGCAAAAGTAATCAATAAAATATTAGCAAACCTAATTCAAAAATATATTAAAAGGATCATACATCATGACCAAGTGGGATTCATCACAGGGATGCAAGGATGGTACAACATTCGAAAATCCATCAACATCATCCACCACATCAACAAAAAGAAAGACAAAAACCACATGATCATCTCCATAGATGCTGAAAAAGCATTTGACAAAATTCAACATCCATTCATGATAAAAACTTTCAACAAAATGGGCATAGAGGGAAAGTACCTCAACATAATAAAGGCCATATATGATAAACCCAAAGCTAATATCATACTGAAGAGCGAGAGGCTGAAAGCTTTTCCTCTGAGATAAGGAACAAGACAGGGATGCCCACTCGCCCCACTATTATTCAACATGGTACTGGAGGTCCTAGCCACGGCAATCAGACAAAACAAAGAAATACATGGAATCCAGATTGGTAAAGAAGAAGTCAAACTGTCACTATTTGCAGATGACATGATATTGTACATAAAAAACCCTAAAGACTCCACTGCAAAACTACTAGAACTGATATCGGAATACAGTAAAGTTGCAGGATACAAAATTAACACACAGAAATCTGTAGCTTTCCTATACACTAACAATGAACTAATAGAAAGAGAAATCAGGAAAACAATTCCATTCACAATAGCATCAAAAATAATAAAATACCTAGGAATAAACCTAACCAAGGAAGTGAAAGATCTATACCCTGAAAACTACAAGACACTCTTAAGAGAAATTAAAGAGGTCACTAACAAATGGAAACTCATCCCATGCTCATGGCTAGGAAGAATTAATATCGTCAAAATGGCCATCCTGCCCAAAGCAATATACAGATTTGATGCAATCCCTATCAAATTACCAAAAGCATTCTTCAATGAACTGGAACAAGTAGTTCAAAAATTCATATAGAACCATCAAAGACCCCAAATAGCCAACGCAATCCTGAGAAGGAAGAATAAAGTGGGGGATCTGACTCCCCAACCTCAAGCTCTACTACAAAGCCATAGTAATTAACACAATTTGGTACTGGCACAAGAACAGAGCCACAAACCAGTGGAACAGACTAGAGACTCCAGACATTAACCCAAACATATATAGTCAATTAAAATTTGATAAAGGAGCCATGGACATACAATGGGGAAATGACAGTCTCTTCAACAGATGGTGTTGGCAAAACTGGACAGCTACATGTAGGAGAATGAAACTGGGCCATTGTCTAACCCCATACACAAAAGTAAATTCAAAATGGATCAAAGACCTGAATGTAAGTCATGAAACCATAAAACTCTTAGAAAAAACATAGGGAAAAACCTCTTAGACATAAACATGAGTGACCTCTTCTTGAACATATCTCCCCGGGCAAGGAAAACAACAGCAAAAATGAACAAGTGGGACTATATTAAGCTGAAAAGCTTCTGTACAGCAAAAGACACCATCAATAGAACAAAAAGGTACCCTACAGTTTGGGAGAATATGTTTGTAAATGACAGATCTGATAAAGGTTTGACGTCCAAAATATATAAAGAGCTCAGCCACCTCAACAAAAAAAAATCAAATAATCCAATTAAAAAATGGGCAGAGGAACTGTACAGACAGTTCTCTAAAGAAGAAATTCAGATGGCCAACAGATACATGAAAAGATGCTCCACATCGCTTGTCATCAGAGAAATGCAAACTAAAACCACAATGAGATATCACCTCACACCAGTAAGGATGCCTACCATCCAAAAGACAAACAACAACAAATGTTGGCGAGGTTGTGGAGAAAGGAGAACCCCCTTACACTGCTGGTGGGAATGTAAATTAGTTCAACCATTGTGGAAAGCAGTATGGAGGTTCCTCAAAATGCTCAAAATAGACTTACCATTTGATCCAGGAATTCCACTACTAGGAATTTACCCTAAGAATGAAGCACTCAAGTTTGAAAAAGACAGATGCACCCCTATGTTTATTCCAGCACTATTTACAATAGCCAAGAATTGGAAGCAACCTAAGTGTCCATCAGTAGATGAATGGATAAAGAAGATGTGGTACATATACACAATGGAATATTATTCAGCCATAAGAAGAAAACAGATCCTACCATTTGCAACAACATGGATGGAGCTAGAGGGTATTATGCTCAGTGAAATAAGCCAAGCAGAGAAAGAGAAATACCAAATGATTTCACTCATCTCTGGAGTATAAGAACAAAGGAAAAACTGAAGGAACAAAACAGCAGCAGAATCATAGAACCCAAGAATGGACTAACAGGTACCAAAGGGAAAGGGACTGGGGATGATGGGTGGGTAGGGAGGCATAAGGTGGGGAAGAAGAAAGGGGTATTATGATTAGCATGCATAACGGAGGTTGGAAGAAAGGGGAGGGCTGTACAACACAGAGAAGACAAGTAGTGATTCTACAACATTTTACTATGCTGATGGACAGTGACTGTAAAGGGGTTTGTGGGGGGGACCTGGTATAGGGGAGAGCCTAGTAAACATAATATTCTTCATGTAATTATAGATTAATGATAACAAAAAAAAAAAAGAGAAATAAAAGGGGGATTACTCCCTGATAGGATAAAACTGACTGTAAATCACCGATTAATGCATGCTTTAAATATCCTTAATTTTGATCATTTAAAGGATGTTAGATGATCAGCTATGGAAGTACATTTTTCTGATAATATTCCTTTCTCTTAAAAAAAAAAAGCATTTTCTGTGTGGTGATCTCCAATAAGTTCTTCACAATGGTATAAAGGGCATATCAAAGGGTGGGCAAAGGGTTTGTTTGTGTTTATACAGAGGATCAAAGCCTAATTTGGCTACCCAGAAAATGAATTAAGATATGATATGAAGAAGAACTTCCAACATCAACATTCTCTGGAAGTGTCATTCCAGAAGATGATCATCAAAAAATTTCAACAAAGATCCTGGCGCTGTTGCAGTTGTAGCTGCATTCATTCCACTGTTTCCTGGACTTGCCATTGGAATGAAGAAGGAGATATCTACGCTGGCCTGTGCATACAGTAAAACAACAAATTTGACTGGATCTGTTCTGTCAGAACTCAACCAAGTATTAGGAGAAGTGCAAGTTGCAGCACTCCAAAATCTTGCGACTATAGACTATCTATTGTTAAAAGAACATATGGGATGTGAACAATTTCCAGGAATGTGTTGTTTCAATTTGTCTGATTTTTCCAAAATATTCAAATTCAGTTAGACAATATCCATCATATGACTGATAATTTTTTGCAAATGCCTAGGGTGCCTAACCGGTTTTCTTGGTTTCACTGGATATGGCTGGTAATTGTAGGTCTGCTTTGGTTATGTAGCTGTATTCCTATTATGTTAATGTGTGCACACAATTTAATTAGTAATTTAAAACCTATACATGCTTATGTTACACTACAAGAAGATATGTCAAAGGAATAATCAATCTTCTCATGTTTTATTCCGTCTGCTACTTCTATAGCTTTTCTTCTTCCTTCCTAATTACAACCCTTTAGTAGAATTCATGCCTCATATCGAAAATTACCAAGTATGATAATTCTTCCAAGTGGTAAAAATACCTCGAGACAAATGTCAGGCATAGAAGTCACAGGGTATAAATCTCAAAGAAGTAAAAAGCTAACCTTTTCAAACAATATTGCTTCTCTCTCACTTACCAACTTTACATTTCCCTGTATTGCCCCAGAAGATGACTGTTTAGCCAGGACGGGTAAGATTCCTCAAGGGAGGAACAACCTAAGACAGGCACAGTCTCAGGGGGGCCATCAGGTGAGAAATTGGGGATTATCAGAGGTGAGGCTTAGAACCTCAGCCCCCCTGTTTGAGAGAAATCTTCTGCATCCATGGATGTTTTGTTGCCCTTGTCTAGCTTCCATTAATACTTAGTCTATAGGCACACACCTGATCATCTACATGAGCCCTCTTACAGCACTAAACTATGTTTTCTACCTTTATCTTGCATCTACCTACCCCTTCAGCATTTTATTAAAAAAATAATAATAACAATAATAATAATAAGTGAGAAATGTGGGATTCAAATATAAATGAAGTATAAAAATCAACAAATAATCATATTTGACCTGATTGTTTATAGTTCATGATGCATGATCAAAACCAAAACTTTCTGTGATGACTGCCTTTGCACTCTTCACCATCTAAGAACTTATTCACTTTGTAAGAGCTTGTTCACCATGTAAGAACTTGTTCGTTATGGTTCAGAAGATTGGAGACAGACCATTGAGAATTAGGCTTGGGGTTGATTTATGATTGTGCATTGAGTCCCCTATACAGAATTTTATTGTTGTTAACAACCATATGATCAATAAATATGAGAGATGCCCTCTCAAAAAAAATTATAAATTAAACAAAGACCAGAGACAGTTCCAGATACATCTGTAATTCCAATAGTGGTAAATGTGTTAAATGTAATGATAAAAAGGAGAGATTCTAATATTGGTTAAAAGTACATCCAACTCTTCTTTCTTTTCCTTCTGTTTTCTTGATCAGTTCAGTTGTCCAGCATTTATTGTGGCGGAGCATGGGAGGTACCTCTGAGGAAGGGTGACCTGCATGGGGTATTGGAGCAGGAGTGTCACAGGAAGGCAACTAAAGGAAGAATCTGCCTGGCATGGTGGGGTTTCAGAACCTAAGTGAGTTAAAGAGGGCATCAAAGGATGGCTGGCTTTTGTCTTCTAATATTATGGACAAAACGGAATGAAAATGTCCTGAAAGTGTGGGAAAACCCTCCTTGGACTGTCAAAATCCTGCAGTGTGAAGAAGACATTAAACTCAAATAGTGCCTAGTATACAAACTGAGTGCCTAAGGAGGGTGAGGATGGGAGACACGGCGCAGCTGGGAGAGAGTGTCTGAGCACTTGCAGAGAGAAGAGGGGTATACATGGGTGGATATCCCCTGTGGGTTTTCAGAATCTAAGCAGAAGGAGGGGATGCAGTCTACTGTGGATATTGGAGTCTAACCAGGAAGCATTCTGACAGACATCACTTTAATCTAGTATCACATTGAACATAATCAGTCATTGGAGAAACAGTATATAATTTAATAGAAAAAGAGAGTAAAATACAAATTATATTTCTGATGAAGATACATAACCTGAATCTAGTTATGAAGAAACATCAGACAACTTGAATGTAAGCACTGTGTACAAAACATGTGCTGTAAACTTCACGGTATCAAGGTCATGAAAGTTAAATGAAGACTGAGATACTGTTCCAGACTACTCAAGGCATGATGTACAACTGGATCCTTTTGCAATAATGGATGTTATTGGGACAATTATCAAGACTTCGAAGGGGTTTGAAGATCAGATGGAGGTAATGTATGAATTTTAATCTCCTAATTTTGATAGCTGTGCTATGGTTATGCAGGAGAATATAACACTGCAGTATTCTGGGGTAGTGGGACATCAGAATAAAGTAGAATAGAATTAAGTGAGCAAATAAGTGGAAGAGAGTTAGAACTCAAGAAAAGATTCCAGTATAAATGAGAATAAAGGGACTTGAATATATTGTAATATTGTTACGGAAAATACTGGAAAACCTGGACCGGATCACTGATGGAAGAACCAAGCGGCACTCGGAGGTCTCGGAGTGTTGAGGTTTTATTTCACACCAGCGGGCTGAGAGGGGAGTAATCTCCCAAGGTCTGAGCCCTGAGCACAAGCGAGGGGAGCAATTTATATTATTTTGATATATGGCATTTCATCATGCACAGGGCAAAAGAGGAACCTGGAGGAGGGGAGGAGGGAGCTGGGTGTGCTTTGCCCACTGGAGGGGAAAAGCCGTTTGCTGACCTTGATGGCTGTGTTGAATATTTTCCTTATCACTATGAGTATTTGTATTCTTTTTAGAGAAGACACTTGATTTAATAAATTGTGGTACATAATTGACTAAGTAGGCAGCAAAAGAGAAATCTGTGTCTCTAAGTTGCATAATAATTACAAATAAATTCCCTCTGCATTACAATTTCTGCACTACTGGATATCATCACTTCAGGCCTCACAAACAAGGACAACTCATGGAGGAGGTGTTTCCTAATTCTTACAGGCGTTTTTTATCATGATTTCTCTGTTTTGAAGGTTTTACCACAAATATGCTTGCTGCTTTCCTAAACTTATCAGAAGAGGTTTCTTCTAGTCCCCGATGACTCCTTGCTATCTGGGGTAGCTTTGTTCTATTCGTCTAATCACTAGAAAACAAGTTCTTCTCTAGAAACTTTAATATACATACTCCAGGTTTCAATCATAAACTTGTACATGCATCTCTGCCTCTCTTACGAGTACTTAGACTTCAGTTCCTGTTTTTATTTTTAATTCATTCTTTGTTTCTTGCACTGAGGTGTTTACTTTGTTAGTTACAAGTTTAACTTTATGTTAAGATGCATGCTCTTGCATGTGCGCATATGCAGGCCTGTGTGTGTGTGCATGTGTGTGTGTGTGCGTGCGTGCTCACATGCGCAGGCATCTAGAGGTGGAGAGTTCCTGTAATAGCTCAATCCATATTGGTAAGAAATCAGCTATGCATTAAACTGTTTCCTATATTGTCTCTGTAATTTCCTTCATTTGAAATAGGAAAGATGGTTTGCAGTGTGTTCTGTCAATTTCAAAGCCTTTTATTAGTTTTTGATCATTTATTTGGAGAGAGGTGTCAATTAACTGTGTAAGAACAAATGACTTAGGCTGTAAATGGAGAATACAGTATTGACTGATTATTTCTGATAATTGGGAAAATACTATGATGAGGTTATTTTAGTGAGGTAACAAGTCACCTTGGCTCATAGGATACCTGCATAATCTGGAAACAGTGGTTGAGAATTGCTGTACAGAAATTCACACTTTGTAAACTATTTATATATATTATCTCTTCTGTCCTTCACAATAATCTGTTGACATAAGTATTATTTCTGCCAATTCCCTCTACAATAGAAGGTGGCACACACAAAAAATGGCTTATCTCACATTGTCTTCCTAATGAACAGTAAAGTAATCATTCAGACCTGAGAGAAAAAACCCAAATCTTTCTCCTAAACTACACGGCTTCCAAGCATAAACCATAGTTCGGTGTCTCCCATCCATCCTCCCCTCCTCCCTCCTTCCCTCCCTCCCTCCCTCTGTTCCTTCCTCCCTTCCTGTCTTTCCCTTTCCCTTTCTTTTCCTTAATCCTTTAAGTAATCCTTAAAGGTAACTCTCCTTTAAGGAATTTAAATGACTTTCTAATACAAACAGAACAGCATTTAGTAGTTTACTAAGCTGACCATAAATTAAAAGCAAGTTTTACTGCCCTGAGATTCAACTAGCTATTAATGAGTACAAAGTAGGTCCTTCAGTAGAACACTGAAAAGGGACCACATTTTCACTCCTCTTCAATCAATATGTAACACAAAAATATTATCTGCCAGTAAGAAAGACCATAGTCTATTTATTTACTGTTTAATAAGCATCCTTTAAGGACTGTAAAAGGCAAATTATCCATCTTCTTGATTTCTATTCTTTTTAGTAGGACATGTTTTAATTTTTAAGAGAGAAAATGCCTGTTCAGATGAAAACTAATCACTACACATCATTTTCAGAGGAGAAGAGAGTAGCAAATGTTTAAAAGACTAAACAGTGTTCCTATTCTTTTCTGAATAAATATCTCTGATTATTCTTTTCTGTGGTTGACTAAATGTATAAAACATGATTATGTCTAATGCTATAGTGATGTATCACAATGTTGGGCAGAGTTAATGGTTTACTTAGCTTGGGCTAGCCTTTCTTTCATTTTTCTTTTCCCAAGCTGCATTGTGGTATAGCCCTTAGTCAATATAGCATCTCCCTCCCGAGCAAGCATTAAATTGAAAAGATGAATGACAGCATTTTAAAGTAGATCTGATAACCCAAACATGCTTAAGGATTTTAAAGAGGCCACATCAGATAAAAAGGAGTACTGGACACTTGAGAGCTGATATATCCTTCTGAAAAAGAGAAGATCTTGAGAAATCAATTGGTCCATAGAGAAATATTCTCCAAAAGGTCAAATAGGGCAAAAAAAAATTATTCTATTTCTCTAAAGAAGCATACAATATTTAGTGGAATATCTTTCAGATAGTCAAACAGATTCATTCATACTGTCATTTCAGATAAAAAGAGTTGAACCAAGTATTTAAAAAATTATTTTAAAATCTCACATTTTGTGAGCATTCTTAGACTTAATTCTAAAAAAAAAAAGTCATCTCAAAATCTTTTCCATCACAGTAGGTGCCCAAAGAAAAAACACACTTAAAAAATGAGTTCATAAATCATTTAGTCTTTCAGTACTAGAAAGACTAGAGTAGATTTCCTGAAGGCTATAAGAGGAGTGTGCGTGTATGTGTGTGTGTGTGTGTGTGTGTGTGTGTGTTTGTATAAGAGAGACAGAGAGAAGGGAGAGTTTCAGCAGCAGAGTATTTTATATTCCAAGTTCAACATAATATTAACAGTTATCAGATTTCATAAGGAAAATTTAAAAAGTCTCTAATGATATTGATTTTTTAAATCTGATACTTTGGGTGAAAAACTACTCCAAGTTAGAAACATGTTTGTCATTTTCTAAATAAACTGTCAGTCAATCAATGGACTACATATGCTTATTAACAAACAAATTTTTGTGATTTCTTTTATCATTAAAAACCTACATTGACTTTAAGAACTAACTAAATGGAATAAGCCTCTAAAAAATAAAATTATAGACGGTGGGAAGGGAAGGAGGGAGGGAGGAAGAGAGGGAGGAACTAACCTGAGAAATAAGCAGTAGATACCTTCACATGTTTAGTATGTTGCCAAGTCAAACAAAACTTCACAATTTCCAGGAAGTAAACCTAAACAGTTGTTAACTTAGAACAAATATGTTGTGTGCGAACAATCAAGCACCAAGTCAGACGCATATAAGGACTGTCACATTAGTGCTGTGAGACATGGCCTAATTTGGGGGCAATTCTGTGTATCTTTAAAATGGCTTCAAACAAGCAAATGCTTCCTGACATTAAACTAAACAAATATTCTCTTACTGTTTTTTTAGTATTCTTAATTGTTTATTCTCCCATCTCTTATGTACTTACTAATGCAATGAGATTGTTAGCTCTACTATAGTTTCTCTCTCCATCTTGTCCTAATACTCTCTGCCTCTCTGCTTGATTTCTTCATTTTTTTTTTAAAACTCTGGTTTACTGTGATGCTGTGATTTATAAAAATTATGTATTTTCTCTTAGTTGCAGTTCCTGGCCAAAAGATCTCAAAACCCATGGTAAAATTTTCTAAGTGACAAAAGAGTAAAAGTCTTTGTTATTCGTAACAACTTTATTCAAACACAACTGGGTTTATGTTAATGAGGTGATTTTAGGAAAGTCCCTAAAGATGGGGGAGCACTTTTCTGGGAACTCAGTCATGTGATTAGAGGTTTATAATTTTTAGCCTTATAGCCACTCTCTGCCCAGGGAGGAGAAGGGGGTCAGCGATTGACTTAATCACTAATGGTCAATGATTTAATCAAACATGCCTATTATAATAAGGCCTCCACAAAAATTCCTGGATTACAAGGTGGTTCAAAGCTTCCAGTGGGAGGGTGATGTGCCCAGACATGACATGGAAATTCTGTACATCTTCACATATACTTTACCCTATGCATCTCTCCTGTTCAGTTCTTAGGTATATCTTTTTGTAGTAACTGACAATTTAGTAAGTAAACTGCTTTCCTGAATTTAATTGAGAAGGTCTAGCAAATTAATTGAACCCAGTGAGGAGATCCTGGAAACCTCTAATTTATATCTGGTGTCAGCAGCCCAGGTAACAGACTGGGTAATTACAGTCACAAGACTGGCATTTGAAGTGTGTATGTGTGTGTGTGTGTGTGTGTGTGTGTGTGTGTGTGTGTGTGTGTGTGTGTATGTGTATGTGTGTGTGTGTATGTGTGTAGGGGAGTCCTGTGGGATTTTTGTTTTAACTCATGGGAGTTCATGCTAACTCAACATAGATAAGTGTCAGAACTGAACTGTACTGTAGGACACCCAGATGGAATTAAATAATTGCTGGTATGAGAAAAATGTGCACATATTTGGTGATCAGAAGTGTCAGAAATAAAGTGTTCTGTGAGTAGAGTGAATAGTAGAAAAGAAAAACAGGAGTTTTTTCTTTTCACATATCTTAGTAAAAGACTGTCTATTCTCCTCAAGTGTCAACCATCTAGTACAACATATCATACTACCCCAAGTATCCCAAATACAACCTAAAGGGTATGCTACAAAAAGAACTCTATAACCTAATTACCAACTCAAAAATATCTCATGGAATGTTTCCATCTTCTCTCTTGCTGATTCTATGATGACTAAATTATTTGGAATTGATTTTTTCATCTAGATAAACCACTCGTATTTGCCATGTAGTGTCTGGCCTGAATACTGTCTTCTTAATAATATGTTGATTATAACTTCTGGACTGTACAGTCTTAATTTAAGAGACTTGGATTTACATGGCAGCCTTGAGTAAGAGGTATCAATTCTTGCTTCCTCTGTAGTCAGTTAGGGCACCTCATCCTCCCCAGCCTGATAGAGACTTGATAATTCCTTTTTTTAATATGTATAAATTAGTATCATGATTTTGTTCAATAGTGAAAGGTCAAAATTTGTCTTCTATAAAAAGAAGAGCCATGTATATAGGAAATATTGATTGAAATGTTCCCTGATAAGTATGTAAGAATCAAGGTTTAAGACATACTTGTTATGTTCAAATATTTTGTGATTGTCTATGCTTAAAAGACAAAGCATTGAATGGATAGAAACAAAAGACTTAGCTAATGATAATAGAATAACTATGATGTTATTTAATAATATTGCTTTTTCATTACATTTTTGTTCTTTTTTTATAAAGATTATTTCAAAATCTAGCTTAACAACCAATAGATATGGTGATCTATTTTTTAATGATTATCCTAACAAGAAAGCTATTAGAGATGGAAAGGGCCAGGTAAAAATATTGATGAAAACATTGGGTACATCAAAAAATCATTCTGGTTATATTGATCTAACTCATTCTTCTATGCTTAACTGAAAACATTCAATAATCAGAATTATCCATCTATCATTTTGACATTGCCCTTTGGAGAGTAATTAACAATACTAATTTATGTAATTTATTTAGCCCATCAGGAGGTTCCAGAACTCACATATGCTGTTGAACATCTGTGTATTTTAACTTTACATCTACGGATGCATTTTATTTACATTTTAGGCAATATGAAATGACTGGCATAACTTTTTAAGAAATTATTTTTTCAAGGTGGAAATGAATATCTTGCTAAGTTACATTTTTTTGAAGAAGCTTAAGAATATATTTTCATATTTTAAGTGAGATAAGTATTTTTTTCTACTCTCTAAAGTAATGTGTAAGGGTATCTCTCACAAGGATGAAACCATAGAATTGAATAGGAGATTGTGTACTGAAAAATTCCTTAGAAGGACAGTGCAAGCCAATAGAAACATGCTGTGAGCCACATATGCAGTTTGTCTAGGAGCCACGTTAAAAAGGCAGTGGCCTTGGCAAAGTTCCACCCTCAGCACCCCCGCCCCCTCATCCTCCCTCAGCATCTCCTCTGCCATCTCTGGGGCTGAAGACACTGCTCTTTCCTCCCCCTCCCCCATGACCTTCTGCAACTTGGCTTCTCTGGCTGCCTCTCCTTCACTGTCTTTCAATAACGGTCTCTCTTTCTTAAGGGCATCCGGTAGGTTATCGCCCAGCTCCTCCAAGCCATGCTGAAGTGTGTCTCTTTCCTGCCAAAGTCTCTCTCTCTCCTCGATAACTCTTTCCAATATCTGGAGAAACAAACATCCCATAATCCAGACTGCCACATGGCCACTCAGGGCCTCTAAGCAGTCTCTTATCTCATGGAGGGCGAATTCCATAGCTTCCAGTGTTTCCACCCTTAGGGGAAGGGCCCACCCACCCAGAAGGTACTTTAACTTAGACCAATTCCCCACTAGCAGCTCCTTGCATAGAAGCCCCATGGATAGGAGGATCCCGGGTGAAGCCCTACCCTCCACCACTGCCAGTGGGAAGGGTGAGTCATCACCCCCTCACTGCAGCAGCTACTGGGGCTTCCCCACCATCCACAGGGGGGTTTCCAGGTATCTCCCCACCATCTCTAGGGACAGCCCACCCAAGCATCACACCTATGAAGACAGATTTTGGGTTCAGAGGTCTTGCTGACTACTGCCAGGTGTAACTCTGAGGGGAAAATATGTTCTCAGCCAGGGGCAAATAACCTTTGAAGCTGAAATCAGTCAAAGGGAGAAATAAAGTGTGAAAAAACCACCTTTTGCTTATAAGCAGTCATCTACTTTTCCTCATTGTGTCTCTCATGACCTGGCCTTAAAAGGACCCCACCAAACCTCTCCAGTACTGGTGCACACTCACTTTCCATCCCCTTTGAAATCACCTATTGATATGGAAACAGACTACTTCTCTCTATCCCTTGGAAACATTTACTGGTATGGAGATGCACTAAGGCCAGGCAAGAGATTCTGGAAATATTGCAACTTTACCCACATTTGTGTATATGAACAGATTTTTTTCCAATGATTTGTCTGCTCATCTAGAGAGGTTTTACTCTTCTGGATGGCAGAGTCGAAGCTGTTACCATAGGGATACCTGAAAGTCAATCTGTGGCTAAATACTTTTCCAACTTTGAGGTTTGATGTACTCAAAAGTAATCAATATATATTTGAGGATTTAGGTGACAAGATTTTTGAATTACAGAATCTGTGATTATTATTGTTTTCATAATATATGGATGGCAGCCTAAAGAAAGTTGGTAATTGTAGACTTTTCCTCTTTGCTTGCCCCTCTTATGATCTAAATAAAAGTCCCATGGTCATGGTCCTCCAGCAGTAGTGCTACTTCTTGGAAGCACCTAAGAAAGTTGACAAGTCCTCTGGAAAAGATAGTATGTGCCCTTCTTGGAAGCAGAATCAGAGCCAAAATCTAGAGGTTTTCAGATTCCTGAGTATGGCCCAGAGCAGCATAGAGGTTGCAGCATTACAAATATGATACAAAGGAGGAAAATCAGTTATCACATGAGATCAGATCACAGGTGACAAGCAGTCCCCCTGTTTAAATGCCTTAGAGCCTTGTAAATTACACACCTGAATACAATCCTAGGCTAGGGGAGGGAGGCCCCCAAATTTTCTGTGCATCTAGCAGAATAGGGCTGCCACGTTGAAATTCATTTGATTTTTAGAAGATAAAGACAGATACTATTTCTTACACACCTGGCTTTGAGGCCAGGGAGTTGTACCTATTAAAAATAAATATTGGGCAGAAGTGAGGATTCTACTGAAAGACAGAAATACGGTGAAACTTCTTTTCCATAGTCACATCCTTTTTCCTTTGAATGCTGGCTCTTTGGTTTGTATCTCTAGGAGTCAGTGCATTCTAGCTCAGCATAAAGGGTCCCTTGAGTCTCTGTGTAAATAAAAGTCTAGGGCAGGATGAGCTATTGAAAAGAGGTTCAAAGTTTCTTAATTATTTAGTACTTCCTATACCACTCAACAAGGGAGAACACATAAAAATATGCTTTACACAAACTGAATGTTTAACTTCAAACTTTCTAGGTATTTACTCCTGAATTTTCAGGGTGTCAACAGAAGTATGTACACGGTACCCCTTCCTCATTTCTTACATGACTCTGGTTAGCTCAGTGTTAGGAAACTCAAGGTTGGGGAGGGTGACAAGCTAGAGAAGAACAGAAATAAGGGAGAGATTCAAAATTATTTGTATCTAGGAAGTGCTATTTCAAAATGAATCACAATTGAGAAGGCTACTCTGCATTGGCTTGTAATCAGATTCGTAACAACATAATTCACTTGCCAAATGTCTCTGAAGCTCAGTGAGTAGCTTTAAATACAGATGTGCTGTGGAGCCTGAAAGGCTGGACTTTAGATATCAGTCATTTCCCTGTCATTTTTTCCCTAAGGGAATTACTTAATTTGCCTTCTCTCCAGGGAATAATAGAATAATACCTCATGTACATGACTACTTTCAATTAAAAATATACACACACACATTATGAAAATTGCTTTGAATAATGCTTAACACCTTATGTATGTTTTATTGCAAGGCTGTAGCACATTTTTGATCTCATGAATACAAAGATAGTTTGTAAGTTCTATTATTAAACTCAAATTTTTCTTTGTTAAGTTTTGAAGAAATAAATACAGGTGAAAAATTTTATTGATAAATATACCTCCAGTTCTGATGGTTAATGATAAAGTAATTGTTATATTGATTCAATAAAAAAACAAACTTATTCTTCATTTCACATGATTTTTTTCTCCCTTAAATTGTAACTATTTGGGATTTTTCTCTTCATGAAGAAAGTGAAATTTGAGATAAATAATGAAAAATCAGATAAGTTCATCTTTACTAGAAATAATTTAAAAGACTGGTTTTATCTCAGTATCAATATGGTAGAGAAAAAAATTTAAATTGTTTTGGTAATGCATATGGATAAATATAGTACTATAATTTTTGTGTCATGATTTCAATCCAATTCTTCATTTTTAGTCAAGTGATGTGCTAGTTGGTATGAAAATCGGTATTTTCATAACTCTTCATGTAGAAAGCAGAGTACAGATCAAATTATGTTGGTAATGGATGAATAATAGTTAGCAATGAAGAGAAAAATGGCTAGTATGTATCATCTTCATAAAATTGCACCTCCTTTTAATTGCAAAAGTGCCTTGGTTTCAATGAATATATCTATCTATCTTGGTAAACAGATTTAATATCTCCTATTTTCAGTTAGTTATTGCTTATATATATATATATGTTTAAAGAATTAAAATCTTTATAATTACAATACTAAAATGTACCAGTGTTTTTTTTTTAATTATATTAAGCTGTAGTCATGTGGGTGGGAACTGGTAAATAGAGACAAGTGTGTCTAGAGATAAAACACAAGCATGTTTAACTCCTTCATTTAATACATAAGAAAGAGAAGTAATTTTGAATTAAGTTACTCAGAATTTGTCTCTGGAAAGGTGTCCTGATAAGTATCTTGTTCTTCCAACTGAAAAGACTAGTGTGCCCTGCTCTGTACAGTAATACCTCTCTCTTTAGTCACAGTAAAGAAATGCATGCATTTCACAATGTTTGTGGTCACCAGACAGTCAAGCACATCATTATTCTATGCTGACACCACATACCTGCATTTGGTAGTGGAGACACAATTCTGGGTTGAGAATATCAAGGTTTTCTCAGTGCCTCTATTTTCTTGAGAGGATCACAGTGGTACCCACTTTGTAGGGCTGGTACAAATAGTAAATGAACAACTAGAGGCCAGGTAAGTGGAACTTACCTGACAAGCACATTGTAAGGGCTCCCCAGTTTTCTTGATACTATCAATATTACTGCAATTCCTATTCCATCTACAAAAATGACCCAGCTAATAGTTACTAGAAAGGAAATATGGAAAGGAAATAAAGTTAAATGCAAACTGCATAAAATGACTATACTGAGTTTTAAACTTGTGTTTGAAGATAAGCTAAAATAATGGAATTATAAATGTGTATTTTCATTTCTTTCTTTCAAATAATAATGATGTATTTGTATGGAAAATGTATAATTAAAAGAAAACACCAAGGTTTGTGATTTCTGATATGCAAAATGTCCTGGTTTAAAACAATACCTCATCTTAATATGATAGTGTACATCACCATATTCTTACTTGAAGAAACATAATTCTAAGCCCCTCAGAGATGCACTAATATAAAAATGTTTCATTCCCTTATCTCCAATATGCAATCCTGTTCTCTTTCCTTAAATGAAGAAAAATACAAATAGAGTGCTTCAACCAGTAGCAGTCGTTAGAATGAAAAACTTCATTGGAATCATTTGAAATTCAATGCAGAGCACTGTTTCCTGTAACTCTTGTTCAAAATCAATTGATAGACAAAGGTGCCAGACAAATGAAGACCAAAATTATGGCTTTCTTTTTTTCTTTTTGGTTGGATATCTCTGCTTACAAATAGGATACCTCTGTTCTAGGTACATAACTGGTCGGTCACTAGGGCAGCTTGATAATCAGAGATCTACCCGGAAACTCTAGATTTTAGGGTGTCTGAAATAAAGTACGTGCTTGCTGGAAGGAAGATAGCCAAAAAAAGAGAGAGAAAGGGGCCGATGTGCCCAGGTTTATTTCCTCTCACCAGCCAGTGAAGTTATACCTTATCCCCCAAGGAAGAGTGACATGGAACAGAAAAATAGCAGGAATATTGTTCTTTGGAGGGTTCTGGGCAGAAAACATGAAGCAGCAGAAAATTACACATTTCAACGGAAAGTAATTCTGGTAATAACAAGTAGTTTTATTAAAATAGGTACCACTTTTATTCAGCTTTCTTGATTTATGTTTTGTGATATTGTTAATAATTCTTTCATTGAAGAGATATTTCATATTGCAGTGTTAGAGTAATTAGCCCTAATAATCACTAATTTTACTCTGAAACAAAATCTTGCCTCAAATGTTCAGAACATTATTTTCAATTACGTGTATGCTAACTAGCCATGGCTCTCAAATACGTAAATTGAGTAGACCAGATTTAAAAATCAGTAATTCCTTTAAACCTTTATGAGACTTTTTTGTTGTTGTTAAGCAATGAAAGGAAATAAGACATTCTGGCTTTAGGGATCTGAAAACAATAGTATAAATTATGAAAGTAACCTACGATTTAATAGAATTATGTCATGCTTTTCATTCTAAGGTCCTTGTTTAGTGTGGCAAAACTTCTCTCTACATTGATGTTTCATTCTTCCTCCAGGTGCTATTTGGCTGTGGAGACAGTTTAGGTTGTCACAAGGGAATGGTAGACGTGCTTGCTATTGGCATCTAGAAGGCAGGGCCGTGTATATGGCCATACCTCCTCAATTCTCAGGGTGGCTCCATAACAAATAATTGCCAAAAATGTCAGTAGTGCTGAAGTTGAGAAGCCCTGTTCTAGAAGAATGTTACTTGATGTCTCAAGGTTTGTTTACTACCACAGGGATTGACAGGGATTCTTTTCTTTTTTTTTTTTAATCCTTTTTGATCACTGGTTGATGCACTTTCAACTTCTTGTTTATCAGCTGAAACAACATGCAAAGATTATAACCAACCTGTGAAGCCAAGTGCTACAAGCAGTTTGAGTTTATTGGAATTAATTACTCTGAATTTATGTATTTGTCTTTTTTTTTTTCTTCTGTTAGTGGCATTGCTTTTCTTTTATCCAATTTGTTGGCTCATGTTTTGCATATGTTTAAACTTTGTTCTTTATAATGATACAAAATAGTTATTTAAACCTGCACATCCTTAATAGCGTACCATGTCCTTTTCCTGTGATATTATTTTCAAATACTATTTATGAAAACTTACCTGTGAATTAAATGATTGGCAATTAAATTGAGCTAATTTGATTATATTGGTATTACTGTAATTCAGGACCAACAGCCAATGAAACATCTTAAAAACACTGAGCTAGTTATTAATTAATGGACACTTTAATAGATATATTAAAGCAGAAATTAGGGAGTATTGAGATGGGTGTGACTTAACATGACAATAAAAATTTGGTCTTACATCATACTTATAAAAATCAGTATAATTATTGTTATAAATTTTATTAATTATTTTGATTATTCATATAATGTTTAGAAGGCACATAGGAATTATTTTCATCTTTTAAAAATTTTTTTGACTATTCATGAAATGTTTACAAATTTATAGCTTATGTGTTCTCTTTTTCCTTTACACTTTCTACTTCAAACTTTACTCTGACAAACTGAGTCCTTTTCAAGTAACTTGAATCAAGGTAACTTTGGAATACATTATTTTCCTCAGTAATTATTTAAACATGAGACTATGTCTGTGAATCTAAGGGAAGTTATTATATCTGAGAATCTAAGGTATACTATTTAACAAATTTAGCACACTATTGAACATGTCATATTTTAACTCTTGTCTTAGATTTATTTGTTTTACTAGGGTAATATAACATAAAATGTTTTACTTAAAGTCATACAGCAAGTAAGGAGGAGAGAAAAATTTGAACCAAGTTAGTCAGGCTGTCAAACCTGTGCTTAGTAAAATAACTTTCACAAAGAGGTGGAAAGATAAAAGGGAAAGGATCTTTGCAGATGTGATTATATTAAGATTTTAGGATGGGGAGATTACCCTGAATTATCCAGCTGGACCCGGGTACAGTCACTTGGATTGTAGAGAAAGGGATTTTCTATGCACACAAGAAAAGGAGGCAATGTGACCACTGAGGCAGAGATTATAGAGATGTGACCACAATCCAGAGAGTGGCAGCAGCCTGCAGGAGCTGAAAGAGGCGAGGAATGGATTCTCCAGGGAGTCTCAGGGAGACTGAGACCTTGATTTCAGACCAGTGATGCTGATTTCAAACCTTTGTCCTCTAGATAGAGGACAGAATAGATTTCTGTTTTTTTAAGCTACTGAGGTTTTGGTAATTTGTTACAACAGCAAACAGGAAACTTATTCAGATGACATAATCACTTTTAACCTGTCTAAGATTGATAGTGTCTAGAAGCAGAGCCGTGCATATTTGGGAATGTATGTAGAATTCCATTTTATTTGCAGGGAAATCGGTTATTCAATAGATGATCTGAGAGTGAGGTTAGACTATAAAATCCACAGGAGCAGGGATTGTCTCCTTTTTTGTTCAATGCTGTATCTTCAGGGCCTACAATGCCTAACATATAAAGGCATGCAATTAATAATTGTTGCATAAATAAATAAATTATAAAATTCCCAAACATCCAATTTAATGATAAAATTTTTGTAGGCTCTTATAAAAACTTTTTTTATAAAAACCTCACTTTTATCCCCTTTATATTCTATAATGAGTAAACACAGGATCAAAAGTTTTAGTTGACATTTGAAAATCACATACATAAGGAATTAAATTTTTGTTTTCATAGATCAGGAATTTGTATCCCCAATTACAGTGGAAGATCATGTGTAAGCCAGACTGTGTTGCTTACCTTACAGCAGTTCCTCTTAGGAACTTAGAATCTTGTCCCCCTTAGGATCATGACCCTCACTTGCGACCTCAGCTTTTCTTGCAGTGCGTAGTGGTTCCATGACCAAGTTCTTGTGTTTCAGGTGCATGGATATCCCTGTAGCCTTCTTCTTTCTCAAGGAAGGAGCCTTTACCTTGTCTTGTTCTTATCCCTTTGCAAGGCCATTTTCTTCCTCAGTGGAACCAAGACACAGGACATGGACGGGGATGGCTGGAGAGCACTCCTTTGCACACAGAAAGAAAAATAAACGTCTGCTGTTTAAACCCCTTTCATTTGTTTGTTTTGATGATATTTCTATAAAATGCAGCTGACTGTACTCCTAATGGAGACATAGCAACCTGTAAAGGTTAAGTAATATATTGAGGATGACCAACCAAGTAACTGGAAGGTCATGTTTAAAACCTAAATTTATCTGACTCCGGAATCCATGTACTTTTCATGAAGCTGCTCTTTCTTTGAAAGTTCAGAGGGGCTCAAATTAAGTGCATTTCATTAGTGTGTCCATTATATACCATCAATATTTTACATTTCATCAAACAAAACTCCAAAGAAAATAATAGATACACTAAGTTTTCAATTAGAAGGAATAAAAAGGAATGCATAAGTTTGTCCTTGAAATGTTGTAATTGAGTTAGAAAATACCTGTGACTATTTTAAAAAGGAAAATATTTTTTCAAATTTTTGTTATAGTTATTATCATTAGTTGACACTAAAACAATTTTCTAATCTACAGCATAATTTAGACTAAGATAGACTGTTTCTTTTTCTAACAATAGCAGCTTTTTTACCCTTAAAAATATGTTCTTAACTTAAAAAGAAAAATTATTGAGATGAAAACCTATAGGTAATACCATATCAAAAACTCCTTCTGTTAATGAAAGACCAATATTTTAAACAATTCTTTATAAGTTGTATTATTAGAATCTATAAATTATTTTGTGCCTCAAATAAATCATGACTTTACTGAATACGAATGAGAGTATAATATATGTTTCCTGTTTCTAGGCAACATATATTGACAGGAAATACAAATGTAAACATAAAGGTATACTTGGAAATACAGGAAGTTCACTGGATTTATATTCAAAGATGGACTGCAAATTGAGTTCCATTATTCATTAATTGAATAATGATGGACAACTACTTCAAACTTCTTGAAACTCCATTCTGTTATCTGGAAAATGAAAAATAAATGTATATGCCAAATATTTTGGTTCTCATAAAGATGAAACAAAATAAAGCTATGAAATTTCTTTGAAAACTGTTATACCCTGTAAAACACATAAGTTATGTTTGGATAGTAAAAGTAAATTAGAAAAAATAAATTCTGTTTCATATTTATTATTGTAATTTTGAGGTTGAGAGCATCAAGGAGGTAATATTAATAAATCAATAATTAATAAAAAACAAAAACCTAACATATGACAATCATCTCTAAAATATAACATTACATCAAGTAAAATATATCAACTTTGATTTTTTTTAGCTTCTTTCTTTTTTTATTAAAGTATCATTGATATACTCTCTTATGAAAGTTTCACAAGAAAAACAATGTGGTTACAACATTAACCCATATTATCGAATCCCCCCTATACTCGATTGCAGTCAGTGGTCCATCAGTATAGTAAGATGCCACAGGTTCACTATGTGTCCTCTCTGTGCTACACTGTCTTCCCCGTGACACCCCACACACCATGTGTACAAATCATAATACCCCTCAATCCCCTTCTCCCACCCTCTACACCCACCCTTCCCAACCCCTCCCTTTTGGTAACTGCTAGTCCCTTTTTGAAGTTTGTGAGTCTGCTGCTATTTTGTTCCTTCAGTTTTACTTCATTGTTATACTCCACAAATGAGGGAAATCATTTGGTATTTATCTTTCTCTGACTGACTTATTTTACTGAGCATAATACCCTCTAGCTCCACCCATGTTGTTGCAAATGGTAGAATTTATTTCTTTCTTATGGCTAAATACTATTCCGTTGTGTATATGCACCACCTCTTCCTTATATATTCATCTACTGAAGGACACTTAGGTTGCTTTCATATCCTGGCCATTGTAAATAGTGCTGCAATAAACATAGGGGTGCATATGTCTTTTTAAATCTGAGAAGTTGTATTCTTTGAGTAAATTCCTAGAAGTGGAATTCCTGGGTCAAATGGTATTTCTATTTTGAGTTTTTTGAGGAACCTCCAAATTGCTTTCCACAGTAGTTGAACTAGTTTACATTCCCACCAGCAGTATAGGAGGGTTCCCCTTTCCCTGCATCCTCACCAACATTTGTTGTTCCTAGTCTTCTTGATGTTGGCCATACTTACTGGTATGAGGTGATATATCCTTGTGTTTTAATTTGCATTTCCCTGATAATTAGCGATGCGGAGCATCTTTTCATTTGGATTTCTTCTTTGGAGAATTGTCTATTCATATCTTCTGCCCATTTTTTAACCGGGTTATTTGCTTTTTGAGTGGAGGCATGTGAGTTCTTTATATATTTTGAATGTTAGTGCCTTGTTGGATATTTTGTTTACAAATGTATTCTTCCATACTGTAGGATTCCTTTTTGTTCTGTGGATGGTGTCCTTTGCCGTACAGAACCTTTTAGTTTGATGTAGTCCCATGTGTTCATTTTTGCTTCTGTTTCGCTTGCTTGAGGAAATATGTTAAGGAAGAAGTTGCTCATGTTTATATTCTGGAGATTTTTGTCTGTGTATTCTTGGAAGAGTTTTATGGTTTCATGACTTACATTCAGGTCTTTGGTCGATTTTGAGTTGACTTTTGTGTATTGTGTTACACAGTAATCCAGTTTCATTCTCTTTCATGTGGCTGTCTAGTTTTGCCAATATCAGTTGTTGAAGAGGCTGTCATTTCCCCATTGTATGTCCATGGTTCCTTTATCATACGTTAATTGACAATATATGCTTGGATTCATATCTGGGCACTCTAGTCTGTTCCCTTGGTCTATGGGTCTGTTCTTGTGTCAGTACCAAATTGTCTTGAATCCTATAGCTTTGTAGTAGAGCTTGAAGTTGGGGAGCATAATCCTCCAGCTTTATTCTTCCTTCTCAGGATTGTTTTAGCTATTCAGGGTCTTTTGCGGTTCCATATGAATTTTAGAACTATTTGCTCTAGTTAATTGCCTAATGCTGTTGGTATTTTAATAGGGATTGCATTGAATCTGTAGATTGCTTTAGGCAGGATGGACATTTTGACAATATTAATTCTTCCTATCCATGGGTATGGGATGTGTTTCCATTTATTGGTATCTTTTTAAATTTCTCTTATGAATGTCTTGTAGTTTTCAGGATATAGGTGTTTCACTTCTCTCATTAGGTTTATTCCTAAGTATTTTATTCTTTTTGATGCAATTGTGAATGGAATTGTTTTACTGATTTCTCTTTCTGCTAATTCATCATTAGTGTATAGGAATGCCACAGATTTCTGTGTATTAATTTTGTATCCTGCAACTTTGCTGAATTCAGACATTAGATCTATTAGTTTTAGAATAGATTCTTTAGGGTTTTTTATGTACAACATCATGTCATCTGCAAACAGTGACAATTTAGCCTCTTCCTTACCAATCTGGATGCCTTTTATTTCATTGTGTTCTCTGATTGCCATGGCTGGGACCTACAGTCTTATGTTGAATAAAAGTGGGGAGAGTGGGCATCCTTGTCTTGTTCCTGATCTTAAAGGAAAAACTTTCAGATTCTTTCTGTTAAGTGTGATGTTGGCTGTGAGTGTGTCATATATGGCCTTTATTATGTTGAGGTACTTGTCCTCTATACCCATTTTGTTGTGAGTTTTAACCATGAATTGATTCAGCTTGGATTTATTTATTCATTCCTCTTGAAATGTATATTTTTTATATTCCGTCTAGAATATTAAAATGACTATAGTTTTAACCACTTGAATTAAGGAAAAATCTAAAAATATAGCTTAATGTAAAATAAGTACACAAGTAGTAATATTTCATTACATTATTATCAAGGACCTAGAAATTCAAAAGTGAAATATGCATTTTATAATAAGGATAAAACTATAATACATTTGGGAGTAAATTTAAAGGATACACATTCTAAATATAGAAACTATAAACTCCCACTAAAGAACATAATAAAAGATCTGAACTATAGAAAGATATGCTATGCTACTGGGCAGGAAGATTCAATGTTTTAAGTACCTATTTTAAATATTAGTAGAGAGTGATATCAGCAAGAAGGTAGGATAAGAGTTTTCAGTTCCCATACCACAAGAGAAACACACATTATGACAATCACCATGGATGACAGTATTCTTGTGGGAATCCAGGAGACCAGGGGAGGGTCCTAGAACCCTCCTGTAATAAAAAATCTCAGGATAGACACTTTGAAGAAGGTAAGAACAATGGTAGCATTTTACCCCCATCACCTCCTCAACAAGGCAGCACTGAGACCCCCAGGCCTATGATTTCTCCTCTGGGGAAAAATGAGAGCATAGTGAATACTCAGATGAATGAACAAAGTTGTGGTATGTGTGTGTGTGTGTGTGTGTGTATGTATATATATATTATATGTAAGTATGTATATATAAATTAACTATAATTCATACCCACACACATAATGGAATATTACTCAGTCTTAAAAAAGAAGGAAAATTGCCATTTGTGACACTGTGTATGAACCTAGAAGATACTATGCTAAGTGAAATAAACCAGACACACACAAATACTGCATGATATCACTTATATGTGAAACTAAAAAAGTTGAATTCATAAAAATGTAGAAGAGAGTGGGATTGCCACAGGCTGGGGATGGGGAAAATGGGGAGATATTGGTCAAATGGTACAAAATTTCAGTTATGTAGGATGAATACTGTGAATGGTTCCAAACTTTTGATAAACATTGAGGATCATATTAAAATTAGAAATACATATATACATTTTTACCTATCAGTTATAGTCTGTGACTCTATCCCTTGAAACTAAATTCACTTTAATTTCAGGCTTTATGTGTAATGATGTTTATTGCTGCATTTTTCATAATGACCAGAAAAAGGAAGAAGAAAAAAGTACAAATACAGTCAAAGGTAATACAAAATATCAAGAAGTGGCTGAATGTTTCATCTATTTCATGGGATAATATGTCAATGTGTGATCATCAATGCATTTTCTTCCTTTTGACTTTAAAAATTTTCTGTTGTTTCCCCTATATTTTTAATCTTAGAAAAAAATATAGACTGAACTTTAACTTTCACAGATCCACTTTTTAACAACTTTCTCCAGAATACTGCTTCATTATTGTTACCATTTGTTGCTTTTTAAATTTTTTCCCACAAAACCTCCCCACTATGGCTACTTACCATAGTTTCCCCCAAATTTATGTTTCTTATATTCTAAAAAAATCAAAACAGCAAAGAGAAAATAAAACTTCCCTCCAATATTTTGCCACATCAAGTTGAGCCTCTCATCACCTTACAGCTATGTTGGTTCTCTTGGAATGCTCATCTATTGTTAATAAATTTCCAGAGATTGTCCTTGCTTTTGTTACAATTAGTCTCTCATAGATGCACAGAGGTGTCCATGGTACCCAATCCAGTAACTGTGCCAATCATCATGACCTTTAACCTCTATGCATACGACACAAGTGACCATATAAACCTTTCAGAAATAGGGCATATGGACCAGGGCTGTGTCAGTAGGATTAGAAAAGAAGAAATACATTTTAGATATATTTAAGTGGTAAAGCATGATTAATTGATTGCTCAGATGAAGGAACTTGATTACTGCTTGTATATTAGACATTGGAGAGAAGAGTTAAGTATATCTGCTTTTGTGGCTTAGGTGGAGAATGGTATCAGCAACAGAATTAAATCTCAGGAGGATAATATTTACAAAGACATGATGAGACATTTAGAAAGCTAACTTTGCAATAACTGTGGGTTATTTAATTAGTAGGAATGAGTCTGAAAATTATTACAAGATACTCTAACACCTGCAAAATGTGTAACTCTTCAAAAAGAGATATAGAGTTAGGTGACAAGTTAGGCACACAGAGATCTGTAGGAATACCAAAGTTTGGGGAATATGTATATGAAAAGAAACACTTGAGGAAGGGGGAGATGAATGGAAAAGTTGAACTGAAGATTTTCTATTTGTCCCTCAATATTTACTTTTCACCCAAGTCCATGCTGCCTTATTCCAGGATCAAAGTATGAGGACCAATTTATACTAGCTGTTCCATTTAACATTTAATAGCACACACTTTCATTCTCCAAAAATGTCCTTCTTTGGACAATAAATTATAAACTAGGACCCCCTTGTCCTCTGGCTTACCTTTGGTTTCAACCAATGGAGATCAGATGGAAGCAGGAGAATGAAGTCAGGGAGTCAATTTTTGTGACACCCTTCATCACTTGTCTCAGTGGATTGATTATTATTAACCTCATTGCACCAAGCTGGCAGTAATCACTGGTGGGGGTTGGGGGACAGCTAAGTTTCCTTACCATTGTCATCCTTTGAAAGGTAACTTCATTAAATTATTCTCAGTTATCCATGTACCATGCATTTTGCCATGACTCTGATCGGTGCAGGGGAATGGGCAGAACCAATATCATGGTTTTATGAAAGGCAAGAAAAGATTTTTGAGGTTTGTGTAAGGAAAAGGAGTGTGGGGGACTGGTGATAGAAAGAATGCACGACAGTGACCCATTAAGATTGGGGAAAAATTAAAAATCATGAGGAGAGTGCAAATTATGAAATTTGTGCTGAGTAGAGACAAAAATAAACATGTTAGACAAAAAAGAGGAAAAATTCATTTACCCTCTAATTTAGTTCAAAAATCATTAATAACATTTTTTGAGCAGGGACATCATCTAAAGGCCACTTGGGAGAGAAAGGAGAGACTAGGGAAGTCACAATAAATTGATACCATAATTTACTTGAACCTATCTCTGTACTTAATCATGTTTGGAAAAATAGAAACATGAGACAGAGTTTTTATTGATAAATTCTACACAATCATGCTTTTGTTCAGCTTATGAACCCTTCACTTTCATCAAGCTATACTAATATTTTAGTATATACCGACTATTAATGGGCATGGGAAAAAATTAATTGTTTGGCTATTTTAAAAATCCTGCCCTTCATGCACTCATTGACACTTAAAAACTGAGGATGCAAATATCCAAAGTGAAATGGACTTTGTATGATTACTAGAAACAATACTAATAACTCCTAGAGAGCAAAGAGACATGAACAAATATCTAACAACATGGAAAATTCCTGGTGGATGATGACTAGAGAAAAGTCAAATAAGAGTGTGTAATAAGCTTGGCATTCTAAGGAATTTAGAAGACAAAACATTTAGCCAGTCAGAGAAAGAGTCAGTTCCTGCCACCGCTCCCCAAGTTCTCACCATTTTTCAAGGACTTGGTACATTTGTGGATTCTAATAGGTGAGCTCTGTATCCAATTAAGAAAGCACATCCCTAATGTTAGCTGAAGGCAGTGGAGTAGAAATTTATCACTAAGGAATGGAATGCATGCCTTTTGGCTAAAAGCTGCTTAGAGGAATGCCATTTGTGCACTGTAAAAGTGCATGGAAATCCCAGTTGTATTTTTCTTTAAATCTGCGAAAAACTTTCTGTGCCTCTAGGTACACAAACCCTAAGCAATTCCTAGGAAAATAGGAGACTTTTTAATGAACAAACATTTCACAGTAACACCTACAAAAGTGCTCGCTCTTCTGTTTCCTATTTGCTAGGCTAGACCTCTTGGGATTTTGTAATCCAGCAAAACTTCAGTCTCCCTGTATTTCCAACCACGTTCTGTCCAACTGGGCGGCATGTTCTTGCTAACATTCAAATCTAGGAACATCTGCTGTGTAGAGGCTATTCTGCTTGGAAAATGAACAGAATCAAGGACTATAAATAGGACTGTATCATTCCCAAAATACACTTAATGTGATTTTTTTATTTTGGTATCATTAATCTACAATTACAGAAAGAACATTATGTTTACTAGGTTCCGCCCTTCACCAAGTCCCCCCCACATACCCCTTCACAGTCACTGTCCATCTGTGTAGTAAGATGCTGTAAAATCACGACTTGGTTTCTCTGTTGTGCAGCCCTCCCCATGTCCCCCACGCACTATACATGCTACTCGTAATGCCCTCTTTCTTTTTCCCCGCCCTTATCCCTCCCTTCCCACCCATCATCCCCAGTCTCTTTCCCTTTCGTAACTATTAGTCCATTCTTGGGTTCTGTGATTCTGCTGCCAATTTGTTCCTACAGTTTTCCTTTGTTCTTTACTCCACATATGAGTCAAATCATTTGGTACTTGTCTTTCTCCACCTGGCTTATTTCACTGAGCATAATACCCTCTAGCTCCATCCATGTTGTTGCGAATGGTAGGATATGTTTTTTTCTTATGGCTGCATAATATTCCATTGTGTATATGTACCACTTCTTCTTTATCCATTCATCTCCTGATGGACATTTAGGTTGCTTCCATATCTTGGCTATTGTAAACAGTGCAGCGATAAACATAGGGGTGCATCTGTCCTTTTCAAACGGGAGTGTTGCATTCTTAGAGTAAATTCCTAGAAGTAGAATTCCTGGGTCAAATGGTATTTCTATTTTGAGCATTCTGAGGAACCTCCATACTGCTTTCCACAATGGTTAAACTAGTTAACATTCCCACCAAGAGTTTAATGGTTTCATGACTTACATTCAGGTCTTTGATCCATTTTGAGTTTACTTTTGTATATGGGGTTAGACAATGGTCCAGTTTCATTCTCCTACATGTAGCTGTCCAGTTTTGCCAGCAACATCTGTTGAAGAGACTGTCATTTCGCCATTGTATGTCCATGGCTCCTTTATCAAATATTAATTGACCATATATGTCTGGGTTAATGTCTGGAGTCTCTAGTCTGTTCCTCTGGTCTGTGGCTCTGTTCTTGTGCCAGTAACAAATTGTCTTGATTACTATGGCTTTATAGTAGAGCTTGAAGTTGGGGAGTGAGATCCCCCCTACTTTATTCTTCTGTCTCAGGATTGCTTTGGCTATTCGGGTTCATTGGTATTTCATACGAATTTTTGAATGATTTGTTGCAGTTCATTAAAGAATGTTGCTGGTAGTTTGATAGGGATTGCATCAAATCTGTATATTGCTTTGTGCAGGATGCCAATTTTGATGATATTAATTCTTCCTAGCCATGAGCATGGGATGAGTTTCCATTAGTGTCCCCTTTAATTTCTCTTAAGAGTAGTTTTCAGAGTATAAGTCTTTCACTTCTTTGGTTAGGTTTATTTCTAGGTATTTTATTTTTTTGATGCAATTTTGAATGGAGTTGTTTTCCTGATTTCTCTTTCTGTTGGTTCATTGTTAGTGTATAGGAAAGCCACAGATTTCTGTGTGTTGATTTTGTATCCTACAACTTTGCTGTATTCCGATATCAATTCTAATAGTTTTGGGGTGGAGTCTTTAGGCTTTTTTATGTATAGTATCATATCATCTGCAAATAGTGACAGTTTAACTTCTTCTTTACCAGTCTGGATTCCTTGTATTTCTTTGTTTTGTCTAATTGCCTTGGCTAGGACCTCCAGTACTATGTTAAATAACAGTGGGGAGAGTGGGCATCCCTGTATACTTCCTGATCTCAGAGGAAAAGCTTTCAGCTTCTCGCTGTTCAGTATAATATTGGCTATGGGTTTATCATATATGGCCTTTATTATGTTGAGGTACTTGCCCTCTAGTCCCATTTTGCTGAGAGTTTTAATCATGAATGGATGTTGAACTTTGTCAAATGCTTTTTCAACGTTTATGGAGATGATCATGTGGTTTTTGTCTTTCTTTTTGTTGATGTGGTGGATGATGTTGATGGACTTTCGAATATTGTACCATCCTTGCATCCCTGGGATGAATCCCACTTGGTCATGGTGTACGATCCTTTTGATGTATTTTTGAATTCGGTTTCCTAATATTTTGTTGAATATTTTTGCATCTACGTTCATCAGGGATATTGGTCTGTAGTTTTCTTTTTTGGTGGGGTCTTTGCCTGGTTTTGGTATTAGGGTGAAGTTAGCTTCATAGAATGAGTTTTGGGAGTATCCCCTCCTCTTCTATTTTTTGAAAAACTTTAAGGAGAATGGGTATTATGTCTTTCCTGTATGTCAGATAAAATTCCGAGGTGAATCCCTCTGGCCCAGGGGTTTTGTTCTTTGGTAGTTTTTTTATTACCACTTCAATTTCGTTGCTGGTAATTGGTCTGTTTAGATTTTCTGTTTCTTTCTGGGTCTGTCTTGGAAGGTTGTATTTTTCTAGGAAGTTGTCCATTTCTCCTAGGTTTCCCAGCTTGTTAGCATATAGGTTTTCATAGTACTCACTAATAATTCTTTGTATTTCTGTGGGGTCCGTCATGATTTTTCCTTTCTCGTTTCTGATACTGTTGAATTGTGTTGTCTCTCTTTTCCTCTTAGTAAGTCTGGCTAGAGGCTTATCTATTTTGTTTATTTTCTTGAAGAACCAGCTGTTGGTTTCATTGATTTTTGCTATTGTTTTATTCTTCTCAATTTTATTTATTTCTTCTCTGATCTTTATTATGTCCCTCCTTCTGCTAACCTTAGGCCTCATTTGTTCTTCTTTTTCCAATTTTGATAATTGCGACATTAGACTATTCATTTGGGATTGTTCTTCCTTCTTTAAATATGTCTGGATTGCTATATACTTTCCTCTTAAGACTGCTTTTGCTGTGTCCCACAGTAGTTGGGGCTTTGTGTTGTTGTTGTCGTTTGTTTCCATATATTGCTGGATCTCCATTTTGATTTGGTCATTGATCCATTGATTATTTAGGAGCGTGTTGTTAAGCCTCCATGTGTTAGATGTTTGTGAGCCTTTTTTGCTTTCTTTGTACCGTTTATTTCTAGTTTTATGCCTTTGTGGTCAGAAAAGTTGGTTGGTAGGATTTTAATCTTTTGGAATTTACTGAGGCTCTTTTTGTGGCCTAGTATGTGGTCTATTCTGGAGAATGTTCCATGTGCACTTGAGAAGAATGTGTATCCTGTTGCTTTTGGATGTAGAGTTCTATAGATGTCTGTTAGGTCCATTTGTTCTAGCATGTTGTTCAGTGCCTCTATGTCCTTACTTATTTTCTGTCTGGTGGATCTGTCCTTTGGGGTGAGTGGTGTGTTAAAGTCTCCGAAAATGAATGCATTGCATTATATTTTCTCCTTTAATTCTGTTAGTATTTGTTTCACATATATTGGTGCTCCTGTATTGGGTGCATACATGTTTATAATGGTTATATCCTCTTGTTGGAGTGAGCCCTCTATCATTATGTAATGTCCTTCTTTATCTCTTGTTACTTTCTTTATTTTGAGGTCTATTTTGTCTGATACTAGTATTGCAACACTTGCTTTTTTCTCTCTGTTGTTTGCATAAAATATCTTTTTCCAACCCTTTACTTTTAATCTATGCATGTCTTTGCATTTGAAGTGAGTCTCTTGTAAGCAGTATATAGATGGGTCTTGCTTGTTCATCCATTCTATTACTCTGTGTCTTTTGATTGGTGCATTCAGTCCATTTACATTTAGGGTGATTATTGAAAGACATGTACTTATTGCCATTGCAGGCTTTAGATTTGTGGTTACCAAAGGTTCAACGTTGCATTGTGTACTACCTTACTGTCTGACCTCACTCACTTATTGAGCTGTTATAAACACAGTCTGATGATTATTTATTTCCCTTTTTTTTCCCTCCTCCTCTGTTCTTCATATGTTGGATGTTTTGTTTTGTGCTTTTTTTTAGGAGTGCTCCCATCTAGAGCAGTCCCTCTAAGATACCTTGTAGAGGTGGTTTGTGGGAGGCAAATTCTCTCAACTTTTGCTTGTGTGGGAATTGTTTAATCCCTCCTTCATATTTAAATGATAATCATGCTGGATATAGTATCCTTGGTTCAAGGACCTTCTGTTTCATTGCATTAAATATATCATGCCCTTCTCTTCTGGCCTGTAAGGTTTCTGTTGAGAAGTCTGATGATAGCCTGATGGGTTTTCCTTTGTAGGTGACCTTTTAACTCTCTCTGACCTCGGCGGCTGTGCATTGGGCTGGGATTCCGGTCAGCTCCTGGGAGCGCACCTGCTCCCTCTGGCTCTGCTGCTGGTGCGTGCAGGGCTTTTCCGTGTATTCTTCTACCGGGCTCTAGCTTCACTGCCGCTGGTGCGTGCGAGCCGCGCCTGGGCTGTTGGGTTGTGCTGCTGTGAGCTAGCCCTGCTGTGCATGGATCTGCTCCCGGTTCCTTCTAGCACATCCGCCCCAGCGAGCGCTCCCACTCTCCTGCTACTGGGCCCATGTGTTGCGGTCCACGCCAGTTGGAGGAATGACTGACAGGCTGCCTAGTCCTGTGAGGGGCTACAGCACTGCACTGTCTCCATTTAGGGTGCCTAAGTTTCCCTGGTACTCCCAGCCACCAGGACAACTTCATCCAGCTATGGGGTCTCTGTCTTTTTAAGACTTGCAGAAAGCACTCTGTTTTCTTTTGTCTCAGGGGCACCGGTTGCGGGGACCTGTCCCCAGGTTTTGCTTTTCCATTTCTCTAATATCCAGCACCCGGTGCACCTTGTGTCTGCATTCCGGGTGCGGATTTCTAGAGCTGGTTGTTTAGCAGTCCTGGGTTTTCACTCCCTCCCCATTCTGACTCCTTTCTTCCTGCTAGGTTTTGGGGTGGGGGAGCGTTCGGGTTCCGCCTGGCCGTGGCTTATATCTTACCCCCTTCATGTGATGCTGAGTTCTCACAGATGTAGATGTATCCTGGCTGTTGTACTGCATCCACTGGTGTCTCTTTTAGGAATAGTTGTATTTATTGTATTTTCATAAATATATGTTTTGGGGATGAGATTTCCTCTGAACTATTCATGCTGCCATCTTCCCATGATCCACTTAATGTGATTTTGAAGAGAACACTTTATCACTCAGTCTTCCAGGTTTGAATCTGAGGGCATAGTCAATGAATGGAGGGAGGAAGAAGGGAGAGAGAACAATGTCTGGCATCTGTAAGACCCAGGCAAGTACTCAAGTGCTTTACTTTCTAAATAAAATGAGTTATTTTCAAATTAGCAAACTAGTTTAAAAAAATACAAATTCACTGTGCTGAAATAAAAATTTTATCCCTTGATTAACAAATATGGTTAGTGGCTATATGGCTTAACTCTTTTGTATCCTTGAGAGAAGAAATTAGTATGTAGGCAATGGTTAAAATATAATGGGATGATGATGAGACTTCTGGTAAACCCTCCTATGTTGTAGAGGTGAAGAGACTTGTAGAGGTCTCTAAAGTTACCAATGTGCACAGCAAATGTTTTTCATTTTGTTGGGGGAGGTGAGCATGCCATTGTGGTCTACTCCTCAGGAGGGAAAAATAAGAGAACAGTTGCATGCTCTGTTCACACATCACTCACTAACCACACACTGTTTCCTAAAGGACTTTTCCTTTTATCGGGGAAAGGGAACTGAACATGCAGTACCCAATCCATTGCAGAATGCCCTGTGCACAGAGCATGCCAGGGCTCAAATTTGGAGGCCTTTAAGGGGGTCAGGATTCTGCTGTTACTCGAGAATGAGTAAAATTTGGAGAGAGGAGCAGGGGAAGTCATTTTGGAACCCAATAGGCCTCAAATTTAAATTAGGTTCTATATTATTTCATTAGTAATGAATCTGATATTTAATCTCCATCTGAATCCCAAATTTTACTGTCAATTTGTCTGAAAGTTGTAACAGATTTTAGGGTCTGAATAATTATCACTCCTAAAAGTCAAACACTTCCCACCTAGTTCAATCATGTTCTTTTTTTTCCTATAATTTCTAAAAGATTTATGTCATTTGCCTAATTTAACAGTAAGTGAAAATGTCATTCACATAGGAATTGGTTAATAATATATTAGGGAAAGAATACTGCATCAATATTCACAGGAGGAAATCGGACACAAGAAATGCCCTTCTGTGTGTGTACAACTTTTTAAGATGAAAGGCTCTTTGAAAAATGACATTTCTATTCAGTGTGGATTTCATGAAAGAATATGGGTTTACCAAAATTTTTTCAGTGGAAAAACAGTAGCAATCATGTTCCCACACCCTTATTTATCTAAAACACACACACACACACACACACAGAAGTACAGCCTTTTTTCTCTAGGTGTCATGGACTGCAGCTCGATCTCTGGTTACTGAAGTGATGGGAGACCCATGGGCTCTTGTCCACCAAGAAGATCTAACAGCCAATTTGAGGAGAATTTCATTCATACAAATAATCAAGTAGCAGAAATAAATTTTTTTGTGGCATTTATATTTTATATTCCAATGTAAGTCACTTATCCTTTACTTATTCCCTAGGGAGATAAAAATTTGTATTGAAAATTCCCAGAGTCCTAACACAGAACAGCCCATACATGCTTGCAAAGAATGGTTTTCATATGACCATTGGGAAATAAAGTCTCTACCTCCATGTCTCTCTCTATCCTTACTTTCATTTCACTCTTTCTTTCTGAAAATGCCTTTTCATATTCTAGATCTTGATTCATCTCTTAACGTTTTTCTATTACATTCTTGCCAAAATCCATGTTACAGTAACAAAGAATACTTCAGTTACAGAAATGTGCAATGCTTCCTCCCACTGGAGTCCATCTACCTAGAAATGCTTTTCTCTCTTTTTTTTTTTACCTGCCCTCCCTTGGTTCCTAATTTATACTTTTGATTTCACTTTAAATAATAATGTCTTTGGGAAACCATCTCTTAAAGTGCCACATTCTGGGTTCAGTGTAGAGTTGTCAGATAAAATACAATATTCATAGTTAATTTTGAATTTCAGACAAAGAATGAATAATTTTTTAGCATAAATATATGCCACACATTGCACAGGTATGTTCTTTGTGAATAAACGTCCAGTGGCTGGGGGGATGGTGGAGAGATAAAGAGCCTCACAAGGAATGTGAACTTGTGAGCAGGATAGGGGCTAAGGAAGAGTATTAAATTGGTTTGATGTGAAGTAATTTTTAATTACAATACAATGGCTTTAAACTTTGGCTTAAAAGTGGCTCTGTTTTCCTCTACCTTGAAAGGCCATGTACTTAAACCATCATTTTTTAGAAAAATCAACCCATTCCCCTTCCTTCTGAATAATTTCTGAACTATATTTATGAACTATCTGATCACATTATATCATTTTTTAATACAAAAGACTAGATTCTTGTAGGGTGACTAGTACCTGAAGAATGGCATTTTAAATGCCCTAACTATTAAGCACTTGGAGTGAAACTTCACTCCTGCCATGTATACAGAATGAGTACAGGGTCATTCGAAGAGTAAGGTGATATCCACTCACTCAGAGGTTGATAAAATGTTCACATTTTTTGGGAGAAAATGTAATTTCACTCAAACTGACATGTGTAACTGAAAAGTCATAGGACATAAAACACTTTTTTAAAATTTAACCATGGTTAAATTTAAGTGTTTGGCATCCACTAATAGAACAGCATATAATCACTAAGTCTAGACAAAATAAAACCTAATATGAGCTTCAGCTTATTTTATATAATGAATATTTTCAATATTTCCTTAAAAATGCTAAATACAGTGATAAATAAGGTGACAAAATTGTGCATTCTTTATGATATCCTTATAAGGAATCCAGGTTTTACATATACATATATATCACACACATATACACATAGGAAAGTTGTTAAAATAGAGAAAAATGTAGAAATAATTGGATGCGAACCCAATAAAATATCATCAATTATTTTGGTGGTAACCTCTGGTTGGTGGCATGGGACACAGATAATTTTCTTCCTTACTAAGCAACATTTTCTAAATATTCTTTAATATTTGTCAGAGGCACAAGTAAATTTGACTTTATTGAGCTGTATATGCTTAGAAAACCTAAAATGTGAACCCAGCTGGATGATAAAATAGTCTAGAAGCTAATAATTTGCTTCCTAATAAGCTACATATAAGTCACTTCTTGAGTGAAGAATTGCTCAAATGTGTCATGCTAGCTCTTGTTATTTGTATTTTCAAATGAATATGTTTAACATTTTCTCCAGGGTCCCTCTGCAGTTACTAATGATTTCAACCATTCGTTGGCATACTCTTATGTGCTGATCTAAAATATAACTGGGATGAATCTCTTACTTTTAAAAAGGAGTAGATTTGTTCAAAAACACACAGCCTTAAGCCTCTGTGCTGATAAATTCATCTTTACAACAAAGAGAAATCCCCACTGTGCAAACTAGTTCTCGGGGCACAAAACATGGAAAATAGCCTGAACTTCATCATCGCCACTCAAATATTTCCCCATGTTTATCTATTGAAAATTACATGGCATGTCTAATAGAGCACTTTTGAAATCTATAAAATAACCATGCGGTTTTAACTGAAGTCACTTTTACTGAGACGAACTGCTACACGGCAAAGCAAGGAACATAAAAATCCATCCGAAAGAATTTATGAAGTAAATGTACCAAAAAACATATTACTAAGGGACAAACCAGGCAAACATAAAGTTTGAAATATAACTAAAATTGTTATTGTGTAGTTCTATTAAATTGTAAAATACTCAACAAATACAATATTCATATACACAAGTATTTGAATAACTATTATATGTACTCGCATTTTAGCACTCCCACATGCTTTCATGTGATAATGAATAGAGCCACCTCGAGTCCATTTGTTTCTTCCAAACCAATCGTTTAAGCTAAAATGAGTTGCAAAATAAATGCTTGTTATAAAAGTATTGAAATCTACTTTATATCCATTACAAACTGTCCTCCTTGTTCTCACCTGAGTTCTACAAATAATTCAGGACTGAAAAAACTTTGCCTGTTAGAAATCTGTCCTCAAGTAAGAGCTCTCTAACATATAATCCAAGATAGGACAAAATTCCCTTTTATTTTGAAAATGATCATTTTGAATGAAGTTCTATGTACCCTGTCACCACTTATTTATTTTTCATTTTCAACCACTCATGTCCTGTCATTCCATGGAGACCACTTCTCCCAAGACTGAGAATTAATTTCATGTTAGAAAAGTTTATAGACCTGTTGGAACCATGCTCAAGTGCTAGAACTTCTGAAACATCCTCTCCTTTGACATACTCTAACCTCTGCATTTTTTATTTGCATCTGAACTGTTTGACCTTTCTCGTTCGGCTTTCGGGCTTCTCTCCCTGCCTTATCCTCTGCTCTCCTCAAAGCTCCCTCTCATCTACTCTTCTTTCCAGTGTATATGCTCTTCCTTGGCAATTGTATCTAGTTCAATTGCTTCACTCTCCAAGGTCCACTGTGGACCTTGATGAGGTCCGTATTTACGTCTCACTATGAATCATTGCCCCCTCCATTTCTGGAGGTTTAACTTTTTTTTTTTTTTTGAGAGGGCATCTCTCATATTTATTGATCAAATGGTTGTTAACAACAATAAAATTCTGTATAGGGAGTCAATGCTCAATGCACAATCATTAATCCAACTCCAAGCCTAATTTTTATCACTCTCCAATCTTCTGAAGCATAACGAACAAGTTCTTACATGGAGAACAAATTCTTACATAGTGAGTAAGTTCTTACATGGTGAACAGTACAAGGGCAGTCATCACAGAAACTTTTGGTGTTTTGATCATGCATTATGAACTATAAACAATCAGGTCAAATATGAATATTTGTTTGATTTTTATACTTGATTTATATGTGGATCCCACATTTCTCCCTTATTATTATTATTATTATTATTATTATTATTATTATTATTATTTTTAATAAAATGCTGAAGTGGTAGGTAGATGCAAGATAAAGGTAGAAAACATAGTTTAGTGTTGTAAGAGAGCAATTGTAGATGATCAGGTGTGTGCCTGTAGACTATGTGTTAATCCAAGCTAGACAAGGGCAATAAAACATACACGGATGCAGAAGATTTCTCTCAAAACAGGGGATGTGAGGTTCTAAGCCTCACCACTGTTGATCCCCAATTTCTCACCTGATGGCCCCACTGCAACTGTGCCTGTCTTAGGTTGTTCCTCCCTTGAGGAATCTTACCCGTCTCTGGCTAACCAGTCATCTTCCGGGGCCATACAGGGAGATGTAAAGTTGGTAAGTGAGAGAGAGGCCATATTGTTTGAAAAAGTTAGCTTTTTACTTCTTTGCAGATTTATGCCCTGTGGCTTCTATGCCCAGCATTTGTTTTGAGGTATCATTACTACTTGGAGGAATTACGATACTCGGTAAATTCGATATGAGGCACGAATGTTATTTAAGGGTTGTAATTAGGAAGTAAGAAGAAAAGCTATAGAAGTAGCAGGCAGAAGAAAACATGGGAAGACTGATTACTTATTTGATATATCTTCTTGTAGAGTAACTTAAGCATATATAGGATTTAAGCTACTAATTAAATTGCGCACACACATTAACATAATAGGAATACAGTTACATAACCAAAGCAGATCTATAATTACAAGCCATTTCCAGTGAAACCAAGAAAACCAGTTACACATCCTAGGCATTTGTGAAAATTTATCAATGACATGATGGATATTGTCCAACTGTACTTGAACAGAAGGAAAGAAATCAGACAAATTAAAACAACACATTCCTGGGAACTGTTCACATCCCATATGTTCTTTTAACAGTAGATAGTCTGTAGTTGTAAGATTTTGGAGCGCTGCAACTTGCACTTCTCCTAATACTTGGTTGAGTTCCAACAGTATAGATCCAGTCAAATTCGTTGTTTTACTGTGTGCACAGACCAGCTTAGATATCTCCTTCTTCATTCCCATGGCAAGTCCAGGAACCAGTGGGATGAATGCAGCTACAGCTGTAGCAGCGCCTGGATCTTTGTTGAGGTTTTTTGATGATCATCTTCTGTTATGAATCTTCCAGAGAGTGCTGATGTTGGAAGTTCTTCTTCATATTGTATCTTAGTTCATTTTCTGGGTAGCCAAATTAGGCTTTGACCCTCTGTATAAACACAAAGAGACCCTTTGCCCACACTTTGATATGCCATTTACACCATTGTGTAGAACTCATTGGAGGTCACCACACAGGAACTGCTTTTTCTTTTTTTTTTTTTTTTTAAGAGAAAGGAATATTATCAGAGAAATATACCTCCATAGCCGATCATCTAACACCCTTTAAGTGATCAAAACTAAGGATATTCAAAGTATGCATTAATCGTTGATTTACAGTTAGTTTTATCCTATCAGGGAGTAATCCCCCTTTTCTACCTTTTTTTTGTTATCATTAATCTACACTTACATGAAGAATATTATGTTTACTAGGCTCTCCCCTATACCAGATCCCCCCTATAAACCACTTTATAGTCACTATCCATGAGCATAGCAAAATGTTGTAGAATCACTACTTGTCTTCTCTGTGTTGTACAGCCCTCCCCTTTCTTCCACCCCCCTATGCATGCTAATCTTAATACCCTGCTTCTTCTTCTTCCCCCCCTTATCCCTCCCTACCCACCCATCCTCCCAAATCTATTTCCATTTGGTAACTGTTAGTCCATTCTTGGGTTCTGTGATTCCACGGCTGTTTTGTTCCTTCAGTTTTTCCTTTGTTCTTATACTCCACAGATGAGTGAAATCATTTGGTATTTCTCTTTCTCCACTTGGCGAATTTCACTGAGCATAATACCCTCCAGCTCCATCCATGTTGCTGCAAGTGGTAGGATTTGCCCTCTTCTTATGGCTGAGTAGTATTCCATTGTGTATATGTACCACATCTTCTTTATCCATTCATCTACCAATGGACATTTAGGTTTTGCTTCCAATTCTTGGCTATTGTAAATAGTGCTGCGATAAACATAGGGGTGCATCTGTCTTTCTCAAACTTGATTGCTGCCTTCTTAGGGTAAATTCCTAGGAGTGGAATTCCTGGGTCAAATGGTAAGTCTGTTTTGAGCATTTTGATGAACCTCCATACTGCTTTCCACAGTGGTTGAACTAATCTACATTCCCACCAGCAGTGTAGGAAGATTCCCCTTTCTCCACAGCCTCACCAACATTTGTTGTTGTTTGTCTTTTGGATGGCAGCCATCCTTACTGGTGTGAGGTGATACCTCATTGTGGTTTTAATTTGCATTTCTCTGATAATTAGTGATGTGGAGCATCTTTTCATGTGTCTGTTGGCCATCTGTATTTCTTTTTTGGAGAACTGTCTGTTCAGTTCCTTTGCCCATTTTTTAAGTGGGTTGTTTGTTTTTGTTTGTTGTGGCGTGTGAGCTCTTTATATACTTTGGACGTCAAGCCTTTATCAGATCTGTCATTTACAAATATATTCTCCCATACTCTAGGGTTCCTTTTTGTTCTATTGATGGTGTCTTTTGCTGTACAGAAGCTTTTCAGCTTAATATAGTCCCACTAGTTCATTTTTGCTGTTGTTTTCCTTGCCCGGGGAGATATGTTCATGAAGAAGTCTCTCATGTTTATGTCTAAAAGATTTCTGCCTATGTTTTTTTCCAAGAGTTTAATGGTTTCATAACTTACATTCAGGTCTTTGATCCATTTTGAGTTTACTTTTGTATATGGGGTTAGACAATGGTCCAGTTTCATTCTCCTACATGTAGCTGTCCAGTTTTGCCAGCAATATCTGTTGAAGAGACTGTCATTTCGCCATTGTATGTCCATGGCTCCTTTATCAAATATTAATTGACCATATATGTCTGGGTTAATGTCTGGAGTCTCTAGTCTGTTCCTCTGGTCTGGGGCTCTATTCTTGTGCCAGTACCAAATTGTCTTGATTACTATGGCTTTATAGTAGAGCTTGACATTGGGGAGTGAGATCCCCCCTACTTTATTCTTCTTTTTCAGGATTGCTTTGGCTATTCGGGTTCATTGGTATTTCCATATGAATTTTTGAATTATTTGTTGCAGTTCATTAAAGAATGTTGCTGGTAGTTTGATAGGGATTGCATCACATCTGTATATTGCTTTGTTCAGGATGGCAATTTTGACGATATTAATTCTTCCTAGCCACGAGCATGGGATGAGTTTCCATTAGTGTCCCCTTTCTCTTAAGAGTAGTTTTCAGAGTATAAGTCTTTCACTTCTTTGGTTAGGTTTATTCATAGGTATTTTATTTTTTTTTATGCAATTGTGAATGGAGTTGTTTTCCTGATTTCTCTTTCTGTTGGTTCATTGTTAGTGTATAGGAGAGCCACAGATTTCTGTGTGTTGATTTTGTATCCTGCAAATTTGCTTTATTCTGATATCAATTCTAGTAGTTTTGGGGTGGAGTGTTTAGGGTTTTTAATGTATAGTATCATGTCATCTGCAAATAGTGACAGTTAAACTTCTTCTTTACCAATCTGGATTCCTTGTATTTCTTTGTTTTGTCTAATTGCCTTGGCTAGGACCTCCAGTACTATGTTAAATAACAGTGGGGAGAGTGGGCATCCCTGTCTACTTCCTGATCTCAGAGGAAAAGCTTTCAGCTTCTCGCTGTTCAATATAATGTTGGCTGTGGGTTTATCATATATGGCCTTTATAAGTTGAGGTACTTGCCCTCTATTCCCATTTTGCTGAGAATTTTTATCATGAATGGATGTTGAACTTTGTCAAATGCTTTTTCAGCATCTATGGAGATGATCATGTGGTTTTTGTCTTTCTTTTTGTTGATGTGGTGGATGATGTTGATGGACTTTCGAATATTGTACCATCCTTGCATCCCTGGGATGAATCCCACTTGGTCATGGTGTATGATCCTTTTGATGTATTTTTGAATTCGGTTTCCTAATATTTTGTTGAATATTTTTGCATCTACGTTCATCAGGGATATTGGTCTGTAGTTTTCTTTTTTGGTGGGGTCTTTGCCTGGTTTTGGTATTAGGATGAAGTTAGCTTCATAGAATGAGTTTTGAGAGTATCCCCTCTTCTTCTATTTTTTGAAAAACTTTAAGGAGAATGGGTATTATGTCTTTCCTGTATGTCAGATAAAATTCCGAGGTGAATCCATCTGGTCCAGGGGTTTTGTTCTTTGGTAGTTTTTTTATTACCACTTCAATTTCGTTGCTGGTAATTGGTCTGTTTAGATTTTCTGTTTCTTTCTGGGTCTGTCTTGGAAGGTTGTATTTTTCTAGGAAGTTGTCCATTTCTCCTAGGTTTCCCAGCTTGTTAGCATATAGGTTTTCATAGTACTCACTATTAATTCTTTGTATTTCTGTGGGGTCCGTCGTGATTTTCCCTTTCTCATTTCTGATACTGTTGAATTGTGTTGACTCTCTTTTCCTCTTAGTAAGTCTGGCTGGAGGCTTATCTATTATGTTTATTTTCTCGAAGAACCAGCTCTTGGTTTCATTGATTTTTTGCTATTGTTTTATTCTTCTCCATTTTATTTATTTCTTCTCTGATCTTTATTATGTCCCTCTTTCTTCTGACTTTAGGCCTCATTTGTTCTTCTTTTTCCAATTTCGATAATTGTGACATTAGACTATTTATTTTGGATTGTTCTTCCCTCTGTAAATATGCCTGGATTGCTATATACTTTCCTCTTAGGACTGCTTTTGCTGTATCCCACAGTAGTTGGGGCTTTGTGTTGTTGTTGTCGTTTGTTTCCATATATTGCTGGATCTCCATTTTTATTTGGTCATTGATCCATTGATTATTTAGGAGCATGTTGTTGAGCCTCCATGTGTTTGTGAGCCTTTTTGCTTTCTTTGTACCGTTTATTTCTAGTTTTATGCCTTTGTGGTCAGAAAAGTTGGTAGGTAGGATTTCAGTTTTTTGGAATTTACTGAGGCTCTTTTTGTGGCCTAGTATGTGGTCTATTCTGGAGAATGTTCCATGTGCACTTGAGAAGAATGTGTATTCTGTTGCTTTTGGATGTAGATTTCTATAGATGTCTATTAGGTCTATCTGTTCTAGCATGTTGTTCAGTGCCTCTGTGTCCTTACTTATTTTCTGTCTGGTGGATCTATCCTTTGGAGTGAGTGGTGTGTTGAAATCTCCCAGAATGCATGCATTGCATTCTATTTCCTGCTTTAGTTCTGTTAGTATTTGTTTCACATATGTTGGTGCTCCTGTATTGGGTGCATATGTATTTATAATGATTATATCCTCTTGTTGGACTGAGCCCTTTATCATTATGTAATGTCCTTCTTTATCTTTGTTCCTTTCTTTATTTTGAAGTCTGCTTTGTCTGATACTAGAATTGCAACACCTGCTTTTTCCTCTCTGTTTTTTGCCTGAAATATGTTTTTCTATCCCTTGACTTTAAGTCTGTGCATGTCTTTGGGTTTAAGGTGAGTCTCTTGTAAGCAGCATATGGATGGGTCTTGCTTTTTCATACATTCTATTACTCTGTGTCTTTTGATTGGTGCTTTCAGTCCATTTACATTTAGGGTGATTATTGAAAGGTATGTACTTATTACCATTGCAGGCTTTAAGTTTTTGCTTACCAAAGGTTCAGGGTTAACTTCTTTACTATCTTACTGTCCAATTTAACTAGCTTTTTGAGGTATTATAAACACGGTCTGATAATTTTTTTCTTCTCTTCCTTCTTATTCCTCCTCCTCCCTCTTCATATGTTGGGTGCTCTTTTTAGGAGTGCTCCCATCTAGAGCAGTCCCTGTAGGATCCCCTGTAGAGGTGGTTTTCAGGAGGCAAATTCCCTCAACTTTTGCTTGTCTGTGAATTGTTTAATCCCTCTATCATATTTAAATGATAATAGTGCTGGATACAGTATCTTTGGTTCAAGGCCCTTCTATTTCATTGCATTAAGTATATTATGCCATTCTCTTCTGGCCTGTAAGGTTTCTGTCGAGAGGTCTGATGATAGCCTGATGGGTTTTCCTTTATAGTGACCTTTTTCTCTCTAGCTGCCTTTAAAACTCTTTCCTTGTCCTTGATCCTTGCCTTTTTAATTATTATGTGTCTTGGTGTTGTCCTCCTTGGATCCTTTCTGTTGGGGGTTCTGTGTATTTCCGTGGTCTGTTTGATTATGTCCTCCCCCAGTTTGGGGAAGTTTTCAGCAATTATTTCTTCCAAGATACTTTCCATCCCTTTTCCTCTCTCTTCTTCTTCTTGTACCCCTATAATACAGATATTGTTCCTTTTGGATTGGTCACACAGTTCTCTTAATATTGTTTCATTCCTGGAGATCCTTTTATCTCTCTCTATGTCAGCCTCTATGCGTTCCTGTTCTCTGGTTTCAATTCCATCAATGGCCTCTTGCATCTTATCCATTCTGCTTATAAATCCTTCCAGAGTTTGTTTCATTTCTATAATCTCCTTCCTGGCATCTGTGATCTCCCTCCAGACTTCATCCCTTAGCTCTTGCATATTTCTCTGCATCTCTGTCAGCATGTTTATGATTTTTATTTTGAATTCTTTTTCAGGAAACCTGGTTAGGTCTGTCTCCTTTTCTGGTGTCTCTGTGATCTTAGTTTGCCTTTAATTTTGTCTTTTCATGGTGATAGGAATAGTTTGCAGAGCTGGGACGAGTGACAGCTGGAAGAACTTCCCATCTTGTTGGTTTGTGGCCTTCCTTGCCTGGGAGAACAGCTACCTCTAGTGGCTTGTGCTGTGCAGCTGCGTGCAGCCAGGGCTTCTGCTTCCTGTCCAGCTGCCCCTTTGCGAGGTGCTGGGTTCTCGCAGGTGTGGATGTGGTCTGGTTGTTGTCCTGTGTCCTCTGGTCTTTGTTATATTTTCATAGATATATGTGGTTTTGGGAGGAGATTTCCACAGCTCTACTCACACCACCATCTTGGCTCCGCCTTGATGATACATTATTATTTGCCAAACTTCCATGTATTTTTAGGATTTCACTAGTTTTTCCACAGATGTTCTTTTTCCAGTCCAGAATCCAATCCGGTTAATATGCTGTATTTTGCTATCATGCTCATTTAACTTCCTCTGGTCTGTGACATTTTCATAGTCTTTTATCTTTCTGATGATCATGACAGTTTGAGTAGTGGGCACGTGTTTTGTAGAGTGTTTTTCAATTTGGATCTTCTCAAGTTTTTCTCATAATTAGTCTAGGATTATGAGTTTTGGAGAAGAATAACGTAGAGGTAAAATGCCTCCTCATTACATCATATCAGCAGTTATATGATATCAACATTATTTGTCACTGATGATGTTCATCCTGACCACATGGTAAAAATAGTGCTTTAGAGCCATCTCAACTATAAATTTTCACCCCATTCCATCCTATGTTTAGCAGCAATCACTAAGTCCTGCCCACATTCAAGGAGGAGGGTGCTATGCTCCACCTACGGGAGGGGGAAGTATTTACATAAATCATTTAAAATTCTTTTGTGAAAAGATTTGTTTCTTATCTCCTTAACTTTTCATTCATTTGTTCATTTCTGATTTATACATGTTTATTTTGTACTTTGAGTTGTAATCCAGTGCTGTTGTTTATTGTTTATTTTGTTGCTCAACTTGTTTCAGCTTTGGCCATTGGAAGTTCTTTAGGCTTGGGTCTTATGTCCATTTTACTTGACTCCATCATTGTGCCATCTTTATACAAGTCTGGTTGTTTCAGAATTTTTACGTATATTCCCAAGTGAAACAAATTCACCAATTTAGCACAGTTATATGCAATTCCATTGTTTTTAGATGCATAGTTTCCAGCCAATACACAATTTCCCAAAGTTTCTTAGATCAATTCTTTTTCTTCCAGAACCCCTTGTTGAGAATATGTTATACATTTATGTTGTTATCTTTTTATGTTTAGATTCTTTAGATTCTTTTGTCATAGTCTGCATTCCTTTCTGTGCTTCTGATTTTTTTTTAAAAATTGCATAATAAACTAATGCTTTTTATGTCTTATTTAATCTATGTAATTTGAAGTTATAAAAACCCTGTTTTATTCTCTTCTGAGAGTTTACATTCTTGATTTTACTTTACATTATTTTATTTTGTTTCTGTATTTGTTTATTTACTCTGATTTCATTATGCTGGCTAGGACCTGCAGTAACATATATTAAAATGGTGATGGATATTCTGCCTGAAATTATTTACAATCTAAAAGTTAATGTAACCAACATATATCCATTATGTATTTAATTGACAGGAATTGTTTGAAGATATCCTTTGCTTGGATAATGGCCCTTGAAATTGCTACCTACTCAAAATTAATTAGCTTTTGGACCACACAGCAAGGCAGACTTAGTTGAGTTCTTTAGGGACCAAAGGGTTTATTGTTGTCACAATTCTAGTTCCTTATTTTTTTTCCTTTTTTCCATCCATAGCAATAGACAAAAGAGACAAGTTTCTTTCCATTTTCCTTGGTATGGAGGGTTTATTTTACCCTTAAGTTGTAGTGCTCAGGGGCTGGGTGGATGCAAAGACCTGTGGCTCTATTTTCTGTTCTGGCAGGAGGCCAGGGAAACAAAGCAGCTTATCACTGGGTGATCCCCACACCCTCAGGGCATCCTCCAGCTCCAGCCCTTGTTACCTCTCTGGCATCCTTCCCTTTTCTCATTTTGGTCTGATGATTTTCCTTCCTACCTTACCTAGTCAGACATGAATTTAACATTTATTTTTTAAAATATTTTACTCAGTATTTAAAATTTTTTGGTGTTGGTATTATTTTAAGGGATCAGTAATTTGCTATGGTCTGTTTTTAGATAAGATTCCCCTCAATGTTTTCTTTACACCTTCCATGATCCTTCTCTCTTAAAAGACAATTTAATCATCCATATTTAATGCATTATTTTGGTTACATTTAAGTTTTTGCATTAAATACTCTAAATAGGATGATGTGAGGAAACACAAATGAAGAAGAGCAGAGAAAATAGAGTTATTAGCTATGATAGAAATGCAAGAATAGGAAAGGATTTGAAAATGAAGCAGATTAAGATACAAAATATTACTCACTGTGAAATATCATAGTCTAAATGGTATTCTTATCATTAAAAATCTTACATTTTAGTTTGGATACAGTTTATAATTTTCAGACTAATAAAATATGATCACATTTTTCATACTGCTAAAGAGAAGAAACATTTGGTATTATTAAATACCTAGCTCTAGTTCTTTGTACTTTATATTATATGCAGATGTATATATATGTGTGTGTGTGTGTGTGTGTGTGTGTGTGTGTGTGTGTGTGTGTGTGTGTGTATTGTCTTGTCAATGGGTTTCAGCCCCTGGTAAGTTCACTATGGATTCAGTGTGACCAAAGAAATGACAGTAGAATGTTCTTAGCGTGAAAGGGTTATACACAACTTTGTTTCAACAGTGACAGGTCTATCACTAGAATCCCATCTACTCAGAGAGAGTCTTCATGCAGCAAGCCAGTCTCTGCCTCTGGGTCTCTCTGCCTGCACAGTCTCTGTCCTTGGTGCTGCCACCACTCCAGTCTCTGCTCTGCTCTCCTGCAGTCTTGCAGCCGTGCCACCTTGTTGCCCAGAACACTATGCAGAGCTTTTTATATAGAGTCAATAAAGACATATTGTTCACACATGTGTAGTGAGCTAGGCAACCAGAGCTAGATGAGAATCCTGGCCACAGGGACCTTAATTTTATTCACATATATATACACACACACACATATATTTTAACCATAGATTGTGTAAGATTATGGTTCTCAGAAATATAAACCAAGCAAGTTATTAAAATAATTAAATATACAAACTTAAATGAGATGATATAGAATTTTTTTCCTTTTAATTCTGAGACCAATAATTTTCAGCTTTCTGAAATTTTATAACTTTCAGAAAATCATATCCTATTATGAACATCATTACATTGAAACATACAAATTTAGTAGCTAAATAGGAAGAGTTAAAAAATGCTCATCAGTTTTTCTAACTTACTAATTATTCATGTTTTCATGAAAAATAAATAAATTGCTGAAGGTTTTACATCTCAGAGTTAAACTCTAATAGAAGGTGGCAAATAATAAACAAATGTACTCAATGATACTTTTAGATAATTCCAAAAGTATTATGTTTTAAAAGATATTAAATTTTTGAAAGTAAGATTCTTTCACTAAGATAACAAAATTGGCTTGGTTACATTAAATATGAAATGACCATCTACAAATAGCAATGATAATTCAGTTGAAAACTTTAATATACTTTGACCATTGAAGTTGCTGAAATGTATGCATGTGTTTGTGTGTGTGTTTGTGTGTGTGTGTTTCCTTTTATATTGTGAAATATTTTTATTTTCTTTACTTCCATGACAAAATTCACTATTTGTTTCCACTATACCTCTATGATTAAAAAAAAATCCTTAACCCTGCCTCCCCTTCTTCTTCCCACTGCTTTGGTAAAATGCTCCTGTGACCTGTGATAGAAGAGTTAAGGTTGGCAAGGTCAAGCTCATCAGCAGTTCAGGGGTCACAAGGGCATGGGGGCAGGAACCGATGACCTGCACTGATGACTCTGATGCCTCAGGCTCTGACACTGGACCAAGGGACACCAAGTCAAATGCATTGTTAGTACTGTTAAAGTAAATAAGCCAGGAGGCCATTACACTGAGGATGTTCTAATGCCTTGGTACCCTTCATAAGCAAAGCAAAAACTAGGCCAGTGTCAATTCCTGTAAGTGTGTAAATGTGCTCATAGCTGAGAAAATGAAACATAAGAACAACCAATCACAGACAGCTTGTTGCTGGGCAGTCCCATCTGCAGAGGTCTCTCCCTGTGCACTAGGGGAATCCTCAACCTGGTCAGGGGAGGGCTCTTAACTCTGATCAGGAAAGAACTCAAGATCCAGTTGAACAGTGCCAGCAAGAAAGAAATTCATTGAAGTGAGAGTAGCAGGGAATGGCAGCATCTGTGCAGGCGGCAGAGTGCATGAAAGAACAGAGGGAGGAGAGGAAAGTTTCTTGAGCTCCTCCTCTGCACAGGGAAAATCCCTTGCCTGGTGTCCAGTGTCCTCTTGAGTATGCAAGGTGTGGGAATTAAGCCCCTACCACCTTAGAATTTGGGGGAGCTATGGAACACTGAATAGAGTACGATTATTTCTGTGAACTTCCCAAAGCAGAGAAAGGAGATTTTTTGGGCAGGCTATTAAAGAACATGATCATATAGCAGGCAGTCCTGTCTGGGTCACCTAGGCAACAGGAACTTGCAAGCCCAAATCAGAGATCTCAGTAGCCCTCCCCTACTTGTCTGAAGTAGAACAGGGAGAGAAAAACTAGCGCTTAAGACTAGAAAATTGAATGAAGTAACAAAGTAACAAAGACACCACTGGGACAAGGGTCTCTGATTAACCTCCAGACAGGCTTGGAAGAACATATGATCTCATGATGTCTGTCTCCAGTGGCAGAGACATTGTGTCACCATCCATGATCAGTGCTCTGGATACTCTGTAAGAGAAAGTTAATGCAGGAATATGTTAATCCTATTCTTCAGGATAATGATTACCCTCCATCTGTGAAAATGTATCATTACAACTGCTTGCCTTGCTTTAGGATAGGGTCAGTTTTTGGTTCATCATAATATATTTATCATGTTTAGGAATCTTACCTCCTAACACCCTGGTTTTTTAAAATGGAATCTGGCCTTATGATGTAGTCCCTCCTACTATTACTACACTAACTATTTATATCTTGGCATTTTTCATTAGGTAGGAAAAATAATCATGGTGCTTGTCCTTTGTCCCTGTTCTACCCTAAATCCACTAGGTTTCCCCCAGATAAGGCAGGCAGTTACTTAAAGCCAATCAAAGAATTATCTTGCTTTGCTTCCTCATCTGCCTTATAAAAGCCTTTCCTCTAGCTCCTGGTGTCAGAGTACTCCTAACCAAATTTGGTTTAATACTGCACATTCTATCTGTTTCCTCAATCAAACTCTTGAAAATTTTAAAATACCTTTTAAGCTATCTTTCAGCAACACTTATCAGGAACAGAGACTCCATAAATTCCAGGGGTTGGTGAGAATAAGGAGGGCTAAGCAGGAACTGATTTGCATGGTTCTCTGTGTAGCCTCCAAGCTCCCCCCGCTTTTTTTTGCTAAGATAACCAATGTAATTTTTCTAGTGTGCACAGTCAGAAACTTGTTAATATACTATTATTTTGGATCCTTCTTGGCCATATTAACATTAAGTTTTTCTACGACAGTATTAAATCCTTTATCCTTACATTTATACATCCACTTAACTACTAGATATATCTATTTGGATGCACACACACACAAAAATCCCTCAATTATAATCTCCCCCCTAAAATCTTGTATTTCTACTCTTGTATTTCTACTCATAATGATACATTCTACTCAGTCACTCCAGGCAGAAACATTTGAGTTCTAAACTAATTCTTATTTCAAACCATTTGTTCCAAACCAGTTTCAAAACTTAGCCAGTTAAATTCTTAAACATTTTTAGATTTTTGTCTTTCTCATCTTTCCTATCTTACTTTCCTGTCTTAATTTAGATCTCTCCAATATTTTCTCTAGTATATAAAATATCTCTTCTGCCTAATCTCTATATCTGTTTTTAATCCTCTCTCAAATTAAATTTATTACACACAGTATTTGTCTAAATACATTTTGACCAGACTACTCCATTGCCTGAAATCTTTGAAAGAACCTCTGTAGCTTTTTGTGCATCAAGCCACAGTTTCTGTTTGTGATTTATAATGAATCTCATGGGTCTCCTCAATCTGGCTTCAACCACTCCCTGACATGCATTTAATGATTCCAAAAAGGTTTTTGTATATACCATCTCTTTGCTCACACTATTGTTTTTATTATCCCCATATTTACTCTTCTATATAAGCTCCAATTTTTTAAAAGAGTTAACTCAGATGTTATTTCCTCTTCTATGTATTATTCTTGCATTTTGTGAATACATTTAAGAAAATTTTTATCATTCTCTCTTTTAATTTTCACTTACTTCCTGTGAACTCAGAGCAGGCTGTGACATTCTGGTGAGTTGGCATGAAATAAGCATTTGTTGAATTAGTTAATGATTACTGGCAGATAGAGAGGAATTTCCAAGTTAGTGTTGATGTCATTGGAAGAAAAAAAAAAGCAGGAAGGATTCTAGTGGTCAATAGATAAAATCAAGTACAATGAAAAAGGATAGTTTAAACAAATGAATTTAGAGTCAAAGATGAGCTCTTGTGGGGAATGGGAATAGGACTGGGGAAATCAGATCATACCTTTTTATTCTTTCAATGTGAGTAATAATATAAGCTTCACATTGAAATGTGGAGCAAATTTGCCAACTAGAGTGCTTTACAGGGAGTGTAGTGCCAGGAAAAGCCATGTAAAAGGATTGCTTGCTTTGGGAAATTTGAAAACAGAGATAATGCATTTATGCATGTTTGTCCAGTGAATGGCTAAAAGCATAGGTCAGGACACAGATGGAATGCCTTGAATACTAGTGGACATCAGATTGCTTTGCTCTAAAAAGAAACAGTACTATTTAGAATAGTTTTGAGCAGAGGAATTTCCTGATTAAAAATGGTGTTTAAAAAGATTCGTTAAAAAAGTAGCACATGATGTAAAAAAGTAACCTATCAACTAACTTGTATTAAGTTAATGTGGTGCTACACAGAAAACATTTTTAAAAACTAAAGAATGTTAAAATTGATAAAATGAAAGACATAATTGGCAAATTTCCTGAAAATCTTGTTGTTTATTGTAACTCAGAGGGCAAAATCCAGGCAAACATCTTTGAAACCAGGATAAGTCAAAGGGAGAAATTAAGTTTATTTCTTACAAGCAGCCATCTACTTCTGCTCCCCTGTGTCTCTCACCACCAGACTGCAGAAGAGGAGGCCTCCACCCAACCTCTCCAGTCCAGATAAGCCCTTGCTTGCCCTTGTAATTATGTACTGATGTGGAGATGGACGACCCCTCTCCAACCCCTGGAAACACCTATTATATGGAGATGCACTAAAGCAGATGACAGATTCTGAAAGTTTTACTCACATTTGTGTAGGTAAAGTGAAGGAAGGGATGAAGGCAGGCCTGAATTAGGATGTCATACTGAAAGTGACTATAAACTTACACTGTGTTTTATGAATGCATTTTAAAGATTTTTTTCAACTAACCCAAAGTGTATGTGAAACATGCATATTTGTATATTCATATATGCTTCTGTCGTGGAGCAGGACTTTGAACATAACGACTTCATTCAGTTTTTCAAGGAGATCTATGACCCATCAAAAAGTTTAAGAACCACATTCTGAGAGTGAGAGAACAGAAATAAACAAATTTCAGGGACTCTGTGGCATGTGCCCATAGACACAGCTTTAACTGGGCTCATGTGTTTATTCATGCCAAGTGTGGAGCCTGATGTATAAAACTATTCAAGAGAAAACTGAAGGAGCAGGAGTGAATTTTAAAAGCCCATTATTTGCTCATGTATTTCACAGATTGTTACTGGATAGAGAATATACTATGTTTCTCGTGTAGCTTCCTTTGTTTATTAGATTAGGTTCCTACCTTATGACCTCATATAACCCTAATTACCTCAAAGGTCTTATCTCCAAGTACAGTCACATTGGGGATTAAGGCTTTAATCTATGGATTTTTGGGGAACACAGTTTAGTCTATAACAGTGATAGGAGATGATTTGAACCAGAAGAACCTAAGATATCATTACAAAGTCATATTCATGAAAAATATTAGATCAGTTACAGAAAATACAGCTATCATATCTTGAAATATCTGAATAAAGATGGATGTTGGAATTCAACTTTGCAAAAGGTATTTAATTGGTAAATGAATTCACAAGTCCATAAATACACATGCATGTAGATTTTTATTAACAGCATCATGAGTAAATAACAAAAGACCCCAAATAGCCTAAATATTCAGCGAGGGCTTCATTTGAATGAAGTTTTGCATATTCATAACTTACTGGAATTTTGAATATGCAGTCAGTGAAATGTTGGTTATTGACTGTGTGTACTGAAGAACACATATCACTATCTCTGGTATTTTACTTAATATTTCATCTAGATTAAAAAAGATGTCTGTTTACATTAATATATAAATTTATAACAATATATCAATTTATAACAGTATATGAACTGCAAAACATGGAATGGTGTACAACAGGCTTAACAAAGGTTTGTGATTGTTGTACCTGGGGGTGGTATTGTGATGGACTTAAAATCATTGCTGGGGTAAGTAATGCAGGGTCATGGGTAGGGATAAAGGCTGCAGAGTTACATTGCCTGGTAATCTGTCACAGCCCAGGGGGCTTGGACAGGTTATTTAATATATGTTTTATAGTCTCAATTTTCCTATATATAAATGGCCTAATAATTATACCTATCTATAAATAGGCCTAATAATTATACCTACCTCAGAGAATCACTGTATATTTAAATGTTAGTACACATACAGTATTTACCAATGGGTAGGGCACTGTGTGCACTTTATAAACATTATATACAACACTGCTGCATTATTATTTGATATATTTCCAAATTATTTCATTTCAAAAATTATGAGGCATGTAGTGCCTTTTAATCACCCAAAGCAATACATATACATTCATTTCAAATAAAAATGTATCAACTCTTCAGGGATTCAGTTTTTCTCTCCTTGGCTTCCTAACAGTATTTAGGAAGGATGCTGTTGAAGGGTATCTCTCCTCCTCAAACAGCCACATGTTCAGCCAATTCTTTTACCTTTTACTCTTCATCAATCAGCTCATCCACTAACTACCATATCTGTTACAGACTGAAACAAAAATTCTTTGTATATGTTAACTGTTTCCATCAGCTCTAGAGGCCAATGTGTAGACAGAAAAATAATTGCTTCTGTGACCCAAGGGGACAATATGTTGGTGAGCCTTTTTGCCCTTGAGAGATTAATACCCTGATATCTTGAATGAGAACTGAAATGTGGTATGAAATGTCTATAAACTGATTATCAATCTAGTGATCTGACAATGGATTTGTGAATTCTCACCTAAGATAACTGAATTAAGAGACTTATTTTATATTACAATAATCCTCAGTGAGCTGAATTTAATGGTAAATAAAGCCAAAAACCATAAGGCATTGTGTGTCCAAAACCTACTTCTTCACTTAGATTTAAGTTTGAGAACTTCTAATTCTAAGTTCTGTAACTTTTGCCATTTTAAGAATTATTTATGTGAACCTGGAAAATATAAATTATATATTACATGGTTTAGAATTTGTGAAAACAAAACAAATAGAATGGATCTGCCACTCGTGGTCTAGAATTTTGATTTCAAGGGCTACAAATTCATGGGAAATTCGTCACTGCAATTTGATCACTCCCCTTTGAACCCTTCTCAGTCCCAAGGGCTGTACTGCGAGTTCTTCTACTTCAGCAGAAGCTGCTTAGAGACAAATTACTTTGATGCCACACTGAATCCACTTCAACAGCAGCATGAAGATGGCGTTTCATTTGGATGCAGAAGGCTTACAAGTTTTGCTCTTTGACCTCTGGATGACATCTTCTGCCCGGTAGTCATTATTTTCTATCTCCAGCTCACTAGGTTTCTTTAGCAGAGCAGTCATTAGAGAGCCACAGGCAGCATAAACCACCAGACACAGATGTTTCCGTTTTCAGAACTTGGAGCGGAGAAGATGAAAGGAAAAAAAGGGCCCAGACTTGCTTTTACTCATGCCTGAACCTTTCCTTTGCCAACTGCGAAGCTCACTGCTATTGATTTCCCTGTAGTCCTTGATTTCTCTGGTATTTCAAACCACTTCTGTCTCCAGAATGCAGGTATAAATCACCCTAGTATTAGTCCTATGTCAGGGAATATTAAAAGTTTTTGTTCTGCAACTCTGAAAACTGCCTTGAAAAAAAGGTTAAAATTCGGCTAAATTAGGCATGTAAGGAATAAAGCCGAATCAAGCCTGGAGGCTGCTATAACCCCTCCAAGCAGGTTAAGTATGCCATAACAATGTGTCTAGAGGGAGAGATCGGTGTGGAGTGGGTATTGATATAATGGCAAGTAACCTGTTTCTCTTAATTCCTTGACATTATTCATTCCTATTTTATTCTGCCCTCCATAGACTCCCCACACTTCTCACCTTCTCCCTTGATATCCTCCTTTCCTTCTCTCTTCCCTCTCATTTTCACATTCTCTATTTCTGTCTTTCCCTGTAAAAAAATATTTTACAAATCTGGAATGAGTTGCAAGAATGCTGAAACCTAGTCTTTGCCTATATGGAAATAGTTTCATTCTTTCAATAACATGTTAGAAAAAGTAAATTCTTCTATAAATGTGATTTTTTTTCTAATTCCATTGGTTTCACCATAACATTTCATAGATAGTGATTGTCTCTGATATGCCAGAGAATATACTATGTGCTCAAGAAATAAAGAAATACAGGACGTGATCTCTGCCCTAGTGGTATTCAGAGATTTGCTCTGGGTATGGAATAAAATCTAAAAATTATTACCCAGACTATGGTGGCATAAAATAGGTGACTAATTAATGGTACAAAATAATTGGACAATGTGACATTGTCTTTAGCAATATCAATATTCAAATCACATAAAGAGAGTGGGATACATATAAAGAAATTGTACTATTCTTTTCTCATGTATATTGCAACAGAGGCTTTTGAGTGAACGTGAATTTGGCTCATCTGAAGTGTAGGCAAGTCTGCGCACATATGGAGAGTTAATGGGGCAGTTGCATTACTTTGCTGCAATGTTTATTTAATGATAAAAGCAATTGATGGTAAAATAAACTATCAATTTTTAATTTTGTTTTATGATACACAAATGTGCATGATTAAAACAGTCACACAATGTAGAAACAATTATACACACACAGAAACATGCCCAAGCACCCCTCAACTTTTATTCCTGGTAACCATCTTCAGCTTCTTTTGTTGTCTCAATATCTTTACTATTATTCCTCGGGATCTAATTATTTTGTCTACTCACGCTGAATAACATTTTCTACATGCCTGCTGGGAAATACCAGAGACCATATCCAATTACACTACAGTCATTTCCTTTCCCCCAAACAACATGTAAATAACATTTTTTTGTTTGTGTGGGGGGTTCAGATAATGTCACCTAACTTTCTGTTTTGTAGGATGAGCAGATTCTGTCCCCTACCCTTGTGCTCTCCTCCCTACCGGCTCCCACACATATTCTGCCAGTAACACCATTATTTTACATTTCAAAAAAATTAATATCTATTTTCTATGTTCATTTTAAATTTGATTTTTGTGCTTTGCAGAGTAGGGTCTGACTATAAAATTTTAAAAAATCGTAGAATTTATTAGAATCATGAAAATACAATTCCCTTCTAAAGTTGTAGAATCCTGAAAGCATTTCCTATTTCTATACACATCAGTAGTTCAAATGTGTCACATTTAGTTTGTTTTGTATTTAGCATTTCTTGAAGGGATTTTTGTTTTCCCAGTAATTTGTTTTGCTTTTCTATTATTGACATAAGGATAATATGATTCCCTTTACCGAGATTATCCAGTTTCTTAACCATAATATTTCTTAAAGTGATTCCAATTTTTCTTGCTTCTTAGACTTATAAAGCCTAATTAAATTCAGGCTTGTTGCTATATTTCTGTACTTCTTATTAGATCCAGGATTAAATAAAATTATTTTGATTTGCTTGAATCTGTGCCTTTTGGATTCCAATATTATTTCTTCATTTACATGAAGTGCATATCCGAGTCATTTTTTTCTAGAAAGAATACCTGGAAAGTAAACCTTCTCAAACCTTTTCTTTTCTACAGTGAACAGGTGTGTATGCTTAATTTTATGAAGGAGCCTCAACAGTTTTCCAAAGCATTTTACACCAGCCATGCAAGAGAGCTCTACTCCCTCAATATTCTTTCTGATGCTTAGAATTGTCATTTTTTTCTATATAGTTTTCTAAAACTGCACATAGTTAAAGTGTATAATTTGGTAAGTTTTAGCAAATGTATATATATATATATATATATATATATATATATATATATATATATATATATGAGGTGTCTCGAGGTGTATATATATATACACCTGTGAAATCATTACCACAATCAAGAAAATCATTATCTCATCCCCAAAAGTTTCCTGTACCCTTTCCTTTTGTAATAACGCCTTGCCCAGAACTTCATGCCCCTCTTCTCTCTGACAACACTGGTCTGCTTTCTGGCACTATGCACTGGCTTGCTTCTTCTAGAGTTTTGTATAAATACAATTATACAGTTTCTATTTTTAAAAAATCTGACCTATTTCAAACACTATAATTGTTCTATATTTTCTCTCTCTTTTTTCGCTGAGCAGTACTCCATTATATAGACACACCATCTTCCTTTATCCATTCATCTCTCGTTGCCCATTTTGGTTGCTTTCAGTGTTTAATTCTTATGAATGAAACTGCAAACAGCATTTCACATCTTCTATGGATCTATGCTTTCATTTCTTTTGGGTAAATACTTAGGAATGGAATGACTGATCATATGGTAGTTCAAATTTCTTAAAAACAGCAACAATGAAAGCTTAAAAACTTTCCTACTTTCCAAATTGGTTGGACCATTTTTACATTCACATCAGCACCTTTTTTCAAAAATCAATTGACCATGTAAGTGTTGATTCTATTTCTGGACACTCTATTCTCTGCCCTTGATCTATTTGTCCATCTTAAGGCCAATCTCATGTTTTCTTGATTACTCTGCTGTAGGGTTAAGTTTTGACAACATGTGGAGTAAGTTCTTCAGCTTTGTATTTCCATATGAAATTTAGAGTTGGCTTGATGATGTCTATGAGAACCGTTTACTTTTTTTTTTTTGAGAGGGCATCTTTCATATTTATTGATCATATGGTTGTTAACAACAATAAAATTCTGTATAGGGAACTCAATGCACAATCATTAATTAACCCCATGACTAATTCTCAAGAGTCTCCAATCTTCTGAAGCATAATGAACAAGTTTTTACATGGTGAACAAGTTCTTACATAGTGAATAAGTTCTTACATGGTGAACAGTGCAAGGGCAGTCATCACAGAAACTTTCAGTTTTGATCACGCATCATGAACTATAAACAATCAGGTCAATTATGATTATTCATTTGATTTTTATACTTGATTTATATGTGAATCCCACATTTCTCCCTTATAATAATAATCATAATAATCATAATTATTATGATTATTATGATTATTATTTTTAATAAAATGCTAAGGTGGTAGGTAGATACAAGATAAAGGTAGAAAACATAGTTTAGTGCTGTAAGAGGGCAAATGTAGATGATCAGGTGTGTGCCTATAGACTAAGTATTAATCCAAGCTAGACAAGGGTAACAAAACATCCACGGATGCAGAAGATTTCTCTCAAAACAGCGGGTGGGAGGTTCTAAGCCTCACCTCTGTTGATTCACAATTTCTCACCTGATGGCCCCCCTGCGACTGTGCCTGTCTTAGGTTGTTCCTCCCTTGAGGAATCTTACCCATCTCTGGCTAACCAGTTATCTTCCGGGGCCATACAGGGAAATGTAAAGTTGGCAAGTGAGAGAGAAGCAATATTGTTTGAAAAGATGAGCTTTTTACTTTTTTGCAGAATTATGCCCTGTGACTTCTATGCCCAGCATTTGTCTCGAGGTATCTTTACCACCTGGAGGAATTATGATACTCGGTAAATTCAATATGAGGCACGAATTCTACTTAGGGGTTGTAATTATGAAGGAAGAAGAGAAGCTATAGAAGTAGCAGACGGAAGAAAACTTGGGAAGATTGATTATTTCTTTGACATATTTTCTTGTAGTGTAAAATAAGCATGTATAGGTTTTAAATTACCAATTAAATTGTGAGCACACATTAACATAATAGGAATACAGCTACATAACCAAAGCAGACCTACAATTACCAGCCATATCCAGCAAAACCAAGAAAACCAGTTAGGCACACTAGGCATTTGTGAAAAATTATCAGTCATATGATGGATATTGTCTAACTGAATTTGAATATTTTGAGAAAAATCAGACAAATTAAAACAACACATTCCTGAGAATTGTTCACATCCCGTATGTTCTTTTAACAGTAGATAGTCTATAGTCGCAAGAATTTGGAACGCTGCAACTTGTATTTCTCCTAATTCTTGGTTGAGTTCCGACAGTATAGATTCAGTCAAATTTGTTGTTTTACTGTATGCAAAGTCCAGCTTAGATATCTCCGTCTTCATTCCAATGGCAAGTCCAGGAATAGGTGGGATGAATGCAGCTACAGCTGTAGCAGTGCTTGGATCATAGTTGAAGTTTTTTGATGATCATCTTCTGGAATGACTCTTCCAGAGAATGTTGATGTTGGAAGTTCTTCCTCATATTGTATCTTAATTCGTTTTCTGGGTAGCCAAATTAGGCTTTGATCCTCTGTATAAACACAAACAAACCCTTTGCCCACCCTTTGATATGCCCTTTATACCATTGTGAAGAACTTATTGGAGATCACCACACAGAAAATGCTTTTTTTTTAAGAGAAAGGAATATTATCAGAGAAATGTACCTCCGTAGCTGATCATCTGACACCCTTTAAATGATCAAAATTAAGGATATTTAAAGCATGTATTAATCAGTGATTTGCAGTTAGTTTTATCCTTTCAGGGAGTAATACCCCTTTACTTTCTTTTTTTTTGTTAACATTAATCTACAATCACATGAAGAACATTATGTTTACTAGGCTCTCCCCTATACCAGGTCACCTCACAAACCCCCTTACAGTCACTGGCCATCAGCATAGCAAAATGCTATATAATCACTACTTGTCTTCTCTGTGTTGTACAGCCCTCCCTTTCTCCTACACCCCATTATGTATGCTAATCATAAAAATCCCTTTCTTCTTCCCCCCCCTTATCTTTCCCTACCCACCCATCCTCCCCAGTCCCTTTCCCTTTGGTACCTGTTAGTCCATTCTTGGGTTCTATGATTCTGCTGCTGTTTTGTTCCTTCAGTTTTTCCTTTGTTCTTATATTCCACAGATGAGTGAAATTATTTGGTATTTCTTTTTCTCCACTTGGCTTATTTCACCGAGCATAATACCCTCTAGCTCCATCCATGTTGTTGCAAATGGTAGGATTTGTTTTCTTCTTATGGCTGAATAATATTCCATTGTGTATATGTACCACATCTTCTTTATCCAATCATCTACTGATGGACACTTAGGTTGCTTCCAATTCTTGGCTATTGTAAATAGTGCTGCGATAAACATAGGGGTGAATCTGTCTTTTTCAAACTTGAGTGCTGCATTCTTAGGGTAAATTCCTAGAAGTGGAATTCCTGGGTCGAATGGTAAGTCTATTTTGAACATATTGAGAAACCCCCATACTGCTTTCCGCAATGGTTGAACTAATTTACATTCCCACCAGCAGTATAGGAGGGTTCCCCTTTCTCCACAACCTCACCAACATTTATTGTCGTTTGTCTTTTGGATGGCAGTCATCCTTACTGGTGTGAGGTGATACCTCATTGTGGTTTTAATTTGCATTTCTCTGATAATTAGTGATGTGGAGCATCTTTTCAGGTGTCTGTTGGCCATCTGTATTTCTTTCATGGAGAACTGTCTGTTCAGTTCCTCTGCCCATTTTTTGATTGCATTATTTGTTTTTTGATTGTTGAGGTGGGTGAGCTCTTTCTATATTTTGGACTTCAAGCCTTTATCGGATCTGTCATTTACAAATATATTCTCCCATACTGTAGGGTACCTTTTTGTTCTATTGATGGTGTCTTTTGCTGTACAGAAGCTTTTCAGCTGAATATAGTCTCACTTGTTCATTTTTGCTGTTCTTTTCCTTGCCCGGGGAGATATGTTCAAGAAGAGGTCATTCATGTTTATGTCTAAGAGGTTTTGGCCTATGTTTTTTTCCAAGTGTTTTATGGTTTCATGACTTACATTCAGGTCTTTGATCCATTTTGAATTTACCTTTGTGTATGGGGTTAGACAATGGTCCAGTTTCATTCTCCTACATGTAGCTGTCCAGTTTAGCCAGCAACATCTGTTGAAGAGACTGTCGTTTCCCCATTGTATGTCCGTGGCTCCTTTATCAACTATTACTTGACCATATATGTTTGGGTTAATATCTGGAGTCTCTAATCTGTTCCACTCGTCTGTGGCTCTGTTCTTGTGGCAGTACCAAATTGTCTTGATTACTATGGCTTTGTAGTAGAGCTTGAAGTTGGGGAGTGAGATCCCCCTTACTTTATTCTTCTGTCTCAGGATTGCTTTGGCTATTCAGGGTCTTTGGTGTTTCCATATGAATTTTTGAATTATTTGTTCCAGTTCGTTGAAGAATGTTCCTGGTAATTTGATAGGAATTGCATCAAATCTGTATATTGCTTTGGGCAAGATGGCCATTTTGACAATATTAATTCTTCCTAGCCATGAGCATGGGATGAGTTTCCATTTGTTAGTGTCCCCTTTAATTTCTCTTAAGAGTGACTTGTAGTTTTCAGGGTATAGGTCTTTCACTTCTTTGGTTAGGTTTATTCCTAGGTATTTTATTCTTTTTAATGCAATTGTGAATGAATTTGTTTTCGTGATTTCTCTTTCTATTGGTTCATTGTTAGTGTATAGGAAAGCCACAGATTTCTGTTTGTTAATTTTGTATACTGCAACTTTCCTGTCTTCCAATATCAGTTCTAGTAGTTTTGGAGTAGAGTCTTTAGGGTTTTTTATGTACAATATCATGTCATCTACAAATAGTGATGGTTTATCTTCTTGTTTACCAATCTGGATTCCTTGTATTTCTTTGTTTTGTCTGATTGCCGTGGCTAGGACCTCCAGTACTATGTTAAATAACAGTGGAGAAAGTGGTCATCCCTGTCTGCTTCCCGATCTCAGAGGAAAAGCTTTCAGCTTCTTGCTGTTCTGTATAATGTTAGCTGTGGGTTTATCATATATGGCCTTTATTATGTTAAGGTACTTGCCCTCTATTCCCATTTTGCTGAGAGTTTTTATCGTGAATGGATGTTGAATTTTGTCAAATGCTTTTTCAGCATCTATGGAGATGTTCATGTGGTTTTTGTTTTTCTTTTTGTTGATGTGGTGGATGATGTTGATGGATATTCGAATGTTGTACCATCCTTGCATCTCTGGGATGAATTGCACTTGGTCATGGTGTATGATCCTTTTTATATACTGTTGGATTCTCTTTGCTAATATTTTATTGAGTATTTTTTCATCTACATTTATCAGGGATATTGGTCTGTAATTTTCTTTGTTGGTGGGGTCTTTGCCTGGTTTTGGTATTAGGGTGATGTTGGCTTCATAGAATGAGTTTGGGAGTATTCCCTCCTCTTCTATTTTTCGGAAAACTTTAAGGAGAATAGGTATTCTGTCTTCTCTGTATGTTTGATAAAATTCTGAGGTAAATCTATCTGGCCCAGATTTCTTGTTCTTTGGTAGTTTTTTGATTACCACTTCAATTTCATTGCTGGTAATTGGTCTGTTTAGATTTTCTGTTTCCTTCTGGGTCAGTCTTGGAAGATTGTATTTTTCTAAGAAGTTTTCCATTTCTCCTAGGTTTCCCAGCTTGTTAGCATATAGGTTTTCATAGTATTCTCTAATAATTCTTTGCATTTCTGTGGAGTCTCTCGTGATTTTTCCGTTCTCATTTCTGATTCTATTGAATTGTGTTGATTCTCATTTTCTCTTAATGAGTTTGGCTAGAAGCTTTTCTATTTTGTTTATTTTCTCAAAGATTCAGCTCTTGGTTTCATTGATTTTTGCTGTTGTTTTATTCTTCTCAATTTTGTTTATTTCTTCTCTGATCTTTATTATGTCCCTCCTTCTGCTTACCTTAGGCCTCATTTGTTCTTCTTTTTCCAATTTTGATAATTGTGATATTAGACTATTCATTTGGGATTGTTCTTCCTTTTTTAAATATGCCTGGATTGCTATATACTTTCCTCTTAAGACTGCTTTTGCTGCATCCCACAGAAGTTGGGGCTTTGTGTTATTGTTGTCATTTGTTTCCATATATTGCTGGATCTCCCTTTTTAATTTGGTCATTGTTCCATTGATTATTTAGGAGCATGTTGTTAAGCCTCCATGTATTTGTGAGCCTTTTTACTTTCTTTGTACAACTTATTTCTAGTTTTATACCTTTGTGGTCTGAAAAGTTGACTGGTAGGATTTCAATCTTTTGGAATTTACTGAGGCTCTTTTTGTGGCCTAGTATGTGGTCTATTCTGGAGAATGTTCCATGTGCACTTGAGAAGAATGTGTATCCTGTTGCTTTTGGATGTAGAGTTCTATAGATGTCTGTTAGGTCCATCTGTTCTAGCATGTTGTTCAGTGCCTCTATGTCCTTACTCATTTTCTGTCTGGTGGATCTGTCCTTTGGGGTGAGTGGTGTGTTAAAGTCTCCCAAAATGAATGCATTGCATTATATTTCCTCCTATAATTCTGTTAGTATTTGTTTCACATATATTGGTGCTCCTGTATTGGGTGCATACATGTTTATAATGGTTATATCCTCTTGTTGGAGTGAGCCCTCTATCATTGTGTAATGTCCTTATTTATCTCTTGTTACTTTCTTTATTTTGAGGTCTATTTTGTCTGATATTAGTACTGCAACCCCTGCTTTCTTCTCTCTGTTGTTTGCCTGAAATATGTTTTTCCATCCCTTGACTTTTAGTCAGTGCATTTCTTTGGGTTTGAGGTGAGTCGCTTGTAAGCAGTATATAGATGGGTGTTGCTTTTTTATCCATTCTATTTCTCTGTGTCTTTTCATTGGTGTATTAAGTCCATTTACATTTAGTGTGACTATTGAAGGATATGTAGTTATTGCCTTTGCAGGCTTTAGATTCGTGGTTACCAAAGGTTCAAGGTTAGCCTCTTCCGTATCTTATTGCCTAACTTAGCTCACTTATTGAGCTGTTATATACACTGTCTGGAGATTCTTTTCTTCTCTCCCCTCTTATTCCTCCTCCTCCATTCTTTATATGTTGGTTGTTTTATTCTGTGCTATTTCGTGTTTCCTTTAACTGCTTTTAGTCGGTAGTTGATTTTATTTGTTTGCTTTTGTTAGTATTTGGTTGGTCTTCTTTCTCCGCTGTGATTTTATTTTCTCTGGTGACATCTGTTTAATTTTAGGAGTGCTCCCGTCTAGAACAGTCCCTCTACGATACCCTGTAGAGGTGGTTTGTGGAAGGCAAATTCCCTCAACTTTTGCTTGTCTGGGAATTGTTTAATCCCTCCATCATATTTAAATGATAATAGTGCTGGATACAGTATCCTTGGTTCAAGGCCCTTCTGTTTCATTGCATTAAATATACCATGCCATTCTCTTCAGTCCTGTAGGGTTTCTGTCGAGAAGTCTGATGTTAGCCTGACGGGTTTTCCTTTATAGGTGACCTTTTTCTCTCTAGCTGCCTTTAAAACTCTTTCCTTGTCCTTGATCCTTGCCATTTTAAGTATTATGTTTCTTGGTGTTGTCCTCCTTGGATCCTTTCTGTTGGGGGTTCTGTGTATTTTTGTGGTCTGTTCGATTATTTCCTCCCCCAGTTTGCGGAAGTTTTCAGCAATTATTTCTTCAAAGACACTTTCTATCCCTTTTCCTCTCTCTTCTTCTTCTGGTACCCCTATAATATGGATATCGTTCCTTTTGGATTGGTCACACAGTTCTGTTAGTATTGTTTTGTTCCTAGAGATCCTTTTATCTCTCTCTATGTCAGCTTCTGTGCATTCCTGTTCTCTGGTTTCAATTCCATCAATAGCCTCTTGCATCTTATCCATTCTGCTCATAAATCCTTCCAGATTTGTTTCATTTCTGTAATCTCTTTCTGGGCATCTGTAATCTCCCTCCAGAGTTCATCCCTTAGCTCTTGTATATTTCTCTGCATCTCCGCCAGCATGTTTATAATTTTTATTTTGAATTCTTTTTCAGGAAGACTGGTTAGGTCTGTCTCCTTCTCTGGTGTTGTCTCTGTGATGTTTGTCTGCCTGTAATTTTGCCTTTTCATGGTGATAGAGATAGTTTGCACAGCTGGCATGAGTGATGACTGGAAGAAATTCCCTTCTTGTTTGTTTCTGGCCTTCCTTTCTTGGGAGAACAGTGACCTCTATTGGCTTGTGCTGGGCAGCTGCGCACAGACAGGGCTTCTGCTTCCTGCCCAGTTGCTATGGAGTTTATCTCCGCTGTCACTGTGGGCATGGCCTTCCTCAGGCTGTGCCTCCAAAATGATGGAGCCATGTTGGAGGGGGAACAGTCTAGAGGCTATTTATCTCCATGAGGGGCCTGCATGCTCCCTGCTGCTCAGGGGGATAGAGTGCACAGAGATCCTCAGATTCCCTGCTGCTCTACTTAGTGTCCCGGGATGTTTCCATCTGGTTTTGGGGTCCATGTCCCTTCCAAAAAGCACTCGCTGCTCACTTTTCTTTGTCCCAGGTCACCAGCCTCAGGGACCCACTCACCAGTCTTGCTGCCCTGTATCCCTAGTATCCAGGACCCATGCATGCACTTTGTCAGCGCTCTGGTCCGGATGGCTGGGGCTGGGTGTTTAGCAGTCCTGGGCTCCCTCTCCCTCCCTGCTCCGACTCCTCTCCTCCCACCAGGAGCTGAGGGGAGGGGTGCTCAGGTTCCACCAGGCCCGGGGCTTGTATCTTACCCCCTTTACAAGGTGCTGGGTTCTCGCAGGTGTGGATGTGGTCTGGATGTTGTCCTGTGTCCTCTGGTCTCTGTTCTAGGAAGAGTTGTCTTTGTTATATTTTCATAAATATATGTGGTTTTGGGAGGAGATTTCTGCTGCTCTACTCATGCCACCATATTGGCTCCACCACCCACTGTTTACTTTTTTTATTGGGATTTTGCTACATTTATGGATTTCTTAAACCATTTCAGAAGTGTGTTAATTTAAAATTTACTCTTGATTAATTTTCAGTGAATATATATCTGTAGAGTTAAAATCATTTTACCTTGTAACATTACAATGTTTATGTTTTCTTTAGTGAGTTGACCTTTCCTTTTATTCTGGGATAAATAAAAAACTGTCATGTTCTCATCAAAAGAGGGCATGAACTGAGTGCTTCTGACTATCTGCGTTTGCCCTCGCTGGTACTTACCTTGTTTGCTATGTCTCTTTCTCTGCCTGCTAAGACCAAACATAAAGATCTCCAATGGTCTACTAGAAAGAATAATACATTAGATATTGCGAGTGATTGACTTCACCACCTCTGGTGCAAGCAGCTTTGCCTAAGATGGATGATGTGACACCTTGGGACAGACACTGCACCCTTTACATAGAGTAGGTGAAGTCTTAGCAATATTGCTATGAGACTTCAGCAGCTTCATTTATTCTTGCTGCAGGCAGGAGGTTTCTTGCAGACACAATGGCATAACTACTGCCTTGAATAGTGTCTTAAATAGGTAATATCAAAGGGAATTTGAGCAGCCAAAGAATAAATTGTAGATTTTATTTGAATGGTGACTAAGAAAACTGGCTCATGGGATGCACATGAGTTAGATTTTAGCATTTCAGAGAAATATTATGGTTACATTTTAAGATAATGAGAAATTCTAAAGTACAGGTAATAAAGCCAGAGGAATTTGTTATGTGACTGCTAATGCCAACATAATTTTGCCCCATGACTGTGAAACATCAGAAAAATATCGTAGATCTATTATGGTGGCTTCAAGTACACATTATTCTCCTCTTCTCTACAATAACCTCTAATGCCAATAAGTGAGTCTCCAGTGCTCCTACCTCCAGGGAAAGCTCCTTAATACTTGAGTAAATGAGTCCTTTAATCCATGATCGAAGCTAGGCTAATAATAATATACTACATCATGGTGGATTCATCCAGAGGCAGGCACCTGGTCAAGTTTCCTCAGAGTTTTTGCCTGAAAAATTTCAAACTATTACTCTAGAAGAAAGACAATTTCTTAATGTTAATGAAAGTTGTAAGTCCTAAATACAGCAGAATGTTCAGTGGTTACATTTCCTACTGTTTAAGGAAAGCAATTTTAAAGTGAAAGAAGATGAAGTTATTGTGTGTGTGTGTGTGTGTGTGTGTGAGTGTGTATCACACTTATTCTAAATTATTTAATTTTCCCAGAGTAAAGTTTGTTAAGTATTGTCATAGAAACTCAGTTTCACTTTGAATTAAAGACAAATGTATATAATTGTGCCTGGAACATAATCTTATGTTTAGCATTTTTTTGATCATTAAATAATGCATAATATACATTGGTAGTTGTTATATCAGAAGTTTGTTTCTAGAAAGAAAACTTACCACCTCCTTAAATTGATAGGCCTTAATTTTTATATGAAATTTGACTGGTTTTGTTTGTTTGTTTTGTTTTGTTATTTTAAACTAGTATTCATTTAAGAAGTTGATAAGAAGGCCCAAACTACACAGCTTAGATAAATTTATTATCACTATATTAGTGACTTAAGGTGGTAATGATTTTGATGACTTCAAATCTTATTCATAGAATATAGTTATCAAAAGTGTCTTTTCATACAGAAATATTATATGCATGTATATGTGTATGCATGTATATCTGTATACATATATTAAATAATCATGTTTTAATAGTTTAAATTGCAATAATAATCTGAAATAATGTTATATGATCAACTAAATCATATTACACAGAAATTATAAAGATGCTTATTGAGTTCCTTACCATATTAGGTTTTATTATTATTTTAAAGATACAGTCTTTAGAATGACAGGTTTATTGGGTAATGATATGAATGCTAATGGTATTCTATGAAGTGAATATTAAAGGAGCTTACTTTAATTGATTGATCTTTCAGGTTTCTAGCAACCTACTCTCTCCTACTTCTTTTCATTTTAAGTGTCAATCAAGGTGATGAGATTGATGGGCATATATAGAAAAATATCAACAGTCTCTTTCCAAGGCTTTGGGAGATTTTCTTTGTGTGTATATATACTTATAAATATATATACACACACATATATGTAATATACACCTATATGTAATCTCCCAATGAGATCAAAGAATATTTTCATCCCAGGTAAGGAATTCAAAACAAATATTAACAAATATTTATAAAAGATACACACATTTCAGTACAAGATTCTCTCTGTTATTATTATTTATTATCAAGGCAAGAACAACTTAAGATGTGGGATATGTTTCACATGTAAAACCACCTTATGCTTGCTTTGAAACTCAGGGAACATACCAGTGTTTGTATTAAGAGCATCTCACCCTTCCAAAAATAAATGCAATCAGGCCTCCAGGTACTTCTAAACATATTGTACTTTTTACTTTATACCTGAACACAAGACATCTTCTAAGTGTTTGTAATCTTATGTATTTAAAATAAGTATAAAGTTTATATCCTTGATCTCTCACATCTCTGATTTCATATCTTGTTAGTTTGAAGTAAATTCACTTTCCTTTTATCTTTCCTTCAGTGTAATTTCATTTCAATCAGTAATTTCACATGAGAATCAACCCCAATATGCTCATATCACATCAGGAAAGATAATGGCCTTGCCAAGGAGGTGCATTTCTACAGGTGTGCTGCTTCACGAGGGAGAGAGAGCTTTGTAGAAGTGAAGAGAAAAGACAGAATGACATTTTTGATTTTTATAGATTCAGAAGACCCTGCCATATTCTCAGGAGTTAATGAATATGAGATTTTTAATACAAAATGAAAATTTCTCACATGTGTAAAGTTAAGATAAAATAGTTGAGATATTTATTTTAAAACTGTTATACAAACATTTTTATTGTATTAAAGAATAGAATACATTAAACTCAATATTTCTTATAAATATTAATGGTTAATATCAGTTATCGAGGCTGGTAAACTTAATAATGGTCAAAATAGTTCATTTGAAAAAGAAAATTAAGTAGAAAAACTACTGTCTAAACATAAATCCGTTTAGTCATTTTTTCACCAAATAATGTATCTGATTTTTAACCCTAAGAGAATTAAAGAATTGATGGTGTCATCAAAGTTGTAAATTATGTCATAGTTTGTTTTAAGTCATCACTGAGATATTTGTGAACGGTAAATGGTGTAGCTGTGCAGGGAATTCAATTTCATTTATCTAATAATTTGATAACAAAGATTACATTGTGCCCAAGAAACATTAATAAAATGTCACATCTCTTTGGCCCAGAAAATCTGAGAAAATTCTCCCTTGAGTACATAAAAATAAATATAAAATTATATATTTCAACACGTACATATTAGGAGCAGTATATCAAGATAAAATTTCTTCAAATCTATTAAATATTATGTAACATGCATTATACAACACCTTACATGTATCCCAAATGTCCCTGGCTTCTGCCCCGACTGGATGATGAATCACATATATATTGTATATATAATTTCCTGAGAGCCTCTGTGATACATGTTTTTTCCACTAAGCCCATTGAATGACCTCTGTGGTGAGTGTGGTTCATTCATTATCCAAAGCTCCTTATAGTGAAGACCACCTGTTTTTGCAGTTTCCCTGAACATTAGAAATGCCAGCAGGGGAAAGCACTTAGACGGTTCCGTCTCTGATGTAACTTTCATTACTGAGTTCTGGATCAGGGAGTTCCTCTCTGGAGGCTTATAGATCACTTAACAGATCATTGCTCCTACAATCACAGACTCACCAAGTAGAGTCATTATACTTCCTCGTGGAATAATATCCTTTCTCCATTAAGGTTCAATGTCTGCCCTGGAGACTGGAGAACTAGTAAGTCTACCTCAAGATAGGGCAATTAACCTCATACTGTTTTCAACACTAGGTTGAGTCACTCTCAAGAACCTTCTTATTTGCTAAGAAGTCAGTAAGGCATTCTAGTTGTCCCCTCATAGATTTTGATATAGCACAAGATAGGTGATGAAATCATTAACTCAGGGTCACATACATTAACTAGGTTAATGTCCTTTATCCCCATTAATTCAAGGTGAAACTGAATTTTACGTCTGAAAACTATTGCATGTCTTTGGCACCTGCTCTCTTTCTTCCAGTGTCTGAATTGGAAGGTCATAACTTAGGTCATTGATTTTGCTAAATAGGCTCACCAAAGAATGGTCATTTTTAGCAGGTATTTCATTTGTAAAGGAAGATAGTTGGGTCAATGATTTTTTTTTTTAAACCCTTGACATTTACTGCTTAAATGTGTGTGTTAAGTTTGCTAGTATGGAAGCTCCTTAAACTATTAATCAGTGATTCAAAGACTTGATTAATCCTGATTCAAAGACTGTTGCTGACTTGGGAAAGTTTGACCATTTCAATATAGTTTCACTACTGCTGCTTTTTCAGTCGGACACAGTGGATGTGACTAATTCATAGAAGAGGTTCTTTTCTATTTTGTTCTGGTAGCCATATGTATATGCACAATCTAATTGTAATGATTTAGTCAAAACTCTAATTAATGTCAGTAATGGGGAGTAAAGATACTGAATAACTCAATCTTGTAGACAGCATTATTCTTAGCTTCATCATGAATAAGAGTTTCTCTTTATGTACCTATAGTCCTATATTTAAAGTTTTATATTATAAAAACATAATAGATGAAGGTAGAAATGAAAATTAATTAATCTTTTAGCAATACTTGAGTATTTCCTCATAAAATATATACTTTTTCCTGGTGTCTATGTCCATTATGTTTCTCTTTTTTCTTTTCTAATTCCACTGTTACTATTTTAGATAGGTCATTACTATTATCACCATTATAATATAACATCCTCCTCAATATGTTCCCATCTGCTTCCTATCATCTAATTTACACTAGACACTTACCAAATTAATCTCCTTAATGTTGTAACCTTTATAAAATCTGTTTGCTGTGCCACACATACATATACCCATACAGAAATACATAGTGTGGCATTTGATTGCTCATCCTGTTACTGATAGGTTGATATTAACCTTCCTTTCACATTCCTATGTGATAAACACACACCTTATGTGATAAACAGTTTAAATCATTCCTATAGCTTTCCCTTTCTGGTATATAAGCCTCTATTTTTATTTACTAACTTGGCTTGGAATGCCTTTCCCTCAATTTTCAAGGACAGATACAATGCAACTTCTCACCTTCTGAAAGGCCCCAAGAATAAGTCTTCCTTTCTGAGACATTCATGGCACTGTTAATATTTCTGTAATGTCTGTAAGGTCACATTGCATACTACTTTGTGTTATAATGATTCTTTTGTATACTTAAAACATCTTTATTTGATCACCATTGTAGAACGACTTTTATTTTATTATCGCTTTTTTTATTCTATGACCATCTTTTATAATAAATAGGAAGGACTTAATAAATGTCTCTTGAATGAATGAAGTGACTTTATTTTAATTAAACATAGACTATAGTGTTATATTTTTTAAAGAATTGGGATCATCTTATAAAGAGGGTGTCTGAATAGTTCTTTTAATTTTGGTTTCAATGAGATATTATTTTACCTAAAATGTCGTATCTGGAGTCGTTTTTCCAACAGTGACTAAAGCTTCTAACATTGATCTCTCTAGCCTCTCTGTTTGGTTCTGAAATAGCACCACTCTTCAACAGAAAAGGCTCTTGAGAAACAAAACATGTGCATCTGAATGGGGGTATGAAGAAGGAAGCAGTCTTCAAGGCATGTTTCTTGGTTCAGTGAAATGTAAATCAAATTTGTTTATATGACTTATGAGGCAGAGTTGTACCCCATTAAAAGAGTACACAAACATTTTAAAATTTTTTATTCAATTGTCACACTTGAAGTTAAAACAATGCCTATCTGTTATGAAAAGACAAAAGTTAATATTTTGCAGCTGGCACCTCTCTTACACTTTAAAAATGGCAAATTTTTCTATTAAAGAACATTTGATATTTATTAAGAAGTCTACTTAAAACTGTGATGTCACAGATCTCAGATTAATTCTAAGAAGTTATAAACAAAGTAATATTGATATTTTGTTCATTATGCCATTCACCCACAAAACAAGTAGAATTGTCTGTCGTTTTGATAGTTCCAACCTGGAATTTCTCAGATCTACTTAGGAAGGCAATGGTTCCTCAAACCATATTCAAGAACAGTGAAGCAAACTTTGGGCTTATTTTGTCAGATTAAACAATCAGAATCAGCCTTCTTAGAGGCTGCACTGCCACATGCTGATGAATTAATTAAGAAACCGGCTTCAAGAGTGCTGGGTACATAGCAAATACAAACGTGTCTGGAGACAGCTTTTCTTCAGTGACTTTCTCACTGCTCGATTATGTTTCTTTCTTTTCCACCATGACAGTATTTTGATTCCTCCCAGAAGTGGATTAAAATTCACCTCTTTTTTAAATAATGGAATGAGATCACTTAAGAAGTCTGCATTATTTTTCCTGAGAAGTGAGGGAGAAGCATTTGTCAGCCCTGATCTGAAAGCAGTTCCTGGTGACTTATTAACACTTTCTTTTTGGGAAGGTACTTCTGAAAACTGAGTAATAAGTGATTTCTGAAGACTGAAAATTCAGACTGAAGACAGAGAAAATTTTGAGGGCTATTCAAAAAAATATAAGGTGAAAAAAAATCAAATTTCTAAAGACCCTTCAGACTAATGTCATATTTCCCAACATGGTGCTTCCCTCTATTTTCTAAGACATTTTCCCACTGTGGGATGGAAATATAATTGGAATAAATCTGTAAACATTCTCAGATTGCTGCATCAAGTCTACAGGAATTCACCTCAGTTTAGACGAAGTGCATACAATTTATGATGTGCCTGTTACAAAAACACAAAAGATATATTCAAGTCTCCCTAGGGTTGTCAATTACTGCTGGTTTTAGTTCTATACAAATGTAAGCATAGCTGAACCACTTTGCCACCTGCTGGAAAATGACTTTCCATGGTGTGAACTTCACTTACATTTGGATAGTTTTGTAATATCTGGAAATTATTGACTTTTCCAATTTGTACAAGTGTATTTCTTTAAACATAAGCCACCTCTTCTTGCCACTTTCCATGAGAAAGATATATTCAGTTTCAGAATATCTGATTATACTTAAACTACACTTATTTCTTGAGTAACAAAAATTTTGCCTGGAAAGAAAAATAAATTTAAAGCTGTTGCTTATAATTCATAAATCATGAAATTCCCTACTATCTTTATACCATAAACTTATAATTTCTACTGATCAAAATTCTCCTTGAGAAGAAATACCTAAATGAAATCAAGGAACTAATCATGCAGTGTAAGGAAAGACCAGAAGCCTGGTTCTTGGGTTTGAATCTTGGTAGCAACTGTGTGTTCTTGGGGGAGTTTTTGTAATTTCATTATACTTTAGTCGCTTCATGTATCAAGTGGAGATGATAATAGTAGCACTAATCTAAGATGAAGGTAGATGATTGACTATGTTAATAGATGTAAAGACTTTAAAATAATGTGTGGCACACAATATGTGCTAGCAATTTTACTTTTTATCATCAGGAATAAGGCTTTAGAATATTTGGCTCTGTGCTTATTGTCAGCACATTAATCTAGACAGCTGCAAGTCCAGTAACATGTTAATAATGACACTAACATGTTCTATGGATCACAGAATGTATTGCATGCATTTGACTGAAAGTTGTCATATTAGAAGATTTTTTGGTCCCAGTTCTCCTTGTCCATCAAATTGTGTATTTACTGAGTGAAATCTTATAAGGAACTGTGTTAAATTAAGTGACGGCAGGATAGCCAATAAGGAGGAATGAGGGGCAGTGAGGGGGAGCAGATATATCTAAATTTCATATCAAGTAAGCCAGAAACTTGTGATCATCCTTCCTTTTATCTGTTACAACACATTGATTTTGCCTTTGAAATTTATTTTAAAATGTCATTATTCAATCTTTTTTGAAGAACACATTATTTCTTATCAGGGACACAAGTAAATGTTTTCTGCATCTTTTACTTCTCCCTGAGTGCCAATCCATTAACCATACTGCTGACAGAGTAGTCTCTTTAGCATAGTAATCCAGTCATTTTGCCTCCTTACGGAAGTTATCCAGGAGCTTCATCTGCTTTCAAAATCAGTTTTAGAGCTTGTGTTATTTCATACAGAAACCTTCATGATTTGATCTCTATTTTTTCAGGCTTATCAACTGCCTTGTTCTGAAATATTCCTCTTGTTCTGTGCATGCCCCCCTCTTGGATGCTTTTCCTGTACCTCCTTGACTTGGTACATACCCTGGCAGCACTGGCAGTGACTCCCTCGGGCCACCCTCCTGGATGCGGTGCTTCTTGTTCTGCAAGGTTCATGTCTATATCTTTCACTCTCCAGGCCAGAACAAATTGGAACTTTGATATGTATTTTAAATCACTCTGCATATCAGTTCTTATTTGTTCTACTAGCTGTTATCTTGTGAATAGGAGAAATAATTTTTTAGGTGATCAGTAAGAGTTTTGAGGGCAAGGATTGAGTTCTAAGTATCCCTGAAATCTAACATGGTCCATTGCACTAGGCGGTGATCACTAAATGATAGTTGATAATCAGGGACTCATTCAATTTTACACTGACAATATTTGAGATCAATCCTGACCCCATAATGTTCAGGCCATTGACCCATTCCTGGGTCAGGTACCCAATATCTAGAAAGATCAATTTCCCTACAATCTTAATTAGCTAAGTTTCTATGTCTGAAAATGTTTTCCTCCAATTAGTCTTCCAACTCAGTGTTTTCGGAATTGAATTTCATTTTGGTTCTGCTACACAGTTCTCCTTTACTAATCTTCACAAACCTTTGTTTTCCCTTCTGGGTTTTATTTTTTTCTTCAGCCTTTACATTATAACCACGAATGAGTTCTCCTACTAAGTACCTTACAAGATTATCAAAGTGGCATTTAGAAGAACCTGCCTTCCCAGCTTTATTAGCATGAAATTTTGTTTTTAAAAGTCCTTTTTTAAGTGTATTAAAAATGTGCAATTGGATATATTGTAAAGCAGAGATGAACATACTAGAAAAATCAGTATTATCCCTACAACTACATAGTTTTTCATAGGAAAGGAGATGGAACTATTAGCTGTGATGCATTCCTCAGTATAATGATGTCCTGAAATTTTAAGTATTTTTCCAAAACTTTTTATGCATTGTAGTTACTTCTCTCTTCAATTGGGTATTTGGACAGTTGAATATTTATTTTGAATATTAAATAACAAAATAATTTTCTTCAGGAAGATGTGATAATATATTTCATATATATTATATTCTCTTACTCTCTGGAATTTGAAACTTGAAATGTTTGAGCTCAATTTCAAACTCCAAATCTGTGATATTTCAGTAGCTGCTAAATTTGCTAAATTGTGTTCATCCATCCCTAAAGCTATTAGTTCTAAGTTCTGCAAATAGAAAGATCAGTGAAACACAAAGACATAATCAATATATGATTGAGCTTCCTGGTGCATCTTTATTAAAAGAATAAGAATATATTTTAATTCTGAAACATATATTTGAAAATAAAAATTCATAAGTGCTGTTAAAATAGAGCATTAATTGATTCTAACATTTTAAGAAACTGATCATATTAACTTGGCCATGTCTGAAATGATAGTAAACACACTACACACATACACACACATGCACATGCGCACAACTGTATAAAACCTTGAATACAGTTAATAACAATAAAATTACCATCAAGGGACCCATCATTCGAATTAAGAGAAACAACATTATTCACAACTTAGAAGTTCCCTTATTCTGATATGAGTTCCTTTCCCTAATAATATATTCTCTCTCTCCAGCAAGGTTAAATTTTATCCTAACTTTCTATCATTTTGTCTTTATTTTAATAATTTTTAATTTATGCAGCTTTCCTGGAGTACGCATTGTTAGGTATTGCTTGCATGGCTTTAGACTGTATAAATTGAATCATACTGTAAATATTCTTCTGTAATTTACATCTTTATCCTCATTGCTCTGCATGGCCATATTTCATTAACTTTCAGCTCTAACTACTATTCAACCCTATCAATATACCACATTTTTCATTCCAGTCTTGATGATATTGAGATGTTCCCAGTTCTTACTTATACAGTTTTCTGTTGCACACCCAACAATGTATACATGCATAAATTTATCTAAATGAAAAACCCATAAGTGGCATAACCCACTTCACTAGGAATTGCCAAACTGTATGCCAAGCATATTTCTTAATTTTATCTTGTTGAGTATGAATGCTCTCCTTGTTGCACATACTTGTAAACATTTCAATTATAAATCTCTAAAATGTGTTTATTAATGATTATGAAGTTGTATCTCATAATTTTAAGTTTGATTTCCTTGCGTTCTAATATTTGATTAGTTATTCATTATTTTTCACTATTCTTAAGTGCTTGTTCTAAAGTTTTGATACTTGTATTATTTTAAAAATATCTGAATAGTGTATCTAGTTTACAGGAGTAAATCATATATTCTAGATATAAGTAAAGTGAGTGGCATCTAAAATATCTTCTTCCAATATTTTTTAATTCCCTTATGATGCAATTTGATGAAAATAATTCATAATTTTAATACTCATATCAATTCTACTTTAAAATTTAATAGTACTATTAATTCATTTGTCTAGCATATAATTAAATAAGAACACATCATTTGAAATACATGGTAATACTTGATTTGCTAGTGTATTTATAAGGCTATGGAATCAGTGTTGGTGATAACATACTGATAGCATTTTAATTTTATTTCTATATGCTAGGAGCAAACAGAAAGGGAAATTTTTTAAATTACTATTTACAATAGTATTAAAAACATGAAATACTTAGGAATTTTTTCAAAATGTATGCAGACATGTTTACTGAAAACTGCAAAATATTTCTGAGAGAAAGTAAGGACAACCTAAGCAGAGAGATTGACTCTGTCCTTTGACAGAGTAGCTAAATATAGCTAAGAAACCAATTCTCAACAATTTGCTCTCTAAATTTAACAAGATCCAGTCAAAATCCCAACAAAACTTTAAAGAAGTACAAACCTCACCCCCCTCCATCCCCTATTCCAGTTCATACAGAAATACAGCATTTAGATTAGCTGCAATTATTTTGGAAGAAAAAGAACACATTTGGAAGACATATATTATATGATTCCAAGGTTTATTCTGAAGATATTATTCATCACAACAGTGAGCTATTGGCTGAAGGATAGACACATTAATGACAATTAATAGAAAAAAGCTCAGAAATAGACAAATGTATATAATTTTCCCTTAAATGTGCAAGCTAATTCATCAGGGGAACTGTAATCTTTTTAACAAACTGTGGTGTAACTACTTATTCATCTTTTAAAAAATGTCAAACCTTACCTTAGTCTATATGTAAAATTAAATTGGAAACTATCATTGACCAGACATAAAAGCTAAAACTATAAAAGTACTAGGAAACTACTACTATAAACTACTAAAAGCTGAAATTAGAAAAAGGTAGGAAAAAAATCTCTAGGAGAATGTCTTTGTGAACTTGAGATGGTCAATGACTTTATAAATATGATGCAAAAGTAAGTATTATGAAATTTAAAAGTGAAGATGAATTGGGCTTTAACAAAATTAACATCTTAGAATGACTACATTAAGAATACAAAAGAAGCAGGCACATAATGGGAAAATATACCTAGAAGAGATATATCTGGCAAAAAACTTGCATCCACAATATGTAAGGACCCCAACCCCAATAATAAGAAAACAAAAAAATAAATGTGTAAAATATTTGATCATTCACTATACAAAAGAAAATATACAAATAAACAAGAACATGAAAAGTAATTTCATCATGTTCAGTTATCAGTGAAATGCAAATGACAAAACCAAAACAAAATATAAACACTGACAACAGAAGCCTTAACAGGAATGTGAAGCCATTAAAGCCATCTCACACATTACCTGTGGAAATGTAAAATGACATAACTCCTTTGGAAAACAGTATGGTAATTTCTTACAATATTAAAAAAAATACTTATCATAAGACTCAGCTGTTCCATTCCTTGGTATTTACCCAAGTGAAATACAAATATTTGACTTTAAAAGGACTTCTACATGAATAGTTCTAGCAACTTTACTCACAATAGTCAAAAGTCTGGACAAAATGCTCAGTATTTTTCCATGAAACACATTAATGTTCATGCACATAATGGAATACTACTGGGCTATGAGGAAGAATATGTAACTGACATCAACAACATAATGAAATTCAAAAACATGCTGAGTGAAAGACTCAGACCAAAAAAGTACATATTGTATTATTCCATTTATATAAAATTCTAGTAAAGGCCATTCTTACCAACAGTTGTCTAGGGCTAGATTTGAGGGAGAGTGTATGTACAAAATGGCACATATGACTTTTTGCGTGAAGGAAATATTCTTTATCATTTGTGGTGATATAAAAATGGTTGTATACATTTGCCAATACTAAGTAAACAATCAAAATGGGTACATTTTATTTTATGTAAATTACAAAAGTAATTTTTAAGTACAATATTCTGTGTCTGATGACTATTGTACATGGTCTCTTGTGTCTCTGTGTGTGTCTTTGTGTTTGCATAAGTGTGTACATGTGTGTGTGTTTGTATGTGCATGCATGTGTTTGTGTGTGCATATGTGTGTACACGTGAGCTCTTCTCTTTGCTTTAAGTTACTCATTTTCCTTTGAGCTTTTCCTGTGAGAATAGTTTGGGTTTAGAGATAATGATGAGTTATTTAGAAAAGGTTCTTTCTTGCACCTCTGGGCAGTATTTATTTGGAATAGCCTTAGACTAAATTTTTATCTTGAGACTTTCAGAATGCCTAGAGAGTGAGATTTTTGATTGTGAATCTGTGAGAATGTTTATTAGTTATTGGTTCATAGTGATGTATTTAAGATGTCTTGTAAATTCATGACTTAAAACAACAATTATTTTTCTCTTCTTTACAGTCAAAATTCTGGACCACTCAGCTCCAAGCTATAGGTCAGGTTCAAGTTCGTATCACGTTTTCTTTTAATTATACCCAGCCTGAAGGTGCATTGACTTGCGCTATGTAGTTATGATAGAAATAAAAAGCTTCACAGTTGTTACTCCTCTACTCATTGGTCATGGAAGGCCCCACGGCAATGCCAAAGTCAGTGGGAAGCCCAAAGTCCTCTGCCTGTAGAATGGGATAGGCAAATTAATGTTCAATGAACAGTAATATAATCTATTACAGAGATAATGGGTATCATGAGTGATGTTCAGGAATGTGATTTTCCATCTGTTCAGCATCAGGGTACAAGATACGCCATTTTCCTAAGGGTACACTGGGCATGGAGTGAGGAAGCAAAGTTTATGTCTGCGACTTAGCTTTTCAGTGAAGCTGTAGTTCTTTGAGATGCTAGTTTTATGATTAGTCTCTCATTAAAATCTTGACCTTGCCATGGAACAGTAAATAACCTTAAAATGAATGAAAGCTGCAGCTTATTTTCCTTATCTGGGTCACTACTGCTTTCATTTACTTTTTGATCTATGTTCTATTTGTTTGTTTGTTTGTTTGTTGTGCTGGATCATGGGTGCATGTGATATAATTTAAAAATATTTAATCAGCATTTTTAGCCTTTCTTAAAATTTAGCTTCTTTTCAATTGGCTGAAATAGATACACAAATTCTTTACTCTTAAAAAACTTTATATGCTACAAACCACATAAAATTTGAATATAGACCTTATATTATTTTACCCATTTCCTCTTCACTTTATCTCAGTGTTCTTCCCCCATAGCCCCATTGTTGCTCAGTTCTCATATGAGAATTTTGCTTTTTATCTGGTGGCTATATCAAATGAAAGTCAGTTCTTTGAATTTAGTTCCAAAGACATCTGTAGGTAATAGCAACTTATGCTACCTTTTTATTCCTGCCACAGGTCTCATTAAGTCATTCTGAGAGAATTTTTCTCTGCCAGGAATGTTAGGAAAGCATTTCTTATAGCTTTATAACCACTAAAATATATAATCACTGACACTAGGAGTAGATGGGGATAAACTATTCAATTTCAAATTTAACCAAAATACAGCAATTTATGAATTCGACTTTTTTATTATATTCTACATTAATGATAGTTCTCTGGCTTATTTCACTTAACATAATGCCCTCCAGGTTCAACCATGTTGTTGCAAACGATGGAACTTACTTCTTTCTCATGGCTGAATAATAGCCTTCATCCGTTCATCCATCAAATAACATATAGGTTGTTTCTATACCTTGGAAATGTAAATAATGCTGCAATGAACATGGAAGTACCTCTTCAAATAAAGTACCTCTTCAAATAAAGATTTTGTTTTCTATGGATAAATACCCAGAAGTAGGATTGCTGAATTATATGGTGCTTCCACTTTTAATTTCTGGAGGAACCTCCATACTATTTTCCATAGTGGCTGTACCAGTTTATATTCCCCAAAACAGCAAACAAGGGATCCCTTTCCTCCACATCCACATCCAGCATTTGTTATCTCTTGTCTTTTTGTAATAGCCTTCCTAACAGGTCTGAAGTGTTATCTCATGGTTTTGATTTGTATTCCTGATGATTAGTGATGTGAGGAAAATAAGGAGAGGTTGGTAAAAGGGTATGCATTTTGATAAGGTCTGAGTGTCTTATGTATCACTCATTTGATAACACTGTATTGTATGATTAAAATTTGCTCAGACAGTAGAACTTATATATTCACACCAAAGAAAAAATGTAAATATGGGAGATGATGGACATGTTAATTAACTCAATGTGAAGAATCCTTTCACAATTTGTAAATATATAAAATCATCACACTGTATACTTTAAGTATTTATAATTTTATCAATTATACCTCAGTAAAGCTGAAAAAATATAGAAAGCTGATTTGTGTAAGTAATTGCTGCTACACTCAGGAGTTACTAATCATTCTGCCCACTTTTAAGTTATATCATCAAATCAGATACTCCATTATGTCTTATTCAGTGGTCAGTTAATAAATCAAAGGGAGTGATATTCAAAGAGAAACATTTAAAGAGTGAGGAGAGTTGTCTGAAGCCTTTTATGGGTGATAGATTAAAGAACAACTCATTAGGAATATTTGAAGAAATGATCACTTCTCAAACATGTCACAATGAAATAAATGGATGGGTAGTCTACTTCTCTGAAAATATGAACTCTGAAATCCAATAGTTTGTTTAGTTATAGTCCCCTCCCACAAAAATTTCTTCCAGTTTCTCTGAATAGAATTGTACTTACTGAAATTCAGTAAAAAACAGTTCAATACACTCTTTTGAATCAGCTCCAGTTCTAAATAGTATTTTAAGAAATTAATTAATTGAGGTATGATTAACATACATAAAGCTTTCCATATTTCATGTATACAACCTGATAAACTTGGAAATAAATATATCATCAGCATGAAAACATCAGCACAATTTATGCCTTAAACATATCCACCACTTACAAAAGTTTCCTCCTTCCCTTGTTATTATTAGATAAGAACACAACATAACATCTACCTTTGCAGCAAAATTTTAAATATACAATACAATGTTATTAATTATTGTCACTGTATTGTACAGTAGATCTCTAGGACTTGTCTATCTTGCGTAATTGAAACTTTGCACTCTTTGACTAATACCTTCCCATGTCTACCTCTCCACACAGTCCATGGCAAATACCACTACACTCTATGCTTCTATGAGTTTGACTATTTTAGTTTCCTCATATAAGTGCTATCATGTAGCGTTTCTCCTTCTGTGTCTGGCTTACTTCATTAACCAGGTTTATCCATGCTGTCACAAATGGTAGGATTTCTTTCTTTTTTTTTTATGTCTGAATAACATTCCATTGTATCTATATACCACATTTTTTTATCAATTCATTCATTGATGGACATCAATCATGTATCAGTTATTATGAATAATGTTGCAATAAACATGGTAGTGCAAGTATCTCCTTGATGAATTTGGTTTGCTAATATTTGCTGAGGATTTTTACATCCATGTTCATATGGGCAATTGGTCTGTACTTTACTTTTACTGTGATGTCTTTGTCTGGCTTTAGTATCAGGCTGGTGCTGGCCTCATAAGATGAGCTTGGAAGTGTTACCTCCTCTTCTGTTTTGGAAGAGTTTAAGAAAAATTAATATTATTCTTCCATTGTTTGATAAAATTCATCTATGAAGCTATCTGGTCCTTAACTTTGTTGGTTTTTTTTTATTATCAGTTCAATCTCTTTGTTATTGTTCTGTTCATGTTTTCTAGTTATTTAGTCTTGGTAGTTTGCATGTTTTTAGTAATTTATCCATTTCTTACAGGCCATTGTGATTCCCACTTGTTCAATATCAAATGCAATGGTGTATTTTTTCCCTATATATATCTATAACAATAACAATATTATACACAGCAGTAACAGTAGTATAACTCCATATGCACATTCTAATGTGCATAAGTATGAGGGTGGGGGGTCTTCACACACAGACTAATACCAAGGAATTATCAAGCACCAGTGGGTGTTTGAGAACTCAACTCAATTCTGATGCTGTCTGTCCAGAGACAACACCAGATTCCCCAGGGTAAGGGCTCTGTCCTATTAGACTGCCCTCCATCCCCCATTTCAGATGCTGTTCACAAGCCCCAGACGTTCTCTGTGCTTCTGACCTACCGGTTACAGATTGAAGGTCCCCATGACTTCCCGCTTAGGTTTGATTAATTTGCTAGAGCAGCTCTGAGAACTCAGGGAAACACTTACACTTACAGGTTTAATAAAGGATACCATAAAGGATACAAGTTAACAGCCAGATGAAGAGAGAGAGAGGACAAGGTCCCAAATAAAGGAGCTTCTATCCTCATTAACCTTGGGGTCTGGCTTGGTGGCACATAGAGGTGCTCTGGATCCCTAAGCTTAGAAGCTCTCACAGACTGAGAAGCAAGATTCCACCAAGCAGAACAGAGCAGAGAGAGAGCAAAAAGTTTTTCTCTGGGGTATTTGTGAGGGCTTTATTGCATAGTCATTATTGACTAAATTATTTGCCATTGGCTGATTCAACCTACAGCCCCTGCCCTTGGGTGGGATCTGAAAGCCTCTCATTAACCTGACAAAACACCCATTTCACCTTTAAGACTCTGCAGGGTTTTCAGGAACTGTGGATGAAGAACAGATATACCTGGGAAATATGTATTTGTTCATATGAATGACTAAATATGTATTTCTTATAACTCATTATATCACAGTCATTCAATTTGTTGACAAATAATTTTTCATATTAGTCTTTATGATCTTTATATTTCTGTGTTACCATTTATAACATCTACTCTTTCATTTCTAATTTCATTTCATTGACTCTGAAAGCTCTCAAAGTTTCCCATCCCAGGTAGAATGAACAGTAGCCCTTTCATTCAGATACAGCCATACATGGTCTCTCGCTTCCTCACCAAACTCATTATCTTTTGTACATTTCCCATGTGTACTTCTGCACTCACTCTGAGCTCATTGTTCTTGGCACACAGTCACACTGAGTTCCCTGAGTAATGGCTTTGCTGTGTCAGTGCCATGAACAATCTCATTCCAGAGTCATGGTTCAGTCCCTTATTGTACTCAGCATCTGTTCAAATGTCCTTCCTTCAGAAGACAATGCTCTACCCAATGTGACTGTCATGCATCCACAATCTCTGCTCTTTCGCCCTGCTTTCCCTTGTGTTTCTTTATAGAATTTTTATACCTGCTATCTTCTTGTCTTATAGCAAATATATTTATTATATCAATTTATATAATGTATTTATTTATAGTTATGTACATAATTTATTTCACATTTTCCACTGAAATATAATTTCCAAGTTGTTAGGACTTGTGTTTTAATTGCTTCAATTTTTTTAAAACAATATTGAATAAATGACTGAAAAATTGCATACATTCATCTATGTTCTTTTGAACCTTCTTAGTGCAATTTCTTAAAACATAGAAAGATCAAATAATTCTGCTGCTTAAGGAACTTTGGCAATTATTTCCAAAAGTTGGGAATCGGAGTGGCATTGGTTTTCTACCACCTGTAATTAGCCAATCAAGCGTAACTCTACAATATGGCAACAAAACATCAATTTTAGTCACTCAGTATTCAGCATTTTTTATATCTTTTCTTAGCTCATGGAATTTTCCTTGTATACAACTGCCCCTTAAACTCTGCTTGTTGAATCCCTACACATCACTAAGTATCAACTCAAATTCCATTTCTCATGAGACTTTTCCTTATTCCCTAATCAAAACTGAGCTATGCTCTGTAGGATTCCCATTGCACTTTGCTTCTACCTCTATGATATAACATATCAGATGGTGGTATCTTCCTTATTCTGGTGTCTGTTAAAAACAGAGACCTAACAAGCTTCTTGAGAGAAGGATCTATGTTCTACTCATTTTATGTATCCTACAGTGTCTACAACATAGCATAATAAGCACAGGATAGCACTGAATGAAGGTTTACTAAATAGAATAAAATGAAACAGAAAGAAATGGAAAGGGATAAAACAGAACTGAATTCTCTAACAAATCAGACCTCCAAAGACCCTCACTTTTTATGAATCATTACCATATTTTTAATCTGACTTTTAATTTGACTTTCTAAATTGGTCTCTTTCTCTAACAAAATTGTAACTCCAAATAAATGGAACTTTTCCTCCTAGTCTATATTTTAATTAACACAGTACATAACACTTAACACTAAGTAGATATTTAATACAATTTTCATAGGAATATAATCATGTTGCAGAATTTTAGAGATGGAAATTAAAGAAAAAATTTTGTTCATGTTTCACATTTGACAGTGAAGGCTGCTAAGAACAGACAAAAGATGTTTCTTTCCCCATATTATGTAGTATCGGATGACAATCACCACCACAGCTAGAATTAATTTGAAGCTATTACTCATAAATTAAAATTTATAGTTTTCTTTGGATTTCTTTTTATCTAATAAACGTTATTTATTAGGTAATATTTATAATCTTTATTAATCATTAAATTTCCAAATTATGAAATTCAAATTGCAAGCTTAAAATTTTCTGAGAAATAAATTATGTTAAGAAAGGTAATCTGTGTGTATCTGTATACATTTTAATAAGTGGCAGTAAAATGAAAATCATAAACAAAGTTAAAAATTTTAAACCTTCAAAGTAGTAGACATTCTCCAACTGATCTCATTAATTGCAAGTATGCAGAGAATAACTGGAGCTCAGATTTTCTAGTGTCTAGATTGCCCAATATGCAGCTTTATGCTGTATGTATGATGAACAATTACATGTGAGTTTTGAAAAGTGAATTACAAGAATCTCTGGAAAAATTAAACAGGAAAACCTGTCATTGTCTTGAAATCAATGAAGTTCTCTCTCAAAATACAGTACTTAAATAGAGGCTTAAATGATGTGTGTGTGGACAGAGGATAGAATAAGTTTAGGCCCAGAAGTAAGTGCAACTGGGATGGAGTGGCTATGGGTGAGAATGAAAGGCAGCAGAGACCAGATCAGGAGGGGCTTTGTGGTCAGTTATAATTTGTGGTGAATTTAAAATTCACCTAAGATGATGAAAGCATTCATCAGAGAGTTCTTAAAGCATTCATCAGAGAGTTATATGGGAAGATCTATATTTTTTTGAAAGATAAATATGGTTTAAGATTGAGAGAATGAAGAATATGAAAAATAGATAAAAAGTTAGTTTCAGAATTTCAGAAGATAATAACCTAGAATAATGACAAAAAGGAGGGGAAACTATACACATTTGAAATACTGAAAAAAAAATAGTATAAAAGATTATATTTTAGAGATTGATTGGGAGTCTGAGGAAGAAAAAGAGTAAGACTTAACTCCCAGGATTCTGACTGGGCAGCTGTTTGCATTGTGATGAACACACACTGAAGGCATAGAAACAGAATATATGTGAAAAATGGAGTGGTGATGTGAGAATAGTGCATTCTGTTTGTGCATTAGGGAATGTTGAGTTTTCAGTTGCTATAAATTTTATGTATGTAGTAAGCATTTGTCAGTGTTGGATTGGAGATAAGAAAACAACCACTGCTACATATTTCAATTCTATTCTAAATTCATGAAACTAGAAATAATCAGAAGAGACTAACACTAAACCTTGAAGGACATCAATGAAGTTAAGAGCTAAAGAAGAGAGCCTTAAAGAACATTGAAATTGAGTGACCAAATACTGGAAGAATACCAGGAGAGTGTAGAACCATAGAAGCAAAGGGGAGTATGTTTTCAAGAGAGAGTGGTAAGTAGTATCAACTATTGTAAAAATTCATCAAGACAAAGCATGAGAATATTTTTAAATGCTTGGTTTTAAAATTGCATTTCAATTTTTCAAAAAATTGTTTCAGCAGAATGATTGGATCAAAATATAAATGGGAACTGGCTGAGGAGTAGACAGAAGCTAAGAAAATGGAAAACAAGCTACTACAGAGAATGTTTCGCTTTAAGTTTTCTTTGACGGGGGGAGACACATACAGTAGATAAGAGAGAGGTGGTGGGGTAATGTAAATTCAGGGATACAGGAACATTTTTGAGTTTGCATGGGAATAGCCTGTAGAATTCACATGGTAAATATTAAAGAAACTGTAAGAGGAAGCAATGAATGGAGTCATTGCTGAGTTTGTGGTAGATCTGACATAGATCCTGAGTAGAGGAAGTGAACTTGTACATACATTATACTTCATACATAGGTAGGTTTTCGGTTTTGTTCATGGGAAGATGAGAGTATTTGTTTCCAATAATTTCATCCCTTTTGAATGCAGAAGGCAAAGTTATCTTCTGATAGTGTTGAAGGAATTTTGGAATTGTGAGGTATACAGTGAATGGAGAAGTTTTAAATAGTTAATAAGAATTGGGGAGAGTTAATTTAGAGAAATACAGTAGGACTGATGAGCAGTATTGAGGGTCTATTGAAATTGGTCCTCATAGATTTAACCTAAATGACTTAGTGTTTGTCTCTAGCACCACTCATCTTGAGTGGGCCAACAGAGAAGGTAATAATTGAATTCATCCACTATTAGAGAAATTAATCTATTTGGAAGGGAACAGTAGTAACTTTATGGAGAAAAATAAAGGCGATACTGTCTAAAATAAAAGAATAAACAAGAGGAATTCATAAGTTGGAGGTAGAAAAATGTGGCTCTTGGGCATTATTAACTATAAGAAATTATAGTTTCTTATAGTTAACAAATTAACTATAAGAAATGATGTTACAGCCAGTGAATGTATGTTTTTAAAATAAAATATGAAATTTAAAATGATAGAATTTTATCATTTAAGAGGTGGATCTGTTAAGGGTAAGAATATCCATGTTGAGACAAAGGAGTAGAAGTGTAAAGAGAAATAGGAATGTTGTCATGGTGATGATTACTTTAAAGTGTTGTGAATTAGAGTCATTTACAAATACATTGATATTAAATTCACTCAAGATATTGGAAAGGTTTTGGGTACTGAGTAGTCTTTTGAGGCAAGTGTGGGTCATAATTTCCAATGCATAACTGGGATGCCAAAGAGGTAATATCTAGAAACAGAAAAGGTGTTGATTGTAGTATACAAAATAGCATCAACTTTAAAAAACGATGTGTGCCAATGATAGTGAGTGTCAGAAGCAAACGTCCAGAATGAGAAGGACAAATGACTCTAAGGCTGATGGGTTATGGAAAAAGTAAACAGACTTCACTTGAGATTCCTGCAAGATTAGAAATGACTTCTGAAACAAAAATACAGATATTAGAGAAGTACATGGCTCTAAGAGGTAAACGCTAAATATTTTACTGATGTTAGGGAATATATTAGTTATGGAACAAGAATTCTACAGGGAAAACAATAGAAAGATTTAAGAGTGAGAGGAAGAATAAATGTTGTCAGAATAGGTGAACACAAACCCAAGTTGAGATGTATGGGAGATGATATAGGAGGTGCTGGGACATTAAAGACCAAATCGCAAGATTCAGGCACAGTGAAATTGGAGACCCCAAGATTACTGAGATTTGCATATACCCTTATTGGTAAATAGTTGGGATAAGTATGCTAGGACTGTTAATGCTGGCTTCTAGGTGAGCTTGGAATAGAAATTTAATATAATAGAAAGGGTTGTTATAGATAGGCCCTTAGTGGTATGGTGGCTGAATATTCATCCCATATTTAGTGTATTGTTGAATAAAATAAATTACCAGAAGTGCATAAGTATATCTTCTCTGTCATTTAAAAAGTTTTATTGTTTAACAGTATGTTCTGTGATTAGACCTTAAAATTCCTGATCATTTGTTCCCTAATAACTGGATACTAGATACATTCATCTCATTCTGTGATTGATCTGATAGTCTGTCTCTTTCCAGGGAGCAACGACTTTTGGTGAACACTCTTAGCCAGAGAGCCATAATGAAATACCTGCTCTCTCAGCATGGTTACTAATAGGTAAATACATAATCTGAATACAACTATGTTGGATGCGTAAGCATAATTTTCAAGGATGTAACTGATAGTATAAGCTGGATAAATAAATAGCAGATATAATATTATAAAACCAAGGTTTTTACAGGGAGAAAGTGGTCTCCTAGGAGAAGGTCAGGAAGAACTTCAGAGAGTATATGACTTTAGCTTGTCATTGAAGGATTTTGGAAGCAGGTAGGGAGAGTCCCAAAAGAGATTTTTAAGAAAAGCATAAAATAAGCATTTTAAAATCAGATAAATATATAATCACAAACCAAATGTCCCTTTAAATACCAAATCTCCATCATTCTGCTTTACTTGTCATTATATCAAGGGTTTTAGCTTTGAACTTCCAACTCAACCCAATCTAATGTCTCTGTATTCACAGCACACCTTGGATAAGTTTATTTTACCCAGTTTTAATGTGCCTAAAAGGAAATATATGAGCAAGTGAGCAAAGAAAGAACAGGAAAAAAACAACGTTAATAATGATAGTGGAGCAATTTTGACATAGGATATTAGGTAGTGTCTAGGAGAGAAAATAAATTGTTGAAGTTTATATATAACATGTATTCCTAGCTTCTGGGAATATAAAATTTATTAACATTCAATTTGCCTCTGTTTTCTACAATACACTTTGTGTCAAAATGTTGCTTTTTAAATTTACAATAATTATTTTACCAAAGGGCAAGATCACCCACAGAATAAGATACATTCATTTACAAAGCTATATTTTACATGGGAGATTAGTAAGTAAAAATTTCTTTCAACAACCTTATGCATTAAATAGAAATAGTATATTCATAGTTGCTCTTATGTGCTCTTTAATGGAACAAATACAGACAAATTATCATCATAGAGATTCACTTCATTCAGGCTCAGTAATTTAAGAGAAATGGATTTAGTAGTTGTTAAAGAGCTGAGAGAATAATGGAAAAAAGTATTAAAAAGGTCAAAGAACAACAGTTTTAGGGAGAATATTATTGTAATGAAATACAGGAGAGGGTAAATGAATAGACACATTATATATTGAACAAAAAATTACCCATAGTTAAATGTCAGATAAGTGGACACTGATTTTCAAGACATGCACATCTTTGAGCGATGAACATTAATACAAAAATTGAAAGTCCTGTGTCAATTGAGATCATGTATTTTGGAAAGAAAAGAGAGGTTAGGTAAGTGCAGAATCACAGGGTAGAGAAAAGAGGTATGGCATAATCTAGGATATGTTAAACATAATAACCATGGCTAAACTGTTCATAAATGGCTTTGGAATATCTTTGACCTTGTAGAGAATCTTCCAGAAACTAATCTTTTTGTTTCATGTTCTATTTTTGTGCTTTCAGTGCAATGCACGTTTAAAGAAATAACTTATAAGCAAGAATTTGAGGGAAAAATAGCTATTTTGTTGAAAAAATAGCTATTTTTGATGAAACTAGCAGATAGCTATAATCTTGAATACAAATAAATTAAGACAGACTGATAACTGACATTTCATATTAAAGAAAAGCTAATCCTTTATATTCACAAAGGAGGTACCCACAAAACACAAGTCGTTTCCTCCACAAAATTTCAAGCTGATAGAAAACAATGCAGAATTACTTTCCTGCATAAGCTTTCACAATATTTGAGATAAAGAGTACAAAGCATTTCAAAGAAAGAAAAATGTAGATCATCTGCAAGTTTTGAAATAAGGTTGACATCAGACTTCTCAATAGCAGCAGAGGGTCAATGGAGCAATGGTTTCTAACAGTTTGAGGAAAAATAATTTTCAATCTGAATTTTATACACAGCCAAAATATAACACAGTTATGGTAGGACTATTAAGACATTTTCAAGTATTATATATCAAATAATTATCTACAATGCACTCAAACTCAGGAAGACATTGAAGGTTGTGTTTTACCAAAAGAGGGACTATATTTAAGGAGAAGAAAGCATGATATTGAGTAAGTAGAATATTTCACACAGGGAAAGAGCAATAGGAATTCACAGAATTCTAGGGTGGCAGCCAGCAAGGCAGCGATGACTTCTGGCTCTGCAGGACTGAGCACTCAACACAGTCTGCCTGAAAGAATTACCTTTGGAAAATTTTACTGAGGGACTGTTGGGCTGTTTCCACAGCCTAAATCACAAAGGCAAAGACAAGCTGACAAAAAATGAGTCTACTATTAATACTACAACAAAAGTTGTATGCAAGATGAATGCAATGGCTTGGCCAAAGTAACAACCAATTTATCATAGTTACGAAAATGGTATCGTGTACCGAAGAGGCAAATCTCATAATATAGAACCATTTCATTCCATTGTATTTATTTATTTATTCTATTTTAATTTATCTATAACAATTTCTTTGACTGTGCTTGTTGAGAGAATCCATCCTCTACCTTGAGAGAGAAAAGTTGGTCAATGCCGTGACTCTTCTGGTTGTGATTAAAAACAAAAGTAATTCCTTTAACTCTAAAACTTCCCTTTCATCTCAATTCTCTTGGTTTCTTGTATCCCACTTTGAGTTTTAGACCGCTCTAAGAAGTTCTGGCATACCAACTTCAGCATTTCTTCATTTTCTATCAGCTCAATATGAAATTTCACAGTGATATTATGACAGTTTCTCAATAAATATTTCCAACTTAACATCCTACTGTTAATATGAACACTGATTAATTAAGCAAAATTGTGATTATTGTATTACCAAATTAAAGAGAAACTTCCCTCACATCTGATTTTCTCTTTCATGTAAAAAAAATAGACATGCATGATGTGTCTATGTCAATTCTTCTACTTTTGCCATCTCTCTTGAAAATCATACTTGGATCCTATAAAATGGAAAAGGTGAAAGGAGAGAGAGCATGTGGGAGTCTACTGCAGTAAACTGTTCTCAGTATGACTGGCACCCCAAAATACATGCCAAATGAGGAAGTGAGGATGAATTAAGCATTGGATATATTCTTGACAGATTAGATGCTAGAACTGAGAAAAAGAATGCATCAAACACGACTCCAAAGATGTTGGCCTAAGCAACTTGAAGAATTAAGTTGCTATCCATGGCATAGAGAGACTGCAGGTAAAACAAATTTGTGAAAGAATACCTGGAATTCCCTTTTGGTTGAGTTTGAAATGCCTGTTCAACATCCAAATTTGAGGACACAGTTATTTAAGTGAGTTTGAGATTTCTGCTAGGCACTCAAATTGAGGAACTAGTTGGACATACAGAAATCAGAGAACATTCCGAGCTAAAGATACTAACCTGGGTGTGTTCAGCAAATGGCCAGTATTCAAAATCATGAGGCTGGATGATATCATCAAAGGAATGGGTAAAGTATTGCTTTAAAAGAGAAAGATTGAACAAGACTGTAAAAGGAATTCCAACAATCAGTTTTTAGAACCTGGAAAGTGAAGCAGAAATCTACTGGGCAGACTAAGAAGTGTTCAGTGATGTTGGGAGGAAAACAAGACACTGATATTTTACAAGCCAAGTGACAAAAGTGACAAAAAATATCAAAGAGAAGAGAGTGTTTAACTGTGTTCTGTATCTTAATATATCAAGTAAAATAACCTCTAAATGGAGATTTAAAGATAGGTTACAAAGAGAGGAAATGGAAATAGGACACATCAACAGACATGCCAAAGATAGTTTCTGCACAGAAGGGAAGGACCAAGTCAGTATATGGGAGGAGAAATGTGGTCAGTACAAGTGTCATTTTTATGGTTGATGGCTGATGTTTTTCATTTTTAAGATGGAAGAAATAACGGCTTATTTGGATAGTTACAGGAATAATTCAATAGAGAAAAATTACCGATGTAGGACAGAAAGGGAAGAGTTTCTAGAGAAAAGTCTTTGAACAAGTAAGAAGTGATAAATTAATACACAAGTGGAGGGATTCAATTTATATTGGAACAAGGAATGTTTTTTTTCCACAGAGCAGGCGGATAAAAGGAATATGTGAAAGCAATTGCTGATTGATTTCAATTTTCTAGTAAAGTAGGAAAGAAACTCATCTGGTGTTAGAATAATAGAGGACATATTCGAGGAAACTGGGGCAGGGATTATACCAGTATGTTTGCCTGGAAGTACTGAGAGCCCCACCAAGCCCTGCGTGATCTAGTCCATAATAATATGGTCCAATCTCTATTATTATGCTCTACCACTTGCATTTTTGAAATCTTGATCGGACTTTCTTAGTCTCTTAATAAACTTTACAAAATACAAAGTGCATTCCTGCCTTAATTATTTCATTTTTGTTCCTTTGCCTGGAGTTCTTTTCCTTGATATACACATAGACCCTTCCTCATCTCATCAGATCTCTGTTCAAATGTAAGTTATGGAGGAGGCATTCCTTCCTTAACCAACTACCTCATTTCTCTTATTCATTTATTTCAGGTATATTTCTCTTGTTTGCACATATCTTACTTGACATATTAATTTGTTTATTGCCTGCCTTTTCCTGAGGTAATTGTATCTCCATGATATTATTCCCAGGTCCTAGAGAAATGACTAACATATAGTAGGTGACCAATAATAACTCCTTTAAATAAATGAATGAATAAATGAATGAATGAATGATTACTGGAGAAAGAGGAGAGAGGATGTAGCAGAGCTAAATTACCATTTATCATAATGGGAAGTGCATAATAGATAATATCTGTCACTATTCAGGATGCATAGGATGAACACAGTATTTAAATAATTAGAGCTAAGTTACAATAGAATGGAGAAAATTATCAAAAGTGTGGACCTTTTGGGAGGGTGTTGGCAAGAGATGGAGGATACAAAGTACTTCTTATTTTTGTTATACCCATTTAGCATTTAACATGATTGATTTTTTCAAACTCATCATTAGAACTGATTTTTTTAACTTAATAACATTGATGAACACTAGCAGCAGCTTATTATACAAGGCCAGTTGGAGTGTAATAATGTCTTATTACTGTCTTTTCTGCCATCTAAAACTATGTGGTTAGGTTTCTCTGCTGCCACCACATGCAATAATCTAAAGAAGCTGTATCTTGAAGGCCTCAAAGTTCAATAGAATTGATGGCAGATGCCTTCCAAGTTATGGAAGTTCTATGTTCTTTTTTTCTCATATGGCACTCCCTGAAGTAATAATCTGCAATTACAGTGAGAAGAATATCCATTTTAGTCCATTTCAAAAACTGATTTTAAAGCATTCATGGCACTTTTAAATATGACTAAGTCCTAATCCACTCTTCTCTAGACATGAGATGTGATGGCAGAATATCTGAACATCAAAAGGCTGTCCTAAAATGTATGTTTTCCAGTTGTGTAATGTTATGTAAGTTAATTTGCTTCTCCCTGCCTTAGTTTCTTCATTGTTAAATGGGGATTCCTATGCTTTAGGACTATGTGAGTGATGAAATTAGTAAATATACAATGTATAGAATAGTTTCCAATACACGGCAAATAAATGATAACATTATAACTATTAACAGTATTATAGATGTTACTTCGTGGGGCCTTCAAATGGTTGCATGAGCTTGCATTTTCCTTTTTATATGTAAATAGTAAGACAGTGATGGAAGTAGACGCAGCAACATTATATATAGACAGCACAGAAATTAAAGTTTAAGCAACCGCTCCTTTTAGTGCCAGGTAATCTTAACCATTCACATTTGGTGAAATTTTAGGAGTTCACTATATAACACCAAAGAGTATCTGTGAATTTTGGTGAAAATAAAGTGTGCATATTAACATTCTCTGTAAGCTGAGTTTGAAGTGCTAGGTTTGAAATGGTAAGTTGAAAATGTTAAGACGTGATTTGCTTTAATAGTTTTAGGTGGCTATGTGTCACTCCCAGAACAATTACTACTCACCCTCCAGTGCCCAACTGTGTGCTGCACAGTTCTAAAGTGGGTGGATTCTTTGTTTCATTTTCATGAAGTCGTTCTATGTGCATCTGTGAATGTGAGCATGTCTCTGAATGTGTTTGTGTGTGTGAACCCAAACCCATGTGTTTGGGCCAGGTAGAAGCAGATATACAGAAGAATTTTTGCTTTTCAAATCAATTGAAAATCCATGCTTTTTAAATGGATTATTAACCATTCATCAGAAAATTTTTCTGCAGGTAAAATAGTTCTAAGGTAAGTACTTGGCCTCAGGTGTCTCACTGCCTGTATATGGGCAATAAATGTCAGAGATAGAAGGGGTCTGTAGAACTTTCAGCTCAACCTAGAATATTCTCCAAGTTACACAGAAGAGAGTGATCTTTGAAGATGGGACAGAACATACCCAGAGCCAGATTCCTGGACCCCTGTTGAACTTCAACTGCCTCACATAACTTCAAACATACAAAAAGGACTAATATAACTCTCTATATATAACTCAAATGTAACTCATTGTTCACTGATCGATCAGATGTTATCTCCACTATTTTATTGTGATATTTTTCTGTCCTGTTTGAATGGCAGTGTTCTTAAATAAACATATATTTTGAAAAAGAAGCTATTTTTTAACCTACTCCTTCATAAAGAAGTAGAGAAAATGACATTATTTATAGGAAGATAAAGGAAGTGGACATTTTATGAAGGCATATGTTTTAAATTAGATGAAGGCATAAATCTGTTGCTGAAATCACCTGCAAATATACAGACAATACTACAGCATAAGACAATACAACACAAATCAGGTAGAAAATTATTCGCCTATAAATCTTAATCTTCTATGATTTTATTTTCTTGCATCTGTTTGCTCTGTGACACTACTGAATTTTAGGTGCTGGGTCTATTACTTGGAAATAGGCTTACCCTAATAAAACCGACATTTCTAAAGGGCTGTCTTCATACAATCATGCTTCTACTTCTAAGATCCCTAATTCAATACCATTGACTCAGCCTCAATTCTTTGCTGGGAACAGTCCCAGGAACAAAGGGGGAAATAAAAGTAAAGGGAGAGGAGAGATGAGAACAGGGAAAAACTCTAAAGGCACTTTTTTCTTCATAATTCAAAAAGTTATAACGTTTTCTTATGTTGAAACTAAATTTCTCCATTTTCATACTACTTTAGGTCTTCTATCAATAACTGGCAAAAGCAGGCAGGCTTAAATGAATTTTGAGTAAGTTTACTCCTTTAACAAAAACTTGATAACTTTTTTTTCAATTTCAGATTATGTCTCAAATAATGGACTGATTATAAGTTATATGTACCCAGTTTTCACAGAAGTAGTGAAAAGTCACCTGGTTTTTAAGTTAACATTTCCAGTCTAAGCTTACAATGTGAAATAATGATTAATCTGAAAGCAGAATGAAATATCTTTTCACATCTTATGAAATTCACAATAGCCAAAGTATTGTATTCCACTCAGTTATGCCATTTCAATACTTCCTGTGGAAGGCAGAATTTCAATCAAGCTTAATAGAGTTTCTTCATCTTCATGAAACACTTCATCCTTGTAAAAGGCTGTCTGCATGTCATGGTATATCAAGCTTTTAGGCATCCTGTACATTATATTTTAAGTATTCCAGCCAATTGTGTTATTAGGATAATTCTATACATTAAATTTGACACCAGCTCTTTGTTTTTTCTTATTAATTATAGATGTCACAAACTAACTTTTACTGTCATTCTTAAATGAGGAATATGAACTAATTACTTAAAAAATGTAAATCATAAGCAAAATATGATATATCTGACTCTGTAAAGAAATATTTCAAAAACTAGTCTATATAAGGTTGGTAGTGACAAACACAAGATTTTATTTCAAATAAAGTTGGATGTCACTGGATGAAGCATGGTTTCTTCAGTATAGGATTTATCTCTGACTTTAAACCTTCAAAACACATACACATACTCAGTGATATATGACACGCTGCACCCTAAACGTATGTGACTATAGAACCCACACTCATTAGAGTACCCAAACTGGAGATTTTAAAATGTTGTTGGTGTTAAGGTTTGTTTGCCTGTCTATTGGTTTGTGTTGTTTAAGAGGGACAGAAAGTTTTTTTTTTAATGGCTAGTATTTTTTCCAAATAATAAGAAACAAAAAATATGTGGAACAGTCATCACAGCTCTGGCATTGATATTATTTTGTGAGCACTCTGGACTCTAAATATACTTTCATGGTGTCAAATAAAGTGATTGCAAAAAGGCATATTGTTTTATTGTTATGCTATGAAGCCAAAAAAAACAGATGTTGGAAAAATTGGAAGATTTTTGAGATGAAAGGAAACAACATGCTGATGTGTGGGCCTGACTCATACAGACTTGGTTTGATGTATTATCATATTGGACCTCTTCAAGAGTTGCAGTAAGACAAGTAAGTAATTTTGAGTTGTATTTTGTTGCTTTGCTTCATTTTGTTTTATTTTTATTTCAATAATAATAGTTGACCCTGTTCAATAATCTCTGGACTGGTGCAAATATTTCCCTATGTTCTGTGGATCTATAGTATGTATGGCCTAACTGGGAAAGCTGAAGTAAGTGTAACTACTTAATAAAGAGAAAATTCAATGTAAGGAACTAATTATATAGTTGATTTAAGAGCTAAGGACACAGCAGAGGTTGGCAAGGCAATCAGATTAACAGAAGAGGAATCCCTTCACCCCTAGAGAGAACTGACAAAAGGATGAGGTTTATTGCTGGTGCCCAGGAGCACAGTTTTCCTCACTCTATCTGCATACACAACGTATGGGTCACCAGAAAGCTAACTGATCTAGATCCCTTCAAAGGCAGTAAGGTTGTGAGAGAAGACCGAGACTTCCCTTTTATGCTTCACATTAGTATAAAATGTCTTGAAGCCAGCTGACGTGGGAGATGGGGAAATGCAGTGGGCTGGAGTTAGATCTTCTGGTATACAAATAAGAAATAGCTCTGAGGCCATACAAGCACATGGACAGCACAAATTATCAGCATTGAACTGATGGACTGTGTAAAGCAGACAGCCGTCTTCAATGCGGATGGGCATTATCTAATCCACTGAGGAGGTGAATAAAATAAAAAGGCAGAAGAAGGTGGAATTTGCTCTCTGCCCTGCTGCTGAGCAGGGACATCCATCTCTTCCTGCCTCAGTGCTCCTGGTTCCAAGCCTTCAGACTCTGAGTGGAATCTGCACCATTTGCTCTTTGGATCTCAGGCTTTTAATGTGCACCAACAGTTTTCCTTTGGAAGGCAGATCAGGGACGTCTTGGCTTTCGTGGTCATGTGACCCAGTTCCTCATAGTAAGTCTCATATATCTGTATCTGTCATCTATATCTATCTGTGTTTGACTTTCATATAACGATTCCATGACCTCCCCCAACTCCATAAACATGAGGCTACTATGAGTAATACAAATAAAGATATTTTCATCTTCTCTTCAATTACAGGGACCAAAAAAATCCATCAATCTTCATATCTAAGTCTAGGCATTATACAGACCTCTCTATTGGGTATAGAAGTGGCTCCTTGTGGTATGGTGACATATACTTTACCTGAAATTTTTACATAAGATAATCTCACGAAAATAGTAATGGAAGGGGAAGAGGTAAATAAATAAGTACATGATGAATATAAATACATGAAAGGATACATAAGTAAATACTATAAGAGGTGTCCCAGAATAGCTAATGGACTCCATATAGCCTTACCTATCTGCTTTCTGTGCTATTAACAATTTATGTCGCATAAGAATGTATAGAATCTCCCAGAGAACTTCCTACAAATGCCGATACAAGGCCCTCCCACATTTCTCCTATGCAAATACACACATACAAATTAAGATTTGGGAGGGGGCTAGGAATCATAATTCGATTCAGATGATTCAAGAATTTTACACTAGAAACACTCCTACTGCAAGCTCTGGTTTTTAGTTAAGTAAGTTCTTTTGTCTCCCAAAAATATTAGAAACCATCATGCCCTGACTTTTCTCTTTGAAGGCCATCTGCTCCTTGTTCTCTCTTTACTTTCTACCTTTATGATGCAAGTTGTCTTATTTGGAAACAGACTTGAATTGCATATTCATAGGCAGGTAGTTTCTGGGGCAGTTCTTGGGTTCTGTTCCTTTGGAATGGAGGAAAAGAAAGAAGGACTCGGCAAAGCAGAAGGTGGGTTGTGATGTAGACTCCACAAAGGCTTTAGCCAGTGTTTGAAATGCACTGAAGCTCAGTTGTTTACTGGAGGTAGCCCCGCATTATAGTGAGGGAGTGGGGCCCGACACATACATACACTTGTCATTAGATGTTGGCTGCCTCTGCAAACTGTATCTGACCATGGGCCAGGCAAAACTTTCAGAGTAGGGTAATTTCCAGAGATGACTGACAGTTCGAAGTTGTCAGCTGCCAGCATCCCCACCAGGTGAATGGTAGGTCTTTCAGTCCTGATGCAGATCCAGGATGTGCATGAAAGCAACAAATCCATCTTATCTGTGTTCAAATTCTATTCTTTCTTCATATCTTTTCCTTTCTAACAACTCTAGTTCTTTATAGCCACTTCTAGCTTTATGCATAATTTATGGCCTACATATACTCATTTGAGACTCATCAGTGATTTAAACATACATATAGATATGTCAGTTCTCCACAACTAAACCTCCTGTCTCATAGAAGAATAGCAACATATAATTATTTGAATATGCATACAGTTAACACTAAATTAATTTTATTTGAGATTTTTGTATTCATTTTATACATGTGAAGAATAAAAATAAAGAAGTTAAATCTAGTAATCAGATAGCTTTTTGGTTTATTAAACAATAAATATTGCTTTAAGGTGTGTATATGATGAAACAAGTTATTATGATATTGGTAATTGTTGAAGTTTTGTGATGAGCATATGGGGTCATTACACTATTTTTCTATTTTGTGTATGTTTCAAAATAATTTTAACAGTTTTAAATTTCATATCAGAAAAAAACACATGCAAAATAATAAAGTTGATGCATTAAGGTTCTCCAGAAAGACACACATGCACACACATACATTTATTATGAGCTCATATAATTACAGAGGCCGAGTAGTCCTACCACCTGTGATCTGCAAGCTAAAGACCCAGGAACTGTAATTCAGTCTGATTCCAAAGCCCTGAGAATCACCGGAGCTGGTAGTTTAAATCCTAATCCAAGGTCAGAAGATGAGTGAGGCAGGGAGGCAGAAAAGAAGGGGCAAATTCCTCCTTCGTTTGCCTTTTGTTCTGTTCACATCTTCAGTGGGATTGATGATGCCCCCTCATAGGGGAGAGGGCAATCTACTGAGTCCTCTGATTCAAGTGCTACTTTCACCCAGAAGCATTCTCACAGACACACCCAGCTAATGTTAATCTAGGTGCCTTATGGCCAGGCAAGTTAACATATAAAATTAACCATCACAGATGACTATTTTTCATTGTCATAATACAAGAAAAAGATGATAGCAAATGGCAATTCAATTCATATTGAATTATGTTTTCAATACATGAATGAGAAAAAAACAAATTCTGAGAAAGTAAAACACTGTAGTGTTCATATCCAATTTTTAATGAACAATAAAAAAATCCTAAAGTGGATTTATGAACAAATAACCATATTATACACCATGAAAATATTAAAAGCTCATATTTCATAGCTAAAAACAATAATATCCTGTCAAATAAAATTATTGGAATCCCTTCCAACCCCATATTTGAAAATATGCACATGCATTTATACTCACATACCTAAATTTAAATTAGGTCATTCCTTTTAGCCTTTTATTTTAATGTATTCAACTGTGGTTATTATACACTAACTATTAAATTTGCAAGTAAAATTCCTAAAGTTTTCTATTTTACTTTCCACTTAAAGGTCTGTACCCACAGAAACACATTACACTAGGGTGACTGTTATAGGAACACTGAATATGGAATAGTTACTATAAATACAGACATTGCAACATCAAATTGTTTATTACCTGTCACCTGATTTTAATCTGACCTTATTCTTATGCAACTCACCTGTCTGGATATGGCTTTTCTAGTTCCTATAGATTTAACTAGAAATCTATAGATTTAAATAATCTGTTACTAGCTTTCATGTTGATAAAAGCTTATTATAGGTTGCCTAATACACAAGGCTGGACTAGAAGGTTAATGACAGATTTGCTCTGCAAAATGTCACACAAATTGATGGCGTAAGACTAGACATGGTCTAATGGTAATTCATTTATGAATGTAAAAGTTCTCTAATCAATTCTAATCTAAAAATATCTGAAAATGACATTTTGTCCTTAAAACTTATGAACTATGTTGCTGAGTGAAAAAATCAGCATGGAGCCAGCAGAGAATTTGGTTAACAAAGTCTAATCACTGGAGTCAGAACAATCCAAGGCTATATGGTGCTTGCCACTTATTTTAGACCAGTCTCATGCATGGAACAAAGAAATAACAAATTTTTATCAATTTCTTGTCTTGAAGATGGGGTTAACTCTTCTAATAGAGGTTTATTTTTAGCAAGATATTTGCATTTTTTATGAAGAAGAGAGAGAGTATACAATAATTTTTCATGAAGTAATCTGAGTAGTAAGGGAAGCTGAGAACCCACCAACAATGGATATTATAATTTCATTGATAGGAATTTGTAGTACACATCTCTGCTTCTGCAAGGAAGTATGATAACCTCCTTCAGCTGCCTTAGACATGAAGGGCAGACAGTTGAGTTAGTGGTAATTTGCCAATCAAAATGACTCCGGTGTTGGTGGTTCACAAGCTAATCCCCCTCTTTTTTAAGTCAGTACTTTCTTAGGATGGACGCATTTCCTAGCTGGATTGGGAAGAACACTAGTGCCAATGCTATGCTGAGAGAGCTAATATCTTTTTATTTGAAGTGTGGAAGGTTTTGTTCACCAGAAATTCTTCCACGAGAATGAAGAACAACAGTTTCTGGTGGGGTTCATGTGCCAACTCATCCGAAGCACCTGCCCTGTTCCAGAGCACCTGATGCAGGTGGCGGGAGGCCGGTGGAGAGGCAACCGCAGTGTGAGACAGCTGTGAGAGTTCTCATGGCAGCCTCGGTGTGAAGCTTTGGGGAGGAGGAATAACAATGTCTAGGGAGAGTTTCAGTGAAAACTCATCTGTGATATGCAAAGTGAAATTTCTGCTCCTAGACAATTAAGGATGAGTCACAGTAAAGATCAACATTATTCTTTTTGTTTATTTGTGACTCTATACTGATGTAAAGGACTGTGACTGCTCTATCCAGAATTAATGGGATTGCATTCCAACAGATAACTGACTCTAGGGAGCAAAAGATGCTGCTATTTATTCTAAGCTTGCAATATTCTAAGCCTGGAATAGTTTTCTAAGGAGAAAATTATTTTGCAATATTATTTGTGCATTATGGACTAACGTCTTCATGTATTCTTGAGTCTTATCTCTAGGACTTATTAATGGGGTAAATAGTGTTTGGATTCTTAAATAGATGCAACTGGAATCCCTTGTGTTATTCAGGAAGGAGAGGAATGTATTAAATGCTGAGTATCACGTATAGCCAGGTGGGCCAGAGGGTCAGACATGGAGAATATCCAGTTGGAAACAATAACCAAAAAGTGCACTGCAGAACTGATGGCTACAGGAAATCCTGCTGCTAATACCGAATGCCAGATACTTTAGCTCATCTTCCCAACAGAACTGGTACTGGTTCTGCAGGAAATCTAGCTTGCTGCAGTGACCATTGGTGCCAGTGAAAAATCTTTATTTTCCTAGGTTCGTTATATCAGTGAGTACTGTGCCAAAACTAGACAGGTGTATGTGCAGGCACAAGGAAGCCTGCCAAAGCAAACATCTGCTATTTGTAATGTCTGTAACTACACATTAACTGACTTCCTAACTCAAAGGTCTAATAGGTTGGGTAGTAACTAAACAGAAGATGGGGCAATCAGAAGCTTAAATGACAAAAAGAATAAATGCACTAGAGTCCATCTAACTGACCACACAGCACCACATAGGTCCTTTCTGCATGGAAACTTATACAACTCTCATGTGAATAACAAGAAATGTTCTTATTTCAAATGTGGAATCATTAAAATTCTCATAAATTACTGAATCTGTCTCTTTAGGGATTATTCCATGTTCTAGAATATTGGGTGACATCAATTATTATTTTCATATTCCTAACCAGTTGGTTAAATCAAAAAGTTAATTTCAACAAAGACACTTATATAAATAATGGACAAAAGGCAAGGAGAAAAGAGGAAACCAAATTATATAAATGTATGTGCAATACAGTGGTTCATGAGACAATATATAAAAATACATGACAAAAGTAAAGATCTCATTTAACCCGGTTACAAGGCAGGCTATAATTATTTCTTGTCCTTTACTACTAGGATGACAGTCCTTGTTTATTCTTGTCATCGTGGTCTCCTAGTGACACACCATTTATTACAGGTTTTTAAAATAGTACTGCTATTATATATTGTGTTATGTGAGCTGTGTAGGTTATTGAGTTTGCTTTGTATTTCCTCTCTCTGTTATGGGTTTGTCTAGTGCTATGTGAAACACTTTGCTAACAATGTTAATTGGAAAGATATCCAGTAATATCTTCCCAGATGCACAGTAACTACTGTCTCCCTTTTAAGAATACCATGAAAGACATAAATGATATTATACTTGGAAAAACAAGGGAAGACTACCTTTTTTAGGACTTAGGATGCGGTGGGTGGCTTGGATATTGCTGCCCTTGTCAGTCACTTGGTTCTGCCGCTTGCTGTGCTATGGCTTAGTCACAAGCCACCAGCATGCCAGTCAGCAGGGTCAGCGGGAAATATGGGGAATCTTTTGAATGTTTGTGAAATATCAGCAGAGAAAGGTCTGAGCAGTGTTGTCATATACTTGTAGAGAGTTGTGTAAATGATATGGCTACAGTGGATTTCTCATTTTCTGTAGTGTATAAATCTACAACTACTTATTTTATTGCCATAAAAACATTTTCATTTTGCAGCAAGACACCTTGATATCATTAAGCTGAAAGGTACATATTTAATGAAACATTAATAAGTGATTTTCCATTTCTCAGGACAATCACACACATACACACACACACATTTCAAGTGGAAAAAAGAAAGTACAATTAAAAATATTCTCTGCTTAGTAGAATTTGCCCTACACTTGCCATATATCAATATCTGTAGGGTAAATATTTTCTTGATTAAAAATAGGATTTTGTGTGTATGTGTGTGTATATATATGTATATGTAAATATATATATACAATTAAATTATTTTTAAATGATTGCATATGAGAAAGTTAATGACGGTTCAAATAGTTCAACCATAATGCAATTTTGAAGAATTTCACCAGCTTTTTTATTAAAATAATAATAACTTGAAAGAAGAACATCTAAAAATAACATCAATAATATTATAAAAACAGCATATTGTTAAGAGATATATTAAAATACAGAATGCATACCTTAAGCAGGTATTAAAATGTTATTTTTAATGTACATATACCCTATATAAAGAAGTTTTTGATGTTGCTTTAATGCAAGTGCATATATGTGGGCTTGTGTATAGATACTGTCTTTAGATAGAATTTTATATTTAAAATTATTTTTGAACAGTATTCTTCTAATGGTCCATCCACTGATATAAAAGGATTTTTTTTCAATTAACAAAGAACTATTTCAGAATGATGTACTCTGAATCTCCTTACACTCTTAAAAGTGTTTTAGCTTTGATGTTAAATTGTCTCCTTTTCCTTTCTACTCTGTTGATGTTCCCATGGCCTTCATGAGCTCCTCATTTGGAAGGTGATTTTATCCCAGTGATGGAACAAGAAACAATTCCTGCAGTAACAGATTATTTTGATGAGTGTTCACATAGGTCACCTGTAATCTTATGTTCTGGCTTTTTCTTGAAAAGAAACTCCCTTAACCCTGAAGTCAGTAAAGATTGTTAAAGCGAAGAAGGGACAATCTCCTGAAACAGAGAGGATGGACCACTTCAGCTAGCAGGGGGTGCTCACTGCAGGTGGTCTGTTCAGTGTTCTCTCAATCTTGCCTCTATTTCTAGGCACACACATTCCATGTCTCCCTCTTTCCAGATTCAATAGCCTAAATTTTACATGAGACTTGTGGCTATGAATTCAACTGATGTTGAAATATGACATTCTAGAAGACATGATATTCTGCAGGATAATGAATATTATATGAGCACACTCAGACTGACCATATTTTTAACTCAGAAGTTGAGCACAACTCCATATTCACTTTTAATATTAAAGCAAACATCCTATCCCAGGGTACCTGAACTTCTCATCCTCTTAGTCCTTATCTGGGTTCCCTAGAAAACAGATCCTGAAGAAATCATATGTGCCAACGCTTCATTGGAGAGCAAATCCAAGGAGGGGAGGGAGGCAGAAAACTAAGATAGAAAATACGGCCAGGAGTGCTACTGTGCCCATTGAAGAATTACAGATGTAACTGCTTGCTCTGGCTGGAGTGAGCCTTAACATAGGCATCTGAACTTTAGCATTCCAGAACAATCCTTCTAAGGGGAATAAAGAAGAATTCATCCTCTGCTCCCTGCAGCCTCACATGGAATGTCATCCTCCCGCCCTAAGTCTGTGTCAGTCCCCTGGCCCCTCCAGAGTCACTGGAACAGCAGGCACATAGGTACACAGGCTCATTACCAGTCACCGCCATCTTCAGTGATCTGTGATATGTTGCTGTGATGGCAATACAAATAATAACCCAGTTCTACCATAACAGGTATGATGCAAGATGGCTAAGATTGCTCTGTCCAGAAAGGAAGGCAATGGAGGAGATGTCTGATGCAAAAACTGAGTTTGATACACTTTTCATGGTTTTTAATAGCAGAAGCAACTTATTCTCTCAGAAGCTTGTCCTCATTGGGCACTGCATTTCAACTGATTATAGAAGATGATTTGATAAATAGTACTGCCATTTCTCTTCACTGTCAAAGTCCTAGTTCTGAAAAGTAGATAGAATTTGCTTTTTCTTAAACCAAGCAGGTCAGGTAACCATCCCATATTTCCTCCAAATTCCTCAAGTCATTGCTGCCTGCAGTCACTCTGGTAAAGAGACAAAGCTGAGAAATTCTAAAGAGTGCCCAGAACTAAACTCACTCATGCAGGGTCAACTGATCTTCAACAAGGGTGCCAAGAATAGACAATGAGGAAGGGTAAGTATTTTCAACTAACGGTTTTGGCAAAATTGAATATCCACATGCAAAATAATGAAATTGGACTCTTAGCTTACATTATACACAAGACTCAATTCAAAATGAATTAAAGACTTAAACATAAGATTTGAAGCTCTATTCCTTGAAGCAAATAAAGGGAAAAGTTCTTGATTTTGGTCTTGCCACTATTTATTTGATCTGATATCAAAAGTACAGGCAGCAAAGCCAAAAATGGACAAGTGGGACTACATCAAACTAAAAAGTGTCTGCACAGCAAAGGAAACAATCAACAGAGTGAAGGCAGCCTATGGGATGGAAGAAAATATTTGCAAATCATCTGGTAGAGGCCAATACCCAAATTACATGAAGAACTCCTACAGCTCAATAGTAAAAAAACCTAAATAACCTGATTTAAAAATTGGACGAAGGACTTGAATAGACAGTTCTCCAAAGAAGATCTATAAATGGCCAACAGGACATGAAAAGGTGCACAGTAACATTAATAATTAGGAAAATTCAAAGCAAAAACAATAAGTAAGTACTTCAAATTTGTTAGTATGGCTTTTATCAGAAAAAGAGTAAGTAAAGCAAGGATGCAGAGGAATTGGAACCCTTGTACACTGTTGGTGACAAGGCAAAATAGTGTAGCCACCATGAAAAAAGAGTATGGATATTCTTCAAAAAATTAAAAATAGAATTACAGTATGATCTAGCAATCCTGTTTCTAGGTATGTATCTGAAAGAACTGAAATCAGGATCCTGAGATATCTATGTTCCCATGTTCATTATAATATTATTCACAATAGCCAAGACATGACAGCAACCTATGTGTCTATTAGGGAAAATATGGATAAAACCAATGTGGTATATACATTTAATGGAATATTATTCAGCATTAAAAAAAAGAAAGGAGCTCCGCCATTTTTGACAACAGGGATGAATTAGAGGACATTATGCTAAGCCAGTCACACAAGGACAAATACTGCTTGATTTCACTGATATGAGGTATACAAAATCATCAAACTCACAAAAACAGAAAATAGAATAGTAGTTTCCAGGGCAAGGGTAAATGGGGAATTGTTGCTCAATGGGTTTAAAGTTTCAGTTACGCAAGATGAATAAATTCTGGCGATCTACCATACAACAGAGTATCTATAGTTAAATTACTGTGCATTTTAAAATATATTAAGATGATAGATCTCATGTTCTTCTCACCAGATAAATCTCAAAAGACAAAAAAAAGAAAACAACAACACTTGGAAATGTTTGGAGGCAATGAATATGTTTAGCACCTTGACTGTGGTAATATCATAGGTATATGCATTCCGAATCATCAAGACATACACCAATCATCAATTGAATGTACATTAAATATGTTCAATTTTTCTGTATCAACTATATCACAGTGAAGCTAAAAAACATATTGAATGATGAAATATTTTAAGTAAAATTTCCATTTAGAAAATGTGTAATTGTAAATGTCTAAATTTTAGAGTCAGATAATCTTGAAGTAATGTTATCTTAATTTTGTCATAAATAGATATTACTAATATCTATAGCATAGAAATTCCAGAATCAGAATTTGTTGTACAAGCTTGTTATAATTTTGATTAATTTTAAAAATTAAGTACTTATGAGAGTACAAAGAAAATGTATGGCCAAATAAAAGGGTAGTATTAAAGATATGTATTTTATTGTCTAATTCAAATACTGTGAAGTTAATACTTTTGAGCTCCATAAAATCAGCCATTGGATTTGAAAGTAAATGACGACCCTCCCTTATTTATCTTCCTTTTATGGCAGTTTTTGTACTTTGTATTTACTGCCTATTCATTTTCTTTGATGAGAAATGCAAACTACAGCAATGTGTCTAATGTATTAACTAAAAATAACTGTCAAATATATTTGAGACAGCTCCAAAGGCTAGACTGTATTATCTTTTGAAAGATGGGAACAAAGACCCTTTCAGTTCATGAAGAATAGATGAAAAATTGCTCTAATTAGTTTATTTTAATCTGCGGAGAGGAGTATAAGTTGTCTACATATTATAAATGGCTAATTTTTAGTGATTAGTTTTTATTTCTAGGCATTGTACCCAACCACCTGGCTTGCCCCTGGTCAAATTTACTCTTTTCATCTTTTTCTTCAATTAGATCATGCCAGAAAAATACTGTGGTTTAAATATAAATGCCGCTCAGATCATAATGTGTCATAAAATCTGCTTCTCTTATTTATCTTCATGAGAACAACTATCCCTCCAGTCACTCAGTACAGAATTTTAAATTCTTCCCACTTACTCACCTTCCACATCCAAATGTTCACCACTTTCATTCTATTTAATCTGCTAAGTAGTTTTCTTTTCGGCATCCCTTCATTTGCAACTCCATCCCCTAAATTCAATCCCTTGTTGCCTTTTCTGTAGATTGCAGCAATGCATTTTAACTAGTTTTAAGACTGCTTTCTGGCTCCTGTCCTGGACTGGTATTACCAAAATACTTTTTTCAAAAATGTAACGTCTTAACACTCACCTCTTTGCAAAAGCCAGGCAGTGATGCTCAAATGGAGCAAAATCCCTTATATTAACAAACTTTATGGGGTTACCTGTGTCTTTTCTTAATCTTATCCCCAACCTTGACCCAGTTCCCTCTAATTATAAAATACCTTTAAGATCCATATTAAATAAATAATACATATACTAGAATGCTGAGAATTATGACAAAGAATAATAAGTTTGGTCAAACAGTCTTCATGGTTTTATTCAAGGAAGGACTCCTATTCGAAGGAGTTGTAGGTGGATAAGGATCCATCACAAGAAAAACTCTCAGAGGCCCTGATGACACAAGTGTCAGGCCTTGTATAAGAGAAGATCAGCAATGCCAAGAAGAGGGTGCAAACAGAGTGTGGCCAATTCCTACACTTTAATTTCTGGAAACTCAAGAAACACTCCACTAGGGTGATGTATTATTTCATTTACATATTATTACAATGATATTTTAAGTTTAAGGCATGAGAGCTTGAATAAGCTTACTATATTTCCCTGGGGGTAGGATTCTCTTGCTCTCCTCTACTGTGGTTGGGGTCAGGAATCAGCAGTGGAAAAGACATGATCTAACTTTTCATTCGTGGATACTGTGCAGTCTCAGGTGACCAATTTGACAAGAGAAACTGAAACACATTTCCTAGATTTTCCTTCTTGAACACTAGACTTTATCATTTTAATCGAAATTGTTCCAAGTTTGGTGATTAATTTTGAAACTCAATGAATTACCATTAAGTTTGGAATATATCTATTAAAAAGCACTCAAATATGTCACTTGTTTGTTACTATAATATTCAACTTTTAGTTACTATAACATTCAACTTTTAACATTCAACAGGATAAACTGATTTATTGCCTATAACTAACTTCACTTTATTTAAATTGCAATTATGTCATTCAGCCTTAATTATGGGTCTAGACATTAAATAATGTTTTCATAGAATCCTATTTTCAAATCCACATAATTATTAGGGAAATTGTCAAATTAACTGCCCAAAACAAATCTGCCAGTGGAAATAGCACCTGTCTTCTATCTCCTTAGTGGCCTCGTTGTTGGCTGGTGAAGAATACCAGAATTACACTCATATGCACAGTGATACAAACTAATAAATTTAATACCATATACTTCCTCTCTCCCTTTCCACACTTGGTATTTCCTCAGTTCTGTTGGTCATAAAATGGACTTATGTCAAACTGAGAAGACATGAGAAAACTAGGCATGTTATCTCATGCAAGGAGATAAAAAAAAGAATGAAGAAGAATATTTGATTTGAAAATTACACCTTCTCATTCTTTGTTCTATATTTCAATGTGCTAAAACAAAGCCACTGGATGAATCATTCTAGGTGAACTGATTCTGATACCAATATCACGGTGTCATTTCCACTCAAATATAACCTTTGCCCTCCGTGTTCATAAATGGCAGGAATGTATTTTTCCTCTTGTTTTTCTTAGAATGTTTCATGGGTAACTAATTAAAAAAATGGAGTTTAGAAAAATCCACAAGTTTTCAATATTCAGACAAATTTTGGGATTTATTATTTATGTAACTATTATATACTTGTGTATAACTGATAACCTGTGGCAAACACTTTTTTTTTCTCAAAAGTCTCAAGGAGTCATTGAATAACAAAAGAGATTTGACACACTTATATATTAATAATAGATGTCGAGATTTCAAAACTAACAATTTTATAATGAATCATGTATAACCTTGAAGAGTGTTTTAATCCATTGTTTCTTGATGCAAAGGGTTCAAATACGCTTGACTTGATAGGCTCCACAACTAATTTTTTCTTTCAGAGTATAGTTTAATTTAATCCACAGCTTTTGCAAGTATGATTTCATTTCTTATAAATTAAAGTATCATTGATATACAATCTTATGAAGGTTTCACATGAACAACATTGTGGTTTCAACATTCACTCATATTATCAAGTTGCTTGCCCGACCTTATGCAGTTACTGTCCATCAGCACAGTAAGATGCTATAAAGTCATAACTTATCTTCCCCTCAATCCACTTCTCCCTCCCTCCCCACCCAGCCTCCTTAACCTCTTCCCTTTGGTAATCACTAGTCCATTCTTGGAGTCAGTGAGTCTGCTGCTGTTGGTTCCTTCAGTTTCGCTTTGTTCTTATACTCCACAGATGAGTGAAATCATTTGATACTTTCTTTCTCCACCTGGCTTATTTCACTGAGCATATTATCTTCTAGCTCCATCCATGCTGTTGTAAATGGTAGGATTTGTTTTCTTCTTATGGCTGAATAATATTCCATTGTGTATATGTATCACTTCTTCTTTATCCATTCATCTACTGATGGACACTTAGGTTGCTTCCATATCTTGGCTATTGTAAATAGTGCTGCAATTAACCTAGGGATGCATATGTCTCTTTGAATCTGAGATCCTGTTTTCTTAGAATAAATTCCTAGGAGTGGAATTTCTGGGTCAAATGGTGTTTCTATTTTTAGTTTTTTGAGGGAACTCCATACTGTTTTTCACAATGGTTGAACTAGCTTACATTCTCACCAGCAGTGTCGGAGGGTTCCCCTTTCTCCACCTCCTTACCAAGCATTTGTTGATCTTGTCTTTTGTATGTAGGCCATCCTTACTGGTATGAGGTGATATCTCACTGTGGTTTTAATTTGCATTTCCCTGATAATTAGCAGAGTGGAGCATCTTTTTATGTGCTTTTGGCCATCTGAATTTCTTCTTTGGAGAAATGTCTGTTCAGATACTCCACCCATTTTTTTAATCGGGTCATTTTTTTTTTCAGGGGTTAAGACAGGTGAGCTCTTTATATACTTTGAATCTTAACCCCTTATTGGATAAGTCATTTAGGAATATATTCTCCCATACTGTAGGATGCCTTTTTTGTTCTACTGCTGGTATCCTTGATGTACAGAAGCTTTTTAGTTTGATGTAATCCCATTTGTTCATTTTTGCTATTTTTTCACTTGCCCAAGGAGATGTGTTCAGGAAAAAGTTGTTCATGTTTATATTCAAGAGATTTTTCACTTATGTTTTAACCTATGAGTTTTATGGTTCTATGACTTACATTCAGGTCTTTGATCCATTTCAAGTTTACTTTTGTGTATAGAGTTAGACAATAATCCAGTTTCACTCTTGCATGTAGCTCTCCAGTTTTGCCAAAACCAGTTGTTGAAGTTGCTGTCATTTCCCCAATGTATATCCATTATTCTTTTATCATATATTAATTGGCCATTATGTGTGGGTTTATATCTGTGCCCTCCAGTCTGTTCCATTGACCTATGGGTCTGTTCTTGTACCAGTGCCAAATTGTTTTGATTACTGTGGATTTGTAGTAGAGCTTGAAGTTGGTAGCATAAGCCCACCATCTTTGTTCTTCCTTCTCAGGATTGTTTTGGCTATTCAGGGTCTTTTGATGTTCCATATAAATTTTAGAACTATTTTTTGTAGTTAATTGACGAATGCTGTTGGTATTTTGAAGGGATTGCATTGAATCTGTAGATTGCTTTAGGCAGGATGGCTATTTTGACAGTATTAATTCTTTCTATCCATGAGCGTGGAATGTATTTCCATTTATTGGTGTCTTCTTTAATTTTCCTCATGAGTGTCTTATAGTTTTCAGAGTATAGGTCTTTCACCTCCTTGGTTAGGTTTATTCCTAGGTACTTTATTCTTTTTAATGCCATTATAAATGGAGTTGTTATCCTGATTTCTCTTTCTGCTAGTTCATTAGTATATAGGAATGCAACAGATTTCTGTATATTAATTTTGTATCCTACAACTTTGCTGAATTCAGATATTAGATCTAGTAGTTTTAGAGTAGATTCTTTAGGGTTTTTTATATACAATATCAAAGCCACAATCTGGTGGGACCCAAGCCCACCCCCTACCCCTGCCCACAGGTGGGGGGAAGAGAAATGGAGCAGGGAGGGAGTAGAAGCTGAAGAATGCTAAACACACAGCCCTGGAAGTCTGTTCCAGGAGCATGAAATCACATTCACGGCTCTCTGGAGATTAGTGGGGTGGGTAGTTTTAAAGACTTTCCAGTAGTAAGAGGGGTGCTAAAGGGCCAAAGATTACACAGAGCTCCCCGCTCAGGAGAAAGGTGAGGTGGATGAAATCACCCTGGCATGCTCAGTCCAGCAGAGTGAAAACTCTCAGGAGCTTCAGATGCTCCATCCCCCTGGCTAGCAATGCAGCCTCAAGGCCACCAACTGCGGAAGGCAGCCTGCAGCTTCTTTCTCCCTGCAGTCACCAGTCCCACTCACAGTCTGCCACCACCATTGCACCAGGCCCTGCCATGGTCATGCCACTTCCTTACAGCCTGTAAAGTTTCTGCTGAGTGATCTCCTGCACCACACTAATTTTTTTTTGATATTGTTAATGTACACACATGTATCTCAATGTTAAGTTTCTACAAATATATTTTTCATAGTCATAGTATAAAATTTTTGTGGTATAGGAGGGTTCCCCTTTCTCCACATCCTTGCCAACATTTGTTGTTGTTTGTCTTTTCAGTGGTGGCCATCCTTACTGGTGTGAGGTGATATCTCATTGTGGTTTTAATTTGCATTTGTCTGATGACAAGTGACGTGGAGCATCTTTTCATGTGCCTGTTGGCCATCTGAATTTCTTCTTTGCAGAAGTGTCTGTGCAGCTCCTCTGCCCATTTTTTAATTGGCTTATTTGCTTTTTGTTTGTTGAGGTGTGTGAGCTCTTTATATAATTTGGATGTCAACCCCTTATAGGATATGTCATTTATGAATATATTCTCCTGTACTGTAAGATGTCTTTTTGTAAGAACAAAGAAAAAACTGAAGGAACAAAACAGCAGCAGACTCATAGAACCCAAGAGTGGACTAACAATTACCAAAGGGAAAGGGACTGGGGATGATGCGTGGGAAGGGAGGGATAAGGGGTAAAAGGGGCATTACGATTAGCACACATAATGTAGCAGGGAGAGGAAACATGGGAAAGGCAGTATATAGAGAGAAAACAAGTAATGATTCTATAGCATCTTACTACGCTGATGGACAGTGACTGTAATGAGGTATGTGGTGGGGGGACCTAATAATCGGGGGAGTCTAGTAGCCATAATGTTGTTCAAGTAATTGTACATTAGCAATATCAAAAAAAAAATTAGTGTGGTGCAGGGAGAGAAAAAGATGGCACTGTGAGAAGTGAGGCAGAAACCTCCTCCCAAAATCTCATTAAACAAGAAAATACAGCAAATACAACTAATTCTGTAAAAGCAACCCCAAAACTGCATAACAAACTACCTACAACTGGGGGAAAAAAAATCTCACAGGAAAAGGTAAAGTAGCAAAATACAAAACATAGGTAAGATTTTATTTATTTATTTAAATTATTTTTTTCTATTGAGCCACATACAATAAAATGCACAAATCTTAGTGTACAGTGTCACACAAATTCTGACATGTGTATACACTCATGTAACCAAAAATAATTGACATTATTCAAATAATAACAAAGAATTTTATTTAAAATAAAATGATTTGTGTCCTTATTGATAGCAACAAAGGATATAAAATGAGATTTCTTTTTATCATTTTGTCTGAATAATGATCCTTTCTTGTACTTTAAACTTTTTTTCCAAATGTTTATAGGTCGGTATTTCAATGCAACTCTATAACTAAGTGCTACAAATAAAAGTGTCTCTATCTTCTTTCCTCCATAAGTTCCTTGAAAAGACATCAGTGCTGCATAAATGTATTTGAGGAACTAAAATTCAAATTTCTGTAAGTTCCATCAACCTTTGATGTATAGTTAAAATAGTGTTGACTTTTTTTCCTCCTTGCCACTTTAACAGTCATTATTCTTAATATAAATGATGAATATGACACAAACATAATTGAATTAACCCAGTTTATCTCTTCTATTTGTCATAAAAATTGCTTTCCACACGTTTCAGTTTATAAGATACATGGTCATTAAAAACAATTCTTTATAGTGTTTATCTGAGCAAAAAATACCTAATGGCCTAAGTTGATAAAAAATTAATATATAACATCAAATGCTTTCACATCTTGTTTATCACTTTTATTTCTGTGGAGAAATACGTTTAAAAGGACATAGGTTTTATATATTGGATAAATGATTTAGAATCATTGATACTTTTTACAAGGTAATGATATGTCTTGAAACAATTTCAAATAGCACTGCATGAAATGCACTTAAATAAACCCATAACTGTTCTTTCATAATTTTAAAGAGACCTTAAGAAGTAAATTAATACAAAATGTTGTTTTTATAAAAAGTTTGGCATTTCCCTGAAAAGATAGAAAGCTTTCACTTTATTTCCATATCTCAAGGGGATTTGAAATGCTTTAATGATGAAGAATATGACTGATAATCTAAGTATGCCTCTTTTTATTAAAAAATGATAAATATAGTAACATATTGCTAATAGGAATGTGAAAATGTTAAAATGTCCAAGGTTTGTTTCCACTTAAAATATATGGAAGTAACTATTTCTAGCCATCAAAAATTATTGATATCTGGTTTCTGAATGGGGAATATCTGGGCATATTTCATAATCTGAAACAATCATCTTTTTCTTCCCTTTAGAGGCTTTTTTAAATTGACATATAGTTGATATACAATATTATATTGGTTTCAGGTGTACAACATAGTGATTTGACAATTGTACACATTACCAAATGCTCACCACAATAAGCATAGTTATCATTTGTTATTGTACAAAGATTTTTTTCAATCTAGAAATGTGGTTCATCTTAGGCCTTTTCCCATTTACTTCATAGTTTTGTCTGACAATTGTTTTGCATTATTACATTACACTTTACAATTTGTCACATATATGAATTTGGTAACTGAAGAGAGTGCCTCTTAGTAGTATGCTACATTAAACTAATCTTACTTTCCAGGAAAAAATTTTTTGTATGACACCATGGAAGCCAAATCTTCCTCATTGTCTTCATCATAATTTTTATCAACAAACATGAACTAAAACTGATTGCACTTTTTACCCCAAAGATATATTTTATTGTATCATGAAACTTAAAAAGGTATATATATTAGGATTATGCTTCAATGAGCATGGGAAGTATTTTTCCTTATTTCTCCTACTAAGATTAACTAAAAATCCTGGATATTATATATAAAATTGAACATAAAAAGATTCTGAAAAATAGGATTAGAAGGTAGAACAGTTAGGAACATTGGGACCCAAGCAATGACACAGAGAGGGATTTCCCGGGATTTCTTTTTGGCACATATATCCCACAGTCAGTGCTGGAGAAACTGGCAGCCCAGCACAGCCACAAGGTGCAGACCAAAAAAATGCCTTAACCAAAAAAAAAAAGTTCCTTCTAGCCAAAGGACTAAGTTAGGAGAGAGTCATCCTAGCAACTCAGAACACTTTTATATAATAATAATCCCTCTATCCCTTCAACCACTGTGTAATGGGTGGAGGAACGTTAAGTATGGGTAGCAGGGAACAGCCCGCCTTTCCAATGCACCAGCAAATGCCTAACAGGGAACTTGGCCTTCCACACTTATCATGCTGAAATAAGATACCTCCTTACCCCCAACTACCCTGCTAGGGCAGGAATGGAACTTTTATCCTTTCCAGGTGGTAATGATCCCTCTAACCTCAGCAGTAAAGATCTTGCGAGAAGCCTGAATTTCTACTCCCACTTCTACACCACAAGAGGGGTGTATAGCCTCCCACTGCTAGACTGGTGTCAGAAGAGTCCAGCTAAAATAGAATTTTTAAATAAAATCTAGAGTCTCATAATATAATACTTAAAATGCCCAGGTTTTATTTAAAAAGTCGTTCATCATACCAAGAACTAGAAAGGTCTCACTTCAAATGAAAAGGACAACACAAATAGAATAGAAATGTTACACTTGAAAAGGTTTTAAAGCAGTGATCAAAAATGATACAAATGAAGAAGTATAAACATTATTAAATGAAATGAAAACAAAGTCACAGCAAAGAAAAAGAAGATATAGAAGAACTAAAATACATGAAGCACAAAGCTTATACAACTGAGAGAAAAAAACAAAGAAATACACAATTACAGCTGGGGATTTCTGTCTCCCATCCAAGTGCTAACCAGCCAGCATAGTTTCTGACATTGGGCGTGATCAAGGTGATATGGTACAGATGTACCTGGGGACTCTAATACTCCTTTCTAAACAATTGAGCATATGAGACAAAAAATCAGAAAGGATATAGAAGAACTCAACAGCACCATCAATAAACAGGACATAACTAACATTTATCAGACACTTCACCCCCTAAAACAGAGCAGATATTCTTTTTAAGTGCCCATGGACATATAGTATGATGGACAATAAAATCCTTGACAATAAATTCATCCTCAACAAATTTAAAAGAATCAAAATCATTGAACATTTTTACTAATAATAATGAAATCACACTAGAAATCAGTATCAGAAAGACAATAGGAAAATCACCAAACACTTGGAAATGGAACAATATACTTTCAACTAATCCATAAAGCAGAGAGAGATGCCTCTGGGGAAATCATTGAACTCAATAAAATAAAAAATGAGTAAAACTGAGTAAAAATAAAAATTTAAGATATGTGTGGGACACAGCTAAAGCAGTACTCAGATGAAAATTGATAGCACTAAATACTTACATGAGAAATATCAGCTATCCTCATGAGTACTATACAGAATATTTAGTCAGCTTCATGAAACCAAATCTTAACTATTGGTTTTTCTGTAAGTTCACTTTGACATTAAACTTTTCCTTTCCCACAATATTAAATTATCTTTGTTTCCTGTATTTCCATTATTATTAACTTGAAAATTATTTTATGGATAAATAAACTTAAAAATATTCACCTGCTGCCTATTCAAATATAAATCATGTTTTGTGGATGGATATTTAGGATAATACAAAGGCAACCCAGTGGTGAACAGGAATCCCTACAACCTATTCTAATGCAGTATTACTAACTCACTTATATCTTGTTCTGACTGTGTTGATAGCTTCCATTGATCCACGGCATTGTTTATGTTCCAGGTGGCTACTCACTAAAGATGCATCCAGCTGACAGGCCATCCCTGATTAATGTCCTTCACAATAAGGTACAGATGGCATGACACTTATTGCCTTTATTAATTTATTAGGGCTGCCATATGGGAGAAATGGCTTTCTTTTTAACTGAAATCACTTGGGGAATGAAAGGACAAACCATTGCCATGTGGATCATACCAAGTTACCAAAAGTAGCTGAAGATGAAAGAAATGAATGAATTGCTTGGACATAAGCAGTGTGCACTGGCATTTTTTCATAACTCCTACTTTGAAAACCATATGAAATGCAGTATGTCAGGTAAAGCAACATTGCAAATGTGCTATTAGGGAATTGTTTGCTAGAGTTTCCATGAAGTAAAAATGTTCTAGACTGAGTTTATACCACTGTTCAGCAGACCATGAAGAAGCATTGTGCAAAATTATGGGTATTAACAGTGTGGTAGAATGATAGTGGGATAAAAATGTTAACGCACATGTACAGTTTTAAATGTATATATTAATCAGTGTCTCTCTTTGTTTTAAATATGTATGCTAATAGGAGATATATGCAGTTATGTGAAATTGCTTAAGAAGCAAATGATCAATATTACATATGTAGCAATAGTTCTATATATAGTTAGGTTTTATAGTTTGAGTTTAGTACATTATACGAGGAAGGTCCTCAATAAACACTTACTGAATTAAATGATCTCTCAATGAGTTTCAATTTAAATGATAAATTTTCATTCCCATTTCATAATTCACTAAAAGGCCTAGGGATTCTTTTTCTTGTTCTTTTTTTTTATTTAATTCATTTTTTAATTACAGTATACAACATTGTTGGTTTGTAGTATATAGGGATCCTTTTTAATGTACTCTACAAGATATCTTCTGACTGTTGCTCACAGAGAGTTAAGAGTTTAACTTGCATGTTGGTATGCATAGCAACAAGTCATTTCCACTGGTTTTATTTTATAATGAATCAGAAAATCTAGGCCATTTTTTGAATAGTAGGCTATGAAGGCCTGGTTAGTACTTGGATGGGAGACAATAGTAGTAGGGCACAAGTATATATATATATATATATATATATATGTATACACATATTTTTTTCTGGAGAACATTTATATTTAGATGTGAAAAATGCATACAATGTATCTTCATATTTAAAATTGCATTATCTGGCCTTCTATACCACTACAAAAAATAAAACTTTGTTCTTTTGGAATTTTTTTTAAAGAGAATATAAATCTATTAGGTCATCTCTGCAAAATAAACCCACCATATTTCACAGAATACCTGAACATATGGAGATTAGACACCTCATGAATTAAATTTTAAATTAACTGACCTTACTGAAACCTTGACATCAGTGGAAAAAAAAAAGCACCAAAACACTGGAAGTATATCAGTGTACCAGATTTATGGCATAAATATCAAATAAAATATAATATCTCCAAAACAAACAAAAGAAAATATATACATTGACATGGTGGTTAACATTCTCATCACTTCATCATCAACCTTTCCCCTATTCACATTCTAAAAGCTTCATAGTCTAAAACTATTAATATGCAGTTATCAAGAGCTGTTTGTTTTATTCAAGAGATGAATAGTCTGTTGTTAGGCCTTGTGCTAGGCACTAGGGATTTTATAAAGAGAAAAGAAGAGACGAGAAAAGATAAAGATCCTGCACTAGTGACCCTTGTGGACAAGTAGGACCGGCAACAAATAAGAAACTAAAATCGGATGCAATCAGCACAGCCATAGACAACAAGCAGGACTCCTTAGAAACAAAGGAAAGACATTTCACCTCTGCCAGCTAAGGGAAATTACACCTCCGCTGAGGCTTGCAGGGTGCACAATCACGTGAAACAAAGAACAATTACTCAAGCAGAAGAAATGGCATGAATAAAAGTCGTAAGCTGAGACAGAACTGTGGATATTTTTAGAACTGAAAGCAGGTCTGTTCAGCAGGAAAACCTCCAAGGTGAGGATAATGTGACAAGCCACAGACAAGCAGCAGACAGATGGTGAGAAAGGCTATTAAATAGTGTGGACAACTCATTAAGTAAATATTGTAAAATCTGATCCTTTGTGTCAAGTATGTATGACAAAGGACACAAACATTCCCATTTTCAGTATTATGTAAGAAATGTAAAATTCTAGATATTACAAGCGTTCTATAAGAAATTGTCAGAAGCACTTGGAGCCCACTGACAAATATTAAGGACAAATAATTTTATGAATAAATGTGAAAAACAAAGAATGCATTCAACAGTTAGAGAACCAGAAATGCTACCATCTACTTAGTCTGGAACTACTGGTTAGTTCTAAAACTCTTTAGTCTAGAACTGATCTTAGCAAAGATTTGAGCTTTCTTTGACCCCATCTCTAACACTGAGAAGCTGCCAACTTAAGGCACAAAGTATCATGTCCATAAAGTCTAGTAGACAATTTCTGCTCTTTGGAGGGACATTAGAAGAGACCCTGTATTCTTCAAAATTTTCAATAATTTCCCTCATGAAAAAGAATGAAAATGAAAGGGTGATTGGTCTCAAATTTATTTCATTGCATCAATTTCCTTCTGCATCAGAAGTCTCTCTTATCAAAGTGTTGTGATGAAGGAATTAGAAGGCAATAAGGTTCATTTTTATTCCGAAGTCTCTATTAGATGGTGGGGTCAGTTGGGAAGTTATTCAATAGTCCAGATAAGAGGTGACATAAGTATAGTGACAGTGAGGACTGAGAAAGACATTTTTAATGGGCAGAATCAATGGGATATGGTCTCTAAATAGATGTGAGGATAAGAAAGAAGAAAGAGTTCATGTTTATACTGGGATGTTAGCTCTAGTAAATGGTGATGACTTTTCCTGGGTTAGGGATGATGAAGGATAAATGGATTATGCAGGAAATTTTATTTATTCAGTTTAGTACAATTGTTTTTTGGGTATCTGTAGGATACACCAAGTGGAGATGTTCAGTGGGTAGCAGAGCAGCTGACTGTATAGGATTAAGAAGGAGGAGAGGAGGTTGGAAAGCCAATTGTACATTTTTTCAAGGAACTTTAAGATGACATTGAGCAGTAAGTGACAAGTCCATGGCTGCAAGATGTGTGTTCAGAAGAGAGTTGTATTTGTAATTACACAAGAGCCATATGTTTAAATGTAGATGGAACAAAACAGTATAAAGTGATTGAAGATTCAGGAAAAGAAATTGATAAGCCTTAGTTTCCTGAGAAGGCGAGAGGCAATGCAGCCAGGGAGCACATGTAGAACTCGTGGCTTTTAACAGAAGAAAGCATTTATTTCACTGTTATAAGATGAAAGAGGCAATATCAGGTTGGCATGGATTAGGTCCATTCTTGGATCCAGTGTAAGGGAGGTGAAGGGATTTTCATCTGATAGCATACATTTTTTCTATGAATAGGAGGCAAGATTGAAAGTACATTGCTAGGATAGATGTCTTGTGGCGATTACTTGAAATTTCTTGTTTCTAAAGAGAAAGAATACCAAGTAATTTAAAAGATGGACTTGTGTAAATCTTGGGGACCAGAATTAATGAAATCTGAGTTTCCACCAAAATATATTGTTGGTCTCCAGCAGAAGGCCACAGCCTGTATGTTTTCATAATAGATAAAGAAAATGTATAGAATTCACGAATAGCGTTTTGATTTATTTATTGATCCTTTAGGATTTCCCCCATGCAGTACTGTTGTGAACTCAATTTTAAAAAATAGTAATAATCAGGGGGCGGAGCCAAGATGGCGGCGTGAGTAGAGCAGTGGAAATCTCCTCCCAAAAACACATAGAGCTATGAAAATATAACAAAGAAAAATCTTCCTAAAATAGAGACCACAGGACACAGGACAACATCCAGACCACATCCACACCTGCAGGAACCCAGCGCCTTGTGAAGGGGGTAAGATACAAGCCCCGGCCGGCGGGACCCGAGCACCCCTCCCCCCGGCTCCCGGCGGGTGGAGAGAAACCGGAGCGGTTTTTTTTTTTTTTTTTTGGCGAGCGCTTTTTGGAAGCCTTAGAGTGACGGGCCCCCGTTGCTGGGAAGGCAGGGTGGCGGGACCGGTGAGGAGGTGCCTGGGAACGGCGCCGGAGGACAAAGAATGTCCCGCATTTCTCCCTGCGAGACCTGGGGGCGGGTGCCTGAGACCGGTGCCTGAGGACGGAGGAGGTCGCGCGTTTTTCCCTTTTTTTTTTTTTCTCTTTTTGGCGAGCGCTTTTTGGAAGCCTTGAAGGGACGGGGACCCCAGTGCTAGGGAGGCACGGTGGCGGGACTGGTGAGCGGGTGGCTGGGACCGGCGCCTGAGGACAAAGAATATCCCCCGTTTTTCCCTGCGGGACCGGTGGGCGGGTGCCTGAGACCGGCACTTGAGGACAGAGGAAATTGCGCGTTTTTCCCCTTTTTTTTTCTCGTTTCTGCGAGTGCTTTTTGGAAGCCTAAAAGGGACAGGGACCCCGGTGCTAGGGAGGCAGGGCGGCGGGACTGGTGAGCGGGTGCCTGGGACCGGCACCTGAGGACAAAGAATATCCCACATTTTTCCCTGTGGGACCGGTGGGTGTGTGCCTCAGACCAGCACCTGAGGAGGGAAGAAATCGCGCGTTTTTCCCCTTTTTTTTCTCTCTTTTTGCCAAGTGCTTTTTGGAAGCCTTGAAGGGACAGGGACCCCGGTGCTAGGGAGGCAGGGCGGCGGGACTGGTGAGCGGGTGCGTGGGACCAGTGCCTGAGGACAAAGAATATTGAGCGTTCCTTCCCTGCGGGACCGGTAGGTGGGTGCTTTTTGGAAGCCTTGAAAGGACATGGACCCTGGTGCTAGGGAGACAGGGCAGCAGGACCAGTGAGCGGGTGCCTGGGACCGGCACCTGAGGACAAAAAAAAAAAAAAAAAAAATTGCTTGTTTTTTCCTTTTTTTTCCTTTTTTTTTTCTCTTTCTTTCTGTTCCCTCTCTCATTGTTGCTGTTGTTGTTTTGGTTTGGAGAGTGCTTTTTGGAAATCTTAAAGGGGCAGGACAGGTCACTTAGACCAGAAGCAGGGAATCTGGGGATCTCTGGGCACTCTAACCCCCTGGGCAGCAGGGAGCACAGAGGCCCCTTACGGAGATAAATAGTCTCCTGGCTGCTCCCCCTCCAACGGGGCCCCACCATTTTGGAGGAACAGCCCCAGCCAGGCCAAGCCCACAGCAACAGCGGAGATAAACCCCAAAGCAACTGGGCAGGAAGCAGAAGCCCTGTCTGCGCACAGCTGCCCAGCACAAGCCACTAGAGGTCGCTATTCTCCCAGGAAAAGGCTACAAACCAACAAGAAGGGAAGCTCTTCCAGCGGTCACTTGTACCAGCTCTGCAAACTATCTCTATCACCATGAAAAGGCAAAACTACAGGCAGACAAAGATCACAGAGACAACACCTGAGAAGGAGACAGACCTAACTAGTCCTCCTGAAAAAGAATTCAAAATAAAAATCATGAACATGCTGACAGAGATGCAGAAAAAAATGCAAGAGCAATGGGATGAGATGCAGAGAAAAATGCAAGAGCAGTGGGATGAAGTCCGGAAGGAGATCACAGATGTCAGGAAAGAGATCACAGAAGTGAAACAATCCCTGGAAGGATTTATAAGCAGAATGGATAAGATGCAAGAGGCCATTGAAGGAATAGAAGCCAGAGAACAGGAACGTATAGAAGCTGACATAGAGAGAGATAAAAGGATCTCCAGGAATGAAACAACACTAAGAGAAATATGTGACCAATACAAAAGGAAAAACATTCGTATTATAGGGATACCAGAAGAGGAAGAAAGAGGAAAAGGGATAGAAAGTGTCTTTGAAGAAATAATTGCTGAAAACTTCCCCAAACTGGGGGAGGAAATAATCGAACAGACCATGGAATTATACAGAACCCCCAACAGAAAGGATCCAAGGAGGACAACACCAAGACACATAATAATTAAAATGGCAAGGATCAAGGACAAGGAAAGAGTTTTAAAGGCAGCTAGAGAGAAAAAGGTCACCTATAAAGGAAAACCAATCAGGCTAACATCAGACTTCTCAACAGAAACCCTACAGGCCAGAAGAGAATGGCATGATATACTTAATGCAATGAAACAGAAGGGCCTTGAACCAAGGATACTGTATCCAGCACGACTATCATTTAAATATGATGGTGGGATCAAACAATTCCCAGACAAGCAAAAGCTGAGGGAATTTGCTTCCCACAAACCACCTCTACAGGGCATCCTACAGGGACTGCTCTAGATGGGAGCACCCCTAAAAAGAGCACAGAACAAAACACACAACATATGAAGAATGGAGGAGGAGGAATAAGAAGGGAGAGAAGAAAAGAATCTCCAGACAGTGTATATAACAGCTCAATAAGTGAGCTAAGTTAGGCAGTAAGATACTAAAGAAGCTAACCTTGAACCTTTGGTAACCACGAATCTAAATCCTGCAATGGCAATAAGTACATATCTTTCAATAGTCACCGTAAATGTAAATGGACTTAATGCACCAATCAAAAGACATAGAGTAATAGAATGGATAAAAAAGCAAGACCCATCTATATGCTGCTTACAAGAAACTCACCTTAAACCCAAAGATAAGCATAGACTAAAAGTCAAGGGATGGAAAAACATATTTCAGGCAAACAACAGTGAGAAGAAAGCAGGGGTTGCAGTACTAATATCAGACAAAATAGACTTCAAAACAAAGAAAGTAACAAGAGATAAAGAAGGCCACTACATAATGATAAAGGGCTCAGTTCAACAAGAGGATATAACCATTCTAAATATATATGCACCCAATACAGGAGCACCAGCATATGTGAAGCAAATACTAACAGAACTAAAGAGGGAAATAGACTGCAATGCATTCATTGTAGGGGACTTCAACACACCACTCACCCCAAAGGATAGATCCACCGGGCAGAAAATAAGTAAAGACACACAGGCACTGAACAACACACTAGAACAGATGGACCTAATAGACATCTATAGAACTCTACATCCAAAAGCAACAGGATATACATTCTTCTCAAGTGCACATGGAACATTCTCCAGAATAGACCACATACTAGCTCACAAAAAGAGCCTCAGTAAATTCCACAATATTGAAATTCTACCAACCAATTTTTCAGACCACAAAGGTATGAAAGTAGAAATAAATTCTACAAAGAAAACAAAAAGGCTCACAAACACATGGAGGCTTAACAACATGCTACTAAATAATCAATGGATCAATGAACAAATCAAAATAGAGATCAAGGAATATATAGAAACAAATGACAACAACAACACTAAGCCCCAACTTCTGTGGGATGCAGAGAAAGCAGTCTTAAGAGGAAAGTATATAGCAATCCAGGCACACTTGAAGAAGGAAGAACAATCCCAAATGAATAGTCTAACATCACAATTATTAAAACTGGAAAAAGAAGAACAAATGAGGCCTAAAGTCAGCAGAAGGAGGGACATAATAAAGATCAGAGAAGAAATAAACAAAATTGAGAAGAATAAAACAATAGCAAAAATCAACGAAACCAAGAGCTGGTTCTTTGAGAAAATAAACAAAATAGATAAGCCTCTAGCCCAACTTATTAAGAGAAAAAGACAGTCAACACAAATCAACATAATCAGAAATGAGAATGGAAAAATCACGACAGACTCCACAGAAATACAAAGAATTATTAAAGACTACTATGAAAACCTATATGCCAACAAGCTGGAAAACCTAGAAGAAATGGACAACTTCCTAGAAAAATACAACCTCCCAAGACTGACCAAGGAAGAAACACAAAAGTTAAACAAACCAATTACAAGCAAAGAAATTGAAACAGTAATCAAAAAACTACCCAAGAACAAAACCCCGGGGCCGGACGGATTTACCTCGGAATTTTATCAGACACACAGAGAAGACATAATACCCATTCTCCTTAAAGTGTTCCACAAAATAGAAGAAGAGGGAATACTCCCAAACTCATTCTATGAAGCCAACATCACCCTAATACCAAAACCAGGAAAAGACCCCACCAAAAAAGAAAATTACAGACCAATATCCCTGATGAATGTAGATGCAAAAATACTCAATAAAATATTAGCAAACAGAATTCAACAGTATATCAAAAGGATCATACACCATGACCAAGTGGGGTTCATCCCAGGGATGCAAGGATGGTACAACATTCGAAAATCCATCAACATCATCCACCACATCAACAAAAAGAAAGACAAAAACCACATGATCATCTCCATAGGTGCTGAAAAAGCATTTGACAAAATTCAACATCCATTCATGATAAAAACTCTCAGCAAAATGGGAATAGAGGGCAAGTACCTCAACATAATAAAGGCCATATATGATAAACCCACAGCCAGCATTATACTGAACAGCGAGAAGCTGAAAGCATTTCCACTGAGATCGGGAACCAGACAGGGATGCCCACTCTCCCCACTGTTATTTAACATAGTACTGGAGGTCCTAGCCACGGCAATCAGACAAAACAAAGAAATACAAGGAATCCAGATTGGTAAAGAAGAAGTTAAACTGTCACTATTTGCAGATGATATGATACTGTACATAAAAAACCCTAAAGACTCCACTCCAAAACTACTAGAACTGATATCGGAATACAGCAAAGTTGCAGGATACAAAATCAACACACAGAAATCTGTAGCTTTCCTATACACTAACAACGAATCAATAGAAAGAGAAATCAGGAAAACAATTCCATTCACCATTGCATCAAAAAGAATAAAATACCTAGGAATAAACCTAACCAAGGAAGTGAAAGACTTATACTCTGAAAACTACAAGTCACTCTTAAGAGAAATTAAAGGGGACACTAATAAATGGAAACTCATCCCATGCTCATGGCTAGGAAGAATTAATATCGTCAAAATGGCCATCCTGCCGAAAGCAATATACAAATTTGATGCAATCCCTCTCAAATTACCAGCAACATTCTTCAATGAATTGGAACAAATAATTCAAAAATTCATATGGAAACACCAAAGACCCCGAATAGCCAAAGCAATCCTGAAAAAGAAGAATAAAGTAGGGGGGATCTCACTCCCCAACTTCAAGCTCTACTACAAAGCCATAGTAATCAAGACAATTTGGTACTGGCACAAGAACAGAGCCACAGACCAGTGGAACAGATTAGAGACCCCAGAAATTAACCCAAACATATATGGTCAATTAATATTTGATAAAGGAGCCATGGACATACAATGGCAAAATGACAGTCTCTTCAACAGATGGTGCTGGCAAAACTGGACAGCTACATGTAGGAGAATGAAACTGGACCATTGTCTAACCCCATATACAAAGGTAAACTCAAAATGGATCAAAGACCTGAATGTAAGTCACGAAACCATTAAACTCTTGGAAAAAAACATAGGCAAAAACCTCTTAGACATAAACATGAGTGATCTCTTCTTGAACATATCTCCCCGGGCAAGGAAAACAACAGCAAAAATGAGCAAGTGGGACTACATTAAGCTGAAAAGCTTCTGTACAGCGAAAGACACCATCAATAGAACAAAAAGGAACCCTACAGTATGGGAGAATATATTTGAAAATGACAGATCTGATAAAGGCTTGACGTCCAGAATATATAAAGAGCTCACACGCCTCAACAAACAAAAAACAAATAACCCAATTAAAAAATGGGCAGAGGAACTGAACAGACAGTTCTCCAAAAAAGAAATACAGATGGCCAAGAGACACATGAAAAGATGCTCCACATCGCTAATTATCAGAGAAATGCAAATTAAAACTACAATGAGGTATCACCTCACACCAGTAAGGATAGCTGCCATCCAAAAGACAAACAACAACAAATGTTGGCGAGGCTGTGGAGAAAGGGGAACCCTCCTACACTGCTGGTGGGAATGTAAATTAGTTCAACCATTGTGGAAAGCAGTATGGAGGTGCATCAAAATGCTCAAAACAGACCTACCATTTGACCCAGGAATTCCACTCCTAGGAATTTACCCTAAGAACGCAGCAATCAAGTTTGAGAAAGACAGATGCACTCCTATGTCTATCGCAGCACTATTTACAATAGCCAAGAATTGGAAGCAACCTAAATGTCCATCTGTAGATGAATGGATAAAGAAGATGTGGTACATATACACAATGGAATACTACTCAGCCATAAGAAGTGGAAAAATCCAACCATTTGCAGCAACATGGATGGAGCTGGAGAGTATTATGCTCAGTGAAATAAGCCAAGCGGAGAAAGAGAAATACCAAATGATTTCACTCATCTGAGGAGTATAGGAACAAAGGAAAAACTGAAGGAACAAAACAGCAGCAGAATTACAGAACCCAAAAATGGACTAACAGGTACCAAAGGGAAAGGAACTGGGGAGGATGGGTGGGCAGGGAGGGATAAGGGGGGGGAAGAAGAAGGGGGGTATTAAGATTAGCATGCATGGGGGGGAGGGAGCAAGGGGAGGGTGGGCTGCACAACACAGAGAGGACAAGTAGTGACTCTACCACATTTTGCTAAGCTGATGGACAGTAACCGTAATGTGGTTGTTAGGGGGGACCTGATATAGGGGAGAGCATAGTAAACATAGTATTCTTCAGGTAAGTGTAGATTAAAAATTAAAAAAAAAAAAGAAAGAAAGAAAGAAAAGGGGGATTACTCCTTAACAGGATAAAACTATTGGTAAATCAAAGATCAACGCATGCTTTAAATATCCTTAATGTTGATCACTTAAAGGGTGTCAGATGATCAGCTATGGAGGTACTCTTTTCTGATAATATTCCTTTCTCTTAATTAAAAAAAAAAAAAAAAAGCAGTTACTGTGTGCTGACCTCCAATGAGTTCTGCACAGTGGTATAGAGGGCATGTCAAAGTGTGGGCAAAGGGTCTGTTTGTTTCTACACAGAAGATCAAGGCCTAGCTTGGATACCCAGAAAATGAACTAAGATACAATATGAGGAGGAGCTTCCGGCATCAGCACTCTCTGGAGGACTCGTGCCGGGGGATGATCATCAAAAAGCCTCCACAGGGATCCGGACGATGCTGCGGTTGTGGCTGCATCCAGCCCACCGTCTCCTGGACTTGCCATAAGAAGGAGGAGGGAGATGTCTAGGCTGGCATGTGCATACAGTGAGACAACGAATTTGACTGGATCTGTACTGTTGGAACTCAACCAGGAGTTGGGAGGGGTGCAAGTTGTAGCACCCCAAAATCTCATGACTATAGACTATCTATGGTTAAAAGAACATATGGGATGTGAACAGATCCCAGAAATGGGCTGCTTTAATTTGTCTGATGGTTCAAGTACAGTTGGAAAATATCCATCATATCATAGATAAATTTTCACAAATGCCTAGGGTGCCTAAATGGTTTTCTTGGCTTCACTGGAGATGGCTGGTAATTATAGATTTGCTTTGTTTATGTCACCGTATTCCTATTATGTTAATATGTGTGGCAAATTAGTTAGTAGTTTAAAACCTATACATACTTAAGGTACTATACAAGAAGATATGTCAAAGAAATAATCAATCCTCCCATGTTTCCTTCCATATGCTACATCTATAGCTTTTCTTCTTCCTTCCTAATTACAAACCTTAAATAGAATTCGTGCCTCATATCGAATTTACCGAGTATCATAATTCCTCCAGGTGGTAAAGATACCTCGAGACAAGTGCTGGGCATAGAAGCCACAGGGCATAAATCTGCAAAGAAGTAAAAAGCTAACCTTTGCAAACAATATGGCTTCTCTCTCACTTACCAACTTTACATTTCCCTGTATGGCCCCGGAAGATGACTGGTTAGCCAGAGACGGGTAAGATTCCTCAAGGGAGGAACAACCTAAGATAGGCACAGTCGCAGGGGGGCCATCAGGTGAGAATTTGGGGATCAACAGAGGTGAGGCTCAGAACCTCACCCCCCCTGCTTTGAGAGAAATCTTCTGCATCCGTGGATGTCTTGATGCCCTTGTCTAGCCTGGATTAATACTTAGTCCATAGGCACACACCTGATCATCTGATCATCTACATTTGCCTTCTTACAGCACTAAACTATGTTTTCTACCTTTATCTTGCATCTACCTACCACTTCAGCATTTTATTAAAAATAAAAATAATAATAATAATAGGAGAAATGTGGGATCAACATATAAATCAAGTACAAAAATCAAATGAATATTCATATTTGACCTGATGGTTTATAGGTCATATTGCATGATCAAAACCGAAAGTTTCTGTGATGAATGCCCTTGTACTGTTCACCATGTAAGAATTTATTCACTCTGTAAGAATTCGTTCACCATGTAAGAACTTGTTCGTTATGCTTCAGAAGATTGGAGACTGACGAGAATTAGGCTTGAGATGGATTAATGATTGTACATTGAGCATTGACCCCCCTATACTGAATTTTATTGTTGTTAACAACCATTTGATCAATAAATATGAGAGATGCCCTCTCAAAAAAAAAAAAAAATAGTAATAATCATCTGTGTAGCTCACCTTAACATAATTTGGTGAAATCTAAATTTTAGGATAATTTCCATATCACATATGTGATAGATAATTTTATGTGTCACCTTGGCTGGGCCATAGTACTCAGGTATGTGGTCAGACATTATTTTGGATGTTTCTGTGAGGTTTTCTGATGAGATCAACATTTAAATCAGTGGATTTGGAATAAGGCAGATTGCTCTCCTAAAGGTGGATGGGCCTATCCAATCAGTTGAAGGCCTGCATAGAGCCAAAGACCTCTCTCAGCAAGAAGCAACTCTTCCAGGAGACAACCTTTTAGACTTAAGCTATGACACTGGCCCTTTCTGGAGGTTCTGGTCTGCCAGCCTATCCTGCAGGTTTTGGACTTGGCAGTCTCCACAACTGTGTGAGTCAGTTCTTTAAAGCAAATCTCACTTTCAGTGTATTCACACACATCCTATTGGCTCTGATTCTCTGAAGAATCCTGACTAATGAAACATATTTCAAACTTACTACAGGTTTGTCTGTTTCTTTATTACCTAGTTGATTTCACTTCAATAGTAATTGAGAAACATTTAAGTTTGCTGATTTCTTTCAAATTATATCCAATAAAATATTATGCCAACTTTAAAAGACCAAATAGGTCAACAATTTGATTTTGCAGTAATTTTGAAAGAATTACTATAATTTAACATGTAATTAGGAGATCATATAAAAAAAAGTTCAAGGATAGAAACCAATGTCATAAAACTTGACCATCTACTAGGCATGTGTAAACATAAGCATATTTAACATATGTTGTGTTTCAATTATTTTCTGAAAGTAATTTATGCTTTCCTTAGTGACAATCTACAATTAACACTAGCACATATATCAATGCGTTGTTCATAAGCAAAATAATTTATGAGAAACATTTTCTGTTTTGTCTACTTATCATTGTTTTGAAAATTGCCAATCTTATAGAAACAGACACATGAGAAATGTATCAGAAAAATTAAAATATTTATTTCACTAACTCAGAGTTCTTCAAAATTTCCAAAATGTTGCAGCCATGTTTGTATGGAATTTCAAATCTTCTCTTTATTTAATTAATCTCTAAATTTGGTTTGGATTTTATTTATGATTCATGATACTGCAGACAGAAATATTGTTCCACTTTTCTTTTGGTTGGTTTCTAACAATTTAAAAATTAGCTTTATTCACTTTTCTCATAGTCCCAATCATGTTAATTTTGTGGTAAACTCTACTGTTTAAAATGAAAATGTATTTACAAAAGCATGTCAGGTGTATTTTCCTATTTTTCTCAGGAAAACATAATTTATTAGCAACACTTTTGCCACAAATTTGATATTTACTTAATTTCTAAGAGAACTTGCCACCCTACATAGGAAATATTCATTCCAAACATTTTGATAGTGCTACCCTACTCTGACATAGTTAATTTCTCTCTCACTTCTGTCTTCTTTACTAGGACAATTTTAGCTTTACTGTTCCCTGACCATTAAAAGAAAGCTGAAATTTTAGATTAATAACAAGAGACATATACTATGTATAGGAAAAACAGTTTATTCATATTCTGTTCACATAAACCTTTACAAAGCACAATGTTCTATTGTAATGGTCTAGTGAAGCTCTGTTGAAACTGATGTTCACATGGTATCTTTGGCATGTAGTTAAATCACTTGCATCTAAAAGGAGTCAAAAAACTAGTTTTTTAATATAAATTAAATTAATGGATTCATGGAGGAAATGTACATAATATACATAAACAACTCAGCTTTCCTTCACAGAGGCAGTCAATCACATTCCATGTATCTTAAAGAAATTGGTTATTATATCAGAGAATAAAAACATAAAGCATTAAAATCTACTTCAAATAAATATTGAATGCATTTATGTACAAAAGATTTCTATTATAGTCTTTGAAAAAAATTTAAATGAGCTGTACATTTTCTTAGCTTCAAGTTCCTTAAAAATGGTTGTAACATTCTAATCCAAACCATAATTTAAATACAGTGTATAAAAAGAATTATAAACACTGATTAAAGAATTGGAGGAAGCATATTAGTGTACTGTTCATTCCAACTGTAAGTATGTTTTTACAATTTATTTTACCCATTCTCTCATTTTGCTAATGGACTCAAATATGTCAACAGAGATAATTAAAGTTTATATCACAGTAATAACACTGTTGCAGAGTCTTTATATAAGAGGGTCAAAAGAGGTTCTTTGATAAGGAAAATGAGAGGATTGAAAATGCTCTAAATAGCTTTGCTTACAATGCAACAAACTAAATAAAAAGGAGACAATAGCTTGTGAAGGACATTGTTGGAACAAATTGAAGTACATTCTTTGAGACAAATGAATGGCCTTTAGATTTTTAAAAAATAAAATTATGTTCAGAAGACTTGAGGGATAAAAAAACAACTTAAGGTCTGCAAAATGGATGAAAAGTCCATTAATACTATTCCAAAAATTCTTACTGCTCTCTGTCCTATCATAATTCATTTTGCTCTGCAACTTAGCACTCCTGATAGCATACAGTATATGTAATGATGATGTTATATTTTCATTATATTGCTATATATTGTTTGCTTTTTAAAATTTTTTTCTTATGTTTTTATCTTAAAATATCCTTTCTTGATCCTGCTTTCCTCATCATATATTCTTTATTGACAGCCCCTAATGTACAGCAAAATTCCTTTTCAAAGTGTTGGATGCACATCCTCTACACTCCCTCTCCTATTCTCTCTTGAACCCACCTGACTTGGCTCTTGCCTCCTTCAATCCATGGAGTTCTCTTCACATTCACTTTATTAAACCAGAGCATCACTTCTCAGGCCTCCATTAACATACACCGAACAGCACTAACACCATCCTTCTGGAATGTATTTCCTTCACTTGGCTTGCAGGACTCCACACCCTCTCTCAGCTTTTTTGATGCCTTACTGGGACTTCTTTTAAGTCTCTTGTTCCTCTCCACGTTAAAAAATTATCGTGACACTTGTTAAGGATGGTAAAGCAGACTTCATTCAAAAGGGAACCATCACAATAAGGATAGGACCACTAGATTGGGATCTTGCAGCTGGGGAAAGAGATTAGGCTCAATTCCAAATACAAAATGGTTAAGTGAGAATTTATAGCCAAGGAGGAGTGGGGGGATCAATGGATGGAAAATTAATAAGAGGAAACATCAGGCTTAAGAGGGGATTCTGCTTAAACCAACCTAACAGGATTTTAAGCAGACCAGGATAATCAAACTTTACTTGGTGGGTGGAGAATGAAGAACCAGATTGATAGTTAGGATAACCAGATGTTAAAATGGGGGATTCTGGTTAAACTGATTTAACAGGATTCTTGCTAAAATTGGACAAAATGAAGATGAACTTCAAAACATAAAAGTGAGGACCTAGTTAAGAAGTTCAGAAAAGGTGGAGTAAAATTTGGTGGAAAAGAGAATCTTTATCACTTTTAACTGCTAAACATTTGAAGAGCTAGGCGATGGGTTATGACTCAGCCCTTGGTCTTTCCTTTTACGCCACATAGCCACATACACTTGATGATCCCATCCAGTCTTATGGCTTTGCCTATAATCTCTGCCAGCAACTCTCAAGTTCTTTCATTCAGTCTCCCTTCTGAACTCCAGCTTCATGTCTGTCAACCTGCTACCCTTCCTTTGATGATTAGTGAGCATCTCAAAATTAAGAACAAAACTAAACCCATCATCTTTTCCCTTCCCCAAAAACTGTTCCAACCACCCACAGTTTCATTGTTGAAGGAAAATCTTCAGTCTTCTCTCTATTCTTGTCTTCATCTCACAGGCCATCTCACGTTTCTCAAGAATTACTTGAGCTCTTCCTTCAGAACACACCCAAATCCTGGCTGCTTCTCACCCCATCCAGGTAGTCATCTCCTACCTGGATTGCTGCAGCAGCCTTCAAAAAAGTCTTCCTGACTTTTTCTTTCATTTCTAAAGGAGCCTTTAAAAATTAAGATTAAACAAGATAAAGTTATTTGCAACCTAAGTATCAAGATGCAATTCCCACAGAACAGAGATTAGCTCACCTAGGTCCTCTGACTTTGAGAAGTTTTGCTAAAAGTCCCACATACCATACACCATAAATATTTCTTGGACACAAAAGCAAATTAAATAGATACCGATGTAAGATATTGAGAGCATTAGCATCACCCTACACTTTTCAAAATTTGGAAACATCGTAGGATTTAGAACTTAATTGATATTAGATATAGATATAGATTAGACATAGAATTAATAAAAATTAAACTATTCCATTTCAAAATTAGTTTCATTATTAATATTTTAATTGATTACTTTAAAAATATTGACCTGATGGAGCTAAAGGCATGTATTTGGCCAGTCAGTCATTAGGTTCAAGAGAGTATGATGTTCTTATCCTGTCTTTCTTTAGAAAAGTTCTAGTTTAAAGAAACTAAAATAAGTTCTGCTGTCTGTTTCACCCCTGGGGAAAAAAAAATCAGTTATTGTGTTAAATATTAGCACATAAACTTCAGCAGAAGATCTACATATCGAATGTGACCTTACCCTAAAGACATTAATATTTTGTGCTTAAAATGAGCCCAGCTATAAGAATGTATATATGTTATTATGATAGTTGAGATTCTGACTTGACCTTGACAGATAAAAATAGAAATAGATTAGAAAACAAGATGTTCCAGTGTCCTGTGGCCATGCATTTGCAATCTTCTAATGCATCCCTCAGTCACATATGCACTAATGAGAAGAAGCATGTGTTTTAGATGAGGATGCACCATATATATAGTCAGAACATGTGGGATTGTCTGTTGTTTCCTAGCTCTAGGAGGAAGAAACAAGATATTTTCATGTCATAACTTTTGTCATTTGTACACTGAAAGCAATTAAACTTGTTTTATATAACTAATAGGACTGTGAGGAACAATTTAATATTATTTTTGGAAAAGGTTTCAATTGTAATAGTTAAATATTTTACTGTAGGTGAACATTGTGTCTAAGTATTTCAAATGCATATATACACTTCTGTGTTTGTTATATAAAAAGATTCATACATCTAAAATACAGTTTTCTTGATTCTTTTGAAATAAAGTAGAAAAAATGGAATGGGGAAAAGAAGGAAGAAAATGTGTTTTTTAAAAGTAAAATATTTTTAAGTGTTTCTCGATATACTTCACTGTATATTCAGAAACCTTCACAGAAAAAGAACAACATAAAACTCATTGCAATAAGAATCACAGTAAAATAATGCTAATTTTCACTTTAGCAAATCTGATGGATGTGCTTTAATTTTCCAATATACACATGGAAATAAAATTAGACAAATGGGCAAACTAATTACAATTAGCATGCATCAGCATGATCAAATATGATACTTAGTCACTTCCTATTAAAGAGAATATACTAAGAGAAAACTTTGTTCTTAAATAGACATGTGAATTACTTTAAATTTTTTGTAAGGAGGCAGATCGCACAGGCTGGAAAAGTTATGCTAAAGCTAAAGATCAACAGTTTTCCCCTTCACTAAGAATTATGAAATCTCACATAAAAGTTATTCTTGGTAAAGAATAAGGATTATAATTTATGTATAATAATCTTCAGTTTTATTTCTCCCTGTCAGATGTAGGATGTGATATTTTAAATTATGTGGACACCTGCCAGCAAAGTCCTTGTAATCAATATGAAAAAAAAAATCCTACACAGAAAATGATTTTAAAGGTAAAATTTGTAGGCCTCAATGGAGAATAGTAAAAATACAACACATTAACATTAATAACGATTTCTAAATGGCAAGTGCTTTTAAAATTCAGGGACAGCGATGACCGAATGGTGCTATCTTGTTATGCTAAAAAGTGATCACTAGCCAAGAAGAGAGAAGAATCTTTAAAAAAAATGGAGCTAAGAAAGCCAAAGGCCAGAAATAATTATGTGTCACAAGGCTTAATACAAAATGAAGAACCCAATTTTATCTTAAGAGACAGATACGGGGTTATAGCCTGGAGAGGACTCCGAGAAGGCCCAGAACAAGTCTTTAAATCAAGAAAGCAAACACAAAGTTAATAAATTACTATTGAAGAGAAAAAGAAGTATTTTCCTAGGTCTGAGCCTGAAACTTTTTATTTCTTAAAAACTGGCAATTAAAATCACAAATCTACTGGACAGACACAGTTTTCTTATTTACAATAGGAAGTGAGTGATACAACCTAAATGGTACTTTGTTTGACAATCTCAAATTAACATAATACCTGTTCTAGGATTTTAAAAGCTCAATTAAGCTATTTCTTTCCAGCCTGCTGCAAAGCTTTAAGCTAAAGACTGGCATTTTCTCAGTAGGTCTAATGTAAAAGCTTTTAAATACAACAAGCTCCTCTGCAATCCCTACTGACTTTTAATGCTGCATCCTGATGGTAAATTAGTTTCAGTAGCATAATTGTTTTAGCTCTTGGCCCTTTCACTAACATCAAGCCTCTTACTAAAAGTCTTAAAAATAAAGGATTTTATTTAAATAGTTCTTTGTATATACTGAGTATATATTGACATAATTTGGAAACCACACTCCATCAACATAATAGTTGAAGCCACAGTGTTATCAGAGAATATGTACCCCTATTTTGGGAACTACAGTAGAGGGCAACTTTTATAAATATTTTTTAAATTGATTGTGGCTTTATAGTCTAAATTCTCCAGTTATGCTTAATATGTAAATATTGGGACTTGTAGCTTTGCAACTGTGGTTCTCCAATTATAGCCTGTATCAGTGTTACCTAGTCGACTTGCTAAACACAAATGGCTGGGCCACAAAAAGAGTTTTTGATTTAGTAAATTTGAGGTAGAGTCCAAGAATTTGCATCACTAGAAAGTTCTCAGGTAAAACTGATGCTTGTGGTCTGGAGAATACACTTGGAGAAATACTACTTCTTTGGACTCTATGTTAGTAGTATGATGTTAAGACAGCCACTCAATATCTCTGAGACTTGGTTTCCACTTCCTTAGGCACTAAAAGTGTAATTATTTCAAAACATTGTTTGGAGAATTATGATAAAATATGTAAATGATTCAGCTGAGATTCTGACACAGTTGATAATTAGTAAACATTAATTGCCACTCTTTCCCACTCTTACATAATGGTCATAAATAACTTATAATACATAACGTAATAGCAGCAGAAACAATATTTTTTAAAAGCCATTTAAATGTTCTCTGTGGAGAAATAAGAGGGGGAGAAGTCACAAACCAATGTTGAAGCAGAAGCTGGCTTTGAGAAAGAATGGGGCTTAGTCTTTTCTGACTGTAGGGATGATCAAGACATGCCAATTTTGTCTTGTTCTTTAATAGTTGATGCTAGAATATGTCCAAAACAAAACACAGGCAAAAAAATAAAACACTGGAATGGAGGAGGTGCTGTATAAGTTATTACTGTCTATTGAAAATGCCAGAAAGACAACAGCAAACAATTTAAACAGATAAAGGCTTACTTATCTAACATAATGAGATGTCTGGACACAGACAGTTCTGCCTAGTTCTTACCTTTGCTGGCTTGTAGAGTTTCCTCCTCCTGGGGTCAAATGACTGCTGGATTTCTAATAGAATATCTATGCACAATGCAGGAAAAGAGAAAGGTAAACTAATTTCTTTTAGCTTGGCTTTTATTACAGTAGGAAAGGAAGACCTTCCCCCTTTGCTTATATTTCATTTGTTAGAATTGTGTCACTTAGTCATACTATCTGCAGGGAAGTCAGGAAAAGTTAACTTTTTTACTTGCCTGTCTCTTTAGTGTAGGGAAGGTCAGGGAGAAGGTTGTGAAGGGTTTTTGCATAGCCAATTTATACTGTGCAGCACAGGAACTTTTAAGAAAGAAACCAGAATCCTGCAAAAATGTCAATTATTTTTTTTAATTTTAGGCACTGGAAGCTGACTGAGAATAATGATTGTGTAAGGTGTTGGTTGTCAACATCTAATTAGTTATGACTAAAAGAAGGAAGAATAGGACAAGGACTACGATCATTTGCTACCTAATAGAAAATGAGCAAATAATGAGTACTTTCAAAAAAATGTCTACACACTCAAAAATCAGAACTATTTGAGTTCCAAAGGCAGCTGTAACATTTGGAAAATGCCTGTACAAGCCAAGAATATATATGAGAAGCATGAGCAACAAAGATATTAAGTTTTCCAATCTATGAATGCAGAATGTCTCTCATATATCTGTGTCTTAATTCCTTTCCTCAACATTTTGTAGTTTTCATTGTATAAGATACTCCTCCTTAGTTGAGATTATTCCTAAGAATCTCTTTGAGTTACTCTGCTCCTACAGTGAGTGTTGATGTTACAGATTCCTTGTTCGGCCATAACAATAAGGTCGGTATTTTTGTCTTCTGTTTTGGTCTCGTATTTGGTCTTGGGGACAAGTAAGACTTGTGATTCTAGACTCTTACCTTTAGACTGAACCTTTATTTCTTCTATGTTTCTTCCTTCATTTTGTCATATTTTGATACTGTTTTGTTGAATCCTAATCACTGCTAATATGCCAAACATAGATTTTTCTTCCCATTTATCCAGTTTTGATGTTGAATTCAATTTTAGATAACTTCATGATTTACTTCTATCTAAAGGAAAATTTTCACAAATACATCTGCAAAAAAAATCCCCAATTTATTCCTATGTGGTCTTTCCTCTTCTATACATCCCCATTATTTAAACAAAAGCAGTTATTTGTCGCTTCTCTTTCCCATTCCTAGTGACTTCTGAGTCAATTACTTTGAGTATCATGTCACTCTTCATTTCCAGCTTTTGGTACTCCATTACTCCATTTCTTTCTCTGGTGAGGTTAAAGCCTTCTTTTCCCCCAGCATTAGTGCTAATTATAAGCTATAAATATAGTTCATTTATGAGAATCAGTATATTAATATTTTCTTTATGACCTGTGAATGTGTTAAGTTTCAAAATGATCTCTGTTCACTTATTCATCCATTCAATAATGTGTATGTGTGTATATGTGAGCACACATCAGCTATGTGCTAAAAATTGTTCCAGGCACTGGCTTTGTGGTAAACAAGATTAGAGAAAAATCTCTTTTTTGTGTGAGGTACACAGGACAATGAAGGTGAAATGGTGAAATTGGTTAGTAGCTAACAAACTTCAGTGAAGTGATAGACTGTGTCTGGGTGAAGGAATTCTTTTACAACAAAGTGGTCAAGGACAATTCCTCTAGAAAGGTGCCTTTGAGCAGAGAATTGAGATGAAAGAATTAGTATCATTGCTATCCACAGCAAGAACATTTTGAATAAAGATGGAGCAAATTTCAGGCCACTGAGGTAAAACAAAACTTGATGTGTTTGGCAAAACTTGTGTAACATATATGACAAACAGTCAAGTATAGTACAACTCAGTGAGCAATATAGAAAATGGTGCTCCTTATGAATTGCTGTTTTGAACATATCCATGGGATGCTCTGTTCTTATACTACTTAGGAAAGCCTAAGATACCAAAGTTGAAAACAAAACAAAATAGAAAATCTCAATAGCTCAAACCAACACAGCTTATTTTTTGCTCACATTACGTGTCAGTTGTGAGTTAGCTTAGAGTTATTCAGTGTTATCACTAATTCAAGCTGATAAAGCTTTATCTCAATACTGACTTCCACACTTACAGATGCTGGGGAAAAAAATAAAATGAGAATCCATACGCTGACTAATAAAGCTTCTTTGGATCATTTGTGTTGAGCAAGTGGCATCTTTTGTCTATTGCAGTTCAAACACTTCTGTTCATTGAATTCTGATATTGAGGTAAACACAGGAACAGCACTTTACTCACGTAGAGAAAAGTCAGAGCAAGATCAGCTTCAGTAGTAGGTGTGGGCCACTGGGTCCCCCGGCAGCTGACACAGAGCAATTGGTCTGCACACACCCATTTTGTATTTCAGCTGAAGAGCCCCATCCCTTCCCCACAGGGGACAGATAAAATAGTGGGGTTGGTGATGCCAAATAATATACACCTTAAAGCTGTATAAACTGTTCAATGGAGTATACCCAGAGTCTGAAACTGGGAACGATTTTTCCAAATGAAGCCATAAATCCAGCATAGGCTGTGAGGAATCTTTCCCTCTTGGTAGGAAAGTGCTCTAGGCCCAAAGTTCATTCTAATGTGGCTGAGCTGGAGGTCCAAAGACTACATGCATTACACTGCCTTTCTCAGTAATTTCAGATCACAACTCACTGTGTGTCCTACAGAGCAGGTATGTCCAATCCCCCTTCATGGGGAGAGACCACAGAAACAACTGGAGTGTAGATGAAAAGTAGTAGTCTTATAATTATAGGTTTAGAAATTAAACAAGTCATTACAGCTTATCACATATTTATATTAACTTATCAAGGTATTGCTGTAATTTACAGGTGGGGAAGATGTAAAGAATCTTAGAACCAAGGTATAAGGAAAGATTGTGAATTTCACCCACGTGTAAAGACAATATGATAATGCATATTGTAACTTACATCAATAGATCAATATAATAAACTTTTCCATAATGTGACTTATATTTCAATTTTGATAGACAGTTTTTTTAATAAAATTAGGCATAACAGATAAAGCTCAGTCAATTTCCTTATAAATGAAACTTTCTGACTAAGTCCTATTTACATTAGTAACTCTGGGATGGCTATAAGTTTAGGATAATAAATGTTTTACAGTAAATATTGGTTTTGCCTACTGGAAGCTCAGAGATTTTATTTGGAAAGATGATGTGGTCTTCCCTTCTAGTTTGTCATAGAATTTCATTAAACTACTTTTATTGTTTCTTTTTGCTTCCACATAATCCCCTCTAGTTTTGATAAGTCTTATCTATAAATGTACTACAGAGAGCAGATAGTTCCTCATGAGAGACTGTTGCTACAGTTGCTAATCATGAAAAAAGAGATGGATTTAGATATTTTATTTTCTTTTTTGATGCATTCTATTTTACTAGAAAGGAATGATTTCATAAAGTGGAGTTTGGGCTGCAGTAGCAATTAGTCACATACATAATTTTCCTGTGTTTTGTAATATTCAGAAAGGTTCTACATGCTATTAATTCTGTTATAATTTAAGTAAAAAGGAGAAAAAAGCTATTCTGGCAATGCTTAGAAATAAATTGAAGGTAGATGCATAATGTATATGACTGCCTCTGCTCCAAAAAAACAAACAAACAAAAACAGTTACAGTGTTTAGTGTATGACCTCTGCCTTCTGATATTTGGAATAAAACTAGTTTTCAAATCTGGTTTTTTCTGTAATGTATTTTTTTCATATGTAGCAAGCTTATCGGTATAAATAAAATATAGGACTGTATGGCTAAATGCAATTTAGAACTGTGATAACAGACAAGTATATTTCTTTATTTCCAAAGAAGCATAGCTATAAATACAAAGATATATCCTAGCGTAAGTAAATACACTACTCTTAGAGTGTGCATACATACACTTATTATATGGTCATATACATTAGGATAGACTTATGTATGTGTATGTAAATATACACATACATATGGATAGGTAAATATACATTTCTCTGAACTGAGAGAAATTTGTTCTTGAACACTTGATTTCTGTATGTGCACATTTCATTATTTTAAAGAAATAAATTTTATTGCTGAAACTGTTAGAAATAGGGAATGTCAAGAAAGGTCAAGAAATAACGAAGGTAATGTAGAGTTTTTTGCTTTGATTTCCCAGAGAATGGCAGTATGGAGGGGGACATGATGACACCCAGATGCCCATTCCATTAAATGTCAAAAAATTATAAGAAATTTTATTCCAGAGAATAAAATTTTTCATTAAATGCAAACAAAATTAGGGCATGTAAAAGCTATTTGAAAATTTACAGTTATGGTTGACATTAATCATATTATATATGCTTAATATTATCAATAGCTTGGAGGATTTCTGGATAAATTGGAGAATTATTGGAGTGAGCATAATAATAGATAAATTAAATGTAATTAGATTGCTTTGACTGGTTTATAATGTCTTTTCCTAATGTAATAGAGGGAAGTCATTTAAACATCATTTTTGATATTTGTCCCAACTAATCAAAAATCCACTCACTCTATTGATCTCTGTAAGAAATGGTAAGGTATAATAATCAGAGAAAAATGTGTAGTTCAGCATAATTTATTTCAATTTGATTCAATCAACCCAGATTTATTTTATCCAGTACTAATTGTGAGGATAACAAATAAGAATAAGATGCAATCCTACTTTTATGGAACATACAGTATTATAAACAGCAAATCAATAGAGAAAAATCAATGAAACCAAAAGTTCATTCTTTGTGTGGTTCTGAGTCTCAGTTTCTCTGTTAGGGTAATGGGGATAATAAAATCTCCATTTAGATTGCATGGAATAGAAGTTCAATACAAAATGCATGTGGCACTCACTAGAAGTAAATTAGATGTTTTGTATCATCATTTTTAAGATTGTTTTGCACTAGAAACTGATATCAATAATAGATATGGATAGAGATAAATTCCCAGAGTACTCAATTTAATGAAATATTAAAAAGGGAGAGGTTCAAAAATATCCATGGTTATCTCTATAAGAAATACCTGAAATACCTATCAGTGTAGCACATACGATTTTAAATTTGATGTCTGAATGTTGAAATTGCTTAATTCTAGTAGTAGATTCATAATTTGTCTTCTTGTTGAATTTCTAGCAATAGAAGTTCTGTATTTGTTAAAACATTTACTTAGGTAGGTTTATTTTCCACAGCTACCTTTTGAAATAATCTCATAGATAAATTACTTTGATTTTGTACATAAAACTATGAAAGTTTCAAGGTGACAGCTGTGCATACTGATGTCATTATATTAAGCTTGCCAGAAAAAGGACTTTTGATGATACAATTTTTAACAGAAATAGATGAAGATTTAGTGTTTCTTGATTTTTCTTTGTAAGATGTCCCCAGAGATTCGTCTTTTAGAACTGTAAAAAGCTTGCCGATAATGTGACTGATATAAAACACTCAGATCCAGAGGGTGAGCCGAAGTGTTTAATGTCCCTGCATTGCACTCAGAGGACAGAGAAGCAGACAGATCCAATTATGGAATTTATAATTCAATAACTAGCTTCCCTCCCAAACCCAATAATCTCATCAGCTCTGATTCTTAAAGAAACACACAGAAATATTTCTCCTTATACCTAATGCTATTATAAATGAACAAATGGTTGCAGTAAACGTAATATACTGGCTCACAAGATAGACTAATTTTAAAGTTAAATATTTAATTCCAATGTAATTTCTCTTTTGGTGAAACTAATATTCACCATTATAACGATTTTATTCGTGGTAATTTCAAAGACCTTGGTAGGGAGCACTGCGCTATTCCTAGAAAAGCTAGTAGGAAAGGAGTTAGTATACAGGCAGAGCCTGCAGCCTCTGTGTTATTGATTTCAGGATTCCTGGGAATCATCTTGACTCCCAAATCCTTTCTCCCAAGTGCTGCAAGATCAATGCAACTTCTTTATGTGTATTTAATCTTATAAATATAATATCCTTGGAAAATTAGAAACGTTAAGATAGTTCTCAAATTGAAGTGCACATTCATATTCAACCTCTTATTTTTTCCACAGAGAAGGAAATACTAAGAACAAACATAAAGAAGAGAAACACATATCACTATGGACAGATAAAAGAGACAGAAGTGTCCAAAAGGCAAAGTTAGGGAGTTTGAAAACTAAGTTTCTTTTTTGTATTTAATACATGTTGCATTATGTTATATTATGTTTTCATCACAGCCAATCCTTGCATGATTTTTTTTAAAATTTAAGGGACACATATATTTAAGCAAGTTATTCATCTTATTCTGGAAACTAGCAGTAAAATTGTGACTGATATGAAATTTTTTGATTTTTTTTTTTAGGGGGATAAGTGGGGTTGCAGTCAAAGAGAGAAAGTTACAAAGTAGTTGAGAAATACACCTGTTGGCTAGGGAACTTAAGCCTTGGTAAAGAGGCTGAGGGGTTCTTTATGTAAAACTAACTAAGGTGCTAAATTTCTCCTGGAACCTGTGTGAGCAATCTTTGTCACATAGTCAAAAAGCCTTGGGGTGATAAATTTTACATATTTAAAAGTACAACACAGTTTAATGCTAATACAGGGTTACACTGGGAGTTGATATACTTTAGTTCAGACTCCATTTAGAACACAATAAACACTAATGAAAGTGCCTGCTTTTCCTGAGGCAACAATGCTTACCTCTACAAACATAATAGGGATTTTGTAAAGAAAAATACATAAAAATGTCAACCTCCTTAAAAAGGGACAAATTAAATTCAAAATATCATTCTTTTCTGTATTTTTTTGGCATGGTTTCCTTGGTTTAATTTCCATTTTGGTTGACTCTTTCCATGTGAGCTGAATAAGCATTCTTCTTCCTTAAATAATGAGATCTTTAAACTCTGAAATTATCCACAATTTATATAACGAGGCTTAAAAAGTATTTCAGCTTCATTCAACTTAGAAACATTACTTTCTTGGTAAATGATTTTGTTTCTGTGTTATTGCTTTAGACTTGAACGTTGTCTGGAACTAACAGGCAGATTTTCTAAGAAATCTCAAGTCAGTAGCTGATTTACTGGTATTAGAGTCACAGAAAGGATAATACAGTCACTTTGCCCAAGGTATGCCAGTTTTACTTTGTTATTTATGAGTCACTGGCTCTGCTGGAAAACAAACAGCTGCATCAGTATTTTTCTGGATATTAAAGTCACTTTTATTGATGCTTCTGAATTTGATGTATCTTCTCATAGGGACACTGCAAACAAAGCCCTTGTAAATATACAATTTATTATGCAGCAACCTATTTAATGAAAGTGCTGCATGTATGAAAAGCTACAATTGTCTGTTTGGAAAACATTCAAATTCTATTTCTAATTATGTGTTGGTGTGAAGTTTCCTTGGGATTTCCTCTTTATCTTTATTTTTTAAGACCTCAGTCGGATGATTATTGATCATTCTTCTATAAAGAGGCAACAATAAATGTGAACGAACAACCAGCATACATTTGGAATATTATGAATGCATTATAGAAATGCACCTCCACATGCACACTCTGTAAAGTAAAGTTTGTTAATTTTGTAAGTTGGGTGAAATGAATAATATGTCATATTTAGGTTAATGATGCATAATTAGGAGTTATTTTGACCCTTAGCCTATCAGAAAAATTTAGCATGCTAAGTGAAAAAGAAATAACTTATGCCACTATTAATCACTCAGAAACTCTTTTATCTTATAATGTGGACAGTTTAAACTATTACTGGCTTTCACCTTAAATTGGAAGAAAACATTCAAGAGAATTTAATTTATCATAAATATTTACCTGTTATTTTTTGTAATAGAATCAGTGCATATCTCTGAAAGAGCAAATGTCCAGTTAAGTCCAATATTCTATTTTAACCTATGATATAAAACATTTCTTCATAAAACAGGCAGTTTTTTTTTTGAGGTGGTCCAATTCTCAAGATGATTAAAATTCTGTAATTTTTTCTAAAGGGAAGTAACGTAGGACACCAGTCACATTTTAAGAGGAAAACATAACAATGAACTTATAAAATAGTATCAAATTCCAGTGTAAACATTGCTCTTTGAGTCACCATTTCCTTTTTCTCTTTTCCTAGAAAAGCAACAACAAAAGGATAAGAAAATAAATGAACAAGAAACATGGCCAAAATCATTTTGAGTGAAATCTGGAGATATATATAATCTGTGCACCCCAAAAACATGTAAATCTCTTTATAGATGAGTTTGCACACAAATTACGGAGATGGTGAATGGGCCAGGTGGCATAACATCTCAGAAATCCAACAAAAATTCACTGTCCTGCATATGAGCATCTTATCTTGATGTCACTTATTCTTTACCCTGCTCCAGTTAAATTAAGAGAAACATGGATAACACAGTTGTATAAGGAATCATCCATACAGTCTTTGAGACAGCAGAAAAGAGGAAGCCATCTAGACACTCCGCAGTCCAGCCCCAGAGAACTTCTGCAAACCAGGAAACTCCAGTTTGTTATGATTAGTAATACAAAAGAAACAGAAACCACTGACACAATGCCATCTTAATATAGAGGATAAAAAGGGAAATCAGTACTTACTAACACGATGAAGACTAACAGAAAATCTAGAAATATTGACACCTAGAAAATAAAATCATCATGAGGTATTTTACTATCACTTAAATAAAATGAATGGAGCTGTTATTTTAATTAAAAATTGGAAGAGAGGGAAAGCAAAAGAATGAATAAGGGGATGAAATATGTAAGCTCTCAGTTCTTAGGTAAGAAGAGAAAATAAAATGATTGCACTTAAAGACAAAATTGGATGAATTACCAGCAGGGTGGGGGGTGGGGGGAGTCTGGGGGAAAAAAATAAGAAAGAGGAGGTAAAGAAACAAGATATTGGAAAATTAAAGTAGAAATAAAAAAGCAATAAGAAATGCAGACATGTAAATTATACCTTTAATAAAACTGTTGGAAAGAAGGGGAAGAGAAGAGAGAGAACAAGGGAGAAGAGATAGAAGAAATAGCCCATTGATTTTAGTCCTGTTAGCCACTGCACTTGAAGCTGTACTGCTGATCAACAATAAAAGCCCAGAAGAACTTGTCTTTCTCTGCCTGGCTTATTTCACTGATCATAATAACCTCTAGCTCCATCCATGTTGTTGCAAATGGTAGGATCTGTTTTTTTCTTATAGCTGAGTAATATTCCATTGTGTATATGTACCACATCTTCTTTATCCATTCATCTACTGATGGACACTTAGGTTGCTTCCATATCTTGGCTATTGCAAATAGTGCAGCGATAAACATAGGGATGCATCTGTCTTTTTCAACCTGGAGTGTTGCATGCTTGGGGTAAATTCCTAGAAGTGGAATTCCTGGGTCGAATGGTAAGTCTATTTTGAGCATTTTGAGGAACCTCCATACTGCTTTCCACAATGGTTGAACCAATTTATGATTTCGCTTATATGTGGAGTATAAGAAAAAAGGAAAACTGTAGAAACAAAACAGCAGCAGAATCACAGAACCCAAGAATGGACTAACAGTTACCAAAGGGAAAGGGACTGGGGAGGATGGGTGGGAAGGGAGGGATAAGGGTGGGAAAAAAGAAAGGGGGCATTATGATTAGCATGTATAGTGTGGGGGGGGGCATGGGGAGGGCTGTACAACACAGAGAAGACAAGTAGTGATTCTACAGCATTTTACTACGCTGATGGACAGTGACTGTGAAGGGGTATGTGGGAGTGAAGTGGGGAGCCTAGTAAACATAATGTCTTTCATGTAATTGTAGATTAATGATAGCAAATTAAAAAAAAAAAACCCAGAAGAAAATAATACTGTATTTTGGCATAAGATATTTGAGAGGATTTTATGACACCAAGATAAAAGGCACTCCAGTGCCCAGGAAGTTAATTGTAACTTCATGGGGGAAAAGAAATCCAGAAATTGCAGCATTTATTGGGATAAATAATATTGAGCAATTGGAAGAAACTATTCTGGAGATAATGCATAAAGATCAGTATGCAGGTCGCAATATTCATCACTTCAATATATTCATAAGGAAGTCAGTATGAAAGAGAAAAGTCTCACTTAATAAGATCAAGTACACAAATTATTATTATTTAGTGTTATATACAACCAAAATATATAAAAATAGCATCTACAGTCAAAAAGATAATTAGTTGCAAAAGTGTAAATTGAAGTCTTGCTGTTTTTTAAGAATTCACAGTTAGAAAAATAAGAGTATGCAGTATGTCTTGTACCCATTTAAAATGATTATTTGATTTTGTTATTTTTAAATTTGAAAAAAAATTGAAAGCCTCAATATGCAAGAAGGTAACTTTGGGCAATGCTGTAGAAGCTGGTTCCTTTAGAAATTACAATATACATTTTTAAATTTTCTATTTATTTAGAATGAATATCTCTTCACTGAAAGTCAAATTAGAACAATTTTATGATTAAAGTCCATTTGCAGCTCACCCCATTTTTTATGCTTTAGATTTCTGAAGGATTACATCTCTATAATTTAAAGCATTCCTTAAGACATTTATACAGGTTTGGTTTTAAATAATGATAGAGGTTTTAAAATGTACTTAGAGATTAAATAGTTTTTCATATTTATGGGGATATTTGCAGTTTCTGATGTTTTTCCTTCCCTAAAAATCAGTGTCTCTCCATGATTTTCATTTCACTCCAGCAAAATAATTGCTTTTAACATTAAAAAAATATATAATTCCATGGGCAATAAATTCTCTTAATTTTCTTTTATTTAAGGCCAGCATTATTTTTGTCTTCATTCTTAAGGAATATTTTCACTGAATATAAATTTCTAGGTTCAGAGTATTTTCTTTTCTTTTTTTTTTTTGCCATTTAGAGGTGGTGTTCTATGGTTTTCCAGCCTCTATAGTTTATGAGAAACTAGATTGAAATCAAGAATTTTTTTAACTTAAGGTTCTGTGTTTTTTGGTAATTTTGACCATGAGTAACAGAGAAGTGATTTCCCTTGTATTTAGCATGCCTGGAGGTTAATGAGTTGATTATCAATATATATGACCTGTACTGTACTGGGGAAAATGACTAATTATTTCAAATATATATATATATTGTTTTCCTTTGTTTCTCTTTTTCTCTATTTCTGGGACGCCATGTTAACAAATATGTTAATCTCTTTGCTAGGGCTGCAGAGTTTGCTGAAGTTGTACTTTTTCCAATTTTTCACTGTTTTTCAGATCAGATGATTTCTATTGACTTATCTTCTAGTTTAACGCTTTCTTACTCCATCATCTTTTGCTATTAAACCCACTTAGAGATGATTTATTTCAGACACTGTATTTTTAAGATTCCATATTTCTTTGGTTCTCTTTTTTTTACATTGTTTATTTCCCTGATGAGATTTTTTTTCATTCAATGTGGGTGTTTTTTCCTTTACTATTGAGTATATTGATATTATCTGCCCAAGATCTGTGTTTGCTGATTTAATAACTAGATCATTGTTCTTGATTGACTATGTTTCCTCATAAGACTGAGTCATATTTTCATGATTTTTTGTATTCCTATGATGATTAATTCTAAATTTTAGCTTGAGTATAGACTTTGAATTCTGCTATAATTTTTTGAAGAACTTTTTGTTTGTTTTCTCAGGAACTTAACTTGGTTGGACTTAAATTGTGAACTAAGTTTCTTTAGCAGAAACTTCAATCTCCATTAACTAATCTTTAGCTGGATTGAGTTGAGTTGGCCTCACACATGCTTGGTTCAGTGATCAGACAGATAAATGGGCAGCTTAAGTAGGGATTTGGAAGCTTCTCAACTCAGAATACCTTTCTGTGAATCCCCTTCTCATTTTCCAGCTGTTGTGCTTGTTCCAAGTTTTGCCCTGTATCTCTTAAGTCTGGAAAAAGTGCAGATTTTCTATCAGTTTTAGCCTCTATAAATAAACTGACTGTGGCTTTCTCTCATGAAAATTGTTGCAAAACCAGGAAACCATTCTATTAGTCCCTTTTCCCAAGTACCGAAGGCTCTCCAAATTCTGCCTGTAATTTTTAATCATCCAGAGTTTTCAGATATTTTTTGAAAATCATCTAGAGCTTCAAGTTATTATGTGGAAGTCAGTCCTTAATAGGAGATTACTTAGAACTATAGTAAACAAAATGTCAAGATAAACAGGCATGAATATGGAAAAGCAGGGGATTTTATTGCCATGGTTCTCTTTAAAAGAAAGTTCCACAGGACAACATGCAACCCCGAAAACTATGACAAAGTGATTCTTAGGAGTATGGAGAACATTTAGCTGTAAAGTACACCTATCTGTACATAAAGTTGAGTGTAAATATTATATGCTATGGATTCATGGAAATGAGACATTTTTTAAAAGTCGGGTGAGGTAGGAGGAGAAAGGGAAGAGGAGACAGATATGTTTGCTGAATGTCCAATCCCTAAGAGCAGAGTTAAACAATGACTTTTAAAACCAGCAAATAGAACAACAGAAATATAAGCGTATTTAACAGTACAAGGGTAAACACTCAAAGCCTAAAATTAGCAACTAAAATTCTCTGTGATAAAGAGGAAGAGGAGAGGTGTGAAAGAGAAAACATGTTACTTTTATCATTGTTTATAATGACTGATGCATATTGTACAAATAAATGGAGATACATTAACAATGATATAATTCTAAATAGTATATCAATCTTTTGAGAACTGTGTGGTGCATTTTTATTAGGCCTTAAAGAAATCATGAATAGTCTACAGAAAAGAAGAAATAACAGAAAATATTTTGTCATCATTCACATTTCTGCCAGTACATTAATTCTGCTTAGTATACATACCCAACTACTTATTATGACTACTCATGTAGGCACATCTGTGTATTTACATATTGAAGCATGAATTTTCTTAAAAGTTTTTCTTTTATTTCCCCTTTATATTAGAATTGTATCATTGATTGATTTGCTTTTGAAATTATATAGACATACAGGTACAGAATGAATTTCACTATAGCATAGTATAGAAAATCATTACAAGTTCTTTTATAATAAAAAGAAGCATTGGGCCTAATAGGATTGAGAATGACTGATGTATCAAATCAACAAATAAAGGAAGTACTTAATAATATATTTACTTTATAAGGCTCTAGGGAAAGAAGGACTTTAATATATTGCTGGTAGGTGTGCAATTATAAGGACTGAAAATATCTATAGATATTTGGAAATACCTAACATTTACTAATAGGAATACTATTTCATATCAGAAGACTCATTTGAAAAATGTAATAGTATGCATGAAATGACATTTGTACAGGATTATTCATTGTATCATTGTTGTATTAACGAAAGATTGGAAAACAACTAGAGTTTCCTATGTGTTTACTTCTTTAAAAAAAAGCTTTATTAGTTGAGCATGTTTAATTTATTTAGAAAAACGTGACTGAGCCTTAAAATAGATTATTATTGCTTTTCCATTAATTAATTTTTCTATTAATTTGAACTCTAAAAAGCATAATATAATTATTTGGAGAAACAAAAAGAGATTGGTAAACTGTTTTGAAATTACTGTATTTTTACATACAATTATTGCCATGGCGTTCTATTTAATATTATGAATATGATGCTGGTTAAAAAATCAACTATTATCAGACCTACATGCATAGTATTCACTTAATCTTGAAAGATAAATGTAATTTCCCACATTAAATAAACAAGGGAAGTTGTAAAGTGATGGTATGATTTGCCCTTACTCTCTGACTCCAGTCATTCTCATTCTCTCACACTGAGTATCTGTGGTACCTATTGACCTATTATATAAATGAAATTATCCTCCTTTTTAAAATTATTTTAGCATATTATATATTATCTTAAGAAGTTTTGCCCCACCTAGAAAGACCTCTCAAATGCTTTTTCCAATAATTGTATTTAAAATAACTTTAATAGAGCTGTCATACTTTTAATGGTGTGTCTAATCAATCAGTTACAATTTATCTAAAAGCCTTCTTCTTGTCCCTTCTCAATTATTACCTATATGTCCATTGAATAGGTGAAATGAATAATATCATAGACTTAATGAACAAGACAGGGCATAACATTCTATTTTAGCCTCAAAGATGATAATTTAAATTACTCTTATGCAAGTTTCCTAAGTATTCAATTTGAGCTACACAATTATGTTTATTTTACCGGCAAGTGTGAGGATAGCAAGATGACTCATTCCAAAAAGAATATCCAAAGAATTTATTAGTGAAAAATTAGTTCATATTTGGACGGTTAATCTATTGCCAAAGTCTAAACAATCAAAAGGTAACCAAGTCACTCTCTTGCTATTAGTTTTCCAGTGTTTCTCCAAAGCATTAGAATCATGTTTTTCTGGAGTTCAATCTAATAGAAAATGTAATCAAGAAGAAAGTTATAATTGTCTAGCTTAAGGTTACATTTTTCTAACATGATTAAACATTGAAATTAGTAAAGCATTAACAACTTAAATTACTTCACTGATTATTCTTCTAGATAGCTCTAGATAATATTTTTTCAGTTTTATGAGATGTTTATATAATGAAAAATGAATAAAACAGATAACAAATATAACTAATAATAGTAATAATAGTAAAATATGCACACAAATATATACTATATAGCTTAAGAAGTGTTATATTCCTAGTACATCAGAAACTCCTATAGGGCATTTTCCAATCTTGTGACTTCCCTCATTCCAATAATTAAATTAAATTAAATTAAATTAAATTCTGTTCAAATTCTGAATATTTTTTAATAAATTATGTACTCATCTTTGATTCTTAACTTGATATTTACATAAAATCATATTGTGTGCATTCTTCTGTAATTTGGTTTTCTGTTTAACATCAACTTTGTGATGTCCTTCCGGTTTGATGTCTGCAACTATAGCTTATTCATTTTTTTTCCTGCTTTTCATATTCCACTTACTCTTGACACACATGTAAGAGATTTTTGCAGCTTGTTTTAGCTCTTTTCCTTTTTTTCAGTTCTTCATTATGAATAAACCTTTTGTACCATGTGCCTGGATTATATGCACAGGAGTTTCTCTGGGAGTGGAGTTGCTGTGTTGCGAATGTTTAATTTATTAGGTGAACTGGACCAAAATATATGCTTCCCCAGATTTACTGATACCAGAATCAGAGAGCCTCAGTCTTCATCTCATTTCCAAAAACCTGTATTGTGCTCAACTTCAGCAGTCACATTAGTTCCAGGGCTGAGGTCTAACCTGACCACATCACGCAAGCTCTGAGGTGCCTCAGATTCGGAGTACAGAATGCTATGAATTTTGACCAAGGAAAGACAGGAGAATGCAATACAATTCCACATTTCTTATTCTTTATCTCTTCTAATAGACTGTTCTTCAGCACAATGGTTTCACAAAAACCTCTCCAGAGAAAACTCAGGTGGCCAACGGAGCAGATGTGTTTCCTGGGTTCTCACGGCACTACTCTATGCTTGCTTTATGAAGTGAGGTATGCCAAACTCTCTGTAAAGTGAGTTTCCCACTTTCTACCAGCAGTGGTTAACACACTGTTCCTCCATTACCACATAAACACTTTCCATTTTCTGATTTCTAGTTCTTCTAATCTCAAAGGTGTAAATGGCATTTAATTTTGATTTAGGTTGTATTTTTCTGAGTATTAATACTGTCAAAGGTTTATAAACCAGCCCTGTCTCCTCTAAAAGATACCAGTTCATGATTGCCTCTTTTCTTCTGCAATTGTCTTTCTCTTGTTCGTGGCATTTATATGAGTTCTTAACATCTATATAATGTTGATGTTTATCCATCTCTTTTGTGATTAATATAGCTTATCCTGATTTATTATTTGCATTTTTACTCTCTTTATAGTTGATATTTAAACAGATAATTATAGTTTTAATTGGAGTAATTGATGTATTTATGTTTTTAATACTTTTTGTCTTTTTTGAGAAATCTTGCAATTCTAAAATCTTGAGGGTATTCTTTTCTATTATCCTATAAAAGTTTTGTATTTTTCCCTTCACATTGAAGTATTTAATATATTTGGAATTGATTTTTATCTGTGGTTGCAGATAGGGATACAAGCCAAGTATCCTTTATTTCAAAGTCTGTATATCCATTGATCATCAATAGTAGCTTTGCACTTACAAATCAAGTTTAGATTATGTTTCTTGACTCTCTATTTCATCCCAGCAGTGTAGTGTTCTATTCTGTTCTCAAACTCCATTGTCTTACTTTAAAACGCTATATAATGAGGGAAGATCTTTGGCAAGTCTTGCCACATTGTTTTGCTTTCTCCATTTTACTGCCTAGAATATTCAGAAGCCATCTTGAAACTGTAAACATAGTTCATGAGAGTCTGATGCTAACATTGTTGTATTGCTGAAAGAATTCCAGCATCTGCTTATATAGTAATTTCTTGATATATGAGAAAAATAATTCTCCCTTTTTAAAGTCAGTATGATCTGAGATTTCTGTTGTGTGCTGACAAATATATCCCTAATTATCAGAACCATTTAGTGAGAATAATTTCTAAGTTATCTTTGATACAGAGCTGATATTCAGCTATTACATGTATCCTAACTAGCAGCTTATACCTAGTGGTAATTGAAATTCTTTCAAAATTATGCCCTGGGTTTGTTGAATTTTTCATCATCACTCACATTTTCCCTCTATCTATTTGAAGCTCCCTAAGTACCCTTTCAACAATAAGCCACTTTTGAGAAAATTCCAGGGAAGTTTGGTCATGTTAATTTTAAGAAATATCTCTAAAGATTTAATGATAGTTTAAGTGAAAAATTTCAGATTTAATATTTAACAAGTATCTTAATAAATGATATCCATCTTTTAAGTGTGAGCAAATGGACCTCACATTAATAAAGACTGGATATGGATATTTAGCACATATGAAAGTGTGTCAAGAACAGTAATGAGAAGCTCTAATATTCCATTTAAATAATCCATACAATCCACTGGGAGATAAGCATGAAATTTTTATAAATAAGTTTTTAAATCTCTGGCAAATCATATTCATATCTCAGTGGTTTTTATTCCTTTGGGGGTCCAGTTGATACTGTTCCATTCTATGAAAATAAATCCCACAGATTCTTTGGTTCACCACAGTGGCTGGGCTGGGCTGGGCTTTTTGTACCCTATGTCGCATCACTTTCTGGAAACCTTCTGTGTGCTACTATTGCACTTTAACTCCAGAGCTATGGCCAGCCTTGGGTGGTGCTCCTGAAGAGAAACACATGTGTGAAGTCTTCAGCTGAGATCATGAGTGAAACCACTGAATTTCCTAACAGTGTTTCTGAATCTCAGCTTCACATTAAAAGCAGTTGGAAAACCTGAAAACATACTGATGATTGGACACCCTACCTAAAATTTCTGCTTAATTTGTCTCAGGTTATGTCCATGGATTACCTTCTTTTGTCTCTTCGGTTAATTTCTACCCTTATGTTTTATCTTTAAGCTTCATTTGGAGCCCAGGGTGTCACTGATGCTGAGAAATTCCAGTCTGATTCTCTTACACTGAGAGAGGGAAGAAGTTAGGACCATGTTGCTGCCTTCTTCAGAGTCAGTCTCGATGTGTGGAGTGTCAGAGTGGCCAGCTCTCATTTCCAAGCACTTCTTGAGGCAATTTCAGTCTGACGGACTTTTCATACTTTACTTATACTTACTGTATAGTACATGGTCTTTACATTGGAGCTAATTTGAAGCATAGAGTTCAAAACAGGCTACTAAACACATAGAGATACCAGATATCCCTGCTTTAAAATACAGAGTGGGGCACAGGCCAGCAGAGACTTTCAAGGGCCTTTATTCTAACCATTGCCATTAGAAGAAAGTGAACACGATGTTCTTCTAAATGGTTAATATTCTCATAATTAATATCAGGAAACACCTTTAATATTCTCAGGACCTTTCTCCTTGCAGATTTTCTCTAACATGGTTTATCTTTTATTCCATCTTCTTTCTATAGTTCCTAAGAAATTCTTCAAAATGGCTGAGTTGTTAAAATGACTCCCTTTCTGGACTTTAGCACTGTGCTTTATCTATTACCTTTAAAGTTTTTACTTTCATTCTAAATACAATATTATGGCCAAAGAGTGACATTTCAGGGGAAAAAAAACACTGAGGCATGGAAACAAATTTAATGTGAAAATTAAAATACTGACATAGTAAATTATGACTCTAAATTGTCTAGCTTTGTGAAATAAGCAAATAAAAGTACTACAGATGTAAATGTAGTAATGGGAAAATAAAATGCATTTAGAAAGGAAGATGATAAACCCCATTTCTTATTAAAATAGAGAAATTCATATATTTGTTTGAAGAGTTCTCTCTCTCATCAATCTTATATAGTGGGTAAGAATCAAAGAAATAATAAAAGGTTACTTATATATAGAGGAAAATATTGCAAGAACTAATGAGCAATTTAATGACAGATCATCCCAATTTTTGTCAATGCCCTCAGCTGAGTAAGGGTGAAGATTATAGCATGAGAAGAAATGAATGTTTAAGAGGGACAATGAGAGACCAATCAAAATATCAATGACCCACAACAAAAATTAAGTTCAAATTAGATATCATGAATATGTAATATGTCAAGATTTTAAGTCTCTTCCTATTTTTCCAAAGATGTTCTACACCTCAGGAGAGAGAAGGAGGTGGGAGGAGAGAGAATGTGGGTAGTGGTCATAAGTTAATTCACTAATTCAATCAACATTTTCTTTCATTCAGAAGTTATTTAGTATTTTTGATCTGCTAGACACTATGTAAATCAAGGTAAATAAGAAGCGTTTTCTGCCACTGATGAATTTATAGGGTATCAAGCAACGTATATTTGAAGTAAAGAGGATGATGATATATTTTGTCAAAAATTTTAAAATAATTCTCTTATCCAGGATTATATCATTGGCTCATTTTCCAAAATATGAATCAAGCACTAATGAAATAATTTGGACATTTTCAGTAGTTAAGGGTAATGTTATATCATTGCCATTTTCACAAACCAGTAGAATAAACACACTGATCAAGACATATGTAACTTACACCCAATTATCATATTCTAAGTAGTATGCATATCTCTGATACTTATATTCTTTATACAGACATATTCCATAGGAAATGTATCTAATACAATTGATAAAAAGAATCTCCAAAATATTAATCCCTAGATTATAGCAAGTTGAAATATATAAATTACTTTATATTCATTATATTTTTATCTGATAAGGGGACAATTATATTTTGGAAGGAAATTACTATTAGAAGTAAAAGTAATTAAAATGAAAATGTAGATTTTAAAGACCTTGCCTGATTTTGCTTTCTTAACAAAGTATTTCTCCTTCTCTCTCTGTCTCTCTTTATGTTATGTGTGTATGTAGGTATGTGCATAGTGATGCCAATTTCTTGTTTGAACATGGAAGTACAGGCACTTATATTTTGGGTTTTCTCTAGTCATTGCTTGTCAGTCCAATCTTCTAATAATGATTAAAATGTAGGTGAAAGCATAATTTAAAACAAAGCAAATGGTGAAATACCATTAAAACACATTTACTATAATTTGCAAAAACATTCCAAAAGAAGTGTGGTTTTCGAAAATATTCTCATTGCAGAATTTATTCAACATGTCATATTAATGAAATTAGTGAGAAAGTATGAGGCCCTCACTTACTGAAGTGCCCTCCACCAAAATGCATGTTTTACCTGGGCACATATTGCAGAAGAGGGGAATTCCATACAACATAGCTGTAATACAATTTTTTTTTTCAGATGTCTCAGAGCGAAAAGCAGGTATTTGAGAAATTAGAAGTCAAAACAGGTGGCTTTTGAAGGGAATGAGATATTTAATCATGGAAGCTAGCTGGGACACTTAGAACCCAATTGTGAAACTGAAATTAACATGAAACATTTTGACCCCAGAAGACAGTTAATAGTAAGAAGGAGACAGCACTAGTCAATTCCATGATTTGCTTAAAACCTGTCCTCAATAAAACAAATTAAAGGCATTTCCCTAAATATGATTTGCATAGTAAAATATTCTAAGAAATTAATGCTGGCCTTTGCAAGCTGTTTGAAAGAGAAAATTAAAATTCCAAATTTCTTTCTTTCTTATACCAAACATGTTTAACAAAAGTTAGCTGTGCACAATTCTCATCTAGAACTCTCTTTCCTCCTCTCTCGTGTTCTTTTTTTATCAATTATATTCCTCTATTATTTTCCCCCTATGACCTGAGATCAATCTTTATTTTCTCTACCACACACTTTAGTTTCCCTACTTCTGTGCTATAAAATTTAATTATGTTGTCTTTGTGGTGTCCTGACAATCTTTTCTAATTTAATGTACCTCTATTTTTGTATCTGTCTGTAGAATTATCTTGTTATTTTTCTCTGAGGGCCTATGTTTTCTGTATACTTAAACCAAGAGAAAAAATAGGAAACTACTTAAATCTTTTTTTTAAATATTTATACTATATTTTTCTATTACATTTGATATTTTTCTCGATTTCATATTTGTGTACTATTTGTTTTGTTCCTTTGGAAGAAAGACCATTAGGTTCCATTGGTCTACAAACTGGGTGTGTTGACAGCCCTTCATTCCTCAGCCTCTCTCACGGGTTTTCCCATTGTCAGGCTTCCCAATTCTTTGTTATAAACTGACATGGTCATTTCAGAGACGCTTCTCCCTGAGAGAAATGAGGCAGGTAGAATAAGATATGCGGAGTTCCAGAGGGGAAGAGGTAGGAGATTTACTTAAATGCTAAGATCTTTCATGAGTCTAAGGATATTTGAATATATATATATATATATATATATATTCAAACAAGAAAAAAAATGTTCAAAGTTTAGTCCAGCCTAATGTTCCTGCTTGAAAGATTTAAAAGTGGTTATTTTAGCTTCATAAGTTGGTAAAATAATTAATTTAGGAGCAGGGTAACCACTGGAGACAGCTTACTCCTGCCACTGCAAACATCCTGCCCTCCCTCAGGGCAGAGATGGCCTCGGATACTCTGTGCACCCCGGTGCACCCTGGGATATGCAAGGGGTAGCAAAGAGTTTTAAGTGTCCCATTTGAATGAGGTTTTGCTGTAGGTAAAGGGTTTTTCGTTTCTTTTCATCTTATTATCTTATTTTTACTCTAACTTCAGGCTGTTTCTCCGTGAATTGGTTGCTCTGCTTTAGAGCCTTAGCCCATCTCCATCCCAGAACATTTAATGATGGTCTGAAAGGTTTCTTTACCCATTTTCCAAGCACACATTGACAAGAACTTGTAGCATGTCTGTTGCACTGTGTATTTTCACACACAGCTTTTCAACCAACCTGGTTATTGCTTTCCACTGCTTCTGTCCATAGTAGCTGAATTAAAAACCTGTTTTCTCTCACATCTATAGATTTTCTTATTACAGGTAAAATATTATTTGTCTAATCCTTCAAGGGCACAGGTCTACTTAATTTATATATAGTAAAGAGAATACTTCATGTTTTGGGCTGTAACATCTTTATTCAGCTATATTATGATGCCATGGTTTTGTTATTGTTCCCAAGAATAATGTGAGGTTCCTTTGTATTTCTCCTAGAAAAGATTCCATTTTGAAAATGTTTCCAAAGCAAAAGAATCTGTTATGAAAGTAAATTTTTGTACAAATTTGAAAATATGGATGACAGATTTTAAAGGGTATTTCTGCCTATAAAACTGAAAAGGCTTATCCTAGCCTCTACTGTGTCCATGTGTCTGTTTTCCCTCTGGTTTTAGTGAAACTACTGTGCTTCACGGATCCATCTTCGAAGGATCTCACCCAGTTGTGATACTTTAGATACTTTAATGTGGGAAAGAAGCCTAATATCCAACACTGTCTTGCCTTCTAAATAGTGAGAATAATGAAGAAAAAGCAAATATCTTTAGTAATCCTTGACTTTCAAACGGGATATATCAATTGAGTCCTAAATAATATTCAGTTTTATATGATTATTCAAAGAAAGTTTTGTTATAAAAGTATAACTATCAGAAGTATAAATGTCAATATAAAAATGTAACTATCAATTTCTATCCAATGTACTAAGAAACAAACCTTTCTTTTCAGCTTCTTAGAGGTGTGTTTAAAAGAAAGTAAAAACTAATTATGTTGTGACAAGTTAACTAAATGCAATTTTGCAAATGAAAAAACACCAACATATTTAAAACACAGAGAAAAAATATTTCATTCTATCTTGATACCAACTCTCCTTAAAGCCATAAAATATTTCTGCATCAGTATCTTTGTTTAGGTATAGACTTAGGTTTGCTTCATTACAGTAGTATTACAGTAGTTCCCTCTTATCCACAGTTTCACTTTCCATTGTTTCAGTTACCTCCAGTCAACCACGGTCCAGAAGCAAATGATCCTCTGATAAATCTCCAGGTCAGTGTTGCCTAACACTATGTCACAATGCCTACATCATTCACCTCACTTCATCTCCTCATGTAAGCATTTTATCATCTCACATCATCACAAGAAGGGTAAATAGGACAATAAAATATTTTGAGAGAGAGAAACCATATTTGCATAACTTTTATGACAGTATATTATTATAGTTGTTCTATTTTATCACAAGTTACTATTGTTAACCTCTTACTGTGTCAAATTTATAAATAAAACCTTATCATAGGTATGTATCTATAGGAAAAAAAACAGTATATATAGGGTTCGCTACTATCTGTAGTTTCAAGCATCCACTGGGGATCTTGGAACATATTCCCTGTGATAAAGAGGGACTACTGTAGTGTCCTATCATTGCTATAATACATTAGCACAGACTTAGTGGATTACAACTATACATATTTATTATCTTAAACTTCATCAGAAGTCCAAAATGAGCCTCAGTGGGCTAAAATCAAGCTGCTGGCAGGGCTCTGTTCTTCTATGAAGGCTCTAGTGGAGAATCCATTTTCTTGCCTTTTGTCTATTAGAGGTTGCCTTCATTCCTTGGCTTAAGGCCATTCCATCTTCTTAAACCAGCCATGGCCATTGTAGTCTTTGCCACATCCGTTTCTCTGACACTGACTCTCCCCCTACCACTTTCACATTTAAGGATCCTTGTGATTACACTGTGTTCCAGAGGACAGATTGACAACCTTGTACAATGTCAGATGACATATTGACAACTTTGTAGACTGTCATCTGCAGGCTGGCCTTCTAGCTGAAAGATCATTCCACATTCTATCAGGCCAATAATTTTGGGGTGATAGAGCATAACCAATGATTTCTCTCCCATTTGTGCATTGTCAAAATCCTGAGCCATAAATGGGGCCTTTGGTCCAAGGTGAAGTTTTCCAGAAACTGAGACATTCAGAAAGCCCTTAGCAGAGGCACCCACTCCCCTGGTTGATTCTCACTCCACTTTCTCAGACATCATTGTTCCCATTCTTCCAAATGTATCTCTTCCAGGTACCTAGCTATACAATCAAGTCATTGTCAGTACCTGTCATTACCTCAGAAAAGCAACTGGAAAAACAGGTTGAACCTAGTTTGTGATGATTCTTAATGTATTTTTATCTTTAATCAATAGTGAATAGTGAGTAATTTTCTTTTCTAATGCAGGTAATAACTTGGAAACATTATTATTATTTTTTACCTTGTTGGCTCTCAAAGGGATATTTATTGGAGTGATTTAACTCCAAAGCCTCATTTTGGAAGACAACTGGTGTAAATTAAATTTATATACATATAATTTATATAATATGTATTATAAAAAGAATACGAGCCGTAATTATTTTGAAGAAAGTGGCAAAAATCTCATATGTGCCAAATATAAGCAACTTGTGAGGTGGCAAAAATATCAACTATAAGCAATTTAGGTCAAAAATATCCATTCTCAGAATTAAGATGGTTGTTTAAACATATCGTGCACTTCCACTTAAATTAAATGTCCCATATAAGGCAAGGAGCAGATTAGTGCTTGCCTCGGACTGGGTGGAAAGTGGAGAGCATAATGGGAAGTGACTGCTAATGGATGCAAGGTTTATTTTGGAGGATGATAGAAATATTCAAACAGTAGAGTATGGTGATGGCTGCACAATTCTTTAAATACTCTTAGAACCATTGAATTTTGTCCTTGAAATGGGTGCTTTTATGTATGTATAGCTCAATAAGTTTATTTTTTAAAAAATTAAAATATGCAAGAATTTACAAGCTAAATATGAGATGCTCAAATAAAACATGTCTCCCTCTTTTATTAGGAGAGGGTAAGTATATGACTTATGTTGGGGTAAATATGGTTTCCTTTGCTCCTGCTTATAATGCAGATAGGACATTAGGTCTAGGAATGATAGTTGACTTAAGGTTAAGCCTGCTCTCTCAGGATGATAAGGTAGATTGATAATTTTAGGAGATAAAACATCACCCTTCTTACTTTTGTTAGAAAAGTTGAGTTACAAGTTTTACAAGTACTATTGTATTTTGGTAATTCCATATGAACATCAGTTTTCTTGTTCCTTAAATTGAAAAACAGAAAATAATTAAAATCAAACTATCTTGAACAAGGAAAACAAACCAATCACAATATTAAGCAAACAGAAAATAATTAGTTTTCTGCTTAATTTTTAAGTTTGGAATATTTAAGAATAGCATATTAGTTTCTAGAGGGTCCTACAATGCTGTTTGTTCCAAGCAGCCAGTTCATCAGCTGTGTACAGTCCCCTGGGCTCTGCAAAAAACATACACATCACCTACTCTTAACTCATGGCAGCCAGTGTGGAGTGATGTTAAATGCCTTCAGGAAGTGTTTTCATGTCTCTGTTCTTTTTGAAATCCAAATAAACTTAATCTCTTTATCTCTTATATAAAGGTATATGATTCTATCCAAAATATTCATCATCTTATGGTAAATCCTTTCCATGAAACATCTTAGTCTCTTCTTCATAACTTGCAGTTTCTTTTGTTTGTTTTATTCATTTTGCATGTGTTTTTATGTCTAGCCAATAGTAGTTTCTCTCTTTCATGAGTGTATCTAGTTCAGGTTCATTGTTATGATTGACATCTGTCAGTTTACACACTTCAGTCAGACTTTAATTCTTACTTCTTTACTGAGACTTCTTTTAGAAAAGTCACAGAATGCTTCAATATTGTCAAATCCATTGCACTCTAAATTTCTTTTTTCACAGAAGTAATCTCACAGAAAATAAGGGCAAAAATAGCAACTCACATAAATGACACTTCTTGATAATCCATGTGTTGTCAATTACTACAGCCTGGCAATTGCTCCAGAGAGCAAACTCTTAGAGATTTTTTTAAATAATAGATTTTTATAGTCAGTATGGGCCTTGATCAATATTTCTGGTCCATTTTTTTTAAATGGGAGATCAGTATTTTCTAGCTTATGCCAAGTAGCTGGATTTTTAAAAGAACCTAGTATTTGTAACTTTGTGTGTGTGTGTGTGTGTGTGTGTGTGTGTGTGTGTGCATGTAGTTTCTACTTCACCAGGAACTCACAATACATGGAAACTAGGTCAGGATGTTCTCGTAATTTTCCAAGAGAAGCATAGAATATTAGAAATCAATGAGTAGAGAAATGTCTTATTAAAATTTCCATAAGTACACAATATGCTACAATATATTATCTTGCAGAGAAAATACTGGGTTTTGAAATAAACTCATACTATCATGAAAATATTTATCCATATATGCACACTTTAAGAAATATACCTGCAGCCTTTTATTTCTCACATAATTTAGGTCATTTTGAATTGGGAATTGCCATAGGATTCTTGGAAAATTAAAGTTTAATACTCAACACCATTGATATGACCTTGTGTTCCTGATAAATGGAAACATTAAGACTCTACCCAACAGGGTTGCATTTCCCACCTGCATTTTGACCAGTTTCCTTAATGACCTTGCCAGCTGACACAAATTGCTTTTTGGAGGGAGCCCAGAGGAGTGTAAGAGAGCTTAAAGATTTTGCTTCATGTTACAGTAGATGGCTTTTAATGGTGAAGGAAAAAAAGTGGCAACTTCTGACATATAAAAATACCTCTTTTGATTTTGACAGTAGATAACAAGCACTTCTCTTTTATGATAGTAGGGCAGAGGTTTATTCAAACAGAGACATACAAAATAAAATATACTAATTCAAATTAGATGCCATTCTTTCTTGTACCCTTATTCTGACCTCTGTTTAGCTGCTCTCATTGTGATCACTTAAACTACTGCAAAATGTTGTCTGCCATTTTCAGTGTGGCCTCCCTTACATATATATTTCTACATAAAGAAGTGTCTCAGCCTCATAATTAATCATGCAGAATATTTCTTTAAACCATATAAAGGAAGTCCATGAAGAAAAAATATCACTGCTTTCCTCATAGATTTGTAAATACATACAATTTTGTGGTATTCCAAAGAGATTCTGTAATTTGGTTGAATTGCCTTGAAATGAAAATACATAATCAGTTAAGTAGAAACAAACTATGCAAACACCCTTCACATGAATAAAATGAAGCCAATTTGGCACCGATAACCGTATTTTATATAATTTATTTTATTTTATGTTTATCATACCTAACACCAGGAGGGTCCTCCAGGTCTCTTAATGTATGAATGACTGAATTAAAAATAATTATGCACACTGAAGGCACCAAATAAATTATTAGATGATTTGATTTAACTGTAGGCAAACACACACATACACACACACACACACACACACACACACTGTTGATGTGTTTATCTTACATGGCTTTGAATATGATGCAGGCTTTTCAAATGCCATTTGCTCAACAGATTTACATTGTCTCATCCACATTTCACATATATCATACACTGCCATGCTTTTTAAATTTTTAAATTTTTTTCTTTATTTTAAAAAATTTCTGTATTTTTTGCAGTGTCAGAAAATAATCACTATCTTCATGCATAAGTATATTCATGATTCCTTCCCCACCCCATCAACAAAATTCAAAGGAAATGAAGATGCAAAAATGAAAGTAACAGAGTTGCTTTCCTATGAGTAACATTCCTATGAGTTCCTGAAATTTTTATTTAAAACAAATTGGACTGCAAAAAAAAAGCATGCAGAAACCATGCTCATGCTCATATTTTCAAGTATAACAATCAAATATGGAAGATTCATTTGAGAAACATCAAGTGTAATTTAAATTAAGTTTCACAAGACAGTTGTGACAACAAACTGCTTCCTGGGAAATGTACCTTTTGCTAGTCTGGAGTAATGTCATCTGCAAAAGGTCTCCCTTGGTATTTCCTGGCACACTTTTCCCTGTAGAGTTTATCAGGATATTCACATTCAAACAAGCATAGAAAATAGAATTACGTATAAAAAAAATTCCACTTTGACTCTGGACTATCACTACAGAGCATTGAGTTGAGGTTCCAGTATAAAGCTATGGTTTCTCAAACCCCAATTGGTCGATACATTCATTTCACTCACTGGACCTAAACAGATTGAGACTTTCACAGTAAAAATCCAATTTGACTTACCAATCATTGTGACATAGGCTGTGACCAAAGTATGGCCCCAGTAGCCACTTTCTATGTAGCTCAAACATTTGGTTCTGCGACTAAGATGTAAGATAGCTTAAAGATTACAAATTGTTTTTTGTTTTGTTTGATGCATGAGCAGGTAGGTAATGTCATAAAACTGTCTATTTCATATGGTTAATACTTTTGGCTTCTATAAACATGAATTCACACTTTGGAAAGTTTTGCTAACAGAAATAAATATCTAATGAAAGTGCTGGTGTCATAGCTTTCCCATCAGCTTTTGTTAGAACATAAATATGGGTTGACATTTCTTTATTTTCCGCACAAACCTGTGAAGGGTATCAAAAAACCTACAGATGATAGGTTTAAAATTATAGTGAGGATGGGTTAATTAGCTGGAGCATCATCATGATAGGAAATTCATACCCAGTCATTTAGAACTCATGTACAGTCTTTTTTGAGATATGATATAATAGCTCAAAGTTCCACTGATGCCTGAAAAATAGCAGAGTCGTGCTCTACAGTCAGACCTTTTTTTCAAGATTATTTTTCCATCATGTATGATGATTGTAACAAGTATTGCTATGTTTCTGGCTTTTTGGTATTTAGGATTTAGTGATTTTGTACATCAGAAACAGCTCAAATTTTAACTCAGATATAAATTTATAGGAAATTGTGCTTCAGAGACTGTTGGACACATTCATCTTACTTTTATAAATATTAAGATTCAGAAAAATGGGAGCTCAGGAATGAAATATACAGCCCCCCCAAAGAGATGGCATAAATTAATATCTCAAACTCAGAATTGATCTCCAGGCTTTAACATTAAGTGCTCTCTCTTTTCTCTCCTTCACATCAGGATTCAATATTGTTTTTCAAAGCACACTTGTTTTCAGCTATTCCTACCTCACAAGGGGTTGCAAATTCAAAGAGAGGAGCTAGGATTTAAAGCACAGTTGCTTTTTTAGTCATGAAATACGGAGGAAATAATTGCCAATGAAGAATTGCTAATTATGTAATATAAGAGGAAGATAATGCATTTCAAAACACAGTCTAATGTAGAACAAAAGTGGTTATGGTCTGCCATTTATATTTTCGTTTTGCAATAAGAAGGCAAAAACTTGCCTTTTTTTCATTTTTATGAAATTAATCCCATCTGAACATCTTTAACTATATAAGACATGCACAGCCAATTCTAACTCAAATATATGTGACTATACATATACTCTTTAAGTATATTTTCAGAAACAACTTATTAAGTTTCTAACAGTGCCAGGTAATGTTAGGTGTGATTATAGCAGGTGAATAAAACCAGACTTGGAATTAGCTGTCAAGTAGAAGAGACAGATAATCATCTAATGCATATAAACATGACTGTGTGACATCGAGCCATAACTATTATCAAACAGAAAGCAACAGTACCATGAATATATGCAGGAAGAAGACCTAGTGCAGTTGCTTTTCTGAAGAAATGCTGTTGGAGATGGGATCTGGAGGATGAGTAGTAATTAAGCAGCCAAAAGTAAATGACACATTGAAGAATTAATAAAAACGTTAGAATCAAATGTAGCACATGTGCAAAACATAGCAGGATAAGGGTAAGGCACTTACAGAATGTGAACCAAGTTCAGTATGTCCAGGTTGAAGAAAACACTGCTAACTTCTCACCAAAACGTGCCTAGTCTTCTTTCTGAAAACACAACATGACTCTTTTCCCTTCTGCTTTACAAATGTGCAGAGCCAAGTGGCCAGGCTTTGGTCAATGGAGAGTGAATGGAAGTTATGTGTGCCAACTCAGGTCTGGTCTAGAAAATCACCCAGCTTCTCTAAGCTGGTGACCTTCCCACCAACTGGCTGGAGATCACGGTGCTGATCTTGGGAGTCATATATTAATAAGGACATAGCCTCCATCAGCTCCACTTTCTAAATGACTACACAGCGTGGTGGTTCTCAATCACTGTGTCATCAGAATCGCCCAAAGAGTTTGCTCGATCACAGACCACCACGGTTTTTGTGCATTAGGCCTGGGTGGGATCTGAGAGTGGGCACTTAAAACAAGGTCCCAGATGGCAACAATGCTGCTAGTCTCAGGACCACAGTTTGAGACTGTTTGCCTACAACAACGCATCCCTACTCTTGTAAAAATCTGAGGATTGTCATCTGTGAAAGAGATGATTTCTATTGGTTTTCTTTCTACTGTATATTCTTGGCTTATTTGTTAAAATAGACAATGTGGTCTGAATCAATATGGAGGGGTGAATATAATTTTAAGTGGATATTACTTCTCTTTGAGAAGATGCCTATTTTCTAATCACTGTCCTTGGTTGATATAAGGCAGCAGGTGACACAGTGCTGGTTAACATGAGAGATGAGGAAGTTTGATTGGAGCGATTACAGCATTATTTTTTAGCCCCACATCCAATAGTACTACTGTGGAGATGGTCAGTTTTTGTCTTACCTGAAGGTGATACCTAGAACTGCTGCGGCCACCTGGTGAAGATGATAAGAGACATAATGAAGGCAAAGCCACCACCGTAATGTGACCAAATTGCTTCCAGGAATGGGAGTCTCTTCCAGAATAATGGAGTGGAGATGATTGGCACTGACATTAGAAACCAGGGACAGTGGCTGGTGCTGGGTGACATTATTTCAGTGGTCCTTTTTCTAGGGCAGTTAGTTGAAGACTTTGTGAAGTACTATGTTTATAGTATGATTAAGTGTTTTGTATAAATAAAATTGAATAGAATAAAGAAGTTATATTCTGAAATAATGCATCATTTAACTAGTATGTTTTGATAGGTACTCAATTTTTTTCTGTGAGTAGTTAATTATAAGTTTTTCAGAGCTACTTGAACCAGAAAGTTAATCTCCCAGCTCCAACTAGCTAATAATTCACACTGCTAATATTTTATCATTTAATTTATTTGGATGTATGAAACTTTGATATTGCTGCCATTTAATGCATGAAATGTCATTACTGCTAGCTCAAATCACTCATTATATAGCAAATTGCAAGCAAAACTGAAAACCCAAGTTATTCTTAGTTAATTAATTATAAGACTTGTTTTATTAAAAGGGAATTTACATGAAAAATTTAAGTAGAGTTTTAACAGATTATTCTTCAGTAAAATCAGTTTTCCCAGAGACAGATAAGATAATTTTTGAATTATAAAATTGAATATTCATTATGTATCAATATTTTTTCCTCACCCTTATCAAAATATGTGGGCCTTTGATATATCTCTACCTTATTATTTTTGTTGAAGACAGAAGATAAAGCATATCAAGATTTTGTTTCTTAGTTCTCCACTCAGAAGACAATACCATAAACATCATAAGAAATAGGAACTGACACGCAACAGTGTCAAGAAGACTGTAGCGAATAGTGGGAGTTGAGGGAAGTTCTAGAGCAGGGTGCAAAATCACATCTACAGGCTTTACTAACATAAAACAGTTTACTAATGAGAAGTTCAGTGAATGTACTGAGCCTTTTAGTTTATTATTGATGCTGCGGCCAGAGTGGTTTCATTAAAAACACTTCTGTTCATGTGGATTTGCTGCTTAACACAGTTCATTGTTTCCTCTTTGCCCTTAAGAGAAATAACAAACGCTAAACATTTCCTTATCCTCTCTCTCTTGACTCTCCAGACTGTGCTTCTTTCTCACTTCTCAGTTAAAATCTATACAGTGCTGGGTTTCTTTCATTTCCCCAAGCGGATTTTCTATTGCCTGCCCCAGTCTCTTTACCTTACCATTTCTTGTTCTTGAAATGTATTCCACTTGTGGTTAACACCTGCTAGTTTTGTTTTCCAGTAATCTTTCCCTCCCCCCACCCCATTTTCAAGACTAGTTCAAGTTCATGGCTACCACATTCCAGTGGCAAGTTTACACTTCATCTTAAGAGCACTTGCTTTCCTTTATTTATATTTAATATCTACTTTTCTTATGAGACAGTACTGTCCTTGAGGACAGGCCTTGGGCTTATTTCATCTTCAGCCTCTTACAGCATCTCTCACATAGTGACTGTTACATATCTATTTGTAAAGTAAATCAATGCCTCCAAGTTAGAGGGACATGGAGGCCAGCTCTCATTTATTTTTATTTTCTTCTTTCTTGTATTTTAAATCTGTAGAATAAACAATTGCTGATTATACATTTGTAACTAGGTACATGTTTCTTACTTTAGAATATGTAACTATTCTTACCAATATTTAATGCATTAAATATTCAACTGAAAATATCCTTGTTTACAAACAGTATCAAATTAATTTTGTTAGTTTTACTTATATATGTTAAATATAACATATTTTTACATATCTGATATATATATATATTTTAATATCTTGAAAGAATTTTTTTTAGGTAGGTGCATCTTCAATTCTATTCTAACTGGAACACTTATTCCATAAAGTCCATCAAAACAAATTATTTTCACTAGAAAGACATATGTATATATGGATAGAGTATGTGTATGTATAAGAAGATAGATACAATGTGAAAAATTTTCAGAAAGGCTGAAATTCTATTACTGTCTCCAGGTAAACATCATTGGCCATTCACCTAACTGTAAATTTTAAAATGTTATTCAAATTTATCTTAACGTTAATTAGTTTTTGAAAAAATGAAACTTGAAAAATTGTTCTACATCTTTAGTTTATAATAAACTCAGATGTGGCTTTTAAACATAACTATAAGATAGAAAAAATACAGATTATTTATTATAATTTAAGAAAATGAGTATGACATTCTAATCTTTGGAGTGTGACATATTTGGTTTGTAGTATTTCTTTTATTTTTGAATTCTGAGATTTTGGCCTCCACTCACTAAATCCTTACACATATTTCTCCTTTAGACAGAGCGCCTAATTGCCATTTTTATTCTCTGCTTTATAATAGCTGTCCTTGGATAATAGAAGAATCAATCAAACATTTTTTCCTTCATGTCCCTGCAGCAACAGGACTTTATTATTTTTACTCCAGTGACACTGAGAAGCTTGAATCAATATTGACAAAACATCAGGTTTTTTTGAAAAACCTGGCTATGATGACATGCAAAGCTTAACCATTTCACATCTTTTATAGCCACAGAAACTTTAAATTTCTTTTTCTCACAAACACATATATGTTAATCCCTTGGAAAGTCATCCGGCTGCATTTGAAATGCAGTCGCCTTAACTGACTCCCAAAGCACAGATCTTGGATTCATCCCCATGTCTGAGAATAGAATCAAGCCCTAAACAAAGGGAACTTTATTAATCAGGTTTTGAAGATTAATGTTTCTTCAGAAGAAAAGCGGATCTTGGGAACAATCTGATTTCGTTCCTGCTATTGATAGAAAAGTTGAGTTTCTAGCTGAACTAGTAGAAAAGCTTACTTGTAGATAAATGGATTCTTTAACTCTGGAAATAATTCACATTTAAACCTTGTTCATCGCTGTTATTGATCCCTGGAAAACTCTCCAAACCACATGCATACCAAAACCTCTTCCTGTAGAGATATTTTTAATATTATTCTTGATGCTTGAATTTGTACGTAGTAAGAAAAATACTAGAATAGTCTTTTTCTTGCATAGTTTACACAGTTCATCATACAATCTCATGCAATTTCTTTAAATAAATTTTCTATCATCTGATCCCTCAGGTTACCCTTTTTTTCTTTTTTCTTTGGTTTGTTTTTTTGGCCCTCTTATGCCCTTGATCCCTGAAAAAATTTATTGGAATCTCCAGGTTGGCCTAAATTAAGCAATTAAGCAGTGACTCTCAGACAGGATATATCATTCAATGGTCGATCTCATTCTTAGTTATGACCTTATAACTGATGGAAAGTGAATGATAGAAATTTTGTAATGCAGTAAGATGGAAAAACAGACCATGAAGAGCAGCCACACAAATATATGTACTTTACAAATTCCATTTACATCATTACTTTTTGGTTTCAAAGCAATATAAACTTGTGATAAATATATATACTACATGATTGGCATCTTCTTTTTACAATTATGGGTACTAGATCAAATTTATTTATTCAGTTTTGCATAAACAGGTGATAGACTGTGGCTGTAAACTCAGATAACCTCATCATTATTCCAGAGTTCTTGAAAGGAAAGGAGCGACACACAGCAGCAATTCACCGGAGAATTCCACTTTATTAGGGAAAGGTGCTACTGGGTTATATAGGAAGGGGCATGAATTGATTGAGGTGTCACTTCTATGGGGCTGGTGGCTGTTGGCTAGGTGCTGGGATTGGGAGGGGGACGAGAGGTGATTGGGCTTCAGGTGGCGCTGGCGGGAACCGAGGACCCCGAAGAGAAGCCGGAAGTTTGCCATCTTACTGGTGGGGGCCCTTCATTACCCCCTTTCTCCTCTATGGGGTTGTGGACGTTGCTTTCTCTCTGGCTGCTTCCCGCTGAACGGGGGCGGAGAAGGGAGTGAGGGCTTGAGGATTGGGAGGAAAGGGTTGATAGTACTCTTTACAGTAAGGACGAGTAGATGTGGACTTTTTCAGGTTGGAAATCAATGAAGGTTCCCTGTAACCATAGGTCGAGGACCTGTTGATTCCAATGGTGCCAAGAGGATATGGGTGTCAGGAGCCAGGGGTCTGCAGCCATTGTTTCCCGGAACAGTTTTCAGTGGAGAGAGGGGTCATCTCAGCGTGTGGTGAGGAGGTCACGTGAGGGTGAGGGATCTTCTGTGGCCAGAAGCTGGTAGTTCCTGAGTAAAAGCTGGTTGAAAGCTTGTTAGAGATTTTTCTGATTTGGGATTTGATGAACTTTATTATACAGGGTAAGAAGAGACAGGCAAGAAGAATGATTATTATGGGGCCTGCAATGGGCCAGAGCCAGGTGAGGAGGGGGTTTGTTAGTATTGAAGAGAATGGGTTGGAATTGGAAGCAGAGTGGAGGCTGGAGGCAAGGTCAGTGAGTTTGGTAATGTCAGTTTCTACAATGCCGATTCGTTGATGTAATAGCAGCACTCTTCCCAGAGGAAGACACAGGTGCCGCCCTTCTCAGCTGTAAGCAAATCTAGGGCCCGCCGGTTTTGAAGGGTGACCTTAGCTAGCGAAGTGACTTGTCTTTGGAGAGAGGCTAGGGAATCGGCAGTGGATGTCAGGGCTCCCTCAAGTTTGGCGTTGAGATCTCTAACTGCCTATAGAGAGTGACCCAAGGCTTCTCTAGAAAACCCTGCCCCAATGGCTGAGGTGATCAAAGAGCTACTGACCACGATGGGAAGGAAAGCAGCTCTTTTTGTGTGCGAGGGCAAGGGAGGTTGGAGCTCAAGATATTCTGCCATGCTGTAAAGTGTAAACTGTGGGATTAGGGTGACGAGAATGCAGGGTGTATCGGAGTTGAGAGGCACTGAGTTGAAAAGACTGCCATTACACTAAAAGAAGTGTCCCGGTTGCGTAAAAGTCTTAGAGCCAGAGGTAGGGGTGTAGATAGAGAGGCAGTGAAGTGCACTGGAGGGGGGTGGAGTTGGGCCTACACAGTGGTGGATGGTGAGATTATCTGCGTATTCTGGTTCCCATAGGGGTATGTCTGCCAGGGGGCAGAAGGGTTGTCTTTCTGCATGGGAGGAGTAGTTGGAAATATTAAGGGGCACGGTGGCCAGCAGTGGGCGCTGTAGTGATGCACACAAGAAACAATTGGCTGTGTTAAGGGTGTGGTTGAGAAAGATGGTGGTGTCCTGAATGAGCTCTAATGAAGAGTAGGAGAAATGGGAAGAGGGGTGGGGATAAGAACATGAAGAGGCGCCGTCAAGAGTTTGGATAATGACTTTTTCGGAATGTCTGATATCTGATGCAACTTGAGAGATCTGGGAATGAAAGGGAACATACTTTCGAGAGATATGAAGGGTACCATGGGGGGTCGAGGACCCCCCCGTAGTAAACTGAGGCTGTGACTCTGGCAGCCCATCGAGAGTCCCAGGGATCTGGGATTGATAAGGAGAATGAGCCGTTGGAATATTTCATGAAACGGTTGGAGGAGCAATACTGTGGGTACTGGAAGTTACCCATGTAGTGAATGGCGCAAGACTAATAGGGACATCTCCTGTAGGTGTCTGGCCATCTGCAGACACCTGCAATAGGCTTGTTTTTGGTCATAGAGGAAGCAGAGGTAGGGAGAATAAGGGTAGCTGCTAGTGAACACTTCGGTAGAGGGAGGAAAGTGGAGGTATAAAGGCTCAGAGCAGCTTTTCAGAGGGCAGTATGGTGTGGCAATGAGGGCAGTAACTTTTGTTTGATGCTGTAAGTAAGTCTGTCTGACTTTGAATCGCAATACAAAGGAGGCTGGGGTGGCGGGGAAGATAATAGGAATGAGGAAAAAAAGCGAGAGAGCAGTAAAGGAGGAAAAAGTCATGATTCGGGTATGGATGGCAAAGGGGGTGAACGGGATTTTGGAAGAAAGAGGACAGTAAGGTCAGGAGTCTGGAGGGAGGGAGAGTCTGTAAACTTTTGTAGGTTAAGATATCTTTAGGTGATGTGGGGACAGAATGGTAAGGGGCGCCCTGAATGTCAGTTTATGAGCTTCTTTCTGCAAGAGCGGTCTAGCGGCTAATGCTCTTAGGCAGGGGGTCTATCCCCAAACTGTGGGGTCTAATTGCTTAGAGAGATAAGCTACTGGGGCAAAGGATGGGCCATAATATTGGCCTAGGACTCCTAGAGCTTGACTGGACCTCTCATGAATGTATAATGAGAAGGGCTTCGACAAATCAGGAAGATGGAGAGCTGGGGCTTCTACAAGGGCTTGACAGAGCTTAATGAAGGAGTGTCGGGGTGAGGAGGATAATGGTTTTTTAGGGGGGCTCTTGCTGAGGTTGTATAGGGGTCTTGCCAACAGGGAGCAGGGAGAAGATAGGGATCTACGTTCTAAAATATCTAGCCAGGCCTAGAAAGGAAAGGATTTCTGTCTTGGTTTTGGGAATGGGCAGGCAGAGAGGAGCCATTTTTCTGTCTAAGGTAATGGACTTTCTTTGTTGAAATAGAAAGAATCTGAGGTAAGTGACAGGAGGGGAAGATATTTGAGCTTTGACAGGGGATACTCGGTAACTTCTGGAAGCTAGAAGGTTAAGTAGGGAGGCAGTGTCAAGTTGAGACTGTTCCCACGAGAGACTGCAGAGTAGAAGATTGTCCATGTATTATAATAAGGTGAACTCGGAGTGGTCATGATGAAACTGTTTGAGGTCCTGAGCTAGGACCTGTCTAAAAATATGGGGACTATCTCGGAAGCTTTGTGGCAAAACTTTTCAAGTGAGTTTTTCAGAATGTCTTGTGTATGCGTGCTTCCAGGTGAAGATGAAAAAATCTTGGGAGCAGGGGTCTAGGGAGAGAAAAATGGGTCCTTGAGATCTAGGACTGAGAAGTGGGATGCCGAGGCAGGGATCTGCGATAAAAGGCTGTATGGATTTGGAACTAAGGGATGGATAGGGACAAGGGCCATGTTGATGAGGCGAAGGTCTTGGACAAGGCGGAAAGATCCGTTGGTTTTTTAACAGCTAATATGGGGGTATTAAATGGGGCGTGAGTGGGTCTGAGGTAATTTTTGTTTAAGAGATCTTGAATGATGGGTTGGAGGCCTATGAGGGCTGAAGTGGTTAGGGGGTATTGGGCCTGACAGATATACTGAGAGGGGTCACGTAATTTGATAGTGGCAGGGGGACATAGGGCCAGAGGGGCTTGTAATGTCCCAAACTTTGGGATTTACAGGGTGTATGAGGGCGGAACCGGAGCTTTCATTGGGTAGAGGGGGGTCATCAGCTATGAGGGCCATTAGAAAGGGAGTACTGGGGGCTGTGGGAGTGGATATAGTTATGGAAACATGGAGGAGGGAAAGGATGTCCTGTCCTAGTAAAGGGATGGGACACTGGGGCATAACCAGGAAGGAGTGGGAGAAAGGTATGGGATTGTCTAGGATTGTGCATAAAAGGGGGGGGTTTGAATGGGAAAATCTGTTTACCTCCTACCCCGACTACAGGAGTAATGGCTGGCGTGGTAGGTCCCCGGTATTCTCGCAAGACTGAGAAGGTGGCTCCTGTATCTAGGAGGAAGGAGATGGGGCGACCGTCTACTGTTAAAGTAACCCTGGGCTCCTGTTTGGTGATGGAAATGGTCGAGCAAGAAGCCCCTGGGCCCCATCAATCTTCTTCTGCCAGCCCCACTATGGCGGGCTTAGGATGGGGGTTGTTCGTCCAGCCTCCCCTTCGGGTGGTTGGGCAATTGGACCCCCAGTGGCCCTTTTTGTGGCATCTGGGGCATGGGGTGGTAGGAGATCTTGGGGAGGGGCATGCCCTTGACCAATGTCCCTCTTTTCCGCACTTGAAACAAGCTCCTGGGGGGGGGGGTTTGTTTGTAGAGGGGCGTCCAGGTTGTGGTTTTATCAGCTGGGCCAACATCTGGAAATTGGCCTGATCAGCCTTTTGTTTACGGCGTTCTTTCTCCTCCTCCCGGTTATGGAAGACTTTAAAAGCCACTGTTAGGATCTCAGTCTGTGGGGTAGCAGGGCCCTGTTCTAACTTTTTGAGTTTAGCTTTAATGTCGGGGTAGCTTTGAGCTAGGAAGTATGTCATAAGGACATGTCTTCCTTTAGGTGTTTCTGGGTCTAGGCTGGTATACTGTAATAGGGCTTGAGTGAGTCTGTCTAAGAACTTGGAGGGGGTTTCGTCTCTCTTTTGAATTATGTCTTGGAGCTTTTAAAAATTGACTACTTTACGAGCTGCCTTTTTCAGACCTGCTATTAAGCAGGAGGCAAAAATATCTCGAGAGCAGAGACCCATGGCAGTGTTATAATCTCAGTGTGGGTCTTGTTCAGGGACAGCAGTGGGGCCAGGGGGATAGGTGGAGTCAGTCCTGTGGGTTTCGGTAGCGTGCATTTGGGCAAAGTCCCAAACTCATCTACGCTCTTCAGGGAGGAGGGTATTGGCCAGGAGCATGAAAATGTCATGATGTGTGAGGCTATAAGACTGGAGGGTCCATTGAAACTCCCTGATGTATGTCGTGGGATCAGTGGAAAAGGAACTTAGGCATTTCTCTAGTTGGGCTAAATCTCTTATGGAGAAAGGGACGTGAACACGCACGATGCCTTCGGATTTTGCTACCTCCCGGAGGGGGGCGATAATTTTGGGAGGCCCTCGGCACCAAGTCTGAGGGGGACTGAAGGGTTCTGGCTCAGTCTGTTGGGGAGTGATGTGGTCTAGCCGTGCTTAGTCGAGCAGGTCCTGAAGTGCAGAAGGGGGGCAAAGAAAATAAAGATAGTATCAGACCTACGTGTCACCAGCTAGCAGCCTAGCTGCTTGCCTCTGCTGCTCTAGTTGGGCTTGAACTCATGATTCTGAGGTTAAGAGTCCCATGATCTACTAACTGAGCTACAGCAGGGCTCTAGTTAATTGCTTATGGAATGCGTAAACAGAATGTTCTTTGTTCTCCATTCCTGCCACATCGGCAAGTGGGGGAAGGGCATATCTAGAAGCAGGGGCAGTGTTTTTACACATCTTCAAGGTCTCCCTATTTTCAGAGTGAGGAGTCTTGGCAAGATATGGTTTTGTGGACAGATAACTTCTAATGACTGCACTGGTTGTTCTCTAGGTTGTGCTTTCCCATGCTGCATTCAGACATGGCGGAAGGTGCTTTCCCATTCTCCCTACAAACATGTGAGAAGACAAAGGCGGTCCCTAACAGGGGAGAAACAGGTGATGAGGGCAAAGACGGAGGAGGCCCCTGGGACCTAGTTAAAGGGGGGGCTGAAAGGCTCAGGCTTAATCTGCGGGGGAGGAAGGCGGAGGAGGTGAGATGGGGGAGGAGATGGTGGGGGAGGAAGGGAGAAGGGCTGTTGTAGGAGAAGAAGGGGAAGGGAGTGAACGGGAGGCTTCTGTGGGGGCAGCGGCTTGCAGGCTAGGAGAACTTGGGAGGGGGCGGGGAGAGGAGGAGGCGGAAAGCTTCGATATAGGGAATCTCCTTCCATTTTTTCAGGCACTGGCAGTAGTTAAAAAGATCGCGAGTGATGTTAGGATCAAGAGTTCCCCCTGCAGGCCATTGGTTGTTATTGTCTAGGGGGTATGTTGGCCAATCTTGGGAGCAATATTTATGGAGAAGTTTTGGTTTTATATAAGGCATCAGGGAGAGGGTAGCCAGATGCTTAAGCAGGCATTCAAGAGGTGAACTTTCAGGGAGGGATGAGGAGGCTCCCATGGCTAAAGGACAGAGAAGGAGACAAACAGGGGAAGACAAACAGATATCCTCGGACTGGAGGCAGACCGCAAGGAGACAAAGGGCATCCCCGATGATCCTTGGTGGTCTGTGGAAACTCGTATACAAGTCGGAATTTCTTGGGAAGTGTGGGTCGTCACCCAGACTTCCCTAAAAAGGCAGAGTGCCGGAGTCCCGAGGTACCTAGCGCTAGGAGTTTTCGGCAGACAGAACAGATTTCAGCAGACGGAGCAGAAGGAGGAAGGGGGGGTAAAGGGAGCATTCTCATCCGCAAAGGAGTCACCTCGTTTATGGCTGTTGGAGGGGAAGCCTGAGAGTCTGCTGCAGCTGTGAAGGCCTGAGGCGGGGATTTATGGCTGTTGGAGGAGGGGCCTGAGGGTCCGCCGCAGCCGTGAAAGCCTGAGGCGGGGAGAGTTCCCTCTTCGTCCCTGAGCGTCAGGGCCTTGCCAGACGATCACGGTCAATGGCACTGCGATAGCTTGGAGAAGAGTGGCCCACCCTGGGGAAATTTTGCTTAAAAAGTTTCAGCACTGATGGAAGGGATGGTGAATGTGTTTATGACTGTTGGAGGAGGGGCCTGAGGGTCCACTGCAGCCGTAAAGGCTTGAGGCAGGAATTTATGGCTGTCAGAGGAGGGGCCTGAGGGTCTGCCGCAGCCATGAAGGCCTGAGGCGGGGAGAGTTCCCTCCTCATCCCCGAGCATCAGGGCCTTGCCGGACGATCACGGTCAATGGCACTGCGATAGCTCGGGGAAGAGTGGCCCACTCTGGGGCGAAAACTTACCTAAAGGCCAGAGAGAGTGGTGAGTGTGATGAGCCAGCACCGGAAAAAGAGGACGAGGGCAAGCTGCTGCTGGTGTCAGGGGGAAGACGGGGCCCAGTTGGGGTGTCCCGTCTCCCGGGTTTCGGCACCAATGAAAGGAAAGGAGCGACACACAGCAGCAATTCACCGGAGAATTCCGCTTTATTAGGGAAAGGTGCTGGGTTATATAGGAAGGGGCATGAATTGATTGAGGTGTCACTTCTACAGGGCTGGTGGCTGTTGGCTAGGTGCTGGGATTGGGAGGGGGACGAGAGGTGATTGGGCTTCAGTTGGCACCGGCGGGAACCGAGGACCCCGAAGAGAAGCCGGAAGTTTGTCATCTTACTGGTGGGGGCCCTTCAGTTCTTTATGTCAAAGGATACTGCTTGGTCTTCATTAAAGACAAATGTAAAGGTTCTCAGCTTCCATTCTTTCTTGGGTTTTAATACTCTTTCTGTGTCAATTTTTCTGAATTTCTGTTTCTATTTTCCTTTTTTACTCTTCATTGAAATCAGTGCCTTTAATATCTGAGGCAGTTAGCTTATGTGTAAGAATGAGTAAATGTTTTAAATATTCAAGTATTTAGTGACTTCCAAAATTTTAAATATTTAGGGTGATGCCATAATCATCAGAAGTAAAAACATTTTTTTAAAAGATGGTACTAAATAATTATAAAGAATATTTCTATTCATACCTTTTACATATGCAGTATACAGGTATTAGAACTATGTTTTCAGTAAAACCAATTTCAATGTTTTTTTAATTCAGGGTTAAATTGCTTCTTCATTTTATATATAACTCATGATAGGCTGATTAATCATGAGACAACTTAAAAAATGAATAATAGCATATATTAAAGGAAAAATAGATGTATACATATATCCACATTTATGTGTGTGTGTTGTATGCATTTCCTATCTATATCATTCCATCCGTGTATCATATTATTTTATATGCATAAATCTACGTATGTATCCATGTACACATATAGATAGGTACATAAATACAGGAAAAACAGAAATAAACTGCCCACTCTTCTTTCAAGTTGAACTCATTGTAATATGTTTGCATTTACATTATTATTTAAATTTTCTTTTTAAACAACTATGCCCTGAAAACAAATGCAACTTTCATTTTCCTTCATGACACTTATGAACCCCTAACATTAATTTATTTTGCTCTAAGTACAGAGTATTTATGCAGAGGGAAGTTTGCAAAAACAGAATAGAAAAAGAAAATTTTTTGCGCCAATAGAAAGACAACCATGATACAAAATACTAAATTTATGTAACCTTCATGCTCCATGTAGCAGAACTGACCTTCCCAAAGGTGATAAATACAGATTGATGTTTTAAAAATTACTATACGGTATAAACTATGCCTTCACTGTACAACAAGCCTAGCCCATTAGTAGAAAACGTCCATGAAAAATTGGCATTTTTAGGCAAATTTATATTGCTTCATCACTGTTTTATTTGTTGCAGAGAGAGCTGATGATATGAAATCATGATTGATTTATGAGTGCCCTAGAAATGAGGCAAAAAGTATCAGTACTTTGTTGCCAAGGAGTCCATTTAGGACAACCAATAATTACACTGAGAATTAGATTGTCTGAAATTGGAAAAGTGTAAAAGAGCCCATGATATCAGTAATTATGTTGAAAATGAACTGAATATCTTAAAGGATTTGTTTTCATATATAATTCCTCCTCTGGCTATTATATTTTCTGCATGTTCATTTTCAGAGCTGGCTAATATTATATTGACATCTGTTTTAAAGTGAAATTTCTTCAAATTTGGGGCAAAAAGAAAGTAAAAGATGGGTAAGTCATATCTTATTAATATCAATACAATTCCATATAACACAATTTCTGTCACTTACCAATCTTTCTGTGTATCAATTGGTCCAATGAGAGTTGGCAAATTCATTCATTTGATCATACTAGAGGCTTAAAAAGTCCTTGCTGAATAGATTGTTTTGTGTCACTGCTTAAAAATATACATACAGAAACAAATACATATACACATAAAAGTTTTTCTATTAATTATATAGTCTGGATAGATTTATCAATAACTATTAAAAGCTTATTCCTTGTAGTACTAGAGAATTAAATCATTTATTCATTAGAGAAACCATTTATTTATTAGAGTAATGTAAAAACATTGAATTTATTTTTAAATCTTACTAAACTATTCAAATCATAATATTTAATTTCAATGTATTATATTTGAGAAAATACAATTTAAGTATATATTTTTAATCACAAATTTTTTATTTTTTAATGTAAATTCATTAATAACAAAATATATTCAGAAGTTTGGCTATATAATCTTCTCCAATAGTGACTTCCACTTTTATCTCATTTCCCAATACATTTATTTAGTGATAGAAACTAAAGATATTTTGAATCATCCTCAAATTGTTTTTCCTATGACTAATGTCTTTCTGAAGTAACATTTTCAAAATGCCATTTCTCATTTCAATAATCTGCAATCACTCTTGGTTTCCTATAGAATAAAGGGAATAAGTGATCATCTATTCTGAAAGTATGGGTAGCAGAAGAATATGCTTTTATATATTTGGAGAAGCATTTTAATATCCAGTAAGTTTGCAGATCCAAACTATTAAATAAATGTCATTCCTCCCTTCAAGAGTTAGATGAAAATTACCAACTATGAAAGAGTCACTGTAATTTTAGTCTGGGAGCTGGCTTTATTTTTCAAACTATAGTGGGACACTATTTTAAGATGCAGGTATTTCCCAAAGTGAAAAGAGAGATCCAAGTTCATCAGGTGACTTTTTTCCATGTCAGAAGCATAGGCTGGAAAACTTTACATAGGAAAAGGAGAATCAGTGTGTCATATGAAAATAATTCCATCTTGGCAAAATGTCAGTGGGAAAGTCTACTCACTACTTCCCAGTAGATAGAGAAAAGGAGAACAGAAAAAAATGATGAAACATTTGCCCAAAGAGATCAGTATCCTTGTTTTCCCTACCTCACTGTTTTTCTACTTCTTCTTAATAGTAGTTTGAAAGAAATATTCAGATATATTTTTAAGGAAGCCAAGGACATCTGAGTTGGTGGTGTCTTTCCCTGAGAATAGTCTGGAAGTCTGTAAGCTTCATAGTTAAGCCTCACATTTGCTTGGGGCAATACCTAATATATTAGTGATAGTGAAACATTGTCCAAGAAAGTGTCTAGTTGAATGAGTCTGTGAAAAAACTCATGGGTCCTGAGAGACTGTGAATGATGTGCAGGTGACTCAGAAATTCATGCATGCTCGGGTTTGGGGCAAAGGTCCTACAGGAGCTGAGAGGGTCCATGAACATCAGATTTGGAGGCAGCAAACAGAGTTCACAACGCTTGAAATCAGAGTCAACAAGAATTCCGGCATCATGACTGAAGGGCTAATTAAGACCATTTCAGTGAAAAGTACTAGACCAACTATGATGGTGGTAAAGGGAAACAGGTGATGTAAAAGTGGGAGCAATAATCAGAGACAATTTATAGGGAAGAAACTGAGATTTAATTAATTGAAAAGTTCACTTCTCTATATCCTAATAGGATGATCATACAACTGAAAAACTAAGAATGTTTCAGAAAATAAAGAAACCACATTGTCTTTGCACATATAAGTATTGTTAACTTTGTTGTTTATGGTTTATTAGTTTTCTATTGCTGATATAACAAATTGCTGCAAACTTAGTGACTTAAAACAACATAAATTTATGTTTAAAAAATAGGTATGTCAGAGGGCCTACTGGGCTAAAATCAAGGTGATAGCAGGGTGGAGTTTCTAGAGAAGAATCCGTTTCCTTACTTTTTCCAGCTTCAGAGTCTGCCCGCATTCATTTGCTTATGACCTCTTCCTCCATTTTCAAAGTCAGCAACATAGTATCTTCAAATCTCCTTCCCTCTGACTTTGACACTCCTGAATCCTTCCTACAAAGACTTCTGATTACACTGGCTCTCCTGTGATAATCTTCCCTTCTCAATATGCTTAATTTAATCATTACTGCAAATCCATATACATCATAAATTAGCATAGTCACAGGGTTTGGGTAGGAACATTATTCTGCCTATCACACATGTGACACATAGATAAAAAGAAAAATCCAAATATATGCCCTGGACAATGAGGATTGTTACTCCAGTATAAAGAAAAACACACAAAAAACTCAAAGAATAAACATATACAGGGTTAGAAATGTATGATTTATTCAATTCAAGAGCATGTAAAAAATATCAAATTGTTAAGTTTTGTACTTAAGTATATGACTGTGGCTATTGTGTTTGGAGCCTTGGTTCATTCCCTAAAAATACAAATTTTGAGCTCATCTTACTCTTTGATATGTATGTCAAAAAAGAGTATAGAGACCTAGTCAGAAACAATTAGCTTTCTTTTAATAGCCACCCTCATCTTCATTAGCCACAAATCATATTTTGATTCACTAACATTTCCAATTTGAATAAAGCTAACATTTCCCATCTTCAAATTTAGGTAAGCATGGTTGTATCATTAAATTCTGAAAGTAATAGAAAGAAAGTTTTCCATGGTAGGTCTATGGAACACTATAAAAAAAGGAATACACTTCCTCCTTGCAACTTGGTAGCATTGTGTGTGATGATGGCAGGATTTCAGAGGCACCACCCTGTATCAGGAGGGATTATCTAAGAATATAGAGCAAAAAGACAAAAGACCCTGAGCCCAGTTTATCTCCAAAATGTCTACCTTCTTATTGCCCTGTTATGAGAAAGCAGTCCATTTTTATATTTCAACAACTGTTAGTTTGAATATATATGTTTTCTTCAACTGAATCTGATATAGACCTCATAACAGATTAAACATCCAGTACCAATCAGTGAAAAACTCGGTCCATCAAAGTAATGTTTTCTGTATCAAGTGAAGAGTCAAATGTGAATACTCTGCTTTCATGAGTAGCTGGTAATCTCCATAAGATTATGGAGAAATAGGTACAGTTGAAAGGATGAAGATGAAGAAAAGGGTTTCTCTTTGTAAGAGGATAATATTCTGGTAAGTTAATTTGTGTTGCAATAGCTGTATATTTTTCTCATACTCCTAAAATTCATTAGCTTGTAGGAACTGTAATTTTAACGTTGTTATTTTTCTTTTCTGATTTTATGTACCTAACTTTCTTATAAATTTTTTTTTCAGATGTCTTTAAACATATTTGAAGCAAGATAAATACTTTTGAGCCCCAGCTGAAAGTAAAGGAACCGAGTATTGGACGATACTCACAGTGAGTGAGTTCTGTGTTTATTGAGGCCTGAACCCAGCTTCTACAGTAGTGTTTAGTACAGAATAAAAGGTTTCAAGGGAATGATAGCATGGTATGACTAATCCACTGGGGATTCCAGCCTTATCAAGGATGTCCTCCAGCTGCCAACTCAGTATGGAAGTAGTAGAGTTGTGTAGCTAAAGGAGTTATATGGTCTGGGTTAAAGGGATGTCTCACTGATAACCGCAGGTCTGTGATGAATGTTAAAAGTAGAGGTAATTGTCTGCACTGCTGAACCCATAGATTAATAAGCATTTCTCATTTTGACAGTAGTGGCCTATACATGTATTTCTACTGTGAGAGCCTAAAAATTAAATTTTTCCCCTTGAAATTAAGGAAGGAAATTAAATATTATTCTTGAGTTCTGAGTGTTATAATTTTTATCATCTACTCAGGCATAGCAAAGGGAAATTTATTAAAGAATTATTCCGATCATTCATATGTGAGGATTACATTATCAATTCAGTCTTCTCCTTATGTAATCTGCAGGACTTCTGCAAGACCAACCTCACTATGGTCCTCAGTGGCCCATGGCTCCATTCATGTGCTAGTGCTCATGCAGTTTATCTTCCAGGATGCCCTTCCCACTTCTCTTCATAATGCCTAAACTATACTCACAGTTCAAGGAGTTTGGCAAATTTGTTATGAATAACTTTGGTTGAGAATATTCTAAAATCTCTGGGATTCTTTTGCAGAGTTTATCAAGAAGCTTTCCATTTTTATTACATACATACACACACACACACACACACACACACACACACACACACACATGCACTGCTGAGAAAAACTGTGGCATTCTTTCCTAGCCACTTTGCAAATGATCACATTTCACTACAGAAGTTTTATTTGCATACTGATCAGTAGTGGCTGAGTCCAACTGATAGATAGATAGGCAGATAGGTAGATAGATACATACATACATACATAGGTAAGATAGATATTGATAGATTGAAAGACACATAGAGAGTAAATTGGTATTTAGATACATTAGGCATACAGATAGAGATGATAGATTTTTAAATTTATGTTTGGCAAGTGGATAAATAAGTCTCTCATCTCTATATAGATATATGCATGTGTATATTTATATATATGTATATATATATAAAATAAACATCTACATCTATATCTATATCTATTCCAAATTTATTTTTTATTTTTGTATCTTTCATCATTTCCAATGTGCATTATATGATTATTTTTTATTAAAAGTATTTTTATTAAATTATATTAATTTATCAAATCTACTCATTTTTATTTCATGGGTTCTGGCATTTTGTCATATTTATGAAGTTCTTTCTTATCCTGTTGGCTTCATCTGTTGAGGCTGCCGTAACAAAATACCATAGACTGGGACTGAGCAGACATGATTTTGCCACAGTTCTAATAGCTGGGACTCCCTTACGGTACCAGCATGGTCAGGTTTTGGTGAGGGGTCTCTGTCTGGCTTGCATTCACTTTCTGGCTATGTCCTCAAATGGCAGAGAGAGAGTGGCCTCCTTATTATTATCATTAGGACATAGGTACCATCAAGAGGGCCCCACACTCATGACTTCATCTGATTATCACCTGAAAGCCCCACTTCCAAATTTCATCACACTGGGTGTTAGGGCTGCAAAGCATGAATCTGGGAGGATCATAATTCAATCACAGCATATTTGTTCATATAATCAATATAATACATATAGCTCTATTTAATTAAAAAATATATATCCATGTATTTAATTCTTGTAGAATATTTTGGTACAAATGGAGTTACTTTTTCCAGTAAGACATAAGGACATTTGTTCATTTTTGAGCAAATCCCATAATATCTTTCATCAGGTTATACTGCAATTTCAAAATGATTCCAAGTTTATAAGGAACAGCAAATACTTTGGGACAAAATAAGAGGTAAATTTAATTTGGTAAATTCATGAAAGAGAGTTTTGTTTTTCCTCCAAATTTTTATTGAACTCACATCTACTCCTTAATTTATATTTTAAATACATATGTTAGAAAATGTGCATTTTCTCAAAAATTGCAGTTCCTATCTCCACATCTTTGTTGCTATGCCCCTAAAGCTTACAGGTGTTTTTATCAAACCCATCAGCCTGGGTCAAGGTGACTTTTCTACTTTACCACTCAATTCTAATTATCTATCAGTTCTGTTAGAAGTGGGCTCTCAGCTAAGATCTAGATTAGCAAAATATGACTTCAACCAGAAGTACTATGAGTACAAAGGCCTGGGTATCCTCATAAAACTCAACCAGAATTTATTTCCAGCCCTATGTGGCCACATCTCACTTAAAAAGAAAAATTCATCAAACAAAAGTACTTGAAAAGAATTCTAAAATTCTAGTATCTCTTAAAAACCATTTGAATACATGCCCTGTAATCTCCTTTTCCCTTCTAATTCTCCACACCTCTCATCCCATGCAATGTCCCTAAATGCCTTTCTATCCGCTACACACTCTCCCTTTCTGGACAATGTGCAAATGAGCTATTGTGACCTCTGCTTTCCTCCCTTTTGGTATTCCTTTCTACCTTCTTTTCTCAGTAGTAAGCACATTTATGCCTATCAATCCCCATTCCTACCTGTGTCGTAGGATTACTGATTTATTTGATTTGCACAGTAAACTGTAAAAACTGGTATATGTGTGGATATAAGTACCAAGTAGTAATTGCCAGAAGTGCCCTTAATGAGTAAAGATTAGTAAATTTACAAACTAACAAAACTTTTTGGTTAATATATCATTCCTTTTTTTCTCTACACTATTGTAACTCATCTTCCATTCCTAATTCATCATTAAAATTAATTGAGATTTTAACATATTTTTGTTTCATTTGAACAAACTAAACGACGACAGTTATTCTCAAGTATTCTGGGTGTTTAAATCCTACAGGTAAATCTTAGAACTTGCAAATTTCCCTCCCAAAAGTCTGCGATTTCAATATAATCATACACCATATACAGTAAATCTTGTCAACAGTAATTGTTAGAACACTAAGAACTCCTACAGACAAATGTTACTCCCACAATAGAGGTTTTTTATCTTTTGTTTCCATTTAAATTATAAATATAACTTGTTATCTTGACTCACATGTATTTTATCTTTTCTTGAGTATTTTTGTATTTGAAAGGCTTTATAATATGTTATTAAATGGAACTACTTATCATAATATTTAGATTCCCTAACCTCATTTCTATTTTTCTTAATTTTTTCAATCAAAAACAGGAAAGAAATACTAAAATTCCCAAGTAATTGTATTTCTATGAAATTTAATTTGTAAGATTTTGGTTTACAGTTTTGCAATCTAAAAGATTTATTTTGTCTTTCTTTTCAATTAAAATGACTATTTAGTTTAATATTTATTTCCACAAAAATGAAACATACACTTACTGTATTTGAGCAATTGAGTTCGTTAGTATTAACCCAAAGGAGCTGAAAACTTGTCCACACAAAAATCTTCACTCGAATGTTTAAAGTAGTTTTATTCATGACTGTCAAAACTTGGGAGCAACCAAGATGTCCTTCAGTAGGTGAGTGGAGAAATAAGTTGTGCACACCTAGACAATGAAATATTACTCAGTGCTAAAATGAAATGAGCTATCAAGCCATGAAAAGCCATAAAGGAACCCTAAATGTATATTACTAAGTGAAAGAAGCTAATTTGAAAAGGCTACATACCATATGATTACAACTATATGACATCCTGGAAAGGCAAAACTATACCAGGAAAGTTGTCAGACTGGGAGATGCGACTATGTATAGTACAGAGGATTTTTAGGACAATAAAAATACTCTGTGTGATATTATAATGATGGATATAGGTCATTATGCATTTATCCAGGTATAGAAAATACAACATCAAGAGTGAGCCATAATGTAAACAATGGACTTTGGGGGATTATGATGTGTTAATGTAGGCTCAACCTTGGTAAAATGTACCATTTTAATGAGTGACATTGGTAACACGAAGGCTATGCATATATAGGTACAGGAGGTATATAGGATATCTATGTACCTCACTTTCAATTTTGTTGTAAACCTAAAATTGTTCTAAAAAAATAAACTTAAAAAAAGCCAGAAGTAACTAGAAACAAAGCTTTTAGGAATTCTTGTTAAGTATTGGAAAGGAAATTTTCTATCATAAATGAGATCTGATTTATACCAATTATACTTAAATTGTTAGGACAAAGAGATCACAAGCATTAGAAGTAGTCAAGCTTCTGAGACTACATTTATAAGGGTTTAGGAATGGGAATAACATGTGTTTTAGAAAGATTTCTAGAATGATTGTGGAAAATGGAGAGAATCAAGACAATAAATAGGAATGTCAGGTAAGGGAATGTTGTAATAATGGAGAGAGATGTTCTTGATTTTAGGCTGTGAATGGGAAATGGAAAACAATATATGGATTTGAAAGCTAGTTTAAAAAGTGATCTCTGTTGGCAATGAAAGTGTCCAGTGGTAATTTGGCCTTGAAGACAAGAAGGAAAGGAGAGAACAGAAAAATGATCACTTTTCTGACTAAGAATCCAGTTGTATAGCATTGTCATGTATTTAAAATTCCAAATACTTTACTGAACTTGTTTTGATTCTTCATTGAACCCTCTGGGATTATGTTTTCCATTTTTTTCTGAAATATTTTACTTTGGCAGTTCCATTTGTCCTCTTTATTACTACTTCTTAAATGTGGTATGAATAGCCTTCTTTTAATAACAATATGTATAGACTGTTATAATTATTCTATCTATGCACAAGAATCCAAAGGATTCCTGGTTCTGACATGCAGTGAATGAGCAAGTGAACATGAAAATATCTTTCAATCTTTAGGTTCTAGCAGGCTTGTATTAACTGCATCATTTGTTATGTTATTGTTACTGCCTTCTTCCACCATCATCCCAACCTGTTTTCCTAATACTCTAAAATTATTGAGTATTTAAAGCTGTATTGGCTAATGCAGTGGGGAGACTTTACTTATAGCTCCCCTTTATAAGGAGAATCCCTTGTATGGAGATAATATCCAAGAAAATGGTGCTACTGCCAATTTTTTCACTTATGGTTCTTATATACTGACTCCTACACCAAACCAAACACAGATTCCTGACGATAGCTCTGTGGTAGTTGTGACCTCTGGAGGAGAAAATATAGTTTCTCTTCCTTTTATTCTTCAGTTAGAATCTGTTTTATGGTGCAAATTTTGTGCAATACTTTATATGAATTCAAGCCCCTACACCTTAAAAAAATGGAGCTTTTGAGTTTTGGCAATAATTTGTTTCTCAGTCTTAGTTATTGGTTTTGTATTCTTTCTGTACTTTGGGTTTTATTTATTTCCACGTCTTCAAAAATACTTTAGTGGGCAGTTAAGAAACTAACTTGAGAGCTGCTACACTGAGTATACTTTAAATTGGAAATTGTCTTGATGGGAAGCAAGAATTTAATTTACCAAAACAGAAAAACAACACACTTTATTTCTTTCTTAAAATGTTTAGAGCAGCATTTATTTCCTTCATAAAAATATTAATAATCAGACCTAAAGATTTTTGTAACAGCCCTGTTGATACATAGTTCATATACCATGAATTCATCCATTTACAGTATACAATTCCATGTTTTGTAGTATATTCACAGGATTATGCAACCATCACTCCAATAAAATTTTAGAATTTTTCATCCCTCTAAAAAACTTCCAGTATTATCAAAAATGTACTTTCTTTCTCTATGGATTTACCTATTTAGTTATTTCATATAAATAGAAACATGCAATATGTCATTTTTTCTGGATGACTTTTCTCACTTAGCATTTGCAAGGTTCATCCAAGTTGTAGCATGTACCAATACTTCATTCTTTTCTTATTGCTGAATTATATTTCATTGTATAATATCCACATTTAACTACCCATTTATCAGTTGATGGAAATGTGGTTTGTTTCTACTTTTGAGATGTTATGAATCATGCTGCTATGAATATTCATGTACAAGTTTTTACGTGGCCATAGGATTTTTTTCTCTTGTTAATACACCTAGAAATAGAATTGGCAAACTATTTCCCAAAATGGCTGCAGTATTTTACATTCCCACTAGCAGTGAATGAGAGTTCCAATTTCTCTACATCCTCAAGCACACTTGTTATTTTCTCTCATTGTATTATATATTCTAGTGGGTGTGAAATAGTGCCTCCTTGTGGTTTTGATTTACATGTCTTTAATGACTAATGAAGCTGAGAATCTTTACTATGCATATTGCTCATTTGTAACAGTCCTTTAAATAATGTCTATTGAAATCCTTTGACCATTTTAATTAAACACATGTCTGTACATATTTGAGCCATGAAAAGTGTTTATACAATCTGAATACAAGGCCCTTATCTAGTATCTGATTTGCAAACATTCCCTCCCATTCTAGGGATTATCTTTTCACTTTCTCCTTCTTTTCTTTTTTTAAATCACCAAAGTTTTAAATTCTGATGTAGTTCTATTTATTTATTTGTCATTTTGTGGTTTCTGGTGTTCTACCTAAGGCACTACTTTTATATTTCCTCTGTTTATCATTTAAGTTTTTACACGTAGGTGTAGGATAAATTTTGTGTTAATTTTTCATTGTTTTTATCATTAGCCTGGCTAATCACGATTCATCCCTGGGTTAGTTGCTGGTTGTTACTTTTTATTTAGAAGTCGTGCTTTCTCCCATTTAGCTGGTTATATCTGAACTCTTTATTGTGGTTATGTATGTAGCTTGCATGTTGCTGTAATTGTTTAGGTAATTGACGTCTGTCTTACTCAGCCAAGGCTTGGAGATTCCCTCTCTGATTGCTCTTGAGAGGTATAGCCTGCAACAGGTGCACAGTCTTCCATGCTGCCACGTGGATGGTTTTATTTTTTAAGATCTTGGAGTCACTCCTAGCTGTGAGTAGCTGATCGTTCAGTCAATGTGTGAGCAGAAGTCATGTTTAAGCCCCTTGTGCTAGGAATGCTTCTTACCTGGGTTGATGGGTCAGTGCACAGCCTGAAGAATGCTAAAAATTATGCCCTGTATCCCACTCTAACCTCTCCTGACTGGGTGCATCCTAGAGGGTGTGTGCAGCCTTCCCAGTCTCCAGGATTTGATGGGATCCCAGAACAGCTCTTCTCAGCTTATTTGCTCCCCACAAGGTTTCTCTCTTAACTTCTGGCCATTCTGCTGTTTTGCTCCTAATCACTGAACTACCAGCTTCCTCTTAATTGTTTTCCACCAAGATTTTTATTATTTGGGTCAATGCCTTTAGGTACAAAGTTCTCCACTCTCTGTTCCAAGCCAAGTCAGTCTCCTCAAGCAGAGAGGAACACTAATAAGCTACTGTTACATTAGTGAGCAGTGTTTGGGTGTGGGTGGGTTGGGTGTAGGGAAATGTAGAGAGAACAGCCCTGATCTTCTTGGCTTGCCACCTCCTGATATGAAATTTTATCCTTTGAATAAGATGGTGTGGGGTGAGCAGGGTCTCAGTATTCATCTGCCACACCTGGGCTCGAGCTTCAGCTCTAAGAGTAAGGGCCGTATAGGGAAGGGGATAGCTGGTCCTGTTTATCTCAGCTGCCTGGAATACAGGCTTCTCTGCTATCCAACGATCTAATGTTTCTGTGAAACCTAAGCTGAAATGGCCGAAAGAAAAGTAATGATTACCATTCATTTACATGGAAAAATTTTTGAGTGTTCTCAGACCCAAAAAATAACCCTTCTTAGGCTTTTTTGATACCTTCGGGCATATCTTGCTAACATATGGCTAAAATGAATCCAGATAAAATACAGAGGCTCCCCGATAGTTCAAAGCTATGGCAGTTGCTGCTGAGAGGCTGAGTGTGGTTCCTGCAGAAGGAACTTGGCGGGGTCACTCTTGCTGCTTGAGGGCTCTATAGAGGCTCTATAAAGGCTCACTGTAAAATAAATGCTGAAAGTAATTTTTATTTTTCACCATTTTTTATAAAAGCAAAAATCCTCTTCAGATTACATTTGGTTAGAAAAGGTATTAAAGCAGGTCTCTCATCAAAACAAAGTGGTGTATTGCAAACTTTTGAAAAGCAAGGGTGCCTGTATAGCTTCTGTGATGTGAAACTGGGGAGATGAGAAATATATTCTCATCTCTTTGAATGCCTAAGGTAGGGTCCTGGGATACAGCTCCTAAAATGCAAAATGCAATGGGTCATGACCCAAATGACACAGACTGGTTATTGTTCTTACCAAGATTTAGTAGATTTTGTTCACTGAATATTTCTTCATTTGCTATATGCTCTTTGGACAATTTTCAGACTTTAAATGATTATTTATAATTTTCATCAATTACGTGATTATTTTTCTGGGGAGAGCATCTGTCCTGCTCTTTAATTCAGCATTCTGGAAATCCTGCCTATACTATAGTTTTCATATCTTTAAATGTCTTGATTGTTACAAAATATAATGTTTTGTCTTTAAATTTGTGCATATTGATTCAGAATCTCAGCACTTTTAGAGATCAATTTATGAAGTGATAAGCCTGAATATATGAATGAAATAATAGATCTTACTATTAAAAGATCTTGTATTTTCTTAAATTAAATTGAAGTTATGTGCTACAATAGTTTATAATTAAATGTTAAGTAGTTCATTTACATAGCTTAGTTTTACTCACTAATGCACTTAATTAGTGGCAATTACCTAGGACTCAAAAAGCAAATTGCCATGTATGTGTGTAGGAAGGCAATTTGCTCGAAGTCAAGAAATTGCTTTATAATTGATAGATTACCAATGCTAATTTAAAAGAAATGGTAAATAATAATTTCCTTGATAATAGAACTTACTTAGCTATATAATAATCATGGCAATATTCCATAAGGCAAAATCACTTGCTCCAACTGTTATCTGTTTAAATATATTATCTTTTATAACAACTGATTTTTTAAAAATTTTGTACATTTCTTATGCTTAGATGAGCTTCTCTAATCATCATTTTTATTTATGAGTTTTATTAATAGAAATATAGCCTACGGGGAAAAACTATAGTACCATCTCCTTCTTTACTGATATGTATACCTTTATCATATATCATCTTCTTCCTTACTTTTTCTTAAACCTAAGAAATTTAATTTTGCTTCAAAATTTGTAAAGAATGGACCCAAATCTCATTCTAAAATAATCATCTGAGGAAGTCAGGTGATATAAATGTAAGTGAGAGGAATCTAGAACGAGATTTACAAAACAGGAGTTGTAGAAAAAATTTGAGAACATATTTCTTAGATTTTTATTAGGAGCTTTTACCCTTCATCTTCATATCAGAGGCATAAATATTTATGAGTTTCTTATGACACAACATTTTACAGATAGAGAAAAATATGTACACACACGTATATGTATACGTATACATAAACTACACAGTGAAAGGGTTTCCCTGAGTAAAACTGACACATAATGTTTAACTCTATCGAAAATTATTGAGTAATAATTGTTTTCACATTTTTCATGCATCTTAAATCTATTTTCAATTAGAAAATAGACTTGTTACAAAAGCAAATCAAACCTAGGTTTGGAAATTCACACCAACGGAGCATAAATTTGCTTACACACACTCCTGTGGTATACATAGCTTGTCTTAAAGTTCTTGTGAGGATCCACTACAAGGTATTTTCCTAGCAGCTTTCGATGTTTGTGCGTGCGTGTTTGTTTTGTATTGGCAAAATGTGCCTGTGTATGCTCCTGTAGTGGCTACAGCCTGTACAAAATGTCTTGTGAGGATATATATAAATCCATTATAATGTGTTATTTTGGTAGTTTCAGTATGATTCACCTTGAACCATTATTTATCTTCAGGTTTTCTATCAGTTACTTTTGTTAAATAACATCCCTCTGATTTCATGGCTCTGGACAACTTCTCATTTAGCTCATAATTCCACAGACTGAATATTTGATTTAGGCTCAGTTAGGTGGTTCTTTTGGCACCTATGTCAGTGCTAAGCGTCAGATTGTTGCCTGGGCAAGTAGGCTTATAAAAGCCTTGGATGGGAGTGCTGTTGACTGGGGTCCCTCTCCATGTAATTGCTTATTGCCCTCGTCCCTAGGCTAGCATCCTTTTATTCACCTGCTTACAGGGTTACAAGTGCATTAAGAGAACAAGCACTTAGCTTCCAAGGGCTTCCTAAGAATCTACTTGTTCTACATTTATTACTTTTCCAGTGTCCAAGGTAGACCACATGGTTATGGTGAAAGTTAGTGGAAAACAAAACTTCACCTCTTGGTAAGGGAAGACAGAAGTCACCCTGCAAAGGAAAGAAGGGAGGAAAACACTGTGGTCATGTTTGCGATCTACTACCCTCCTTACCTGTTGATTATGTTTCATTTGATTAATGTAGTAATTGAGTCCTTAGCTTATTGTACAAAATAACACTTCTTAATTTTGTTGTTACAAGTGGTATTTTAAAACTAAATTCATCCCTGTGCAGATGACACACAACCCTGGTTGTGTTCTCTATTTTTCCAAAATCAAGACATTGAAAATTGACAAGTTGAGCCTCAAAATAATACAAACTACTTCTTCCATAAATTTCTTAGTTTATTTCTTTAAATCTTTTTTTTCAGTGATATTGCTCTTTTTCCCTTGTATTGATACAATTTAACTCAAATAGTAATGCAATTCATGTAGGGCATTTTACAAGTTAATACTCTACTAATACTCCATAAGGTATTTCACAATTTTCTGTTTCAGGTATTTCATTCAAAGACTACTTATATTTATCAACCAAATAGATGCACAGATAGATATAAATGTGTCTATGTGTATATATACACATATATGTCTGTTTTATATGTATGTACATATAAATATGTAAGTAATAAATAATATGAATTTATATTATAAATCTATAGGTAAACTGAATATTAATTTAAAAAATTATCCTAAACGTAGTAAAAATTTAAGGTAGTTACAAAAGAAAGTGACAGCATAAAAATGCTGTCTTTCCAAATATTATCCAGCATCACACCTTGGCTTTTATTTTTCATAGATGAAAAAATGTCCACATATCTTTACACCGTTTTTGGCACAGCTTTCATTAAACAAGAAAAATATGCATATCAAGTCATTTAAAATATGTTTATGGTTAGTAATGGCAGCACTACCTGCCTTTATTGGATTTCAGTCTCAAACATAGGACTTACTAATTTTTAATTCTTTACTTCAGAGATTCTCAGCTATGGAACTAGGAAAAATGCCATTCAGTTGTTAATTATGTGGCAAATAACTTGTACTGACATTTGTGTTTGGTTTCTTTTGTTTATTTATTTATGACTTAGAGCAAAGTCAGTATTAGCCCAACAATGTCATTTTCACTTACTTGTTATTGACAATGTTTTCTGGAATAGGCTGGAACCTGGCAACACCTGATCACAACACCTGATACTTGAAACCATGGGTGTTCTGCACGTAAGACTGTCATTCATCCTGCCTTTTAAGATGAAAAAAAATAGAAAAAACTGTTTTGATTTCAATATTATGTGAACTTGAGTCTTAGGAAATGGCATTGAATAATATTTCATGATGCTATTCATAATGAAAAATGACACAGCAGCTGAGTTTATCAACAAATTTCTCTCCAGATACTGTTCTGCATACTTTGTGAGACCTGGATTTGCTGTTGCAAAGAGCAGGTGTTGAAATTATAGCACTGTTCCAAGCAACAACGAAAGGTTTAAAGAGAACACTGGGTAACATTGTTTATGAGAAAAGAAATCTTGTAAGCAGCCAGCAGATGATGCTTGTAACTCTTTCAACTCTCCCAATTTCTATTATGACTAGTTTAGTGGTTGAGACAGGCTTACAAGCAATGGTGCCATCGGGCAATGACACCATTGAAGGTGTTATGAGACCCTTTTAAAACGTGTCATCTGTGGTAGTGCCTTTCCTCTAGAAATGCTTCCACTGAATCTAATTCCAAGTGCTTCCAGGCTCAAACTGTTTTACTACTATAAATGCCATGGAGAAGAATATAAATAGCAAAATTTGCTGTGGATTTTCTATTTATCTTCAGATCTCTGCATTGTAAAAACCCATTTCTTACTTAAGATCACTATTCCTGTTCTCAAAATCTATATTAGAGAAAGTAATAATACAGACTTTCAAAGAATGATGTATTTGATATCTATCTCCTTTTCAAAATAAAATATTGACAAAATTTGTCATATACAACAATTTTAGTCACAGTTCTGTTTTTACTGTTCTTGCTGGTGTTGAGTAGTTTCTTGTTTTACTCTCTTTTTCCTCTTTATCAGTTGATACACAAAACCTCCTATCTTAATTTTTGACAAACATAAAATAAATTACCCCAAAATATATTTTATAGCTAACATTAGTGTCTGCATTAAATTAATAAGAAACAGAGACTCTATTCTTAATTGATTAGAATTGGGAATTAATGAAGATTATAAGGGGTAGTATGCATGGAAATACACTTTTTCAGAAAACAGACTGAGTAGGTTTAATTTCTGTTTTTCAAATGCTAATAAATGATCCTTAACTCATCTGTTCCTGTTTCCTTAGATGCAAAATGAACAAATAATATTAATACATATATAGGACTGTTTTGAGAATTAAATGAGTTAATAAGTGAAAAGAATTTATGACAGCATCTTTGACCATGGTAGCTATTCAATACAATTTTAATTCAATATTTCATATATGTATACATATATATATACACACCCAAAAGTTTGATGGAATACTATAACATTTTAACTGATCCAGGAAATTTGATGTGAAATATCAATAACACATTTATATTAGCATAACCTATAGAAAAATTTGTATCTATTTCTTGTATATAGAGTCCTTTTAAGGCTTCTTATATGTAAACCTAAAATTTTGGCTCCCAACTGCTTCAATACATATTGAACAACTGTAGGACACACACTGAAATAGGATTAAGATGAGTACGTTAAATGTATTTCAGGAAAATAGAAACCACTCTAGTTATTTCAAGGAGAATGAATTTAGTACAGGGACTTAATTCCATGCAAGGACTGTCAAAGTGCTGGTTAAAGAGGCCTCTGCTGGCTTTCAGGAAACCTGGAAAAAACTGTTCTGACGACCCTTGAAGACAAACTGCATGTGGACAAAGCAGAGAGTTCCCAGGATGACAGGCAGAAGCTGCTGGCAAATACCCAGGACTTTCTGTGCTGAGAGCTTAGACACGTCGATATCACACCCGTAGCTCATTAGCTTCAGAGCAAGTTTCTATATATTTTCATCACTATAGCAGGAAACTTGGACAAAAATTTTCTCTAAATACCTGCCTAAAAGCTCTAAGAATCTATGACTTAAAAAAATTTTGAATCTTATGTCATGTCATGGCAGAGCCAAATTTACAGTAAGAGCATGAGTTACAAAGAGCACTTCAGTGTTCCCTTTATATTGTTGCAGTGTCATTCCAAAAATCTTCTATTTAAACTCAAGAGAACAGCCACTGTTTTCCCCTAACACCTGTCAGCAGTGTTCCTGGCTCACTGATGTAACCTTGTTTGTGTTCTGACATGTGGTTTCTATTCACATTTTGTAAGATATGTCACTGTCAGAAGCCAAAAAGAAAAAGGAAAACAGGACATCCCTGGGGCCACTTTGCCAAAGAGCCACAAGTAATTGTGATCATGAGAGATATTTGCAATTATTGAAAAAAATATTTTCCAAGTTTTACTGCACCAAAGGATTTTTTGTGATTTTTTTTACTGAATTTCATCTTTCACTGTTTTGCGAACAAAACTGAAAATTATGTAAGATTATTTGCTGTTATAGAGAAAAGACTGATAGAACTTTGAAATATTTTACAGAAAAAGCTACATTAAATTGGAAACACTTGGGTTAGCTACTTCTGAGGGAAGAACGGACAGCAAATGAAATGGAGGCTATAAAAATGGGTAAGAAGCCAAGTAATTCACAAGTGATTAATGATAATGGTGATATAGATAAGACTTTTGGAGATAAATATACAGCTGGGTTTAGAAAATACAACAAAGAGTAATTAGATTAAATTGAGTTATAAACAATGAGCATGTAAAAAAAGACACCAAAAATAACAGATTTTGATATGCTTGTACTGCTGAAAGCATAAATTGTTGCATAAATGGAGGAACTGGTGTGATTTAAGTACTTTTGAAGCAGAAAACTCATTTAGTTATTTTATGAGATAAAGACACTCACTGTAAATCATTCCTACATTTGTATGAGGGCAAAATAAATTGCCTTGATAAAATCAAACTGATTTAAAGTACACTTCTTTAATAGTATTGGATGAATTTAAAGTGTTCTATATCTTGGATCAAGGCTAAACCAAATTTCTCTCCCACACAGAAACATACACATACACACACACACACAGACACACACGCATACTCATGAAATTTTAACATAAGGCTCAAGATATCTGTAAGTTCTTTGTAAATAGATTTTATAGATGACAATATATATAATTTATTGCATGTAATGTATGTCTGCATTATAATGAGAAAGACAATGTAACTATAACATATCTACTTGTTATTGGACATTTCAAGGGCATGATTTTTAGACCTCCCTAACCTAAATATGATGATTCTTTTTTAAAGACAAATCTGTATCCCTGGGTTTATAAAGAAATTTTTTTTATTTCAGCAGTTATAACTTTTTTAGCTTAATTTTTAGTTTCTAATTTTTTGTTTTTGCACACTATAACAAATGTCTCACAATAACACAATAGGTCTGTTGAAATTTTAATAAAATCTGAAAGAAGTTCAAATTTATGCTCATATTTTTATAAGAATTAAAATATTACAACTGAGCTCCAGTCTGCTTACTCCCTCTCCATGTCTTTGAAGGCCATGTGGGTGGAAGCTTCCTGCACTTGCAGATTTCTGTGTTGTGTTACCTTCCTTGTGTGACATCTCAGCATTTTCTTTATGGTTCAATCAATATTTTCTTCACTTTACACACTGACTTCTGTTTTTTTTGTCTGCTTAGACTATCTGAAATGTTTTCTGTCATACTTGTCTTTAACTAAATGAATATTAACTGAGTCAATTTTGGTCAGCAAATTAAGAGTGCTAGTTTGTACACATGGTATTAAGCAGAATGTGAAAAATCAGAAGCATAATTTATGATAAATGAAATAATGGAATATACAGGATATCATTAACTGATGAAACTATGCCATTCTTACTATTTCAGTGGATTTAAGTTCAAGCATTGAAATAAAGAATAAGTTGTTTTAAAATAGCACTATTTATAGCAATTTCCTTTCTGACAAATGTACATTTTACTATGGTCTTCAAAACTACTTTTTCAGTTATAATTGCTTGCTGCAGTTACATGGAGAAGATGTATTTCATGATATAAATTACTAGGGACTTAAAAATATGCTCAATAGTATTTCTATGTAAAGTATTAGGGACTGAAAAACATGTTCAATAGTATTTCTATGTAATATTTAATTAATAAAACTGTGCAACAGAATGTACTTTGAAGTCATTTTACATAGCTATGCTTTGGCAGAGTCTGGTAAACTAAAAAATGGACACATTTGTGAGCATAGAGAAATGTATGCCTGCTTTAAGCATGTATTACAGAACTTGGTTCACTAGGGATATACTGCGTTCCAGTTTTGCTATATTTGGATGGATGCATCTCTTCCTTTATAACCAATAGGGAAATAAAAGCTCACTGCTTCTACACAATGAGGTAATGAACAACATGAATAGTTCATATAACTTCTAGTTATGCATCATCTACCCAATAACAATCCACATAATATATGAAAAAGTTATATTACTGTTTTTGAAATAAATGTTTATATGGAGGCAATTATTTTCTGCTTTTATGTATTACGTGAGGTTTTAATGCCTTCATATCTCAAATTTGCTTATTTTAATATTCAGTAATAATACCCTACTTTGATTGCACCTTATATAAATTTTCTTTGAGTCTCTATTATTTCTCTTTGTCTATACCATGTCTTTATTTAGTTGCTGTTTATTTTAATATTGTGCTCGTATTTAGAACCGTTATGTCACTTTAAGCCTTTTTATTTTTTACATTAATTTTCTAACATTGGAAATTATATTAATCATGTTACGCTCTAAACAAGCTTGTGTTTAGATTTTTCTTTGTAAGTTATAACACAGTAGTTCTACCAAGAATATTGGTGGAAAATCTTAAATATCTTCTTGCTTCTTCTTACTTCTCTCCTAAAATTAGTCACTGAGCAGATTCTTGAAAATTCTCCTGTACCTGTCTTTTCCTTTCAATTTGTTTTGCCACCATCCAAGACTCTTAACTCCTTACTTTTCCTGCACTATAAAGTTGTAACTATATACTGATATCTTGGGATGGTCTATTTTTCTGACAATATTAACAAATTAGTGCCTCCATTTCCTCCTAAATGTTTATGCTGGTTTTTATGAACGTTCTTCCTTTTGAAGTAATCTTTCTGAAATACCACATGATTCTATTATGCCTTCCCCTGACTTTCATCTTTAGACACTCAATAATTTTATGTATCTTTAAGAATAAAGTGTAATCTCATAACTCAGCCTTCAATTATTTCCATTAACTGGACTTTACCTATATTTACACTTTCAATTACTATTTATTATAGATTATATTATAGATTATATATAGAAATAAATATATATGTAAATATATAAAAATATAAACATATAAAATATGGTCATATTTTATATATTATATTAAAATAATAATTATATATAAAACATATGCAGCCTTTACCCTACTTTACAAATGAATACTGAGCAAGTATTTAAAGATCATTAATTCTCAGGGGCACCAAATTATTAGAGAGCAAAGAAAATCCATATATCTTAGTATGCCTTTGTGGTTATATTAAGTAATTTAAAATACATTATTTTATATGCTATTTATTTTAAATCCCTAGGAATTCAGTGCTAATATCCCAGTTTTCACCTAGACATACATAAGCTTTAAAAATGATAAAGGCATTTTTCCAGAATCATTCAGATTGCAAGACTAACCAAGGTTTCTCCCACTCTTGCATGTAATGCTTTATTAAATAAAAACTCAACACTTTTTGAATATTACTACTTGAGTAAGTGCAACACATAGGTGAAACATGTAACTCAGGGTGAAAAATATTCTTCCAGTCCAGGGCAAAATACCTTTGAACAGAAATCATTCAAAGGGAGAAATAAAGTGGGAGAAACCTGTTTATTGCTTACAAGCAGCCATCCACTTCTGCTCACCCATGTGTCTCGCGACCCAACTGCAGAAAAAGGTGACCATACCCAATCTCTCTGGTCCAGATAAATCCTCTCTTGCCTTTGTGTTTACCTACTGATATGGAGATGGACTACTTCTCTCCACCCCTTGGAAACACCTATTGATGTAAGGATGCACTAAGGCCAGGCAAGAGATTCTGGAAATGTTACAATTGTATGCACTCACACATATAATATTGCTTATCTCTTTACAGGTCTGATTTTTTAAAGTATAACTACTATTTCTGGGTTTGACCAGGATTCCTCCTTTTTCCCCTCTGCACAGTTCCACAAAATAAATAATCAGATAATCTTATCTGTGCAATAAGTACATTTTGGGTTAAACATCAGTCAATTAATATGCTTATAGTAGATAAAATAATAGATCATTATTCTATTTTTTAGTAGTTGGAGATGAGCAAGAAGACTGCTTAGAACTATCAAATCTTATAAAAGTGTAGGTACACTGAAATAGTTCAGGTAAATGCTGGAGCTTTGCTTTTAAAAAATATCACTGGCAAGTTTGTAAACATAATGTGTCTCACATTTCTAAAATGAAAAATATAATTGGCAATTTATGTCAAGTACCCAAGTTTCTCCTTTGAAGGAAGCTGTTTACAGAGCCACTTAGCAACAGGAGGGGGCCATTCTGGGTTACAGGGCAGATACAGTAAAAGAATAAATGCTTCTTTGGTGAAATGAAGAATTTACACCATTTCTTCATTACTAGACCAGAGCAACCATGCTTCCCAGGTGGATTTGGGGATTGGACATAAATGTGAGCTTTGTTTTGCCATGATTATTGAAACCACTCTTTGCATATATTTTCACTTATGTTTCAGACTTAAGTATTTTTTTTTCCATTTTAACTACTAGGCCTGTCTACATACACCTGCAGAAAGAACCCTATCTTGAAATAAATTGTTACCATCCTAGGATTTAGAAAAAAGTAGGATTTAGAAAAAAGTGGGAAAATGGTGATATGAAGATGTTTGCATGCATGGATGGAGGAGTCTTCTGGGAATTTCTTTTTAAAAAAGGTAGAGTTAGCAAATGTATCTTGGTTCAATGAAATCCTTGACTTTCAGAAATAAAGCATGTTTGGCTGCTGCCTGGCATCTAATGTTAAGGAATGAATACTTTGAGTGAAGCTAATTTAAGACATTTCCAGTACTAGACAACACAGTAGGGTAATAGGTGAGGCTTCATATTACACAATGTGGATGAAATGGGTTTCCCTTTATGTGAGACAATACAGCCAAGGCAGCAGATTATTAGATACCTAGATGTAACACCATCAGGTCATTTATTGTAGCCCCAATGCTACCACAAGGAAATAGAGAATATCAGTGGGAGATGGTGTTCAAGGTTGCAATGGTGAAGAGGAAACTTAAAAACAAAGAAAGAAGGAATAGGAGGATTCTAAAGAGATACTGAGAGTACTATTTTTTAAAATATGCAAATAATTAACAACATCCCCTTCTAAGTTTTCCAAAAATAACTTTGGGAAGTCCAGCACAATCTCTGTCTTATATGACCCCAGGTGGCTAATAATTATTTATATATACATTTAAAAAATCTTTTACAGGTTTTTGAGCAACATAATGATCAAGGTAGGAAACTGGGGATATTCTCTGAAATGATTCAAAATTATATTCAGTAATTCCTGCGTATATCCAGAGATAGTAGAAATTAATAAAACATATGCCATGTACCAAATTTGACCTGAAACTCTTGTTGTACACGACATGAGATTGATAATAATGTTAAACCAATTAGGTTTGTGATATATGAAGCCTGAGAAGCACTAAAAAAGTTCAGTGATGTAATGGAAAAACCTTAAATGCATAGCAAATCATGTTCTTTGGAAGACAATACAAATTTTGAATTTAAGATATCAACAGTTATTAGTGCATGTTGGTTACCATTAACAATGGGTATACGAAATATGTATTTAGCTTCTTCTGTCTCTAGAACAAAGATTACGTGAAAATCTTGATCTTGACTATAACAATGTAATTAATCACTCACTGTTCAAATGGAGGCATAATAATATAGATTATGGAATAAATATATAATAATCTTTGAATGATTTAAATATACCATTTTAACTCATCTCAAATCACTGTCCTATCAGTAGAAAATCTAAACATGCATAGTTATATTAAGTTCATTTTCATTGTATCTTTATGTATAATTTTTATTTTGATATTATAAAAATCAAAATTTTGTTGGCTGAGTTTACATTTGCTAAATATTTTGAGATACAGTATGCAGGCCCTCATTTTCACCTTGTCCCTTTGGTCTAGAAAATTTGAGGATGTATGTATCTTTGAAATCATACCAAGTAAATAAAACAACTGCATATTTCCTGACAGACACATACACTATACGAGTATAAAAAATATACAAGTAAGTACCAAATAAGTAATTATTGCATCTTCTTTTGGCCCACACCAATGGTTCTGCAAACTGTCTCAATGGATTAGAGCTCTGCATGTACTATGCTCAGTAGTAGTGCACAGATTACTATTTAGGAATCACTAACCAGGTCAGTCACAGGCCACGCTATAGAGAACTATCAAAAATACATCCAAAAACTATTTCTAAGAGTCCATGTTCATATTAAAATCTTTCACCAGAAAACTTCATAATGATTAATTCCAAGTATGACACATTTTTACAAAGGGGAACTACATAAATTATACCTCTTTCATAAATTTAGCTTTTTTATGGATATCATATGACATGATAAACTATATTCCATTAATCTTAAACTATCTAAAATTATATAGTGAAATCTATTAACTGTCTCTAAAATAATGAGTAATCAGACAAAAGGTGAGGAATTTAATTCCTCCAACAGAAAGATAATTTCTCTGATGGAAACCATTTAATGCCTTGATACTAACATACTCTGTTTAAAAACTTCTTGTCTACAGAGGCCCAGGCCCTTGTGGCACACCATGATTCACCGTTATTAGACAAGCAGGCTCCTAGGGAAGACCTACTGAAGTTCATTCACATTAGGTGTATTCTTCCGAGTCAATGGGCTAATAATGCTTTGAAGTTTAATATACAGCACACTCAGTAAAAACAGCAAAACAAATAATGGATGAAACAGTTTTTCAGAAAACTTAGCTCATCTGGCTTTGCCCTGTCTAGCAATACAATCGTAATTCTCAGATGTGGCATACCCCATCTATTTATCTATCTTTCAATCTATCGTTTATCTATCTGGTGATCTATAGATCATCTAAGAATTAATTGAAGAACCAATGATGACTTTGAAAATTCCTGACAGGTGACCTATCAAGACCAAGTGCAAGTGAGATTTCTCTTTGTCATTGTTCTACCGTAGCTCTTCTGAGTGTCTCTTGGGAATGTTGGGGAGTGGGACTAGCAGTGCTATAACGACTCATGGAAAGGGTCATCTTTTGTATCTGCATCCTCTGCCTCAAATCATATGTTTGGTACTGAGTTATGATCACTAGTTTTCTACAGAAGCTTCCTCCTTTCAATTGCTTAGGAATTATTTGTTTCCTTCAGTTAACTTTGATATGATTCCTTTGTTTTTCTTTAACCTGAATGTCTTTTATTATAGATCACTTAAGGATCAATGCAATGTTTAATGCTCTTCATATTTTGGTAATGAGATTAGGGAGGAGAATGTCATAACTAATATTTAACTACTTTGGGTACTGAGCCACCTAACTGGAAAACTCTTGTTCAGACTCCTTATGTATAGTATAACTAAACAATCTTTCACCTAAAATTCATAATATGAAATTCTTATTTAATAATTTTACCACCATTGTTCATAGGATAGAGTACTATCATATGTCCACTACCTTAAGAATCTAGGGTTCCTCGTTGGCCACAGTAATCAGCAGATATTAGTTCCCTAGAGGAGTCTAAAATTCATTTGGCACATTCTAAAGTAGGATAAGAATTGAATTATATAAATATATTTTTAAAATGGTAATGCATTGAACTTGATTTGGTGAAGTGTGTCATAAATCTGCTAGTGCTAGAGATTCTGAGATTGTGCCATTACATCAACAGGCAGCTAAAGTATTTTAGAGCTTCATGGACTGTAATCTTATAGTACCTTTTCTCATGTTTTGCTCTTAGGTGGGTAGGAATGTACTTTATTTATCCTTTCCAAACCTAGAAAACTATACAGGATTCACTGGAAATCTCCTAGGTTTCTTTTACACCATTAGGAAAGTTGTGATGAAGCTTCAGAAGTGTAAGACAGCCATTCTATTTATAAAAAAAGATGTCCAAACAGTTCCTTTTAGTATGTTAAGGGGATATGTTACTTGTAGTTTTAATTTGGTGTGCATATAGCCAGGTAAAAGAGATAATGTCGAAGATCAGTTATACCAGAACATAATTACTAATTTTCCCTGAGCATCACATAAGACTGATTTCTTAGTGGCTATTTTTATATTAAACAAACTACAAAAAAATTATACCCAAATGAATATGTCCTTTGTTATCCTGAAAAAAGGTGAGATCTTGCCTTGTGGTTTTGAAGTAATGAATGAAAAGGTGTTATGACTAACTCAGAGATGTTACTAAGGCTCAAAAATTTATGCATCTTTTAGATCTTTCCTTCAGAATATATGTATAGACCTTATGAAATACCTTATTAATCATTATGCCTCTTTATGTAAACAATAAATGGGATTCTATGTCATGTTTACCCATATTACTTCCATACATGAGCACTAATGAGTTTAAGCTATTTCCTTGAGTCAAATTATCTCATTAAAGATAAAGATGTATAACAGTTAACACATACATTTTTAATGATTTATAGAATATTTAGACAATAGCAAATGACAAGGTAGAAGAAATTATAATGAGTTACTGTTATGTATGGACTACAAATTTGAGAGTCTTATGAATTTTTATTATACGTAATTGTATCACTAACTGTAAGAAGCAATATTGTTCATACTTTCTAAAATTTAGAGAAACTAAGTAATTATCATTCGAAGTCACAAGAAAAGAGAAAAAAGTGTATGAAGTTTAGTTAGCAGTTCAGGAATACTTGAATATGAAAACTATATTTCTTCATCTGAATCACAATTATAGCATTCTAAAATTTTGTAAGGAGTTTTTAAAAGGCTATGATTATGCTAGGGAGTCAACATGGTGGCATGAGTAGGATAGTGGGAATCTCCTTCAAAAAACATATATATTTTTGAAAATACAACAAATTCAACTAATCCTAAAAGAGAGACCAGAAGACACAGGACAACAGCCAGACTACATCCACATGTGCAAGAGCCCAGCGCCTGGTGAAAGGGGTAAGATACAAGCCTGAGCCCAGCGGGACACGAGCACACCTCCCCCAAACCCCCAGCGGGAGGAGAGGAGTCAGAGCGGGGAGGGAGAGGGAGCCCAGGACTGCTGAACACCCAGCCCTAGCCATCTGCACCAGAGCGCAGACACAGTGCATGTGTGGGGTCCTGGATAATAGGGAAACAGGGCAGCAGGACCAGTGAGCGGGTTCCAAAGCTGATGCCCCTGTGACAAAGGAAAGTAAGTGCTTTTTGAAAGTCTTAAAGGGGCAGGGATGCAACAGCTGGATGTAAACAACACAGGTCACAGTCCAGTAGCTGGAAATTACAGGGAAAACTGTGCACACTAACCCCATGGGCAACAGCTCTGAGACGCTTCATGGAGGTAAACAGCCAAACAGCCCACGTCAATTACGCCACTGGGGTAAGGTGAAAGCAGAGAAGCAGCCTAAGGCAGGCCCCGCCCTCAGAAAGGGAGCTTCCTCCATACCAGCCAGGCAAGACACAATGACCCAGTCTACATGCAATTACCCAATGCAAGCCACTAGGGGTCACAGCTGTCCCAGTAAAGAAAGGCCAGTAGCAAGTGGAAAGTTTGGCCTCCCCAGCTGACAGTCAATAGCACCTATCAAAATGAAAGGCAAAAAAATATGATCCAGACAAGACTAACCCAGACAGCTTCAGCATCCGCTACATCTTCCCCTGAGAAGGAAACTGGGGAGATAGATTTAACTAGTCTTCCTGAAAAAGAATTCAAAACAAAAGTCATAACCATCCTGATGGACTTGCAGAGAAATATGCAAGAACTAAGGAAGGAGAATACAGAAATAAAACAAGCTCTGGAAGGACTTCAAAAAAAAATGGACGAGATGCAAGAGACCATTAATGAACTAGAAACCAGAGAACAGGAACACAGAGAAGCTGATGCAGAGAGAGATAAAAGAATCTACAGGAATGAAAGAATTCTAAGAGAGCTGAGTGACCAATCGAAAAAGAACAATATCCGCATTATAGGGGTACCAGAAAAAGAAGAGAGAGAAAAAGGAATAGAAAGTGTCTTTGAAGAAATAATTGCTTAAAACTTCCCCAAACTAGGGGAGGAAATGGCCTCTCAGACCACAGAGGTACAAAGAACTCCCATGAAAGGGATCCAAGGAGGGTAACACCAAGACACATAATAATTAAAATGTCAAAGATCAAAGACAAGGACAAAGTATTAAAGGCAGCCAGAGAGAAAAATAAGGTTACCTATAAAGGAAAACCCATCAGGCTATCATCAGACTTCTTGACAGAAACCAAACAGGCCAGAGGAGAAGGCATGATATACTTAACGCAATGAAACAGAAGGGCCTCGAACCAAGACTACTGTATCCAGCACGATTATCATTCAAATATGAAGGAGGGATTAAACAATTCCCAGACAAGCAAAAGTTGGGAGAATTTGCCTCCCACAAACCACCTCTACAGGGCATCTTACAGGGACTGCTCTAGATGGGAGCACTCCTAAAAAGAGCACAGAACCAAACACCCAACATATGAAGAAGGGAGGAGTAGGAATAAGAAAGGAGAGAAGAAAAGAATCATCAGACCGTGTTTATAATAGCTCAACAAGCGAGTTAATTTAGACAGTAAGATAGTAAAGAAGTTAACCCTGAACCTGTGGTAACCAAAAACTTAAAGCCTGCAATGGTAATAAGTACATACCTGTCAATAAGCAACCTAAATGCAAATGGACTGAATGCACCAATCAAAAGACACAGAGTAATAGAATGGATAAAGAAGCAAGATCAATCCATATGCTGCTTACAAGAGACTCACCTTAAACCCAAAGACATGCACAGACAAAGTCAAGGGATGGAAAAAGATATTTCATGCAAACAAGAGAGAGGAAAAAACAGGTGTTGCAATCCTAGTATCAGAAAAAACAGACTTCAAAATAAAGAAAGTAACAAAAGATAAAGAAGGACATTACATAATGATAAAGGACTCAGTCCAACAAGAGGATATAACCACTACAAACATATATGCACCCAATACAGGAGCACCAATATATCTGAAACAAATACTAACAGAACTAAAGGAGGAAATAGAATGCAATGCATTCATTCTGGGAGATTTCAACACACCATTCACTTCAAAGGACAGATCCACCAGACAGAAAATAAGTAAGGACACAGAGGCACTGAACAACACAATAGAATAGATGGACCTAATAGACATCTACAGAACACTACATCCCAAATAAACAGGATACAGATTCTTCTCAAGTGCACATGGAACATTCTCCAGAATAGACCACATAATAGGCCACAAAAAGAGCCTCTGAAAATTCCAAAAGATTGAAATCCTACAAACCAACTTTTCAGTCCACAAAGGCATAAAACTAGAAATAAACTGTACAAAGAAAGCAAAAAGGCTCACAAACACATGCAGGCTTAACAATACGCTCCTAAATAATCAATGGATCAATGACCAAATCAAAATGGAGATCCAGCAATTTATGGAAACAAGCGACAACAACAACACAAAGCCCCAAATACTCTGGGATAGAGCAAAAGCAGTCTTAAGAGGGAAGTATATAGCAATCCAGGCATATTTAAAGAAGGAAGAACAATTCGAAATGAATGGTCTGATGTCACAATTTTCGAAATTGGAAAAAGAAGAACAAATAAGGTCTAAGGTCAGCAGAAGGAGGGACATAATAAAGACTAGAGAAGAAATAAATAAAATTGAGAAGAATAAAACATAGCAAAAATAAATGAAACCAAGAGCTGGTTCTTCGAGAAAATAAACAGAATAGATAAACCACTAGCCAGACTTACTAAGAGGAAAAGAGAGTCAACACAAATCAACAGAATCAGAAACGAGAAAGGAAAAATCGCAACGGACACCACAGAAATACAAAGAATTATTAAAGAGTACTATGAAAACCTATATGCTAACAAGCTGGGAAAACTCGGAGAAATGGACAACTTCCCAGAAAAATACAACCTTCCAAGACTGACTCAGAAAGAAACAGAAAATCTAAACAGACCAATTACCAGCAACGAAATTGAAGTGGTAATCAAAAAACTACCAAAGAACAAAACCCCCTTGGCAGATGGATTCACCTCAGAATTTTATCAGACATACAGGGAAGACATAATACCCATTCTCCTTAAAGTTTTCCAAGAAATAGAAGAGGAGGGAATACACCCAAACTCATTCTATGAAGCAAACATCACCCTAATACCAAAACCAGGCAAAGACCCCACCAAAAAGGAAAACTACAGACCAATATCCCTGATGAATGCAGATGCAAAAATACTCAACAAAATATTAGCAAACCGAATTCAAAAATACATCAAAAGGATCGTACACCATGACCAAGTGGGATTCATCCCAGGGATGCAAGGATGGTGCAACATTCAAAAATCCATCAAAATCATCTACCACATCAACAAAAAGAAAGACAAAAACCACCTGATCATCTTCATAGATGATGAAAAAGCATTTGACAAAATTCAACATCCATTCACGATAAAAACTCTCAGCAAAATGGGAATACAGGGCAAGTACCTCAACATAATAAAGGCCATTTATGATAAACCCACAGCAAACATTATACTGAACACCGACAAGCTGATAGCTTTTCCTCTGAGATTGGGAACTATACAGGGATGCCCACTCTCCCCACTGTTATTTAACTTAGTACTGGAGGTCCTAGCCACGGCAATCAGACAAAACAAAGAAATACAAGGAATCCAGATTAGTAAAGAAGAAATTAAACTGTCACTATTTGCAGATGACATGATATTGTACATAAAAAACCCTAAAGACTCCACCCCAAAACTACTAGAACTGATATTGGAATACAGCAAAGTTGCAGGATACAAAATTAACACACAGAAATCTGTGGCTTTCCTATACACTAACAATGAACCAACAGAAAGAGTAATCAGAAAAACAACTCCATTCACAATTGCATCAAAAAGAATAAAATACCTAGGAATAAACCTAACCAAAGAAATGAAAGACTTATACTCTGAAAACTACATGTCACTCTAAAGAGAAATTAAAGGGGACACTAACAAATGGAAACTCATCCCATGCTCGTGGCTAGGAAGAATTAATATCGTCAAAATGGCCATCCTGCCCAAAGCAATATACAGATTTGATGCAATCCATATCAAGTTACCAGCAACATTCTTCAATGAACTGGAACAAATAATTCAAAAATCCATATGGAAACAGCAAAGACCCCAAATAGCAAAAGCAATCCTGAGAAAGAAGAATAAAGTAGGGAGGATCTCACACCCCAACTTCAAGGTCTACTGTAAAGCCATAGTAATCAAAACAATTTGGTACTGGCACAAGAACAGAGCCACAGACCAGTGGAACAGACTAGAGACTCCAGACATTAACCCAGACATATATGGTCAATTAATATTCAATAAAGGAGCCATGGACATACAATGGGGAAATGACAGTCTCTTCAACAGATGGTGCTGGCAAAACTGGACAGCTACATGTAGGAGAATGAAACTGGACCATTGTGTAACCCCATACACAAAAGTAAATTCAAAATGGATCAAAGACCTGAATGTAAGTCATGAAACCATTAAACTCTTGGAAAAAAACATCGGCGAAAACCTCTTAGACATAAACATGAGTGACCTCTTCTTGAACATATCTCTCCGGGCAAGGAAAACAACAGCATAAATGAACAAGAGGGACTATATCAAGCTGAGAAGCTTCTGTACAGCAAAAGACACCATCAATAGAAGAAAAAGGAACCCTACAGTATGGGAGAATATATTTGTAAATGACAGATCCGATAAAGGCTTGACTTCCAAAATATATAAAGAGCTCACACACCTCAACAAACAAAAAACAAATAACCCAATTAAAAAATGGCAGAGGAACTGAACAGACAGTTCTCCAAAAAAGAAATACAGATGGCCAACAGACACATGAAAAGATGCTCCACATCGCTAATTATCAGAGAAATGAAAATTAAAACTACAATGAGGCATCACCTCACACCAGTAAGAATGGCTGCCATCCAAAAGACAAACAACAACAAATGTTGGCGAGGCTGTGGAGAAAAGGGAACCATCCTACACTGCTGGTGGGAATGTAAATTTGTTCAAACATTGCGGAAAGCAGTATGGAGGTTCATCAAAATGCTCTAAATAGAAATACCATTGGATCCAGGAATTCCACTCCTAGGAATTTACCCTAAGAATGCAGCAATCAAGTTTGAGAAAGACAGATGCACCCCTATGTTTATCGCAGCACTATTCACAATAGCTAAGAATTGGAAGCAACCTAAATGTCCATCGATAGATGAATGGATAAAGAAGATGTGGTACATATACACAATGGAATACTACTCAGCCATAAGAAGAAGGCAAATCCTACCATTTGCAGCAACATGGATGGAGCTGGAGGGTATTATGCTCAGTGAAATAAGCCAAGCTGAGAAAGAGAAATAATAAATGATTTATAAGTAGGATAGTATAAATATATTTATCATCTGACACCTTTAGATTCGTAATAATTAATATATGCCATTAATTTATAATGATGATTATCCTCAACTTTAGATTTCTTAACTAATATTCACTAGGAGCAAGATCCTTTTTAAAAAGCATAGTCTGATAAACTTCTGTTGGTGTCAACCCTAGTTCCAGAGTAGCCCAAATACAAGAACGGGAAACTTGGCACCCCACTTCCTAGAGCCATCTCGTTTTCTCCAAGTGGCCTCTTCTAAAGGACATACAGACTTCTGCAGAGCAGTGATGTGGATTATGGTTTTATTCTATGGATGTTGTTTTAATGTATTCCAATAATATTTTCATTACTTTATTCCATATCATTCAAACTAAGCAGTTGGAGAGCTTTTGTGATAATTTTAGCATTATATTTTATATAATATGCATAACTAAACATATGTAAATTTCATTGTACAAATTTTAGATTATATAAGCATATAGATTCAGATGTATATGTTCCTTATACAAAAGATTGATGTTTATTTGCCATCTTAACTATTGTTGCTCATTCTTGTAAATTGCTTCTATGAATGATGGTTAATATATTATACATAATGTATAATGTAATTTATTACAACAATTAGAATTAGAGAATCTTTGGCATATGTAGGTATGATTTTGGCTAATCTAGAGGATGTCTATAAATTTAAAAATTAGGAGCAAGAAAGAAATATATATTTTCTGTGTAAACATTTAGTTTTTGCCAGTGGATAGTACTTGCTACCTCTACTTAAAAATCATGTCATTATGGCACAGCCAATATTTTTTTCAGGATTATGGAATATAATACTGTTCATAGTAAATTTATACCTTAATTATTTTATCAAATGGTATGAATATCCCTTTTTCATGACTGTTGGAATTCTAAAAAATTGGTGATGTTGACATATTTAAGCCTTTCATTTTATATATATTAGCATCACTTTTTTGCAAAAACGTTAAATGAGGATGTGGCTCAGTTTATAATAATAACTTGGCATTGGTGTGTTCTTGGCAAGAAAAAGATGAGTGGGTTATAGAACAAAATGATATCAAAACAGAGCTAAGAATAATTTATTGCAATACAAACATATTTCTTTTACTGACAGAAATACTTTTCCCTCACACCCTCATCCCCCAACCCTTTCTACAGAAACTTCTAATAGTTTCTTTGAAAATAACATAGAAACTCATTTAATACATTTTGGGTGGGGGTAAATAGAAAAATACAGTCAGAAGAGGGTAATCATTTGGAAGATTAATTTTGGGGACAAAGAAGAAAATCATTAAGTAACTAATTATAATGTTAAACCACAAGGGATTAAATAAGTACAACGTTTGACAGTTCTCTTTAAAAGAAGTGATGAGAGTTGGATTTTCTATTCTTTCTTCATTGTGCTCACTGTTGAGAGTCATGGGATTAATGTAAGTAGTTCTAGAGTACATGACCTTTTCACTTCTGCACTAATCAACACACCTTGTGAAGGGAAGCAATAAAACATAGCAGACAAGAGTCCAGCCTCAAGATTCCAACTGTCTGAACTCTTATTAACATCCTAAAATAAGCTCAATATTTTAAGCTTTCTCATGTGAAAGGAAAATATGTATTTAATAAGGTTGTCATGACAATAAAATAAAATAATACATAGAGCTTAGAACTGCCAAATGACAGTTAATAAGTGGTAACTACAATAAACAAACACAACAAATAAAATCATGTCCTTATTCCTGGGGAAAACACATTCACAATTCATTTATATGCAATAGACTGTGAATTATTTAATATTCTATATGTCTAAAAACAGCTTTAATTATAGAACTATAAATTCACATTGGTTCAGTTGAATAGTTTTTAGAACTATATTAACGATGAACAAAAATAAGAAATAGATTTAGACAAAATTATATCATGAATGTATTTGTATTTGTCTTGTATAAAGTTATCTAAGTTTGAATAATAATGGGAGAAATCTTAAAATATGTATTGACCATCTGTTTTTTAAGTATCTACTATTGCACAAATAGTGAATTATTTAATAAAGAGAAGCCTAACAATGTATTTCCAGTCTCATCAAAATCCTAAGTTAGACCACTTTTAGCTGTGTACATCATTAAATATTATGATGATCATGAAGATTTTAACTATGATAATTATGATCATTACAATTTAAGAGCTTATCAAAGACCAAATGCTTGGCTGTCTCTCTTGGTAGATAGATATAGATAGATAGATAATAGAAAGATAGATTGATAGCATAAAGAGAAATAAACACATCATTCAAAATGTTTCCAATGGCTAATTATTCTCCCATTTAGGGGAGAAGATAAGTACTCCTTTATTGTCAAAAGTATAATTGCATTTATTGTTGGAAGTACACATTTTTTGTAGGAAGCATAGTTACATTATCTCAGGTGTGTGAATACAGCTATTGTTTCATTATAGTTTAGAAGTTTAGCTAGAAATGGTGGTGTATGTGGCTGGGCGGGGGTGGGGAGGGGGGCGGTTCCGAATTTCCAGTGGTTGAAAAGTACGTGATGATGAAGACTGCTATCCAACTCTCTCCAAAATTCTAGCAATACGCCTTAATGTGATTTTATTTAGAAAATTAAATAAAATATTTTCCAGAGTGTCTCAAAGTTTTCTGCATGGAGCAAAACTTCTTCCAAGCACATATTTATGTCTGAGATTTGAAATGTGGAAAGCATCAGTTGGTGGAGGTTATGTTTCATTTGATTTTTCCACTTGAATGAACAGAGCCAGTGATATTCATGTTTATCAGTGGATAGCTATAATATAGTTCACATTGACCAGGTCTTATCTTCAAAAGTGTTGAGAGCTAGGGTGCAGGCATGTATTTTGTTAATGTGGACCCTTAGAAGGATCTGGGTGCCCAGCACGGTGTTTGCAGCATTCTGTGTCCTCAGCTTCCTGGTCATGATACCACATAGACTGGATGGTTTTTCGTTTTGTTTTAGAAATTCTGAAAGCTGTCTCTTCTGGTACTCTAACAGTTTTGTGTATCACAATATCTAATTGACTTAAATCAATTTCTGTTTTAACTAGGTAGGATGAAATACGTAGGCTTTCAAATGGCCCCCTATAATCTCTACATCCAGGTGTAATCCTCTTCCCATGAATGCTCATGGGCTTTCTGAGGCTGACTTCTAACTTACAGAGTACAACCAGAGTTATGAGGAGTAACTTCCATAATCTTGTTACATAGGATTTTAACTTCCACCTTCCCTGAAAAGTCAGACTCTGAATCTTCCTCATTGGCTTTAAAGAAACACACTGGTATGTCCTGAGTTGCCATGTGGAGAAACCCACGTGTCAGGGAACTGAGGGTAGCCTCCGGCCAACAATCAACAAAAGCATGTCCTCAGTCCAACAACCCACGAAGAACCCAATTATCCAACAACCACATCATCTTGGAAGTGGATCTCCTTCCCAGTAAAGATGTGAGGTAAGACTGTAGACACAACTGACACTTTGATCGCAGTCTTTTGAGAGACCCTGAAGAATATGCAGATAAATCAGGCTGGACTCCTTTCACACAAAAGCTGTGAGATAGTAAATGTGTATTTGATAAGCTGCTGGTTTGTGGTAATTTGTTTTACAGCAATAGATAACCCGTGCACATAGCTATCTATTTTTCTTTATATAAATGCATGATCAATAATACAAATTATTCCATGACATCCTTTTGAATTGCAAATTCTGAAATTTATTTATTCACCTTAACTTCTTCCCTAATGCCTGTCATATACTCACTAACTACTGAATAACCCGTCATAATCTGCGCTTAAACGTAACCTCCCATTTTTATCTCTGTCTCTCTGAATCCCCCCACCACACACACACACACACACACACACACACACACACACACACACACACACACACACACACACACACACACTTGTTGCTCTCTAATTTCAATTTGTTAATTTAATTCTTCAAGATGCAACCTAGCCACCTCAACCGAGCGTTTGTTTTGTACATCAAACCAAGCACCAGGTAAATACCACGTAAATATCTTCAAACTTTGAAATATGCTTCATGATCCTAATTAGAGTATTTTCAACAAAACTGTACATGAAGGCCAAATGTTTAAAAAAGCCCTGCTGCTCAAATTAAATCTTTTCACCTGAGTAGTGTTAGTAAATGGTTAAAAATGTTAGAAAAGATAAGACAACAATCTGTCATACATCATGCACAGAATTTTTAAAATACGTATTTTTAAAATATAAGCAAATTTCCACCAAAACTTAGTTTTATAAAAAACAAATATTTCATACTGAAAAATAATGGATTGTGGAATGACAAAGTATTTGAGTTACAGAATTATTTAATAAGGGACTCAGGTCTGAATCGTGAGTTATTCCAACTTGCAGCTTAAAGAAACAAATGCTTGATGATCCAATTCCAATGCAAAACATACTTTTTGATAGACATGTTTTTGGATTCATTTTCATTAACTTCTGATATTTTTAGCCATAGCTGGTAGCACATTGAATATGTGCTTGGATATGTTGTCAGAAAAACTGATTTTATCTCATCTACAAGGTGGTTTTCTTGTTAATTTCCATTCTGAAACTAACAAATTAATTTATTTGAATATGTTTTTATTACATTTTGACAACTGAAAATGCTTATTTTGAGTTCTTTTGGGATATTCATCTGGTTGTTTGGTTGTATAGCAAAATAATTAAAACTTTTTTTATATATAACTGTCAATCAACATTACATTTTGTATATTGATTTAATGTCAACAGTTTCAGAATAATGCAGAATGCTTAGATTACCTTATTCATAAGTGATATTATTTCAATTTTTCCTTTTAAACTTACAAACTTATTCCATTTTTATTACATTCCCCAGGTCTTGTTCAGACTTTCACAGATATCCATTTAAATATCAATATGTTTCTGGATATGTACTAGTTGCTAAATGTAAATATATATATATATATATATATACATATCAAAATTTATAAGGCATTTTTCATAAATATTTAGATTAAATAAAATAAATTCTAACATTAATAAATTAAACATATAACTTGAAAACACAATAATATGCAAAAATAAAATGGAAGGAATGAAATCATATAACAAAGAGCAACAATAATTGAAATGGGAACTGGAGATTTAAAACAGGGTTCCAAGTAAATACTGGTTGGCCTATCATCCTCTCTCTCCACAGAACAAAACAAAATAAAATGAAAACAACATGAGACCTGAAAGAAAATTATTGTAAAACTGATGAATAAAAACTAAGTCAGTAATAACATTAGGAACAGAAACAGAGACCTAATTATGGAAAACAGAGTTATAAAGTAAGAAAATGTTAAATTCACATATAAGACAGTAAAAAGGTGATATTGATTAATTCTTAGAAAAATGTAGCTTAAACTTATTCAAGATTGTAAAGGACATTATAGGACCCTTTAGGAAAGAAAATGTATGGGCCAGTCTTTCTCATGAACAGAGATGTAAAATCTAAGCAAAATAGCAAACATTATTTGTTCTTCTAAATAAAATTAAAATCAGCCTTATTCAGCTCTATATCTTCAGTTATTGTTTTTTTCAATAAGATTGCATGCTTTTCTTCATGACAAATGTTATTTTTAAAATTAAATTTATTCACACAAATTGCAGATTTTTCCTTGTAATTGTCAAGGAAGTATTTTTACCACTTTTTAATCTTCTTATTGTTAAATTAGATTAAAGGTATAGCTCTTTGCACAATAGAATAATAAGTCAGCTACATTATACTAGTTTTATTATCTTATTGATAACTTAAATTTTATAGTTTCTTAGAATTTCAAGATATATAGCTATATCATTACAAATAAAACATGGTTCATTTCTTGTCATTCATTTCTAATTATGTCCATTATTCCATTTTTTCTTGTTCTATTTACTAGAAATCCATTGCATAATAATATTGCTAGCAATGTCTCTCTAGTTCCTTAAGTATTTTTACAATTCATGGTAATACGAACTGTAGATTTTAGGAAATTATATTCATTATATTTAAGTAGATTTATTTTTATTTTATTTAATGTTTTTCTTAGGAATGACTGCTGAATTGTGCAAAATGACCCCACTCTGTATTGTCAGTATAATACTAATTTTTCTTATAATTTGATATTAACAATTATGCTAAAACACTTTCTCTTTTTGATCTACTATACTTGCACTAGTGGGATAAACATTCCTGGTATTTGTGTATGACTGATTTGAAAGACTATTTGGTTCCATCTTCTAATTATCTAAATTTTTCATCTATGTTCATAAGTAAGATTGTTTCAAAAATTTCTAATTGTGGTTAACATTTTACGGTGTTAAATTTATAAAATGAATTGGAATAATTTCAATGTTTCCCTTCGTGTGAAGACATATGTGTAATAAACATATGCATACATGTATATAATTGAGCTCAGAATCCATCTATTACAAGTACCTTTTTAAAAAAGATCTTTATTTACTTTTTTAAATTCTTCCATTGAAATTAGCACTCAATTTCTCCACTGTGGAGAGTTCATCAAGCAAAAAATGAACAATATAAAGTAATGTGACTTTTAATATATATATTTCATCATTTCTTATAAGATACTGTTGTATTTTGAACTACATATTTATTTCAGTAATAATCATAGCCTCTTTTTTTAGAATTTTCTGCTCACATTTTGGGATTTATTTAGAGGAATTTCAATATGTTCAATATGAACAGATCCCTTTTCATTTTTTTTGAGAGGGCATCTCTCATATTTATTGATCAAATGGTTGTTAACAACAATAAAATTCTGTATAGGGGAGTCAATGCTCAATGCATAATCATTAATCCACCCTAAGCCTAATTCTCGTCAGTATCCAATCTTCTGAAGCATAACGAACAAGTTCTTACATGGTGAACAAATTCTTACATAGTGAATAAGTTCTTACATGGTGAACAGTACAAGGGCAGTCATCACAGAAACTTTTGGTTTTGATCACGCATTATGAACTATAAACAATCAGGACAAATATGAATATTCATTTGATTTTTATACTTGATTTATATGTGGATCCCACATTTTTTCCTTTATTATTATTAATATTATTATTTTAATAAAATGCTGAAGTGGTCAGGTAGATGCAAGATAAAGGTAGAAAACATAGTTTAGTGTTGTAGGAGAGCAAATGTAGATGATCAGGTGTGTGCCTGTAAACTATGTGTTAATCCGAGCTAGACAAGGGTAATAAAACATCCACGGATGCAAATTTCTCTCAAAACAGGGGGGGTGAGGTTCTAAGCCTCACCTCTGTTGATCCCCAATTTCTCACCTGATGGGCCCCCTGCCACTGTGCCTGTCTTAGGTTGTTCCTCCCTTGAGGAATCTTACACATCTCTGGCTAACCAGTCATCTTCCCGGGCCATACAGGGAAATGTAAAGTTGGTAAGTGAGAGAGAGGCCATATTGTTTGAAAAGGTTAGCTTTTTACTTCTTTGCAGATTTATGTCCTGTGGCTTCTATGCCCAGCATTTGTCTTGAGGTATCTTTACCAGTTGGAGGAATTATGATACTCGGTAAATTTGATATGAGGCACGAATTCTATTTAAGCGTTGTAACTAAGAAGGAAGAAGAAAAGCTATAGAAGTAGCAGGTGGAAGAATACATGGGAAGGTTGATTATTTCTTTGACACATCTTCTTGTAGAGCAACTAAGCATGTATAGGTTTTAAACTACTAATTAAATTGTGCACACACATTAACATAATAGGAATACAGTTACATAACCAAAGCAGATCTATAATTACCAGCCATCTCCAGTGAAATCAAGAAAACCAGTTAGGCATCCTAGGCATTTGTGGAAATTTATCTATGATATGATGGATATTGTCCAACTATACTTGAACAGTCTGAGAGAAATCAGACAAATTAAAACAACCCATTCCTGGGAACTGTTCACATCCCATATGTTCTTTTAACAGTAGATAGACTGTAGTTGTAAGATTTTGGAGCACTACAACTTGTACTTCTCCTAATTATTGGTTGAGTTCCAACAGTATAGATCCAGTCAAATTTGCTGTTTTACTGTATGCACAGGCCAGCTTAGATATCTCCTTCTTCATTCCCATGGCAAGTACAGGAACTGGTGGGATGAATGCAGCTACAGCTGTAGAGCACTTGGATCTTTGTTGTGGTTTTTTGATGATCATCTTCTGGTATGAGTCTTCCAGAGAGTGCTGATGTTGGAAGTTCTTCTTCATATCGTATCTTAGTTCATTTTCTGGGTAGCCAAATTAGGCTTTGATCCTCTGTATAAACACAAACAGACCCTTTGCCCACACTTTGATATGCCATTTATACCATTGTGTAGAACTCATTGGAGGTCACCACAAAGGAACTGCTTTTTTTTAAATTTATTTAATTTTTTTTAAGAGAAAGGAATATTATCAGAAAAATGTACCTCCATAGCTGATCATCTGACACCCTTTAAGTGATCAAAATTAAGGATATTTAAAGCATGCATTAATCATATATTTACAGTTAGTTTTATCCTATCAGGGAGTAATCCCCCTTTTCTTTCTTTCTTTTATTTTATTTTTTTTTTGTTATCATTAATCAACACTTAGATGAAGAATATTATGTTTACTAGGCTCTCCCCTATACCAGGTCCACCCTATAAACTCCTTTACAGTCATTGTCCATCAGCATTGCAAAATGTTGTAGAATCACTACTTGTCTTCTCTGTATTGTACAGTCCTCCCCTTTCTCCCCCCCTTATGCATGCTAATCTTAACCCCCTTCTTCTTCCCGCCCCTTATCCCTCCCTACACACCCAACCTCCCCAGTCCCTTTCCCTTTGGTACCTGTTACTCTATTCTTGGGTTCTGTGATTCCGCTGCTTTGTTGTTCCTTCAGTTTTTCCTTTGTTCTTATACTCCACAGATGAGTGAAATCATTTGGTATTTCTCTTTCTCCACTTGGCTTATTTCACTGAGCATAATACTCTCCAGCTCCATCCAAGTTGCTGCAAATGGTAAGATTTGCCCTGTTCTTATGGCTGAGTACTATTCCATTAAGTACATGTACCACATCTTCTTTATCCATTCATCTATCAATGGACATTTAGTTTGCTTCCAATTCTTGGCTATTGTAAATAGTGCTGTGATAAACATAGCGGTGCATATGACTTTCTCAAACTTGATTGCTGCATTCTTGGGTTAAATTCCTAGGAGTGGAATTCCTGGATCCAATGGTATTTCTATTTAGAGCATTTTGAGGAACCTCTGTACTGCTTTCCACAATGGTTGAACAAATTTACATTCCCACCAGCAGTGTAGGAGGGTTCCCCTTTCTCCACAGCCTCGCCAACATTTGTTGTTGTTTGTCTTTTGGATGGCAGCCATCCTTACTGGTGTGAGGTGATACCTCATTGTAGTTTTAATTTTCATTTCTCTGATAATTAGCGACGTGGAGCATCTTTTCATGTGTCTGTTGGCCATCTGTATTTCTTTTTTGGAGAACTGTCTGTTCAGTTCCTCTGCCATTTTTTTAATTGGGTTATTTGTTTTTTGTTTGTTGAGGCATGTGAGCTCTTTATATATTTTGGAAGTCAAGCCTTTATCGGATCTGTCATTTACCAATATATTCTCCCATACTGTAGGGTTCCTTTTTCTTCTATTGATGGTGTTTTTTGCTGTACAGAAGCTTCTCAGCTTGATATAGTCCCTCTTGTTCATTTTTGCTGTTGTTTTCCTTGCCCGGGGAGATATGTTCAAGAAGAGGTCACTCATGTTTATGTCTAAGAGGTTTTCGCCGATGTTTTTTTCCAAGAGTTTAATGGTTTCATGACTTACATTCAGGTCTTTGATCCATTTTGAATTTACTTTTGTGTATGGGGTTACACAATGGTCCAGTTTCATTCTCCTACATGTAGCTGTCCAGTTTTGCCAGCACCATCTGCTGAAGAGACTGTCATTTCGCCATTGTATGTCCGTGTCTCCTTTATTGAATATTAATTGACCATATATGTCTGGGTTAATGTCTGGAGTCTCTAGTCTGTTTCACTGGTCTGTGGCTCTGTTCTTGTGCCAGTACCAAATTGTTTTGATTACTATGGTTTTACAGTAGACCTTGAAGTTGGGGCGTGAGATCCTCCCTACTTTATTCTTCTTTCTCAGGATTGCTTTTGCTATTTGGGGTCTTTGCTGTTTCCATATGGATTTTTGAATTATTTGTTCCAGTTCATTGAAGAATGTTGCTGGTAACTTGATATGGATTGCATCAAATCTGTATATTGCTTTGGGCAGGATGGCCATTTTGACGATATTAATTCTTCCTAGCCACGAGTATGGGATGAGTTTCCATTTGTTAGTGTCCCCTTTAATTTCTCTTTAGAGTGACATGTAGTTTTCAGAGTGTAAGTCTTTCACTTCTTTGGTTAGGTTTATTCCTAGGTATTTTATTCTTTTTGATGCAATTGTGAATGGAGTTGTTTTCCTGATTTCTCTTTCTGTTGGTTCATTGTTAGTGTATAGGAAAGCCACAGATTTCTGTGTGTTAATTTTGTATCCTGCAACTTTGCTGTATTCCAATATCAGTTCTAGTAGTTTTGGGGTTGAGTCTTTAGGGTTTTTTATGTACAATATCATGTCATCTGCAAATAGTGACCGTTTAACTTCTTCTTTACCAATCTGGATTCCTTGTATTTCTTTGTTTTGTCTGATTGCCATGGCTAGGACCTCCAGTACTAAGTTAAATAACAGTGGGGAGAGTGGGCATCCCTGTCTAGTTCCCGATCTCAGAGGAAAAGCTATCAGCTTCTCGCTGTTCAGTATAATGTTCGCTGTGGGTTTATCATAAATGGCCTTTATTATGTTGAGGTACTTGCCCTGTATTCCCATTTTGCTGAGAGTTTTTATCGTGAATGGATGTTGAATTTTGTCAAATGCTTTTTCATCATCTATGAAGATGATCAGGTGGTTTTTGTCTTTCTTTTTGTTGATGTGGTAGATGATTTTGATGGATTTTCGTATGTTGTACCATCCTTGCATCCCTGGGATGAATCCCACTTGGTCATGGTGTACGATCCTTTTGATGTATTTTTTAATTCGGTTTGCTAATATTTTGTTGACTATTTTTGCATCTACGTTCATCAGTGATATTGGTCTGTAGCTTTCTTTTTTGGTGGGGTCTTTGCCTGGTTTTGGTATTAGGGTGATGTTTGCTTCATAGAATGAGTTTGGGTGTATTCCCTCCTCTTCTATTTCTTGGAAAACTTTAAGGAGAATGGGTATTATGTCTTCCCTGTATGTCTGATAAAATTCTGAGGTGAATCCATCTGCCAAGGGGGTTTTGTTCTTTGGTAGTTTTTTGATTACCACTTCAATTTCATTGCTGGTAATTGGTCTGTTTAGATTTTCTTTTTTTTTCTGAGTCATTCTTGGAAGGTTGTATTTTTCTAGGAAGTTGCCCATTTCTCCGAGTTTTCCCAGCTTGTTAGCATATAGGTTTTCATAGTACTCTTTAATAATTCTTTGTATTTCTGTGGTGTCCGTTGCGATTTTTCCTTTCTCATTTCTGATTCTGTTGATTTGTGTTGACTCTCTTTTCCTCTTAATAAGTCTGGCTAGTGGCTTATCTATTCTGTTTATTTTCTGGAAGAACCAGCTCTTGGTTTCATTGATTTTTGCTATTGTTTTATTCTTCTCAATTTTATTTATTTCTTCTCTAGTCTTTATTATGTCCCTCCTTCTGCTGACCTTAGGCCTTATTTGTTCTTCTTTTTCCAATTTTGAAAATTGTGACATCAGACCATTCATTTCGGATTGTTCTTCCTTCTTTAAATATGCCTGGATTGCTATATACTTCCCTCTTAAGACTGCTTTTGCTCTATCCCAGAGTATTTGGGGCTTTGTGTTGTTGTTGTCGCTTGTTTCCATAAATTGCTGGATCTCCATTTTGATTTGGTCATTGATCCATTGATTATTTAGGAGCGTGTTGTTAAGCCTCCATGTGTTTGTGAGGCTTTCTGCTTTCTTTGTACAGTTTATTTCTAGTTTTATGCCTTTGTGGTCTGAAAAGTTTGTTGGTAGGATTTCAATCTTTTGGAATTTACTGAGGCTATTTTTGTGGCCTAGTATGTGGTCTATTCTGGAGAATGTTCCATGTGCACTTGAGAAGACTGTTTATCCTGTTGCTTTTGGATGTAGAGTTCTGTAGATGTCTATTAGGTCCATCTGTTCTAGTGTGTTGTTCAATGCCTCTGTGTCCTTACTTATTTTCTGTCTGGTGGATCTGTCCTTTGGATGAGTGGTGTGTTGAAATCTCCCAGAATGAATGCATTGCATTCTATTTCCTCCTTTAGTTCTGTTAGTATTTGTTTCAGATATGTTGGTGCTCCTGTATTGGGTGCATATATGTTTGTAGTGGTTATATCCTCTTGTTAGACTGAGCCCTTTATCATTATATAATGTCCTTCTTTATCCTTTGTTACTTTCTATATTTTGAAGTCTGTTTTGTCTGATACTAGAACACATCAGGATATCATCTGCACTAGCAACACCTGCTTTTTCTCTCTGTTGTTTGCATGAAATAACTTTTTCCATCCCTTGACTTTTAGTCTGTGCATGTTTGGGTTTGAGGTGAGTCTCTTGTAAGCAGCATATGGATGGATCTTTTTTTTTTTTATCCATTCTCTTACTCTGTATCTTTTGATTGGTACATTTGGTCCATTTACATTTTGGTTGCTTATTGACAGGTATGTACTTATTGCCATTGCAGGCTTTAAGTTTGTGGTTACCAAAGGTTCAGTGTTATCTTCTTTACTATCGTACTGTCTAACTTAACTTGCTTGTTGAGCTATTATAAACATGGTCTGATGATTCTTTTCTTCTCTCCCTTCTTATTCCTCCTCCTCCCTTCTTCATATGTTGGGTGTTTGGTTCTGTGCTCTTTTTAGGAGTGCTCCCATCTAGAGCAGTCCCTGTAAGATGCCCTGTAGAGGTGGTTTGTGGGAGGCAAATTCCCCCAACTTTTGCTTGTCTGGGAATTGTTTAATCCCTCCTTCATATTTGAATGATAATCATGCTGGATACCGTAGTTTTGGTTCAAGGCCCTTCTGTTTCATTGCATTAAGTATATCATGCCATTCTTCTCTGGCCTGTATGGTTTCTGTCAAGAAGTCTGATGATATCCTGATGTGTTTTCCTTTATAGGTAACCTTATTTTTCTCTCTGGCTGCCTTTAATACTTTGTCCTTGTCTTTGATCTTTGCCATTTTAATTATTATGTGTCTTGGTGTTGCCCTCCTTGGATACCTTGTCATGGGAATTCTGTGTACCTCTGTGGTCTGAGAGGCCATTTCTTCCCCTAGTTTGGGGAAGTTTTCAGTAATTATTTCTTCAAAGACACTTTCTATCCCTTTGTCTCTCTCTTCTTCTTCTGGTACCCCTATAATGCAAATATTGTTCTGTTTTGATTGGTCACTCAGCTCTCTTAGAATTCTTTCATTCCTGGAGATCCTTTTATCTCTCTCTGAGTCAGTTTCTCTGCATTCCTGTTCTCTGTTTTCTAGTCCATTAATGGTCTCTTGCATCTCGTCCATTCTGTTTTGAAGTCCTTCCAGAACTTGTTTTATTTCTGTATTCTCCTTCCTTAGTTCTTGCATATTTCTCTGCAAGTCCATCAGGATGGTTATGACTTTTGTTTTGAATTCTTTTTCAGGAAGACTAGTTAAATCTATCTCCCCAGGTTCCTTCTCAGGGTAGATATAGCAGATTCCAAATCTGTCAGGGTTAGTCTTGCCTGGATCATATTTTTTTGCCTTTTCCTGTTGATAGGTGCTATTGACTGTCACCTTGGGAGTCCAAACTTTCCACTTGCTACTGGCCTTTCTTTACTGGGACAACTGCTACCCCTGTGGCTTGTGTTGGGTAATTGCGTGTAGACTGGGTCTTTGTGTCTTGCCTGGCCGAAATGGAGGAAGCTCCCTTTCTCAGGGTGTGGCCAGCCTCAGGCTGCTTCTCTGCTTTCGCAGCCCTGGTGGTGTAATGGTCGGGGGGCTGTTTGGCTGTTTACCTCCATAAGAGGTCTCAGAGCTGTTGCCCAGGGGGTTAGTGCACCCAGTTTTCCCTGTAATTTCCAGCTACTGGACTGTGACGTGTGTTGTTTCTGTCCAGCTGTTGCATCCCTGTCCTTTTACGACTTTCAAAAAGCACTCGCTTTTCTTTGTCACAGGGACATCAGCTTTGGGACCTGCTCTCCGGTCCTACTGCCCTGTTTCCCTAGTATCCAGGACCCCACGCATGCACTGTGTCTGCGCTCTGGTCCGGATGGCTGGGGCTGAGTGTTCAGCAGTCCTGGGCTCCCTCTCCCTCCCTGCTCCAACTCCTCTCCTCCTCCTGGGAGTTGGGGGGGAGGTGTGCTCAGGTCCCACCATGCTGGGGGTTGTATCTTATCCCTTTCACCAGGTGCTGGGCTCTCGCACGTGTGGATGTAGTCTGGCTGTTGTCCTGTGTCTTCTGGTCTCTCTTTTAGGATTAGTTGTATTTGTTGTATTTTCAAAAATATATATGTTTTTGGGAAGAGATTCCCACTGTCCTACCACGCCGCCATGTTGGCTCCACCTCCTTTTGCATGCTGATTTTAACTGATCTTTACTCTATAGGTATGTCCAATCCGTTTTTTCTTTTTCCTGGGCAGATAGTTAGATTATATTTTCTAGAATCCCTTGTAGGTCAGTGTGGTTGATCTTATTATTAAGTTCTAGTTAAGTGAATGCAAATGAAAGTAATGCATACCTTTTCTAGGTCTGTTTCATAAAAATATTTTTCATTTCATTCTTGATGTTCTTTCCTATTTTTATAAAATTAATCCATTTAAAAATGGTGAAATTGTAAGTTGGATGGTAAAGATGGTGAAGATGCAGGATGTACCTAAATTACCACTTGGAGGAGATGCAGCCATCAATTAGGAACATCCATTTTGAATTCTGTATCTAAAGCAGCATATAACCAGTGAAATTTTGGGGTCTATCTGATATGGCAGATGGTATATTTTAATCATTAACTAAGTTAAAAGTGGGTTCCTTCCACCTAAATGATAAGAAAAATAAGGAACTGATTCAACTGGTGATTGAGTTCAAAATGACATTAAATGCTGAATGGATGGAGACCCCAGTGTGCAGCAACAAAATGCACATTCCCACCAAGCCTGTGGTTTGGGACCAAGTGGTTGAAAAGAATTGACATACGTGTCGTCATGTATTGTTGCAATGGAGAAGATCTTACAAGAAAAAGAGACCTCCAAGATATGAGTGACTAGTTTGAAAGGGAAGTGAAAAGAATAGACAATTCAGGAATCTACAATCTTCCTAAGTAGAAAGAAGTCAACTATTTCCAGACCTCAAACAGCAAGAGATTAAAAAGGAAGTGGCTTTTAGAAAAGTTCATAGATAAAAATATACAGACAAGGAATAATAATATATTTCATGTGTATGATTTCAGTTTTCATCAATATCAAAATGAAGATTCACTCATATATTTTATTTCTGAGTCAGAAGGCATGTACTTGCTATGGGTCATGTAGCAAAGCTGATATGGCTATTCATGTCTGTACATGTACATACAAATTTGGAGAATGGGTTTTTTGGCTTAAATCTACCAAGAGACACTTGAGCATTCTTAAGACACACTCTTATGTTACCAACACTTTTGATGACACAGGGTCCAAAATTGTAGAAAAGATCATAAGATTGGAAAACTGGGTTGGAACTCAGAAGAGCCCATCTCTAAAAGGGTCAAAATTTTCCATAAAGATGGGGAACTCTGAATTCAGAAGAGTCTGACTCTAAAGTAACTGAGTGAGGAATAATTGACCCCAATTTATTCACATATATATTCTTTTTTATAATCAAGAATAATGATATATCATATAAATTTGTATCTAAATAAGTCAAAGATAGCCTTTCTAGACATATAGAAAAATATTAAGTGATAAGAAAGTATTAAGTCATGCATTTTCCCCTTAGTGGTACATAAAATAAGAGTGTGTTAAAACAGATGGCATTTTAGAATCCACAGAATGCAGTAAATATTGGAAAGAACCTTAAGTTTATTTATTGGCACATGGAATGAAAGATTCCCATCAAAATAATTAACCCTAGATAATGAGTATTTTACTCTTCAAGGCTTAAAACATCTCTTCTTCTTTTCAGATTTGCCCAAGCATAAAAAAGGCAGGACATGAAAGGTACATTAGCTTAAAGAGGGCATCTCTGCAACACTAAATTCAGAAGTAAACATGAGATTATTGTCTAAAGAGGACTGCTCAGGGGAATTTGAGAACAAGGGATCAGGGAATATTTTCCAGAGAGCTCTGATAGGGCTAAATCGGAAGGCTTTCCCCATTTGCAGGGCTAAGAAACCTTACCATGTTGGCTTGCCAGAATTTCACAACTTCTGCAAATCAGAGATTACTATATGCCTCCCTTTCTTCCCCTTCTTGAATGTAGTTATCCTGTCCTTGAATTAAATTTGTATATTTGTTAAGAGAGGAGAAAACTTTACTTTTGAGTTTATAGGACAATATTCCATGAATATAACATCTTAATTGAAAGGACTGTGCAATGCCTAAGGTGATGGGCTTTCAGTTTGATATGATTTGGGGTTATCTGTGATAGAGAGATGTTGAAACATTCTATGTATGTGAAGGAAGTTGACATGATGTTGGTGAAGTGGGAGATGTGGCAGATTTCTTTGTATCGAGAGTGGCACACAGCCACACTCCACCTTTCACCTCCTTCGAAGTTGGTTTTGGCCATGTGACTGAGCTTTCAGCAGTAGGCATGTGCCCATGTGTATGTGCCAAGTCCAGGACTAGACCATGAACATTTCCATGATCCTTCCCCATGTTCTTTCCCCTTCTACATGATTAATGCAGAAATGTATGGCAACTTTAGAAGGTTCCTATAGAGATTGGTAAAAACCATGAGATCGTTGGAGTCTCATTTCTTAAATCATTAGCTTAAAGGAAAGTGACACATCAGTCAGAAACACTCATTTATATAAAAGAGAAATAAACTTTAAGATGCTAAGAGAATAAGATCTGAGATTTATTTTGTACAGCAATATTTTATTTTAACTAATACAGTTTTCATTACACTACTCCAGAATATCTGTATCTTTTAAACAGAGAAAATATTCATTGTGGTCAACAAACTTATGTCCCTTTTGTCTATTATCAGACAACAAGCAATCCACTTAGGAAATGTGCAAAGAATTTGAATGGACACTTCATCCAAAAAGACATGTGAATGGTAAACATGAAAATATGTTCAATATCACTAATCATCAGGAAATTCAAATTGAAACTGTGATCTAACCATTACATACATGCAGAATGACTAAAATAAAAAATTTCAACAGCATCAAATGCCAGTGAAGATTTGAAGAAACTGAATGTCTCCTGCATTGCTGTTTGAAACATAAAATGGTACAAACATTCTGAAAATCAGTCTTACAACTTTAAAGTATTAAACTTATGCTTACTCAGCAATCACAGTCCTGAACATTAATTTTAGTGAAATGAAGGTTATGTTCACACAAAAACTTGTACACAAATGCTTGTAGCAACTTTATATGTAATAGCTCAATCTGTAAAGAACCTAAGTGTTCTTCAATAAGTGAATTAAACATTACATGGTATATTCATACCATTAAATACAGCTTATCAATAAAAGGAAAAAAACCTTTATGCATACCACCTAGATAGATCTCAAGGTCATTATGCTGAAAGAAAGAAAAAGAGTTATCAAATAACTATATATTGTATGATTCCATTTATACAAATTTCTTAAAATTATAGAGACAGAGAACAAATGAGTAGTTGTGAAATTCAGAGGGGGTTGAAGAGGGTGTAGCTAGAATGTCATAGTATGAAAGAGTCCCACTGTGCTGAGGGAACAGTTCTGTGTCTTGAACATGGTGGTGCTTCTGAAACCATATATGTGATTAAAAAGTCACAAAATTGTATGTAAAGATATACTGTACACACACACAGAAGTGAGTGCATGGAAATCCTGGTGAAATTAAGTTCTATAGACTAGTAAATTTTATTGTGTTAATTACAATTTCCTGATTTTGAAAATATACTATAGTTTTATAAGATGTCACCTTTGGGGAAGACAGGTAATGGAGAGGATCCTTCCATAGAAAAGTATATGACTTCTTGGTTCTATGTTTGCAACTTACTGTGTATCTTTAAGTAATTCAAAATCCAAGTTAAAATTATATCAGCTAATTTTTTAACATGATTTCTTCTTTATTATGGATTTTATTCTTTTGCTTACTTTTTTGAAGTTCTTAAACCTACCTCATTTAAAGTCAACTTGACATTGTTTTTGTTATTTGCATTCAGAGTCCTGAATTCCTTTGTGTCACTATTATTTGTCTTAATTTTTACTTAAGTTGGTTATATTTTTTAATGCTATTGTTCTAATGTAGCAGATTTGTCATTTATTCATTTTCTGTCCCTCTGCTTACCTAACCCTACCATTCTATTTTGTTGTTGCATTCACTCACACTTCAATGCCCCAGAGGAGACCCAGCTGACTTGTCATTTAACTCTGATGTCAGGCTGTGATACTGCCGCGTGGTCAGAGTGCTCTCTCCATGACACTTGCTGTTTCTCTCCCACCAAAGTACATACCGAGACATAAAATCATCACCTTGGAGAGTGATCAGAGAAATTGATGGCTTCCAATGGCAAGCCAATAGAATCCAAATCCAATTTTAATGAGGTGCCCCAGGACCTGTGCCCTGCTACCCTCAGGATTCTTCTAGACCCCAGGGTCCTAGAGGAGTCCCCCTCATAGCTTTCTATGCTTGTTGCCTGTGCAGCGCAGGTTTATGACTCCAGCCTTAGCCCATCGCTGTGATTACATTCCATTTCAGGGCTCAAGATAATCTTTTTTCTTGTTCCTGAGACAACTGTGCCTTTTTTTATTGTTATCTCTTCCAAGAGAAGGAGATTTAAAATGCAAATTTACATTACTATTTTGACTGGAATGGGCTTTGCTTTTACTGCTTGAATACTTGAAGAATTCTTTCTATATCTTTGAAATTCTACATATTAAACAGTCAGTAATGATCCGTCCCGGTCTTGCAGTTTCATTTTTCATGGAATGTGGTTCACTTTCATTTTGCAGACTTGCTTCTTTCATTCCGGGGAAATGGTCTGTGTTGCATCTTTTAATAGTTTTACATTTTTTGTATCTGTACTTGACAAACAGTGGTAATATTCTGTTTGTGTATCCACCATCTATACTAATCATCTCTGTGACTAGAATAGCTTCATACCTTTAGTGTTGTTTTGGTGTTTTTTCTTTTCATTCTGTATTCACTGATGATGTCAACCCATGTTTCTATTTTGGCAATGGAATTTTAATTGAATATAAACCCTACATTTCAGGTATTAACACTATTTTTTTTCTGTGCAAAGTTGGTTTGGGCTCTCCTCGATCTGGTGACTTAGGAATCCAGGGTACATCCTTCTATGGTATAATAAGATCTTATGTACGTATGACTTCAAGAATCATCACTGCTTTAGCATTCACAGTCCTTCCATTCACAGTATATTGACAAGATCTAATCACATGGCTTCCCCCAACTTAAAGGGTGGCTGGGAAATAAAAAGGGAGCATATAGAATAAATGAGAAGCATGCCATGCATTTGGAACAGAAAAAACTAATATGAGTCTAAAACACATATTAAAGAAAGAAAGAGTTTTCTCAAAGATGTATGATATTGCTAAGTAGAAGGGACTCCTAATGGTTAAACTGTGGCAATTTTTAAGAGATTAAAATAAATTAGGCTTTTATTGAGTTAGTCATAAATAATTGAATCTTTTAGATGAGCCAAGAGTCCATGATGACATTAAAAATGGAAAGAGATCAAATCTGCTAAAAACAGCTATTATGCATGCACAAATATGTGCTATCTATAAAAAGTGTATATATTTATAAAAGCTATAAATGGAATACCAATCTTAGAATTTTATCATTAACTATATTGAAAAGCATTGTTTTATGAAAATAGGGAGAAAATACAGAGGTGGTTTTCTTTTCATTGATAAATAAAAACACTTAGGAAATATATCTGGAAGTTAGGAAAGTGTCCATCAGTATTTAGTACAAATTAGTGAAATTTATTAAAATTAATTTTAAGAATTCATTTCTATTTATTAATTTCTGGTTAAATACATACTATTTTACAAGTCAACCCATGTGTGTCTCTGCTACCCATCTGGCACTAGAATCGATGAGCCTAATAATTTTACTATGCCTTCTTTCTAAACAGACATATGTATGTCGTACTTCATATATGTTAGGCTTTTCCCTCTAGGCTTGTCAAAAAGAAGAAAGACACCAATCCATGCTTCTAACACAGGAAATATTTTCTGTGATGCCTAAGCTAAATAAACTTCCATTTTAACATTTAACCTACCGTAACTATCTTGAACTTCCCCATGTGCAGTTTCTGGGAATATGAATTTAAATTAGTGTGTTTTCATGAACAAACACAAGAAAAATCACAGTTCCTTCCCAAAATCTGTAGAGAAATAGATGTAGATATGTTGTTTTACCTTTTACTTCAAAATTAAGGGGTAATACTGTATTAATTTCTAATAATTTAAAAGATATATATGGTGAGTATGTTAACTTTCCATGAAAATAGTTATTACTTATTTTTAGACCAAGAAATTTCATGTAATGTTATCTGGGTTCCAAACATCACAATGAATCATTTCTTTTTCCCAGAACTAGTGGTATTTTAGAGTTTAGATGAAAATTATTTCTTTAGAATCAAAATACAAAAGCTTAATTGTGGCTAAAATTTTTACTCTAAACTAAAATATAATAGTTAAGTATATTGGTGCACTAATATGTGAGATAAAGCAAGTATAGTGCATTGTTTTTGCACTATACTTTTATGTATTATCAGACTGCTAAATAAACACAATGTACCAAATTATCCAAAATAGAATATACATTTGCCTTTCCTGGTGGTTGAATTTGTTATAAATTCTCAATAAAATATTTGGTAAAGAATTGAAATGGATTTTAACCTATTAAAGAAGCTAAGTATTGTCAAGAGCCATTTTGCAGTTTTCAACTAGTTTACATAATTTTAAAAAATGTTGAGTTCCATATCTTTAAGCAAATCACATTTCTATATACAAGACATACAAGCTAATTTATGTAATATACATATACACCCATATACATCCATAGGTGTTTGTGTATCCTTACTGTAATAAATGAAGAGAAGTATGGTATGCTCTTAGCTAATGAATATATTTACATTGTGCCTTTAATAAGAGCGTTTATGCATAAATCCTTTCTCTTTGAAAATCTCAGTACACACGTTATAAACCTCAATTATCATGAATTAGTAATGTGTGAAAAATGTAGCTTTTGTCCAAAGCTTGCATGCTTTGAGAAATGTATATTCTCAGTTTTTTTCATCATCTTTTCTACACAGCTGAAGACCATGCCCAGAATCATTCTGAAAGATTATTTCATGTTATGTATTTAATCACTACTTTGGAGAATTCAATTTTGGACAGTAAAATTTTCACCGGTAATGTTTATATACTGCCTGTCAAATGTTCTAAAAACTATTCTGAAGGCAAACTGATTTCCCAACAAAATCACTAAGTTATCTTAACTTGTCAAAATTAAGTCACTATTATAGCATACATAGTTATTAATTTAACTAAAATTCCATCTCTTAAATGCTAATTTTAGCTTTTTTTCTTCCACTTGTTCCTTTAAAAGACACCATTTGGGGATTTCAAATGTTTCCTAAATGCGTTTTCCTAATAGTAATGCTAACCAGTGTGTCCATTATATTTCAGTTGAAAACCAAAACACTGATGTTGTAGCTGCCTCTACAAACATGGCAGAATCCTTCAAGAACCTCGCTTGATTTATAGAGGGTCCTTCCATTTCCATTAAATCTTCCTTTTGATGATGTTCAGTTTTACATTTTCAGTAAGAGCATCAACAATCATACATAATAAAGCTAGATTATTTCATCAGAGTTACAGTGTTATGAGAATTTCCCAGAGGGACACAGAAACGCCATCCCACAAAATGTGTGGGAACTGACAGGCCAAAGGGCTCCAGGGGCAAGTCAAGCGCGGAGGGTCACCTAATGTTCAGGAGCTACTGATGAGCGGGGAAGGTACTGGGATTCTACCCGCACCACCAGACCCGTTGCTGGGCTACTTTCACCCAGAAACGGAACAGGGTGCTGCCCACAGGAGCACCATCATTGTGGGCAGAATCGTGGACGGTGGAGCTCCTCGTCATCTCCACGTTTCTTTTCAGACACAAAGCAGTTCTTTCTTCTCTGAGCATCACCCAGTTCCAGGAACAGGGAGGAGCACAGGGCAGGAGGGCCGCCCAGCAATTTGCGCTTCAGTGGCGTCTAAACAAAATGGCTTTGCCTTGGCTGGGTTTCCAGGTTCTTCTTTCTTCTGATGGAATGGGCTGCCTTTTGGAGCAATGTTTAATTTGTTACTAGGGGTTCTTTGGCCAGAATGTTAATATCTGTAGTATTTTTATTCACCATTAAGTCTGAATTTTGATTTTGATTTTTAATAAAATATAGTATATACATTTTAAAAAGTTAACTTTCAGAAGATTATTTAATCTTTTCTTGACTGCTCCATCAGCCATTTTTCCCATCAGGTTCCATAAGCCAGAATACCCTTGCTATATTTAGTGGAAAGCATTTATTTGATTATGTGCCAGGTGGAGGATTCTGGATAAATTGAAACATAAAATCTTAAACTTTTATATTTGGTGATATATTAAATCTCTATTTAATCACTAATTAAACTCCTACATTAATGTGTGTGTATATGAGAGAGAGAGAGAGAGAGGAGAGAGATATTAGATTTAAAAGACAAATTACCTAGTCTAATTTCCCCTTTTATGTTTGAAGAAAACAATACCTAAATAGGTTAAGTGAATTACTGAGTACTAGAGCTAATTAGTAAGACAACATCAGAAACTATTATCTGCTGATTCACACTGATCAGTGATCTTTCATTATTAAATCATAGATTCTAAAAATTCTCATAACATTTTCATAAAATGAAGCTCTTTTCCATTGCTATATATATTCCATTTAAAGGGCTGCTTTTTCCTTTCCCTATCTAAAATAATTTGTGTGTTTCATTATCAGAATCTCTTACAACATTTGCAATTTATTGTGAACTTATGGAAACCTAGCAAATAGTATTGAACATTCAGTAGTTTCCCCAAAAAACAATATAAGTTCATCTACTATTACACTGATTGATATAATTATTTATAGACTTAAAAAAAAACTCACTCCCTTATGAAAATATGTGAAATGGCCACATATGTAGTAAAGAATATTATTGATTTTCTCACATAAGTGATTGTCATATAATTCCTTAATTAACAATTGGAAATAAAAGATCAATATTTTAACTATTGTTAACAGAAAGATGCTCATGAATGATGTTTACCTAAGATTCATTACCTTAGGTGACATTAGAAATGACAATTCAAAGTATTAATGACCTTTAGGACAAAGGCCTGACCAGTCAGAACTGATGCCCAGCCCACCTGGTGTTGATGGGTTGAAGAGCTGAAGCTGTCTTTAAGAATTTTTCATCTAAAATGGTATGTGAAATAGAGTGAAGTAGAAAAGTCTGAAATACAAAGGTTGACTTGGATTTCCTACAGTGGCCCTCAAGAGTTTGCATCCTAGTGAAAGAACAGGGAATAGAAAGGAGGAGGAGGGTCTATGGGAGAGACTAAATCAGTAGAATAGTTTTATACACTAGTAACATGTATGGAGAAGAGGAAGTGGTAACAAGGTAATAGCTTCCATAGATTAATATAATACAAGATCATATTCCTTGTAAATTAAAGCTAATCAAACTAATTGTGGTGTAAAATTGCCAATATTTTCAGAATCTCTCATCTGGCCTTAGCTTCATTTACATATCAATAGATGTTTCCTCCCACAGCCTCCCGGGACCAGCTGTGGAGAGAGGCTATTCTCTCCTCCCCTCCGTTACATAATTGGACTGGCACCTGTCAGTCACGGGGGATCTGCCCCCAGAGTTCCTCCCAGAACATCATAGGGAAGGTGAGCGCCTGCAGGACAGAGACAGAGCCACGCAGCAGCCAGAGGGGAAGAGTGGATTGGGCCTCAGGAGGAGTAAACTGGGTTCTCCCAATCTAACCTTTCCTTAGACTGATTTTTTTATTCGTCCTGCTCTGGGAACACGGCTTTCCGCTGTAGCTACAATAATTAAAACAATATTTGAAAAAGTAAGACAGTTTTTAATTAAAATAATAATGTTGAATTTACAAGAGCAGAATTTCAAAATCTTGATATTTTATTTTAAAAAGGTACAATCTGAGAAGCTCTTTTAGAAACACACAAATCAGATTTCTGAAACATTTTTGTGGGAGCATAGATAATGTATTCATCAATTCTACTCAGTTCCGTGAGCCTTTGGAACAACCATAAAGGTGACATCCATTTGCCAAAATAAAGTGGAGACTGTAAGGCAAAAATTTCTTTACAGATTTAAATTTAAAGTGGATATTAAATTATAAGTTAAAAATTTTGCTAGACATATCAGATATGCTACAAAATGTCAAAAAGTTAAGATTTCATTACTAAATGAGAACACCAAGTCTCAATACTACACTTATTTACATTAGATTATACTTTATGTTTTCACATGCATATAATTTTTATAAAACAGTTATTCACAGTTATTCATCTGTAAATGAAAGCTTTCTATGGACAAATTTTGTATTTGACACTTCCACACAGATCCCCTACTGTAATCAACTTAAAGATACAATAAAAAATATTTAAGATCAGTTATATATCATTGTCACTATTTTCGGGGAAATACAACTATAAGCACATATTTAGCCAAATTTGATACAGTGAACATTAAAAAGTCAAGTTTAGTAGTAAGAACAAATATTGAAACAATAATATTTTTCTCTCTGATTGCATTATTTGAGTTGTGATTGGTTGTTTCTTATTTGTCCCTGTCTTCTTTGTCTCATGAATGATGCCATTTCGAAATAAAGACCCTGTGTTTAAAAATAGAAGTTAATTAAAAATGAAAACCAAAAAATACGCATTTTAATAAAAACTGTTGCTATATCGCAATCCTGTGAATGTATGTGGGTGTTATAAATTCCATTTCTTCTGTTTGCCTTCTCCTCAACTAGAAATAAATAGGTGATTAAGTAGCAATTTCAGGTAAAGAAAACGATTAAATGCCTTTCTGTAGTAATTTTAGACCTTAAAAAAAAAGAAGCACTAATTACCCAGCTAAGGTGAGAAACTGATTATTCCTTTATTTATAGAATATTGAGTCTCTCATCATTCATAAAATGATTAAATTGCTCATAGGCTCTGCTAAAATTTTTCTTCATTGTAAATATAATTTTTATAAGCTTCATTTCATATCCATGCCTTCCTCTTCTTAGGCTTTTAGTAAAACAATTTTTCCTGAAAACCAGTCCAGTAACTTTATTTATTTTTATATATTTATTTATTTGACTCAACTTAGTTTTATTCAGAAAGTTGAAATGAAGTTAATTTGATGACAGAATTGAAATAGAATACCATGCAATGGAAGGAACCAAAATTAGTTTATCAGAATCAAGGGCATTTAGCAGAAATACATAAAGAATAAAATGAATTCTTGATAGAACAGTCAGGCATTCAAAATATAGGAGATGGATGTAATGTCAGAATAGACTGACAGTTCCTGTTTCAAAATTATCTTAAATCAATTTAGAAAGCTCATTTCTGGGTTTTCTACTTTCACTAGCCATAAACTAGAATATTTTATTTTGGTCCTGTGTTGTATTAATCACAGTTTGATATGTAACAAAATAGTCTTATGACTACTTCAGTTTTTAATATGTATTGCTGATAATTCTTAGTCTTTCTATAAGCAATCGCTTAAAGTTAACACTTTGAACATAATCACCACTTTGAATATATTTCAAATTTATAGAAGGAATTGAGGATTAAATGTATGAATATAAAGATTTTTCCTTGCCATACTTGTTCAGTTTTCAATCTTTTCACCATGTGAACTTGAAAAAAAAAAAGATTTTCAAACAATATCAATCATTGTCTATAATTTTTAGAATTACCTGATTTTTTTTTTGAGAGGGCATCTCTCATATTTATTGATCAAATGGCTGTTAACAACAATAAAATTCTGTATAGGGGACTCAATGCACAGTCATTAATTAACCCCAAGCCTATATCTCAACAGCCTCCACTTTTCTGAAGCATAACAAATAAGTTCTTACATGGTGAACAAGGTCTTACATAGTGAATAAGTTCTGACATGGTCAACAGTGCAAGGGCAGTCATATCACAGAAACTTTTGGTTTTGATCATGCATCATGAACTATAAACAATCAAGTCAGATATGATTATTCGTTTGATTTTTATACTTGATTTATATGTGAATTCCACATTTCTCACTTATTATTATTATTATTATTTAATAAAATGCTGAAGTGGTAGGTAGATGCAAGATAAAGGTAGAAAACATAATTTAGTGCTGTAATAGGGCAAATGTAGATGATCAGGTCTGTGCCTATAGACTAAGTATAAATTCAAGCTAGACAAGGGCAACAAAACATCCACGGATGCAGATTTCCCTCAAAACAGGGGTGATGAGGTTCTAAGCCTCCCCTCTGTTGGTACTCAATTTCTCTCCTGATGGCCCTCCTGTGACTGTGCCTGTCTTAGGTTGTTCCTCCCTTGAGGAATCTTACCCATCTCTGGCTAACCAGTCATCTTCCTGGGCCATACAGGGAAATGTAAAGTTGGTAAGTGAGAGAGAAGTAATATTCTTTGAAAAGGATAGCTTTTTACTTCTTTGCAGATTTATGCCCTGTAGCCTCTATGCACGGCATTTGTCTTGAGGTATCTTTACCACTTGGAAGAATTATGAAATCGGTAATTTTGATATGAGGCACAAATTCTACTAAAGGGTTGTAATTAGGAAGGAAGAAGAAAAGCTATAGAAGTAGCAGACAGAAGAAAACATGGGAAGATTAATTATTTCTTTGACATATCTTCCTGTAGAGTAACATAAGCATGTATAGGTTTTAAACTACTAATTAAATTGTGCACATACATTAACATAATAGGAATACAGCTAAATAATAAAAGCAGACCTACAATTACCAGCCATATCCAGTGAAAGATAGAAAACCAGTTAGGTACCCTAGGCATTTGTGAAAACTTATCAATGATATGATGGATATTGTCTAACTTAATTTGATTAGTTTGAGAAAAATCAGACAAATTATAACAACACATTCCTGGGAACTGTTCACATCCCATGTGTTCTTTTAACAGTAGATAGTCTATAGTCGCACGATTTTGGAGCACTGCCACTTGCACTTCTCCTAATTCTTGGTTGAGTTCTGACAGTATAGATCCAGTCAAATTTGTTGTTTTACTGTATGCACAGGCCAGCTTAGATATCTCCTTCTTCATTCCAATGGCAAGTCCAGGAACCGGTGGCATGACTGCAGCTACAACTGCAGCAGCACCGGGATCTTTGTTGAAGTTTTTAATGTTCATCTTCTGGAATGACTCTTCCAGAGGATGTTGATGTTGGAAGTTATTCTTCATATCGTATCTTAATTCATTTTCTGTGTAGCCAAATTAGGCTCTGATCCTCTGTATAAACACAAACAAACCCTTTGCCCACACTTTGATATGACTTTATACCATTGTGAAGAACCTATTAGAGATCATCACACAGGAACTTTTTTTTTAAGAGAAAGGAATATTATCAGAAAAATGTACTTCCATAGCTGATCATCTGACACCCTTTGAAAGATCAAAATGAAGGATATGTAAAGCATGCATTAATCATTGATTTGCAGTTAGTTTTATCCTATCAGGGAGTAATCTCCCTTTACATTCTCTCTCTCTTTTTTTTTGTTATCATTAATCTAAAATTACATGAAGAATATTATGTTTCCTGGGATCTCCCCTATACCAAGTCCCCCACCAACAAACCCCATTACAATCACTGTCCATCAGCATAGCAAAATGTTGTAGAATCACTACATGTCTTCTCTGTGTTGCACAGCCCTCCCCTTTCTCCCACCTCCCACATTATGCATGCTAATCTTAATACCCCCTTAATCTTCCCCCCCCTTATGCCTCTCTACTCACCCATCCTTCCCAGTACCTTTCCCTTTGGTACCTGTTAGTCCATTCTTGGGTTCTGTGATTCTGCTTCTGTTTTGTTCCTTCAGTTTTTCCTTTGTTCTTATACTCCACATATGAGTGAAATCATTTGGTATTTCTCTCTCACAGCTTGGATTATTTCATTGAGCATAATATGCTCAAGCTCCATCCACGTTGTTGCAAATGCTAGGATGTGTTTTCTTCTTATGGCTGAATAATGTTCCATTGTGTATATGTACCACATCTTCTTTATCCATTCATCTATCCATGGACATTTAGGTTGCTTCCAATTCTTGGCTATTGTAAATAGTGCTGTGATAAAAATAGCCATGCATCTGCCTTTCTCAAACTGGAGTGCTGCATCCTTAGGGTAAAATACTAGGAGTGGAATTCCTGGGTCAAATTTTGAGCATTTTGAGGAACCTCCATACTATTTTACACACTGGTTGAACTAATTTACATTCCCACCAGCAGTATAGGAGGGTTCCCCTTTCTCCACAACCTCACCAACATTTGTTGTTGTTTGTCTTTTGGCAGGGACACCTGGGAAAGAGTCTGAAGTTTGGATGGTAGCCATCCTTACTGGTGTGAGGTGATATCTCACTGTGGTTTTGATTTGCATTTCTCTGATAATTAGCGATGTGGAGCATCTTTTCATGTGTCTGTTGGCCATCTGAATTTCTTTTTTGGAGAACTGTCTGTACAGTTCCTCTTCCCATTTTTTAATTGGATTATTTGTTTTTCGTTTGTTGAGGTGGGTGAGCTCTTTATATGTTTTGGATGTCAAGCCTCTATCGGATTTACAAATATATTCCCCATACTGTAGGGAACCTTTTTGTTCTATTGATGTTCTTTTGCTGTACAGAAGCTTTTCAGCTTAAAACAGTCCCACTTGTTCATTTTTGCTTGTGTTTTCCTTGCCCAGGGAGATATGTAAAGAAGAGGTCACTCATATTTATGTCTACGAGAATTTGCCTATGTTTTTTTCTAAGAGTTTTATGGTTTCATGACTTACATTCAGGTCTTTGATCCATTTTGAATTTACTTTTGTGTATAGGGTTAGACGATGGTCCAGTTTCATTCTCTTACATGTAGCTGTACAGTTTTGCCAGCACCATCTGTTGAAGAGACTGTCATTTCCCCATTGTATGTCCATGGCTTCTTTATCAAATATTAATTGACCATATATGTTTGGGTTAATGTCTGGAGGCTCTAATCTGTTCCAGTGGTCTGTGGCTCTGTTCTTGTGCCAGTACCAAATTGTCTTGATTACTATGGCTTTGTAGTAGAGCTTGAAGTTGGGGAGTGATATCTCCCCCCACGTTATTCATCTTTCTCAGGATTGCTTTGGCTATTCGGGGTCTTTGGTGTTTCCATATGAATTTTTGAACTATTTGTTACAGTTCATTGAAGAATGTTGCTGTTAATTTGATAGGGATTGAATCAAATCTGTATTTTGCTTTGGGCAGGATGGCCATTTTGACAATATTCATTCTTCCTAGCAAAGAGCATGGGATGAGTTTCCATTTATTAGTGTCCCCTTTAATTTCTCTTAAGAGTGTCTTGTAGTTTTCAGGGTATAGGTCTTTCACTTCTTTGGTTAGGTTTATTCCTAGGTATTTTATTCTTTTTGATGCAATTGTGAATGGAGTTGTTTTCCAGGTTTCTCTTTCTATTGGTTCATTGTTAGTGTATAGGAAAACCACATATTTCTGTGTGTTAATTTTGTATCCTACAACTTTGCTGTATTCCGATATCAGTTCTAGTAGTTTTGGAGTGGAGTCTGTAAGGTTTTTTATGTACAATATCATGTCATCTGCAAATAGTGACAGTTTAACTTCTTCTTTACCAATATGGATTCTTTGTATTTCTTTGTTTTGTCCAATTGCCATGTCTAGGACCTCCAGTACTATGTTAAATAACAGTGGGGAGAGTGGGCATCCCTGTCTTGTTCCCATTCTCAAAGGAAAAGCTTTCAGCCTCTCACTGTTAAGTATAATGTTGGCTGTGGGTTTATCATATATGGACTTTATTATGTTGAGGTACTTGCCCTCTATACCCATTTTGCTGAGAGTCTTTATCATGAATAGATGTTGAATTTTGTCAAATTCTTTTTCAGCATCTAAGGAGATGTTCATGTGGGTTTTGTCCTTCTTTTTTTGATGTGGTGAATGATGTTGATGGATTTTCAAATGTACAATCCTTGCATCCCTGGAATGAATCCCACTTGGTCATGGTGTACGATCCTTTTGATATATTTTTGAATCCGGCTTGCTAATATTTTATTGAGTATTTTTGCATCTACATTCATCAGGGATATTGGTCTGTAATTTTCATTTTTGTTAGGGTCTTTGCCTGGTCTTGGTATTAGGGTGATGTTGGTTTCATAGAATGAGTTTGGGAGTATTTCCTCCTTTCTCTTTTTTGGAAAAATTTAAGGAGAATAAGTAGTATGTATTCTCTGTACATCTGATTAAATTGCGAGGTAAATCCATCTGGCCTGGGGGTTTTGTTCTTGTGTAGTTTTTTGATTACCATTTCAATTTCTTTACTCTTAATTGGTTTATTTAACTTTTGTGTTTCTTCCTTCATCAGTCTTGGAAGGTTGTATTTTTCTAGGAAGTTGTCTATTTCTTCTAGGTTTTCCAACTTGTTAGCATATAGGTTTTCATAGTAGTCTTTAATAATTCTTTGTATTTCTGTGGAGTCTGTCGTGATTTTTCCATTCTCATTTCTGATTCTGTTGATGTGTGTTGATTCTCTTTTTCTCATAATAAGTTTGGCTAGAAGCTTATCTATTTTGTTTATTTTCTCAAAGAACCAGCTTTTGGTTTCATTGATTTTTGCTATTGTTTTGTTCTAATCAATTTTGTTTATTTCTTCTCTGATCTTTATTATGTCCCTCCTTCTGCTGACTTTAGGCCTCATTTGTTCTTCTTTTTCCAGTTTCAATAATTGTGATGTTAGACTATTTATTTGGGATTGTTCTTCCTTTTTTAAGTGTGCCTGGATCGCTATATACTTTCCTCTTAAGATTGTTTTTGCTGCATCCCACAGAAGTTGGGGCTTTGTGCTGTTGTTGTCATTTATTTCCATATATTCCTTGATCTCTATATTAATTTGTTCATTGATCCATTGATTATTTAGGAGCATGTTGTTAAGCCTCCATGTGTTTGTGGGCCTTTTTGCTTTCTTTGTGCAATTTAGTTCTAGTGTTATTCCTTTGTGGTCTGAAAAGTTGGTTGGTAGAATTTCAATCTTTTGGAATTTACTGAGGCTCTTTTTGTGAGCTAGGATGTGGTCTCTTCTGGAGGATGTTCCATGTGCACTTGAGAAGAATGTGTATCCTGTTTCTTTTGGATATAGAGTTCTATAGATGTCTATAAGGTCCATCTGTTCTAGTGTGTTGTTGAGTGCCTCCGTGTCCTTACTTATTTTCTGCCCAGTGAATCTATCCTTTGGGGTGAATGGCGTGTTGAAGTCTCCTAAAATGAATGTATTGCATTCTATTTCCTCTTTTAGTTCTATTAGTATTTGTTTCACATATGCTGGTGCTCTTGTGTTGGGTGCATATATGTTTATAATGGTTATATCCTCTTGTTGGACTGAGCCCTTTATCATTATGTAATGTTCTTCATTATCTCTTGTTAGTTTCTTTGTTTTGAAGTCTATTTTGTCTGATACTAGTACTGCAACCCCTGATTTCTACTCTGTTGTTTGCCTTAAATATGTTTTTTCATCCCTTGACTTGTAGTCTGTGCATGTCTTTGGGTTTGAGGTGAGTTTCTTATAAGCAGCATATAGATGGATCTTGCTTTTTTATCCATTCTGTTACTCTATGTCTTTTGATTGGTGCATTCAGTCCATTTCCATTTTGGGTGACTACTGAAAGATATGTACTTTTTGCCATTGCGGGCTTTAGATTCGTAGTTACCAAAGTTCATGGTTAGCTTCTTTAGTATCTTACTGCCTAACTTAGTTCTCTTATTGAGCTTTTATATACACTGTCTGGAGATTCTTTTCTTCTCTCCCTTCTTATTCCTCCTCCTCCATTCTTTATATGTTGTTTGTTTTATTCTGTGCTCTTTTGTGTTTCCTTTAACTCTTTTAGTGGGTAGTTGATTTTATTTTTTGCCTTTAGTTAGTATTTGGTTGGTCTGCTTTCTTTGCTGTGATTTTATTTTCTCTGGTGACATCTGTTTAGTCTTAGGAGTGCTCCCTTCTCGAACAGTCCCTCTAAAATACCTTGTAGAGGTGGTTTCTGGGAAGCAAATTCCCTCAACTTTTGCTTGTCTGGGAATTATTTAATCCCTCCTTCATATTTAAATTATAATTGTGCTGGATACAGTATCCTTGGTTCAAGGCCTTTCTGTTTCATTGCATTAAATATGTCATGCCATTCTCTTCTGGCCTGTAAGATTTCTGTTGAGACGTCTGATGATAGCCTGATGGGTTTTCTCAAACTATTCAAATTAAGTTAGACAATATCCATCATATCATTGATAAGTTTTCACAAATTTCTAGGGTACCTACCTGGTGTTCTTGGTTCCACTGGATATGGCTGGTAATTGTAGGTCTGCTTTTATTATGTAGCTGTATTCCTATTATGTTAATGTATGTGTGCAATTTAATTAGTAGTTTAAAACCTATACATGCTTATGTTACTCTACAAGAAGATATATCAAAGAAATAATCAATCTTCCCATGTTTTCTTCTGTCTGCTACTTCTATAGCTTTTCTTCTTCCTTCCTAATTACAAACCTTTAGTAGAATTTGTGCCTCATATCAAAATTACCGAATATCATAATTCTTCCAAGTGTATAGATACCTCAAGACAAATGCTGGGCATAGAATTTTTCTCTTTAGCTGCCTTTAAAACTCTCTCCTTGTGCTTGATCTTTACCATTTTATTTATTATGTGTCTTGGTGTTGTCCTCCTTGGGTCCTTTCTGTTGGGAGTTCTGTGTATTTCTGTGGTCTGCTCGATTATTTCCTCCCCCAGTTTGGTGAAGTTTTCAGCAATTATTTTTTCAAAGACACTTTCTATCTCTTTTTCTCCCTCTTCTTCTTCTGGTACCCCTATAATACGGATATTGTTCCTTTTGGATTGGTCACAGGGTTCTCTTAATATTGTTTCATTCCTGGAGATCCTCTTATCTCTCCTTGTGTCAGCTTTTATGCATTCCTGTTCTCTGTTTTGTATTCCATCAATGGCCTCTTGCATCTTATCCATTCTGCTTATAAATCCTTCCAGAGTTTGTTTCACTTCTGTAATCTCCTTCCTGGCATCTGTGATCTCCCTCTGGACTTTATCCCTTAGCTCTTGTATATTACTTTGCATCTCTGTCAGCATGTTTATGACTTTTATTTTGAATTCCTTTTCAGGAAGACTGGTTAGGTCTGTCTCCTTCTCTGGTGTTGTCTCTGTGATCTTAGTCAGCCTGTAATTTTGCCTTTTCATGGATAGAGATAGTGTGCAGAGCTGGGATGAGTGACGGCAGGAAGAACTTCCCTTCTTTTTTATTTGTGGCCTTCCTCTCCTGGGAGAACAGCGACCTCTAGTGGCTTGTTCTGGGCAGCTGCACATAGAAAGGGCTTCTGATTCTTGCCTGGCTGCTATGGAGTTTATCTCCACTGTGGCTCTGGGTGTGGCCTGCCTCCGGCCACTGCTCCAATATGGTGGAGCCGCATTGGAGAGGGTACAGCTGGGTGGCCATTTATCTCTGTGAGGGGCCTCTGTGCTCCCTGCTGCCCAGGGGGTTAGAGTGCCCAGAGATCCCCAGATTCCCTGCTGCTGAACTAAGTTTCCCAGTACATTTCCATCTGGCGGTGGTGTCCCTGTCCCTTTAAGACTTCCAAAAAGCACTCACTTTTCTTTTTCCTGGGTGCAACGTCTGTAGAGTCCCACTCAAAGGTCTTACTGTCCTATTTCCCTAGTTTCTAGCACCTCATGCATGCACTGTGTCTGTGCTCTGGTACGGATGGCTGGGCCAGGGTATTTAGCAGTCCTGGGCTCCCTCTCCCTCCCTGCTCCGACTCCTCTCCTCCTACCAGGAGCTGGGGTGTGGGGCGCTCGGGCCGGGGCTTGTATCTTACCCCCTTCGCAAGGCGCTGGGTTCTTGCAGGTGTGGATGTGGTCTGGCTGTTGTCCTGTGTCTTCTGGTCTCTCTTTTAGGAAAAGTTTTCTTTGTTGTATTTTCAAAAATATATGAGGTTTTGGGAGGAGATTTCCGCTGCTCTACTCATGCCGCCATCTTGGCTCCACCAATCAGAAACTTTATTTTTAAAGAGCAGTTAGACTTGTTTGCATTTCTAGTACTGAGAGCTTTTTTTTTCCTTTTGTAATGGGAGGAAATTTTTTTAAATGATGAAAATGAATAGCAATTAGGGGATTAAAGACAGTTGCATGAGAGTTGAGACAGAGGGTTCCTCTTAAAACTGCATATAATACAAAAATATAATTAATACAACTAATCCTGAGAGAGCAACAGGAAAAAGGAGTGCACCAGACTGCATACACCTGGAAAAAGAGTAGACCTCATGAAACAGGGTAATGTAACAAAGCTGTGGCCCAACGGGACCCTAGCCCTTCCCCCACTCCAGCTCACTGGCAGGAGGAAGGGAAACTGAGCAGGGAGGTAGTCAAAAGCCTGGACTGCTGATTATCTAACCCCGGAGTTCTGCTCTGGGAGCACAAACCTACATTTTATGGAGCTTTTATGATACTCTCTTGATTACAAGGTTGAAAAGCTAAGACAGAATTCCTGGAGACAAAGATTCCAGCTGCTTGTGGAAAGCAGGGAAAAATATTTGGCTGCTCTGGGACAAAGGCTTATACCTATATGTTCAGCCCACTGGGTCAGGCAGTGGAGAGAGGCATAGCAGCCAGGAAGCAGGAAACAGTTCTTTCCTCCCCCAGGTACCAATAGCACTCCCCTGACCCCTGACATTGCTTCAGGTGCTGAGCAGATCCAGAGTAGAGCTTCTGAACACTAGAGGGTGCCATATACAAATATGAAAAGTCAACGGAACCTGGTTCAGAGTAAAATTAATATAACTTCTGAGAAAGATGACATGGACCTCGTGACTCTTCCTAAAAGGGAGTTCAAAATAAAAATCATTAACATGCTAATGGAGGTACTGAAAGATATTCAAGAACTCAGGAATGAATTTCGGTCAGAGATCCAATCACTGATGAGCACAATGGAGGTTATTAAAAGCAGACTGGATATGGTGGAGGAGATGATAAATGAAATAGAAAGTAGTGAAGAGGAACACAAAGAAGCTGAGTCACAGAGAGAATAAAGGATCTCTAAGAGTGAAAGAATATTGAGAGAACTGTGTGACCAATCCAAATGGAACAATATTCACATTTTAAGGGTACCAGAAGAAGAACAGAGAGAGAAAGGGATAGAAAGTGTCTTTGAGGAGGTAATTGCTGAAAACTTCCCCAATCTTGGGAAGGAGATAGTATCTCAGGCCCTGGAGATCCACAGATATCCCAACACAAGCAACCCAAGAAAGACAACACCAAGACATATAGGAATCAAAATGGCAAAGATCAAGGATAAGGACAGACTATTAAAAGCAGCCAGAGAGAAAAATAAGATCACATACAAAGGAAAGCCCATCAGGCTAACATCAGACTTCTCAGCAGAAAACTTACAGGCCAGAAGGGAGTAGCATGATGTAATTAATGTAATTAAACAGAAGGGCCTGGAACAAAGATTACTTTATCTGGCAAGATTATCATTTAAATTTGAAGGAGGGATTAAACAATTTACAGATAAGCAAAAGCTGAGAGAATGTACCTCCCACAAGCCATCTCTACAGTCTATTTTGGAGGGACTGCTATAGATGGAAGTGTTCCTAAGGTTTAAGAGCTGTGACCAGAGGTAATAAAACCACAGTAAAGAAAGTAGAACAGCTAATTGTTAAGCAAATGCAAAATTAAATTAACTATCCTCAAAGTCAATCAAGGGATAGGCAAAGAAAACAGAATATGATGCCTAATATATAAAGAATGGAGGAGGAAGAAAAAGGAGGAGAAAAAGAAAAGAACCTTTAGATTGTGTTTGTAGTAACATATTAAGTGAGTTACGTTAGACTCTTAGATACTAAGGAAGTTAACAATGAACTTTTGGTAACTACGAATCTAAAGTCTGCAATGGCAATAAGTACATACCTATCAATAATCACCCTAAATGTAAATGGACTGAATGCACCAATCAAAAGACATAAAGTCACTGAATGGATAAAAAACAAGACCCATCTATATGCTGTCTACAAGAGACTCACTTTAAATCCAAAGACATACACAGAATAAAATTAAAGGGATGGAAAAAGATATTTCATGCAAATAACAGAGAGAAAAAAGCAGGAGTTGCAGTACTTGTATCAGACAAAATAGACTTCAAAACACAGAGAGTAAAAAGAGACCAAGAAGGACAATACATAATGATAAGGGGTCAATCCAACAAGAAGATATAACCATTATAAATATCTATGCTCCCAACATAGGAGCACCCACATATGTGGAACAAATACTAACAGAATTAAAAGGGGAAATAGAATGCAATGCATTCATTCTAGGAGATATCAACACTTCACTCACTCTGGAGGACAGATCAACCAGACAGAGAATACATAAGGACACAGAGTCACTGAACAACACATTAGAACAGATGTCTGCAGAACTCTACACCCAAAAGTAGCAGAATACACATTTTTGTCTAGTGCACATGGAACATTTTTAGGAATAGATCATATACTAGGACACAAAAAGAGCCTCAGTAAATTCAAAAAGATTGAAATTGTAACAACCAGTTTCTCAGACCACAAAGTTATGAAACTAGAAATAAATCACACAAAGAAAATGAAAAATCCCACAAACACATTGAGGCTTCACAACATGCTCCTAAATAACCAATGGATCAATGACCAAATAAAAACAGAGATCAAGCAATATACGGAAGCAAATGACAGCAATAATTTAACACTGCAAAACCCGTTGGATTCAGCCAAGGCCATGCTAAGACAAAAGTATATTGCAATACAGGAGTACCTCAGGAAAGAAGAACAATCCCATATAAGCAGTCTAAACTCACAACTAATGAAACTAGAAAAAGAAGAATAAGTGAGGCCCAAAGTCAGTAGAAGGAGGGACATAATAAAGATTAGAGCAGAAATAAATAAAATCAAGAAGAATAAAACAATAGAAAAAATCAATGAAAGCAAGAGCTGGTTCTTCAAGAAAATAAACAAAGTAGATAAACCCTTAGCCAGACTTATCAAGAAAAAAAGAGTCTACACACATAAACAGAATCAGAAATGAGAAAGGAAAAATCACTATAGACACCACATAAATAGAAAAAATTATTAGAGAATACTATAAAAATTATATGCCAACTAGCTAGATAACCCAGAAGAAATGGACAACTTTCTAGAAAAATACAACCTTCCAAGGCTGACCAAAGAAGAAGCAGAAAAATCTGAACAGACCAATTACCAGCAACAAAATCGAACTGATGATCAAAAAACTACCTAAGAACAATACACCTGGACCAGATGGCTTCACCACTGAATTTTATCAAACATTTAGTGAAGACCTAATACCCATCCTCCTTAAAGTTTTCCAAAGAGTAGAAGAAGAGGGAATACTTCCAAATTCATTCTAGGAGTCCAGGATCACTCTAATACCAGAACCAGGCAAAGACACCACAAAATAAGAAAATTACAGACCAATATCCCTGATGAACATAGATGTAAAAACACTCAACAAAATATCAGCAAACTGAATTCAAAAATACATCAAAAAGATCATCCATCATGATCAAGTAGGATTTATTCCAGGGATGCAAGGAAGATACAACATTCGAAAATCCATCAACATCATCTACCACATTAACAAAAAGAAGGACAAAAACCACATGATCATCTCCATAGATGCTGATAAAGCATTTGACAAAATTCAATATCCATTCATGATATAAACTCAACAAAATGGGTGTAGAGGGCAAGTACCTCAACATAATAAAGGCCATATATGACAAACCCACAGCCAACATTATACTTAACAGCAAGAAGCTGAAAGTGTTTCCTTTAATATTGGGAACAAGACAAGGATGCCCACTTTCCCCACTTCTATTCAGCATAGTACCAGAGGTCCTAGCCACCACAATCAGACAACACAAAGAAATAAAAGGCATCCAGATTGGCAAGGAAGAAGTTAAACTGTCCCTGTTTGCAGATGACATGATATTGTAAATAAAAAACCCTAAAGAATCCACTCCAAACTATTAGATCTAATATCTGAATTCAGCAAAGCTGCAGGACACAAAATTAACACACAGAAATCTGTGGCATTCCTATACACTAACAATGAACTAGCAGAGAGAGAAATCAGGAAAACAATTCCATTCAAAGTTGCATCAAAAAGAATAAAACACCTAGGAATAAATATAACCATGAAAGTAAAATACTTGTACTCTGAAAACTACAAGACACTCTTAAGAGAAATTAAAGAAGATACCGATCAATGGAAACACTTCCCATGCTCATGGATAGGAAGAATTAACATTGTCAAAATGGCCATCCTGCCTAAAGCAATCTATAGATTCAATGCAATTCCTATCAAAATACCAACAGCATTCTTCAACGCACTAGAGAAAATCATTCTAAAATTCATATGGAACCACAAAAGATCTCAAATAGCCAAAGCATTCAGAGAAGGAAGAATAAAGCTGGGGACATTATGCTCCCCAACTTCAAGCCCTACTACAAAGCCACAGCAATCAAGACAATTTGTTACTGTCACAAAAACAGACCCATAGACCAATGGAACAGATTAGAGAGCCCTGATATAAACCCAATTATATATGGTCAATTAATATATGATAAAGGAGCTATGGCTATACAGTGGGGAAATGACAGCCTCTTCAATAGCTGGTGTTGGCAAATCTGGACAGCTACATGCGAGAGAATGAAACTGGATTATTGTTTAACCTAATACACAAAAGTAAACTCAAAATGGATTAAAGACTTGAATGTAAGTCATGAAACCATAAAACTCTTAGAAGACAACATAGGCAAACATCTCTTGAATATAAGCATGAGCAACTTCTTCCTGAACTTACTTCCTCAAGGAATGGAAACAGAAGCATAAATGAACTCATGGGACTACATCAAACTAAAAAGTTTCTGTATGGTAAAGGACACCATCAACAGAACAAAAAGATGTCCTATGGTGTGGGAGAATATATTTGTAGATGACATATCTGACAAGAGTTTCACATCCAAAATATATAAAGAACTTACACACCTCAACACCCAAAAAGCAAATAACTCAATTAAAAAATGCACAGAGGAAATGAACAGACAGTTCTCCAAAGAAGAAATTCAGATGGCCAACAGGCACATGTAAAGATTCTCCACATCACTAATCATCAGGGAAATGCAAATTAAAACCACAATGAGATATCATCATCTCATGCCAGTGAGGACGGCAAGCCTCGAAAAGACTAAGAACAGCAAACACTGGTGAGGATGCAGAGAAAAGGGAACCCTCCTACACTGCTGGTGGGAATGTAATCTAGTTCAACCATTGTGGAAAGCAATATGGAGGTTCCTCAAAAAACTAAAAATAGAAATACCATTTGACTGAGGAATCCCATTCCTTGGAATTTACCCAAAGAATACACATTCTCAGATTCAAAAAGACATATGCACCCTTATGTTTATCGCAGAACTTTTTACAATAGCCAAGATATGGAAGCAACCTAAGTGTCCATCAGTAGATGAATGGATAAAGAAGATGTGGTACATATACACAATGGAATACTATTTCACCATAAGAAAGAAACAAATCCTACCATTTGCAACAACATGGATGGAGCTGGAGAACTTTATGCTCTGTGAACTAGGCCAGGTGGAGAAAAACAAATGTCAAATGCCAAATGCCAAGTGATTTCCCTCATTTGTGGAGTATAACAATGAAGCAAAACTGAAGGAACAAAATAGCAGCAGACTCAGAGACTCCAAGAATGAACTAGTGGTTACCAAAGGGGAGGGGTGTGGGAGGGCAGGTGGGGAGGGAGGCAGAAGGGGATTGAGGGGTATTATGTTTAGTACACATGGTGTGGGGGATCATGGGGAGAACAGTGTAGCACAGAGAAGGGACATAGTGGATCTGTGGAATCTTACTACACTCAAGGACAGTAACTGCATTGGGATATGAGTGGGGACTTGATAATATGGGTAAATATATTAACCACATTGTTTTTTCATGTGAAACCTTCATAAGAGTGTATATTAATCATACCTTATTAAAAAAATAAGAAAAAATGATGAAATAAAATAAAAATGTCAAAAAAAATGAAGAGAAAAAGTAAGAATCTGTAAATGATAATGAATGTATTATGGGGTGATCATAGGTGAATACATTTTAAAATTCAGATTAATGTAAGAGAACACTAGTACCTGCAATTTATCATAATGTTCAAAGAAAAGTCCCTTAAATTTGTCTTTAGATTAGAGTATGATTTCTACCCACTTCTGCCATTCCAATTGTTTCCCATTAGTTAAAGGGATGATAGGTTTCAATTCCCTGAACTGATGCTGCCTGATTGTTGGGTGGAGGAGGCCACTAGAAGCAGTGTAGGTGGCAGAATGAAGTTAGCACTGGGTTTAATAATAATTAGAATGAATGGCAAATGTCACAGAGAGGCAGATAGATATGAAAGCTTCATTTGAACTTAAACTGAATATGAAAATCTAGATTTACCAGAGAGGCCATTTGGTGACTAATACTTTCTATTTTATTACACTTGGTTTGTTTCTCTGTAGTTTCATGATAACCTCTCCCCTTTCATTTGACACGTCAAAATGAATCTATGTTAAAAAAATGTGGTTTGCATTCATTATTAAATTCCCCAAATGAGTTCTTCTCTGCTAATATAATTAGATTTACTCTTTTATAAACGTTATTAGTCAAAATTTGTAAGTGCATTGATATAATAAAATGCACACAATAATGTTGAAAGAAGGGTATTGATAATGCTTATGTTTGCTAAAGTTTGAAAATCTCTGAAATGAAATAGGAAGACAGAAGAAAATAAGCTGTCATTTGCAGATGGAAACTGAACCTTTTGATGTAATCATTTTCAGTGATGTGTGCGCATGTGTTCATGATATAACTTTTAGTTGAATATTTTATTTTAAGCATTTTCCCCTTTATTTGCTCTTAACCAGTGTACTAGGCAGAATGTTTAAGATTGCACCAAAGATTCTCCCCTGTGAACATGAATATATTCCCTACATAATCCCTGAAACTTTGGAATGTGATGGGATAGCAACACCAGTAATTAGGTTGTGTCATATTGCATGACTTTAAGAAAGAGAAGTTATCCTGGGCTGGGTGCACCTGTCCTATCAAGTTAGCTTTCAGAAGGGACTTTTCTGGAAGAAGAGACTTAGAGCAGGAGAGAGATTCTACATGACGGACAGTCTGAGTTGCTGGTTTTAAAAAGAGAGGGTCCGCCTGACAAGGAACGTGGGCAGTTTTGAGGAGTTGCCAGCCAGTGAATGGGTATCTCAACCTAAAACTGAACTTGACCAACAATTTGAGTGAGCTTGGGGTAGAATGAGTACCCAAAAAGAAATGAAGCCCAGCCTATGTCTTGATTTCAGCCTCAGAAGACCCTCAGCAGAGAAACCAGCTGTCCTCTCTGCCCCAGACTTCCGGTCACAGAAGCATAAACTGATGAATGTTGTTCTAATACACTAAGTTTGTGGTAATTCATTACACAGCAATAGAGAACCAATACAACTAGAAATTTCAGGCCTGTTCAAGATTTCATTATTTTATTTCATGGAACAAAGGAAAGATAGAAAAGATTACAGTATAAATTAATGAAATAGAAAACATACATACTTTAGAGATAACCAGCAAAGACAATAGTTGGTTCTCTGAGAACATTTATAAAGTTGATAACTCCCTGATATAATGACAGTTATTCAATGTTGCATCTTCAAATCTGGGGCTTTTCAAATTGCTGACCAATTTGCTTTTGCCAGCAGTACAGCAAAATACTTCATATAGTCCAGTCTTCAACTCATCTTTGCCTATTTGTGGGCTCATATCTTTTGTTGTTTTAATTTTCAATTTGAGATTACTAAGGAATTTAAAGTTTATACCAAATCTGCAAATTTCCTTTGTTGAAATGCTTTGTAATGTCAGATAATTTTATACAGAGATACATTGTTATTTTTGCTTGAGATGTTTAAGAGAATCAACCCTGTATCTGTTATATATAGTTTTTTTATGACATTTCAATTTTCTTCTTAGGATGATGTATGACTTTTGTAACTTACAGATGTTATCTTTTTTACTTTAAAATATTTACTTATTTAAGATTTATTCACTATTAGACTTAGAAAAAAATGAGTAATATTAATGGGAAAAATATCCAATAAAATGAAATTTATGCTCCAAAATGTGGACTAGAGATGTTGTATTATTATCTGTAATGTAATAAGCCTGAGATTTCCAGATGTAGTGTTATGCAATGATCAGTATCATAAGGAATTCAGCAATTTTAATAATGTTTTCAGGGAAAGAGCTCTTGGCTTTGTGATCTCTCTACTTTGCTCTTATTTTACCGATTTCTGTTCTTATCTCTTTTATTTCTCTCCTTCCACTCTTTTTGAAGTTATTTTTCTGACACTTTTCTAATTTTCTAAAATGATAATTCCCTCCTGCATTTTTAACTTTCTTCATTTCCAATATGTGTAAATACAGCTCTTTACTTATAATTTCAGATTAAGCTGGCTCTCATATCTTGAAATATAATATTGGTGTTGTCATTCAATTAAAATATTTTCTATTTTATTGCAATTTACTTTTTTACCTGTAGGTTAGCTGGAAGTGTGTTTCTTAATTCCCAATAAATAGAAACTTCTAATTATCTTTATGTGCTTAACATCAACCTAATAGCATACTGGTAAGAAAATTTTTTCTGTGCCATTCCACTTTTGAGATTTACTTTGATTGTTTGTAGTTTAGTATATTGTCTATTTGTATAAATATATTGTCTTTTTGTATAAAAACCTTACTGAGATTCATGGTTTTCAGTGGCTGGTTATAGAGTTCTGAAGAGTTATTCCATTTTTGCATTTGCTAAATATAAGGTACCTCTAGGACCCCAAGTGAGCATGTGAAAAAAGGCTGTTGGGTATAAGTATCTGTAGCTCAAGAGGGAATTATCCTTTAGATTAATAATTTATTCAAGAGAATAATATGGTCAGTGATAAAATTGGATGTCCTCTGTAGGAACTGTAGGCCTTCATATTGAAGCAGTATGCATAAAAAAATGGAGTCTATAAAGGAGACCTAAAAATCCTAATGTGCTTATTCATTTACACATTCATTTTTATTAAATTTCTACAAAGAAAATGTATAGCATCTTCCCTTGTATCTTAGACATATTATTCAAAAAATTAATTCTGAAATACTTCACATACTTTATTGCTATAAGTAGACTCCTTTTATCAGTTTATTATTTAACTGATTACTTTTGATACACAATTTACTGTCCATATTACTGAACTTTCCCATTAGTTGTATTATATTTTGTGTTAAATTCCAATAGATATTTCTTTTTTCTTTTCTAGTATAGTACCACATTTGAAAAAATAATTATTTCTTGGTTTAAAATTTTTTATATAGTAGAATAGTGAAACTTACAGCAAGCATTTTGATTCTGTGGCTGGATGTTGTATGAAGACTTCAGAATTTATATTTTTTCCTAAATACAACTCTGTTATATGGAAGTGAATCTTCTTTACCTGGAATTAATTTTAAATTTTATCATACTTGTTTAGCATGCTAAGAAGACAGTCATGTTGTTAAATATACTGGTAGATGTCATTATCCCTTTTTGTTAAGACCAACTTTTCCAATTTTTGTATTACTTTAATCAAATTAGTGAGAATTTTGTATAGAGTTTTAGAAACACCCACTCAGCTGAATTAGCCAGAAGTGAAAAACTGTTAATCTTGTGATTATATATAACGACTTACATCAGAAATAGACATCTTATAGTTTAAAGCTCCACAGAGAATTTATGTTACCATTTTTAGGTGACTTAAATACAGTTGTGGCCGTTTAATAGAAAGCATTCTTGAAGTAAGGATAAGGTTAGTGAAAACTATTAACATCTATAAGGTACACTAAAGAAATCTTCTGCAATGGATACTTTTGCTACTAGACTAAAATTATGGACTCATGGACATTAGAATTTTACTTTATGAAACTATATTTATATTTTAATCAAGTACTATTTAAATAATAAGAGCAGAATATTTCACTGAATAAATGAATGCATAATTTAATAAGCATTAACCATTTTATACTGGAGCAATTTTAGATGACATTTGAAGTACCTTATGAAAATAAAAGGAACAGATTTGTATAGTCATTTTAAACTATTATATATTTTAGTATTTTTCTGTCACAAAACTTTTAAAAGAGCTTTTTAAAATTAATGTTTTTTTCTTATTCTTTCAAATTTATATTATATTATAATTTATACAGGCATGTGGTACAATTTCTTCTAAGCTTCTTTTAGGAAAAGTAACTTGGTAGGCACTTGTTCAAGTAAGCATCTTTTTAAACAGTGGTTTTCAACATTTTTTTTGTGGAAATCACTTTATAAAACTTTGCAAACATTTAAAATAGCAATAGTGTAGATAAGGTTACAAAACCCACCCAGTTTATCAGAAAGGCTGTCAGATATTCTTTGGAAAGTTCTAAATTACACAAAAGTAATTTATTGGCTGGCATGCCTTTATAAGCAAAATATTTCTTCTTTTTTAACTTTGGGAAACACAAAGATAACACAAAATTTAGTACATAGCAACTGTAATTTTCTTTTCATACATAAAAGCCTATAAATTTTGTTGCTTGTGAATATCTACAAATGAATCCTAGACCCTAAAATCATGTATATAATTTAAAAAGGAAAAAGCATAAGCAAATAAGCATTTAGTCAAATCTTAATCATAGTTTTTTATAATTAAAATATTTAAGTTGCCTAGACAACAATTTAATTGAGCAATAGATTTAGAAATACCATTTATACCCATCCATATTTACTGAAATATCTAGCATAATACTTCCTGTTTGTATTAAAATTCATTAGTACTATTGGAACTTAACTCCAGAAAATAATATGCCATTCCATAACTATCCTTCAAAATAAAATGCCATAAATAGATCCCATGCTGAACAATGTACTTAGTCTCATAGCACATTGTTTTTCTTAAAAAAAATCCTGCCCTAATAACATATATTTACTTCACAGTATGAGTGGAAAATTAAATAATATTTGAAAAGCATAGTAATTTAAAGGCCTTAGTATGTCAATAAATAAAGCTTACCTCCCTCTACTACAGGGGAAGGAGTGGCTTTCTATGAAGTAATAATGAAAAATATTTTCCCTGTCTATGAATAGATAAAATGATGGAAATCATGATGACTTCAATTAATACTTCATGTAGCTTATTTTGTGAGAAAGAAGGAAGTAAGCATTTGTGTTATAAAACACATATAAATGAACATTTAAAAAGTATTTGTATCCCTAATTTTCAGTTTCTGGTCAGGCATATAAGGAGCTTGGCCATCATAATACCATTGTAATAATAAATTGAAAGTTGAAGAAACTAAAAAATCAACAACTCTGCTTGGATCCATCAGAGAGGTGACATCACCAGACAAAACACTGCCTCCAAAACTGTAGAGAAAGGCAGGCAGAGACAGAGGATCAGTACTTACCTGAGCAGATACCCACAAGCAGAAACCTTCAGGAGAACCAGTGCTGAGGAAGCAAAATCTGAATTGTAATTTTTGAATTGCTGGAAGCTCCATGTGGACAAGTCTGAGAGTTAAAAACTCCAAGGACCCAGTCACTGGGGGGTGGCCTACACTTTTCCTTTTCTTTTTTTTTTTTAACGCTAAGAGCTCAACCAAGTTATCACAGTGAATATCAGAGAAAAATCTCCTAGGGCAAACAGAGGGGAAATGTAACCATTCTGAAATACTATAGAACATGCTTTTCTTCTAAACAGGTCTATTCTCAAAAGAAACCATTTTATCATAGCCTAAACTATTAGGGAAGAGCCTAAATGACCTGGCGTTTGGAAATACCCAATTCCAGTAGACTCTTGCCACCTGGTCCCACCTAAGAGGGGGGAATAAACACCTGTGAGGCACTTGTCAAGCCCACAGTCCAGAGGCAAAGGCTCTGTGAATTATACACCAAGACCAAGTGGGCTTTACCCCAGGAATTCAAGATCAGTTCAACATTAAAAAATGATAATGCAATCAATCCCATAGACAAGATAAAGAAAAAAAATCACATCACCATATCAATACAGCAGAAAAATCATTTGACAATACCCACCACTCACTCACGATTATTAAAAAAGAAACAACAAATGGTCATTTACTTTCCATCCCTACCCTACAAAAAACCAAGACTTAATTAGAACTTCAACCTGTAACTCTGGAGAGAGGAAATCCCAGGGCAAAATAACTAGCTGAAACCAAAATCAGTCAAAGAGAAAAATAAAGTTTAAAACCCATTTATTGCTTACAAGCAGGGGTCCAGGGATCCTACAGTATGTCTCTCTCTCCTGCTGTAGCAAAAGCAAACAAAGCCTCCACCCAACCCCTCAGGTCCAGAAAAGCCCTCTGTCACCCAGGTAATTGCCCGCTGATATGAAGATGGACTACTTCTCTCCACCCCTTGAAAATGCATATTGATATGGAGATTAACTAAAGTGAGGCGAGAGATTCTGGAAATATTGCAATTTTACCCACGCAACCTATCCCAGGAAGTCAATTTTAACAGTCCTTTTTAACAATCTGAAATTTCTTGACAAGCACTAGTAAGGTAATCTGCATGATAGAAAAACTGCCAGTTCCCTTTCCCAGCAAAAGAAGATGTGACAATATTTTTTTTCTTTTAATAATGGTGTCTTGCCCCACTGTCCTTCCTGTAAAAACCTATTTTGTACAGACCTCAGAGAATCTCTACCTGTTAGATGAGATACTGCCTGTTTCACAAATTGCTTAATAAAGCCAATTAGACCTTCACATTTACTTGGTTGAATTTTGTTTTTTAACATGATAAAAGCTCTCAGCAAATTTAAAATGGAAGAGAACTTCCTCAACCTGATAAAGAATATCTACAAAAAACAAAAACAAAAACAAATCATATAGCTAATATCACACTTAATGGTTAGAAACTTGAAGCAGATGTCCCCTATCACCATCAATCTGAAAAAGCTATATGTTGTATGATTCCAACTATATAACATTCTGGAAAAGACCAAACTATATTAAAAAAAGATCAGTGATTGTTAGGGGTGGGCAGTGGAGAAGAGATAATAGCTCAGATTTTTTTCTTTATAGCAGGGTATTACTCTGTGTGAATCTATAATGGTGGACCACATTTCATTATAAATTTGTCCAAGCCCATAGAATGTGCAACACCACGAGTGAACTAACCATAACTTGAACTACGGACTTTGGGTGCTAATGATGTGTCAGTGTAGCTTCATTGATTATAACTAATGTACAATTCTGGTGTGGAATGTTGACAGTGGGGAAGGAAGCGGATGGGCATGTGTGGGGGCAGGTGGCATATGAAAATTCTCTGTACCTGCTACTCAGTTTTGCTATGAACCCAAAACTGCTCCAAAAATAAAGTCAATTAAAGTTGTTTTAAATAAATAATTGTCTCATTTTGCTAATTCTCTAAACCAGTGGTTGTTTCTTAAGGCAATTTTGTCTCCTGTCACTGGGGACATTTGGCAATACCTGAAGACATTTTTGATTATCACACTTGGAACGAGGGGTGTCACTATTGGCGTCTAGTGGCAGAAATCAAGGATACTGCTAAATATCCTGTAATACACGAATAACAACCTCTGTCCCAGACAAAATATTTTCCAGGCCAAAATGTCAGTAGTGTTAAAATGAGACACAGTGCCTGGGAGTGGGCAAAGTGTACTTCTTTTGAACAGCACATATCCTAACATGAACAAAGAATTGTTCTATAACCCTTAAAAATCTGGAACCTCCTATTAAAATTTTTCTCTTTATCCATGGGAGCATGTGTGAATGTTCTCATATGAAATCCTAAATCATGTACATCATTATAAATGCTGGATTGTATGTAATGTATTATAATTAGAATCACTATAAAAATTCATGAAAAATTATTTTGCCAGGTTCATCTTGTCTGTGCAGGGCCTCAGTGACCTCAAAAATATCCCCAGCCAGGTCATCAAATTATCAGGTCAGATTCATATGCTCACATGTACTACCATCCAGTATTCTATATGCCAGGCCTCCTATTTACTTGCGTACCCCTGTTCCTGTTGGATATGCAGTCATCTTCCATATGTTACCACTGACACGAGAGCCTTCAGAGTGACAAATCTACAGGGTAGAGGTAATCACATGGAGTCAGCTCCAAGGACTGGTGAGAGAATTTTGAGTTGTGTTTAGACTGGTCATTGAAATGTAAAAAGGTATCAGAAATCCCAATGAGTCAATAAAAAGTCTTCAGGATTTACTTTAATAAAGCATGTTTTACTTTTCCATGAAATTTCTATAACCATTCAATGGAAAATATAATAATGTAAATGGTTTCTGAATATTACATGTTAAACTTGTAACTATTTGAGAACCTCAGAAAAGATATAATCTTCCTCCCTCTCCTACTCCTTATCCCTTCTCCCTCTCAGCTCCACAGGGAACAGTAACAAACAGTGGCCATGAGTTAGTGGAATCTTAAGTGTCACACAAAAATCTGTGTATTATCTTCTCACACATCATTTGAGTGAAGACTTTGTGTACTGAATTTAATATAGCATTTATGTACTTATTGCTTTTGTCCTTCAATAATAATTACAGAAAAAATTATTTAAAAAAATATTCCTAGAATTACTGTGAGAAAAATATGGAGAGAGGTCAATCCAGTTTAAGAAAACCCCAGAAAAACAACACGATTACATTTGCCATGTAGCATCTGTTAAGAAGGCAATTTAGTACCCATGAATGGGCTGGCTGGCTGGTGGTCAAACACTATGCATTGTGCAATACATTGTATCTACTATGACATCACACATTTTCAGTTAAATTTATCAGATTTATGATATCCATTGCTCCAATAGATTTTCTTTGTAAAAAATACAGTGTGAGGTAGAGTCAACAAAGATAAATTGGGGAGAGACCTGAATCACAAGCACAAAAGCTTGAGGATATGCTGAGAATGTTGGGATGGTCTTTTATCTCTTAGGTCACAGAACTTGGATACTTTATTATTTTATAGTGAAGAAGTACCTGATATGCAAGGGTCATGTGAATATTACCATTGCAATGTAAAATTAACATCCTATTTGATGTCCTTCTCACATAATTTAGAATATGTGACCAAAATTAGTCTGGTAGAATGGGTTATTTCTAAAATTACACAACTGAAAAATCAGAGCATTGACGAGTGGAAGAACATAGGCACTGTAGGTTCTCTAGAGAAAAGGAAGCAATGAAACACATTTTATAGAAATTAGCTCACTTGATCATGGAGGCTAAAGAGCCTCAGGGTCTCCTGTCTGCAAGCTGGAGAACCAGGAATAAACTAGTGGTGTAATTCAGTCTGAGTCCAAAGTATCAAGAACCAGAGAAGACAATGGTGTTAGTTCCAGTCCAAGTCTAAATGTCTAACAACCAGGAATGCAGATACTGGAGGGCACCCCAGCTCAAGCAGAGAGAAAATTCATCCTTCCTCCGCTTTTGCTTCTATTTAGGTCCTCAATGAATTAGATGGTGCCCATCTGCATTGGTGAGGGCAATCTTCTTTATAGTGTTTACTGATTTAAATACTGATCTCTTCCAGAATCAACCTCACAAACACATTCAGAAATAAAGTATTAACGACTATCTGGTCATTCCTTAGCATAGTCAAGTTGACACATAAAATTTAACCATCTATGATAGATTCCTTTAAGGTACCTTTAACCCTCTGGGGAGTCCACCATAAATAACCTTTCAGTTTACAACTACATACAGTGGTCAGATTTAGCAAATAAAAATACAGGAAGCTCAGTTAAATTTGAATTTCAGGTAAAACACAAAGAATTTTTTTTGTATAAGTCTGTCCCATGGAATATTTGAGACATACCAAAAATGTTTATCCTTGAAATTCAAACTTGACTGGGTGCCCTGTACTTCATCTGGAAACCTTACCTTCTCTGACATTTTTGTATGCATTGTTGCTCACATACTATCTATTCTCTCCCATACTAGCTTACTGAGAAAAACATCCCACATTTTTGTTTTTCAATAACAATTCAAGATCTGGAAAGGAAATACTGCCTGGAGAAAAACCACAGACAAGAACATTATTTATTAAGGCCTTCAAATAAAGCAGCTATTAAAGGGTGAAAGGAAATAATATTTCCCTCCTGTGCTTGAAAACACCCAGATTCTTTTGGTTTTTCAAGATTCAGTTTGTACTGCTGTAAAATAATTTTACTTTTTTAATGGAAATAAAGAACAGATGAAAAAGAACAATTAAAATGCCTCTGCAAAATTCATTAGAAAAACATGTCTTGTGTAAAGAAGACTAATTTGAATGTTATTTAATTTTTAACATTACTTTCATCTTTTGGAGAAGAAAGTGAAAAAAATTCATTAATCATCTGCTAGCAAAATTGTTTGTAAAGGTATATATTTATCTACTTGCAAATATTGAATTGCTTCACTTAGTGACTCAATTTGAGTTTGGAGCCATCATGGTGATTAGGAAATCATATTAGAGTTATTTAAATTAAGTGCTAGTTGGTTTCCATAAGTGTTATGGGGTTCTAATTATTCATTGCTTCCTTGGGTTCTAACCAGTTAAAAATGTCTCCACTGGGGATGCAGGTATTAGACTTATAAATTACCCATGTACATTTATCCCCAGTGAAATGTTTCTGCCAAACTGAATCAGAGAGGATATTGTACAGGCCTAAGGTCAAATGAAGTTTTCATTTTCCTCTCTGCTGAACTGAAGACAGCTGCACCCACAGTTGACTTACCGCCCTGCAGCAGCCGAGAAGATCGTCTCTCTCTGGGCCTCTCCGCAGCTGCTGTGAATAATGTTAGAAAGGCTGGCAGTTTTTAAAATTCCTTTCTAAGGTGAGGATGCTAGCAGAATTACATTTCAGGTGAATACTCAGAGGCTAGGTTGACATATATAGTCTTTGATGCTTTGTCTTTTCAGGAACTCAGCAAACATTATTTCTCTGCAAGGTGTAAAACCCATTCCAGTTGTCCAAATATTGGCCTGCCTGATGCTTAGACCAATGGCCAACTACCTATCTGTTGAAGTGAGGTTATAAAGAAGACAGAAAAATATTTTTCATAATGTGTCTAATTTACGAGAAGAATCCTAATTACACTAGTGCACAGAGGCAAATGGAAAGTTAGGGGCCTGGAATGGTTTAGGACAAGGGCTTCTTGCCCAGTTTTTTTTCCTTTCTCTGTAATCAACCATAGTGATGTGATCAATCATCTGACAAAAGATATTCTTTTATATTTTTGTGCTTGGTTCAGTGATTGCTGTATTAAGGCTGAGGTCAAAAGTCTATTTAAACCATCAGCTGGGATCTAATGCTGGCTTATCATTTGTATATATTAGAAATGTTGGGAAGCATTTTCACTTTAGAGAAATTTCAGTTTACTTTTTAATTCCCTTTACCATGCTAGCGCAGCTTTCCTATTTTCTAGTTGTGGGATGCAAATAAACTCTCTTTGTGTTCCTCATATTTTAATTTATTATAATTTTCATCTGTTTTAAGTCACATACATTTTCACATACTACCATGTTTGAGAGTGGGTTGGGTCTTGCAATCAAAAGCATTAATGGTATTAATTTTAATAGCAAGTGTATAGAAAATCAAAGTTTCTATGGCCAGAATTCTTCCCTGACCCTGGTTGGCTTACTAACTGCACATATGTGGGCAATACGCTGTTATTGACTCGACGTAAAGAGCTCCACCCAGTGCTTCGGGCTGCACAGCTATAGGAGAGCAGAGACTGGAGTCCAGGTGGCAGCCCTAAGAACAGAGACTGAGACGGCTGTTGGGGCAGAGAAGCCCAGAGGCAGAGGCCAGATTGCTGTGTGAAGACTTGCTCTGAGGTGGACAGGATTCTAGTGCTTGACCTGCCACCTTCGGAATCAAGTTGGGTATAAATCCTTTCATTCCAAGAACATTCCATGGTCATTTTCAGTCTCACCAAATCAAGAGGGAACTTGCTCAGTCCTGAAACCAGCTGGCAAGACTGCAAATGTTATTTTTTCTTTCTTTATGGTTATAAAACAATGTGGCATTCTGCAATTACTAGCCTCATCGACCTAAAGAAATATGGTAGTTTATATGAAGCAGCTTTCATTAGCTATCAATGGGTTTCTTTTGTCAGTCTGGTTGATATCCTGATTTTTCCTACCAAATTTTTTGACTCCCTCAATTCTAATTCATAGCCTCTGGTGCTTGTGTGTTTATATATATATATATTTCTTTCTTTTTATGTGCATATTAATAGACATTTGGAGTAGTTTAATTGTTTCTCCAATTTTACTCAGTTAAGTAAAATAAGCTGTATAGTCTCTGTCCCTTCCCATTTATATAGCATGTCTTGGATAAATGGTCAGAGGCTCCTGTTGAGATTCTCCTTGACCTCTACCTCTGAGGAGCCAGAGAAAGAGCCCAGAATTTTTTCAAGCAAAGGCATATTAAAATGCTGTTCTTTCTCTTCTTGACAACTCTAATTTCTCAGACTCCAAAGATAAGTGAATTAGTTGTTCTAAACTTTTTAAGGTTGTTTAAATGTTGGCATACATGATATGAAACTTTTAACATCAATGAAGATATTTTGTAAAAATTTTGCCTTCCCTTTAGAATTTCTAGAAGATAGCAACTAAATAACAAATTTTAACAAAGCACTATTGTAGTGTAAATAAAACATTTCAAAATAAATCACAAATCTATAGGATCCAAAATAATTTCTTCTAAATCCAAAGGAAGGATATCTCACAATCTTTTCAAGAAAGGCTTGCATTCTGGGTATTTATAGTCTGCACATTTTGTACTTGAAGAATGTGTTGTTGCTTTTTTCCCTATAAATTAACTTCACAATACTTGATTTTACTTGTTTGCATTTAAACTATTAGTGCCAAAAATAAAAATAAATTTAACCAATAATAAATGGCTTATAAAAAACACATTTTGTGGAGGCGGAGCCAGGATGGCAGCGTGAGTAGAGCAGTGGAACTCTCCTCCCAAAACCACATAGAATTATGAAAATATAACAAAGACAAATCTTCCTAAAATAGAGACCAGAGGACACAGGACAACATCCAGACCACACAACTGCCCAGCACAAGCCACTAGAGGTCGCTATTCTCCCAGGGGAGGAAGGCTACAAACCAACAAGAAGGAAAGCTCTTCCAGCCGTCACTCGTACCAGCTCTGCAAACTATCTCTATCACCATGAAAAGGCAAAACTACAGGCAGACAAAGATCACAGAGACAACACCTGAGAAGGAGACAGACCTAACCAGTCCTCCTGAAAAAAAAATTCAAAATAAAAATCATGAACATGATGACAGAGATGCAGAGAAAAATGCAAGAGCAATGGGATGAGATGCAGAGAAAAATGCAAGAGCAATGGGATGAAGTCCGGAGGGAGATCACAGATGTCAGGAAGGAGATCACAGAAGTGAAACAATCCCTGGAAGGATTTATAAGCAGAATGGATAAGATGCAAGAGGCCATAGAAGGAATAGAAACCAGAGAACAGGAAGTATAGAAGCTGACATAGAGAGAGATAAAAGGATCTCCAGGAACAAAACAACACTAAGAGAACTATGTGACCAATACAAAAGGAATAATATTCATATTATAGGGGTACCAGAAGAAGAAGAAAGAGGAAAACGGAAAGTCTCTTTGAAAAAATAATTGCTGAAAACTTCCCAAAACTGGGGGAGGAAATAATCGAACAGACCACAGAAATACACAGAACCCCAACAGAATGGATCCAAGGAGGACAACACCAAGACACATAATAATTAAAATGGCAAGGATCAAGGACAAGGAAAGAGTTTTAAAGACAGCTAGAGAGAAAAACGTCACCTATAAAGGAAAACCCATCAGGCTAACATCAGACTTCTCGACAGAAACCCTACAGGCCAGAAGAGAATGACATGATATATTTAATGCAATGAAACAGAAGGGCCTTGAACCAAGGATACTGTATCCAGCACGACTATAATTTAAATATGATGGCGGGATTAAACAATTCCCATACATGCAAAAGCTGAGGGAATTTGCTTCCCACAAACCACCTCTATAGAGCATCTTACGGGGACTGCTCTAGATGGGAGCACTCCTAAAAAGAGCACAGAACAAAACAAACAACATATGAAGAATGGAGGAGGAGGAATAAGAAGGGAGAAAAAAAAAATCTCCAGACAGTGTATATAACTGCTCAATAAGCAAGCTAAGTTAGGCAGTAAGATACAAAAGAGGCTAACATTGAAACTTTAGTAACCATGAATCTAAAGCCTGCAATGGCAATAAGTACATATCTCTCAATAGTCACCCTAAATGTAAATGGACTGAATGCACCAATCAAAAGACACAGAGTAATAGAATGGATAAAAAAGCAAGACCCATACACTAAAATGAACCAATATATGCTGCTTACAAGGAACTCACCTCAAACCCAAAGACAAGCACAGACTAAAAGTCAAGGGATGGAAAAACATATTTCAGGCAAACAACAGCGAGAAGAAAGCAGGGGTTGTAGTACTAATATCAGACAAAATAGACTTCAAAACAAAGAAAGTAACAAGAGATAAAGAAGAACATTACATAATGATAAAGGGCTCAGTCCAACAAGAGGATATAACCATTCTAAATATATATGCACCCAACACACGAACACCGGCATTTGTGAAACAAATACTAACAGAACTAAAGAGGTAAATAGACTGCAATGCATTCATCTTAGGAGACTTCAACACACTACTCACCCCAAAGGATAGATCCACTGGGCAGAAAAGAAGTAAGGACACACAGGCATTGAACAACACACTAGAACAGATGGAACTAACATACATCTGTAGAACTCTACATCCAAAAGCAACAGGATATACATTCTTCTCAAGTGCACATGCAACATTCTCCAGAATAGACCACATACTAGCTCACAAAAAGAGCCTCAGTAAATTCCAAAAGATTGAAATTCTACCAACCAATTTTTCAGACCATAAATGTATAAAACAAGAAATAAATTCTACAAAGAAAACAAAAAGGCTCACAAACACATGCAGGCTTAACAACATGCTTCTAAATAATCAATGGATCAATGAACAAATCAAAATAGAGATCAAGGAATATGTAGAAACATATGACAACAGCAACACAAAGCCCCAACTTCTGTGGGATGCAGTGAAAGCAATCTTAAGAGGAAAGTATATACCGATCCAGGCACACATGAAAAAGGAAGAACAATCCCAAATGAATAGTCTAATATCACAACTATCGAAACATGGCAATCAGACAAAACAAAGAAATACAAGGAATCCAGATTTGTAAAGAAGAAGTTAAGCTGTCACTATTTGCAGATGATATGATACTGTACATAAAAAACCCTAAAGGCTCCACTCCAAAACTACTAGAACTGATATCGGAATACAGCAAAGTTGCAGGATACAAAATTAACACACAGAAATCTGTAGCTTTCCTATACACTAAAAATGAACCAATAGAAAGAGAAATCAGGAAAACAATTCCATTCACAATTGCATCAAAAAGAATAAAATACCTAGGAATAAACCTAACCAAAGAAGTGAAAGACCTATAACCTGAACTACAAGTCACTCTTAAGAGAAATTAAAGGGGACACTAACAAATGGAAACTCATCCCATGCTCGTGGCTAGGAAGAATTAATATCGTCAAAATGGCCATCCTGCCCAAAGCAATATAAAGATTTGATGCAATCCCTATCAAATTACCAGCAACATTCTTCAATGAATTGGAACAAATAATTCAAAAATTCGTATGGAAACACCAAAGACCCCGAATAGCCAAAGCAATCCTGAGAAAGAAGAATAAAGTATGGGGGATCTCACTCCCTAACTTCAACCTCTACTACAAAGCCATAGTAATCAAGATAATTTGGTAGTGGCACAAGAACAGAGCCACAGACCAGTGGAACAGATTAGAGACTCCAGAAATTAACCCAAACATATATGGTCAACTAATATTTGATAAAGGGGCCATGGACATACAATGGGGAAATGACAGTCTCTTCAACAGATGGTGCTGGCAAAACTGGACAGCTACATGTAGGAGAATGAAACTGGACCATTGTCTCACCCCATATACAAAGGTAAACTCAAAATGGATCAAAGACCTGAATGTAAGTCATGAAACCATTAAACTCTTGGAAAAAAACATAGGCAAAAACCTCTTAGACATAAACATGAGCGACCTCTTCTTGAACATATCTCCCTGGGCAAGGAAAACAATAGCAAAAATGAGCAAGTGGGACTACATTAAGCTGAGAAACTTCTATACAGTGAAAGACTCCATCAATAGAACAAAAAGGAACTCTACTGTATGGGAGAACATATTTGAAAAAGACAGATCTGATAAAGGCTTGATGTCCAGAATATATAAAGAGCTCACACGCCTCAACAGACAAAAACAAACAACCCAATTAAAAAATTGGCAGGGGAACTAAACAGACAGTTCCCTAAAAAAGAAATACAGATGGCCAACAGACCCATGAAAAGATGCTCCACATCGCTAATTATCGGAGAAATGCAAATTAAAACTGCAATGAGGTATCACCTCACACCAGTAAGGATAGCTGCCATCCAAAAGACAAACAACAACAAATGTTGGCGAAGCTGTGGAGAAAGGGGAACCCTCCTACACTGCTGGTGGGAATGTAAATTTGTTCAACCATTGTGGAAAGCAGTATGGAGGTTCATCAAAAAGCTCAAAACAGACCTACCCTTTGACCCAGGATTTCCACTACTAGGAATTTATTCTAAGAATGCAGCAATCAAGTTTGAGAAAGACAGATGCACCCCTATGTTTATTGCAGCCCTATTTACAATAGCCAAGAATTGGAAGCAACCTAAATGTCCATCAGTAGATGAATGGATAAAGAAGATGTGGTACATATACACAATGGAATACTACTCAGCCATAAGAAGAGGAAAAATCCTACCATTTGCAGCAACATGGATGGAGCTGGAGAGTATTATGCTCAGTGAAATAAGCCAAGTGGAGAAAGAGAAATACCAAATGATTTCACTCATCTGAGGAGTATAAGAACAAAGGAAAACTGAAGGAACAAAACAGCAGCGGAATTACAGAACCCAAAAATGGACTAACAGGTACCAAAGGGAAAGGAACTGGGGAGGATGGGTGGGCAGGGGCTATAAGGGGGGAGAAGAAAATGGGAGGTATTAAGATTAGCATGCATGGGGGGGAGGGAGAAAGAGGAGGGAGGGCTGTACAACACAGAGAGGACAAGTAGTGATTCTACATTTTTCTATGCTGATGAACAGTGACCGTAAGGTGGTTTTTAGGGGGGACCTGATATAGGGGAGAGCATAGTAAACATAGTATTCTTCATGTAAGTGTAGATTAAAGATTAAAAAAAAAAAGAAAGAAAGGAAAGGGGGATTACTCCTTGATAGGATAAAACAATTGGTAAATCAAAGATTAACTCATGATCTAAAGTTCCTTAATGTTGATCACTTGAAGGGTGTCAGATGATCAGCTATGGAGGTACTCTTTTCTGATAATATTCCTTTCTCTTAATAAAAATAAAAATAAATAAATAAATTAATTAATTAATTAAATTAAAGAAAAGCAGTTCCTCTGTGCTGACCTCCAATGAGTTCTACACAGTGGTATTGAGTGCATGTCAAAGTGTGGGCAAAGGGTCTGTTTGTTTCTATGCAGAAGATCAAGGCCTAGCTTGGCTACCCAGAAAATGAACTAAGATATGATATGAGGAGGAGCTTCTGGCATCAGCACTCTCTGGAGGACTCGTGCTGGGGAATGATCATCAAAAAGCCTCCACAGGGATCCGGGCGATGCTGCGGTTGTGGCTGCATCCACCCCACAGTTTCCTGGACTTGCCATTGGAATGAGGAGGGAGATGTCTAGGCTGGCATGTGCATACAGTGAGACAACGAATTTGACCGGATCTGTACTGTTGGTACTCAATCAGGAGTTGGGAGGGGTGCAAGTTGTAGCGCTCCAAAATCTTACGACTATAGACTATTTCCGGTTAAAAGAATATATGGGATGTGAACAGATCCCAGAAATGGGCTGCTTTAATTTGTCTGATTTCTCTCAGACTGTTCAAGTACAGTTGGACAATATCCATCATATCATAGACTAATTTTCACAAATGCTTAGGGTGCTTAAATGGTTTTCTTGGCTTCACTGGAGATGGCTGGTAAGTATAGATTTGCTTTGTTTATGTCACCGTATTCCTATTATGTTAACATGTGTGCGCAAGTTAGTTAGTAGTTTAAAACCTATACATACTTAAGGTACTCTACAAGAAGATATGTCAAAGAAATAATCAATCCTCCCATGTTTTCTTCCATATGCTACCTCTATAGCTTTTCTTCTTCCTTCCTAATTACAACCCTTAAATAGAATTCGTGCCTCATATCGAATTTACTGAGTATCATAATTCCTCCAGGTGGTAAAGATACCTCGAGACAAGTGCTGGGCATAGAAGCCACAGGGCATAAATCTGCAAAGAAGTAAAAAGCTAACCTTTTCAAACAATATGGTTTCTCTCTCACTTACCAGCTTTACATTTCCCTGTATGGCCCCGGAAGATGACTGGTTAGCCAGAGACGGGTAAGATTTCTCAAGGGAGGAACAACCTAAGACAGGCACAGTCGTATGGGGGCCATCAGGTGAGAAATTGGGTAACAACAGTGGTGAAGCTTAGAACCTCACCCCCACCTGTGTTGAGAGAAAGCTTCTGCATCCATGACTGTTTTACTGCCCTTGTCTAGCTCGGATTAGCACATAGTCCATAGGCACACACCTGATCATCTACAATTGCTCTCTTACAACACTAAACTATGTTTTCTACCTTTATCTTGACCTACCACTTCAGCAGTTTATTAAAAATAAAAATAATAATAATAATAAAGGGAGAAATGTGGGATCCACATATAAATCAAGTATTAAAATCAAACGAATATTCATATTTGACCTGATTGTTTATAGTTCATAATGCGTGATCAGAACGAAAGTTTCTGTGATGAATGCCCTTGTACTGTTCACCATGTAAGAACTTATTCACTATGTAAGAATTCATTCACTATGTAAGAACGTGTTCGTTATGCTTCAGAAGATTGGAGACTGATGAGAACTAGGCTTGAGATGGATTAATGATTGTGCATTAAGCATTGACCCCCCTATACAGAATTTTATTGTTGTTAACAACCATTTGATCAATAAATATGAGAGATGCCCTCTCAAAAACAAAAAAAAGAATAAAATTGATTTACTTTTTTGGAAAAAAAAGAAAGCACATTTTGTTTGGCTCTATTCAATCTGAAGTTAAACTAAATATAGAAGGAGAGTAAATGAAACATGAAGCAGATACTTCATGGAAACTATCTTACTTTTGTTTCCTAAAGACAAAGTTTTGGAACTTAGTAGATGAACTGAATGTTATTGTGAGAATATTATAGAGATTAGAAACTGAAAGAATGGGTGCCTCTGAAATAATGTGAATATTATTTTCAAGGAAAAAAGATCTTAACAGAATTGAAATGATTTAAATTATATCTAAATAATAGTTTTGCCATGAAGGGGTCATGGGGAAAGCCCTGCATGCTGGCTATTAGTGTCTCAGTATGTTGCCCATTATAGTAATATGTACACCATTCAGAATCCTAAATAAAGGAGAACATTGCCTTTTGTAAATTGGACACCATAAGCACACACAGAGCGTGTAATTAACACAGAGATGGAAGGGTGTATTCATTAGGCATGTTTTTTTTTACTATAATAAGGGTTATTCTTGATCACAGAGATATTAATGGAAAACTTAGTTTAATGCAACTTTTTGTACAGAACAAAAATTAGCATTTAGAATTAATGAAAATATCACAGCCTTGACAGTATTAGATTTAGATTTAAAAATATATATAGCAAATGAATTTTAAAAGACTTCTTTATCAAATTACTACTGAACTCAGGGCAATACGATAGCAGTCTTTTTTCTTGAATGTAAATCATACTTTATAAATATTTATGTTTCATTCCCGAAGGTTATTTTGTGGCCATGCTAATTAACTTAACATAGATACTTTGCCATCATCTAGCTGCTAACCTCAATGAGTATCAACATATTTGCTTTGTTAAGACAACAAAAAAATTACATATCCCCATCTGTGGAATGGTCATGATATACATACACTTTCATCCTTCTCCCAGTCATCCAAACTAAAAACTGGAATTCTTTGTGGCAGACATTACTACTTTTTACTTCTTCCTCTTGCCAAAGGATATATTTCTGCTCACGTTTTCCTGGTCAAAGCAAATGCCTGGCCAGGCCTCACGTTAAAGTAGTGCTCTTTGTCACTTCCAGACCATGCCCGAAAAAGTCAGTGTTTGAGTTTCCATGTCCCTTATCCTTGGCTCATTGAACTTCCATGAAATTTTAAAAGAAATGTGAATGTGTTAATCCCCTCCCTCAAGTACGGTGGAATTTAATTGATATTGCATTGCATCAAATACTAATTTTGGGAGAAATGACAATTGTACAAAACTTATAATCCCAGTACATGCTGTGTTTTTCTATTTCTCTAGGTATTTCACAATGTATCTCAATAATGATTTACATTGCTGTGTAAAGGTCTTATTCATCTTTTAGTTGACCTATTTCTTTGTTAATATTGAACTGCTGTTTCTTAAAACAGCATTTTCTAAATTTCTATTGATAATAAATGTAGGAATAAAATTGATTTTTAATTAAGCTTGTATTGAACAATATTGCTAAGTTCACGTACTAATTTTAACAGTACGACTGCAGATTTTATTTATTTATTTGGTTCACATATAACCATAGGACCTTCAGAAATTCCTTTTAAACCTCTTTACCTAATTTTTCTTACTTTGTTTTGACCTGAAAGGAATGGGGAATTTCTCCTCTGAATTAGGAGTCCATCTTAAACAAGAGACCGCACAAACAGTGAGGAAAGCTTTGGTCTGGAACTTATGGTTGTGCTCTTGCCAAAGGCATTGGATAGTCCTGGGGAAGGCATGTCAGCTTTATACTTCTCCCTCCCTTTGTCCATAATATAGTGTTAGTTAAAGAGATTTCTCAGTCTTTCTCAATTATACTATTATTTTAATCTATGACTTGTCCTCATAGAATTTTTTTACTTCTAAAAATATCTGTTACCTTAATAGCAAAATAAACTTAAAAAATCTAACTTCAAAACAGCTATATTTCCTGAAGTTATTAGGAATAAAAAAAACTAAAAAGACGTGTTAACTTAAATCACCCTGAAAGATTTATTTTCGGGATTGTCAAACCTACCCACACAGGTTATGCAAAATATTTTCATATTGAGAATGTTTCAATGGCTGATTTTTTTTCTGTTCTTGGTAATATTAATCTCTTTCATGTACACTTTCTTACACATGTATATATAATAGTGTTTGAATCCATGGAGACAGGCTTTAGAGTCAAGTGCCATTTCCTTGAAATATTGAAACTTAAATGGACAGCACTTACTGAAAATAAGACTGACATCACCACCCCATTCCACACACCATATGTCACCGAATAGCCTCCACTCTCTGCCAAGATGTAATTCAAATCAGTGACCTAGAAATAAAAGACTACATATCCCATTACCAATCAATCCCCTGAGCCATTCAGTCTCTACTCAGTAATATTTTAATAAATCATCTCCATTTATATTGATGAGCTGTTAATGCAAATTGTAAGTAAAAGGACAGTTGACTTTTATTAGCAAAGACATGAATATATAATATGCTACAGCAAAAAAATGCCATGCTTTATGCTCAATATGATACAATATAACTCATTCACCAAAGGAAAAGATGGTATACTAGTAATTTTTATAGAAGTTCATGAATTCATATTTTTACTTCTCACTTGATGTCTTATATTGTTTCTAAACAACTGGCTATGGCAGATAAAATTAGAATTTGGGTTCCATTCTATGTTACGATTTTTAAATTTATGTTAATTAATAAGAGGTAGCTCTAATGATGGAAAGTTTAGAAAAACTCCTTGTCACTATTTTAAGTGCCAGGTTATTGAAACTTATTTGGTTTAAATACACAGCTCTAAATGTGTAGTTCTATACACACGGGTTGATTCTATCCTCCCCTATACATTTACTGATTTTCTTACACCGATGTCATTTTATATTATTAGAAAAATAGTGACACCAGTTAACAATTAGTATTTTAGAGGTTTCAGAGTATTTGCTACTATCACATTATGTTTTTCTTTGTCTCCTCTAAACCCTTTAATTCATATAGATAGTAATTTGATCACTTGTTACTTTATGCATTGTAATAAAGGCTTAGAATACAAAAATAAAGGCAAAAGCCCAGTGCCTTGGAGTAAGTTAGCAAGAATTATTTATTTTTTAAGTTATATTATTATTTTCACTTTGTCTTTTCTAACAAGATCAAAATCTAATCATCCTCTTTAAGTGTGGAGAAAAGACAAATTTCAGAAATCTGCTCTACTTTAGTCAAACTCTCTAATAATTTTGTGTGTGTGTGTGTGTGTGTGTGTGTGTGTGTACATTCATTTACAGTGTATACAATACTATAGTGAGGTTTCTCAAATTGGGTCCCATGCAATTTAGAGTCTGGTGCAATATTAATAAAGGTTTTGATCAAAACATACCCTTGATGAAAAAAATAGTATGAATGTTCTGTATTACATTTTTCCTATAATAGTTTCACAATACACATGAAAACTTCTCTAAAACAATACAGTAATAGTTTGACTTTATTATTATTTCTAAACTTTCTCAAACAGAAAATCATCTTTTCTATGGAAAATTGACATTGCTGTTATGTAGGTACTTATATTCTATAGAATAATAGAAGCATTTAGCTAGACATAATGGAAATGGATTCTAGAACTCTTTCACCATTGACTTTAAGAGATTATTTTATCTATCTTAATGTCTATTTAAAAAATAGAACATTAGCATTCACACAAGCTATTTTATTTCATTACACTTGTTGAAAATGCAATTTACCAAGCTACAGCCCAGACTTACTGGTTGAAACTTGTATATTAACAAGATCCCTAGGTGATCTGTAAGCATATTAAAGTTTGAAGCAGTAATGTAGATCAAGGTCCTCAGAGTATGGTTCCTAGACTAACCATATCAACAGGTTTACCTGGAAACTTGTCAGAAATGCAAATTCTTAGGCTCTATACCTATCTTACTGAGTCAGAGACTTTAGAGGTGGTAAGACCTAGATAACAGATAGGATGTGTGCTTTTAAAAGTCCTTAGAGATGATTCTGATGCAAGTTAAAACCTGAGAATCACTGTTCAACAGTGGGTTTACATTTAAGCCATATGGATTTTTCTTTGGTTTGCTTGTTTTTTAAAATATTAATGTCTAAGTCTTATGCCCAATCTGAGTAAATAAGAATGTAGGTAAGGATGGTAAAGGTGCTGGTTATAAGTATGTTTGTAACATTCCAAAGTGATAGTCGTTTGTTGCCAACATTGAGAATCACTGAATAGGTAAGGACTTACCTAAGGATCAGGACAATGAGGTGATGACAGATATATCTATCATGCTTGCAGAGTAACTCACAATATCCCCAATAAAGAGACAGAATTAGGCAATTTTTTTTTGTCAAAGCAAAGGGGTCCCTTTAAATTAACTCCCACTTTTGTAGTAGGAGGGCTAGCATGGGGGCTCTCATACCAATATTCTCAAGGCACTTTCAATCATGAAGCCCATTTTTCTTCTCCTCCTTCCCTTATACTTTTGCTTTTCTAAAGCCAGCAAATGTGCACTTTTATTTGGATATGAAATGTTTGTAACATTCCAAAGTGATTGTCATTTGTTGCCAACATTGCAAATCACTCGTTGGATAATGAGTCTCTTAAGTCATCTGAAATTCATCTTTTCCATGGCCTCTTCTGTCTCCAAGTCCTCTGAATTAAGACACAAAATTTAAAATTATTTGTTTCAAAAAAGGCAAGTGTATATAAAATTGGGAGAAATATCTTCATAAAACTTTCTTGAAAACAGGACTATTACCAATTTTGTTTGTGTGGAGGTGGCAGCAAAAACTTGGATTATTTGGTATGGCAACTCAAACATCTTAGAAATGCATTTGTGCAATTTTGTTTTCCAGTACTGATTTCTGGCCACCAATGTACCATGAGTTTGGCCACAACTCTTCTCTGACAAGCCCCAGAGTGCTGGTTCCTCTCATTTTTTTTCCTTCTTTATCTTCTTTTACCTTTCTCGAGATATCTGTTTGCGTATTTTGTGTTGAGCCTAACCTACCCCTTCCTGAAAGTGTCTAACCAAACCCAACAAAGTGATCAAAAGATAAAAAGACTCCACACCAGCATGAACTAGTTTCCTTAGGAAGGTATTGAGTTTCTATAAGGTGACCAGATGGACAGACTTGAATGAGGTAGTTACAGATGTCTGTTTAGCCATTCTATCCAAATGAATTTTTCTGTGTTAAAAAATTTCTAATAAATTCTTAATAATAATCGGATTAAAACATGACAGCTTTGATATAGTGAGACTTGACTTAGCACTTCCAGCTTCTGCATTGTTATCTCATCATACGTGCGACATTTGCACCGTGATGGACTTCTCACTTCAGTTCTCGGTTAACTCTCATAGACAATCTTCCTTTGACAATTCTTCCACTATACTCAGTAACTACATCTCTCTTTCAGGGGCTTACTGATAAAAAGAATTATACTCAGAATCTAGCTGTCAGGGCCTGCAGACTACTTACCATCCCTGGGGATGGTAGAAAAAATATTCAGTGCAGCTGCCTCTGCCAGCCACTTGATGAACCAGCCACGGTGCCATAGCCCACACTGTGGCCAAACAATACAGAGGCAAAGAACTGTCCAGCCACCAGTCCTGGGGGCAGTGGAAAGGTGAGAAGATGGAATACAGATCGTGTCTATTTTTAAAAAAATACATGAGGGAAACAGGGACTGCGCAGACCTGCTGTAGAGTGTGAGAGTCATCTGAATAGACTTGCTATAGGTGGGTGATCATTGTCTGGTGTAGGTCTCTATTTAATATATTTCATTGTTCAGTTGCAGATTTTTCATTTTAAATACTATTTCTTGACTTTCAGTATAAAAGATCAATATATTGGCAAAATACAGAGAATATTTCAATTACAAAAATGGAAAAAAACATTTTTCAGTTTGACATTTTGAAGTACACAGTCACGTGAAAGCACTCTAGACATTGGTTGCTTTCAGTTTTGAGGTGGTTATGAATAAAGCTGCTGCAAATATTTCCATGTAGACTTCTGTGTCTATGTGTGTATAAGCATTCAAATTAGCTGGGAAAATACATAAAAGCATAATTTCTGGGTAGTATGGTAAACTATATTTAGCTTTATAAAAAACTGCCAAATGTCTTCTAAAGTGTACCATTGGGAAAACTATTCATGTGTTTCAAATATATGAAACCATCTCATTGAAAAGGGTGAGGGAAAACATACTGACTTAGGCAACTTTGGAGATGAATAGAGTCCATAAACATAAAGACAAAAGAATTGCACTGAACTCTAGTAGGTAATGTTTTCTATAGAGGCACAGGTTAACAATTATGAAAGGATGTCTTTGTTAACTCAGTTTATCTAAGAACAATAAATGAATTTGGATTTGGTATGATACACACAAAATTCATCATTGCATCCAAATAAACTGTGATAGTGCACTAATTAAAATAGTGACCATGGCTGACAAAAGTTTAAAAGATTATATGCGTGTGTATGTGTGTGTACATCTGTATGTGTGTGTGAGTGTGGCTTTTTAATATAAACACAGTAAATTACATTTTTTATAATTAAGCTTACAGTAAATCCTTCATTATGGCACTCCTGATTAGGACAATAAATAGATACAAAACGTTATGAATGGTGGTTTTATGTTTTAATTTATTTTCCTGTTTTTAGATTCACTGCCAGATTTGGAGTTTGTTTATATGCAACTCTTTCTTGCAGGGGGTTAAAATCCAAATATTTAAACATGTCAGATTTAGACTTTAACCTAAACCCTACTAGTGATTTGTCTGGCATTAACTCCTGCCATTTCAACTAAAGTAAATTAACAGCTGTCCATAAACTTGATCTTTGACTGACCATGCCACTCCTTTAAATTATTCTTGAAGCACAGCTCCCTTCAACTCCTTCACGCACAGCCAAATCTTCTCATTAAGTCTCTCTTGCAGAGCCTGCCTCCAAATTAGGAGAGAAATCTACTTGAAAAGATCGAATCACATAGACATGTTAAGATGAATAAAGATGGCAGGTAAGAAAGAGTATGTGTTAAACAGTGATGTGCAAATAGTAGATGATCTGTAAATGCTTATAGAAATGAATGAAGGGCTGATTTGGAAGCACAAACTGGAGATTGAGGAAGTATATTATCCTAAATAAAAAAGATACTAGTGTGTTTGAAGACATATATTTCATAGCAAATGGTTTCCATATAAAATTTTTACATTTTAATTTTTAACACATAAAATCACTCTGCAGCACTTTGTGTGGCTTTCAAATATAACATTTATTATCTTTTCTTGTTGTTATTTACTTGGCTTACATTCTTGTCATTTTTTTGGCTAACAAAAACATAAAATACAGAATTTCTAGTGATACTTGGATGTTCACTTCTGTTTTACAGTGCATTTTTAACCAGGCTTTTAACATACACTATAAAAATAGTAATATTTCAAGTGTTTCTAATGGAGTTATAGCAAGTAGTTTCCCTCTTGAGGATTATAACACCATTGACTTAATTAAACTGATCAAATTAAAGCAAATGTGGTATAACCTCCAGAGTAATGTATATTACAGTTATGGAAACTGCCAGAAGAGTGTGGCAGTTCTTCCACACAACATTTGAAATATTTTCAGATCTTACTTCATAATACAGTACTCAGTTTTGCCAAATTAAATAAATGCTGACAAACTGAGAAGTTTCAGTTAACTTAAAATGCACATTTTTAATACTAAACAAATTCATTTATAATTGTTTTGCTGCCCTGGGTTATGATTGCATTAAATAGATGAGTATTTAATGCACTGAAGCATTTAAAAAGTTGAGAAAGATTTTTGATATGCTGAAGATCATGTGTTTTCTTCAATTTAAAATACACTGTTAAGGCAGATCTCTGTTTAAGAGCAAAAACCTCATTAAATGTATGAGAGAAATTGTAGATCTTGTTGGATAAATGTATGTATTAAATGGTGAAAAAAAATAGTATGTGTCAAAAATACTGAACATTTTAAGATGTTGAAGCTCTTATTTTTATTCTGTCTCCAGTTAGTATAAATCTAAATTAACACAATGTTGTTATCCTGCTTAATCTTCATTTTCATTTTTTTCCTTGAAAAGGCTTGGATATTTGAGAAAATTCATATGACCTGTTGGGCTCTAAAATAACTCTGTCTTCTGTAGTAGGTATCTAAATAAGGTGCAGTATTCGTTTTGTCTATAAATGCAAACCATTGGTATGATACTGGATCTCCATATTATATACTCTTCTTCTTACATTGCAAACAATATTCAGAATATAAATTATAAGGAGTATAAATATAATTTCTAATATTCTTATAACTTTTAAGGAAATTATGCTAGACCACAGATATAAAAATGGGGTTTTGGGGCTTAGCTCCAACCACTAACTTGACTATAAGACCTAGGAAAAGTCATTCAAGTTTCCATCTCCAATTGTCTTCATATATTGAATGACAGGAGAAAGGACAGGAGGATGCATGGAGAAACTGCCAGAGGAGAGGAGGATGACCACCAAGCACCCCAGAAAATGAAAAAACTAACAAATGTTAAACTAAATATCTATATTTTGATATATGATGACTATCCATGTTCATGAAGCTATATTATAAAATTTTTAGATTAGGTACAAAACATTTACATTCATTTTCTAGTATGTTCTCATAGATGTCTGTGATATAACCAAAGAAACACTTTATTTTCTTCATTTTAGAAAGGAGGTTGGTTATATGTCAGTTTAGGAAATGTAACTATCTTTTAAGTGCCAAGCAAGAAATGGGAAACCAAAGGTCCATATCACAAAGGTGGCTTGCACCACTTTTTCCCATCATCTGATTAAATCACTGTAATTGAGTCACTGTAATTTATCCATAAAAGCAGAGCACAGTCTTACTCTGTTTTCACAGCTGAAGCACTTAACCTTGACCATTATGCTGTCCCAGGTGAGTCTGTTTAGACCCTGGGTTGATGAATGTATCAGGTCCTCTACCTATAAAAGAGGTAAGAAAAGGCTTCTGAGGCAGCCAGTACCTGTTACTCCGGAACCTCACAAATTGTAGCAATGTTTGAAGCGATGGGCTATGTGTTAGGCTAGACAGAAAAGAAATTGATATCAAGAAGGAGAAAATAGATTAAGATAGAAGGCTTGGAAATACCAATGAGATTATAAAAGCAGCTATAGTGAAAATAGCAGAAAAAGAAACTTGGAAAGATACATGACTGCAGACAAATAATGGGATATCGATCTTTAAGGTACAAAAATGATCTATCTGTGATTATGGGCACACCCATTCTACAGAGCATAGTGGTCACTTTGCCCCATGCTATGAGAAAAATTACAGTTGGCATTTTCTTTCTTTTCTTTTGGTTTTGGTTTTGACCGTGTGTGTGTTTGAGTCTTGATTTTAGGTGGTACATTCTAAGTTATTTGTAAAAGCTATGTGAAAGCAGCATTTATCTGGAAATGATACATTTTTAGGATATCAGACTGTTAAGAAACTTAATTTGGTAATTTGCAACACCATCTACTATCCAGTTAGTCAAGATGTAAACTTCCATTTAATCAAGTGGGGACTTGCATTTAATCAGCTGCCGAGTTTTCCAGGTTCTAATTTCTAGCATTCTGAAATCTGTTTACTTCTTTCTTTCTATTCTTGAGTAAACACCATCATCTTTAACTTAGACCATTTCCATCCAATATTGTTTGCCTGCTTCTAATTTTGTCTTCTTCCATATACTTATTCCATATGCAGTGAGTTCTTCTATCAAAAAAAAGAGAAAATAAATTTTACATAACACCTTCCCATTTGAAAACCTTTCATATTTACCCATTGCCCTTAGTATAAAAGTTCATGATCATCTAGATGAATTTACAAGGCTCTCTGTAAATAGCCTGCTTTATCACCTTCTTCCAAACTACTGTGCTTCTCACATTCTCTACTAAATATTTCAGTTTCTTGAATACGCCACACTCTCACTTATCTTCTGGCTTGTTCACATGCTGTTTCCTGTGCATGGATATTTTTTTGTGACTGTTATACTCCCTGTCACCTTATAATACATAACGATCCTCAAAGAAGTCTTCCCTAATGCTGGACTAACTTGGCATATTCTCCCACTGGGCATGGTATATTCCTTTCATGAGCCCCATCAGACATTTTGGTGATGAAATATTTAATATTAGACTTCTCCTGGAAGATCTCTAAGTTCTTGAAGGGTTGCACATATACTGTGCTTTAACAGGGGTAAATTTTTTAATAGGATATGTTTCAGAGACTGTGTTCATAGGATTATCCATATGGATAGTAGAGTATATTACAAATGCAATTATAACACATAATTCTTGATAATATGTGTCAGGTAATCATTATAGCAATCCTGTGAAAAAGATATAATTAATATCCACATATTAGGGATGAGGAAACTCATGCAAAAAGAACTTACATTCCTGCTTATGATTACATAACTAGTTATTAACAGAATGGGGGTTCAAATCAAGCCAATCTGTGATATACTATGTTGGGTGTAAATGTCCTTGAGGAATGCTGAGAGTGAAAAAGATGTACGTAGTTGCTAGAGAGAATGGATTCTGGAATATCAGGTGGTATGAGACTGTAAAGGGAAGACAGTTTGCACTGGGATGAGGAAGAATCACAATGCTGTTGGAAAAGTGGTGCCAATAGACATACTCCATTCAGGATTGCCACAAACCTTCCATTTGTAGAAAACAGAATATCTGAAAGTCTTAATAAAGTGAAGCACAATAAAAGGAGCTATGCCTGCATTTCTTTTTCAGTTCGTTATTTTTAAATTATTTAAATAAACTGCTGATAGCATTCATCTTAGACTTCTGATTTTCACTTGCATACTTCTGATCTTCATTTGTGTTTTCACTATTAAAGAAAATGTTTTTCTTTGTTTAGAGTAGAGATTTGGTGTCTTATTAAAAAATGTATTTATTATATGCCATTTGTCATTTGTTGAAGTAATCATGCATGGATATATTTTTCTCTTATTTTTTATTGAGGTAGAAAGGATTATTAATAGACATATACAGAAATAAATTCAAAATGGATTAAATACTTGAGTATTAGGCCTGAAATAATAAAACTTCTGAAAGAAAACATAGGCAGCAAAGTCTTGACATTGATCTTAGCAATATTTTTTTGGATCTCTCTCCTCAGGCAAGGGGAACAAAAGTCAAACAAGTCGGCTTACATCAAAATACACGGCTTTTGCACAGCAAAGGAAACCATCAACAAAATCAACAGCAACCTACTGAATCAGATAATATATTTTCAAATAATACATCTGATAAGGGGATAATATCCAAAATATATGAAGAACTTACACAGCTTAATATCAAAGGAACAGTCAACTCAATTAAAAAAATGGGCAGAGGACTTGAATAGACATTTTTCTACAGAAGACATACAGAAGGCTAATAGGAATGTGGAAAGGTGCTCAGTATCAGTAATCATTAGGGAAATGCAAATTAATACCACAATGAACTATCACTTCACACCTATCAGCTTGTTTATTATGAAAAAGACAAAAAATAACAGATGTTGGTAAAGATATGGAAAAAAAGGAACCCTTCATACATGGTGGGAATGTAAAGTGGCATAGCATCATGGAAAAAAAACAGTATGCAGGTTCCTCAAAAAATTAAAGGTAGAACTGCAATATAATCCAGCGATTCCATTTCTGGGTATTTATCTGAAGAAAATGAAAACACTAATTTGAATTAGTGTTCAAAGAGATATGTGCACCCCTATGTTGATTGCAGCATTATTTACGATAGCCAAGATATGGAAGCAACCTTAGTATACATCTACAGATGAATGGATAAAGATGTGGTGTACATATACAAGAGAATATTACTTGGCCATAAAAAGAATAGAATCTCACCCTTTTGCAATATAGATGGAACATGGAAGTATTATATTAAGTGAAATAAGTCAAATACTGTATGACAAATACTGTATGGTATCACTTAAATGTGGAGTCTAAAAACAAAACAAATGAATAAACAAAACAAAATAGAAACAGACTCATAGATACAGGAAACAAACTGTTGGTTACTACAGTGGGGAGAGATCGGAGGTGGTGAAATAGATGAAGGGGATTAAGAGATATAAACTTCCAGTTATAAAATAAATAACTCCTGGTATATAATGCACAGCATAGGATACAAAGTTAATAATATGTAATAACTTTTCATACTGACACATAGTAATAGACATCATGGGGATCATTCTATAACATATAAAAATATCAAATCAGTATGATTTACAATGAAACTAATAGAATATAGTATGTCAAACATACTTCAATAAAAAGATATATTAATAGATATGTTATCTTTTGCATTTTAACAAATTATTTTTCTCTACAGCTTATTTCACATGCATTATTTTTTGCATACTTAAATAATAAATCTTTTTGTTATCTTTGTCAAGTTGTCATATCAGAATCTCATTGTCTTCATAAATGTGTTGCTTTAAGCTCCAGAAGAAGCATAATATTCTATAAAGTGGATATTTCCCCCTAAACTATTAAAACAACTGGACTATAAAATGTTCTGGACTCAAGGAAACTAATACTTATTAATAATTTAGTGCATATAAGAACAACATAGGTATTTTAATATATATATTTGGCTTCCACACTTTATAAGAATGAGCCTCAGAGAGGCTACATAATCACACAGGATCCATACACTAGTAAACCACTGAGCTAAGGGAGATTATGCTAATGTTTGGGTGTCCTCATGAGCAATGCACTTTAAACTGTAGTATGTTGTTATCCAACCCAGAAAATTTAGAAGAGAAATAATGAATAGGAGCCCCTATCAACATAGAAGTCATGCCTTACTATGATGTCCTTGTGAGGAACATAGTTCTCTACTCAATGAGAAAACATACAATCATATACCTTCTCTTCCAGATTTTGCTTTTTTTGATCTTTTCTTTTCCTTTTCAGATGTTTAAAGATGTTTAAATAAAAGAGAAAATTCTTCAAAATGTCTTGAAGGGCAATATAATTAATGGAGTCTTTAATGAGTTAAATTTTTAGAACTATGCATTCCTGAGACACTCTACTGAAACACCCAATTAAAAGATAATTAGGATAAATCATGGTGAGAAAAGAGATAACCTCACATCTCCAAGTACAGACCATTGTGCTTCACACAAAACTTTCAAGGTGACTCTTAACATATCTTCAGAATAACAGGATTTAAGTACAAAGATGAAAATCATTTTAACATTAACAAATTTAATTTAAAATGTACCATTTTAAAATTATGATAAGAACTGTATTTTACAAGATATTTTTGTTAACAAAGTATTCTCAAAAAAAGTGAAAGATATCATTTGTTTTCACTCACATTTTGAAGTACTCATAGTTCATTCATTCATCTATCCATCCATTTTTGCATTCAGTTACTCATTCAAAGAATATTGATTGTCAATTATGCATGATAATGAGATTAATACCTCTGATCTTGGACAGTATGTATTTGTATTTGGTCTGTAATTTTTAGAAATATGTATTAAAGTTTTTCTCACATTTTTAAGACTTCAGTTAGAAGAGTTTGCTGCAAAAACAAGTTACCTAAATATAACTGTCTTGAGAGAAAATTATTTGGATGAGTGTTAGATATAACTTTAAAAATTCTTAATCCCCTGAACTTCTAAATAAAACTCCAATATGCATCTCACTTGCTGAAATAATTACAAGAACATTTCTAAATCACTAAAAACAAGGAAAGAAGTTTATTTTCAGATGCAGATAATATTAGTACTGAACATTTTGAGATATATCTTATATTGTTTATCAGTAAATCATCATGCAGGTCAATAGAAAAAGCACATACTATAAGTACCTCTATATATGCATATATATGTATGTTTACATACATGTGTGTGTTCATATGTGTGTTTTTGTGGGTGTTTGTATTCAGTATATAAAATAATGAAGACAAGCTTCTGACATTCAAATCCTGGCTTGTACTTTATATTTTTTAAACAGTTGCTTTTTTTTATAAGTTGCTTCCACTCTTTGGCCTCATTTTTCTTATATTAAAATAAAAAACAATAGTCACTCTTACTTGGCAGAATTGTTATAAGGATTAAATAAATAAATATATGAAAATAATTAGCAAAATGTCTAGTACATAATGAGCACTTAATATATATTGACTACTATATTTTATGTATTTTGCTCTGATCAGACATGTGATCATGTCAAGTGATGGCAGGCAAATGGAGGGATACTTTCTCAAATCTGAAATGTTGATGTTGAGGAAAAAAAATACCCCAAGACATAATTTAAGTTCTTCCTCAAATTGCTGAATTTATTGAATTATGTCTTAAATAGCAATTGTATTTAAAGTTGATCACAGCCAAAGTTACAAGGTTAAAGGAGTGTGATTGTTATAAAAAACACTTATATATATATATATATATATGTAGCTTAATATATATATTATATATATATATGTATATATCTTGAATGAAAGTAGTATTAGCATTTTATAAACAGCACACCTTCTCAAAGTCTTCCAGAGACCTCTGTGCATAGAAAAGAGGCATGGTGCACATCTCAACAGAGAACTTGCAAAAAATTGTTGGGATCCATCACCATCAGAGTGAGTAAAACATTGGGCTTGATGGTTTGCTTTTCATGCACATAAGGTAGACAATCAAAGAGGGATGACATTAGTGGGGCTTATATTCCCACTTGCATTTATGTCAGGATGGATTTGTGTGACTCTTTCTAGGTTGATATTTGGGTGATTCAACATTAAGTCAACCTTAATTTTTGTATGAACTGTTGCCAGATTTCTCTCTTCCATTTCTTTTCCAGAAACACAATGCACTACCTTATAACCTGACTTTAAGCCTCATCTTCAAAATAATAGACCTCTTTTGCTCTCCCTAAAGCCAAGTAATCACAGACCTCAATCAGCCCATTAGCAGGCAATTAATGCCCTGATTATACACAATTTCTGCCTATCTGAAGTTTCTGATTAAGTCCCGTTACTACTTGCTCCTCCTCCACCACTTTTATACTCTCCTCGATTGGTTGAAAAACTTTTTTTCATCACTGAACTTATAAAGTCATCTGTAGCTTGTTACAATCTTTGATCAATCAATTCTTCAATGAAATTCTAAGGACATAAATTCTCTGTCTTTTAGCATCCAAACTCACCTTTTTCCATTGTTACAGAGTGTATAGCTAGGCATACACTGTATGCCTCCCATAGTATATACAGTATATAGCCTCCCATAGTAAATATCACTTTCACAACCTCCCTTTCATCCAGGAATAACCACAGATCTAAACTCAGTCCAGTGATATGTAAATGGTCATCTGGCATCTGGCAATCTGGAAGCATCTAAGAGATGTTCTGACAAGCTAGATGAGATACACTCTTCATAATCCTTTTCATCTCCTCCTCTTCACTTACAGAAGTGCAGATACCGGAGCTGTCAAAGGGGACTTTGAGGTTGAGAGCCACAAAGTAATGAACTGTGATGTGTTTTACTAGATGAAATGGAAAAAAAATAACCAAGTTATTTTGCCTGGTCTAGGAGCTCACTGACCTTAGTCAAAAAAGTTTTTATAGCTAAGAAAATAAAAGTAAGTATCAACCTTATGGCATTTTCCCTGCCTGCTCTCTCTGCTGAAATGTGTTTCTTCCAGATAGTCTAATAATTTCACCTATTTAAAACTATTACCTGAAACTCTATATTCTATACTCCTGATTCCCTTAGTTTCCCTACTTCTGCACCCCCATTGTGCTTATTACCCTCTAACACATTAAATAATTTATTAATGTACCATGATTAGTGTACCTACTCCACTAAGATGTAAGTCCCATGAGGTAAGAGATCTTCATTTATTTTGTCATTGAGGTGTTCCACATGATGAGCACAGGGTATAAGACATAAGCTTCAATGAATGTTTTTGAAGGAAGGAAAAGCAGTCAATAGGGATAGAGAAAACTATATACAAAGACTATGAACTGGAAATGTTCTGCAGAATATGTATTTGTAATTGCAGAATGGCTACAATGTATAAATAAGACAAAAAAGCATTATGGCTTTAAGCTTCAGATATTGAAATAGAACAAATAATGCAGAAATTTGTAGTCTTGTCAAGACTTGGGGCTTTTAAGTATGATTAGAAGCCAATAGAATAAGGATAAAGTTTGAAATATTGGCAAGAGAGTAACTTAAATGATAGCAAATGATATTTACTTCATAAAGAGGGAACAAAGACATAGGATATTGTAACTCTGGGGAGGGGAAATCATGGGGCAAAATACCTTTGAAACCGAGTCAAAGGGAGAAATAAAGTTTAAAACCTGCTTATTGCTTACAAGCAGTTGTCCTGCATCTCTCTCTCTCTCCTGCTGTGACAGAAACTAGCAAATCCTCCCCCACAACCTCTCAGGTCCACATCAGCCCTCACTGGCCCATGTAATTACCCACTGATATGAAGATGGACTACTTTTCACCCCTTGGAAACACCTGTTGATATAGAGATGTACTAAAGCAAGGTGAGAGATTCTGGAAATATTGCAATTTTACCCACAGATATATATCCTTTATTTATCTCAATATATGTATTGGAAATTGAGAGTTCCATTCAACAAGGTACTGGTTGACCTGACAGTGTTAATATATAGGTGTTAAGGAAATAAGTGTCTAAACAGGCTAGACGTATAGTTTACCATCAGAGAATGGAGTGTCTGAACTAATGCTTTCTGTAATTTCCAATTTCAAATATTGGTAATACCAGAGTATGGCTCTGGAATGTGAAAAATGGCTGAAGTGAAGTTGAAGAACTGGAGTCAGGAATATACCAATAGAATGAGAAAGTCAAGGAAGTAGGAGATGACTGTGTAAGTGGAATATTAGAGACATTGTTTTTAAAGGAAATAGGTGACACAAACAATGAAGACCAATTAGGTTAAATTAATAGAAAAATATTGGGCCTTTTGCAGTCTTTGTGATTAACTTGGAAAACAACTTACAGAAGTTGCTTGAAAAGAGCAAACAATAAAACAGAAAATAGGGGGAAAGAAAACAGAATGAAAGCCTGAAAGCAGTTTCACATTCTGAAGGAAATTACAATCACTGGCTTATAAACAGCAATAACAAGTGAGATATAAAGAGAAGCTGTGGGTATCACAGAAACACATTTAAGAAAAGTATACCATACTAACAAGAACAAATATACCATACTGAGCAGTATTATCAGGGGAGAAGAGTGATTAGTGACATGAAGATGTCATTTTTACAGTAGCATTATGACATAGCCATCATTTCCATTTAACAGAGGAAGAAACCAGGACCCAGATAAGAGAAGCAACATGCCCTGGATTGAACAGCAAGTATCACAGAGCCTGACTTCTCACCAGACTGCATATTTTTCCTTAAACCTACCGAAGTGGCCATAAGCATTACTGCTAAAAGAGCATGCTTGATGTTCAGACTCCACTCATTAGTGACTTTCTCTGGGGATTATAATGAGAATGCAATGATTTAAAATATGTAAAGCAATTAAAGACTGTCTCGAATAGCACTCAGTGATAAGTGATAGATGATATTTATAATTATCATTACCTTATTTTTACTACTTGTCTTAGTGAGTTTCTGTGAAAATTATTTCATTTTTTGAAATGCAGTTCCATCATCAGTAAAATGAGAAAATAATGGCCATTTTTGTGAATGAGGGGATAAGGCCTCACTCAAAATATCATGGTAAAGGTTACACATGATACTGGATGTAAATGCTTAAAAAGCACTTGACTTGGAATGTTAAAACTGTTCAGTAAAATCTTTTAAATCTTGTGCAGTTGAATGTATGCTCTCTTCCAAAAGACTATTTCTGGACCCTTCACCAGTAACTTACACCTTTCTGTTATTGTAAAATACAATTCCAGGACTTGAATCCAGTATTTTAGCATCTGCCTGCCAATGCCATTGTGTGCACTGATCTTAACCGTCTGTTTCCTCTGGCAGTTTCATGCCACATTTAGCAGCTACACTGCACTGCAGTTTTGTACTGAATTAGCATTCAATTAAAGCTACCTAGTGCTTTTTCTTTCTCATGAACTTCTTATATCTCTACTTTACCTGACATTTGCTTTGACTATTACAAAGAAAATCTTACAGAAGCTTTTATTGTACTAGACTAGACAAATTATCTTTACCATAGAAGGCTAGTTGATATTGTGTAGAGTCTGTACTTGTGTCTGACCAGAGATCACACCCAGTTATGATGTTGACTCTGTTTATCTTTGGTCATTCCCATTCTCACTGTTCAATATTAATCATTTCATCAACAAAACAAATTTATCTCTCATTGTTAGGTCTTAAGGTAATGTGACTACCCATCTGATCCTTTCTTATGGAGACAATTTATGACTCAGTGGAAATAATATTTCATACTAAATTTTGTACTTGATCACTTAAAGTAAATTTACATTCAAAAGCACCTTATGAATGGAAAGAAATTGCTTTTTTTAAAACAGCTGAAATGAATATTTAGGTCATGATTAAATTAATACTTACAAAATGTAAAAACATATTGTGGAAACATAGTGCTGTGGTATCTATATAAGAGTGCTTAGTATGCATTAAATGAGTTATCATTACTATAATATGTATAGTCATTAATTTTTAAAATGGGATACATGCAATATGTTCTTTATGGCTTACAAATATTCATTTATGTTCTTTTTTTCTTAATATTGTACATAACATTGAAGAAGAAGTTTCAGTAATAATTACACTAGCAATTTTTTTAAATTAGTAAATTTTTAGAATATTCTGTAAACTTACTGAAACTAGCATTGGGTACTCCAAGGGATATTTATAATTTCTATGTCAGAAAGAAATTAAGGGAAGGCTTAGTGTCCACAGTTATTTTTATATAATCTCTCTGTCTTCTCAACAGTTTTGATTAGTAATGCATCAATGTGCCTTTGAAAGAAGAGGAAAGTGTTCTGCATTTTACAAGGAGAACCTATCAGCACTTACATTCAATTTACCAATTTACCAAATGAAGCTTTAAATATTTTTAAATGGAACCAAGATGTAATCTGATTGAAAAACATCTTGTGACATTTCATTTTCTGCAGATAGACATTTATCGTGGTGCTGGATGGCTTGCTGAAAATGATAACTAATTTGGACTTCAATTGGAAAAATGTATGCTAACTCCACTAAAAGCATCAATTATTTGTTCTCTAGTCCTTTTACCCCATTCTTTTAGATATTATCAAATGCATGAAGTTTTCTGACCAGAAACAGCATTGCCTATTAAAAAACTTTCACCAACTGTGAAATAAGGTGGTAGTGGCTTGAGGTTGGCCTTCACAATCTTCTTGACCAATGTTCCTAAGTGCACATGAGACAGGTACTAAGTGAATTTAGGTATCAGTTATTTTTTGAGAAATTTTCAAAGCTGCCTTGTGATTTTCATGTGAAATCTTTATCTCACATCTAACATTATAAGGATAAGGAATATTTTTCCCTGAATTTGAATGGGCATTGCTCTGTCCAGTATAGGTTCTATAAATGTGAATGAAAGGAAAGATACTTGAACAGAAAAGACTACCTATATCAATATACTTGAATATGTAGTCATGCTAATAGAGTCTTATTTCTTTAGTGACTATCTTGGAAGTATTTCTTTACTTTCTTTCTATTTGTCTTTCATTCTTTTTAAATAACAAGGCCTACTGCCTTTTCCTACTAGCATTTTGGTTTCATTAGAACATTTTTAGGGAAATAAGTGCAGTTCTATAGTCTCTAGAATATATATGAGAAGTAATAATTACATATCTGACATCTGGGGTCTACTTCCAGTTTCTCTTGCCCAAGGAATATAAGATACTGTCATGATAGACTGTCACTCTGGGGAAAGGAAATCCTGGGGCAAAATACCTAGCTGAAACCAAAATCAGTCAAAGGGAGAAATAAAGTTCAAAACCCGTTTATTGTTTACAAAAAAGCTGTCCAGCATCTCTATCTCCTGCCAGGGCAGAAGCAAGCAAATCCTAGCCACAACCTCTCAGATTAAGGTAAGCCCTTGGCAGCCCAGGTAATTACCCATTGATATGGAGATGAACTACCTCTCTCCACCCCTTAGAAACACCTGTTCATACAGAGATGCACTAAAGCCAGGCAAGACATCCTGGAAATACTGCAATTTTACTCACAGGCTATCCCTCCAGAAATCTTGCCTTACAATCTACTCATTCCCTCATTTCTGCAATGGTCCCTGGGTGAGACAACTGGAACATTGTAACCAGACTAATGATATACAATAGCAACAGCAATAAATTCATGATAACCCTCAAGCCAGATGACTCAGCTAGGTTCAAAGTCCTATGCAGATTAAATCCATAACTCACCTACTCCATAGGCAGGCAGTAGCTGAAGAGGTAGAGGGTTCAGAGCAATCATCACACAGCAGCTGCAGCCAGGGGGCACATCCAGGCCACAAGGACTGTAGAAGAAAATAATCTTAGGGGGTGATAAGATACATGTTTTAATGTCACCAGCATAGGCATATCTTGTCCGTCAGGTAGGATACATGCAAGAAAGTGGTCCCGTGATATAGATCAATGGCAGGAATGAGATCTAGGCCTGGTCTAGTATACCAGATTTTCATCCCCCTCTTTGTGGGAGTTACAGATGGGGCAATATATGAGGGTACAGGAGGTACATGCACTGGCCATAAAGACAAAACAAAATTTCCCTGTAAGATGTTCTTACCTCCTGGATGTTTGGGGTACACTACCATGATCTTTGGGGTCCACTCTGCTGTTACTCCAAGAATACACAGGAGGCCAGGATCCAGGCCTTTTCTCCAAGATGCAAGAAGAACCAGCCATCACTGGTTCATGTGTTGAAATATCCAGGGCCAAGTCCACTCAACAGTGTTTCCAGGGTTTAATACAGTTTGGAGAGCAGCAGGATGTTGCTCCACTGGCCATATTCTGCCTTCAATAACTCCTCTTTGGTTTGCACATACAGTAGTATAGGAGAAGCAGCAATGTGTGTTAGCATATCCAGAGGGTTCAAGGCTCCTTTTTGGGGCTTCTCATTCAAATGCCATAGCCCTGTCCATAAGCAAACTGACGAGTCCCACAGACTATTGGTGTCCAAATGCAGGCCAGATTTCAACAAACCATTGTACCTCCCTATCATGCCTGCCCTTGTAGGGTTATATGAAACTTCCACTTTTTCCTCCACTTTTTCCTAATTGCTGCACCCATTCTTGTAATGCATGTCCAGTGAAGTGGGTGCCTTGATCGCACTCGATCACCTGCGGTCAGCCATAGGCTGCAAAGAGATGCTCTTGGCTCCTTTTTTGGTTTGCTGATCTTCACGACGTGAAGGAAAAGCAACCAATTTTCCTGTGGCCGTATCCACACAAGTCATGGCACACCTATATCCTTCGATATGGGCAGAGATCCAATATAGTCTATCTGTCACTTAACAAGGGGTATCAGTCCATTTACTACTCTCCCATGTTGCTGGAGGACTCCATATAAGTCCCTCATAGAGCACACAAGGCACTCCTTCCGTGCTCGTCTTATTTCTTCAAAGGTCAATGGCAAGCCCCACCAACAGGCTACAGTCCACATCGTCTTTTGCCCTGTGTGCAACAAATGCTGATGTAACCATTGGGCTACATCAAAGGTAGGCTTTCCTTCTAGCCAGCACACCTGAGCCAGTGTGTCTGCTTCATCATTCCCTGGGGATGCAGAAGGCAAATAGCCAGTCACATGATATATGTTAACAGTCTTAGTCTGATCAGTGGCCCATAGGTCTTGCCACAACTCTTGCCCCTAAAGGGGCTGGTGATCAACCATCTAGTTGGCATGGTACCATGTCAGTAGCCACAGAGTCAAGCCACAATTGATGGCCCATCTCAGTGCAGACAACTATAGTGGAAGGCTCCTGGGTGATCATGAGCCATGCTGCCCACAACTCAGCCCATTGACTGCTCTTCCCATCTCCATCCTCCATCCATATTGTCTCAGTCTTAGGATGTAATGCTATAGCCCTCCTCTTCAGGAGCTGCTCATGACTGGAACCATCTGTATACCAAGCATCTTCAGGTATAGGGGCTTTTCCCTCCTGATAAGGACTCTCAGTTACCAATGGCTCAAATGTAAGTTCTTCCTGCTTTCCACTTGTATAGGTCACTGGCCCCAATAAGCATTGGAGTTCTCCATTTAAGGGGCTAGTAGAGAGGATGCTACACTGCTGTAAATATGTGCCCTTTTTTGGCCAGTGTAGGCATCTGTGCCACACCACTCCATAGCCTTTGGTTCCAGTTTCGCACCCACCTGTGATGGGATAGGTGGTTATTACCTTGGTTGGAGCTGTTCCAGTGATGCACTCCATAGCCAGCAAGGCATGGTACACAGCAGCCAGTTGCTTCTCTATTAAGGTATACTGGACCTCTGCTCCTTTCCATAGTTGTGACCAGAATTCAGTAGGTTGGCGTGTCCATTCAAGCCACTGCCAAAGACACCATCCATAACCATCTTTGGTTATATGAACATCCAGCTAACATAGACTCATGACATTTATGCTAAAATCCAGAAGGTGCATGGCAAATGTAATGGATGCTACTAGTAGTCTGTCCTACTCTCCATCACCCAGTTGCTGTTAGAAATGGTTGATACCAACTCACAGCTTCTCCCTTTTCAGGAGAGTTGAGATGTTTTAAAATCATCTAATATTCTAAAAGGATCATTTTTAAACCTCCTTATACACACAGTTCATTTCCTTTTGTCTCTGCCAGCACTCCTACTCTAAAAGGAACTTTCAGAATATTGCATGAATATTGCATGAAGTTAACTTTTGAAGCACAAATATAAATAACTTACATGTAAATAGAAAGGATGTTTTTCTAAAAAACTGGGGTTCTTTTTCTTAAGGATAAAAAATGGAGTCTAAAATAATCATGGAAATAGAAATCTATCATAATAGATACTCATCATGAAAGCAGTAGGTTTACAACAAATTCCCCACTAGTGGTATTTCTCCCTTCAAGCTCCACCCTAGGAAGCTGAATCCTAAACTTGCTTACTAGAATATCACTATTGCCATGACTTCTGGAATGGGCCTGGAGTAGAAATGAATCAGGACTCAAGGGGGTAGGAGCAATCTTAAGCATAAAGAAGGAACCCTGTAGTTTCAGTCTGACTTTATGGTTCTGCAGTCACATATAGTTCATGCCTGCCATATTATACAATTCCAGATGTATCATCCTTTAGAAAGAATACAACCTGAAGCTTAGTGGAGGTGATATAGATACTAAATGATCCTAATGGGGGCTTTTCAAATCCTAGGAGTTCGCAGGAAGAGTAGACCATGAGACTGGCCGTATCTCATGTGCACTGTGAATTGAAAGAATATATACAGTTCTAAGAAACAAACCATTTTTTAGAGTTGAAAGAACACAGAATAAACAAAATGTAAACCTAAATTTTGGCCCAAATTTGTAAGGTCTTGAGCAGGTCAGTTTTTATTTCTGATACTTTATTTTCTTATTATTATATGAAGGACTTAAAGTTAAACATACAGGCAGGACACATGTATTTATCTATAAGCCCTCCAGTTGGGAAGGAAAGGACTTGGCTCAGTGTTGCAAGGAAGTCAGATATAGTGAGACAAGAGGCCAAAGTCAAGAAAGCAAAGTAAGTTTTAATACACTCTGCTTACAGTAGCAGAGCTGGCCTGCCTAAGATAAGACAGGCAGGCCTGGATGCTCAATCTGAGGCTTCTTTTGTATGGTTTTGGCAGGGCAGAGGTCTTTGATTGACAATGGTCAGCTCTCTAGGCTTGTTCTGATTGGTGAAATGGGGGACAGGGGCTGTGCTGTGCCTGTGCCTCAGATGCTTCTTATCTGGGGGGACCCTGGACATTTCCTGAGTCACTCTTGGACCCTGTGGCTTCATCTGATAACTCTTTCAGTCATTTCTGGCCTTCTCATTCCACCTGAGTCATCTTTAGGGGGCCCTTTCTCCATTTCATTCCTCTCATTTCTGTCTTTCTGCCTAACAATCCCTAAAATGTCACACAAAAAAATTTAGCTCCACCAAATCCTCCAACAAAAATAAAATCCCACAAGGACAAAGAAAATAGAAACAGAGTGACAGTTTATAAGGAATGTCATTAAATTTTTGGTGGCTGGAACATTAATGAACAGGCAACAACTAAGCAGACTAGAGAAATCTGTAAATAAAGTTGGAGTGGTAATGGTGTTGAAGAAATCAAAAACAAAGAAAGTTGAAAACTCAGGAAATGAGGCAGTAGACATCCTGTTGGCTATAAACACAGTTAAATATCCTGGTTTCTGTTTAGCATTTTGAGCCCATTACCATTCCAGGCTTATAGGGATTGAAACTGGCATTCAAGCCTTGAAGCCAAAAAGTATGTATGGGGGCAGAGAATAGGTACCACAACTAAAACCTAAGAGTACGTGAAAGTAGATGTAAAAACTGAAAAGACTCTATTATCTCTTATAATTGTAGAATGCTTGTAGTCTGTACTGATACCCCCTGGCCAGAAGACTAAATAATTCCAGTGTGTAAAACTGATAAACATAAGAGAAAAGACATTAAGAGACTGACATTTCCTTCCTACCCCATCTAGGGCAATGGGACCACTGGTTTGCCAACTGATCCATTTAAGTAGAGCTCAGCAGCAGATAAGACTGAGCTATGAACTCAAAGTTGTCAATCAAACTTTTAATGCCTTATTGTTGAAAATATTGGTATCATCAAATAGAGGAGAACCATTGGCTTTATGAGAAGAGGGCTTGCATGCTTAGAGAACATACTTTTTAGACCAAAAATAGACTATTCTGGGTGGGGGGGGGCAATAAAGTTATTTAGAAATGGGAAAAACTGTGTCTCTCAACATCAGCATTGAGGGCTATCCCCAGCTAGTTCACATGGACTTAACAGGAATTACAGAATCAAGGCCTATTCAAGCCCAGACTTGGAACTGGTGTAATGCCACTTCCATATTTCCATATGGTTTCTCTTGGCCAAAGCAGTGGCCACAGGATATCACAATGTTGCTGGGCAGCTGTGTCTAGGAGGTCTTTCCCTGTACACCAGGTGAAACTTCAGCCTGGATGGGGGAGGGTTCTTGACTCTGAATGAGAAAGAATTCTTGAGCAGGTTAGAAGAGTATAGGTAAGAAAAAAATTCATTAGAACAAGAGTAGAAATGAATGGCAGGGGCCTTGCAGGCAGCTGAGAGCAGGGAAATGCAGAGATGCAGCGGAAAAGTTTGCTAAACATTTTCTTGGTATAGGGCAGATTCCCTTGCCATCTTTAAGGCCAGGGTCAAGTGGCATCCAGTGTTCACTTGGATCTGCACTGCATGGGGACTATCCCCTACCACCCTAGGATTTGGGGAGCCACAGAACACAGTGAGATTATATTTTGAGAACTTCCCAAAGAAGGGAGATTTTCAAGCAGGCTCCTGCAGCTGCAGTTCCATGCAGGTCACCCAGGCAATGGGAACATGCAGGCCCAAGTCTGAGCTCTCAGCAGTCCCTCCCTAGTTACCAGGGGGTAAAATGGAGACATGGAAATAGAATGAAATAGCAAAAAGACAAAATGCAGTAAGTTGAGCAGTAAGAAGTCTTTATTTAAAGGTACACACTTAAAGAGAGAAAAGGTGTAGGTGTCTTCGGAGAGGAGGTGCTCTAAAATGCTAGGGATTTCCTCTTTTAAGGATTTTGCAAAGGGCCATGGGGTATAGACTTCTAAGTAGTATCAAAATGTTTATCTCCTGTGAAAGACATTAAGTCTCTTCTCTTATCAGTCCTCCAGGTAATTCTACAAAATTAATGTCTACCAAGAAATTGGTCAGTTCCTCTCCAGAATAGTAGCTTCTCTCTGGGAGCATATATCAAGACCACCTGCCCTGCCCCCAAAGTGGATTGAGTTGCTTTGTTTGCTGAAGAATGTGGTAGTAATCTTACTTCCTAACTTACTGGTTTTTAAAACAGAATCTTAGCTTTAAGATGGAATCCTTCCAGTATAATAAATACTGTTTATATCTCAGCATTTTTCACCATAGGCAGGAAAAGTTAACTATGATGCTTGTCCCCTGTCCCTGCCCTCTATCAACAAGGCCCAGATTCAGGGATAAACAAGTAAATCTACTTCTTTATCAAAGGGCTTGTAAAGTGTCATTGAAAAGGAGCATTAACTTAGAGAAGGGTAGAAATGTGTGGCCTTATCTCTTTTGCTTTCTTTCTCCCTTCCTTCCTTCCTCCCTCCTTCCTTCATTTTCTTTCTTCCTGTCTTCCTTCCTTCCTCTATGTATTTCTTTTTCTCTTTCTCTCTCTCTCTGTTTCTTTCTCTCCCTCTATCTCACACACACTCCATCTTCTTCCCTTCCTTCCTCTCTCTTTCATCACTACATTTTGCCACATGAGATTACTGTAAATTTAGTTAACTTTCTTAATGACACTAAAGTTTTATTAAAAACTAAAACTTTAAATGGTGAGAACATAAAGTAAGACATTAGGAAAGATGAAGCTGGGGAGTTTCATACCATTCCAGGTACAGATGGGTCAACATGAAATAGTATATTTTTTCTAAGTTGTATTTCCCCCAAAACTCTGATGCAGAAATCTCCTGCTGAATGGAATTCTTATATATAAGGTAGAAAAGTCTTACTTACTCAAAGATGAAGGGGAAAAATATCATGTGCTTTACCCACTAACTACCCTTGGAGATTTCTAAGGTATTCAATATGCCAAGACAGTGCTAAGTAAAAGAAAAATGTTTAATTATGCTCATGTCAATATGCTTATACTCATTTAAGCAGAGACATTTTTCCTTTTTACCAAATACTAGCATATGGAAGACCAAGCAGTTTTGGAAATATTGTATAAATAATGGGACAAAAGTAAATAATTTAAACAGATTGCTACATGTAAGATTTTTACTTTAGACAGGTTACTCCAGCAGAAGACTGGATGAAAAATAAAAATGAGTCAGACCAGCATGATTGAAAACAGATGACTATTTCAATAAGCTAAGGAAGAAAAAGATGAATTTTCTGTCTCTGATATTGGTTGTAGGAACAGAGAAAGAAAGAAAAATTATGAGTAAGGTATAACTTGGACATGGGCTGGATGTGAGGAATGAGAAAGAGTGGGTTTTTGGATGAATCTCAAGTTTCCAGACTGGATAATTCATCTTGTCCCTGAGGTAAGGAACAGGAATGCCCCTGTTTCTCTTTTGTCCACCACACAACAGTTTGTACCGACACTCAGATGGAATTTGAAGTGTGTCTTAATTCACCCCAAGTAGAACTGGCATTCAAACTAAAAGTAGAAATCAATCAATGAGTTTGCCTCTTGGGAGTAGGATTAAGGATGGAGTAGGTAGGGTGAGAAAAAGAGATTTTAAAAGAGAAATGAAAAACATTTTGTGTAAATAAAAAGAATGAAATATAGATAAGACTTTCTTTTTTATGGCACTTCTAGTTTATTTAATATTATTGCAATCAAAATGCATATTACATTTGCAAGCAGCAAAGAAGGAATATGTTAACTAGAAGAAGTCTGTTTATGACTGGAAATGATTTCAAATATATCCAGATTCACATAGAAAACTGTAGCCAAATCAATTTTTCTCATACCCGAGGATGGGGTTTGAAGTTATGTGACTAAGTAGAGAAGAAATACTAGATGAAAGTAAGTGAGTTTCCTATTTTTGCTGTAGAAAGATATTATGAGTCTGGAGAGTAATATTTATGGAGAAAAAAACAAAAAAAAACTTTAAATTTGTTAACCAAAATGACAGTTCCCAAGACTGTACCATTGACATTCCACATTTCAAAGATTAAATATCAAATGTTTATTAATGTATAAAAAATTAAACTAATGCAAATTATTTTATATTAATATCTATGCAAAAAGGCAGTACAGGCTGTCCTGTATGTAGAGAGGTCTCTTTTGTCTGTTTTCAGGTAATAATTAATGTTTTAACAGCAGAGTTTTGGGGATTTTTTATATTGGTGCTCAGAGATCTTGAAATTAGTTAAATCTTTGTTGAAGTGCATACTTCCATAAATGCACCTTGTTGTATACATTATACACATCTATGTCCAGGTCCACACAGTTAACATTCTGATTAGATACAATAAGCAAAAACTACTACCTTGAAGGCAAACATTTTCATGCCTTCTCTCTTAAAACAGCAGTTTTCAAACCAACTTTAGAGATAGATGACAACTCAGTTTTTATTTTTCACCCAACTGATTAACAAGTATTTCAAATTTATCTCCTATGTAACCGATAATAACTCAGAAACTCCTGGGAGAAAGCAAATGAAATTTTGTGCTAAAAGAAAACACTGTAGATTATTAGTTTATGTGTTTTTTTAAATATCAGAATACATTTCTCTGTGCTAAAAAATAAAATAAAAGAAAGAAAGAAAACTAGTTACTTCAATGTCTAATCATGAGGAAAAGATATTGCTAGTTTCCATAGCAACCAAGTCCTGAGTATTCTTCATTCATTTCTTTTCTACCAGAATCTGCCTCATTAAGGTGAAAAGAAATTCAGCATTACATCAATGAAAATTCTAATATTTATAGATTTAAATACATTTTTCCGTCTAGAGTGACTAAGTAAAGATGCTGAAATCCAGCATAGGCTTGAACAAGGAAACTTAATTTAAATGTGAGAAGAACTGAAGTTTCTCTTGAATTGTACTTATGTATGCAGCATCCATTATTTGAGCATCAGAGAGAGATGATTTTTTTATCTACTCTGACAGGCTCAGCTCTTCAGAGAGTTTATTTTATCTCCTCTAGTCAGAAGTTGATTTCAGTGGCACTTCTGGTACAAACTTAACAGTCAAAATACAAAAGAACTAGTGCATTTATTCTTGTCTAGCAAAGATAAGATAGATATATTCTGGGTGGTGTAAAAACACCTGACAAGCTATCTCCTTGATGTTGAACTTTCATAGTATATTTTCCAGTGTTTAAAAATATGCTAACATAATTGACTCTCAGTAGTGTTTCTTGTGATTACTTATTTAAAAATATAAATTCCAGTTACAGCTGTTTTGTGCAATTTGACAGCACTGCTGTTTTTGTTGGTTCACTGATCACAGTGTATGAAGAAATTATTTTGAAAGCACAGTTTTCACCTCTCTAGTTTTGTCATGTACGAAGGCAGACAGTTCACGGGTGTGATTGTGATGTACTCACTTGTCACCTTTGTCACATATGTGAGGATGTGTCTCACATTCTGCACTTATTCTATTTCACTGCTATATTTCCATAGGGCCCTCTGCATTTTATGTATAACTACTTTAATAATCTTTTTTGAATTTATTGTTATTATATCTGTAATCTTCAGAAGACTCCAGATCTCATGTGCAGAACACATCCCTTTCACTCTTTTTTGCTGTGTCCCTGTTGCCAACACAGGGTCTGACCCATAGGAGGGCTCAATAAATATTTAATAAATGGAGGAATGAATGATGAGCCAACAAAAAATTTACTTTTTCCATTGCTTGTCTTTCTTTTAACCGAATTCCAATGATAATGTGGATCCTACTGCTTTATATTCAGAATATACAGGGATTGCAGTTTGTGTAAAAGCATGAGGAAATGATATACAGAGCTAACATATTACCCATCAGGTTCATGGCTTGTAATTGTTTATAGATATAGCACAATGTGTAACTTATCACAGAGTTTCCTGATTGGTAGAGAAAACAAACTTCCTGAAATTGACAGCATTTTGAGTAAAGGAGAAATATAAAGAAGAAACAAAAGTAAGACAGGAATAAAGACCAAAAGTATACAGTATCTTTTTTTCCTATTTCATTTCATGAAGGGGAGGAATTTAAAACATGTTTAATAATAAAATTTAGAGTCAAGCAATTAAATAATAGATAACTTAGAAGTGTGGTTAGTGTTTTACACAAAGACTATATCCACTGTTAAGTACCAGCTATGTGACTGACATTTTTCTAGTTACTCTGTTTAGAAAAGTAAATAAACAAACCAACTCTCCATTCTCAAAATTACATTCTAGTAGAATTACAGACAATATTTTTTAAAAATATATAAAGGAAAATATGAAATAATGAAAGTAATAAAGAGCAAATGAGATAGATACTTTATACAGCATCATCAAAAACATCACTGATAAAGTACTATTTGAGCAGAGACTGCAAGAGGAAAATAATTGAATCAAACATATCTAAGGAAAGATTTTCAGAAGGAGGGAATAACAAATAAAAATTTGTGAGTTTAAAGTATGCCCAGCACATTCAAGAAACAGTGACAGAGTCCAAGGGCCTGTGAGGCTTGTATGGAGCAAGCAAAAGGGAAAATATTAAGAATAAGATCACAGACTTGCAAGGAATCTAACAGGGCAAGGCCTCGCAAGCCGTGGTTGGAAATTCATGTTTTACATTGAGTGAGATGGAAGTTGCTGACTGGTTTTGAGCAAAGGAGCCATGTGTTTCAAATGATGGTATCACTGGATCTTCCCACCTTCTCTCCAGAGAGGAAGTTTTTTTAGGACAGAGGGGGGAGAACAGAGGCCATCCAGGAGGCTAGTGCAATAGTCCAGTTGACAGATTACTGTGTGTGGGAGAGGGTAGTAGGGATGGAGATGGTGGGATGGAGATGGTGGAAGTGAGCTAGACTCGACATATTTTAAAAACAGAACCAAGAAGGTTTTCCACTGGACTTCATATGAACTGTGCAAAAAAAGGAACAAGAGAAGATGGCGGTGTGAGTAGAGCAGTGGAAATTTCCTCCCAAAACCACATATATTTTTGAAAATACAACAAAGAAAACTCTTCCTAAAAGAGAGACCAGAAGACACAGGACAACAGCCAGAACACATCCACACCTGTGAGAACCCAGCGCCTAACGAAGGGGGTAAGATACAAGACCCGGCCAGGTGGGACCCAAGCACCGCACACCCCAGATCCCAGCAGGAGGAGAGGAGATGGAGTGGGGAGGGAGAGAGATCCCAGGGCTGCTAAATACCCATCCACAGCCATCCGCACCAGAGCACAGACACAGTGTGTGCATGGGGTGTTGGAAAATAGGGAAACAGGACTGTAAGACCTGTGACCAGGTCCCTGCAGATGTTGCACCCAGAAAAAAGAAAAGAGAGTGCTTTTTGGAAGTCTTAAAGGGACAGGGACCCCACAGCTGGATGGAAACTTCCTGGGACACTTAGTTCAGCAGCAGAGAATCTGGAGATCTCTGGGCACTCTAACCCCCTGGGCAGCAGGGAGCACAGAGGCCCTTCAAGGAGATAAATAGCCTCTGGCTGTTCCCCTTGTAATGTGGCTCCACCATATCATAGCAGCAGCCCGAGGCAGGCCATGCCCACAACAACAGCGGAGATAAGCTCCATTGAAGCCGGGCAAGAATCAGAAGCCCTTTCTGTGTGCAGCTGCCCAGGACAAGCCACTAGAGGTCACTGTTCTCCCAGGAAAGGAAGGCCACAAACCAACAAGAAGGGTATTTCTTCCAGCCATCACTTGTTCCACTCAGCAAACTATCTCTATCACCATGTAAAAGCAAATTTACAGGCAGACAAAGATCACAGAGACAACACCAGAGAAGAAGACAGACCTAACCAGTCTTCCTGAAAAAGAATTCAAAATAAAAATCATAAACATGCTGACAGAGATGCAAAGTAATATACAAGAGCTAAGGGATGAAGTCCAGAGGGAGATCACAGATGCCAGGAAGGAGATTACAGAAGTGAAACAAACTCAGGAAGGATTTATAAGCAGAACGGATAAGATGCAAGAGGTCATTGATGGAATACAAACCAGAGAACAGGAACACATAGAAGCTGACATAGAGAGAGATAAAACGATCTCCAGGAATGAAACAATATTAAGAGAACTGTGTGACCAATCCAAAAGGAACAATATCCATACTATAGGGGTATCAGAAGAAGAAGAGAGAGAAAAAGGGATAGAAAGTGTCTTTGAAGAAATAATTGCTGAAAACTTCCCCAAACTGGGGGAGGAAATAACCAAACAGACCACGGAAATACAAAGAACTCCCAAACAGAAAGGACCCAAGAAGGACAACACCAAGACACATAATAATTAAAATGGCAAAGATCAGGGACAAGGTAAGAGTTTTAAAGGCAGCTACAGAGAAAAAGGTCACCTATAAAGGAAAAGACATCAGGCTATCATCAGACTTCTCAACAGAAACCTTACAGGCCAGAAGAGAATGGCATGATATGTTTAATGCAATGAAACAGAAGGGCCTTGAACCAAGGATACTGTATCCAGCACAATTATAATTTAAATATGAAGGAGGGATTAAACAATTCCCAGACAAGCAAAAGTTGAGGGAATTGGCTTCCCACAAACCACCTCTACAAGGTATTATAGAGGGACTGTTATAGACGGGAGCACTCCTAAGACTAAACAGATGTCACCAGAGAAAATAAAATCACAGCAAAGAAAGCAGACCAACCAAATACTAACTAAAGGCAAAAAATAAAATCAAGTACCCACTAAAAGCAGTTAAAGGAAACACGAAAGAGCACAGAATAAAACAACCAATGTATAAAGAATGGAGGAGGAGGAATAAGAAGGGAGAGAAGAAAAGAATCTCCAGACAGTGTATATAACAGCTCAATAAGCGAGCTAAGTTAGGCAGTAAGATACTAAAGAGGCTAACCTTGAACCTTTGGTAACCACGAATCTAAAGCCTGCAATGGCAATAAGTACATATCTTTCAATAGGCACCCTAAATGTAAATGGACTGAATGCACCAATCAAAAGACACAGAGTAACAGAATGGATAAAAAAGCAAGACCCCGTCTTGGAACCAAGATGGCGGCTTGAGTAGAGCAGTGGAAATCTCCTCCCAAAACCACATATATTTATGAAAATATAACAAAGACAACTCTTCCTAGAATAGAGACCAGAGGACACAGGACAACCTCCAGACCACATCCACACCTGCGAGAACCCAGCACCTTGTAAAGGGGGTAAGATACAAACCCTGGCCCGGCAGGACCCAAGCACCTCTCCCCCCAGCTCCCAGCAGGAGGAGAGGTCGGAGCAGGGAGGGAGAAGGAGCCCAGGACTGCTGAACACCCAGCCTCAGTCATCTGCACCAGAGCGTAGACACAGTGAATGCGTGAGGAGCTGAATACTAGGGAAACAGGGCAGCAAGATGAGTGAACGGGTCCCGGAGGCCGGCACCCAAGGACAAAGAAGATAGAGCGGCATTTTTTTTAAAATTATTTATTTAATTAATTAATTTTTTTTTTTTGCGAGTGCTTTTCGGAAGTCTTAAAGAGACAGGGACCCCAAAACTGGACGGAAGCATCACAGGTCACTTAGTCGAGAGGCAGGGAATCTTGGGATCTCTGGGCACTCTAACCCCCTGGGCAGCAGGGAGCATGGAGGCCCCTCATGGAGATATATAGCCTCCTGGCTGCTCCCTCTCCAATGCAGCTCCACCATTTTGGAGAGCAGCCTGAGCCAAGCCACACCCGCAACAGCAGAGATAATCTCCATGGAAGCCGGGCAGGAAGCAGAAGCCCTGTCTGTGTGCAGCTGCCCAGAACAAGCCACTAGAGGTTGCTGTTCTCCCAGGAGATGAAGGCCACAAACCAACAAAAGGGAAGTTCTTCCAGCCATCACTTGTTCCAGGTCTGCAAACTATAGCAATCGCCATGAAAAGGCAAAATTACAGGCAAACCTAGATCACAGAGGCAACACCAGAGAAGGAGAAAGACCTAACCAGTCTTCCTGAAAAAGAATTCAAAATAAAAATCATAAACATGCTGATGGAGATGGAGAGAAAAATGTAAGAACAATGGGATGAAGTCCAGAGGGAGATCATAGATGCCAGGAAGGAAACAAACTCTGGAAGGATTTATAAGCACAATGGATAAGATGCAAGAGGCCATAGAAGGAATAGAAATCAGAGAATAGGAATGCATAGAAGCTGATAGAGAGAGAGATAAAAGGATCTCCAGGAGTGAAACAATATTAAGAGAACTGTGTGACCAATCCAGAAGGAACAATATCTGCATTATAGGGGTACCAGAAGAAGAAGAGAGAGGAAAATGGATAGAAAGTGTCTTTGAAGAAATAATTGATGAAAATTTCCCCAAACTTGGGGACGAAATAATTGAATAGACCACGGAAATACACAGAACCGCCAAGAGAAAGGATCCAAGGAGGACAACACCAAGACACATAATAATTAAAATGGCAAGGATCAAGGACAAGGAAAGAGTTTTAAAGGCACCTAGAGAGAAAAAGGACACCTATAAAGGAAAACCCATCAGGCTATCATCAGTCTTCTTGACAGAAACCCTACAGGCCAGCAGAGAATGGCATGATATATTTAATGCAATGAAACAGAACGGCCATGAACCAAGGATACTGTATCCAGCACGATTATCATTTAAATATGTAGGATGGATTAAACAATTCTCAGACAAACAGCAGCTGAAGGAATTTCCTTCCCACAAACCACCTCTACAGGGCATCTTACAGGGACTGCTCTAGATGGGAGCACTCCTAAAAAGAGCACAAAACAAAATACACAACATATGAAGAATGGAGGAGGAGGAAAAAGAAGGGAGAGAAGAAAAGAATCTCCAGACAGTGTATATAACAGCTTAATAGGCGAGCTAAGTTAGGCAGTAAAATACTATAGAGGCTTACCATGAACCTTTGGTATACACGAATTTAAAGCCTGCAATGGCAATAAGTACATATCTCTCAATAGTCACCTTAAATGTAAATGGACTTAACGCACCAATCAAAAGACACAGAGTAATAGAATGGATAAAAAAGGAAGACCTATCTATATCCTGCTTACAAGAAACTCACCTCAAACCCGAAGACATGTACAGACTAAAAGTCAAGGGATGAAAAAACATATTTCAGGCAAACAACAGTGAGAAGAAAGCAGGGGTTGCAGTACTAATATCAGACAAAATAAACTTCAAAACAAACAATATAACAAGAGTTAAATAAGGGCACTACATAATGATAAAGGGCTCAGTCCAACAAGAGGATATAACCATTCTAAATATATATGCACCCAACAAAGGAGCACCAGCATATGTGAAACAAATACTAAAAGAACTAAAGGGGAAAATAAACTGCAATGCATTCATTTTAGGAGACTTCAACACACCACTCACCCTAAGGGATAGATCCACAGGGCAGAAAATAAGTAAGGACATGGAGGCACTGAACAACACAGTAGAACAGATGGACCTAATAGATATCTATAGAACTCTACATCCAAAAGCAACAGGATATACATTCTTCTCAAGTGCACATGTAACATTTTCCAGAATAGACCACATACTAGCCCACAAAAAGAGCCTCAGTAAATTCCAAAATATTGAAATTCTACCAAACAATTTTTCAGAACACAAAGGTATAAAACTAGAAATAAATTATACAAAAAAACAAAAAGGATCACAAACACATGGAGGCTTAACAACATGCTCCTAAATAATCAATGGATCAATGAACAAATTAGAGATCAAGGAATATATAGAAACAAATGACAACAACACAAAGCCCCAACTTCTGTGGGACGCAGCAAAAGCAGTCTTAAGAGGAAAGTATATAGCAATCCAGGCACACTTGAAGAAGGACGAACAAGCCCAAATGAATAGTCTAACATCACAATTATCTAAATTGGAAAATGAAGAACAAATGAGGCCTAAAGTCAGCATTAGGGGGGACATAATAAAGATCAGAGAAGAAATAAACAAAATTGAGAAGAATAAAACAATAGCAAAAATCAATGAAACCAAAAGCTGGTTCTTTGAGAAAATAAACAAAATAGATAAGCCTCTAGCCAAACTTATTAAGAGAAAAAGAGAATCAACACACATCAAAAGAATCAGAAATGAGAATGGAAAAATCACGACAGACTCCACAGAAATACAAAGAATTATTAAAGACTACTATGAAAACCTATGTGCTAACAAGCTGGAAAACCTAGAAGAAATGGACAAATTCCTAGAAAAATACAACCTTCCAAGACTGACCAAGGAAGAAACACAAAAGTTAAACAAACCAATTAAGAGCAAATAAATTGAAACGGTAATCAAAAAACTACCCAAGAACAAAACCTCCATGCCGGATGGATTTACCTCAGAATATTATCAGACACAGAGAGGACATAATACCCATTCTCCTTAAAGTTTTCCAAAAAAATAGAAGAGGAGAGAATACTCCCAAACTCATTCTATGAAGCCAACATCACCCTAATACCAAAACCAGGCAAAGACCCCACCAAAAAAGAAAATTACAGACCAACATCCCTGATGAACGTAGATGCAAAAATACTCAATATATTAGCAAACTGAATTCAAAAGTATATCAAAAGGATCATACACCATGACCAAGTGGGATTCATCCCAGGGATGCAAGGATGGTACATTTGAAAATCTATCAACATCATCCACCACATCAACAAAAAGAAAGACAAAAACCACATGATCATCTCCATAGATGCTGAAAAAGCATTTGATAAAATTCAACATCCATTCACGATAAAAACTCTCAGCAAAATGGGTATAGAGGGCAAGTACCTCAACATAATAAAGGCCGTATATGATAAACCCATAGCCAACATTATACTGAACAGCGAGAAGCTGAAAGCTTTTCCTCTGAGAACAGGAACTAGACAGCAACAAGAAGGCTGGGGGTGGGGGGGACAAGCAGGACCAGCCTGTTATCCCCAGGGGCTGAGCGAGAGGGCAAGTGTTGACAGCTCAGTCACCCTCCCCAGAGATCCAGGGAAAACAAAACCACACCATGTCGAGAGATATGTCAACCTTGGAGGCGCAGCAAAGCTCAGCTTTATTCCATCAGAGGCTTAGTTATTATGGGGAAGATAAGGAAGTAACAGAAACCAATGGGAATTGATTATCTCATCTGTCACTAGCGTCTTTAGGCAGGTTTCGGGTTAGGTGGGAAGGCAGAGTTAGGGCCAAGAGCATGCGCGTGGGAAGCTAGTTAGGCCATGAACACCGAAGTAATGAGGGAGGATGGAAACCTTCAGTCTGCGGCCGTCACAGGCCTAAAAGAGGCAAAAGTTCCCAACAATTCCCCCTTTTTGTTTTATAAATGCTCAGGGATATCCCATCAGGCAAGGCCCCTGTCTTAGGTTGTCCTCCTGTTGGGATCTTACCCGTTACTGGGTACCTTGCAGCTCTTCGGTTGTCCCAAGCTTACTCATCCTCCGTGGCCTGTCTTAGGTTGTCTCCACTTTGGAGATCTTACCCATCATGAGCACACGGGGAGATAGTCAGGGGGAAACAATGGACACTGCTGCATCATAAGGCTCACAGCAACTGTAGAGGTCACTGGCTTCTGTGCCAAGTCTCTGGTATTGTACTTGCATGCTCATCAACTGAATTGGTTCAATTCTTTTTTGGACAAACTAGATAATCTTGTTAATAATGCAGGGCCCAAAAGTGAAAAGTAGGAGCAAAAAAAGGATAGGACCAAGGAGGGGCAGAATAGAGGGCAACCACCCATGTAACTCAGTCCAAAGAAAATTGGCTTGTAATTCTTTTCGGCATCTCTCAAGGTCTTCTTGAAGTTCCTTTACCTTATTTTGGACTATGCCGGAGCGGTTCGCATAAAAGCAGCGCTCTTCCTGTGAAAAGAGACATAAGCCTCCCTTTTCAGCAGTGAGGAGATCAAGCCCCCTATGGTTATGTAGGACTACTGTCATGAGGGAATCCAATTGTGCTTGGAGGTCAAGAATTGTGCTGGCTAGAGCTTCTATATCATTGATCATCTGTTGAGAAAGACATTTATAATAATGCAGAGAGGTCCCCAATCCTGCTGCCCCAGTGGCAGCTCCGGTGGCCACCTCAAGGCCTATAAGCAGGGGGATAACTTGGATGGCCCTTTTTGATCTACCTCCAATGTGGTCTAAAGCAGGAATAGGGAGGCTCTGATTATTAGGGACTACTCCAATGTCAGGGAAAATTACAGCTGGAGCACAAAGCCCTGTCAAGTCTGTTGGGAGAAAGCCAAATGCGTCTTCCCACAAATGAAGACTGTTCCATTAGGGGGACAGAGAAAGGTATTGTTCACAGTAATATTTTATTGGCAAAAGAATAGTGGATTCGACCTACATCTATCCTACTAGTATTATCAGTACGGGGGTCAGCTTTGAAGCATGGGCCTTTAGGGGAAAGAGGGTTTAAATAGACTCTAGAACTTGGGGGTAACAGCTGGCACTGGGGCTCAGTCTGTGACAGGTTAACAAGAAGAGCATTGGCCCGTAATGGTCCCAGCCTCCAGCACAGCCAGCAATCCTTTGCTAAATTGGGATTGGTTCTATTGAGTAAGGTAGAGGCAGCCTGTATGACTGATTGTGTCTCAGGATCAAGAAGCAATTCTCCTCTGATCTCCAGGAGGCTAAGAGGGTGGTAAATCAGGGGATTTGGATCTTCAATCAGCCTGTCTACCAGTTTTTTAATTTTGGTACTGTTGAGCCTGATCTTGGACTCCACCCCCATCAGAGGCACCTATAGGGGCAAATTTTTCCCAGCAGACGTTCTCTCCCCTAGTCTTTCGACAGTCAGCATATTCATCCTTGCCTTTTATCAGAGTTGCATACCAGTATGTTTTGTTCCGGTGAGTGCAGGGGATAACCTCCTGATAGCATTGAGCATGAATGGAGGCAAGAAAAGTGGTGCAAGGACACTCAGAGGGGGATTTCCCTTGGGCAGGTGAAGATATTTTGGGGCCTGGCCAACAATGGTGAGAGAGGACTCTCCCAGGTTATCCATTTCTTGTACCTTGCATAAGTGTAACTGCCCATTGCCCATTAGGGCAGGTTTTAGTAGACGTATAACAGTGTGCGGGGTCAGGGGTCTTGGAGCGACTGCAAGCTGTGCAGGGTTCTCCGATGGTTTTTCATAGTATGGCTCTTGCTTAACCGGGATCTCCAAATCCTGTCCTAGCTAATGGGAGATTTATTGCCATTAACAGGAAGACCAGCATCATTGGGTTCACTGTGGACTCTGAAAGGGAGAGAGAAGAGAGATATCCTCAGGAGGTGAGGGGCCTTCTGGGTCATCATTGACATCAGTGAACTCCCCCTCCATAGGGAGGTAATACTTGAGATCCCTTGTGGGGACACAGATCGGCCTTTTTTCATTTGTCGGAAAGACACAGCCGAATCCCCTTCCAACTGTAATGAGGGGGTCTGGGCCCCTCCATTCTCCAGTAAGGGGGTCCTTCAATCAGGCTCTAATCATCAGATAAGTAAAGGTTGTTGCCCAGTGCTTTTGGAAGGGCGAGAAGTGTTCATCTTTGGCAAAATTCAAAATATTTAGAGTAAATAATTCCATCTTTAGTTGATCATGGGGGGGAGTGTTCCCCCTTTTTGTTTTATTAATTGACATTTGAGGATATGATTGTGTTTTTCCACGATTGCTTGTCCTATAGGATTACAAGGAATTCCAGTGGCATGAGAGATTTGCCATTTACTCAAGAATTCAGTAAAAGACGTACTGATAAAGCAGGGACCATTATCGATTTTGATTTGGTCTGGCAGGCCAAGGATGGCAAAGCACTGGAGAAAATGGTTTATGGCATGTTTAGATTTTTCTCCCATATGGTCTGTGGCCCAACAAGCATGGGAGAAGGTATCAACTGTTAGAAATATGTATTTAAGCTTCCCAAAAGGGGCAAAATGTGTGACATCAGTCTGCCAAAGGTTTTTGGGCCTCAGGCCTCGAGGGTTTACTCCACCCTTTTGAAGCAGAGGAACTTGTAGAAAAGGCTGGCATGACTTACATGTCCTAATGATCTTTTTTAAGTCTCTGACAGGGACCTGAGGGAACCGATGGGGTAGTCCCTCCAATTAGCATGTGTAAGTTGATGAAAAGGGGTGGCCTCCTGTGCTGTGTAGGCTTTCCCAGTCAGCAAGAGCATTGCCTCTCGACAAAAAGCTTGGCAAATCTTGATGTCCCCTTAGATGTTGTACAAAAAGGGGAACTAGTCTCTGTTTTAACAAATTGCGGGCTTGAATCATCAAAGGAGTGATGGGATTATCGTCAAGTCTGATGTGAGCGCCCACAAGGTTGGGCAGTAGATTGACAACATAAAGGCTATCTGAAAACAGATTAAGAGGGCCTTGGATCTCAGATAGAGCTAAAACAACAGCATAAAGCTCTTTAAACTGGGCAGAGCCCTGTACCTCATGAAAGAGGGTTACCGCCCGAGGGCACTCACTTGTGCCTGGGGGGAACATTACCATAGAGACTCCCCATTTACCCCCATTGGTAAAAACAGAGGGGAAAGAGGGGTCTGCCTCAGTGAGGAACATTTTTGGCAGCTGCCATGCCAACTGGCTAAAAGAACTCATCCACTTATAGGGACCATAGTGACAGTCCACTATCCCCGGAAAGCTTTCCATGGCCATTGCCAATCTGTAATTATTTCTCTGTAGCCACAAGGAATCATTGACCCAAAAAGGGATGATCAAAGAGTGGGGTTCACTTCCAAAAAGACGGACAGAAAAATCTCATCCCTTGACAATGCAGTCGGCCATTTGATCCACCATAGAGTACACCCAGGGTGTTCCTCCCACAGATAGATGTATCCAATGTATGGGATCCCCCTTCTGAGCCAAAAGGGCAGTGAGGAGGGTCTCTCCCACCATAATATAGCGGACCAGTGGCAAGTTTGGATCATATCTTTTTAAGGCAGCATTATCAATGGCATGTTGAACTTTTGTTAATGTATCTCTCTGTATAAGGTTTAAAGTCACTTTTGAAGCTAGATCAAGTCCTTTTAATAGGTCAAAAAGAGGGATAAGATCAGCTGTGGTTATAGGAATCCAGGGCCTCATCCAATTGATTTCTCCCAACAATTTCTGGAGCTCTGATAGCGTATATGCGTCCTGAATACATAACTGGGGCTTAACAGGGGAGACAACATCTAATGTCAAAATAGTCCCCAATATTTTAAAAGGAGCTACCTGTTGAACTTTATCTGGGGCAATCTGAAAGTTATAGTGTTTGAGCAGGGAAAGGCACTGTTTGAAGAGGTCGTCTAATTTGTGGTAACAAGTGGCCCTCAAGGTAATATCATCCATATATATGTAAAAGAGTATGTCAGATTCTTCTGCTAGTGGAGATAAGATTTTAGACATATAGTTTTGACAAATAGGGGGGCTATTAGCCATCCCTTGGGGTAACACGGTCCACTCATAGCACTGGTCAGGTCCCTTGTAATTTAGGGATGGAAGAGAAAAGGAGAACTTCTCAGTGTCCTCAGGATGGAGGGGGATGGAAAAGAAACAATCCTTGATATCTATCACTATTAGGTGCTGATCACTTGGAATGGCAGAAACCCAGGGCAGACCCCTTTGGGGGTCCCAAAAGATTCCATTCTTTCATTGATTTTTCTTAAGTCTTGGAGAAGCCTCCATTTACCATTAGGTTTTTTTTATCACAAATGCGGGAGAATTCCAGGGACTCATTGACCTTTGGAAGTGACCCAATGATATTTGTTGTTTAACTAAAAGATGTAGTTGTTGTAATTTTTGTGAAGGCAAAGGTCACTGCTCCACCCAGACAGGGGAGCCCAGAATGCATTTTATTTTCAGTGCCCCGGGGGGAGCAGTGGCCCTTAGGATTGGGGGTGGGGCCGGGGGTTTGAACGAGGTTGGCCCTTTCTGATCATTTCGAATGTGGGATCATCTCTATAGTTAAGGTGACACTTTTGGCCCCCTTGAAATTGTTGTTAGTATTCTTCCTCTTCTAGGGTATCCTCAAAAAAATCCTTGTGGTCAGTGGAAATATATGCTTCATCTTCCCCCAAGATATCTTGGCCCAATAGATTGGCTGTAAGGCCTGGAGTCACAAGGGGGCTCACCTCCCCCATATTTCCATCTGGATCAACCCAGGGAACACATTCAGCAGTTTTTTGGGAGCTGGTCTGTCCACCCATCCCCAAGATGGGAGGGCCGGGAACCAATCTCCAGTGGGGGGGGGGGATCTCCTCTTTTCTGAGGACAGTTCTATCTGCCCCGGTATCAATGAGGCATTTGAAAGCTTTCCCTGCCAATGGTGAGTATCATTTTAGGTCTAATTCCAGGCATCAGAGGAACTGTCCAGTGAGCCTGTGTAGGGGGATTCCCCTTGTTTAATGGGGCTGGGGAATGCCCCCTTTGGAGTTTAAACGTTTACCATGTATATCAGTGTTAGATCTACAATCTTTGGCCCAATGGAACCCCTTCTGACATTTCAGACAAGGAGTGCGAGGCAAGCCAGGAGGCTGGGGCCTTGCTGGAGGAGGGGTCCCTTTTGTTTATGAGGGCATTCTCGCTTAAAGTGTCCCTCCTGACCACACCCAAAGCAAGTACGGCCTTTACCGGGAAATGCCTGTTGTAGAGCACATACCAGGGTGGTCATATCATCTTTGCAAGAGGCCTGCAACATGGAAGCCATGGTCTGGGTCTGAAGGGAGTGGGTTCCTATATCTTTGGTGGCAATGATCCAACTCTCCATAGATCTATCTTTTAACCCTGTACATGCTATTTTATGTTCTTGATTCATACCCTCCCACACTATCATCTTAACAAAATGATCTCTGAGATCCCCAGAGGGGAACTTTCTCTTGATGCTCCCCTCAACTCTATTAATGAAGCTAGCCAAATCCTCATTGGCCCGTTGGGTTATCCCTGTAATTGGGGATTCTGAGGGGCCCTCTTCAAGCTTCCTCCATGCTGCCAGACACAGGGCTTGTATTTGGTCCTGATAGAGAGGGGAGATGGTGGCTTGTTGGAGTCCTGAGGAAAATTGTTTGGAGGTCCCTGCAAGCATTCCCATGGTGATAGGGATTACAGGGTTGGCGCCTTGATTCCTCTCAGCTTGTTGCTGGCATTCCTCTTTATACAAAGCACACCACTTAATATAAAGGGGGCCAGAAAAAACCTCCTGGGCAAGAGCCCGCCAATCTGTGGTGGTGCATGGATGGTGAGCAAGTCTCTGGAGGATGGTCTCAGTCCAAGGAGCATTGGGGCCATTCTCAAGAATGGCCTTCTTTAATTCCTTAAGGTCACCTGGCTCCCAAGTGTACCAGAGGGCAGGGCGGTTACCTCCAGGATTAACATTGACCGGAAATAGCTGACATGGCCCTGGGTTAGGTTGTGGGTGGAACAATGGATTCTCTTGGGGTTGGCAGCCAATGGGAGAGCATGAGTCCTTATATGGGAAAGAAGCTGAAACCTCTGCCCATTGGCAGCCAATAGGAGAGCATGAGTCCTTATATGGGAGAGGAGCCGAAACCCCTGCTCATTGGTATGGAGGAGGGGGGCTGATGATGATTTGAAAGGGATAGAAGAGGAACGAGTACCAGTAAGTGGTGGGTACAAATGAGTTGTGGATTTGGGAGGCCAGGGGCTGGCATCAAAAGGGTCGAGGGCATCATTGTCACGATTCTCATCCGGCTCTTTATGGCTTTCTTGTCCTGCCGGCGTGGACTCAGCCTGAGGAAGGGGATCAGAATCTTCCCAGGAAAGGGCTCCCGACCCAGTGGTTTCCCTGGCTATTAAGTTCTTGGCAGCTGGCTTCGATGGCCGAGGAGGGAAGCAACTCTTAAGGGCTGCTAAAGTGGGGAAGGTCCCCAGAGGGGGGATATCACCCCAATTAACTTGGGTTTTGCGTACGAGTTGCTCCACCCTGTTCCAAGTTTCCCAGTCAAGCAAATTATTGCAGGCAGCCACAGGGCAAACTTAACTAAGGTCTCCCAGGTTTTGATAGCTTGGCTGTCAGAGAGCTCTAGGCCTCTACTTCAGAGGAGGACCATAAGGAATTCAAGAGAGGGATGAGGCTTGGAAGAAGAATATCCCATATTTTATGGGATTACACTTACCCGTAGTGCAATTACCTCATCAGCAAAGTTCCTCGATCCTCACACTGGGCACAGGTTGTTGCTCCTCAGTAACAAGAAGGCGGGGGGGGCACAAGCAGGACCAGCCTGTTATCCCTGGGGGCTGAGCTAGAGGGTAAGTGTCAATGGCTTGGTCTCCCTCCCCAGAGATCTGGGGAAAACAAAAAAACACCAAGCCAGGAGATGTGTCAGCCTTGGAGGTGCAGCAAAACTCAGCTTTATTCCATCAGAGGCGTAGTTATATAGGGGAATATAAGGAAGTAACAGAAACCAATGGGAATTGATTATCTCATCTGTCACTAGGGTCTTTAGGCAGGTTTCGGGTTAGATGGGGAGGTGGAGTTAGGGCCAAGAGCGCGTGCACAGGAAGCTAGTTAGGCCACAAACGCCGAAGTATCGAGGGAGGATGGAAACCTCCAGTCTATGGCATTCACAGGCCTAAAAGAGGCAAAAGGTCCCAACAGATGCCCACTCTCCCCACTGTTATTTAACATAGTACTGGAGGTCCTAGCCACGGCAATCAGATAACACAAAGAAATACAAGGAATCCAGATTGGTAAAGAAGAAGTTACACTGTCACTATTTGCAGATGACATGATATTGTACATAAAAAACCCTTAAGACTCCACTCCAAAACTACTAGAACTGATACCGGAATACAGCAAAGTTGCAGGATACAAAATTAACAAACAGAAATCTGTGGCTTTCCTATACACTAACAATGAACCAATAGAAAGAAAAATCAGGAAAACAACTCCATTCACAATTGCATCTAAAAGAATAAAATACCTAGGTATAAACGTAACCAAAGAAGTGAAAGACCTATACCCTGAAAACTACAAGTCACTCTTAAGAGAAATTAAAGGGGACACTAACAAATGGAAACTCATCCCATGCTCATGGCTAGGAAGAATTAATATCATCAAAATGGCCATCCTGCCCAAAGCAATATACAGATTTGATAAAATCCCTCTCAAATTACCAGCAACAATCTTCAATGAACTGGAACAAATAATTAAAAAATTCATATGGAAACACTAAAGACCCCGAATAGCCAAAGCAATCCTGAGAAAGTAGAATAAAACTTTGGGGATCTCACTCCCCAACTTCAAGCTCTACTACAAAGCCATAGTAATCAAGACAATTTGGTACTGGCACAAGAACAGAGCCACAGACCAGTGGAACAGATTAGAGACTCCAAACATTAACTCAAGCATATATGGTCAATTAATATTTGATAAAGGAGCCATGGACATACAATGGTGAATTAACAGTCTCTTCAACAGATGGTACTGGCAAAACTGGACAGCTACATGTAGGAGAATGAAACTGGACCATTATCTAACCCCATACACAAAAGTAAATTCAAAATGAATCAAAGACCTGAATGTAAGTCATGAAACCATAAAACTCTTACAAAAAAACATAGGCAAAAACTTTTAGACATAAACATGAGTGAGCTCTTCTTGAACATATCTCCCTGGGCAAGGAAAACAAAAGCAAAATTGAACAAGTGGGACTATATTAAGCTGAAAAGCTTCTGTACAGCAAAAGACACCATCAATAAACCAAAAGGTACCCTACAGTATGGGAGAATATATTTGTAAATGACAGATTCAATAAAGGCTTGATGCCCAAAATATATAAAGAGCTCACCCACCTCAACAAACAAAAAACAAATAATCCAATTAAAAAATGAGCAGAGGAACTGAACAGACAGTTCTCCAAAAAGAAATACAGATGGCCAACAGACACATGAAAAGATGTTCCATATCGGTAATTATCAGAGAAATGCAAATTAAAACCACAATGAGATATCACCTCACACTAGTAAGGATGGCCACCATCCAAAAGACAAACAACAACAAATGTTGGCAAGGCTGTGGAGAAAGAGGAACCCTCCTACACGGCTGGTGGGAATGTAAGTTAGTTCAACCATTGTGGAAAGCAGTATGGAGGTTCCTCAAAATGCTCAAAACAGACTTACCATTTGACCCAGGAATTCCACTCCTAGGAATTTACCCTAAGAATGCAGCACTCCAGTTTGAAAAAGACAGATACACCCCTATGTTTATCACAGAACTATTTACAATAGCCAAGAATTGGAAGCAACCTAAGTGTCCATCAGTAGATAGATGAATAAAGAAGATGTGGTACATATACACAATGGAACATTATTCATCCATAAGAAGAAAACAAATCCTACCATTTGCAATAACATGGATGGAGCTAGAAGGTATTATGCTCAGTGAAATAAGCCAAGCGGAGAAAGACAAATGCCAAATGATTTCACTCATCTGTGGAGTATAAGAACAAAGGAAAAACTGAAGGAACAAAACAGAAGCAGAATCACAGAACCCAAGAATGGACTAACAGGTACCAAAGGGAAAATGACTGGGGAGGATAGGTGAGTAGAGAGGCATAAGGGGGGGGAAGATTAAGGGGGTATTAAGATTAGCATGCATAATGTGGGAGGTGGGAGAAAGGGGAGGGCTGTGCAACACAGAGAAGACATGTAGTGATTCTACAACATTTTGCTATGCTGATGGACAGTGATTGTAATGGGGTTTGTTGGTGGGGGACTTGGTATAGGGGAGATCCCAGGAAACATAATATTCTTCATGTAATTTTAGATTAATGATAACAAAAAAAAAAGAGAGAGAGAATGTAAAGGGGGATTACTCCCTGATAGGATAAAACTAACTGCAAATCAATGATTAATGCATGCTTTACATATCCTTCATTTTGATCTTTCAAAGGGTGTCAGATGATCAGCTATGGAAGTACATTTTTCTGATAATATTCCTTTCTCTTAAAACAAAAAGTTCCTGTGTGATGATCTCTAATAGGTTCTTCACAATGGTATAAAGTCATATCAAAGTGTGGGCAAAGGGTTTGTTTGTGTTTATACAGAGGATCAGAGCCTAATTTGGCTACACAGAAAATGAATTAAGATACGATATGAAGAATAACTTCCAACATCAACATCCTCTGGAAGAGTCATTCCAGAAGATGAACATTAAAAACTTCAACAAAGATCCCGGTGCTGCTGCAGTTGTAGCTACAGTCATGCCACCGGTTCCTGGACTTGCCATTGGAATGAAGAAGAAGATATCTAAGCTGGCCTGTGCATACAGTAAAACAACAAATTTGACTGGATCTATACTGTCAGAACTCAACCAAGAATTAGGAGAAGTGCAAGTGGCAGTGCTCCAAAATCGTGCGACTATAGACTATCTACTGTTAAAAGAACACATGGGATGTGAACAGTTCTCAGGAATGTGTTGTTTTAATCTGTCTGATTTTTCTCAAACTATTCAAATTCAGTTAGACAATATCCATAATATCATTGATAAGTTTTCACAAATGCCTAGGGTACCTAACCGGTTTTCTTGGTTTCACTGGATATGGCTGGTAATTGTAGGTCTTTTGTTATGTAGCTCTATTCCTATTATGTTAATGTATGTGCACAATTTAATTAGTAGTTTAAAACCTATACATGCTTATGTCACTCTACAAGAAGATATGTCAGAGAAATAATCAATCTTCCCAATGTTTTCTTCCATCTGCTACTTCTATAGCTTTTCTTCTTCCTTCCTAATTACAACCCTGTAGTAGAATTAGTGCCTCATATTGAAAATTACCAAGTATCATAATTCTTCCAAGGAGTAAAGATACCTCAAGACAAACGCTGTGCATAGAAGCCACAGGGCATAAATCTGCAAAGAAGTAAAAAGCTAACCTTTTCAAAGAGTATTGCTTCTCTCTCACCAAATTTACGTTTCCCTGTTTGGCCCCAGAAGATGACTGGTTAGCCAGAGATGGGTAAGATCCCTCAAGGGAGGAACAACCTAAGACAGGCACAGTCGCAGGGGGGCCATCA